>NC_140595.1:791956504-793156504 GCF_964204655.1 Triturus cristatus
GACAAAGCCACCCAAAGGCCTTCAGTATAGCATGTTAAGTGCTTTGCAACATATGGAAGAGTGCCTTGCCCAACCTCGGATAAATAAAAAAATGTCTTAATAAAAAACGAAGCGGATACCAATGCACATGGAAGGGAACAAGGTTGTGGGGCTTAGGCCAGCTACAGAACTCTAGGGAAAGTGGGTGGAGCTTGGAGATACATTTCTCGATCTTCAGATTCTGCACCAGTGGTCCAAACTCCACTCACTAAATGTCAATAAAGAGGAGCCACCAGCCACTCCTCTTCAACACGGATCCCACTCACGGGCCATGAGTTCCCAAGAGACATCATCAAGCATCTCTCGATCCCTCCACGTTGGTCCTTAGATGCGCGGAGGGCTCCAAGGAGCAGCAGAGGATGGGTCTCCAGCAGACGAGTTGCCCCTGCTCAGGGTCTGCAAGTCATTCACGTTTCCCCTCTTTACAGGGTAGAGAGTTTGAGGTCATAGCTCCGGCGGTTCAACTTTTCTGGATTATCTGAAGCCATCATGGAGAAGTCTCTGAAGATATCAAGGTAGGTCTCATCTCCTAAGAGGAGGAAAACAAAGTGGAGAAACATAATGAAGGTCTGGATCACTGCACCAGACTCCTACCCTGAAGCACCTCATGCTATCCCAGTACTGGGACATACACACTGATCTCCCTGAGCATACTCCATAATCCTGGACTGCTGCACCCTACTCCATCTGGGCCTGCAGTGATGCGCGCATACCGCGGCACACATCACTGGGTTGCAACTCAGTCGTCTCACAACCAAAGTCAAGCTCTTCAGGGCAAAGGGGGAAGTCCGACGACTGTGGACAAAGGCAAGAAAGGAGCTGGGTTTGGCATGATGAGGTTGCCTAAGCCCTTAATTCAGTTGCCCCATCCTCTCTTCCTGTCCTTCTCTAACACCAGACCGTGTTTGTTTGCCATTTATCTTACAGAGCTGATTGTTAAATTGAGTAGGCAATGGTGGGACGAGGTTTCTCATAGAGGACTCAGTGAGCCACAACTTAACGAACAACACAGGACTCGTGTATTAGTTTATTTCTATATTGATAATTAGCCACCATTTTCAAAACTCCTTTGCGCTGCTCAGAGTTTGGAAGAATGGCGACGGAAGGGTCTTGCGACCCTCAGCCTCACTTTGTGCCTTATCTTACTTGGAAGCTTTGATCCTGAGAGCTTTTTTAATGAGTTATTCTAGTGTGTATTTCTTGCTCCTGTTTGAGGCGTCACAGCTGACTGGGTTTTCTTGCATTCTGGCTCTCAACGTCTGGTTGTGCGGTATCAACATGGAGATGTCGATGGAGGCCATCCTCTCGCAGCTGACCGCTCAAACAGAGACGAGGGAGGCAAATACCCATCACATCTTTCATCAGAAGCAACATTGATGTGTAACCCAAGCTTGAGGCAGGACAGAAGGTAAATCTGGCCTGGTTTGTCCCCAGAGTGAAGACCGTGGTTTGGCAATGGCCACGATTGGTCAGGGAGGCCCCCCTCACAATATGGTTATCTTTAAGAAAGTCACTTTGTGGTGTGAGGATAGTAATATCCTTACAAAATCAAAGTACAGAATTTGAGGTGTGTTTTATCATGTATTCATTCACTGTGTGTTAACTACATATTAAACGTGGCCAAGGACTTCTCGCGCCACATAGGTGTGTGTCCGTAGGGCCAGCCTGGACCTCGTTTCTACACCTCTTCTGCTCTACAGGTGCATTGCCCTTCACTTCAACGAACCTCACCCACCAGCACATACAACAGGCACATGCAATCAGAACACCAACCTGATTGTCCGAGCTCGACGTCCGCTTCCCTCATCTTCGCCAGCCGCAGCCTGTGGGGAGGGATAGAGTTCAATGCTATCAACATGGACACGAATGGCAAATATTTCTTAAAGGCGTCAAAATAGGAGCTATCCGAACCTTCACAGCCTAAATCACAATCCGGTAATTCTGCTGCCATGATCAGCTCAAAATCAGCTGCATCAAGCGTTAATCTCTAGCCTCCCCAAAACCAAACAGAACCGTCGTTTCTGGATATGTCTCATAATTCTATGGCTTAGCCTCTTGCGACGCCACCACACCCCAACTTTGGCAGACACCACACTCCAACTTTGGCAGACTGGTAAAGAGGCTTGGTCCAGTTTCCTTCTTCCAGAGACAACTTACTTAATATACATAATAGATTCAAAGACTGCTCCACAAACCATAACATCTCCCATTCCATACGCCCTTGATGGCTGCTACCTGAACCATAACCTCCCCTATTTCATACCACCTTCAAGAACTACTTCCTAAACCATAACATCTCCCATTTCATACCCCCTTGATGACTGCTCCACAAGCCATAACATCTCCCATTCCATACACCCTTGATGGCTGCTACCTAAACCATAACGTCTCCCATTCCATATGCCCTTGATGGCTGCTACCTAAACCATAACATCTCCCATTTCATACAATCTTTGAGAGCTGCTGCCAAAATTATAACATTTTCCATTTCATACACCCTTCAAGGATTGCTCCCCGAACCATAACATCACCCATTTCATGATGCCCTTGATGACTGCTACCCAAACCATAACATTCCCCATTTCATACCCCCTTCAAGAACTACTTCCTAAGCCATAACATCTCCCATTTCATATCTCTATACCTCTGCCTTCTCAGTCTTCACAAGTCAGATATTATGGACATGACTTCCCATTAGGGTGCTGCATTGATGCACCCTACTGCTTCGCAACCCCCAGTTTTATGCTCTCTCTTCCCCACCCGCACCATCCAAACTCACAGCGTCACAATGTCAGCATTGGCATTCTCAATGGCGATAGACAATGGGTCCTTCCCATCAACGTCCCTGGCATTTAGGTTAGCACCTCGTTTCAGGAAGAGGCACGCCAGCCTGTGGAGAGAAATTGAGACGCGGTAAACACAGGACTCCACTGGGATGCAACGCCTCCTGCGCCACATGGCAGTTCCTGCCACATCTAACAAGTTCCTCCCTCTCCACAAGCAGCTTCTTTTTCCAAGGTGTTCCGTTCCAGACGGGGAACGGGACACAAAACCAGAAACACGTCAGGTAATTTGGAGGCATGTTGAACCATTTAATACACACTTATATTTATATTGGAGAGTTGGATGGTCACTCGCTTTTATACTGCAGAATTTTATTTTATTGGTAAAATTAAGAAATTACAGAAAATACAGAGACATGAAAGTCCCGCTTATGCCCATATAGAGATCGTTGACTATGGTACATGCACCAATAGCAAACAATACTTGTATATAATATTTGAGAGAGAGATAGAAAGGGGAAGAGAGGGGTGAGAGAGTAAGCTATAGAAGGAAGAAAGTAAAGAGAGGAAGAGAAGAAGGACAGAGAAAAAGAAAGGAAGAAAGACGGGAGCTACATTCTGATGAAACACCAAAATCTGAGTAATTTCATGCGTGGAACAGATTCACTGTGGTTTCGCAAATCTGTTCCACATCATTGAATTGAGTGGGATTCTGTGGATTCACCGTTTCAAAAAAGTCTTCCGAATGTTTGGGATTTGAGAAATGAAGAAACGTTCAGAAACATTTGTGTTTCGCAACTTATTTTTGGCACCTTTTTCCTCTGTTTTGGAGAGCTCAGATGCGAAACTCCGAGAACTGCAGCTACTTTGCTACCACATTCATTGAGCACACATAAAAAAAAAATAAGTGAAGACCCAGCTAGATGCTTCTTCTGACCTGACTACATGGTGGTAAAGAGGAATGCCTGGTTGAGAGGTGGATCCTGAGGGCGAAATTAAGATTAGATTCCCAAGGTGGTGGAGGATAGAGGCATGCTTTTATATCTTACCCAAAGTATTCGTAGACAGTGGCATGCCTTTTTATCTTACCCATTGTGAAAAGGATAGTGCCAAGCCTCCATACGTTACCCAGTGTGACGAGAATGGATTCTATATGAGTGTCTGTCAACCAGTGTAGGAAAATGGTGGCATGCTAAGGTACTACAGGGTAGAAGCATGCCTCTACAGTACCCCAGGGTAGATGCATGCCTCTACAGTACCCCAGGGTAGATGCATGCCTCTACAGTCATGCAGAGTAGAAGCATGCCTCTATGGTACTGCAGGGTAGAAGCATGCCTCTACAGTACCCCAGGGTAGAGGCATGCCTCTACAGTACTGCAGGGTAGAAGCATGCCTCTAGAGTACCCCAGGGTAGAAGCATGCCTCTAGAGTACCCCAGGGTAGAAGCATGCCTCTATAGTACCTCAGGGTAGATGCATGCCTCCAGAATGCCCCAGGGTAGAAGCATGCCTCTACAGTACCCCAGGGTAGAAGCATGCCTCTATAGTACCTCAGGGTAGATGCATGCCTCCAGAATGCCCCAGGGTAGAAGCATGCCTCCAGAATGCCCCAGGGTAGAAGCATGCCTCCAGAATGCCCCAGGGTAGAAGCATGCCTCCAGAATGCCCCAGGGTAGAAGCATGCCTCCAGAATGCCCCAGGGTAGAAGCATGCACCTCTAGAGTACCCCAGGGTAGATGCATGCCTCCAGAATGCCCCAGGGTAGATGCATGCCTCCAGAATGCCCCAGGGTAGATGCATGCCTCCAGAATGCCACAGGGTAGATGCATGCCTCCAGAATGTCCCAGGGTAGAAGCATGCCTCCAGATTACCCCAGGGTAGAAGCATGCCTCCAGATTACCCCAGGGTAGAAGCATGCCTCCAGAATGCCTCCGGGTAGAAGCATGCCTCTACGGTACCCAGGGTAGAAGCATGCCTCTACAGTACCCCAGGGTAGAAGCATGCCTCTACAGTACCCCAGGGTAGAGGCATGCCTCTAGAGTACCCCAGGGTAGAGGCATGCCTCTACAGTACTGCAGGGTAGAGGCATGCCTCTACAGTACTGCAGGGTAGAGGCATGCTTTAGGGTACTCCAGGGTAGAAGCATGCTTCTATAGTGCCCCAGGGTAGAAGCATGCCTCCAGAATGCCCCAGGGTAGAAGCATGCCTCCGGAATGCCCCAGGGTAGAAGCATGCGTCCAGAATGCCCCAGGGTAGAAGCATGCCTCCAGATTACCCCAGGGTAGAAGCATGCCTCCAGAATGCCCCAGGGTAGAAGCGTGCCTCCAGAATGCCCGAGGGTAGAAGCGTGCCTCCAGAGTACCCGAGGGTAGAAGCGTGCCTCTAGAGTACCCCAGGGTAGATGCATGCCTCTAGAGTACCCCAGGGTAGATGCATGCCTCTAGAGTGCCCCAGGGTAGATGCATGCCTCCAGAATGCCCCAGGGTAGAAGCATGCCTCCGGAATGCCCCAGGGTAGAAGCATGCGTCCAGAATGCCCCAGGGTAGAAGCATGCCTCCAGATTACCCCAGGGTAGAAGCATGCCTCCAGAATGCCCCAGGGTAGAAGCGTGCCTCCAGAATGCCCGAGGGTAGAAGCGTGCCTCCAGAGTACCCCAGGGTAGATGCATGCCTCTAGAGTACCCCAGGGTAGAAGCATGCTTCTATAGTGCCCCAGGGTAGAAGCATGCCTCCAGAATGCCCCAGGGTAGAAGCATGCCTCCAGAATGCCCCAGGGTAGAAGCATGCGTCCAGAATGCCCCAGGGTAGAAGCATGCCTCCAGATTACCCCAGGGTAGAAGCATGCCTCCAGATTACCCCAGGGTAGAAGCATGCCTCTAGAGTACCCCAGGGTAGAAGCATGCCTCTAGAGTACCCCAGGGTAGAAGCATGCCTCTAGAGTACCCCAGGGTAGAAGCATGCCTCTAGATTAACCCTGGGTAGATGCATGCCTCTAGATTAACCCTGGGTAGATGCATGCCTCTAGAGTACCCCAGGGTAGAAGCATGCCTCTAGAGTACCCCAGGGTAGAAGCATGCCTCTAGAGTACCCCAGGGTAGATGCATGCCTCTACAGTACCCCAGGGTAGAAGCATGCCTCTACAGTACCCCAGGGTAGAAGCATGCCTCTAGAGTACCCCAGGGTAGAAGCATGCCTCTAGAGTACCCCAGGGTAGAAGCATGCCTCTAGATTAACCCTGGGTAGAAGCATGCCTCTACAGTACTGCAGGGTAGAAGCAGTCCTCTACAGTAGCCCGGGGTAGAAGCATGCTCTAGAGTACCGCAGGGTAGAAGCATGCCTCTACAGTACCGCAGGGTAGAAGCATGCCTCTACAGTACCGCAGGGTAGAAGCATGCCTCTACAGTACCGCAGGGTAGAAGCATACCTCTAGAATATCTCAGGGTAAAAGCATGCCTCTATCATACTGCAGGGTAGAAGCATGTCTTTAGAGTACCCCAGGGTAGAAGCATGCCTCTAGAGTACCCCAGGGTAGAAACATGCCTCTGGAGTACCCCAGGGTAGAAACATGCCTCTAGAGTACCCCAGGATAGGAGCAGGTCTCGGGTACCCCAGGATAGGAGCAGGTCTCGGGTACCCCAGGATAGGAGCATGTCTCTAGGGCACCCCAGGATAGGAGCATGTCTCTAGGGTACCCCAGGATAGGAGCATGCCTCTAGAGTACCCCAGGGTAGAGGCATGCCTCTAGCGTACCCCAGGGTAGAAGCATGCCTTTATATTTACCACTGGTGCCAAAGAAAACTGCCACATTCCAACTCTATATAGCACCCATTATACCCAAGGGAAGTGACATGCATCTATATCTTACCCAGAGCACCTATAGACAGTGGTATGCCTTTATCTTACCCACAATGCCAAGCATTAGTATCTTACCCTGTGTGTCCAAGAATGGTGGCATGGTGAAGAGGGCCTCGCCCGCCACTGTCTGCCAGGTTCACGCTGGCTGTGTTTTGCAGCAGGAACTCGCAGGCCACCAGGGAGTTCTGCAAAGAGACAGGCATGAGGATAGTGTTTAATACTGAGGAATTAAACTGCGTCTACATTGCCTTAAAAACAGGTGAGCCTGGAGCAACAGAAGAATGCTTCTGAAGCCTTTAAACTTGGACATGAGTGCACCATAGAAGGATGGACAGAAACCTGAAAACATAGTGGCTATACTGAAGGAATGGAAGTTCTGTTCACTGACTTTAAGGAATATGCTACTTACCAGTATGCATCTGTTCTTGGCATGTAGAGCTGCAGATCTACACACTTTTGCATAGATCGCCATCAGGTGTTGGGCCCGGATGTTTGCAGTTTGCTTTTCCTCTTGGAAAGTCTTTGGAAGTCACGAGGTGGGTGACTCCTCCTTTGGTTCGTATTGCGCATGGGCTTCGGCTCCATCCTCAGATTGTTTTTCGCCAACAGGGAAAGATGGAGCGTAGTAATAACAGTGAAGAAACCCATGTGTGTTGTATCTAAATAAGATAAACTGGAACAGATACAGGTAGGAGGCGGGTGGGTGTGTGTAGATCTGCAGCTCTACATGCCAAGAACAGATGAATACTGGTAAGTAGCATATTCCGTTCGAGGCATATGAGCTGCAGATTACACATTTTTGCATAGACTATATAGCAGTTCCCAAGCGGCGACCACCGGTATCTGATGCAGTGGTTTGAAATAGTGTTTTTAGTACAGCCTGGCCCACACTAGCTTGTTGCTTGGTTTGCACATCTACACAGTAATGTTTAGTGAAAGTGTGCGGTGTTGACCATGTAGCTGCCTTGCAGATATCATCTAATGGGATGTTCCCTAGAAAAGCCATAGAAGCCCCCATCTTTCTTGTAGAGTGGGCTTTAGGGGGGAACAGATAGCGTGTGTTTTGCTTTGCGGTAGCAAATCTGTATGCATTTTACAATCCACCTAGCTATCCCTGATTTTGAGATGGGGTTGCCTTTATGAGGTGGAGAGAAAGAGAAACAGTTGCTTTGTCTTTCTGAAAGGTTGTATTCTCTGGATATAGTAAAGCAAGGCCCTTTTAAACATCCAGTGTGTGTAGAGCCCTTTCTGCAACAGTTTGAGGTTGCGAGAAAAAAAACGGTAATTCTACAGATTGGTTTAGATGAAAGGGTGAGATGACTTTGGGTAGGAATTTTGGGTTGGTACGGAGGACAACCTTGTTCGAGAGCATTTGGAGAAAAGGTTCTTGTATAGTAAGTGCTTGTATCTCACGGACCCTTCTAAGGGAAGTGATGGCTACAAGGAAAGCTGTTTTCCATGTGAGGAATTGCAGTTCGCATTTATGAAAAGGTTCGAAAGGCGGTCCCATTAGCCTTGTGGGAACTAGATTTAGGTTCCACACAGGTGAGGGTGGCACTCTGGGGGGAATTATTCATTTTAGGCCTTCCATGAAGGCTTTAATGGCAGGTACTCTGAAAAGTGATAGGTGCTGTCTGTTTTGTAGGTAAGCAGCAATTGCTGCGAGGTGTAGCCGAATGGATGTATATGCTAGGTTACACCTTTGTAGATGGAGCAAGTAGCATATGATGTGCTGTATAGATACGTCTAGAGGATGGATTGTGTTGTTATGGCAATAAACAACAAATCTTTTCCACTTTGCAGCGTAGCAGGCTCTAGTGGTAGGGCGTCTAGCTTTTCTGACGTTCATGCAGTCAGGGGGAAGGTGAAGGTATCCGAATTCTAGGATCTCAGGAGCCAGATCGCAAGGTTGAGCTGAGCTGGGTCCGGGTGTCTGATCTCTCCATGGTTCTGGGTTAGGAGGCATGGCGAGAGGTGCAACTTTTGGTGTGGCACTACCGAGAGTTCCAGCAGCATGGTGTACCACGGTTGTCTGGCCCATGTTGGAGCTACTAGAATCAGTGTGAGGGAGTGCTGTTGTAGCTTTCGCACCACTAATGGAATTGGTGGGAGAGGTGGAAAGGCGTACGCAAATTTGCCTGACCAGTTCATCCATATCACATTGCCTTTGGACAATGGGTGTGGGTATCTGGCGGCGAAGCTTGGGCATTTTTTGTTTTCGTGGGTGGCGAAGAGGTCTATCTGTGGATGCCCCCACATCTGAAAGAATGGGTGAAGAACCTGTGGGTGAAGTTCCCACTCGTGGATCTGCTGCGTCTGTCTGCTGAACAGATCTGCCATGGTGTTTTGGACTCCTGGGACATGTTGGGCTAGGAGAAAGATTTTGTGTGGAATTGCCCATCTCCATATGCTCTGTGCTAGTTGAGAGAGCTGTGGAGAGTGTGTGCTGCCTTGTTTTTGAATGTAGTACATGGCTGTCATGTTGTCTGTGCAAATAAGGACTGCCTTGCCTAAAATCTGTGTCTGAAAGGATTTTAGGGCTAGAAAGATTGCCAGTAACTCCAGATGGTTGATGTGGAGTAACTTTTGTTGCGGCGTCCATGTGCCCTGCACTGTGAGATGTAGTAGATGAGCTCCCCAGCCGGAGATCGATGCGTCTGTTAGGATTATTTGTGGAACCGGGTCCAGGAACGGTCGCCCTCTGGAAAGATTTGTGGTGTTCCACCACTGCAGAGAGCGATGGGTGCGACCGTCTACCAACACCGGATCTGTCAGTTGCCCCTAGGCCTGGTTCCATTGGCGCGCTAAGCACTCTTGGAGTGGACGCATCTGGAGTCTTGCATGAGGCACTATGAAAATGCAAGAGGCTATCATCCCTATCAGTTGCATAAACACTCTTGCTGGGAGGGAGTGTTGAAGTATGAATTTTTGACGCAAAGCCTGAATGCTTGCAATCCTGGCCGGATTGGGGTAGGCTATGGCTTTTGAGGTGTCTATGGTGGCACCGAGGTATTGCTTTATGTGGGATGGTGTTAGCTGGGACTTTTGGTGGTTCACCGTGAAGCCTAGTTGGTGAAGTAGTTGGATTGTAGTGGCGGTGTGGTGTACACATTGGTTGTAGGACGCGGCTTTTATGAGCCAGTCGTCCAAATATGGGAAGACGTGAATGTGCTGTCTTCTGAGATGTGCCGCCACTACCGCTAGGCACTTGGTGAATACCCTTGGTGCTGTTGTGACCCCGAATGGGAGCACCTTGAACTGGTAGTGTTGCCCGTCCACTACAAATCTGAGGTACTTTGTGGGCATGGTGTACCGGAATGTGAAAGTATGCGTCTTTCAAGTCCAGTGTGGTCAGAAAGTCGTTCTGGGAGAGGAGCGGAAGTACCTGCTGAAGTGTTACCATGTGAAAATGGTCCGAATGTATGTATGTGTTTAGAGGTCGGAGATCTAAGATAGGTCGTAGATTCTCGTCTCTTTTTGGTAGACCGGTTTTATTGCGTGTTTTTGTAGGAGGGAGATTACCTCCTGTTTTAGTAACGTGGAATGTTCTTGCGACATTGGGCGTTGTCTGGCTGGAATGTTGGGGGGGTAGATGTGAGTTCTAGGCAATACCCTGAACGAATAATTTGGGTCACCCATTTGTCTGATGTGATGGACTCCCAGACATGAAGGAAATTTTGTAGTCTGCCCCCGACCGGAGTGGGATGGTCTGGAGGGAGCAGGGGAAAGTCATTGGGTAGGCGGTGTGGCAGAGCGGGCAGTATTTGTTTTGCCTCTGACTTTATTATTATTGCCTCTATAGCCGCCTCTTTGATAACCCCTTGTGAAGGTGGACTGAGGAGGGGATTTGTAGGATGTGGACACGCTATCTGAGGAGTAGCCTCTGCCCGTGCCCCGAAAGGAAGAGCAGCGAAAGGAGCGCCTAGGAGGGTAAGACTGTAGGGCTCCCATCGATTTCGCCGTATCTGTGTCTTTCTTCATCTTCGAGGGCGCCATCTACCTTTGGACCGAATAAATGTTCTTGGTCAAATGGATGGTTTAATATTGAGGCTTGTACCTCAGGTTTAAAGCCTGAAACTCTCAGCCAAGCGTGGCGACGGAGGAGGACACTAGTGTTAATGGCCCTGGAGGCTGTGTCTGCTGCGTCTAAGGCACATCGTATAGAGGTATTAGTTATGGTCTTACCCTCTTTAATTCATTGGCCCTATTTTTGTATTTTTCTGGGAGATGGTGCATGATGGTTTCTAGTTCATCATAATGCGCTCTGTCATATCTGGCCAATAGCGCTTGAGTGTTGGCGATACGCCATATATTGGCTGCCTGTGACGCAGTGCGTTTTCCTGACGCATCCAGGAGCTTTGACTCTTTGTCAGGTGGTGGTGCTTCGCCTGACGCCTGGGAATTTGATCTCTTCCTTGCAGTGGATACCACTAGGGAATCCAGTGGCGCTGGCCCTTTGATGTATGCAGGATCTGTAGGGGTAGCTTTATACTTTCTCTACGCGTGGGTTTAAGACCCTAGCCCTGACTGGGTCTTTGAAAACCTCTGGCGCATGTTTTATTACCCCTTTGAGCATAGGTAGTATAGCAGTAGACCTATGTGCAGTATCAAATGTGTCTAGGAGGAAATCTTCCTCTACTGGGTCAGTGTGTAGCTCTACCCCGTGATAATGTGCCGCCCTCTGAAGTAGGTGGTGAAAACCTAATGAGTCTTCTGGTGGAGATGGCCTGGATGGATAAAGGTCATCTTGTGGGACATCTGGGATGTCTGGATAATTATAATCATACCATGGGTCTGGGGATCCTGTAGGGGTAGGGTCTTGTGGCACATCTGCTGGGTCGTAGTATGGGTCCCCCTGATCATCATGGTCTGGAGACGGGGTCGGAGAGCGATGAGGCAGGGGTGGAGAAGGTGGAGGGGACGGAGGTGTAGAGGGTGGAGGAGGTGGGGAAGGCACCCTGAAAGGGGAGGTAGCACAGTCCTTCCTCTTTGGAGGTGGAGGTGGAGCTGGTGTGTCCAAATGTCTCTTTTTAGAAGACAGTGCCAAATGTCCAGTTTTTGGATCCTTGGTAAGTGTCTTTTGCAAAGGATCCGGTGTAAAGAGTTCTTGCGACACTGGTTGTTCGGTCGGCGCCAATTTTTTCGGGGCCAATGGCTTTTTAGGCTCGTCTGTGCCGTGCTTCTTTGGAACCTCCGATTTTTTTGGTCGGTGCCGAAACAGGCTTCGGCGCGGGAGTGTCGGTGCCGAGGGCCTTATGATGTTTAGTCAGTACCGAGAGGCTGGGTTTCGACACCGAGGGCTTTGGTGCGGAGCTCGGTGTCGAGGTAGAGGCCGATCTCTTCTTCGGTGCCGAAGGGTGTTGTTCGGCACCGCTGGCAGGCTGGCTCGAGCCCGAGCCGCCGGAAGGCTTATTAGGCTTCTTCACCGGCCCCGAAGGTGGGGTGTTCGAAGCAGCGTCTTTGGTCTTGCCTAGGCCCGGAGGCGAAGGCGTGACCAAAGCCTTTTTGGGTGTCGGCGCGGGTGTGGGAGGGGGTATTTTACTCACGACCCTCTGCGCCGGGGTGATGTCCTCCACATCCGAGTCGTCGGCTTCGGAAGCACTGACTAGGTCCTCTTCGGTGTGCTGCTGTCCCGGAGCTTCGACGTCGTCCCCGAAGATGTCGACTGGAACGGAAGTCGAGGAGTGCGCCATTTTTCGTCTGGCCCTTCGATCTCGAATAGTCTTTTTGGATCTAAAAGACTTGCAGGCGGGACAGTCTCGAGCCTCGTGTTCAGGGGAGAGGCAGAGGTTGCACACCTCATGAAGATCGGTGTGGGGGAATTTGGACCCACATCGAGGGCACTTCTTGAATGGAGTTCTTTCCATCAGCCGGGACCGGAGCCTGGATAGGCCCGAAGGCCGCTGTCGATGACTGGAATCGAAGGTGTATCGAAGAAGAAGGTGATAGTAGGAGATCAGGATCTGAACAATACCGCAGAGAGCGAGGATTCCGCTTCGATCGTCGAACTGGAATGTTCGGTACCGGAGCGCGAAGTATTACATCCGAGCCCGATGGCGGAAAAAAACAATCTGAGGATGGAGCCGAAGCCCATGCGCAATACGAACCAAAGGAGGAGTCACCGACCTTGTGACTTCCAAAGACTTTCCAAGAGGAAAAACAAACTGCAAAAAACCGGGCCCAACACCAGATGGCGATCTATGCAAAAGTGTGTAATCTGCAGCTCATATGCCTCGAACATATATTTATTTATTCCTATCTTTTCTAGCTACGCGTGGGCGCACCGGCTGTCAATACCATTGTTCACCACATTTGGTCAATGGAAGTGCAGGGAGGCAGTCTGAGCTATGTAGACCTTTCATTTACTGGCTTCAATGATCCTTGGCTGACTGCATGTCCCTGGCTCTCCATTAGTGACTTGAAAGCCATTTCAGATGGCAGCTAGCCAGGATGCCTGCGGGTAGCGGGTTCCACTGGCAGACTGTGGTCTTTACCTCTTCTCTCTTGACCTAAGAGCAAACCTCTGCCTCTTCCACTTTGGACTCTTCCTGTTACAGTTTAAAAAGGCGCTACATCTTTGTCTTCGCAATGCGCTGCGTCTCACACACGTTGTGAAATTCACTGTTCCCTCCTCACTGGGATTTAATCTCTGGACTCAGAATAGTTTTGCCGGATGACTAGAGTATGCGTACGTGGTTACTCAAGTAATGAAGCCAATTTTAAGTACCAGAGGTTTTTGGATGTGCAAGTATTCCAGCGGTCCTACCTCGGAAGAGTCGCCAACTTCTGGTTGGCCCTTTAAAGACGGTGTTCAGGGATGTTTCAGATGATACTAATTACTTACACACAAAACAATTTTGCAGCTTGAGCTACTCTAGATCTAGTCATAGTCTATTCTTCCTTAAGCCAAAGTTATCCTGAGGCCCGATTCCAAAAATGTTCAAGTTTCGATCAAGAATACATCCTCAGTTCCCTTGACTTCCGAGTCACATGACAGTAAGTAGGATCTGAAGATGGGGGTCACACACTGGGACACTGAGATTACAGCAAGTCCCCTCCTGGGTCATACTGATGCCACCAATGGTTGATGCACATAAGTAAAATTGTGAATTTTTCTCTGAATATTTGCAGACTACACCATGGTTGTTGGAGCAATGCACAGCACGTGACACTAGAATAGGTTCCAGCAGCAAACCTAACTATACCAGTCAGGCAGTCCTGTAATAATAATCCACATTTGTAAAGCGAGAAAAATCACCCGTAAGGGTCTCTAGGCGCTGGGGGGCGTTGGGAAGATTAAGCAAGCTATTGCCCAGAGTCACATGGTGCTGGGCTAATCTGCCGCCAGCGCCGGGGATCGAACCGTGATCCCCAGATTCCGGAGTCCGTCACCCTGGCGCGGCGCCACACCTCTTCCCTGTACACATCTTCGGCTCAGCTCGCTGTGCTTACTGTGGCTTCGCGTGGACTCCGGAAGACCCATGATCTTCTTGGGCTCTTTCTTTCCAGTGAGTATTTTTGAATCAACGGGTTCCCTTAGGCTATCCAAGGTTCTGCTCTCAGCAGCGTTTGAGGTTGCTCAAGCTGTCTTCTATGAACTTGTCCTTCTCCATCTGAAGAAATCTCTATCTACCTTGCTTCTCGCTTCACAAAGACCCGCAGAGGATGATCTGCTGTAAGAGCAGCATCTTCCTTGATTTGCTGTCTCCAGGGACCGTAAATGGCTGCAGGCTGAGGACGACCGTCTATGTTCCTTCTTCATGTGATCCCCTGCTGCGATAGCTCCCCATTCGGCTTACTGGTACCCGAGGAGCATGCAGGACATGCTGGGGTTCGGGTAAGAAACAGGAAAGCTGTGGTTCTGAGGTAGCTCTTCAGTGGGTTATGTTCTCCTGGGCTCTTTATTTTCTTTTTCAGTTTTATATAGCTCGAACTCCACCCGAAGGTATTGGATTGCTTTACATGAGCACCAGTTACATTACACAAGGACACTTTTATTTTTTGTAGGCACGGGGAGATGAAGTGATTTGCCCAGAATCACAGGATGTTGAGCCAACGCTGACACTCAAACCCAGTACCTCAGTTTCAAAGTAAGACACTCTGGCCGTTACGCCACATCCTCTCCCTAGCTTTGTGTGTTATTTCCCATCTACACTTGAGGTGCTTCTCATAGTAATGGTCTTCACTATCCCTCCATGCTCCCCACTGAACCTCTCAGCGTAATATTCTCTCACACTTCTAAAGCATTGTTAGAAAAACGAGGTGTCACAAGCTGCGGGAAGTTCTTCAGGAGTCCCAGGGCAATCGGGGGCTGTGATCGGCTCAATCCAAACCTTTTATCCCTGGTGTGCTGGGGCTGAACGATTGGACCCAAAACTAAGCATCAAGTGCTAGCAAGGGTGAGCTTGACCCCTTTAGCACTTGACCCTCAGGGTAGCAAAGTTGGGCAGTCCAAGGCTTGCACAAGGAGGTGGTGAAAGGGTTAGAGACTCCGAACTCAAACATTTATATGAACGGCCAATAAACCAATATCCAGTCAAATACTTTGATTTTACAGAAAAAGAAAATTACACAATGCAATTACCGTACATAACCGGTAAAGGACTTTTCTTCTACTAATTGCAAACAGTACCTGTAGTAATCTGAGGAACATCTTTGGCGGTAATATGCATTGACCCATCCATTCCTGGGGGAGCCTCTGTGAGGGGATAGGAAGCAGCAGGTCGGGGAAGGGAGGGTGACACCCTGTGATAGTTTAAGTATATGTTTTATAGGTCTTTTATGGTGCCCTCCCCTTGTAGGGTGCAATGTTACAGCACCTTCTTTGAGTTTCCACCTTGGGTGCAGTCTGCACCGGACTGCAGCAGACTGGGAATGTCAATATATGTGCTGCTTGCATGGCCTAGAAGCACAAGAAGCAGTGATCCAGTCCTTACACAACTGACTGAGGCACGGGCCGGTGTCTGGCACTCACGCGAGGTGAGCAGAGGAAACATCGGTCCCCGGCGACGAGGGTGGTGGTGACGTTGCGGTCTTCATAGCTCTTCGAATCTTCTTCCTCGGGCAAGATACAAAATCACCACCCTAACGCATTAGGTGCCCGCCCTTCATTTTTTTGGGTGAGAACCTAGTCCTTGGTGCAGCCCCTCAGTTGGTGGTATACAAAAAAACCCCACAAGAGATAGAGTTAAATGGCAGAAGCGAGATGCTCAGATACGCTAGACTACTCTTGGGAGGAGCACCGCAGAGGGCGGGCCAGTCCTCCTTAAGCGACTCATGACTTCTTGGTGCTTCAGCATTGGAACTCTGCTGGGCACAAGTTCCTCAATTCACTAAGGTACGGAGTTCCAATCCCACTGAGAGGTCACCTGCAGATCCCTATGCCCCACAGAGCAGTGATAGTCCTTTCTGGAGGCAGCAGTGGATGTCTTCGTCTCTTACCGCCTCACTCTATTGCGGCCCCTCACCTCCTGCGTAGCATCTTCCCCAAGCAAGGCACCTCCAGTGCCCCCTCCAAACAACTGGTCATCTCTCTCCCATGAAGCAGATTCCCCAAGCAGATTCTCCGGTCAGTCTTTAGATGAAGTCCGCAAGTAATGGGTCCCAAACTTGGTAAAGGGAGTTGGCAACAGTTATCCCAACCCTGGAGCTGAATGAGTTTCTTGGGCACAGCTGGTGTGACCCCATTAACTTGCCTAGGGGAACTTAATTGTTCTTTCTGAGCCAGGTTTCGGGCAAAGAAACCTTGGCAGCCTAAGTCTTTGCATCATCTTTTTAGTGGCAAATGGGGTTTGCATGTTCCAGTGGTTGAGCTCTGGGCACTTCGGCTCTTTTGCTTATTCCATTCAGTCTGCTCCAGACAAAGAGCCTGATTTAGTTCTTGGTGGACGGTTTACTCCGTCACAATGGTGAAGGACATCCCATCTGCCGAAATATAAATCCCATTATATTCTATCTAATCCTAATCAGGCCCAGGCCCATAGTCATTGTCAGAGGATGTTTGCAGGAAGAGAGGGGAGAGGTGGGAGGCTCCAGGTAAGACAAACCTAGAAAACCGGCACAGAAAGGGCAGCCTGTCCCACTCAGCTACTTCTTAAGCTGTGCAGAGGAACCATCCCAAATAGGCCAAGAAAGGGCAGGTGTAAAACTCCTTCACTTCAGAGGCGATCTAGGTTTCCTTTCTTTAATACGCCCCAGTCTGCACCACTACATAGGATGCTTGAATTGTCTCAAAAGAGCTGAACAGAATCCGCTCGCTCCAACTCTGCATCTTCTCTACCACTTGGCTACAGTAAGGATGCAAAAAGGAACCCAGTGTTGCTATGTCGACATGTACTACACACGCTCCACACATTTCCCTCCATCCATGGTTACTACTACACACCTGCGGCATCCATCTTCTACATGGAGGGCGGGGTAGCAGGGTCCTGTCCGACCCAGTTTAAAAAGCGGCAAGTTCTATAGACAACTCTCCCTAATAATGACCGGTAAAAAAGCCTTCCTTGCCATTAGGCATGGTGTCCTGCTACGGTCATCCCTCTACAGCCCGGCGAAGGACCGCAGTCATACTCGACAGAGCGTGCACATGGTGTGTCCCCAGGACCAGAGAGCCTCGCTCTGGGTCTTTATCGGTGTCACAAAAAGTACCTCCTGTGCACACAGGAAACCATTATGTTGCTGAGGTGAGGATCAAAATCTTTCAGCTGGAAACATGCTCTGCAGGCCCACACAGAGGGCATGCACTGTCCCCGCACAAGCATCCCCATCTTCAACGTTATGCCCGATTGGTCATGCTCCTTTGACCTCCCATGGGGTTTCTATTTGGCCAGTGGATGCCATTCTTCATTGCTAGCATCCCCTTCAGGGGCATTTTGTGCTTCAAATGTTTCAAAGCAACATGTTGTGGACAGGGGTGTACGCTTTAGGGGGGTGTTTCAGGTGTTACACCCCCCCCCCCCCTATAAATGTGTTTTCTAGAAAATAGTTGGCTATAGTTGCTTTCAGTCGGGTATGGTGAGGTGCCAATTGGATTTCACGAGGAATTGTTCCATGCACACAGAGAAAAACACGCTCACTCCCGCTCTGTTTTGAAGGTCTTCAAAAATAGTAATTATTTTACAAAATATTGTTTTTTCTCTCACTCATTACCCCTTCCAATCCACATTCCTCTCCCTTTCCACTGCCGCTTAGGCACCTCTCATGCCCCCTGATTGTCCTATAATGTATTTTAAGATTATATGCCAGCCTGAGTGTTGGGAAGTCTAAAGTTCACATACCCCCAATCTCAGTGACCAAATTACGCCCCTGGATGTGGATTTATGTCAGAGCCCACTTTCCCTCACCTGCTCAAATCACTCTCAGATCTCACTTTGACACACCTACCACTGGAGCACACATGGTTCTAATGCGGACCATCACCTCTGACCAGCGCCAACAGAAAGCACCTCTCACGCAGCACTGCCCTACTACCACTCGGGTGTGTCCACTCTAGGGATTCCTTCCCTGTATGTGGTCAACGGTGCTTAATTTAGATAAAATGAAGGGCCCAATGTACTATTCACAGGTCCACTGCTACTGACACAACCCACGTCACTTTAACTGTGGTTTTAAGTTCTAGTTCCATAATTTTTTTAACCTCTTGAGTACCCATGACGAGATGGTCTCGTCAAGGGCCGCGTTTGCGCTGTGCCCATGACGAGACTATCTCGTCATGAACCCCGCCCGCTAATGAAAGGGCCGGCACAGGGCGGGTAAAGGGCGGGGCACTCAAGGGGTTAAAGCTATATTCAATAGTTTAAATGTCCACTAGTGTGCGTTGCTTAAAAATACACACACAGCGCCACCATGAGGTGGATTCTCAAATATGTGCCAGTGTTTACAAATAATCCCAGTCCCGAGCACCAATACACTGGCACAAACTAAGCACTGCCCTAAACTTACAGCATTCACGGCCTGGATCAGTGGCGTCCAGTTCTCTTCGGCGCTGTTCATCCAGTTCACATCCGCTCCATGTGCCACAGCATCGGCCATGGTGGGGAGGCACTGCAGCGACACTGCGTGGTACAGGAGCGCACCTGGGTGGAGGCTCCGCTGGTCTTCCACCACTCGCTCCTCCTCTGGGGGTTCTAGAAAAGGCAGACAGTGAGGTACGAAGTAGAGGTAAATGCACAACAGCTCACAAAAGTACCCACATCCTGCTCAGTGCCTTTGTTGTACCAACACTCCTAATTCTCTGCATTTCCCTGTGCCTTAATTTCCTTGCACCCCAACACTGGATACCTCGGAAAGAGGTAAACCCAGTGCATAATTTGAGACAATGGTTTCCAGTGCTGGGCACTGACACTTAACGGTCAACACCGGTGCTTGTGACAGTCTGCCACAAGGTGGCGCTGTCTGGCTAATTTAGAGATTACCACAACGGGTAATTATTACTTCAACATACATTAAAAATGACTATTACCTCAAGCCATTCGTATAGCTTTGGAACCTGGAATAGTCTGAACTGTCACACATGTAGGAGTGTGATGGATTTGTAGTTGTGTTGATATGATCATTGGCAGCCTTGCAGGGGCAATGTGTGGTGCACGCTGCAGTGGCCTCCTGATGCGAGCCCTGGCACTTGATTTGTTTACAAACTAAGCACTGGGTAAACCGCCTTTATTAAGTACTATACAAGAATGAATAATGTCATTTACATGACTAGCCAATGAGCTCTAAGTAACATTAAAGACTTACCTCGCGCAGAACCAATAGATGACAAGCTGCTGTTACTGCCAGTGACGCTGCTTCCGGTGCCTGGGAGAAAGGAGACAGTGTGAGGCTGGAAGAAGGGAGTGAATAGGAAAAGGAAGACCGAGGCGCAGATGATGGGTGGGACCAAGGACGTCGGAAACGTCAGTGCGCGGAAGTAACGGAGGGAAAGGCAGAAGAAAGGATGCTTTTATGTAAGAGATGGTGAAAAGAGGGCCATAAGAAAGTGGCAGGGAACGAGAGGAAGAAGAAGATAAAAGGAAAAGTAAACAAGGAAAAGAGTGAATGTACAACTGCAGTCTGCTGAGAAAGGCCACAGCAGGTTCAATGTTTTATACTAGAGTGGTAGAAGGCGAGGAGTTACAGGAAGGGACGCCTCTGCTCTTGACAAGGAACAAACACTGAGTGCGTGACCGTGGGCCTGATTTACCGTGTGGTTATTCCATCATGGCGACTGAGTATTTTGAATAACCACACTCCAGATTTAGAGATGACCATTCTCTCAAATTGAAAGTAGCCGCCATCATGGCCGTTCCTGTCAATGCATTGAAAGTAGCCGCCATCATGGCCGTTCCTGTCAATGCATTGAAAGTAGCCGCCATCATGGCCGTTCCTGTCAATGCATTGAAAGTACCCGCCATCATGGCTGTTCCTGTCAATGCATTGAAAGTAGCCGCCATCATGGCCGTTCCTGTCAATGCATTGAAAGTAGCCGCCATCATGGCCGTTCCTGTCAATGCATTGAAAGTAGCCGCCATCATGGCCGTTCCTGTCAATGCATTGAAAGTAGCCGCCATCATGGCCGTTCCTGTCAATGCATTGAAAGTAGCCGCCATCATGGCCGTTCCTGTCAATGCATTGAAAGTAGCCGCCATCATGGCCGTTCCTGTCAATGCATTGAAAGTAGCCGCCATCATGGCCGTTCCCGTCAATGCATTGACAGTAGCCGCCATCATGGCCGTTCCCGTCAATGCATTGAAAGTAGCCGCCATCATGGCCGTTCCGGTCAATGCATTGAAAGTAGCCGCCATCATGGCCGTTCCTGTCAATGCATTGAAAGTAGCCGCCATCATGGCCGTTCCTGTCAATGCATTGAAAGTAGCCGCCATCATGGCCGTTCCTGTCAATGCATTGAAAGTAGCCGCCATCATGGCCGTTCCTGTCAATGCATTGAAAGTAGCCGCCATCATGGCCGTTCCTGTCAATGCATTGAAAGTAGCCGCCATCATGGCCGTTCCTGTCAATGCATTGAAAGTAGCCGCCATCATGGCCGTTCCTGTCAATGCATTGAAAGTAGCCGCCATCATGGCCGTTCCTGTCAATGCATTGAAAGTAGCCGCCATCATGGCCGTTCCTGTCAATGCATTGAAAGTAGCCGCCATCATGGCCGTTCCTGTCAATGCATTGAAAGTAGCCGCCATCATGGCCGTTCCTGTCAATGCATTGAAAGTAGCCGCCATCATGGCCGTTCCTGTCAATGCATTGAAAGTAGCCGCCATCATGGCCGTTCCGGTCAATGCATTGAAAGTAGCCGCCATCATGGCCGTTCCTGTCAATGCATTGAAAGTAGCCGCCATCATGGCCGTTCCTGTCAATGCATTGAAAGTAGCCGCCATCATGGCCGTTCCTGTCAATGCATTGAAAGTAGCCGCCATCATGGCCGTTCCTGTCAATGCATTGAAAGTAGCCGCCATCATGGCCGTTCCTATCAATGCATTGAAAGTAGCCGCCATCATGGCCGTTCCTGTCAATGCATTGAAAGTAGCCGCCATCATGGCCGTTCCTGTCAATGCATTGAAAGTAGCCGCCATCATGGCCGTTCCTGTCAATGCATTGAAAGTAGCCGCCATCATGGCCGTTCCTGTCAATGCATTGAAAGTGTACTGTACGGCTTCGTCAGCATGACAGTGCCATATGGCACACTTTTGGTTTTCTTTGGTTTTTATTTTCAAAAAGAAAACCCCTTGATACATAAGCCCCCTTTTCTAGTGACTCAGTATTGATAGTAGGTGAATTAACAAACACCCCAGGCTTTAAACATTCAATGCAAGGTATAGTGACCGGTATATGTGAAAAGAGTGCAGTCACAACGCATCTGGGATACTGGTGAAAACATGACACCAGACGTTTGGAAAACATGGAACGCAGTGTCACTTGGAATCCAGCTGCAAAAAGGTCTTACCAAGTTCAACAAATTCTGGAGTGACTTTGTTTGCATTTGCAGTGATTCAGCTACGTGTATGAAAAAGCGGTGTGATGACCTGTCAAATTTGATATCTGAGCTGAAGTGCTTCCCTGTAAGAGATCCTTGCCACTTGTTAGATGGTATGCTAAAAGCATCTTTACAAACTTCAGAGTTAATGAAGAATGCTATTGACTTTTTAGTCGATTCTGGTGCACTGTTTTGTTATGCACGGACACTAAATAGCAAATATTTCTCATTTTGTGCTTTGTGTGCCATCAAACAAAGTCATCCCAATTGTGTCACTTAGCTCGTGGTTCTCAGTCCTAGAGGCCACGGATGCTATATTAGCCATGTGGGAACTGTTTACAGAACTTTTGCGGAGTGATAATGCCAAAGGCAAAAAATGTGAGAATCTTTAGTCACATATGGATAGTGATTTGAAAAAAAGTACACTCTGCTGCATTCTTAGATTTTTACAGGAAAGCATGACTGCTGTAGTAGACATGATAAAAAAGACTAGAGTGTGAAAACACCCTTGTCTCCCAAGTGTTCAGCATAATTGGTGTAGATGTGAAACATCTCCTTGAGAGTAGGCTGGGCGACACTTTCAGTGACTTTGGCACTGCAACTTATTCCATGTTAGAGGGCTTGCCCCTTGGTAAGCGGAGAAATGTTGAGGGGCAATTCAGGAACTTTTATTTTACAATGTATGAGAAGTAGCCCTTCACCAACCATGGCATTTGTAGTCAATGAAGCCTCACTGTGGTACTCTGCACAAGTTATAGATCTCTTCCGTAAAGGGAAATCTTCTCTGGAGTTTCGAAAGTACTGCCTCATTTTTGACCTCTTCAATAACAGAGGGCATATGCACCCAGTTCAACGCATATGTTGCAGAACCTGTCGCAGAGAATCACAATTTTCAGGTGCACCAGTATGGGCATGGATAGCTATGTCAGTGACCAACAACACTATATGAATAAGGGTCACAGGGAAATTAATTAACCCCTTCAGTGCCCATGACGAGATAGTCTCGTCATGGAGCGCGGCTGCGCTGTGCCCATGACGAGACTATCTCGTCATGAACCCCGCCCGCTAATGAAACGCCCGGCACAGGGCGTGGAAAGGGCGGGGCACTGAAGAGGTTAAAGACTGAACCACCTCCAATCCCCATTCAAAACCTAACAACTAACACGAGATGCTCAGTCTATTAACAATGAACAGATAACCACTGAAAACCGTGAAAAAATGTTTGTGAAAAGATATTTGTGAGGAAATTTGATCAGATAGTTTGCTCATCACCCGGCAAGAGTATAGAGTCCATCAGCCCACCCTTATTGGCGGAGCTTCGTCATCTGGAACTCTAGGAGAACTGGATCTAGGGCCACAGTCTTGAGCCGCCAGGCCCCACTGGGTACCTGACCCTTATGCTCCTGGAAGAACTCTTGCCCAGATGTATGTTCCAACTATATGAACTCCAATAGCGTGCAGTGCTCTAGTGTATGTGCAGATTAAAAATGACTACAGGGGCAAAAAAATATATTTATTAAGGAATTGTCCAAGTTTCATATCTAAAATAACCTAATAGTCTTGAAAAAATATAGACTATTTCCTGGCTACGTCTAATGTGGTCGACATGTTTCAGCCGAGTTGGTCAACAGACCCGGCTTTCCTCAGGACCTAGATGAAAAATAAGGCTACTGCAGGATAAACACAAATCGTGCATATAAACGCGTAAGGCAATGCTCATAAAGTCGCAGTCTAGCCTGAAGTACCGACGGACAGAGCGGTGCCTCCATCTCCGAGCAGTCAGCCGGGTGAGGTGAGGTTGTTCTCCCACACAAAGCTGGGAAAGAAGAGGTGACTCTTACCTTCCAAGTATTGGGTCCGCTTATCTGGTAGGGTGGCTATTGCCACAGACTCATCGGACTATTATACTTTCTTTATGAGCATTGCCTTACACGTTTATATGGACGATTTGTGTTTATCCTGCAGTAGCCTTATTTTTCATCTAGGTCCTGAAGAAAGCCGGGTCTATTGACCAACTCGGCTGAAACATGTCGACCACATTAGACGTAGCCAGGAAATAGTCTATATTTTTTCAAGACTATTAGGTTATTTTAGATATGACACTTGGAGAATTGGAGAATTCCTTAATAAATATATTTTTTTGCCCCGGTAGTCATTTTTAATCTGCACATACACTAGAGCACTGCACGCTATTGGAGTTCATATAATAGGAACATACATCTGGGCAAGAGTTCTTCCAGGAGCATAAGGGTCAGGTACCCAGTGGGGCCTGCCGCCCTAGACCCAGTTCTCCTAGAGTTCCAGATGACGAAGCTCCGCCAATAAGGGTGGACTGATGGACTCTATACTCTTGCCGGGTGATGAGCAAACTATCTGATCAAATTTCCTCACAAATATCTTTTCACGAACATTTTTTCACAGTTTCCAGTGGTTATCTGTTCATTGTTAATAGACTGAGCATCTCGTGTTAGTTGTTAGCTATGTCAGTGGCCAGAGTGAGCAAATTGTATACTGGCTATTTTGGTGTTGCCTATCTCAAGTGCCAACGTTGAGAGGGCCTTTTCACAGAATATAGGTTACATGTGAAGGAAAGAGCGAGCGTCCATGACCAAATGCTCACTGAAGAAGTATTGTATGGTGTACTACGATACGTTTGATTTGTAAAAATTTATTTGGACCTCATTTACACTGTACATACACTGTATATATACCATGCACTACCAGTGCAGAAAGCAAGCAATAATAAAATCAAAATGTTCCATAAACACCGGAAAAGGAAAATGCTACTTACCAGTATGCATCTGTTCTTGGCATGTTGAGCTGTAGATTTGTATACTTGTGCATAGATCGCCATCTGGTGTTGTGCTCGGATGTCTGCACTTTGTTTAGGTCCTGGAAGAAGTCTTTGTAGTCAGGAGGTAGGGGACTCCTCCTTAGGATGATAGTGCGCATGGGCATCGACTCCATCTTCAGATTGTTTTGCCATGGAGGGTTGTGATGGAGTTAGTAAGAAATGGCAAAAGATGTCCATGCGTAATGTATCTAAGTAAGATAGTACTGGAACAGATAGAGGTATCCGGGGAGGCGGGTGGGCTTATACGAATCTCGGCTCTACATGCCAAGAACAGATGCATACTGGTAAGCAGCATTTTCCATTTGAGGCATATGAGCTGTAGAGCGTATACTTGTGCATAGACTATACAGCAGTTACCTCCTTAGCGGTGGCTACCTGTATCTGTTGCAGTTGTTTGAAAAAGTGTTCTTAATACAGCCTGGCCCACGTTAGCTTGTTGCTTTGTTTGCACGTCTACGGAATAGTGCTTTGTGAACGTGTGTGGTGTAGACCAAGTTGCTGCTTTGCAGATGTTATCTAGGGGAATGTTCCCTAAGAATGCCATAGATGCCCCTAGTTTACGTGTGGAGTGAGGTTTAGGGGGAATGGTTAATGTGCGTTTAGCTTTAGCATAGCATGTATCAATACATTTAACAATCCACCTTGCAATCCCTGTTTTTGAGATTGGATTGCCTTTATGAGGTGGGGAGAAAGCTACAAAAAGTTCTTTAGTCTTTCTAAAGGATTTTGTTCTTTCAATCTAGTAAAGTATTGCTCTTTTTAAGTCTAGCGAATGAAGAGCTTCTTCTTCTACTGAATCCGGTAGATGGAAAAACACTGGGAGTTCTACAGACTGGTTACGGTGTAAAGGAGACAGAAATGGTTCTTGTATGGTTAATGCTTGGAGTTCACCGACTCTGAGAGAGGTGCTTGCGACCAGGAAAGCTACTTTCCAGGTGAGAAATTGAAATTTGCATTTATGCAGAGGTTCAAATGGGGGACCCATGAGCCTGGTAAGGACCACATTTAAGTTTCATATTGGTGAGGGTGGAACTCTAGGTGGGATTATTCTTTTGAGTCCTTCCATAAATGCTTTGATAGCTGGTACTCAAGACAAATGTTTGTTTTGGAGATAGGCTGCTATTGCAGCAAGATGTAGTCTAATGGATGTATAGGCTAGGTTACATTGTTGTAGATGCAAGAGGTATCAGATGAGGTTTTGAATAAAAGCATCTAGTACGTTGATTTTGTTATTGGTACAGTAAATTACAAATCTTTTCCACTTCGCGGCATAGCAAGCTCTAGTAGTAGGAAGGCTAGCCTGTTTAATGATGTTCATGCAGACTGGCGGGAGACTGAGGTAGCCAAACTCTAAGACTTCAGGTGCCAGATCGCAAGGTTGAGTTGATTGGGATCTGGATGCCTTCTCTCTCCATGGTTCTGAGTGAGAAGCTTGGGTGAGAGGCATAGCTTTTGATGAGGAACTACTGATAGTTCCAAGAGGGTTGTGAACCATGGTTGTCGGGCTCATGTTGGTGCCACCAGGATCGTTCTGAGGGAATGCTGTTTGAGCTTCCGAACCACTAAGGGAATGAGCGGGAGAGGCGGAGAAGCGTAAGCAAATTTGTCTGACCAGTTAATCCATAGCGCATTGCCTTTGGACAATGGGTGTGGATACCTGGATGCGAAGCTTGGGCATTTTGCGTTTTGGTGTGTGGGGAACAGGTCTATTTCTGGGTGGCCCCACATATAAAAGAATGGAAGCAGAACTTGAGGATGAAGATCCCATTCGTGGATCTGCTGTGTTTGATGATGGAGCAGATCTGCAATCTGATTGTGTACCCCTAGGAGGTGTTCTGCAAGGAGATGTGTGTTTTGAGGAATGGCCCATCTCCATAGGCTTTGAGCTAGGTGTGAAAGCTGCAGAGAGTGTGTGTCCCCCTGTTTTTGTATGCAATACATTGCCGTCATGTTGTCTGTACAGATCAGGACAGCTTTGCCTACTAGGTGGAATTGAAAATTATTTTAGTGCCAGAAAGATCGCTAGCAACTCCAGATAATTTATGTAGAATTGTTTTTGTTGAGGGGTCCATATGCCCTGAATGGTATGGGTTTGAAGATGAGCTCCCCAGCCGGTGAGCGATGCGTCTGTTAGCACTATCTGTTAAACCGGGTCTAGGAACGGCCGCCCTTTTGGAAAGGTTTTGAGTGTTCCACCACGGCAGAGAGCGATGTGTGCGGCTGTCCACCAACTCCAGATCTGTTTTCTTACCTGGAGCCTGGTTCCACTGACGGGCCAAACACTCCTGTAAGGGACGCACCTGGAGTCTTGCGTAAGGGACGATGAGAATGCAAGAAGCCATCATCCCGATTAACTGCATGAACACTCATGCTGGTAATGAGTGTTGAGGCATAAATTTTGGTATGGAGGCTTGTATGGTGCTTATGCTGACTGGATTGGGATATGCTAGAGCTTTTGAAGTGTTTATTGTAGCTCCTAGATATTGTTGTCTTGTGGACAGTTGGAGATTGGATTTGGAGAGGTTGATTGTGAATCCCAAATCGTGCAGCAAGTGTATCGTTTTGCATGTGTGTTGAACACAGCTGCTGTCTGACTTGTCTTTTATGAGCCAGTCGTCCAGGTAAGGAAAAACGTGAATATGTTGTCTTCTTAAGTGAGCCGCTACTACTGCGAGGCACTTGGTGAAGACTCTGGGTGCTGTGGTTACTCCGAATGGGAGGACTTTGAATTTGTAGTGTTGTCCGTTTATCACAAACCTGATATTTCCTGTGAGCGGAGTGAATGGGAATGTGAAAGTAGGCGTCCTTTAAATCTAGAGTGGATAGAAAGTCGCCTCGGAGTAGTGGGAGTACCTGTTGGTGAGTGACCATATGAAAATGGTCTGACTGAATGTATAGATTTAATGGCCTGAGGTCCAGTATTGGTCTGAGAGAGCAGTCCTTTTTTGGCATTAGAAAGTACAGTGAATACACTCCTGTGCCTTGAGGCAAAGGGACTGGTTCTATTGCATGTTTTTGTAACAGGGAGAGAACCTCTTGTTCGAGAAGAGGGAGATGTTCGGAGGCCATTGGGCGGTCTCTGGGAGGAAAGTTTGGTGGAGTACCAGTGAGTTCCAGGCAATAACCATACTGGATAATTTGTCTTACCCACTTGTCTGTTGTAATGGAATTCCAGACATGTAGGAAATTTGAGAGGCGTCCCCCGACAGGAGTGGAATGGTTGGGGGAAGCAGAGGGAAGTCACTGTTTGTTTGCAGGAGAAGTGCGGGTGGAATTATTTTTACCTCTTCCCCTATTGTTGTTTCCTCCATATCCTCCTCGATTGTACCCCCGGGGGGAGGAAGGTTGATTTTGGTTTTTGTAAGTAGAGGAGTTATTCTCTGATGAAATTGTGTTGGAGCTGCCCCTACAAAATGAGCGACAAAAGGAGCCTCTGGTGGAGGGCAGTTGGAGGGCTCCCATAGATTTAGCAGTTTCCGTATCTTTCTTAATTTTTTCTAACAAGTCTACATTTGGTCCAAAAAGATGTTGTTGGTCAAAGGGTTGGTTTAGTATCGCTGACTGTACTTCTTGTTTGAATCCTGAGATTCGAAGCCAAGCATGTCGGCGTAGCAAGATGCTGGTGTTAATGCCACGGGATGCTGGGTCAGCGGTATCAAGTGCATATTTTATAGAGGTGTTAGTAATTAATTTACCCTCTTGAATGAGGTCGTTGGCTTTACCCTTGTATTGATCTGGTAAATGCTGCATTAGCTTTTCCAGTTCATCATAATGCGCTCTGTCATAGCGTGCCAGGAGGGCTTCCGCATTGGCAATACGCCAACTATTAGCAGCTTGGGATGCAATTTGTTTTCCTGACGCGTCTATGAGCTTTGACTCCTTATCAGTAGGAGGTGCGTCGCCTGGGGCTTGTGAATTGGCTTGCTTGCGGGCATTAGATACAACAAGGGAGTCCAGGAGGATTTGACCTCCAATATAAACTGGGTCCGTAAGAGCAGCTTTATATTTTTTATCAACTCCTAGGGTGAGGATTCGTGCTCTAACTGGGTCCTTCAATATTTCATCAGTATGCTTTAGCATGCCTTTTAACATAGGCAATGTATTAGTTGATTTTTTGGGATGCAGCGAAAGTTTCTATGAGGAAATCCTCCTCTAATGGGTCAGAGTGTAATTCTACCCCATGATATAGAGCAGCCCTATTGATAAGCTGTGCGAATCCTATATCATCATCGGGTGGTGATGGTCTGGAGGGATATAGGTCCGGATCATTAGTATTGTCTGGGTCTTTATCGTAATCGTCCCATGGATCTGGGTCTTGTGGTATGGTGTGATGGTCATTATCTCCGTCCCCTTCTGTATTAGTATCGTCATCTGTGTCATTATCCCCAAGAGAGTCAGGGGAGAAATGAGGTAGTGGTGAGTTATATGGAGATATTAGTAAGTTAGGATCAATAGGTGGAGGAGAGGGAGGTATGTAAGGGGGAGAGAGGTTAGTACCTACGTCCTTCCTCTTTTTGGGAGGTATATGGTGTTCCTCTGATAGGAATATGCTACTTACCAGTATGCATCTGTTTTTGGCATGTAGAGCTGCAGATCTACACACTATGCATAGATCGTCATCTGGTGTTGGGCCCGGATGTTTGCACTTGTTTTAGTCTTGGAAAGTCTTTGGAAGTCACGAGGTAGGTGACTCCTCCCTTGGATCATAGTGCGCATGGGCATCGGCCCCATCCTCAGATTGTTTTTTTCCGCCATCGAGCTCGGATGTGTTCTCGCGTTCCAGTTCGGAACCGTTAACGGTTTTCTCTTTCGACGCGCAATCCTTCCCTTCTCGACGGTATTGTTTTGATTGCGTTTTCCCAGTCCACGCGACTCTTAAACTTCGAAGTCTTCGATTCCGGTCATCTCCAGCTCATGGAAAGGACGCCAATTAAAAAGTGTCCTCAATGTGGGTCGAAGTTTCCCCACACCGTCCTGCATGAGGTATGCAACCTCTGCCTCTCACCGGAGCACAAGGCCAGAGACTGTCCAGCTTGCGCCTCCATCCGCTCCAAGACGATGATCCGGGACAGACGAGCTAGAAAACAAAATGGCTCACTCATCATCTTCGATCCCAGACGACAGCTTCCAAGAAGGCGTCGATGTTCCAGAGCAAGGTCGGGTCGAAGAAGGCATCATCAGCACCTCCGAAGCAGATGACTCCGATGTCGAGGACATCACTCCAGCTCAGAGGGCCGTGAGTACAGACGTTGACCCCGACCCCCAACCCCCCCTTGACGCTATCAAAAAAGGCTTCGGTACCATCTTAACCTTCGGGCCCAGGTGCACACGGTGACACTGCTTCCCATGCCCCGCCTTCGGGCCTGGTAAAGAAGCCTGCTAAGCCTTTAGGTGACTCGGGCTCGAGTCAGCCTACCCTCGTTGCCGAAAAACATGCACAGGCACCGAAAAAGAAGACATCCTCTTCCTCATCCACGCCGACCGCTGCTTCGACATCTAAGGACTCGGCGTCAAAGGCTAGCACCGGTTCCTCGGCACCGACAACACCCTCGGAGCCGACCTAAAAACGGCCACCAAAGGGCCCTGACTCCCATTCTTCTAAGCCGAAGACCTCGGAACCGAAGACCTCGGAACCAAAAAAAATAACAACAGGTTCCATCGGACAAAGACACTGCAAAACTGCACGTTGCCAAACCCAGAACCACTACCGAGCCGGCGCCGACAAAGCATACGGCACCGAAGCCGGTCTTGTTTTCGTTAATTAGGAAGGGTTGCTACAAGATGTCCAGTTGTTGGTTCTATATGCAGTTTCTTTTGCTTGGGATCCATTGGTTCTTGTAAAGGAAGTTCTTTAGGTGGTAATTCCTTCTCTTTGGGTGTTTCAGAGGGCATTTTATGGGCAGTCTGTTTTTTCAGTTCCAAAACCTTTGGTGCATGTTGTTTATACGGCAAAGGTTAATCTTTTGGAACTTTTGGTTCCGAAGGTTTGTCTTTAACTTTTGGATCTGAAGGCTTTCCTTTGGGTTTCGGCTCCGAAGATTTGGGCTTCGTTATTGCCGGTTCCGAAATCTTTGGTTTATGATGTTTCGGGCCGGAGTCTTTTTGTGCAGAAGAGGACTTTGGTGCCGGTATCGGGGCATCAGTTCCATGCTTGGATTTGGTTTTCGGTGCCGGAGATGGAGTTTCGGTACTGTGGGGACCACTCGATCACAAGCTGGAGGCTTTGTCTTTCGGTTTCCAGGCCGGAGGGTGGAGCATCTGAACCATGTTTTTGGTGATTCCCTAGGCCAGAGGGCGAAGGTAGAATCGGAGCCTTCGTGGGTTTTTCGGTGATTTGGGGCTTGTTACTCACAGTTCGTTGACCTGAAGTGATGTGAGAGTCTTCCTCCATGTCGAAGTCGTCAGCTTCAGACACGGAGATTTCTTCCTCTTGATCGGCGCTACTGAGGAGTCACACTGTTCTCCAAAGATGTCCGGCACCGGGCTAATGCCGAGTCTCATCTCGTGACCTCGAGCCCGATGGTCACAAATAGTTTTCTTCAATCGGAATGATCGACAGGACTTGGAGCTGCTTTCTTCGTGCTCCGGGGATAGGCACAAATCACAAACCTTGTGTAGGTCTGCGTGTGGAAATTTAGCACCATACCCGGGGCATTTTTTAAATGGAGTCCGTTCCATCGACTGCTGGCGTGGTCGACGCGGGTAGGCCTTGCGGCCCGCGTCAAAGCTCTCGTTTGAAGTGGCTGGATTTCAGCGATGCGCGAAGGGGAAAACCGCGATCAAAACATATCGTCGAGGGGAATGATTGCGCGTCAAAAGATTTGAAGACTATCCCGAACCGGAGCGCAGCAATACACATCCAAACCCGATGGCGGAAAAAAACAATCTGAAGATGGATTCGATGCCCATGCGCGCTATCATCCTAAGGAGGAGTTACCTACCTCGTGACTACAAAGACTTCTTACAGGACAAAAACAAAGTGCAAACATCCGAGGCCAACACCAGATGGCGATCTATGCACAAGTATACAATCTACAGCTCATATGCCTCGAACGCACTGTTTCTGTGATTTTTAATGGCGCGAAAATGTATAACCACTGTTTAAGGTATTAAAATCACTTGAAAACACTGGAAAAAAACCACCAGAATTTATCAAAAATGAAAACAGGAAAGCCTACATATATATCAAGCCACATGTCCCCATTCTTCCTAGTAGATGCACTCATTTAAGTACCAAACTCCTACTTCCACTTCTTTCACCACTTCCTAGGAGACGCTACATTTACATATGTCTCTGCCACCAGATCCTCCTGAGAGCCAACTGCCCTCATGTTCTGTAGGTGATAAATTCACTGAGACAGTACAGTTTCTTGCCTTTTCTGCTGTTCCTTTCACGTACTGTAGAACAACATGCACCAATTTATGTATTTTACCCTCATCCCAAAGGGTGTGCATCTGACCTGTTCCCCACCCCATGTTTTCCTGGGAGAGTAGACACGCACCTGGAAGGCTGGATAAAGTCCCCGGTTTGGGTTTCAGGGGTGGCTTTGGTGGTCGGTCCATGGGACGGGTGATTGGTCTGTCCACTGTGTTCCCCCGGCTCCGTCGTGGCAGATTTCTGAGGGGTCGTGTCCCCGCCTCTGGAAGCTTGTTAATAAACTGTTTCTGGACATACTTGGCGCGGATCCACAACTCCTTCTCACTCCTGGGGGTTGATAGAGAGAAACAGATGTTCACCAGGGGAGAGAAGGGCAGAAGTTTAAATCTGGTCCTGGATAAGGGAGTCCATTCCCAGCAAGGCAGGTGACCCTTCAAATCACCCTCTTACTATGCAATCAGCACACAATAAATACTGAAGGAAAACAAAAGTTAAGAATTGTGAATTTATCTTTCAAAAATTAGAAAGCTTTAAAACATTTCTTGAAGACTCCCTTCAGAGAGACAGTTTTAGTTGAGCAGAATTGGTCATTTCATTCACAGTCCAGTTGTGTCTAACCTGTTATTTGATTGGTGTAAATCACCATTGCATATTCATGGCTAATGCCTAGTGTCCTCAGTGTAAAGTACAGAGAAGCCTAGCTGAGCTCAAACTTTTTATTAGGATAGGTCTATTTTTAGGAGTCTCTTAATCGCCTGTGAACTCGTAATGATTGTATGATGCGTAATGTGCAAGCTATTTTAAGAACAATCATGAAGGCCATAACTGAATAAGTATTATATTAACAGAAAATAAATTGGCTCTGTGACTTTACTAGTGAAGTTATGCTGCCAGATTACAGAGAAAAAAAGGCCAAGATCAACCTGCTCTGCTCTCAGCGGCATGTGTACAGTGTCCCAACTAGTCTACAGTACTAGTTATGCATTGTGTATGTCCAGGTTAGTGATTACGATAGGAAGCGAGAGGAAAGTTCACCTAGTGGAGCTCGGAGTGGGCTTCTTGATGGTCATTTCGTCGATTCGCGCCTCGTAAATGCGATTGATGGTGCTGTTTCCCAGCTCACACATTAACTGTGACAAGAAGAGAGGAAAAGAATGATAAGCAAGGCAAGAAAGGAAGGGTAAGACGAGAAAGAGGTAGAAGGCAACCAGGAGGCAAATCCAGAGTTAGAGCTGTTGGTTACCCTCTGTTCTGGCATGTGAAACCGTGCTTGTGTTTGCTGTGTGACTCTTTCAATTTTACCCAAACTCCTGCTCAGAGGAGTCTTTCACTACTACACAATCTTTGTTGAGGTAGCCTCTGAGTTACTATCTATGTGACTATTACTTACATGTTGTGTTTGGCCTGATTGTAGCATGCCACTGCATCAGTGTTTTATACATTTTGTAAAAATATATTTTGGCCATCAGTACCATATACAAAAACATGACATTTGTAACATCTGTTGCTCAATTAACTATGACAACTGGTGGCACCTGTTCATCAAGGGGTCACCGATTCATGCAGCAACTGTGCTCAGCCCTGCTTAGCTAACCCGCTCCCCCAGTGAGGTCCTTGAAGTGCTAACCCAGTTTCACTGTGTCAACTGACTCAGATATCCAAGTCTTTCATTCAAGCATTGACCAGAACAGATTTCTTACTTAGCGGACTACAGATTTCATGGAAATCATCTATTGAGCCACTAATCTGTCCTAGTCCCTGCTGAGCTAACCAGATTATCCTGTGCAGTCTTCCATCCTAGCACTTGCTGTGTCAAACCTGCCTAGCTAACCTGGTTATCCGGTAAAGGCTCCTATCCAAGAAGTGGGCATAAGATACCCTGCTTATATTGTTTGGTTATAACTGCGAGGTCATCCATGCATGCACCAAATGAGTGTCCTTGCTAAGCCAAACGCCATATCCCCTCCCACAAAGAAACGCCACACAGACCAGTCATAGTGGCAAATATTTTTGTCTAAGAAAACCATGCAAAGATTATAATAAAACAATGGAAATGTGTGCAATGTGACCACTCCTGTAGGGATCCCTGTGCCTCCCTACACTAGAAGTAAAACATAAGGCCGCTCCTGTAGGGACCCATGCGCCTCTCTACGCTAGACGTAAACCATAAGACCCCTCCTGTAGGGTACCATGCACCTCACTACGATAGAAGTAAAACATAAGGCCGCTCCTGTAGGGTACCATGCGCCTCTCTACGCTAGACGTAAACCATAAGGCTGCTCCTGTGGGGTCTCATGCAAACTTCCTATGCTAGAAGTAAAACATAAGGCCAATCCTGTAGGGTCTCCTGCGCCTCACTACGCTAGAAGTAAAACATAAGGTCGCTCCTGTAGTGTCCTTAGAGCCTCCCTACGTTAGAAGTAAAACATAACACCGCTCCTGTAGGGTCCCCTGCACCTCCCTATGCTAGACGTAAACCATAAGGCTGCTCCTGTGGGGTCTCATGCAAACTTCCTATGCTAGAAGTAAAACATATGGATTCAAGGTAGCCTGGCTGAAGACGGCTGAAATGCTTGAAATGGCTTGGCAGTTCGGGCTGGACTGTTCCCATGAGGCACAGGGTCAGACTGATTTGCATATGGCCATGTCTGAACTGGGGTGGCAGAGTGGGCTAAAGAACGGTGATGGATTAAACCCAGATCAGTTGACTGGGGGTGAGTGCTTGCAATGTTCAACACTCCGTCCATCATTTCCTTTGGTTTTGCAGAAGTAAAACAGAGGGCCGCTCCTGTAGAGTACCATGCGCCTCTCTACGCTAGACGTAAACCATAAGGCTGCTCCTGTGGGGTCTCCTGCAAACTTCCTATGCTAGAAGTAAAACATAAGGACGCTCCTGTAGGGTATCATGCGCCTCTCTATGCTAGACGTAAATCATAAGGCGCTCCTGTGGGGTCTCCTGCAAACTTCCTATACTAGAAGTAAAACATAAGGCCGCTCCTGTAGGGTCTCCTACGCCTCACTACGCTAGAAGTAAAACACAAGGTCGCTCCTGTAGTGTCCCTAGCGCCTCCCTATGTTAGAAGTAAAACATAACACCGCTCCTGTAGGGTCCCCTGCACCTCCGTACGCTAGAAGTAAAACATAAGACCACTCGTAGGGTCCCCTGCGTAACCCTACACTAGACGTAAAACAAAGCCGCTCCTGTCCCCTGCGTCTCTCTACACTAGAATTAAAACCTAAGGCCACTCCTGTATGGTCCCCTGTGCCTCCCTATGCTAGAAGTAAAACATAAGGTCACTCCTGTAGGGCCCCCCTTTACCTCCCTACGCTCAAAATAAATCATAAGACCAGTCCTGTCCCCTGCACCCCCCTACGCTAGAATTAAAACCTAAGGCCACTCCTGTAGGGTCCCCTGCACCTCCCTATTCTTGAAGATAAATATAAGGTCACTCCTGTAGGGTCCCCTGCACTTTCCTATGCTAGAAGGAAAACATAAGGCCATTGCTGTTGGGTCCCCTGCGCCTATCCATGCTAGAAGTAAATCATAAGACCACTCCTGTCCCCTGCACCTCCCTACGCTAGAATTAAAACATAAGGCACCCCAGTTGGGTCCCCTGTGGCCCGCTACACTAGAAGTACAACATAAGACCCCCTCCTGTAGGGTCCCCTGCTGCCCCGTACACTACAAGTAAAACATAAGGCCACTCCTGTAGGGCCCCCTTCGCCTCCATACGCTAGAATTAAATCTTAAGGCCACTCCTGGTCCCCTGTGCCTCCCTATGCTAGCAGTAACACATATGGTCACTCCTGTAGGGCCCATTCACCTCCTATGCTTGAAGTAAATCATAAGAAGACTCCTGTGGGTTCCCTGTACCTCCGTACCCTAGAAATAAAACATAAGAACACTCCTGTAGGGTCTCCTGCACCTCCCTATACTAGAAGTAAAACATAAGGCCCCTCCTGTCTCCTGCGCCTCCCTACGCAAGAAGTAAGACATATGGCCACTCCTGTAGGGTCCACTGCTCCTCCCTACGCTCAAAGTAAAACATAAGGCCACTCCTGTTGGGTCCCCTAAAACCTTCCTATGCTAAAAGTAAAACATAAGGCCACTCCTGTCTCCTGCGCCTCTCTATGCTAGAAGTAAAACATAAGCCCACTCTTGTAGGGTCCCCTGAGCCTCCGTTCATTAGAAGTAAGACATAATCCCACTCCTGTAGGGTCCCCTGCGCCTCCCTACCCTAGAAGTAAAATATAAGGCCACTCCTGTAGTGTCCCCTGCACCTCCCTATGCTCAAAGTAAAACATAAGACCCCCTCCTGTAAGGTCCCCTGTGCCACCGTATGCTGAAAGTAAAACATAAGACCACTCATGTAGGGTCCCCTATGCCTCCCTACCCTAGAAGTAAAACCCAAGACCACTCCTGTGGAGTCCCCTGTTCCTCCCTATGCTACAAGTAAAACATAAAAGAATTGATCAACACCCGGTGATAACAAATCCGAACAAACAAAGCCATGTTTTAATTGTGGCCACTGCAATAACATCATTAAGGGGCCCTTGATATGCATTCAAAGCACAGCAAAGAAAATAAATACCAATGTTAATGATGCATGTGACAACATTCTGTGCCAATTTACTGACAAAACATAAAAGCAGGAAAAGGACGCAAAGTTTAAACCCAGTAGTGGCAAAAGCATCGGTGGAAATTGCCCTAACATCATGCAATTAGGATTTCAAGCATTAAAAACCGATTCTCCCAAAAGATCTTGGCAGAGACAGAGCCAAACACTTCTCCCACTGGGAAATCTTGTGGATCAATCGTTTAGACACCATGCAGCCATAAGGCATCAATGGGAGCTAGGGACTGAACTGTTTCCTTAAATTTATACTCCTTTGCATGAGTAACAGCAAGTTTACCACCAGAAAGAAAATTCATGAGCATACACTTTACCACCCACGATCACCAGGTAGGACATTCGATGGCTGATGAAAAAATGCAATTCTGCCTTGAAACAATAACATTCGTTTGCCACCCACCTCTTCCTCAACATGATGAATCCTAACTCCCTTTAATCCACTATTCCCTCCTTGGAGTCCACCTTGCTCCACACCTTACCTTTATCAGCTCTGGCTCCCAAGAATCCAGGGTCAAAGACCGGACTTTAGAAAAGTGCACCCCCAAACTCCTGCAAAAGAAAGAGATGGGTGTAAGAGGGATGCCGCGTGAAGTGGGGAACACCAGATTCTAAGTACAGAAAGAGGCCTAATAAGCAACCTCAAAAGGTGGACGCAGACAATGTGTAACCAACACTCATGACCCTCTCACAGAAACCTGCCCTTTGAGGAAAGTGACAACGAGGACAGGTGCTCAGTTAAGGACCTAGAGGGACTCGCAGAAGAAAAAGGATACTCACCTGTGTCAATAGTTTTGTAACTTATAGAGTTTCACCCAGCCATTTCACGGTGGGGTCAGTCTAACTTCTTGTTTAGAGGAGCAAAGGTAATACATAACTAGCAGCTGCAGTTTGCCACCATTCCTCAGCAAGCTATGGATTTGCATGAATAAATCCAGTGCCTCGACCTACCCCCAGAAGCTGTAAGGCCTTCTGCATAATGAAGATGTGCTGTGCACCAGTAGACAATGGCCAAAAAGGTGACATGTTTATCTTGATTAAATTACCTCTAGATACAGAAAAACAAGGAAAACTATGGTAAGTATTAAGGGTTGGGATTTAAAGAAAATGGAAACACTCTTTGTGGACTCTCAATTAAAAAGAAGTTTTAAAAAGAAAAAAAGTATAATGAATTATAAAAGGAAAAATTATAAAAAGGGCAGAAGGTAAAGCAGTGAGGTATAAAGGGAAGGATGTAAAGCCTGTCCTCGATTTCTACAACTCAAGATGGGTCAAAAAAGCATTTTACAGTACAGTTTTGAAGGTTTCATTCACAAAAATAACCATGTATGTTCTTCGCCACAGAGGAAGCTCTCCTGCGCCTTCTGCTCTGTTGAGCTTCATACGAAAATAGGACACAAGTTTTTGGATAAACTGCCCCCTTCAAAGACAGGCTACAATCACCTAAGGTTTGCCATCGGTCAAGTCGAAGCAAAGACGCAAACTTCAATCAAAAGTGCCTTGGGCTAGGGCAGCATAGCCCATTTGAAGTGCCAGGCTGTGCCAATGAAGGAACGGGAAATGGGCTTGATTCAAGTACTGGGAGCACAACCAGCTGAACTGCGATTCAGCGGGTGATGTAGCACTATGAAAGAATCACACAAGCAAGGGTGTCGTAAAACAATCTCACACGACATGTCAGCAATATACTGCTCTTACCGACAGCGGTTGAGAACAAATGTCAAGATGGGATCTAATGCGGTTCCCAACCATCAGTAGATTTAGCAGTTAATCGACCACAAGTACGATGGAAATCAGTGTCCGAACATGCACAGGTGGAGTTGACACCAGGGATCGAAGCTAAACGTCTGGCCAAACGCTCGCATTGTTCTTACGCTTCTTTGCACAGTTTGGGCCGGGGCATGATTTCCTGTACTCTATATGCAATCTCAGTGTGTGTGATCACAGGTCCTTTCTTGGCCACAGTCTAGTTTTGGAATCAGTGGCGTAGCTAGACCTACTGCCACCCGGGGCGGACCCTAAGTTTGCCGCCCAGTGAAGGTAAGAGCGGGGGAAGCCGACGGATAACTTGCTCTGGGGCGGGTCTGGCGGCCGTAGGCCGGTGGGTGACTTGTTCTTGGGGGTGTGGGGATGGTGGTAGTCGACCGACACAACTTGCTCACCTCTGCTGCCTCCAAAAACAGTGCCACCAGGGGCAGACCACCCCCACACCCCCCCCAGCTAGGGCACTGTTTGGAGGCTTTTCAGCCAACCAATTATCTATGCAAGAAATGGACATGAGCGACGATGACTAATCTGCCTTCAGATTATGAGATGGACAGAGCAACGCCACTGTGGGATGCTGCTTTTTAGCATCTGTCAGACTAACTAAGATGGATAACCATGCTAAAAAGGATGGCTTCTATTGAGGAGTTGTGTGTGTGTGTTTGGGGACACAGAAAATTTAGGAGCCATTTAAAATCAGACTCAGCCCACCATCATCGAATCTGAACTAGTGGAACTTCGTTGGGGCACAGCCCGGCCCAGTTGAAAGCTTAAGTCTTTTAAGCAGTGCCCAAATGTAGCACCATCAGAGAAAACGTCCTATGGGTCCCCGTGCACTTGATGCAAATGTTGACGCTGGCCTCACCTGTGGATCACGAACACACGATTCAGAGGGTGATTCTGGTCTCACCTGTGAATCCCAAATACTCGATGCAGAAGGGGATTCTGGCCTCACCTGTGGATCCCTAAACACTCGATGCAGAGGGTGATGCTAGTCTCGCCTATGGATCCCTGTGCACTCAAAGCAGAGGGTGATTCTGATCTCACCTAATGATCCCTGTGCACTCGATGCAGAGGGTGATTCTGGCCTCACCTGTGGATCCCTGAACACTCGATGCAGAGGGTGATGCTAGTCTCGCCTATTGATCCCTGTGCACTCAAAGCAGAGGGTGATTCTGGCCTCACCTGTGGATCCCTGAACACTCGATGCAGAAGGTGATGCTGATCTCACCTAATGATCCCTGTGCACTCGATGCAGAGGGTGATTCTGGCCTCACCTGTGGATCCCTGAACACTCGATGCAGAGGGTGATGCGGATTTCACCTAATGATCCCTGTGCACTCGATGCAGAGGGTGATGCTGATCTTACCTATGGATCCCTGTGCACCCGAAGCAGATCTCACCTATGGATCCCTGTGCACTCAATGCAGAGGGTGATGCTGGCCTCACCTGTGGATCCCTGAACACTCGATGCAGAGGGTGATGCCCAGGTTGATACTGGCCCATTCTGGCGCTGGCTCCTTGCAGTCGCAGCACTGGGCATTTCCATGGATTCGCTGGATCTGGTCAAGGGCCCTCTTGTCCATGTTTTCTCTCGGTGATCCAGAGTCCATGGTTGCTGCTGACATGGAAGAGTGTCTCTCTAACCTCTGAAAGACAGCAGCAGATTGCTCAACAATAACCCAGCATGGGCTGTGCCCTCGAATTCTGTAATTCTTCAGCTACATTGAGGTCCATGACCCCTAATCCTGACCGACAGCATCTCAATATCCCGCTGTTGGGACTCGCTTGTACTGTTACCAGTGAATTGCTATAAAACCCTCCATCACCGGTGTTCCAACTCCACTTGTGCTATTATGAGAGCACCCCTAAATCTGGACTACCCCCACTAGGCAAAACCCACCCATACCATTACAGGTGCATGTCAACACCTTATTAAGCGTTTTCCAGTCACATCCCGATTCTTCGACGGTCGGAGAATCGGGATGTGACTGGAAAACGCTTAATAAGGTGTTTAATCAATAATATGTTGACATTAGACTGAGCATCTACTTTTGATGTCGTTTGACAATATAACTCAGGAATTGAATTGAAGGAACAGTACAGATTCTCATTATGAATCTTTGTCAATCACCATTCAAATGGATCTTAATACTTTAAACTTCAACTACTGGTTTTTAGCTTTAGTCAGACCCTCTACGACCAATCTGAATATCTTCTGATCTCTGGATAGTTCCATTATCAAGTGGGATACACTATTTATTCGTCATTTTTCAATTTTTGAACTCCAAAGCCTGCATTTAATTTGCTGTCACTTTGAGCCCTGAAGAAGTTCCGTTAAGAAATTGTATCTTTAAGGAACGAAACGCGTTGGCTGTGGTTGTGTATCTATCTATCTGAAATAAAAATTAAACAAAGAAAAATAGAAAACACTTTTGGACTTCTTTTCTATGTTCAGTGCACCTCCATTTAATGTAAATTGTTTGTCAGAATTTCCCCTCTGAGGCATCACTAGGTGAATGGTGCTGGAGATTTTGTGCACTAACAGCCAGATAAGGCAGCAGCATATTGGAAGTGAAGTGCTACCATTTTGAGTCCGTCACCTTTGTTAGTTTTGATATTGATACTTCCTTTAAACATTTCATCACACCCCTACTAGTACAACCCCACTCGTACCATTACCAGAGCGCCTCAGTCGGAAGCTGGACCATCCCCTGCTGGCACAACCACACTTGCTGCATTACCAGAGCACCTCCTTTGGAACCTGGATCTCGCTTTGCTACAGGAAGCCCATGCCATTACAAGTATACCGCTATTAAAACTGCACCTTCCTGCTTCCCTACGCTACATACATTACCAACTCACCTCCATCAAACCCTGCACCACTGCCTCTCCCTTCCAACATAGGACAAACACATGAATCTTTCAAAGCACCTCAACCCATGCACAAAGCGCTATGTGATATTCAATTGCTGAGTTGAGCTTGCAGAATCCTCTGGTGCACCAATGCTTACGTCTACAAAGGTATGTGCCCACAACTCAATCCGGATCTGTGATCACCCCCATTTCAAGAACAGGCACCTATACATTGCAATATATCTGGCCTACCACAACCTATGATTTTCCAGTAAAAAGGTCTACACAAGAATCGCATACTTGGCCTACGTCACTGCCTGCTTTTCCAGCACTAGGACTGGTCCAATCTCCAGAAGGCTGTGCTGTTGAACCTTGATGAAGTCATGCAGAGCACTGTGCTGGGCTGTACACAGACTCCACACTAAGCTCTGCTGATAAACATCAAATCGTAGAGCTCACCATGTTTGTGCTGTCCTCCCGGCTCTCCGAGAACGCAGTGGCGATGCTGTTCTGAACGGCAGAGATCCAGGCCTGGTGATACTTCCCAGAATCAGCCTGCAGCAGGCAACTCCTGTCAGGGAAAGGGTCAGGGGATCCGTAAGATATCAACAGGAGGAAAGACTCCAACAACCAAACATGATGCAGCCCAACACAATAAAAAGAACCAAAACACAACTCCAGGCTTCACAAACTAAACCCAGTGGAGCTCAAAATCACCCAGTTATATAAAAGTCTCTGGGACCCAACTAAACAAATCTTATTTCCACAGCCCAATACAAATGGCTAAATTGCATAGATTGAACACCATCACAAATCAAAGCTCCACATCACGTTAACCACAGACACACACAAAATCAACACTCAATGCTGCTAAAACTCAAACACATCAACACCTAAAGCCTAATGGGCCTTTGGACACATACAAACCTCACATTTTTAGAAAACAATATGTTCAGGATAATCACATCTAATTATCAATTCCTTACACTACTCACCTGGATACGGCTCAATGCTTTACAAACGTCTATATAACAGAAATCAACCCAATAAAACACAAGTATCTACTTGCCCATCTCACATGGATTACACAACTCAAACATTCACAACCAGTCTTAAATAGAAGGTAGAAATCAAACCTTCATATCCTCACCATAAACTACCACAAAACGAAGGCACCCAGTCATCAACAGTTACTCTCAGATGCCAGCATTCACAATCCAGCCGCATACAACTATAGAACTCAAAGCTCCAAAATAAACTCAACATGCAAGTATGGGACAGGCCACCACTGACCATATAGGTTTACGGAACACAAACTTTAACAAAGTAAAAGAAAACACCACACAATACAACACAAACTGGCAAAATCCAATTCAACACATACAATGTACCCTCTCCCAACATTTGTTCTAAAATACAACTGAGCCCCCCACATTTACAGTTCTACACAACAGAATTGGACAGTTGCAATAAAGAGCATGACAATGGCAGTCCTGCCATATGTGCTGTAGGCAGCACTGATCAACCTCTGTGTTTCACCCATGAAGGCAGCAGACTCTTGAAAGGAGGAATCCCAGAGAACTCACTTTGATGGAGAGACAACCTCGAAGCAGAATCGACGTTCACAGTCGTGGCAAGGTTTGACGGTGCAAAGCCGGAGATCCTCCACCACCACAGTCAAGCTATCCTGTGGAGGAACAGAGGCAGCTGTGTCAAAGGTGAGGCAACTCCCCCAGAATAATCAAGAGCAGGGTGATTTGGGTGGGGTTGCAGATGCCTGTAGTGGCAAAGCAAGCCAGTCATCATGGAAGCTAGAAATTTAGCTTTTGAGCCAAAACCATTCACCGTGAGAATCTACAACAGATTCAAGCATTATGGGAACAGCAATACTGTGGCAATTTGAAAGCAGAGTCAATTACCTTCTGGACTCAATGTCTCATCATGATTGAGAAAGGAACACAAGGTGGAGAAATACTAGGAAATGTTGGTTGAGGGCATGTATCTGGGCACAACCAACACCAATGTGAGAAGTACAACAATTTGTTGAGCTCGTCTCTATTTCTAAAATAAGAAAGAAGGCAAAAGAGAAGACCACAGAAGCAGAGAGTAGGGTTTGGATAGCGATCTGCACCATCTCAGCTGGGCCCAGCCGCTACGTTGACACTCTTTACTCACCTTAAGCTTCTTCTGGTACACCAACTGATTGTTCTGGATGGAAAACCACCGCCTGCAAAAGTCAACATCACTCCATTATCACCATGGAAGAGGGGGAGGTCGCTCTTCACGTTCTGCCATTTAATGATACATTTTAACAAATAAAGAGCTGAAAGCTTGAGAAACCAAGGAATTTGTTGGCAAAGAAGTCCTTCGTCAAACAGCGAGGGAACAGTGTCGAGGGAAAGCAGAGACACTGCAAGAGAGGCTGATCGTCAGATCAATGACGGGGTAGAGACATCTGAATGGACGCAAAGTTAAGCCGGCAAACGATGAGCTCGGTAGTGCAGTAAAGGCAGAGAGGAAGGTAGCAAGGACACACACGTTTGACAGAGAAGTTGATGTCCAAAAGAGGAATAGGCAGCAGAGACTTATAAATTGATGCAGAAACTAACAAGGGAGAGAGGAGGATGATAGAAGAAGGCACAATGACACTGACCAGAACTAGAGTACGAGACAGAGGGAAGACAACAATACAGGAAAACATACAAACAACTGCTCAGAAAGATGCGGGGACAAGAATATGGCGGTGAAGACTGGGACAGACTTGAAGAAGAAAAGAAACTGATAGCATTCAGTTATTATAAATCATATACTCAAAATGAAAACCGTTGTTGAATGTCTTCACTTGTTATTGTTTTTTATTGGAAAACTAGGGAGGAATAGAAGTGGGGGATATAAAAAGCTTTTCCTAACACACTGCGCTGAGTAAATAAAGGTGAAAGAAAGGCGTGCAAATGCAGTACAACAGGAACCATCTGTGATTTTGTGCAACATTCTGAAATTACGTGAGACATAGGGGGGCTGAAGTGGCTGAAAGGAAACCTCCCCCAATTAAAAAAAAAAAAAAGAATACAGGAGGAATTAACCCACAGAAACATAAGAAGGGGCAACATCAAATTTGTAAAAATCAATGTTTACCATTTAATGTGTTGCAATTGCTATAACAAATGGTTTTTAAATCCCATAGAATCAAAGTTAAGGCAGATGGGAACAAAGGCAAAATATGAACAAGTTATGGTTTTTAAAAGCACATGATCGCTCATGGTGCTCACGTCTTTTCACCTGCTCCATGTCTTGAAGGCGTTGCTGGCTCTTTTAAAGAGATATCCTTCCATTACGATGCCACTGGGCGCGTCTGCTCTGAACTCGAACATGGCATCATCGTGGGACAAGTCCTGGATAAGACAGAGGACAATGCATAAGCAATGGTCTTATAAAATGCCCAACACATGTACAGGCCATTCTATAATAACACTGTGGCCAGATGACAAAAGAAACTCCTACCCAATATCTCCTTGTAGAACGCTTAGCGTGTCCCTCACTTGCTGCTTCTGGCTTCTCACGTAAACTACACAGACACTTTATGGGTTGACAATCGCAGATCAGCTCAAAAAAGGCACTTCCAATATCTTGTCTACCACACATCAACCGCATTAACCAAAAAAAGAGTTTGTAGGCCGCACTACAGTGGTGCACTATTTCCAAAGATTACAGCCATTTGAAGAAGGATGCACATGAAGGCAATTACAGCATAATCAGTGTCCATATAACCAATCAGTGCGTCTGTGTAATAAGTGTTATTCGTATGGCTGTACATGTGTTATTTGTATAATGAAAACCTAGCCAAAATGCAGCGGAGCTCTGTAGGGTCAAAGGCGAAGATACAGCCAACCAGTGAATGGAAAGGTAGCTGGACTCTGGCATCAGAATCAGACTCCTCCTGAATCGTGATGTAATGTTCTTTGAAGAGGTGAGGCTGCAGCGCTTTCCCAAACTGGACCACGGTTGGGGTGATCCTCATGGATACGGGGAAGTTATTCAGATCCTGGGTGTACAGATGAACAAGTCCAACTTTCTCTTCTTTCAAAGGTTCTCGTCCTGAGGGCTTTGTAAATGATGGAGCTGGTTTTGTGGATGGTGTGGGATGGTCAGGAGAATCACTGGAGTTCCATCAGGACGTCCGTGATATGGTCATCTTTCTCCAGGGCCTGGATGAGATGTGCTACAGCATGGAGGATGTCCTAAAAGAGGAGCCTGCGTGGAGTCTGGAATGCCATGGGAAAGTGTTGCCAAAAACCAAAAACCAAATGTGAGAGTGCAAGGGTTACGGCAGCAGTTCTGAAGTTGCATTCTGGGACCAATGGTCTCACTTTCCTTCGTGGAGAGAGCTGGTAGCAAATACTTTTTTGGGGGGGCATTGCATTACTTGAAGGTGGATGGGTGGCTAGGGTGAATGCAACTGAACTGGCATGCTGTGAAATTTGGGGTAGGAATCCATCCAAGTTTGCCAGGTTTAGACTAGCTGTTGCTTGTTGTTCCTCACAAATAACAGGAATTCGGTTTTGGAGGGGTTGATCTTTAGGTAAGTGTTCGTCATCCAGGTCTGGAGGAGGGGTGGGCATTTTCTGAGGCATTGGATGTCTGGATCAGGGAAGGCTTTCTCCTAGAGTTGTGTATCATCAACAGATGGGTGAATTCCGATGCGGTTGTTGATGATTAGAGAACTCCATGTGGAGGTTGAAGATGACAGGAGACAAGATGAAACTCTGGTGGACTCGGCAGGTGATAGGGATGCTTCTGGGACCCGGAGGCATCCACATGAATGAACTGATGTCAGCTGTATAGGTAGGAGGAGAAGAGGTTCAAGACATTGCCCGTGAATCCCAGAAGAGATTTCACACTGTGGATGAGGGAGGAGTGGTTGACTGTACTTAAGGCAGGTGAGAGGTCCATCAATGTCAGAAGGCAAGGGTCATCTAGAATTTGCAAGGCAGCATCTCCATCCAACACAATGTAAAGCAAGATGGGAGTTGTGGAGGAGATGGTTGGCGTTGATGTGATCTTGGAGTAAAGAACAGACCACTTTTTCAATTATCTTGCTGATGAAGGATAGGTTATTGGCGAGCTCATGGCGGTCTACTGAGGGTCCTTCAGGAGTAAGAGGATCTGACCTGTCTGGATAGATTCTGAGAAATTCCTTGAGTGAGCGAGGAATTGACAACAGGGAGAAGGGGTGAAAGAGCTTCTACGGAGAGGGATTTGATGAAGGAGGGTAAGACATCATCTTCATTTGAGGGAGCTTTGTAGAAGTTGGGTGTGTCGGTGATATATCTGAGAGAGAGGGCTTTGAAGGATGACCACTTTGAGGAGGAATGGGTGTCAGGGGAGAAGCAGGCTTGGTCTTGGCAATTTGTAGTCAGGTTTTCTTTATTTTTTTCACTGAAGATATGGTGGATGGCTTTGCTCTTGCCTGTCGAGTGGGACAGGAGCAGTCCGTACCCTGGGTGCTATAGTCCCAGGGATAAGAATGTCTGGGATGTGGGAGGATATGAGTGCGAGCCATGTTTCTGTGAAAATAATGCATCAAGCTTACGATGGAGGATGAGGGTGGTGATGTCAAGAGCCTGGACTTATGCTGAATGTGCAGTAATTAGCTGGAGTTGGAATCTGTGTTTGGTAGTTTGAGGGCGTGTAGTGGTTTGTAGAATGTGTGTGCGTTGTGAGGACATGGGGTGTTTGTGGGATGTAGGTCTGGGTGTGATTGTTGGGATGGGCCATGTGTGGGGTGTTGTGCTAGACAAATATCAGTGTGATCTTACCAATCTTGTATCCGTGAACACTCCCACACATGCTACATAAGCACATGTCACCAACACTAAAAGATGTGTTGGTCAGCGGGACCTGGCCACAAAACCAATACAAATACCCACATATACCCACACCACCACAAAATGTCAGTGTCCCTATTCTACAGTCTATGTACAATCAGCATGAACATGTATTTTACGTATCCCTATTTTATCTTACTTCCTTACTTTGAGGAAATATGAATTTTGTGATCAGTTATGTCCCCTATCGTAGACCCCAACGGCTCCATGTACATGCTATAAGTACATGTATGTTCCCTCCTGCTCCAGTTTTGAAGACGCAAATATATGTGCGTCCACCGTCAACATGTCCTCTTTCAGATCCACCATGAATGGGTCAGATATTCCATTCCTAAGTATGAAAGGCCACCGACTTTATGTGGTTCACTTTCCACATTTTACAGATTCAGGCGAGTAGGCCCGAATTCTGTCATCAAGCCTTTTCCTGCCTTCTCTCTCTGAAAGCTCCAGTCTGAGCCTGCATCTGTGACCATGAACTTTGTCTTACTCCCTGCGCGGCTAACGGTGCCTGATCCAGCCCGTCGCCTGCCAAAAACTGTATTTCACCTTCAAGATTATCTTCTCCGCCCCTCATCCGATGCATTCCTGTCTAGTAGTTTAGGTAAACATTCCTCCAGCTACCGTGCAAAGGGGCCAGGCCTCGCTGTCCTCATGCAAGTAATTCATGGCCCTGTTACCATGGAATATTCCTACCCCCTCGCATCTAGTGTAGACACTTAGACGCTTGTACACGCACTAACAGTCAGTATAGTCAGTATAGAATAAGATTCTATCCTAAGAGACCTCTCTTTTTGGATAACACAGTTCTTTAAACATAGGATATTAGATATGATTTGGGATTAGGTTGACATAACCCCAGACTTCTGTCTCCACATGTAGAGCTAAATGTCAAGTCATTTCTCCCTCTAGTTGCACGTCAATCACACGTCATGCGGCTGCGCACGCATCTCTGCCAAATATTTCTGCTGACATTGCCGGATTCTCTTATGGATCCACCCACTTATGACATCATGTATAAAGACGTTTTCTAGTTACGCCTATTCTAGTTACGCATGCATATTATATTTTGTCTTATCAGTTGATACGCCTACTACATCTGTTTCACTGTAATGCCTTTTCTATAAAAATGATTACCTGTCAATAATATATGCCCTTCCTTCCTGAACTTTCGTGGTGATGGAATAGAACGCCAACAATTCGAATTGTGTTCCTTTGTATAGGAATAAAGCCTTTTTTAAACCTCTAATACCACGGATTCTGCCTCTCATTTTACTGAGTTATTCTTAATAGACTTTACCGCATAAAAAATAGTACCGGTAACGAAATATTTACCACATAAATTGGCGCCCGAATAGGGACACTTTCTCATCTCACGCGCCGGCGGTGCGTTGCAGGCCCGGTCTCCTGCCACAGCTGAACGGACAAAAACGCGTATCTGCAGGATTTCCTGTATCTCCCTCCGGCCAAGCGGGGACGACTGAGGCTGCGATCAACACCCAGACGAGGCGGTGAGAAGTGCGAAGTATCCCGACCAGAGCCTAGCTGAGAGAGCAAGATCCGAGGTATACAGAGACCCGCCAGGTTCCGAAGTTCCGAGTCCAGTCCGGTCCGGTCTAGTCCAGTTTCGATTCCGTTCCGAGGCCTTCCGTTCCGAGCTACCCGGTGAGTACCATTACCGGGGAGGCATTTAACGTGCACATAGTCTGTGCCGGTCAAGACGGGTTTGGGTACACAAATCCGGTCTGCACTGTTTTAGCAGTGTATCTGTACTGTTTAGCAGTATATATAGTATGTTTTGCATATAAATAAGTATTATCTAGTGTCAGTATTATGTCCGTAACTAGTTTTCTATTAGTCATCATTGTTCGTAAAATTGTTAAGTGTTAAATGTTTTGAAATACGTTCTATATACTGTTGTGTGAATGACTGTTCATTATTGTGTTTTTATAAAGTGTGTTCTAGTAATAAGGTCTAAAAAATGCCACTCTTTTCGAAACTAAGACAGATCAAAACTAGAAAAGGTGTACTCGAAGAAGCCGTTCCCATCCCACCTAGGGACACTCCAGGGTACTTCATGTATCATAAGCATGGCCTAGATGCCGTACTATTTCTTGATTTATGGGTGGACTACACCAAAGAATTACCAGAAAATCAGAGATGGCCCGCAACGGGGACCTGGGATGCAGATTGCATCATGAGAGTAGAAGAAGAATTATGGAAAAAGAAAGCCAGACAGTCACAGAAAGATGCCATTGAATTATGGCGTAAAGAATCATATAGACGTACAGAAAAAGCACTCAGACAGGAAGATAAGGGTAAGGAGAATTCAAATAAAGTTCGAGAAAATCTATTACTTGAGGAAGGTACCCGAGTAAAATCAGAACAAATAGACAGACAAAGAAACGCCCTTATGAATGGTATGTATCCACTTCTGGCCGAAGGGTTACCTAAGGCTACTCCGGAAATACCAAAAGACTTGCCACCTCCATTGTTTCCGATAAAAGCACATCCCAAGGGGCATCCTAGAACCGCAACGAAATATTTACCACAACTTCTATCTTAATTTAGTCTCCCTCCCGCTAGATGGTTCTAAGCTCCAAAGCTTTCCCATTTGTGCAGCTTGTCTAAGACTCCTTGGAACTTCTTTTTTTCTCTCCATATTCCTCGAAATGTATTCTGCAAGTGGTTACGATAACCAGGCATGGTGGAGTGGGTGATGGTGGGTCATGTGCTCTATGGTGGTATACTCTTGCAGATTGTCGAGCCACAGGAGGTGATTTCTGGGACCCCTTTGTAAATGTACTCCATGGTGTGAGCCCTCCCAATGTCACAGAGTACGGTGTTCCATGAATCCTGGGCAAAGGAGTATGTTCTCAATCGTGATGTGCAGCGGAGGGCATCAGGTTGCATGGAAGAATGTTATGTTAGTATGAGGATGGAGCTGTCAGAACAAATGTGCCCTGCATGGGTTTTGGAAGGTGTGCCCCCTCCAAACATGTGCATTTTCTGGATGGCCCTGTGTGCTTTGTTCCAGTGAGCTTGACAGTCATGCAAAGTACACAGGAGATGTTACCCGTGTTTGAATTCTTTGTTCCAATCCGAGTTTCACGCTTGTATTGGGGGGGGCACCAGAAATGTATCACCATTTTGAACAAGTGGCTAAGGGCTTCTCAAACCAAGTTCTGTGGTGACCGACGGTGGTAGCAGCGTGAGACTAGTCAGGTCTGAGGCCTTTTTACTTGTACCCCTGTAGGGAGACAGCCAACTGGCTCTCTTGAATGACCGGTCATTTCACTGCCCATAAGTAGGGTCGTCTGCCTTCATTATGTCTGAGACGTGTATGAAGGATTCCATCATGTATGTGGGATGTGTGGTTCACGAGTTGATGGCTGAATAGTGGGGGCCATAGGACCTCATGCATCTGTGCTGCACAAAAAGATGATTCCCCTAGCGTAAAGGTGGAGATGTGCACCCCATGCACCCCAGGCTGCAAGAGCAATGTCACTGCTCCCCTCCTGAAACTTGCTGCACCTGAAGGATTGGAGTCTCCATGGAGGTCTCTGCCGGGCACCGGCGTGCCTTGGCAACAAGGGAATAATGAGCCGGCTGTGAATACACATCACACCTAAACCAGCTGGAACTGACCTGACTAAGGCCTCTGGGAAGAGTCTGTCCAGAAACAGCAGGATACACCTCCAGGCACCACATTTAAAATCAGAATGAAAAAGGCAGCAAGCGCCACCGAAACAGATCCACCTCTCTGGTCCAATGCATCAACTAAAGTTTCAACAAGCAAAGTTTGCACAGAACTCAGCTCATCTATTCCTTAAATACCGCCACCACCAACAAGATCCCACCCACAAACCAGAGTGCTTCTGGGTGATAGAGTGTCCGATCCCCAGTGTCCTGTTGGGGAGACGTCGATGATACTCTTGTCCAGGGAGTAGCTAAAGGCCCAACTGCCCCCTTTATTTGTGTTTGCGGACAACGGGATACCCCCAATGCTTCCCATGTAGGATACACTACAAACATACATGTGACCAACCAGGCAATCTAAGCCTAGTATCAACATGTGACCTATCATCACACTCTTCTTCTGCATCAACGATATGCTTAAACGCATCACAAGTCCGCAGAGACATGACCAGAGCACCTCTCTGGCCCTCACCACCCCCAATGCTTCCAACATATGTCACACTAGAAACAGACACTCTCCCAGCCATTCATATCAGGCTAGGTTGTCACATGGCCAACAAGGACCAACAGCACTTGGAGCCAACCACTGGTATGAGCATCCCCCTAGAAACCATGGCGTACAATACACCAAGCCAGCCGCCACCCCGGCCCTCCACTCCAAAGGTGCCACAGACAGCCCAGCCTGCTCACCTTCTGCTTGATCACAATGTGCCTCTGCTCCATGTCCCTCTTCTCACGCGCAGTCTCCAAGACCATCTGATGGAGCTGAAGAAAACACACAGGGTGCAAACAACATAGGTTATGATGACAAGAGGACACAGCGGGGTCAAAGCTCAATGTCAGGACACAGCAAGGAGGAACATTGTGCGAGTCCTCCAACAGAGAGAGGTCCACAGGAATTATATGAGAAAATAGGACCACATTATGTGGTATGGTTCATTGAAACATGTCCAGAATAGCAGATTACATGGCATGTTATCCAATTAAAGGAAAATTATGCAGTATAGTCTGTTGCATTACTTCTTAGCTATGGAGACGTTTTAGCATTCATAGGTATTGAGTAAACAAATATCTAAACATTTTATAAATTTAGCATTTTTCAAGAAAGAAACTCCACACAATAAAACAGATACTATAAAAAATATTTGTAAAGTTACTGATTAGGGCTTGATTGGAATCCCTGAGCACAATTTTAACAGCGACTTTTCTACCACTCAGAGTAATGCAGTTCGAGTAGAACACACACACCATGGACGCAGCAGAACACAAGCCACTGCTTCTTCAACATGTTTCGGCACAATGTTTTGAAATCTGTCTTCAGGAACTCAGTGTTGGGTTTATTCTGTTTTCACAGTGTGAGGCTTCTAGGAGTGCACTTTAAAACAAGGGAGTCTCTGGTCAGGGGAAATCCAAAACAAAGATGAAAAAGATGGGGGCTGTCTCACTCAACTACCTGTCAAACTTTGGGGAAAGGGGGTAACTCTTCCAGAGAACAATGGAGAAGGAAAAGGATAAGGGAACTCCAGAAGCTTCAAAGGGCCTGCTTTATTCTCTTGTGCCCACCCAAATGTCTGACCCACTACAAAAGAATTCTGGAATATCCTGGAGAAGCTCTGCAATGTACTGGAATAGCCTGGAGAAGCCCTGCAATTTACTGGCATATCCCGGAGAAACCTTGCAATTTACTGGAATATCCCAGAGAAGTCCTGCAATTTACTGGAATATCCTGAAGAAGCCCTGCAATTTACTGGAATATCCTGAAGAAACCCTGCAATTCACTGGAATATCCTGAAGAAACCCTGCAATTCACTGGAATATCCTGAAGAAACCCTGCAATTCACTGGAATATCCTGAAGAAGTCCTGCAATTAACTGGGATATCCTGAAGAAACCCTGCAATTCACTGGAATATCCTGAAGAAACCCTGCAATTCACTGGAATATACTGAAGAAGCCCTGCAATTAACTGGGATATCCTGAAGAAACCCTGCAATTTACTGGAATATCCTGAAGAAACCCTGCAATTTACTGGAATATCCTGAAGAAGCCCTGCAATTTACTGGAATATCCCGGAGAAGCCCTGCAATTTACTGGGATATCCTGGACAAGCCCTGCAATTTACATAACTGTCTGGAAAAGCAAAATGGATTCCAGTAAGGCTACATCTGCAAGCATCATGCACACTCCACATGCCCCCTCCATGCACCTGTCATCCATAGCCCACTTGGATCTGGGAAGCGCAGAAGACTGCAGACTAATTTAAAAAGTGCAGGAAAGGCCGGTAAGTGTCTCTTCCTAGCGTTGACACGTAAAAAGGTCTGTCCTGCCACCACTGACCGTCCCTTCAGCCTGGGGAGCAGACGGTGGTGATGTTCGATAAGGAAGGTGTAAATAGCGTGCCCATGAAGGCCTCAAAGCCTGGCTCTTGGCTGCAATATATGCAACAAAAAGCCTTCGGCACCATGCATGACTGTCTTGTGCGCTGAGGCTGGGCTCAAAAATCTACACATCTTTCTACAATGAACTTGAGGCGACAGCATGTGATCTCCAGAGCCATGCATGGGACCTTTCTCCATCGCAAAGCCAAGGAGGCGGTGTGCAGCCAAGGAATGAAAGGACTTCTTTCTCCCCTGGTCACCACCACAAATGGCCTCAAACAAGAACTCCCTTGGAGGACTCTTTGTCCTGCTTTGTATGTACAACTTATTTGAGCCAATCAACAACTCATAGATACTAAGGAAGTAATATCTAGAAGATCAATCAATGACTGATAGGGCTTAACAGACCAATTACTCCATTGTACTGATTAATGGTCCATGGTATCATCACGTGGCTGTAAGGAGACAGCATAGAACACAATTAAAAAGTGTAAATTGCTGACTCATGTAGTCTGGAAAGGCGAATCGTGGACTAGTACATCTTCACTGGCCAATGACTGAGCAGCACGATCAATAGGGACTGTGACCAACCACGGACTGGTGTGTTTAATGACCAATCTGTGGGTGGTAAGGTTTGCCATAACCAGTCATTAGTTGGTAGAGATTTCCAGTGGCCTATCATTAAGTGGTGTGGCCGACAGAGATCAATCAATCACCAAATGGATGTTATCTACAAAGTCAGATCACCGACTGTTAGACAAAGGGGGACTACATACTTTGTGTGGGAGTCTGAAATAACCAACCAGTGTGAGCAGTCAATGAGTAGTAATGTCAGCTACCATCGCTCATTGGAGTAGACTTCCAGCCCTGCCAAGTAGCACACATCAGGCGTTAGACTAACGCATTTCAGTGAGGTGATCCGCATCACAGCACTGAAATTCAATATCACACATTATAATAGCGCCGCCTCAGCTGGCACCTGGAGGGGTGCTATAGTTATGCACTATACAAGCTGCAGTGGCAGCGCGCACTGGGCACTGCTCCCGGTCGGCTTGAGGGCCCTGGTTGAGCTCAGGCTGCACAGTGCTTCAATGTAACACATGGCCATGTCTGAACTGGGGTGGCGGAGTGAGCTAAAGAATGATGATGGATTAAACCCAGATCAGTTGACTGGGGGGTGAGTGCTTGCAATGTTCAACACTCCGTCCATCATCCCCTTTGGTTTTGCTTTGTTTGACCCAAGTTGGCAGGGTATGCCCAGACATGGGTCCCTTGCTCTCTTTGCCACTGGATTCAAGCTAGCCTGGCTGATGACGGCTGATTTGCCAGAAACCGGTCCCAGGATGCTTGTTTCCAGACCAGGAATACATGGCTTGGCAGTTCGGGCTGGACTGTTCCCATGAGGCACAGGGTCAGACTGATTTGCATATGGCCATGTCTGAACTGGGGTGGCGGAGAGAGCTAATGAATGATGATGGATTAAACCCAGATCAGTTGACTGGGGGTGAGTGCTTGCAATGTTCAACACTCCGTCGATCATCCCCTTTGGTTTTGCTTCAATGTAACACTATGCACCCGCTGCCGGCACAGATTTATCACCACATCAGGACGATCGGAGTCAGTGCCCACTGGCACACACTAATAGGCGGGTCCTTCTGCCCCTGCTGTCTCTTGCAGTGTGAACGGGCAGGCGACGGCAGTTTTCATAAAGTTTTGGGCCCGACCCCACCGGCTCGCTGTCTAGTAAACCACCTACTGGCACATGCGGTTAGCAATCATGAGGATACACGGGCGCGGTTCAGCACACACTTGGCTTCTTTTACTTTCTAGGCAATTGGGTGGTACGCCTTGGGTGGTGCGCCACACTTGATAGTTCAGGCCGCGGCTGGTCAAGGCTTTTGTCCTCCACCCTGCCAATCTGCGCGAGTCACATTAGTTGAGTGGGGCTCTGTACAGGGCGCAGCACGGCAGGATATCCATGCCCATGATGCCGCCACTTAATAATTCCTGCAAAAAGAACAATTTATGGACAGAATGAAGAACAATGTCATACATTCACCCCAGTACAGAGATCTGGGCCTAAATCCATCGTTCTTTTGCCCACTAAGCCACCCCAGTTTGGACCCAGCCATATGCAAATCAGCCTTGACCCTGTGCCTCGTGGGAACAGTCCAGCCCGAACTGCCAGGCCAGGTCCTCCCTGGACCAGAAACAAGCATCCTAGGACCGGTTTCGGGGTTTCACCCCTCTTCAGCCAGGATAGCTTGATTCTAGTGGCATGGAGAGCACGGGACCTACGTCTGGGCATACCCGTACCACTCGGGTGACATATGCACACAAAAAAACACAATGGATGGACAGAATGCAGAACAATGTCAAACATTTACCCCTGTACAGAGAGCTGGGCCTAAGTCCATTGTTTTTTTGCTCACCATGCCTTTCCAGTCCAGCCATATGCAAATCAATCTTGACCCTGTGCCTCATGGGACAGTCCAGCCCAAACTGCCAAGCCAGGTCCTCCCTGGACTGGAAACAAGCATCCTAGGACCGGTTTAGAGGTTTCACCCCTCATCAGCCAGGATAGCTTGAATCCAGTAGCATAGAGAGCATTTGAAATCACAGACTGCGATTGAGACCACGTCGCGCACGCCAATCGCGCCCATCCAGTTTTCCACCTCCAGACCACCCAGCTACCTCCCCACAGTCCCCTCCACCAGAACAGGAATCTGCGTCAGCAGGGTGCATGGAGCGCCTGGCGGGTCAGCGGACACCAGAGGCGGAAGTTCAGAGAAAAACAGGAAGCAGACAAGTGAGAGTTCAGCAGAAAAGCTTCAGTGCCTAAACTTACTCACACTTTCCAAGGCAGCAGCTACCCTGGTCCCACCCACCTGCCCCTAGCCGAGCTCGCTGTGTGTGGACTGGAAAAGAGGAATCTCGACGTATCTCCGGTTTACAGGGGGTGACCAGGGGTCTCCGTGTCACAAAGACAGCTCGTTTCCCGTCCAAGCTTTCCTTTCACAGACCTCTGGTGTCGGGCTCTAATGGGTTCACTTGAATTTAAACAAGACTACAAGCAGGGCCACTGGATTTATGCGACTCTGCATCCAAGGCTTTTTATTTTATTTTTTGCATAATAACGGTTTGCCGCATCTGCCACATAATTCATCATCTGCTACATAATCTGCAAATTTCAACAAAAAGATAGTTTCTAGCTCAAACGGATCAAAAGTTACTAAAAATGAGCCGACATGTTTCCGTGCAGTGGTAGGTCCCTCTCAAAGGTAAACTGGTCAAATTTCAGTTGCCTATTTCTGCATTTTGTTCTTAAACTGGTAGTAATGAGGTGAAACATTTGCCCAGACAGTATTACCACGCGTAAAAACTTACAAAATAATGAATACGGTCAAAAAAATGAGCCGCATTATGTAGCAGAATTTGCCTTTCTTGTCGCCTAATTTAGTGCTCCCCTGCCGCATAATTCAAGTGGCAATGAGCGGTCCTCAGAATGCACTAATATGGCAACTGAGGACTGGACACAGGTGGCCTCGTGACACGCAGTCACGCGGCTTTCCAGAACATGTTTCCACTCAAACATCCAACAGACCACATGGGACCGCACATTCCGCATCGCAGCACAGATGTGCCTTGGCTCTCAACACCGCCAACCCCTAAGAAACACTGCACACAACTACTGCACTGAACACAACTCCTACGATAAACCCAGCACTGCACATGTACGCCACAAATGAGGCTTGGAGTGTGACGAGCATTGCCGCATAAAACACTAGACACAAAGAAACCAGCAGAAAACAGCAGAAACAGCATCTTACGCACACCTAACACAGCGCAGTGACATCATATCGGCAGCGTGTGCTGCATTCACAACACCAGCAGCTACCAGGCCGTGCCACCCAGCAGAAACACGACAGAGCAGCAACCCCGCAGCTACCAGGCCATGCCACCCAGAAACACAACAGAGCATTAACCCTCCAAGCTGGAGAACCCGAGAGGAAACATTTCACACACACCCAGAGCCTCCCAGACCCAGCACCGCACAGAAAGGCCACATCACAGCCCACCAGGCAACGTTTCTGAGCGGACACGACCAACAAGCCCTCACAGAACATGCCGCACACACACACCTAATACATTTAAAGGGAGCAAGTAATGCACACGCCATCCTCATTACCAAACCCCCTTCACTCCCTCCACCCCAAAGCCCCCCCACACCAAATCATGCATGTAAAGCTCACTGAAGAAATAACAGCCCGCCAACCGGGGGGGACCCGAGCACAGTACTCGAAACACGTCCCCGCGAGCTGAGTCCGGCCGGCGGACCGGGGTGGAAACCTCACTGTCCTGGCAGACTGGGGGTACAGCAGTGGCAGGGACGTAGCATCCGAGAAGCGCTGCTACTCTCCCAGGTAAAACAGCCCCACTCAAAGCGCTATGCACTGCTCCCCGGCTGGGTATCACCGGTACTCCAAACTCAAAGTCTAGTACCCCAGCTGAGGAGCAGTGCTGATACTGTCCCATTCTGCGAAGAGGAGCTCCGAGTCCAGGTACTGCCAGTGCCGGACTGGGAAGCAAAAGGGGCTCTGGTAAAAAAATAATATATATATCGCATTAGATCTCTGTATACATGTATCCTTCTGTCTGTCTGTCCCTTCATCTCCTGAAGCCCACTCTGGGCCACCTCCAGTGAACCCCAGGGAAGTGGACTAGTGACTGACACCAGGAGCAGTCCTGGGCCTTCACAAACCGGCCTCCTGTGACCTCCCCCAGGGAAATGCCCGGTGGAATCGGTGGCCAGTCCGGCCCTCGGTACTGCCCAGTTCAAAGCAAAGTAGCGCCGATGTGATGGGGCGGCCGTGTACCGAGCAAAGCACAGAGGTACTGATTCAGGTGAATTCATAGCACGGGAGTCCTGTTGAGAAGAACCAGTACTGTCCAAGTCAGCGCATGGAAGTCCCGATGAGAAGAATCGTTACATTCCCATTAAGAGCGCTGCTGAGAAATACCGGCACTGTCCTATTCAGAGCATGGGAGCCCTACTGAGAAGAACCGGTACTGTCCTATTCAAAGGTCTGCTGAGAAAAACCGACACTGTCCCATTCAGATCATGGGTGACGTAATGAAAAAACCCAGTAATGTCCCATTCAGGACATGGGAGCCTGGCTGACAAGAACCGGTACTGTCCTATTCAAAGCACAGAAGCCTGCCGAGAAGAACCGGTACTGTCCTATTGAAAGCATTGAAGCCTGCTCAGAACATGTACTGCCGAGAAGAACCGGTACTGTCCCATTCAAAGCACAGAAGCCTGCCGAGAAGAACTGGTACTTTCCTATTGAAAGCATTGAAGCCTGCCGAGAAGAACCGGTACTGTCCCATTCAAAGCACATAAACCTGCTGAGGAGAACCGGTACTGTCCCATTCAGAGTACAGAAGCCTGCTGAGAACAGGTACTGCCGAGAAGAACCGGTACTGTCCCATTCAGAGCACATAAACCTGCTGAGAACCGGTACTGTCCCATTCAAAGCACAGAAGCCTGCTGAGAAGAACCGGTACTGTCCCATTCAAAGCACAGAATCCTGAGAAGAACTGGTACTGTCCCATTCAGAGCACATAAACCTGCTGAGGAGAACCGGTACTGTCCCATTCAAAGCACAGAAGCCTGCTGAGAACAGGTACTGCCGAGAAGAACCGGTACTGTCCCATTCAAAGCACAGAAGCCTGACCAGAAGAACCGGTACTGTCCCATTCAAAGCACAGAAGCCTGCCGAGAAGAACAGGTACTGTCCCATTCAGAGCACATAAACCTGCTGAGGAGAACCGGTACTATCCCATTCAAAGCACAGAAGCCTGCTGAGAACAGGTACTGCCGGGAACAACCGGTACTGTCCTATTCAGAGCACAGTAGCACTGCTGAGAAGAACCGGTACTGTCCCATTCAAAGCACAGAAGCCTGCCGAGAAGAACCGGTACTGTCCTATTGAAAGCACTGAAGACTGCTGAGAAGAACCGATACTGTCCTATTGAAAGCACTGAAGCCTGCCGAGAAGAACCGGTACTGTCCCATTCAAAGCACAGGAGCCTGCTGAGAAGTGCTACTGTCCTATTCAAAGTATAACAACCCTACTGTGAAGTATTGAAACGGGCTCTTATAAGCACAGAAGTACTGTTACTGTGCAATCAAAGAATACCAGCCCTGCTGAGAAGTAACAAAACTGTCCCTTCAAATCTCAGCAGTACTGGTACAGTTGCATTCAACGCATAGGAGTCCGGTCGAGAAGAGGAGGTACTGCCCTATTCAGAGCAAAGAAGCCTGCTGAGGAGAACCGGTACTGTCCCATTCAGAGCACATAAACCTGCTGAGAACCGGTACTGTCCCATTCAAAGCATAGAAGCCTGCTGAGAAGAACCGGTACTGTCCCATTCAGAGCACATAAACCTGCTGAGAACCGGTACTGTCCCATTCAAAGCACAGAAGCCTGCTGAGAAGAACCGGTACTGTCCCATTGAAGGCACAGAAGCCTGCTGAGAAGAACCGGTACTGTCCCATTCAGAGCACATAAACCTGCTGAGAACCGGTACTGTCCCATTCAAAGCACAGAAGCCTGCTGAGAAGAACCGGTACTGTCCCATTTAGAGCACATAAACCTGCTGAGGAGAACCGGTACTGTCCCATTCAAAGCACAGAAGCCTGCTGAGAACAGGTACTGCCGGGAAGAACCGGTACTGTCCCATTCAAAGCACAGAAACCTGACGAGAAGAACCAGTACTGTCCCATTCAAAGCACAGAAGCCTGCCGAGAACAACAGGTACTGTCCCATTCAAAGCACAGAAGCATACTGAGAAGAACCGGTACTGTCCCATTCAGAGCACAGAAGCCTGCTGAGAACAGGTACTGCCGAGAAGAACCGGTACTGTCCTATTCAGAGCACAGTAGCTCTGCTGAGAAGAACCAGTACTGTCCCATTCAAAGCACAGAAGCCTGCCGAGAAGAACCGGTACTGTCCTATTGAAAGCACTGAAGCGTGCCGAGAAGAACCGGTACTGTCCTATTGAAAGCACTGAAGCCTGCCGCCGAGAAGAACCGGTACTGTCCTATTGAAAGCACTGAAGCCTGCAGAGAAGAACCGGTACTGTCCCATTCAAAGCACAGAAGCCTGCCGAGAAGTGCTACTGTCCTATTCAAAGTATAACAACCCTAATGTGAAGTATTGAAACGGGCTCTTTTTAAAGCACAGAAGTACTGTTACTGTCCAATCAAAGAATACCAGCCCTGCTGAGAAGTAACAAAACTATCCCTTCAAATCTCAGCAGTACTGGTACAGTTGCATTCAACGCATAGGAGTCCGGTCGAGAAGAACAGGTACTGCCCTATTCAGAGCACATAAACCTGCTGAGAACCGGTACTGTCCCATTCAAAGCACAGAAGCCTGCTGAGAAGAACCGGTACTGTCCCATTCAAAGCACAGAAGCCTGCTGAGAAGAACCAGTACTGTCCCATTCAAAGCACAGAAGCCTGCTGAGAACAGGTACTGCCGAGAAGAACCGGTACTGTCCCATTCAAAGCACAGAAGCCTTACGAGAAGAACCGGTACTGTCCCATTCAAAGCACAGAAGCCTGCCGAGAAGTGCTACTGTCCTATTCAAAGTATAACAACCCTACTGTGAAGTATTGAAACGGGCTCTTTTTAAGCACAGAAGTACTGTTACTGTCCAATCAAAGAATACCAGCCCTGCTGAGAAGTAACAAAACTGTCCCTTCAAATCTCAGCAGTACTGGTACAGTTGCATTCAACGCATAGAAGTCCGATCGAGAAGAACAGGTACTGCCCTATTCAGAGCACAGAAGCCTGCTGAGGAGAACCGGTACTGTCCCATTCAAAGCACAGAAGCCTGCTGAGAACAGGTACTGTCCCATTCAAAGCACAGAAGCCTGCTGAGAACCGGTACTGTCCAATTGAAAGCACAGAAGCCTGCTGAGAAGAACCGGTACTGTCCCATTCAGAGCACATAAACCTGCTGAGAACCGGTACTGTCCCATTCAAAGCACAGAAGCCTGCTGAGAAGAACTGGTACTGTCCCATTGAAGGCACAGAAGCCTGCTGAGAAGAACCGGTACTGTCCCATTCAGAGCACATAAACCTGCTGAGAACCGGTACTGTCCCATTCAAAGCACAGAAGCCTGCTGAGAAGAACCGGTACTGTCCCATTGAAGGCACAGAAGCCTGCTGAGAAGAACCGGTACTGTCCCATTCAGAGCACATAAACCTGCTGAGAACCGGTACTGTCCCATTCAAAGCACAGAAGCCTGCTGAGAAGAACCGGTACTGTCCCATTCAGAGCACATAAACCTGCTGAGGAGAACCGGTACTGTCCCATTCAAAGCACAGAAGCCTGCTGAGAACAGGTACTGCCGGGAAGAACCGGTACTGTCCCATTCAAAGCACAGAAGCCTGACGAGAAGAACCGGTACTGTCCCATTCAAAGCACAGAAGCCTGCCGAGAACAACAGGTACTGTCCCATTCAAAGCACAGAAGCCTACTGAGAAGAACGGGTACTGTCCCATTCAGAGCACAGAAGCCTGCTGAGAACAGGTACTGCCGAGAAGAACCGGTACTGTCCTATTCAGAGCACAGTAGCTCTGCTGAGAAGAACCAGTACTGTCCCATTCAAAGCACAGAAAACCTGCCGAGAAGAACCGGTACTGTCCTATTGAAAGCACTGAAGACTGCTGAGAAGAACCGATACTGCCCTATTGAAAGCACTGAAGCCTGCCGAGAAGAACCGGTACTGTCCCATTCAAAGCACAGGAGCCTGCTGAGAAGTGCTACTGTCCTATTCAAAGTATAACAACCCTACTGTGAAGTATTGAAACGGGCTCTTATAAGCACAGAAGTACTGTTACTGTCCAATCAAAGAATACCAGTCCTGCTGAGAAGTAACAAAACTGTCCCTTCAAATCTCAGCAGTACTGGTACAGTTGCATTCAACGCATAGGAGTCCGATCGAGAAGAACAGGTACTGCCCTATTCAGAGCACAGAAGCCTGCTGAGGAGAACCGGTACTGTCCCATTCAAAGCACAGAAGCCTGCTGAGAACAGGTACTGCCGGGAAGAACCGGTACTGTCCCATTCAAAGCACAGAAGCCTGCTGAGAACCGGTACTGTCCAATTGAAAGCACAGGAGCTCTGATGAAAAGAACCGGTACTGTCCCTTCAACAGTACTGCTATTGCCACATTCAAAGCATACCCGTTCTGCTCAGATGTAGAAGTACCGGCACTGTCCCTGCTGAGAATTACCGGTACTGTCCCATTCAAGGTACCGTGATATCACTCCGAAAACACAGTCTCACTCTTCCCTCGGCAGCACCCTCTGACTTGTTTAGCTGAGTACCTCTTCTCATCCCCACTGTCCCTCACCCCACGCCCTCGTTGCCCCTGTCCTCCTCACTATCTCCAATTGTTACCTCTCCCTCCAAGTTCCACTCCGTTTTTTTTCATTTTTATTTCTTCCTCATAAATTACATGTCTCCTCCTAAAGTTGCCCCCTGCCAGTCACCGCCCCACCACCCCCGAGCAGACGGTGCCACCCCGATACCGCAGACCCTCCTCCACACACCTGGAGCGCCCCTCACCCAGGTCCAGCCACCCTCGGCCCCTCCGGCCATCTCCGTCCGCTCCGGCCTCCTCTCTGCCACGTACGATCCCTCGTCCTGAGGTCCGGCCGGGAAGGAAGCGAGCGCCCCGCCTCCTCCTGTGCGGAGTACCGGTCCACGGGGACAGGCAGCCGGGATAGGGGAGGGCAGCCGGGATAGGGGAGGGCAGCCGGGATAGGGGAGGGCAGCCGGGGCAGGGGAGGGCAGCCGGGGCAGAGGAGGGCAGCCGGGGCTCTCCGGGCGCCCCCACCGCCTGGTTCTGGTCACGGCTGCCTCGAACACCCCTGAAGCGGCTGCCATCACCCCGACCCTCCCTGAAGCACACAGCATCCCCGGGAATGTCTATGCGCTATGATGCCAAAACCTGTTCCCCAAACAGGGTACCCCGAATCACTCTGGAGCATATAGAATTCCTGGTCTCCCTTAAATATTCCCGAATTACGCCGCCTTCATACGAGTCTCCGCTGTATTAAATGCCATCACAGCCCCATCAAATGAATAAACCCCACATCTCCCTCTCAGATGACCCCAGACGGACGCCTCAACGGCTGCAGCCCCCCCCCCCCGCCCCCACCCCCAATAAAATATGAGTTTAGCTGGAGGATGAACAGTTAAGGGGCCCTTCAAATGTTTTTGTTCTGTTTTCAGAAACAGGCTGTTGCACCCCCCCCCCCCCCACCCCCCCAGCATTGCAGGCTGCCCCCCCCCCGCATTGCAGGCTGTCCCCCCCCCCCCCAGCATTGCAGGCTGCCCCCCCCCCCCCCGCATTGCAGGCTGTCCCCCCCCCCCCCCAGCATTGCAGTGCTTTCACACTTTTTAAAGCCACAACCCAATTTTTAGGACAACAAACTTTCACGACTCCGCTTTAAAGGACATGAGGCGGGTGACGTTTTCATGCAACTAAAGTGGGCTCTACATTTGCACACACATCCAGTTTTACTGATGAAACTATTCTGCCCACAAATGATAATGTGTGCAAACTGAGTCATTGAATATTTATCATTTGTACATCACCAAGTAAAGTGGCCAGAACTTTTGGATTCTGTTAAAACCTTTGATCCGTCACACTACAAAATTACAAAAAAAAAGTACTTCATTTTTGCTTTCACAACCACTTGTGTACAGCTCATTTACAGGTCTTTACATTTTCATGTGCGTTTAAAAATATGACCGGTGCAAACTGTCATTTGGGCATAGTGACGGATGATCAGCTGTCCATGAAACAGCAAGTAGCTAAGACCGCATCTATCTGCTTCGCTATTCTTAAATGGCTCCGTAAGATACTATGGACGCTGCCCGAATCCACTCAAAGAACTGTTACTCAAGCCTTAAGCACGTCGAGGCTGGACTATGGCAACATCCTAGATTTAGGAGCAAATAGGGAGTTAGTACGCAAGCGGCAGGTGGTACAGAATTCCGGAGCCAGGTTACTCGGTCATGTACCCAAAACATACTCCATCACAGGCACTCTCGTGGGCTCAGGATTGAGAACCGGACTAAATTTAAGGCCTTATGCTATATCCATAAGATTAAACTAGCCACAGCACCCCATTATCTATGCTTCCTAGCCCAGACATATCTCCCAACACGTCTACTCCGCTCCTCATCCCAAGCCACATTTTTGGTCCCCAGATTTAAACTGTCACGCATGGGCGGACGTTCCTTCTGCTATCTGGCCCCAGTGTTGTGGAATTCACTACCTTCATCACTCGGTCATGAAGTCAGCCACAAAACCTCCCACCAAGGCTTTAAGACCTGGCTATTTAACCAGTAAATGCTGTTCTCTCGGTTTGTCCTGGGCGCCGGGAAACCTCCCGGTAGCTGTGCGCCTTATACATTTATTAATAATAATAATAATAATAATAATAATAATAATAATACGGTAGCCTTGCCTTTCACGCTCCCTGCACCCCAGCAACACTGTCTCATAATTAACTTTACCCTTCTTTCTCGGACCTCAAATTGTTGAGAATTGTAGTAATTGAGCATTACAGTATGGTAGCGCATATCAGATCAGATCAATGTTGACCCTTAGCATCAGAGACGATTCAATGGAATTAAGACAATCAGGTCATCTAAAGAGGCGGCATCCAGGTCTGCTGGTGCATTACAGCGTGGCATCCCTTCTGACGACGGATGCCAAGGGGCATCCTGCACTATAAGAAAGATGAGAGCAGCGCGTGCTTCGTCCCCGTCCTGTCTCCAGGACACTCATCTCTACTGAAGAATAGAGCGCGCAGGCGCGAGGAAATAGAGTTCCGTTACACCAGCAGATGTGCAATAAATAGTTATACGTTTTATAATTCAAGCTCCTTTTCCACTGTTCCAGGTGTATTTTCATTTTTATCGACGCAAAAAAGTAAAAATACAAAAAACAAAACACTTTTTTTAAATAATGGTTCTTTTTAGAACTATCTTTATGCTTTGAAATAAAAATCTTGAGTTTCAGCACACGCCGTGAGGGAGACGGCCAGCATACTCCAGACCACGCCGTGAGGGAGACGGCCAGCCTACTCCAGACCACGCCGTGAGGGAGACGGCCAGCATACTCCAGACCACGCCGTGAGGGAGACGGCCAGCATACTCCAGACCACGCCGTGAGGGAGACGGCCAGCATACTCCAGACCACGCCGTGAGGGAGACGGCCAGCATACTCCAGACCACGCCCTGAGGGAGACGGCCAGCATACTCCAGACCACGCCGTGAGGGAAACGGCCAGCATACTCCAGACCACGCCGTGAGGGAGACGGCCAGCATACTCCAGACCACGCCGTGAGGGAGACGGCCAGCATACTCCAGACCACGCCGTGAGGGAGACGGCCAGCATACTCCAGACCACGCCGTGAGGGAAACGGCCAGCATACTCCAGACCACGCCGTGAGGGAGACGGCCAGCATGCTCCAGACCACGCCCTGAGGGAGACGGCCAGCATACTCCAGACCACGCCCTGAGGGAGACGGCCAGCATACTCCAGACCACGCCGTGAGGGAGACAGCCAGCATACTCCAGACCATGCCGTGAGGGAGACGGCCAGCATACTCCAGACCACGCCGTGAGGGAGACGGCCAGCATACTCCAGACCACGCCGTGAGGGAGACGGCCAGCATACTCCAGACCACGCCGTGAGGGAGACGGCCAGCATACTCCAGACCACGCCGCGAGGGAGACGGCCAGCATACTCCAGACCACGCCGCGAGGGAGACGGCCAGCATACTCCAGACCACGCCGCGAGGGAGACGGCCAGCATACTCCAGACCATGCCGTGAGGGAGACAGCCAGCATACTCCAGACCATGCCGTGAGGGAGACGGCCAGCATACTCCAGACCACGCCGTGAGGGAGACGGCCAGCATGCTCCAGACCACGCCGTGAGGGAGACGGCCAGCATACTCCAGACCACGCCGTGAGGGAAACGGCCAGCATACTCCAGACCACGCCGCGAGGGAGACGGCCAGCATACTCCAGACCACGCCGCGAGGGAGACGGCCAGCATACTCCAGACCACGCCGCGAGGGAGACGGCCAGCATACTCCAGACCACGCCGTGAGGGAAACGGCCAGCATACTCCAGACCACGCCGCGAGGGAGACGGCCAGCATACTCCAGACCACGCCGTGAGGGAGACGGCCAGCATACTCCAGACCATGCCGTGAGGGAGACAGCCAGCATACTCCAGACCATGCCGTGAGGGAGACAGCCAGCATACTCCAGACCATGCCGTGAGGGAGACGGCCAGCATACTCCAGACCACGCCGTGAGGGAGACGGCCAGCATACTCCAGACCACGCCGTGAGGGAGACGACCAGCATACTCCAGACCACGCCGTGAAGGAGACGGCCAGCATACTCCAGACCACGCCGTGAGGGAAACGGCCAGCATACTCCAGACCACGCCGTGAGGGAGACGGCCAGCCTACTCCAGACCACGCCGTGAGGGAGACGGCCAGCATACTCCAGACCACGCCGCGAGGGAGACGGCCAGCATACTCCAGACCACGCCGCGAGGGAGACGGCCAGCATACTCCAGACCATGCCGTGAGGGAGACGGCCAGCATACTCCAGACCACGCCGCGAGGGAGACGGCCAGCATACTCCAGACCACGCCGTGAGGGAAACGGCCAGCATACTCCAGACCACGCCGTGAGGGAGACGGCCAGCATACTCCAGACCATGCCGTGAGGGAGACAGCCAGCATACTCCAGACCATGCCGTGAGGGAGACGGCCAGCATACTCCAGACCATGCCGTGAGGGAGACGGCCAGCATACTCCAGACCACGCCGTGAGGGAGACGGCCAGCATACTCCAGACCACGCCGTGAGGGAGACGACCAGCATACTCCAGACCACGCCGTGAGGGAGACGGCCAGCATACTCCAGACCACGCCGTGAGGGAAACGGCCAGCATACTCCAGACCACGCCGTGAGGGAGACGGCCAGCCTACTCCAGACCACGCCGTGAGGGAGACGGCCAGCATACTCCAGACCACGCCACGAGGGAAACGGCCAGCATACTCCAGACCACACCGTGAGGGAAACGGCCAGCATGCTCCAGACCACGCCGTGAGGGAAACGGCCAGCATGCTCCAGACCACGCCGTGAGGGAAACGGCCAGCATACTCCAGACCACGCCGCGAGGGAGACGGCCAGCATACTCCAGACCACGCCGTGAGGGAGACGGCCAGCATACTCCAGACCACGCCGTGAGGGAAACGGCCAGCATACTCCAGACCACGCCGTGAGGGAAACGGCCAGCATACTCCAGACCACGCCGTGAGGGAGACGGCCAGCATACTCCAGACCACGCCGTGAGGGAAACGGCCTGCATGCTGTAAATCGCGCCGTGAGGGCACCGGCAGAACGCCATCCCCCAGCAGCCCCTGCGACACTTAGCCGAGTATTAGAAATTTATAAGGTGCAGGCCAGGTCCGCTGCCCTCTATGGAGCAGAACTCTGGGGTCACTGTGTAGTGAGCCCCCTAGCCCGAATAGAGAACACCTTCACCAGACAACTATTGAGCCTTCCCAATAGTACCCCACGGACACCCCTCCGCTTAGATCTTGGGGTTAGGCCAATAGCGAAAGAGGTGGCCCTCAGGCACCTCCTCGACTTGCGCCGTCTTTGGAGTACCCCGGAGCTAGCTGCCTATAGGGACGAACTGATTGACGTCATGGGCATGCGCGGCTCAGGGAGGATACTTTGGCGGACCAGCATTAGGAACACCTGTGAGGGCCTGGGGAGGGGCGACCTCTGCAACAACGCGGAGGCTACGTCTTTAACAACAGCAAGAAAGACCCTGATGGAGAGCTACAGAGAGGTCAAGCTCAACGAGCTCGAACAAAGATCCGCCACTGGCCGTTTGACAGGGGAATTCCTGGCAATAAAAAATAGATCTAAATTAGAATCGGTCCTGGGTGATATACAGCCTCCATTAGCCAAAAAACTATGTTCAGTTTAGGCATGGAGTCCTCCCGCTAGGTACCTTCTCCGGAAAATGGGAGGGGACTCCAAATAGGGGCTGCCCGGCATGTAATTACCCCGATGAATCCGAATTACATGTGCTATTCTTTTGCAAGGGGTATACAAAGGCTAGAAAACGCTGGTTAATTCAAATATGCAGAAACCTGGGGACTCGTCGCTGCTCTGACGCGCACAGGATTTTTAAAACAAATCTGCATCTGCCTATTGTTGACTCCAGCTCACGTTTTCTATTCAATATGTGGTGTAACCGCAGGGCCATTCTCAAACTATTGTCCCAGTAAACGGATAAGCCAGGCATTGTATGAACGAGCTATATAATGCATTTCTCGGTTTCTATTCAAGGACAATGGTGGGGCCTTATCATCAATTGTGCTGGATTAGCCATTTTTTAAAATCCTATTTTTTAAATCCTGCATATATTTCATGAAATCAATGTATTTTTATTGGCTGTTCTTAATGTGCTTTTATGGCATTTGATTGCCGAAATAAAGATTTTTTTATGATCAAAAAAAAATAATTGTAATCATTTATGACTTTTTTATAACAATTTGGTTACTAATATCTTTAATCATTTCTTTCAAAAAGGGTGCAAACAACATTCCTTTCACTTTACATTTCTTAACATTCAGAACTAGTGCCTTTCTAACAAAAGTAAAACATACCATAAACAGTTAATTTTAACCAACAAATGTTGTGATGGAATTTAATTGCAAAGTTTTGAATTTGTAGTGCTCGCATTGAAACTATTCGTACCTTTGACAAGTTGTACCTTTAAGTAAAGGCTGTGGAGTTGTATTTTCAGTTGCGAAATATATATATTATATATATTTTCATTGCATTGTCAGTCCTTGTTTCAACTGTGACTACATCCAATGGTTTTTCATATTGGATCAGTACCATCCTGTCAGGGCCGGACTGAAAACCAAAACTGGCCCTAGTAAAGTGTTCGCCAACCCCATCCCCCCTCCCCCAGGGTTGGGGGTGCGGCCGAGCAGTTTGCCAGGGCTGGTTTCGGCCAATTATGTTACAGGGGCCGGTATTGCAGCTATGCTGCAAAAACAGCTCCTAAGGGCTCAACCCCGGGCCCCACCCTGGCGGCTCACTGGGGAAATGCCCGGTGCCCGCTATGGCCAGTCCGGCCCTGCATCCTGTTAATTACCCAGGAACAGAGCGATTTTATGTCGCTGGTTCCCATTATGAACTTCTAATATATGCGATGGACAACGGGTCGAGATTTTGCTGTAATTATTTTCTGACTTTTAAAATCCACTGCCCTAAACACTGACTGCATATGTGCACGACCTTCGTGTGCTCTCTCGCTCAGTTTGGTGACCGTTTGTAATGCCGAGAAGCCCAGATAGCTCTTTCAGGATAGGTGTCGTGTGTTCGGAGCGCTCCACACCACCTAAGTGACACGGCAGGAGTCATTCTATCTTCAGACACCGTCACAGGGTGTTATTCTAAGGAAGAGGTCTTCAACATTTTTGATGTTGAGACACCCTTGACAAAATGTTTTAGGCGGAAGGACCCACTTCTGACAAAAAGTTCTAGAACCTGGTACTCATCATCGATAACTATCGACAACCATAAACAGCCCCAATTACCACAGCAAATCATTGTTACAGTGGGGAAATAATATAAACCGTGTTTAGCAAACCAAAGGTCAGTGAGCGTGGGGGCGTGGGCAAGGTGTACCTAAAACAAAGGGCCTCATTTATGAGGAATCGGGTTACGGCAGTGCCGCAAGTCTTCTTCATGCGCTGCCCTAAGCCAAAGTGAAAAGGCAGGAATGCACCGTATTTATGAAATAAGGTGCATTCCTTTCCCCTTGTGTTGGTGCATACATTTCTGCCTAGCACCAACATAGGCAGGATTGTTTTTGTGCAGTAAGGGCCACTTTCCTGCACAAAAACAATCCAGAGAGGCGTTTTTCCTCTTTTCAAGTGAACTGCAGGAATAAAGAGGAAAAATCAAGGAGAAATGAAAAGATTTCTCATTACGCCTCCGCTGGAGAGGCGTAAGGTTTTGGTGCTGCCCCAGATTTAGTTGATTTATTAAATCTGGGGCAGCATCAAAATCCATGGGTGTTTTTTGTGGGAACTGCCACGCAACGCCCATGGAATGCCTCCTTGACCAGAGTAACGCAACGCAGTGACTTGAGCTCTTTGTGTCTAATTCCATAACTAGGAGGCCATGCAAAGCCATGCAGGGTGACTGTGCACCACCGCATAGGTTTGGTTGAGACGCTTGCGCCTTCGGAGCATTTTAAAAAGTGATGCTCTTACGGTGCAAGTCTTTCATAAATAAGCCCTAAAATACTCTGTACGTTTTTAGGTCTTTCACCATCAGGCAGCTACATATAAAATAATAGGCAGCTTAAATTAAAGATTACTTTAAAAAGTTGTTACTCAGTGGGAAATGCACTGTAGTACATTAGAAAACCTCTATTTGTTAACGCACTGCAGAGGTCTGTGTGTAATCAGAGCCACAGTATTAAATCTTGATTGGTGCAGTGGAGAATAGTGATGTGTATTTTTAGTGCTACGAGATCACAGACTGACAGAAAGCACTATGAATATGTAAGTCATTATTTTATATTTGCATTACACACAGTATAAGATAGACTGATACAAAATGTGCAAAAGGTTTTCCAATAAAATGGTGCTTCTAAAATATAGATTTGTGAAATACTAGAGCATATGTAATGCAATCTTTTTTTACATAACCCCCCCCCCCCCCCCTTCAACACCTCCTTAGGGGTACTAAAGGCTGTGTAAGGAAAATGCTACTTACCCAGTATGCATATGTTCTTCGCCTATAGAGCTGTAGAGTCATTTGCTGTGCATAGATCGCCATCTAGTGTTGGGTCCGGATGTTTGCACTTTGTTTTTGCTCGAAGAAGTCTTTCCAGTCACGAGGTAGGTGACTCCTCCTTTCGGTGATAGTGTGCATGGGTATCAACTCCATTGTTAGATTGTTTTACCGAAGAGGGTGATAATGGAGTTAGTGAGCGTAGTAAAAGGAGATGTTCATGAATGCATGTATCTAAGTAAGATGTTACTGCAACAGGTATAGGTACCCTGGGAGGCGGGTGGGTGCATATGACTCTACAGCTCTATATGCCAATAACAGATGCATACTGGGTAAGTAGCATTTTCCATTCGAGGCATATGAGCTGTAGATCATATGCTGTGCATAGACTACAGAGCAGTTATCTCCCAAAGCGGTAGCTAATAGTGTACGTAAAACTGCTTCGCCCACACTAGCTTGATGTCTTGCTAACACATCTACACAATAGTGGTTTGTGAATGTGTGAGGTGTAGACCATGTTGCAGCTTTGTATATGTTATCTATGGGTATATTACCTAAGAATGCCATAGAATTCCCCAGTTTGCGTGTAGAGTGTGCTCTAGGAGGAACTGTTAATGTTTGTTTTGCTTTTGCATAGCATATTTGAATGCATTTGACTATCCACCTTGCAGTACCCGATTTTGATATGGGATTGCCTTTATGTGATCGAGCAAAAGCGTCAAAAAGTTGGTTTGTCTTACAGAAAGGTTTTGTCCTTTCTATGTAATAAAGTAATGCTCTCTTCACATCTAAAGTGTGTAGGGCACGTTCTGCCACAGAATCTGGTTGAGGGAAGAACACGAGTAACTCAACAGATTGATTGATATGAAAGGCAGAAATGACTTTAGGAAGGAATTTAGGGTTGGTCCGAAGAACTACTTTATTTTGGTGCATCTGTAAAAAGGGTTCCTCTGTAGTTATTGCCTGAAGCTCACCGACTCCCTTCAGTGATGTAATAGCTATGAGGAAAGCTACTTTCCACATGAGAAATTGCAGTTGACATTTGTGCAATGGTTCGAAGGGTGGACCCATTAGTCTGGTAAGGACAATGTTGAGATTCCACACTGGAGCAGGTGGACGTCAAGGGGGAATGACTCTATTGAGTCCCTCCATAAACGCTTTAATGACAGGTACTCTAAAAAGAGATCGATGCGGTCTATTTTGGAGGAATGCAGCTATAGCGGCTAGATGTAAACGTGTGGACATGTATGCTAAATTGGCACTTTGTAAATGTAACAAATAGCATATAATGTTTTGGACAGAAGCATCAAACGGGTTGATGTGGTTATTACAGTAAATCACAAACCACTTCTACTTTGCCGCATAGCAGGATCTTGTGGTAGGACGTCTAGCTTCTTTGATAATATTCATGCAGTCTAGTGGTAGATTAAGTTAGCCAAACTCTAGGATTTCAGGTGCCAGATCGAGTTGACTGGGGTCTGGCTGTCTTATGTCTCCATGGCTCTGTGTGAGGAGACTGGGTGTTAGACGTAGTTTTTGATGAGGAACTACTGAGAGTTCCAATAGGGTTGTAAACCATGGTTGACGTGCCCATGTGGGAGCAACTAGGATTAGTGTCAGGGACGTTTGTTTGAGTTTCCGAACCACTAATGGAACGAGTGGGAGAGGTGGAAAAGCGTAAGCAAATATCCCTGACCAGTTCATACATATTGCACTTCCTTTGGACAATGGGTGTGGGTACCTGGACGCAAAGTTTGGGCATTTTGGGTTTAGGTGTGTGGCAAACAGATCTAGGTCTGGGAAGCCCCACATGTGAAAGAATGGGAGGAGAACTTGAGGGTCCAATTCTGACAGCTGAGCAGATCTGCCATCTGACTGTTTACTCCTGGAAGGTGTTCCACTAGGGGATACATTTTGTGATGTATGGCCCATTTCCAGATGGTCTGTGCTAGCTGCGACAGCTGGAGAGACTGTGTCCCCACCTGTTTTTGTACGCAATACATCGCTGTCATGTTGTCTGTACGAATCAAGACAGTCTTGGGTACTAGATGAACTTGAAACTCTTTCAGCGCCAGAAAAATTCCTAGGAGCTCTAGGTGATTTATATGAAGTTGTTTCTGCTGCAAGCTCCATATGCCTTGAATTGTGTGGGTTTGGAGATGTGCTCCCCAACTTGTCAGTGATGCGTCTGCAGTTAGTACTATTTGTGGAACCGGGTCGCTGAAGGGCCGCCCTTTTAGAAGGTTGTGTGTTCCACCGCTGCAGAGAGCGATGGATGCGGCCGTCTACCAACACTAGATCTGATAACAAACCCTAAGCCTGGTTCCACTGTCTTGCTAAGCATTCCTGAAGGGGACGCATTTGAAGTCTCGTGTAAGGGACTATTAGAATGCAAGACGCCATCATTCCCAGTAACTGCATGAACAAACGAGCTGGTAAAGAGTGTTGAGGCTGAAACTGAGACAGCAGGAGTTGTATATTCCGGACCCTGGTCGGAGTTGGGTATGCTAGAGCTTTTTTTGTGTCAATAGTAGCTCTTAGATATGCTTGAGTGTTTGGCGGTTGGAGATGGGATTTGGACAGATTTACTGTGAATCCTAGCTCATGGAGCAATTGCACAGTTTTTTATGGGTGGCGTAGACAGCTGTCATGCGAGCTGGCCTTTATGAGCAAGTCGTCTAAGAATGGGACGAGGGGAACATGCGGTCTTCGTAGATGGGCTGCAACCACCGCTAAGCATTTCGTGAAAACCCTGGGTGCTGTTACTCCAAATGGGAGCACCTTGAATTGATACTGGTGGCCTGCTACCATGAACCTGAGGTATTTGCGGTGCACAGGGTGTATTGGTATATGAAAGTAGGATTCCTTCAAATCCAGAGTGGAGAGAAAGTCGCCTTGCTGAAAGAGCAGGCGCACTTGTTGTAGTGTTACCATATGAAAGTGGTCCGACAATGTACTGAATTAGTTCTGAGGTCTAATATAAGCCTGAGAGAGCCGTCCTTTTTGGGCATTAGAAATTAGAGGGAGTACACATCTGCCCCTTGGTATTATTAAGGGACCGGTTCTATTGCGTCTTTTTGCAACAAAGAAAGGATCTTTTGCTTTAGAAGGGTAAGACGTTCTTGTGACATGAGGTGTGACATTGGAGGAATGTTTGGTGCAATGTTTCTAAGCTTCAGGCAGTAACCAGATTGGATAATTTGTAGAAACCATTGTCTGATGTAATCGTATTCCAAATGGGAAGAAATTGGGAAAGTCGTCCCCCTACCAGAGTGGAACGATCGGGGGTATGGAAAGGAAGTCACTGTTTGGTGTTTGCAGGGGAAGTGCATGTTGAATTACCTCTGCCTCTTCCCTTTTCATTGTTCCCTGTATATCCACCTTTCAAGTACCCTCTTGAAGAGGGTGACTGATTTTTGCCTTTGTAAGAGGAGAGGGGATTTTCTGTAGATATATTTTTGGAGCCACCCCTTCAGAATGAGCGACAAAAAGATCCTCTGTTGGAAGGTGAGTGCAAAGCCCCCACGGACTTCGCAACCTCAGTATCCTTTTTCGTTTTTTCCAGAGATGTAGCAACAGCTGGACCAAAGAAGTGTTCTTTGTCAAATTGTTGGTTAAGAATAGAGGATGGCACCTCGGGTTTAAATCCTAAAATTCTTAACCAAGCATGCCTATGAAACAGTACGCTAGTATTTACTGCCGGGGCTGCTGTGTCTGCTGCATCTAGTGCACATCTGATAGAGGTATTAGTTATTAGTTTACCCTCTTGAATAAGGTCACTAGCTACAGACTTCTGCTAATCAGGAAGAAATTCCATGAGCTTCTCGAGCTCATCATAATGAGCTCTGTAATATCTCGCTAATCGTGCTAGAGCAGACACAGAGATTTGTTCCTCCTCGCATTCGGCATCCTGCGTGTGGGATTCTTCATGTTCGGAGTCGTCTCCGACAAGATCCGTTGCGGAGCAGCTTTGTTGGTGCATTTCGTGTCGTCGAGCCTGAAGTCACGGAGCGTCTTCTTTGATCGAAACCATCAACACGCGTCGCAGTCTTTTTGTCGTGTTCCAGGGATAGGGAGAGGTTGCAAACTTCGTGCAAGTCGGTGCGCGGAAACTTAGCGTGACACCCAAGACAGAACTTGAATGGAGTCCGTTTCATCGACTGTTATCTACCCCGGTGCAGGTAGGCCAAACGGCCTTCCACGAATCTTCCGATCGAAGGCTTTCGAGTGTAGACTATTCGCGGAGAAAGGGAAACGCGATCAACAAACAATACCGTCGAGGGTAGTGGATTGAGCGTCTAAGGGGGCCCGAAGAACGGTGCCTAACTGGAGCGCAACAATTCACATCCAAACCCGATGGCGGAAAAAAACAATCTAACAATGAGTCGATGCCCGTGCACACTATCACCGATAGGAGGAGTCACCTACCTCGTGACTGGAAAGACTTCTTTGAAGAAAAACAAAGTGAAAACATCTGGACCCAACACTAGATGGCGATCTATGCACAGCATATGATCTACAGCTCATATGTCTCGAACATACAATTACGGTTAATAGCACACTCTTCACAGCCCAGTTGTTACCGCTTTGCCCCACCACTAAAAAAAACTAAAAATCTTTGTCATCACAAAGCTTGGAGTGTTATTTGATAAATTAAAGCCAGCACCGCTCCCAAGCACCCTTTACACTTGCAGATAAACTAATAGTGCACATTAGTATTTCACTCAGTCAAGCAGGCACACTGGCGCGAAGGCGTTTTTCAGCATAGGTGACTCAATTAATGAAACTTCAGCTGAGGCATTTTAAGGATTGAAATTAGCCGGCCCAGGACGGTTGTCTTTTTCCAAAATGAAAGCAAACACTTTGGATTCCAGGCACAAGTGAGGCTGGGGAATGAGTGTTCCGCTTCCCGGGACTCCATGGCCCCCCTGGGGGTCACGCCCCACAGACTGAGGACTTCTATTCTAAGGGGAGCATGGGCCTCGCCGTCTTCAGACCCAATCACTGGAAGTTACTCAGGGTGTTACTCTAAGGGGAGCAGAGTTCTCATGAAGGAAGAGGTCCTTCTGTCACATGGTGTTTCTCTGGTGGTAGAAAGTCGGATGCTGGGGTCTTTGTGTTGTCTGACACCATTGCATGCACCTACCTGGGCAGCCAGGTTCTGCCGGTACTTCTCCAATTCCTGCAGGGCCCGGTAGCCTTGCTGGAAGTAGCAAAACTGAGCCTCCATGAAGCTGAGCATCTGGCAGAGAAAGAGAAGCACATGAAAGAGCAGTCTGGGATCAAATGGGAAAGGACATCAAAGAGCAGGGCACGACTAACTACGTCTGAGAGCAACAAAGGATCAAAGAGGGGACATCAGAATGCGAGGGGTACGGGCTGAAGAGGGCACCAGGGAGTAATGAGGGTAAAAAGGTGAACATCTAGAACAGAAAGGTGAGGGGTCAAATGTGAACATCTAGAACACAAAGGTGAGAGGTCAAAGGTGAACATCTAGAACAGAAAGGTGAGGGGGTCAAAGGTGAAAATCTAGAACAGAAAGGCGAGGGGATCAAATGTGAGCATCTAGAATAGAAAGGTGAGGGATCAAAGGTGAACATCTAGAATAGAAAGGTGAGGGGGTCAAAGGTGAAAATCTAGAACAGAAAGGCGAGGGGATCAAAGGTGAGCATCTAGAATAGAAAGCAGAGTGATCAAAAGTGAACATCTAGAATAGAAAGGTGAGGGGGTCAAAGGTGAGCATCTAGAATAGAAAGCAGAGTGATCAAAAGTGAACATCTAGAATAGAAAGGTGAGGGATCAAATGTGAGCATTTAGTATAGAAAGCCGAGGGATCAAAGGGGAACATCTAGAACAGGGAATAACTAAAGGGAAACTACGCTAGACAGACAAGAAGGAGGAATGAGGGGCGATATAAGAGAGTGGGGAGGTCAAATGGGAGAGGACAAACATATACCAAAGGTAGAAACTGCATTAGAGTAGAGCGAGGGGTCAAATACGAGAATACATACGAGAGCAGTGGAATCAAGGGAAGGGCAGAGTCATAGAAGGGATAACGGGGACATCAGAGAGCAGAGGGGTGAAAGGAGGAAGAACAACAAAGAGCAGGAAGCATCACATGTAGAAAACATCAGAAAGTGAGGTGGGTTCCAATGGGGATTGAGAGTAGAGGGGCATCAATGGAGGAAGGACGACAGAGTGCAGCGGCAGATCAAAAAAGTGAGACCACCAGAGAGCAATGAGTGGAAAAAAGGGGGAAGAACATGAAAGAGAAGAGGGGTGAGAAGAACATCAGAGAAAAGCAGGCATAACATCAGAGACAAAGAAGATAATCCAAGCAGAAGACATGCGAGAGCAACAACAACAAAGGGAGAAAAGTTGTCAGACAATATAAGAAAGGACGGGGACAGCAAGAAGCGATGAACAAATGGGAAAGAGTCAGGAAGGTGCAAAAGACAAAGGTGAGAGAGGTTAGAGGGCAGCAAGTGATTAAGAAGGGGATGACTGGCAACAACTCCCCAGCACAGCCTTTTTGGGTCTTCAATCCCATCCCAGAGCATGGAGTTCTTGGAATGGCCTTGCTTCACCCCTGTTCCAGAATAGAGCTTTGGGATTCCATAACTACAGACAAGCGCGTTTGAGGTCTCAACATTTCAAAATCTCTCTAGGCTCTCAGGTTCTCAGGTTCTCTCTCAGTTTTAATGAACAGGACACATCAACCCCCCACTGACCCCACCCAGTCTGAAGAACCGAGGCGAAACTTACAAACTGCAGGATTTCAAACTTCTTCTTGGACTGGATGGAGTTGATCTGAAAATGAAAAGAAATCAGAGGCTGCGTTTGTCCTGTGTTAATATATGAAAGAAACTACCTTTTGGAAAGCTACTTACCTGTAGTGTTCAGACTCCAGCACAGGAACTTTGATAGTGCAATAGCTGTATGTACTGTCATCTACAGCTTTAGGTGGTGGAAGGGAAACCCGTCAATTGCATCTAAGAGCCCATGTTTATGAGCAGGTCACAAACTGGCCGCGATTGGCAAAGATACCCACTGAAGAGAAGGTACAGAGAACCAAGAAAGAAGACAATAAGGACTATACTAGGGCAGTGAAGGACTATGCGTTGTGTGATGCGCGCTATAATGCATGACACTCTCCGAGATGATATGCGTAAAGTGGGTGGTGCGAAGTAAACGCACCTTCAAGAAGAGGAAGGAGGTCAGCTGTACACAAGCGAAGAAGAAAGTGTAGGCGCATCAGGAGGAAGGGCAATGCATGGGAGGTTTCCAGAGGTAGCACCAAAGGTGAGGATGAAGTGTGAGGGATACCAACGTCGAAGAACCGAAAGTGGAGGCGGGAATGCCCAGACTGGAGAAATGGGCCGGGCAGACGTAGGGAGTGATGCCCATCCTAAATGGGTGCAAAGAGGTGCCAGAGATTCCCACGCCGGAGTCGAAAAGGAGAAGGCGTACAGAAGCAAGAAAGGTGTGTGGTAGAGGGGTGGGATACTGACCTCGAAGCACAGGAGGGAAGAGTCAGGATAGGAAGGAGTACAGAAGTACCCCAGCAGAGGAGAAGGAGCAGGGGCAGGATATCAATAAAGATAAGGAAAAGAGAGGGGATACTGGGATGGAGGGGGGAGGGTGGTGGTAAAACACATGCAGATGGAGGTGAGGAATGGTGCAATTATATCACTGAAAAGGGGAAGGGCTGGCAGGGATAACGTCTTGGAGAAAGGAGTCTGAGGAGGCGCAGAGACGATCATCTAAAAGGAATGAAGCCAGTCGCTGGGATACCAACTAGGAGGAACTGGAGGGAAAGAGCCATGACAACCGTGGGGGGGGGGGGGTGAAAGAATTACGAGGAGAATGGTGAAGGTGGTCCAGACACACTCACCTCAAAGAAAGGGAGATGGGTGGGAGTTACCCCCATGCTAGAAGAAGGGGCAGGGTGACTGGCATGTTTATAAAGAAGGAAGGGGCGTTGGTGGAAGAGATACACAGCGAAGGGAGAGAGTGGCTGGGATACCCAGGATGGATGGTAAGAGCATTGGGGATACCCACATGCAAAATTCACCAACTGCACACAACTCTACTTGAAAGCCTCCTCTGCTCCAGACATCCAATGCCTCAAACACTGCATGCATCCCATCCAGACCTGGCTGTCCAGCGCCTGCCTAAAGCTCACACCAACCAAGACAGACTTCCTGCTACTCACCACGAAAAACAAGGAGAAACTAGTCCAAGTCTGGCTCAACATGTGAAATTGGACAGGTCTGAAGGCCAACTTTCACCCAAAGTCAAGTCACTCAATTCACACTGGTCACCGACCTCGCCCTCATGGAACACATCACCAAGACGACCAAGATGGAAGGTATCAGCTCGCTCTCCTAAAAAAATAAAACCACTCCTACCAGAAAGTGACCTCAGGACTGCTGTTCAAGCCTCACACTCTTGCATCCATCTGCATGGTGAAGCGCCCCGCTCCTTTGCCTCCCAAACTCCACAGTGCCCCCTCCCCCCCCCCCCCATGGAGCCTTATGGAGGTATGGGCATTTTACATGCCACAGAACAGCTCATTAAGAAATTTGACATCACTCCCACTTTGATTGAACTCAACTGGCACTCCCTTCACAAACCGCACCATCTTCAAAATCAACTACATCGTCTACAAAGCCATCGTGACCGACATCCCCGCCCAAGCTCACCATGATGCTTTAAGCACATCCGTATCCAGGTCACCCACAGACTGGAGAGGAATAAGTGCAAAACAGATATACATGGGCAGCAGGCCATCTCTACTCATCAATCCAGGATCTAGAACAATATTGATGTATCCAATGGGACCTCAACAACCTTGATGCAATTTAGGAGAGCGCCGTTGGCACACTTCTTTAAAGAACACTACATCACGATTAAACAAGTCACTTGTTGACCGTATCTTTGCCTTCGATCCTGTGCGGAGCTCTTCTGCATTTTAGCTCTGGGCGTGCTAAACAAATATCGCATACATAAATACACACATAAAGGGAAGAGATTGGAGTGGTTGCTCCAATTGCACGGCGGAACCTCCTGAGTGGAGACTCCACGCTCTATGAGTATATGGTATGCCTACATGTGGATGCTGGGTGGTGGACTTCTAAGGGATACCCCGTAAGGTTGCTGGGGTGGCACCGAATTACCCCATATACTGTGGACTCATAATTGGGAAGTTAATGCGATGGGAGTTGTATATTGGCATGCCCAGGCAAGCGTTAGATGTTGATTGTACTGCTTTTTGAGTGATTTCAATGCAAATAAACATATTTACGGAAGAAAAAAAAAGGGAAGAGATTGCAAGGGATACCTGTAAAATGTGGGAGAGAGTTGAAGGTCTACCCAAAACAAGGAGCAGGATAGCAATGGAGAATACAATAGGTGGCAGGCATACGAGTCACTAGGGAGGCCCCAGGTCAACAGTGATGCTCTCACCTCCAGCACATAGTCCAGGGCCTTGTCACGGAAGGCTTTGCGTGCAGTCTGCAGAGCTCCACTGGCCTCGTCCACCTCATGCTGCTTCTTGCGCGGCACCTCTGCGTTGTGCTGCAGCGCAGTTTCCAGTGACTCACTACTCTTGTCAAAGTCCTTCCTGGTGTCTTTAAACTTCTTGATATCCCTGAAAAGTGGATCAAGAGGGGTTCATAAATTGGAAAGATAACTGAAGAGAATTTAACCAGCAGGGTGGTAAATACAAGGGATTCACAGCATGAGATTGTAAGAGGCAGGGCATAGCTTGGAAGGCAAAGCTTGTGCTTGTGTTAGTGAATTTACATGATCTAGAAAACACCAAAGTCAATTAAATCCCTTCCTTCCCCAGAGGTGGACTACTTTTCTTCTAATGTTTCTACTGCTTCTTCCACTGGGGCAAAAGCAGGCGATCAATAAACACAGTCCCTTACACAATTTACTGAAAACAAAACACAACATTCATGTCCATGCGGGCTACTTAGATGAGATCCAGGAACTCCACATTTCATGATTCCACCTGGGGGAAAACCAATACCATCATCGAACCCATAGACATTGTTACGCTTCTAAAAATGGCGGCTGATTAGGAACTTGTGCACCACACGAGGCACATGCAGAGGATGTGATAACAAGGATGCATAAACCTGAGAGAAGTAGAATATTAAGAGGCACCTAAAGCATTTGGATAGTCGAAGCGAGGGGGAGGTAGGTTACTCAAGTAGACGCTTGTGCGCCGTGGGGCTTACTACAACAAACCGCTTTTCTGAAGAACTGTGCGTTTAGAGAGGTCTTCAGTAGACCACCTCTTTCAAACAAAGGTCACAGGACAAGGATCTCACTGATGCAACATGGCTGCCAAACTGCATCAGAAGCACCCACCAAAAACTGACCCGAGTCCATTTCAGAAGTGTACTGTCTGCCAATGGAAGCCTAGTTTGAGCCCCTAACACACCGCTGCACAGCCAGACAGGTTTTCATTCCCAAAACAAGATGACTACTGCCAACCAATACTTACTCCTTGATGAGGGTTTGCAGGTGCAACCGGCAAGAGTCTTGTGTGGTTTCCAACAGATCCTGAAATGCGGAGAACAATAGGAGGTCAGTTCTCCCTCAGACACAGAACCCACATCGGTGGAAACAACATTCTAGGTCCATTTGCACACCATTTCACCTTCTCTTTCTAGATAACACAGAACACGCAACAGTGCCTTTCCTCATCCCATCCATTTATCGATCTATGCATCTATCTCTTTAGCAACTACTTCTGACCGCGATGGACCCTGCCCATCCACAATGACCCATCTACACGCTCATCCGTTCACTAACCATCCCCAGCTGCCTCTCTCTCTGTTAGCACACTATCTCTCCATCTACCCATAATCATTTGCTCCCAAACATGGTCTGAGCAGCTCGCCTTCCGTCCACATGCCAGCCACCCGCCTCCTTGAGTTCCCTTCTTGAAACGACTCTAGCCCACCTCCACTTGCCGCCCTGTCTCCGGCCCTATGCTTCAAAGTTCTCATGCTCATTCATACAGTCAAGTCACAGCGCAACCCTTCCTTCCCTCTACGTCTCTTCGCTCAAATAAACCAGACCAGAGATCTCCCGACACTTCCACCCAATTGCTACTTCGCAGTTACCCCTATTCGTGAATAAATTGAAGGTTCTGTATCTCTCTGCCCATCCATGGTCTCCCACCCCTCATCTTGCTTTGTCCTCCAGTGGTCCCATCAGCTTGCTTACCTTGTGGCTGTCAATCATCTTACTCAGTCCACCAGAGAACCTCTCCAAGCTCTCCTTTAGAAAGAGAGAGAAGAGCGACATCAGGAAACACTGAGGCACCTGGGCATTAATCAATCAGGATTTATAAAGCGCGGCAAATCACCAGTGAGGAACTCAAGGCGCGGCATCCCTAGCCAACCTGAACTTTCATCTGAAAAAGAGACCCATCTCCACACCCTACTTACGTTCAGCATGGGGTCATCGCTGGAGTTTTGGGAGAGTTCGCGGATTCCATTGACAAATAACTTGCTGTTTGTGCAGTATTGCCGGCCTGTCTCCAGCATCCCCGAGCACAGCTTCACCAGCTGCAAGAACATTCAACCACACATCACTAGAAGAAAACTTAGGCCCTCTCACACATTGTATGAAGTTTATTGGATCATCTACATCTTTAGAATTGTTAAATATGTATTCAGTTTTCAAAAGAAAAGCAGTGTAGGGCGTATCCATATGCAAGAGCATTCAGTGTGGTGCTGGGAGATATCTCACATGTACTGTACACTCGGTAAGTCTTGCTTCAAGACTTAATGTTCCTCTCTGCAGTTTGTTTTGGCATCTATCCGTACAGACTGTTCTTCGACCGCTTCTCACACCTGCATAGTAGCCCATCAGACTCACTTTTTGGTGAAATGGGACCCTTGATGAGACCCCAATATGAATTGAAAAAGTGTCCTCAGGGTCTGCTGAGGCTTCTTTTGCTACTGGAGCAAATGTATATTTAAGTGCAACACCCTAAGTGGGACGGGTATGCCCAGACGCGGGTCCTGTGCTCATTGTGCCACTGGAACCAAGCTATACCGGGCTGATGAGCCTTAACTAGGGTGAAACCTGTCTTGGGTTGCTCGAGTTTCAGTCCAGGGAGGACCTGACCTGGTGGTTCGGGCTGGCCTGTTCTCACTGGACCAGGGTCAAGACTGATTTGCATATGGCTGGGCTCAAAGTAAGGTCGCACGGTGAGCAAAGAAACAATGGACTGGAATGCGGCCCAAGTAATTACCAGTGAGTGAGATTCATTGAAGCATTCCATCGATCATCTTTTTGTATACTCCAATACAAATTCAGGCTCTTGAGCATTGTGAGTGCACTACGTGTATTGCTAGTACTTGTCACTCGCAGGGGTGAAACGGCTTGCGCCCTACACCCGGCATCTTTTACATTCTATCAGTGTGTGCTCAGTCAGCTCCGACTGGACTCCGCTCTGATTGAAACTGGACCTCTGGGTCTCATTGGAGCCACTCCCGCAGCTTGGGCTATGGCCACTCACCCAGGAGCAGACATCAGTTACCTCTTATTTTGTAACACAAAGCAGGAGTCACCCCATGCTCAAGCAGATGTATCGCTCGCCCAATGAGCACAGCAGGACTGTCCCTCACTTGCCACACTCAGAAGAGCTCATCCCTACTTGCCACAGACAGCAGAGCTTTCCCCCGACAAACAGATTCATCGGTTGTCCATTGAATACCAACTCTTACTGCAGAAAGACAGCAGAGCCAACCTTACTCACCCTATTGAGTCATCGACAGGTGTAATTTATGTTCTTAATTATCTATCCACTTGTCTATGCCAATTTACAGATCTGTCAATCATTAAGCATTTATGGATCCAGTCATCCTCTGCTTGGGGAGGCCCAAAAACAGGGAGTCATATAATTACCCACATTTAACAACTCACTTCAGGGATCTGGAAATCTAGGACACAAAGATCCTCCAGCCGATGAGATCCAGGGATTACTCGATCTACGATCGGAAAACCCTAGAAGAGGGAGCCATGGGGCCAGGACCCTCAAGAAACGAATGTACAGAGTCTGAGGAGGGACCTTTAGAAACCAGCATTTCTGGGAGCAGGGAATAAAGGAGAAATGTTTGGCTGAGAGATTCAGGAACAAGAGGAAGGGGTGAGGAAGGGGCGACGAAGGGGCGAGGAAGGCGCAGATCTGAGTCAACACAAGGAGGCTGGGAACAAAAAGCCCAAGCTTGGCACTAAATTCCAAGCCCTAAACAAACTTCTTTTTGCCCAGGGTTAGGCATTTGATCCCTTGCGGAGGGTTCAACATGGAGTAGTTACCGGGTGTGATAAATATAGCACCGGGGCAATTTTCCCCAGGTCAATTTCGATCATTACAAAGACCTGCAATTCGGTGCACTAGGCACACAATTCTGCATGGTATGCCCCATTCGTGAGTGAATCTCAGAGTAGGAAGTATTTCCCAGACCTGGTAAATACCTCCTTCCTCTCCTTGGCTCTTGTAAATGTGGCCAAAATGAGCTGGATGTAGGCTACCTCCGAACTTCTACGAGGAAGCTGACACTTCAGATAGGAGCATAAGCAGACCAAACATCACCCCATGAAGAGTCACCCACACCTACTCAGGGCTCTGAAAAGGTAAATAGTGTTTAAAAACAAATAAATGAATGTCACATGGGATGTCACAAGATCATTCAACCAGGTGGAGATGTGCTGGGAGTTAAACAAAGCAACCAACATTGTTTTGGGTGACAAAGGTTAGGTAGAGGGCCACAAAATCCAAACCACCTCTGCAGAGTACCCTAGAGGAAAACCCACGGATTACACAAAAATATGCTTCAGCACTCTTCCGTACGTTATGTCAATAAGGTCCAGTTTTAACATGAGACTAGCATAAGAACATAAAGGCGAATTTAGAGGTCCTTTCCGCAATCACACAATGATCCGATAAGAGTATAAAAATAAATTTTATTCCATGAGCTTCTTCACATTCTTTACAAAATGATCCAATTAGTTGGCAGTCACCAACACGTTTCGATGCTAAGAACTTCTTCAGGACGAGAACAAATCTCATATGTCTGGTGCAATTCAGTTCAGGTTTAGTCAAAGACATTAATCATCACCATTAGTCCATTTCTGGGCTGACAGTCGAGTGTACTCCTATGATGTGGAGTGAAGTCCACGCATATCAGGTTCCTCCTTCCCCCTCAGAGATCAACAACGCACCGACAAAAAACCCAGGCCACATCTCTAGCACTCATTCAAGGCACAGGACGTTCGACTGACCCTACACAACCCACAAGAAGGTCATCTGTTGAGGAACTTCACAATCGCATACATCAAATCTACCTGGGAACCCAGAGCGCCAAGACAAGTTATAGGTGAACACAGTACTTTACAGAAACCATACAGTACTGCATCTCTGCTTCAAAAATATGAAGTTATGTGGTTTCTCAGGGTTATGGGAGATTTTAAGTCTGAACACTTCTTGAGGGGATGACAAGAGAGGAGATTGCCCTAGTTACTTACTTGTAATCTTCTTTATCCTTAGCCTGACTCGTTACTTTTGAGGTGCTATCCATGCCAGAACGGCAGACAAAACAAAGAAAAGGCTTGCACTCCGCCTAGCCAGGTGCGTGCTAGAAAACCATCGCCTGCTTATTCTACTTCCTGATTTTACAAGGTCATCGCTACAGACCAGTAGCCAGGGAGGGTAGGTGGGTCATATTATCCGTGACGAGGACGAGTAGGACTTCGGATAATCAAGTTTACCGGTAGGTAACCAGGGTATTATCCTCACACCCCTCTCCTTCGTTTCTGTCATTACTTTGGAGTATTACTGAAGCCATTCTAAACTTCAGGTCTGAAAAATATTTAATTAGTTATCCTTGAACCTAACCAACACTCAATAAGTATTAAATTGATATATTAACGTAAAGATCCAGTATATTATAATAATACGAAATTCAACACACTGGCCCCGAAGTTACTGCATCCACTCGAAGTTACTGCATCCACTGTCCCCAAAGTTACTGCATCCACTGTCCCCGAAGTTACTGCATCCACTGTCCCCGAAGTTACTGCATCCACTGTCCCATTGTCCCTTAAGTTACTGCATCCACTGTCCCCAAAGTTACTGCATCCACAGTCCCCAAAGTTACTGCATCCACAGTCCCCAAAGTTACTGCATCCACAGTCCCCAAAGTTACTGCATCCACAGTCCCCAAAGTTACTGCATCCACAGTCCCCAAAGTTACTGCATCCACAGTCCCCAAAGTTACTGCATCCACAGTCCCCAAAGTTACTGCATCCACTGTCCCATTGTCCCTTAAGTTACTGCATCCACTGTCCCCAAAGTTACTGCATCCACAGTCCCCAAAGTTACTGCATCCACAGTCCCCAAAGTTACTGCATCCACAGTCCCCAAAGTTACTGCATCCACAGTCCCCAAAGTTACTGCATCCACTGTCCCATTGTCCCTTAAGTTACTGCATCCACTGTCCCCAAAGTTACTGCTTCCACAGTCCCCAAAGTTACTGCATCCACAGTCCCCAAAGTTACTGCATCCACAGTCCCCAAAGTTACTGCATCCACAGTCCCCAAAGTTACTGCATCCACAGTCCCCAAAGTTACTGCATCCACAGTCCCCAAAGTTACTGCATCCACAGTCCCCAAAGTTACTGCATCCACAGTCCCCAAAGTTACTGCATCCACAGTCCCCAAAGTTACTGCATCCACAGTCCCCAAAGTTACTGCATCCACAGTCCCCAAAGTTACTGCATCCACAGTCCCATTGTCCCTTAAGTTACTGCATCCACTGTCCCCAAAGTTACTGCTTCCACAGTCCCCAAAGTTACTGCATCCACAGTCCCCAAAGTTACTGCATCCACAGTCCCCAAAGTTACTGCATCCACAGTCCCCAAAGTTACTGCATCCACAGTCCCCAAAGTTACTGCATCCACAGTCCCCAAAGTTACTGCATCCACAGTCCCCAAAGTTACTGCATCCACAGTCCCCAAAGTTACTGCATCCACAGTCCCCAAAGTTACTGCATCCACTGTCTGCATCCACTGTCCCATTGTCCCCTAAGTTACTGCATCCACTGTCCCCGAAATTACTGCATCCACTGTCTGTATCCACTGTCCCCCGAAATTATTGCATCCTCCGTCCCCCGAAATTACTGCATCCACTGTCCCCGAAATTACTGCATCCACTGTCCCATTGCCCCCTAAATTACTGCGTCCACTGTCTCCGAAATTACTGCGGCCACTGTCCCCCCACTGTCCCCAAAGTTACTGCATCCACTGTCCCCAAAGTTACTGCATCCACTGTCCCCAAAGTTACTGCATCCACTGTCCCCAAAGTTACAGCACCCACTGTCCCCCGACGTTACAGCACCCACTGTCCCCCGACGTTACAGCACCCACTGTCCCCCGACGTTACAGCATCCACTGTCCCCCGACGTTACAGCATCCACTGTCCCCCGACGTTACAGCATCCACTGTCCCCCGACGTTACGGCATCCACTGTCCCCCGACGTTACGGCCTCTACTGTCCCCCGGCGTTACGGCCTCCACTGTCCCCCGGCGTTACGGCCTCCACTGTCCCCCGGCGTTACGGCCTCCACTGTCCCCCGGCGTTACGGCCTCCACTGTCCCCCGGCGTTACGGCCTCCACTGTCCCCCGGCGTTACGGCCTCCACTGTCCCCCGGCGTTACGGCCTCCACTGTCCCCCGGCGTTACGGCCTCCACTGTCCCCCGGCGTTACGGCCTCCACTGTCCCCCGGCGTTACGGCCTCCACTGTCCCCCGACGTTACTGCATCCACTGTCCCCCGACGTTACTGCATCCACTGTCCCCCGACGTTACTGCATCCACTGTCCCCCGACGTTACTGCATCCACTGTCCCCCGACGTTACTGCATCCACTGTCCCCCGACGTTACTGCATCCACTGTCCCCCGACGTTACTGCATCCACTGTCCCCGACGTTACTGCATCCACTGTCCCCGACGTTACTGCATCCACTGTCCCCGACGTTACTGCATCCACTGTCCCCGACGTTACTGTATCCCACATGAAGATCCTGGATGAGGTCATTTATAACAAAGGCGTGAATTGACGCCCAAGTAAGTGGCTGCATCACAAAGTTCTGTGAGAGAAACTCCCTGAATCTCAGTCCAAGAAGCATCATATCAGGAGAGGAGTATCTGGTAAAGGCTCACATTTGCTAAAACGCCTGGATCCATCCAAGTAGATAGATACTGTTTTATTCACATTTAGTATGTGCAAGTACTCCTCTTCCCTAGAAGGAGACAGACAAACTACAAGAAGCATCATTTCTTGACCTTTATGCACCACTGAAGCCACTGTAGGAACTAAGGCAAGGCGAGCTTGAATAAGACACCTGTCTTCCACAATCCTAAGGAAAGGAGGTTTACACAACCACACTCTAGTCCCACCAGTTCTCCCTGCAGATGTGATTGGTACTAGAAGGAATATGCTACTTACCAGTATGCATCTGTTCTTGGCATGTAGAGCTGCAGAGTTGTACACTTAGCATAGGTCGCCATCTGGTGTTGGGCCCGGATGTTTGCAGTTTGTTTTTCTTCTTGGACCGTCTTTGGAAGTCACGAGTTTGGTGACTCCTCCTTCGGTCCGTACTGCGCATGGGCTTCGGCTCCATCCTCAGATTGTTTTTCGCCAACAGGGAAATGATGGAGCGTAGTAATAACAGTGAGAAACCCATGTGTGTTGTATCTAAATAAGATGGACTGGAACGGATACAGGTAGCCGGGGAGGCGGGTGGGCGTGTACAACTCTGCAGCTCTACATGCCAAGAACAGATGCATACTGGTAAGTAGCATATTCCGTTCGAGGCATATGAGCTGCAGATTGTACACTTAGCATAGATTATATAGCAGTACCCAACCTTAGCGGCGACCACCGGTATCCGTTGCAGCTGTTTGAAAGAGTGTTTTTAGTACAGCCTGGCCCACCCTAGCTTGCTGCTGGGAATGCACATCTACACAGTAGTGTTTTGTGAATGTGTGCGGTGTAGACCATGTGGCTGCCTTGCATATGTCATCTAAGGGTATATTCCCTAGAAAAGCCATAGAAGCCCCTAACTTTCTTGTAGAGTGGGCTTTAGGGGGAACAGATAATGTTCTCTTTGCCTTCTGATAGTAAATTTGTATGCATTTTACAATCCACCTAGCTATCCCTGATTTTGAGATGGGGTTGCCTTTATGTGGTGGAGAAAAGGAAACGAACAACTGTTTGGTCTTCCTGAAGGGTTGCGTTCTTTGTATGTAATATAGCAACGCTCTTTTCACATCTAGTGTGTGTAAGGCCCTTTCCGCAACAGATTGGGGTTGCGAAAAGAAGACAGGTAATTCCACTGATTGATTGAGGTGGAAGGGGGTAATGACTTTGGGCAGGAACTTCGGATTAGTTCGAAGTATGACCTTGCTGTGATGCATTTGTATGTAAGGTTCCTGTATGGTGAACGCTTGTATTTCACCAACCCTTCTAAGGGAAGTGATAGCTACAAGGAAAGCTGTTTTCCAGGTGAGAAATTGTAGCTCACATTTGTGCATTGGTTCGAAGGGCGGACCCATTAGTCGTGTAAGGACCAAATTTAGATTCCATACAGGGGAGGGTGGTGCCCTGGGAGGAATTACTCGTTTAAGGCCTTCCATGAAGGCTTTAATAGCGGGCACTCTGAAGAGTGACAAATGCTGTCTGTTTTGTAGATAGGCAGCGATCGCTGCTAGGTGTAGGCGTATGGATGAATACGCCAGGTTACACCTGTGAAGATGGAGCAGATAGCATATGATGTGTTGTATGGATGCATCTAGAGGGTTGATTGTATTGTTACGGCAGTACATTACAAATCTTTTCCACTTTGCGGCATAGCATGCTCTAGTGGTAGGACGTCTGGCTTCCATGATGATGTTCATGCAATCAGGGGGAAGGTTAAGGTACCCGAATTCTAAGATTTCAGGAGCCAGATCGCCAGGTTGAGCTGAGCTGGGTCCGGGTGCCTGATTTCTCCATGGTTCTGGGTTAGGAGGCATGGGGAAAGGTGCAGTTTTTGATGTGGTACCACTGATAGTTGTAGTAGCGTGGTGTACCACGGCTGTCTGGCCCACGTCGGAGCTACCAGAATGAGTGTGAGGGAGTGCTGTTGTAGTTTCCTGACCACTAATGGAATTAGTGGGAGAGGTGGAAAGGCGTATGCAAATCTGCCTGACCAGTTCATCCATATCGCATTGCCCTTGGACAATGGGTGTGGGTATCTGGCGGCGAAGCTTGGGCATTTTTTGTTTTCGTGGGTGGCGAAGAGGTCTATTTGAGGATGCCCCCACTGTTGGAAGAATGGGTGAAGAACTTGTGGATGCAGTTCCCATTCGTGTAGTTGTTGAGTCTGTCTGCTGAGCAGATCTGCTATGGTGTTTTGTACGCCTGGAACATGTTGTGCCAGGAGAAAAATGTTTTGGGGAATTGCCCATCTCCATATGCTCTGGGCTAAGCGGGAGAGCTGGGGAGAGTGTGTCCCCCCCTGTTTCTGTATATAATACATCGCAGTCATGTTGTCTGTGCGAATGAGGACTGCTTTGCCTGAAATCTGCTTTTGGAAAGATTTTAGGGCTAGAAAGATCGCCAAGAGCTCCAGATGGTTGATGTGGAGCGATTTTTGCTGTGGCGTCCATAGACCTTGCATTGTGAGGAGTAAGAGGTGCGCTCCCCAGCCGGAGAGCGATGCGTCCGCTGTTAGAGTCACTTGGGGAACCGGGTCCAGGAACGGCCGTCCCTTGGAAAGGTTTGTGGTGTTCCACCACTGCAGAGAGTGATGTGTGCGGCCGTCCACGAACACCAGATCCGTCAGCTGACCCTGGGCCTGGTTCCACTGTTGTGCTAGGCACTCCTGAAGTGGACGCATGTGGAGTCTTGCATGGGGCACTATGAAGATGCAAGACGCCATCATCCCTATGAGCTTCATAAACACTCTTGCTGGTAGAGAGTGTTGAGGAAGGAATATTTTGCGTAAGGCTAGAATGCTTGTGATTCTGGCTGAGTTTGGATAGGCAATACCTTTTGAGGTGTCTATGGTGGCCCCGAGATATTGCTTTGTGTGAGATGGTATGAGGTGGGACTTTTGGTAGTTCACCGTGAAGCCTAGCTGATGAAGCAGTTGGATGGTGCTGTTTGTATGTTGCACGCATTGGTGGTAGGACGCGGCTTTTATGAGCCAGTCGTCTAAGTAAGGGAAGACGTGAATATGTTGACGTCTGAGGTGTGCTGCTACTACTGCTAGGCATTTGGTAAACACCCGTGGTGCAGTGGTGACCCCGAAGGGGAGAACCTTGAATTGGTAATGTTGCCCGTCCACCACGAACCTGAGGTATTTTCTGTGAGAGGGGTGTATTGGAATGTGAAAGTACGCGTCTTTCAGATCCAGTGTTGTGAGAAAGTCTCCCTGGCAGAGGAGTGGGAGGACTTGTTGTAAGGTGACCATGTGAAAGTGGTCTGAATGTATGTAGGCATTTAGAGGCCGGAGATCCAGAATGGGTCTGAGGGTCTCGTCTTTCTTTGGGATTAAGAAATATAGGGAGTAGACCCCTAGATTTCGTTGATTGCCGGGTACCTGCTCTATGGCGTGTTTCTGGAGGAGCGAGAGTACCTCTTGTTTGAGCAGTGTGGAATGCTCTTGGGACATTGGACGGTGCCTTGGTGGGATATTGGGTGGGGTAGATGTTAGCTCGAGGCAGTACCCTGACCGAATGATTTGGGTCACCCATTTGTCCGATGTTATGGACTCCCATACGTGGATAAAATCTTGTAGTCTGCCCCCGACCGGAGTGGAATGGTCTGGGGGGAGCGAAGGGGAGTCATTGTGCGGGTGGGGTGGCAGAACGGGTATTGTTGGTTTTGCCCCTGCCCTTATTGTTGTTGCCTCTGTAACCACCTCTTTGGTTGCCCTTTGAAAAGGTATTTTGAGGAGGGGATTTGTAGGAGGTAGAGGCATTATCGGTGGAGGAGCCTCTACCTGTGCCACGAAAGGACGAGCGTCGAAAGGAACGCTTAGAGGCTTGGGTCTGGAGCGCTCCCATAGACTTCGCTGTGTCTGTATCTTTCTTCATTTTTTCGAGCGCTTCGTCTACCTTTGGGCCAAAGAGTGTTTGCTGGTCAAAGGTGTGATTAAGTATTGATGTCTGGACCTCAGGCTTGAACCCTGATATCCTGAGCCAGGCATGGCGGCGAAGCAGGACACTGGTGTTTATGGCTCTAGAAGCAGTGTCTGCTGCATCGAGGGCACACTTAATGGAGGTGTTTGTGATTAGTTTGCCCTCCTGTATCAGGTCATGAGCTTGACGTTTGTATTTCTCTGGAAGGTGCTGCATAAGAGCCTCTAATTCATCATAGTGTGCTCTATCATATCGCGCAAGCAGTGCTTGTGTATTTGCAATGCGCCACATGTTTGCAGCCTGGTAGGCGGTGCGTTTACCAGACGCGTCCAGAAGTTTAGATTCCTTGTCTGGTGGTGGGGCATCTCCTGAGGATTGGGAGTTAGCCCGCTTTCTAGCTGTGGAGACAACTAGGGAATCTAGAGGAGCAGGGCCCTTGATGTATGCAGGGTCTGTGGGTGCCGCCTTGTACTTCTTCTCTATTCTAGGGTTTAGTACTCTGGCTCTGACAGGGTCTTTGAATACCTCTGTAGCGTGCTTGGTGACACCCTTAAGCATGGGTAAAATAGCAGTGGAACGATCTTGTAAATCAAATGTATCCAGTAGGAAGTCTTCTTCCACTGGTTCAGTGTGCATGTCCACCCCATGGTAGTGTGCTGCTCTCTGCACTAAATGGTGAAACCCTAAAGAGTCCTCTGGAGGAGACGGCCTTGATGGGTATAGGTCGTCTTGAGGTACATTGGGTACATCAGGGTTATTATAATCCTCCCATGGATCTGGGGTCCCTGGTGGAGTGGAATCCATTGGGGCGTCCCCTGGGTCATTGTCCGGGTCCCCGTCATCCGGATCTGGGGATGGGGCCGGATCGTAGTGAGGTAAAGGTGGAGGGGGTGGTGGTGGGAGGGGGGGTGGCAGTGGGGAGGGTACTCTAAGGGGAGAAGTAGCTGAGTCCCTCTTTTTGGGTGGAGGAGGAGGAGCCGGAGCCTCAAGGCGACGCTTCTTAGTAATCACAGTCAAAAGGCCAGTCTTTGGATCTCTGGACAAAGTCTTTTGTAAAGGGTCTGGTGTAAACAGAGCCAATGGCGCCGAGTCGTTTGTCGGCACCGGCGATTTCGGAACCGGAGGTTTCGATGTTCTGTGTACGCCATGCTTTTTGGAGGTCTCCGTGTGTTTCGGCGTCGAATGCTGTTTCGGCGCCGGAGCGTCGGTGCCGACCGATTTCTGTTTGTGTTTGGTCGGCGCCGAGTGTCCAGGCTTCGGCACCGGTGGTTTCGGAGTCGAGCTGGATTTTGCAGGCTTCGGTGCCGAGTGGTGTTTATCGGCACCGGGCGTCGGCTGGCTCGATCCCGAGCTGCCGTGAGACTTTGAGTGCTTCGACACCGGGCCCGAAGGTGGGGTGATCGAGGCTTTGGTTTTGGTTTTGCCCAGGCCGGCAGGCGAGGGAGTAACCGGAGTCTCTTTGGTTTTCGGTGCGGGGCTGGGAGGGGGCATTGTACTCACGGCCCGCTGTCCTGGTGTTACGTCCTCCAGGTCTGAGTCGTCGGCCTCGGAAGCGCTGACGATGTCTTCTCCCAGTTCGGTGTGTGTCTGCCCCGAAGCTTCGGCGTCGTCTCCGAAGATGTCCGGTGGAGCTGTCGAGGATGAGTGCGCCATGGTGCGTCGAGCCCTTCGATCTCGGATCGTTTTCTTCGATCGAAAAGACTTGCAGGCGGGGCAGTCTCGAGCCTCGTGTTCCGGAGAGAGGCAAAGGTTACACACCTGATGGAGGTCGGTGTGGGGAAATTTAGACCCACATTTTGGGCACTTTTTAAACGGAGTCCTTTCCATCGGCCGGGACCGGAGTCGCGGAGGGCCCGAAGGCCGGTGTCGATGTACGGGATGGAAAAAGTGCCGCTTCGAGAGATGAAGATGAAGGAACTCGAAGAATCGAGGATTTTCCGTCGAGGCTGGAACCGTAGAAGTTCGAAGCCGGAGCACGAAGTATCACATCCGAGCCCGATGGCGGAAAAAAACAATCTGAGGATGGAGCCGAAGCCCATGCGCAGTACGGACCGAAGGAGGAGTCACCAAACTCGTGACTTCCAAAGACGGTCCAAGAAGAAAAACAAACTGCAAACATCCGGGCCCAACACCAGATGGCGACCTATGCTAAGTGTACAATCTGCAGCTCATATGCCTCGAACATACAACTTTCATTGTTAAGAATTTTAACTCTACTGAAGTTACAGGTTCAAATGGACAACACTGAATGGACTTCAGTGCTGGCACCAATTCGAAAAGTGGTAGAGAAGAGCACATTAAAGGCCTAGCAACATAAAACCCTTTCAGTAAACAAAAGCCAACGTGTTCAACATTTCCAAAACCTCCCCAAGCTTCACCAAGAGATCCTATTACTAACCACTGAGCTTTAGGAGAAGAAGTTGGCAGATATTTTTCAAACTGTTCTTTTAAAACTGAAGAGTAGTAGAAACGTTACATTCAATAGGTGACAAGGATTTCAGGTTACTCCAGTGCTGAGAAGGTTTCCAGTGCTTAGAGTGTGCCTTCAGGCTCTAAGGGCGTCAAGACCTCTGAATTGCTTTAGCTAAGAGCCCTGGAATCCCTGCCTTGGAGTCCAACCATTCCATCCTCCAGACCGACAGAGACAGCAGTTTAAGAGGAAGATACCCTGGAGCTCGAGGAAAGGGAGTGAGCGGATCCTCCAAGGAGGAGGCTGAGCCGTAGACTGATGTACAGAGAATCCCATCCTACAGGGCGGATGGGAGAACTACTATCACCTCTGCTGCTTTATCCCAAATCCTTAGAAGAAGTCGAAGGATAAGAGGAAAGGGAGGAAAGGCGTACATGAGCCGAAGAGGCCAATGCACAGAAAGGGAAAAGACTACCCAAGCCCTTGGAGCCAGAAATCGAGAATGGAGTCTGCGAAGCAGCGTATTCTCGGGAGAGGCAAAAAGATCTTGTGAATTTCCTGCACATAGATTTGAAGACCTTTAGTAACAGAGAAAAATCTTGTGATGTTAGAAAAGCCCTGCTGATCACACGGTCCTTCATCTGATGTTAGCAGCCTTCACTGACAGTAGAGGATGCTCTGCAAACATCCCCATCTTCATAGCTCCCATATTTAGGGTTGTTGATCCCCTTCGCGCTTGTCCGTTAATGTAGGCAAAGTCACCGAATTGTCTCTCCTTATCCCAACATGATGACCCTGCCGTGGGGCTTGAAAATGAACTTGAGTTTAATGCACTGCAGATAACTCTTTACAGTTTTAAATTTTTTCTTTGGATACAATTTCCCTTATATCGACATTTCTATTAATGTTGCACCCCAACCCTTTGAACGGGGCATCTGTCGTTCCCACCTTTCGTGGACCAGGATGACCTGGAAATCCTTCTTCAGAGACTCTGGGAATGTCTACTACTGCAGCTGAAGGCTAACTGATGAATAACCTGAATTTCCTTTGGAAAACTCATCAATGCCAGTGTCAATACCCGAGGAGATGAGCCGGAAGCGGTCTAAGGCGTAATCTCGCCCAGGGAACTAGGAACACACACCATGCCACGTGCCTTTGTACCCTTAGCCATAGAAGATTCAGACTTTGGCAGAAGGAACTGATCGTAGCATCTCTCTCTGCTGTAGGAACACCACCTGCAACGACATCCTAAAATGGGAACCTATAAATATTCGGTTCTGAACAGGCTCCAAGTTGCAGAAGATTTGTTGGAAACACTTCTGAACAGCTTAGAGCCTTTGCCCTGTCCTCTGAAGGAGCCAATTGTCCAGGTAGGGGAAGATGTCCCTTCACAATGCTCCTGTCAGGGCCATCATCTTCTTGAATACCCTTGGGGCAGATCTGATGCCAAAGAACAGAACCTGAAATTAAGACAGATGTCCCAGGACACACAACCTCGGGAACGTTTGATGACCAAACCATATCGGAATGCAAAAGTATGCATCCGTAAGATTTAGTCTCATCATGAATGCACCAACTAGACTCAGTGGAATGGTCATTTGAAGGGTTTCTATCTAGAAACAAATAATTTAGATCCATCTTAACACCCTGAAGGCCTTTCACTGGCTTGGTCCGGTTGTTGTGGAAACCAGGAAGATGATTGAATAAGTACCTCACCTCGCCTTCTCCTGAGGTACCGGGATAATTGCTTTCTTCACCATCAGGATATGAACTGCTTACAACATTGCCTCTTCCTTCAACTGGCTGGGGCACGGCATAGCTGTGGTCTCACTCTCTGGCAGCGTCTAGAAGAGCTTGGTTTGATGTCCTTCTATGAGGATTCTCAACACCCAGGGATGTCATGTAGCGGCTTCTCATGCGGTCCTCAAATGTTGCGATCTTCCTCCAACTGATCACTGTGGGCCATCGCCAGCAGTCAAGAGCACGGTCTCCGTCCTGGTGATTGAGATGCTCCCTTTGGTTTGAATTCATTTTAATAATTACTGATTTTTTTTACATGGAAAAAAAGATGACTGCAGACTCAAACATCTTGGATGGCTGAAGAAACAAAGCGTAGAAGAGCTGGAAGAACCGCAAGGTTGACGAAATGGAGAGGAAGGCTTCTCTTTAAAGAGATAAAGTTGTTTTTCCTCTAGTTTTGATCCAAACAATTGGATTTTTTCAAAAGGCATCCACAGCGCAGCATTTTTCTGGGCAGAACTGAACCAATCAAAATAAAATTCAAATCCATAAAAGAGACAAAGATAGTGTTCATGAAAGTGGAATATACCATCCACAGATATAAAAGAAACCATGCGAAATATATGAAGAATTTAAAATGTAATCAGTATTCAAGGGCTAGTCAGGAAATAGGGCAAATTGAATATTCCAATAATTTAAAATAATTTCATAATTTCAAAGGGTTATTTATATACAATAACAAACAACTTATCCTATTAAAAGCTGACAAAAATATTTTAGCACTATTTAAAAAGAGCAATAATAAAATATAAATCGGCCGTGCCCCTCCCTGAGAACTAACATATCCCTACAGCCTTTTCAGTTTTCTTTGAGTGTAAACCGTCCAAATGAGATGGTGATTTTCGCCTGCGATGAGCCATTTTAATAGGAACAAGGATTGTACAACATGTATGCACATTTCTCAGTGATTTTAAAAATATGAGGGCATCCTGATGGTAAATTACACCTTGTGACGGGAAAAGGGGTTGTAAAATAGAAGATGTAATATCACAGTAAGATTTACAGAATAACTCAAAATGAGTCGTCGACTGTGATGCCTTTCCGTCACATGGGCATCTTGGTAAGTTCCAGGGCCACAGATCTGTTTTTGGAAAGACCACTAAATGATGAATCAACTCTAGGCGTAATCTGGTCATGAGGTTCTGAGGAGTTCAAGTCTTCCTCTAGTTCATGCAATAAGGTATTTATGTCCTGAAGCCAAGGTATTTTATCAAAACGGTCCATAGCCAGGCAATCCTTGATGAGCTCCCTGGTGAACTGGGTACCCTGCTTTGACCAGATACCATGCTAATTCATCAATGTATTATACTGGATAAAGTCCTCTAGGTACTTAATGTCAAGTTCTTTATGTGCTTTAAAAGCAGGAGTCGAGCTTTGCACTGCCAAAAGTCTGTGAAGAAAAATGTTTTATTGGACCTGCAAGTGTGAGCTCTTTTCCTTGCCCCATTTCGGAGAGCCGTACAAAGCTACCGAGAGGCAGTTGCTTCTATACAAGTTAATGGCTTCTCTTATAGGCTTGCTTTCGATGTTCTTAGCAAACCTAATAACAGCCGCAATAGCTCTTCTAAATTTTGACTTGGCGGTTTCCAGAAGAGGTAGTCAGTCACCTTTCTGTGAGACAATTATGCCCAGGTAACTAAAGGTTTTGAACTCTTCTAATTTAGGACCATGGACATAGTGGCCCTGCCTTAATTTCCACCTTTACCCACAAATCATGCTGTGGGTCTTAGTTAAATTCAATTTTAGATCCCTGCTCTCTATAAAATTTACAAATTTTCTATCAAACTCTGCGGGCCGTTTGCTGTCCAGGACATGAGCACTGCATTGTCTGCGTAAAGTAAAATGGGGGTAGGGCGAGAGCCCACCCACGGAATGTTTGCTTTCATATTCTGCAGAAAACGGTCCACCCCATTTATATTTAGGGAGAATAATAGTGGTGCAAGCACACAACCCTGCCTAACCCCGTGAGTCCCCTGAAATTTCTCTTTGTGTTCCCCATTGTTGCCATAGCACACGGAGGCAGTTAAAGAGGGATACAGTTGAGAAATATGACAGCCTACATCACTTCGGGCACCCATAGCTAGTAAAACGTGCCATAATTTGGAGCGGTTACGAGATCAAAGGCACTAGAAAGGTCTACAAAACACAGATATTTGTGCCCCTCCATTGCCACTGTATATTTGCTAATAATGAGGCACACGGTAATTTTCTGTTCCTCTGTGCGCATTTCTTTCCTGAACCCGAATTGTGATTCTGTCAAAATAAAATTTTCCTGGGCCCAGTTTGTCCAGCCTTGCAAGTATCGCTCTACCCATGGTTTTCACCAAAGGGTCTGGAAGCGATATGGGCCGATGGCAGGTGCTATCACCTCTGTCCCCTTTTTAAAAAAATGGAAATGATCACACTTTCAGCCCACGTCTTCGGGAAATAGCCGTTCGCATCTGCCTTGAAAATCTTGGTTAAAGTTTGAGCCCATAAAGAGGGAAAAGACTTAAGAGCCCGTCTGCCAGCATTCAGGAATATATTCCAAATGGACGCGGTTGTATCGCTCTCTGCCAGACCCAAAGAACTTACTCCATCAAAAGAGATGTCCGAAAGTAGCTCCACTGGTCTCTCTGTAGCTTCCAGCAGCATTGAATATTCAGAACCACCTAAACTACTTTGAAAAGTTCTTTGAAAGCTGACAGAATGGCTTATGTATGCCCCTTACATTCCAAGTCTCCTGGCTAGATAGGCACCCACCTAACTCTTCACGGTCCGGTATATTTCCGTGTCAGTCTGATCTTTTAGTAGGTTTTCTTCTGCCAGACTGGTTCGTCCCACCAGACTAACCACTGGAGAGCCCACAGAGGCCGCCTCTGGAATGCATGTATGCGTCTCTTCCAACAGATGAAGTCCACACATAAAACTGGGAAAGCTGACACGGTCTGGGTCCTTCCACTCCCTTCTGGTCACATCCAATCATGCGGATGTCAGGAGGGCGAAGGAGGAGGCGCTGAACTGGCCTCAGCGCAGTCCCAGATCAAGGGCCGGGTAACAATCAGCTGGAAACACGATGTTTAGTCAAATTCTAGGTAAAAGATCAGGCCTCGTGTGTATCTGAATCCTTCCCCTTAGGTCTGAGGGTATAGCTGCTATAGCGTCATCACCGCTTCCCAGAGGAGCTACATCATCCCTCAGATCCATTACTTTAGGGGCAGAGCATGAGTAGGACTATATATGGAGGGTGTAGGTGGATCTCACATGACGAAGCTCCGCCAATAAGGGTGGGCTGATGGACTCTTAATCTCCCTGCCTAGTGATGCACTAATTTTTTGAAGAGGTGTGCACAGTATATATAGCATCATGCGGCGTTTTGTTTTTCTTTGGACTTAAGACCTTCTGTTAGTGTATGTCGATATGTTCTGGGGATTGAAGGTATTGTAGTCCGTAAACTAGTCCCCCTAAGACCCTTTTGTAGATTTTTTGTGAAGTCGGGTGTAGGTGGACACACAGTTCTGCTTACCCCATGCTATGAATGAGCTACCCGCCTCCAAAATCTCTTAGTAGGATGAGTGGGGACATGACGAAGAGGAAGACGAGCCTTCTAAATGGTGCCTCTTTGTACGCTTCCACATTCTGAAAACAGAAACGTATCAGAAATCATTCATCGTACTCACATAGTCAGTCGGTGTATTCCTGTTCTTTACAGTGAACAATGCATGTGTTTGCCCAAGAAGGAAAACAAAGCTTGTGCACGCGCAAGAGCCGTACCTCACGGCTCCTTGCACAAACGCAGTACCTCCATATCAGAAACGATGCTTGCCGGATGCTGATCGCTGCTCTCCTTCAGGGCCGGACTGGGAACAGCAACCAGCCCTGGCAGACTGCTGCTGGACCGGCACTGTGAGCGGGGGTGGTGGGTGCTAGCAAGAAGCACCGCTTTTGCTTTGGTTACAGGGGGCGATATTGCAGCACTGCTGCAAAACCAGTCCCTAGTGACAAAACCGGCCCCCACGTCCACAAAACCGGCCCCCACCAATTCGGCCCACCGGGAAACACCTGGTGCCCGCTGCCGCCAGTCCGGACACTGCTCACCTTCCCAGGCCAGTAAGCACAAACCTTACCTTGATATATTCCTTACCAGGCACCAGTTGCCACAGTAAAGAAAAAAGACGCTGTGTCCTTGTGTAACGTAACTGGTGGTCATGTAAAGCGCTCCAAAATCTTTGGCTCGAGTTTGCGCTATATAAAAACGCAAAAAATAAAGAAATAAAAAAAAAGTGTAGCTTCATACCTTAAGTCCGGCAGTCCTATCACACATTGCGGTACCACCACCTCGCTAAGGCCAACACTTAAAGTTCTCAGGGTTGCCCATTAGGGATCTAAGTTTGCCACGGATTCCGGGATATCGGTTTCTCCCTGACCATGAGACGGGAGCAAAACCAGGAAGTAGACTACAGCCAGGACCACTGGAATTATGCAGCAGGGGAGAGCCAAATTATGCAGCAGGGTTGACAAAATTATGCAGCAAGAAACGGCAAATGATGTGGCATAATGCGGCACATTTTGTGTCAGTATTATCTCATTATTTTGGTATTTTTACACCAGCTAACACCATCTGGACAAAGATTTCTTCTCACTAGTACCATTTTGACACCCAAATGCAGAAACGAGTAACAAAAACGTGACCAATGAATCTCCGTTTAGGAATTTCCATTGTGTGGCAACATGTGCGCCCTTTAATAACTTTTGATCTGTTTTAGCTAGAAACAAAAACAAAAACAAAATCGGTTGAAATCTGTAAAATTATGGATCGTATGGGAAATAACACATCTGAAACTATGCAGTGACTGTAAAACCGCACAATTCCAGGGCCCCGGACTATAGCATCACGGGGGTGAGCAGGGTGTGAGCCTCATTTCCTGTTTCTGTCTCCTGTCCTGATGTGGAGATCACAACAAAAGTAATGATGAGGGTGAGGGACATGGGTGTAATAGTTATAATTTAGTGTTTATTGGGAAATAAGATCACAGGGCGAGTGAGACATAGGAGGGAAACAGTGCGCTGGAAATCTGTGGAAGGCGATGCACTGAATAGGTGTCAAGCTTCCTTCGAATCCTAGCGCCACGCCCACTAGCAGCCTTCTCTTCTCTTCCACGAGGGCGACCGCCTAGTCGTTTCTTTACTGTCATAACTGGTACTTTAATATCCCGGCCGGTTCTAAACGGAGTAAAATCACCTGAAGCCGGTACTTTTTCGCCTTATCAGTTCATACTTTAAACAGTATATATAAGAAGAAAGCGCTTCAAAATGTGTTCTATAGATGCCCTACTGATTCCGGACTGCTAATTTCAGTAAACCCAGGCAGAGAGGCCATGTCGAAAATGAATACAGACGATTTTATAAAGTTTTATTTAAGTATCGTGTCTGGGCCGTTGCAGTCTTTAAATGGGGACAAAGGGCCGAGGAATCTCAGCCTAAGGTGGGAACTCTATCTACCCACCTGGCCCTCCTCCTACCCAAAAGCGGTCAGGATTTCTTTAGACTGAAGATGGTCCCTAGAATAAAATCACCAAACTTTTGAGATGCATTGGTGGAATCACAAAGTAGCTAAAAGCCCGATAACTGTAGACCGTTGCTGCCCTCTTGCGGCCAGTGGTGGAACCGCTCGGTTCCTGTGGCAGATACTCTGTGGGCGCACGCTGCTGACATCACTGCACCTAGAGCTAGGGCCACGTGCGCCTGGGAGGGAAGCGAGAAACTGCTCTTTCATCAGAGAGTGAACTGGGACGTTGCTGCAGTCACGCGATTCGGTCATTTTTGCAAAAGCAGATTAGCAAAGGTGATACTTGAGACAGAAATTGATGCTACCAACGCCCTAAGGACATATATTTAAATCCTGGAAACTCCTGGGAAGAGAAGTTGGCATTTGTCAGTTTTTCGTAAAGATGTTTTACCTTCTTATAGCTTCTATGGGGTGAAAAAATACAACTTTAATTCAGATGGGAAGCTTTGCGCTCTTCCCGAAAATGTATGCAATGTATTACTTTTTAAGGTTTACACCGGTGTAAACCTCTGAACCGCATTTATTTCGGATTTTTTTTACATTTTTAAAATGATCAACTAAACCACCCCGTGATGAGAATTATCAGCATGTGTTTGCTTACGCACAGATACTTGTTTAGAGGGGCAAAAAGGAAAGTTTTTATCTTCCTTCCCGATAGGGGAGGCCTCGAACAACATCTGGAATTAGCAGAGCTGTCTACTTAACCGCAAACTGTGGGTGTCGTCCGTTGGAGCGGTGCCCCACTTAAAATCCCCCCCCCCCCCAAGCCCCAGAGATGAAAAATATAATGGTAGTTCATTACTATTTTACTTAAAACCAGTCACGTGCCGAGCTTCAGGATGGGGGGGGGCGGGGTCGCTGCTGACTGACAGCGGAGAGTGGAATGTCTAATGCACTGTTTAGAGTGTGCATGTCTTTTTGGCCAGCCGTCTTGTGACGGCCAGCCACACATGTGCACTTTAAACCTCTCAACCCAACTGTCTTAAGACAGCTGGGTTGAGAGTAAGTGCAGGCCTCCAGTGCACTGTAGAGCGCAGAGTGAGGCTGCTACCTCCAATCAGGGCGCTGCTCACATGCTGCATGTGAGCAGCGCCTGGATTGGGCAAGGGAGTTCCAGCATCCGGTTCCAGTTTCTGCAAAAAAGAGATCCGGGGCAAGGACGTCGCTTTAGACAAGTTTTATTTTATTTCTTTAAATAATATTTTGCATGCGTGCACCCCTGTTGCCCCTCCTTCTGCATAGATGCCAGCCGCCACTGGGTGTGGCCCGCATTCTTGAGTGGACGCCAGGCTGGGCACCCACAAATACAGTCTCTTAACCCGCGCTTTTCCTTGATTTATTATCACTGGGTATCTCAAGAGACCTTCAAACACTGGCTCTTAGGGACGGCGAAGCAACAGCAGTGGGATAGCAAAGGTAGGATGGGCCTTCATGAAAGCAGGAACTGTTCAGAGATAAAAGACAGCCATTATCAGGGGTCTGATGGCCCCACCAGGTCCAGACCAGGTGCCACTGCACCTGCTTTACTACCGATAGCCACGCCCTTAGCGCTGAGGAAAAAGTGCAGGGTTGTTAAAGAGGGCACTACAGAAAACAAGATGGCACTGTGGGAATGAAAACAACAGCTGTGGCAGATGAGGGAAAGAAGAGCCAGGCTAGACTGTCACGGTGTCCCCACGCTTTTTCCAATTTTAAATACATGTCCCGGTTTTCAGGACAAATGTCAACTCGTACTGCAACATAGTTTTGAAAGGTATGCTTGGTGCCTCTAAAGTCTTAAATAACTCATGTAATGTATCTGTTCTTTTCAGGCAACGCAGGAGTTCGGCTGCTTGCAAAAGAGGGCAGGGGGATAGAGTGGAGGCCGTCCCCTAGCTAATGTTATGTAAATGTAGCCTTGTGAATGTGGGCATTTACAAGACTACTTTTACATCCGACCTCCTCCTGCACCATCTGATAGAAAAAGATAAATAACATAGGTTAGACAATTCTGCTTTGCAGGATGACACACATGCACTAAAGACTGCACCATGCCCATAAAATCCACAGCAGAGCTCTCATCATTTCCAAAGTTGAGTGAAAATGAGATTCTAGGGGCAGCAAATACAGTGAAGTCGGGATTGTCCCTGGATCCAGCACCAGAGGACACTCTCCTGAAAGGAGGCAAGCCGCTACTGTCTGCCTTAGTGGACATTTAGAACTCTCCTCCGGAGAATGGATGTGTCCCGGACACATGGAAACACGCAGTCATTCGCACGCTGCTAAAGAAAACCTCCCTTCACAGGAAAATCATTAAAATGGCCAACGTCATTTTTAGCCAACAGGAGCTTTCAAGTGAGTGAAGGGCCCTTTTTGTTAGAAACACATAGGCTGGAGTATGGAGCGCCATAGGGCTCCTCTTTGAGCCCCACGCTCTTCAACATATATGTCCGACCTCTGTCAGATATCATTTGTACCTTAGGCTTTACTATGGTATCTTACGCCGACGACACCAGATCATCCTTTTTTTGTCACCCAACACTAATTCCACCTCGGAAAGACTCACCACATGCCGGAGCAAGTGACTAGCTGTATGACGACAAGTTGCCTCAAGCTAAATGAAGACAAAATGGAGGTAATGGTGGTTGGTAATGCATCACTTTGAAATCAAGTCTTCTGCCCCCTTTGCCTAGGGGAGTCCCTTATTCCTCCGTCAGAAGTCAAGAGCCCTGGAGTCACCTTGGATAAAAATGTGACTATGGCTTCCCAGGTAAGGAAGTTGGCAGGCACTTTCTTCGGCCTTTTGAGAACCCTTAGGAAAACGCTTAAATGGCTTTCCTTAGAATGTCGGAGGGCGGTGGTCCAAGGCCTCATACTTTTTCATCTGGATTATGACAATTTTCGTTATCTGGGCAGTCCAGCTTATACGATAAAAAATTAGCAGGTTACCCAAAACGCTGTGGCATGAGCCCTATTGGGTGTGCCCAAAAAGCACATAGCATGTCCGGCTCTCGCACAACTCCATTGGCTACCCATCAACAAGAGATTAGAATTCAACGCCCTATGCATTGCCCATAGGATAAAATACTCACCTGGCCCGCACATCCTTCAGCACCTTATCATCCCATGTTGCAACTCCCAGAGCATCAAGATCGAACAACTTCTTGCTGTCCCTAGACTCAAGAGACCGAAAAGTGGGGGACGCTCATTTGCTTACCCGACTGCCAAGCTATGGAATTCTCTCCCTGTCCAGCTCAGATCAAACAAGCACTTGCCAAGTTTCAGGAAGCAATTAAAAACTAATCTTTTTAGATGATTCTGTGCATTGTCCTGCTCATCCTGTTAGCGCCGGGAGGCCTGTGCTGGGTAGCTGCGCGCTCTTTAAAAATGGCTAACATAAAATATTGTTGCCCAACCTAATTGTACTCGTTTTATCTTCCTCAGGTAGATGAAAGGCTGAGTGCATCTCCAAGGAACTGAACTTGGGTGCTTTAGTCAAACACAGACCCCTTGGTGAATGCATTAGTTCACTGGGGCACCACACCTTACACTCTATGGCACACTTTGCTTCTAGGGTATTTAAGCAGAACTGCAGATCATGTTGTCCACAGTGCACTGGTTTCCGTGGTCCACCTGTGAGCAGCTCACCCAATCCTGGGGTTTGCTTTGCATTCTGCAACTTATAGTCGTTATTTTATGGTACAACAGGACAACAAGTCCAAAAATTCAAAGTGAAAAACGCAGGCTGAGTTACTCATGCATGAACCTGGGAAACTGGAAAGCTTAGTGTCCACTGGAGGACATTGGGCCACAGCTGGTGTGACCACGCTCTGGCCTGAGCCACACTCAGCGCTGTGAATATTTGGGACACAGAAGGTGCGATAACGCACAGTATTCCCATCGGTCTCATTGTTGGTCTTTTAGTATCTTCGTTATACATGCTCAGTAATAGTACCTTTGAGCCGCGGTAGGACATCCATTGAGAGCAAAGTAACCTTAGAAGAGGCCCAGCGCCTAACACAGGTCACTGTTTGAGAGGGACGCTGTCCTGCACGGCAATAGTGCGTTATGCTCAGTGATAGTACCTTTGAGCCACGGTAGGACATCCATTGAGAGCAAAGTAACCTTAGAAGAGGCCCAGTGCCTAACACAGGTCACTGTTTGAGAGGGACGCTGTCCCACATGGCAATAGTGCGTTATGCTCAGTGATAGTACCTTTGAGCCACGGTAGGACATCCATTGAGAGCAAAGTAACCTTAGAAGAGGCCCAGTGCCTAACACAGGTCACTGTTTGAGAGGGACGCTGTCCCACATGGCAATAGTGCGTTATGCTCAGTGATAGTACCTTTGAGCCGCGGTAGGACATCCATTGAGAGCAAAGTAACCTTAGAAGAGGCCCAGCGCCTAACACAGGTCACTGTTTGAGAGGGACGCTGTCCTGCACGGCAATAGTGCGTTATGCTCAGTGATAGTACCTTTGAGCCGCGGTAGGACATCCATTGAGAGCAAAGTAACCTTAGAAGAGGCCCAGTGCCTAACACAGGTCACTGTTTGAGAGGGACGCTGTCCCACATGGCAATAGTGCGCTATGCTCAGTGATCGTACCTTTGAGCCGCGGTAGGACATCCATTGAGAGCAAAGTAACCTTAGAAGAGGCCCAGTGCCTAACACAGGTCACTGTTTGAGAGGGACGCTGTCCTGCACGGCAATAGTGCGCTATGCTCAGTGATAGTACCTTTGAGCCGCGGTAGGACATCCATTGAGAGCAAAGTAACCTTAGAAGAGGCCCAGCGCCTAACACAGGTCACTGTTTGAGAGGGACGCTGTCCTGCACGGCAATAGTGCGTTATGCTCAGTGATAGTACCTTTGAGCCGCGGTAGGACATCCATTGAGAGCAAAGTAACCTTAGAAGAGGCCTAACGCCTAACACAGGTCACTGTTTGAGAGGGACGCTGTCCTGCACGGCAATAGTGCGCTATGCTCAGTGATAGTACCTTTGAGCCGCGGTAGGACATCCATTGAGAGCAAAGTAACCTTAGAAGAGGCCTAACGCCTAACACAGGTCACTGTTTGAGAGGGACGCTCTCCTGCGCGGCAATAGTGCCTTATTGATTTTTCAACATCCTCTTCATATGTGCAATGCGACTGAGTGGAGAAATGCAGCGTAGGGGAATAAAAGAGAGTATGCATAAAGAACTAATAAGCTATAAAAGTACAATTTAACATGTAATGCCACCAAATATGCTTTAGGTTATGGTATTTGGATTTGTATAGCGCACAGCTGCCCCAGCAAAGGGGCGTCCCGGCTCTGCAGCATCAGAGAGCCGATCCATAACCTAAGACCGAGAAGCAAAAAACTGTGAAATGGTCGGACAGGGAAAAAAACTAAATAGGGGGAAAGAGAAAAATTTTGATCGCCTTCCTAAAGCCGGACAAGCAGGTCATCCTACGGATCTGAACAGGAAGAGAGTTCCATAACTTAGCTGCCAAGCAGCGAAGGAGTTTCACACGCGGGACAGTAACCAAATCCTGCCCCAAAGAACGCAGCTGACGTGCGGGAACGTAGGGGACGAACAAGTTACTAAGCAGACAGGGAGTGGCCAGCTTCAGAATCTTAAAAGAGAGACATAACGTCTTAAATTGAATGCACTCCACCATGGGAAGCCAGTGAAGTCTACGAATGGCACTGGTAGAGGAGCAAAACCGCGGGAGCCCTAACAAGGCTCTAGCGGCGGCATTTTGGACACGCTGTAGCAGACTTATTTCAGCTTGGTTAGCCCCTAATAGTAGAGAGCTAGCATAGTCCGGACGAGATAAAATAGTTGACTGGACAATCAGCTGACGTGTTGGGGGATCAAAAAACTTTAAAAGAGGCTTAAGACCCCGTAGGAGTCCAAAGCAGATGCCAGCAACTTTTTTTGTGTGATCCTGAAAAGTGAGGGAGGAATCCATCCAGACCCCCAAGTTCTTAACCACAGGCTTAGGATTGGGAGGACTGCCCAAGACACTCGTGTGCCGAGCCCTGGGGCACAACCTGATCGATGGAATGAGTGGGAAAGAAAAGGGGGGATCAGACACTCGGAAAGATCTATCAGTTAAAAAAGATCTAAACCATTCCAAAGCCAGGCCAGCCACACCCGCCTCCTCCAGCCGCTGGAGCAGAATGCCATGTGAAACCGTATCAAAGGCGGCACTGAGATCCAACAGGATCAATGCCGCCGTCTGACCGGAATCCAGAATGGTCCGCAGATGTTCAGTCATGGCCAAAAGAGCAGTTTCCGTGCTGTGGCCCGGGCGGAAACCATTCTGAGAAGGATCCAAGATGTTATTGGTGCTTAAAAAGTTCGTAAGTATGTTATTAACATGAGTCTCTGTAATCTTAGCCACCCAAGGGAGGAGAGATATAGGCCGAAGGTTTTCGGGCTTGGGCTGGTTTAAGTAGTGTTTTTTAAGAATGGGGGGGGATACCTGCTTCCATGGCACAGGGACAGTAGCTGAAGAAAGGGAGAGATTAACAATCCGACATAGCGGGGCCAAAAAAAGAGAGAATGACTCCCTAAACTGGGCCGGCTTTAAAGGGTCAGCCGGGGAGCCAGATTTAACTTTCCCGGCACAACTGAGTGAACTCATCCAGTGAGATGCTAGGAAGGACTGTTATGGAGGGACGTGTCAGGGGCCTAGGAAGAGTGGTAGAAGATAAAAAGTTCACTTGAGGGAAAGACCGGTAGATGGTACGGACTTTCTCAACAAAGAAGGTGGCCAGGTCTTCACACTGCCGATTAGATGAAATAACCGGAGCCGAGCTTTTTCTGCCCCTAAGATCTTTGAGGATCTTAAAAATACATTTAGCTGGATTAGAGCGGAGCTTGATCTCATTGGCAAAGTATGCCGCTCGAACTTTACAGATAGATCTGTGATATTGTTTGATCAGAGCCAGATAACATGCTTTTTTCTTAAGATCATAATCCTTTCTCCATTCACGTTCTGATTTGTTGCAAGCCTGCCTAGGGTGGGTCAATGAATGATTATACCAGGGACTAGCTTCCGAAGGACGGCCCCTAGACCACTTGGCCGGAATAAGAGTCAAGCCCATGGGTAATCCAGTCGCAGAACAAACTATAACCCATTTCAGCATCATTAAGTGGTCCCAGAAAATTCATGTCCTCCAACCTCAATTTGCGCCATGGTCGTTTAAAAATGGGCAGTCGAGTAGCTTTGTTAATAGTTTCTGGGTCGAAAAAAGCATTGTTACCAACGAGAGGTCAGTCCAACCAATAGGCTTAGGAATCTCCACAGTTGCAGACAAAATATTAGAAAAATTAGGATCCAGCAAATGGCCAGCAGAATGGGTAGGGCCGGGAACCAGTTGGTCAAGTTGGTACGCAGCCAAGTCCGCAAGCACGCTACAGATCTCATTATCTTGAAAAAGATCAAAGTGCAGATTAAAATCGCCCAAAATACTAAAATTGGCGATGCCCATAGCGAGCGTGCAGACTGCCTCCAGCAGAGCAGTTTTGAACTTCGAGGCAGGCCCTGGTGGACGATAGACAGGCAAGCCAGATAGGGTCAGATGCGTACTCACCGTGATACTAAAGCGAGCACACTCGCAGCCCTCGATAGCTTCTTTCACAAAGAGACATGCAGTGTGGATAAACACCAATACCTAGCCTATTTGTAAGAGTTTCTTAAAATCATCTTCATAGTAACTTCTGCTTATTCTTTCTTCCTCAGTGTCTGTTAAATGTAGAGTTTCCAAACCATCCTTCAGAGCTTTCAAGTTTCCCAGGTCCATGTGTGAATATCTCATCCACTCCAGGTTTTGTTCCTTGAACGTTAGTACAGATTTTGCAATATAATAAAGAGGTTTGCAAGTTAAGTATCTAAAAGAGAAGGTAAAAACCTGGACTGGATGTTCCACTCCTGTATGGATCCAGGAAACCTGCAAGACCTGATCCTTTGATGAGGCCAGAAGCCCTTAGGGTCTCTCCACTACTGGCCAAAGTTACTGGTACAGTGTGGTTTAAGAACAATAATGTACCACAACTTTTAGAAAACATTGCTTTGGAGAGATAGCTCAAAGCAAACGTCACAAAATGGTTGCATTTTGTTGTTTTGTATAACGCACCAATCACCTGAGAGAGTGATTCGTGCGCTGAAGTGGTCTTTAAGGTACGCTTGAAGGCGCGCTTGGAGTGGTCTTGAAGGGGCGCTTGCAGTGGTCTTGAAGGCCCGCTTGCAGTGGTCTTGAAGGCCCGCTTGCAGTGGTCTTGAAGGCCCGCTTGCAGTGGTCTTGAAGGCCCGCTTGCCGTGGTCTTGAAGGCCCGCTTGCAGTGGTCTTGAAGGCCCGCTTGCAGTGGTCTTGAAGGCCCGCTTGCAGTGGTCTTGAAGGCCCGCTTGCCGTGGTCTTGAAGGCGCGCTTGCCGTGGTCTTGAAGGCCCGCTTGCAGTGGTCTTGAAGGCCCGCTTGCCGTGGTCTTGAAGGCCCGCTTGCCGTGGTCTTGAAGGCCCGCTTGCAGTGGTCTTGAAGGCCCGCTTGCAGTGGTCTTGAAGGCCCGCTTGCAGTGGTCTTGAAGGCCCGCTTGCAGTGGTCTTGAAGGCCCGCTTGCAGTGGTCTTGAAGGCCCGCTTGCAGTGGTCTTGAAGGCCCGCTTGCAGTGGACTTGAAGGCCCACTTGCAGTGGACTTGAAGGCCCGCTTGCAGTGGTCTTGAAGGCCCGCTTGCAGTGGTCTTGAAGGCCCGCTTGCAGGGGTCTTGAAGGGGCGCTTGCAGGGGTCTTGAAGGCGCGCTTGCAGGGGTCTTGAAGGCGCGCTTGCAGGGGTCTTGAAGGCGCGCTTGCAGGGGTCTTGAAGGCGCGCTTGCAGGGGTCTTGAAGGCGCGCTTGCAGGGGTCTTGAAGGCGCGCTTGCAGGCGCACTTGCAGTGGTCTTGAAGGCGCGCTTGCCGTGGTCTTGAAGGCGCGCTTGCAGTGGTCTTGAAGGCGCGCTTGAAGTGGTCTTGAAGGCGCGCTTGAAGTGGTCTTGAAGGCGCGCTTGCAGTGGTCTTGAAGGCCCGCTTGCAGTGGTCTTGAAGGCCCGCTTGCAGTGGTCTTGAAGGCCCGCTTGCAGTGGTCTTGAAGTCCCGCTTGCAGTGGTCTTGAAGGAATATTAGAACATTGAAATGTTGAGCGCTCCATTAAAAACAAGGGAGTGCTCTGGGCTTCTAATGGCCAGTAGAAGCCCTAAGCTCCAACTTTCCAATGTTATTGTTCAAAGCTGGTGTTTTAAACACAAGCCTTAAGAACCCATAGGGATTTCAATCCCCTCGGTCCCTGTGAGGCCTCTGTTTTACTATTTAGCACATTCTGCCTTCTAGTGGTGGAATGTTCTAATAGCATTAGAGCCCTCCTTAGCAGGCTCTACCGGCCATTTAAAGCCTGCTCCCTTGTTGAAGGCCCTCGCTGGAGCATGGCTGTAATGGCCGTAGAGCCTGCTACGGCGGGCCACAAGGCTATATTAGTTATGACTAATGCTCTTGGCCAAACGTGCATTAAAGTGTGCCATTTCTCACAATACTTCCTTCAAATTGCCTGTAAAGTGATCTGTAACTCCAACGTGACTGGCTAATGAAGGCCAGATCAGCCTTGGTAACTTAAAACTTCTTTCCCTCTGTGTGAGAGAAGAGATGGAGCCTCGAAGGGGTCAACGGTGTGGAGATGGGGTGAGACTTTCAGGTGGTCACCGTCTTTGCTGCCCGTCGAGTGACACTGGAGAGGATGAGGACTGGAGACTGGACGGCCAGTTCCACCCTGACCACAAGCACCCAAACCTGCAGACGCTGCCTCTGGTCTGTGCAACGGGGAGGTTCCAAACTCTGGAATGGATTTAGAAAGTACAGATCATCCCCACAGGAGCCGGAAACGCACTCTAAGCAGGAGTTTACAGCTCACCTGGTGCTCAGCGTGTGACGTCAACTCTACGGTGTGTAAAATGAAATTAAATAAATGTATATGAGAGCGCACACATGCACAGAGGCCTCAAGGGACTAATGCCTAGTACGGAGGTACAACACAACTGATGATTGGCTCAGAGGTACATAGCTAGTGTTTATCTCCGTAGAGTGAAGTGCCAGGTTTTTAAAACCTTTCTGGAGGGAGTATGCATCCTTAAGTGACCGTGTGTAGAAAGCTGGTATCACGTGACATACTGTGGGGAGGTGATTCGGCAGATGTGCAACGTTTCCCCATCAGTTGCATAAATCCTTGGTGGAAACCATCCCTCTCCGTTGTCACCCCCCCCCCGCCCCCGATCTCTAGGACCAAGCAGATACCCCCCTCCCTTTGGTCTCGACAGTGGACAGGTATGTAGTAACCTCTCCTCCACGTTGTTCTCTGGCCCTCACGCCATGTCACGGTGTGAATGTGGAATCTCGGTTCCTCATGGTCCCTTCCTGTTTCTCCATCACAGGTTTCTCTATGAATGAACCCCGCGCCGCTCAGCGCATTTCCAGCAGCTCCCAGTTCTGTCCTTCTTGGCACTCGGGGTGTTTTACTGGAACCCCAGATCTGTCGCCGCCTCCTCTGCTCGGCCCCCCTCCTCCCCCTTCCCCAGCAGCCTTACCTTGTCCAGGCGCGTCTCCAGTTCCGACACATCGCTCTCCACCCCCTCGATGGCCGACCTGCAGGGAGAAGGACAGAGGGGTCAGTGTCAGGAGTTTGGCTGCACAAATGCAGGGTTCTATTCTGAGACTTCATCAAGGAGGCATGTGTTTCATTCAGTTGTGTTTCATCTCAAGAAAGATAGGTCAGACCTCAAGCGTCAGGAACCAGACCTCAAGCGTCACTCCGGTATCAGGCATCAAGTATCAGGGCTCGGGCCACAAGCATTATTCAGGTATGAGACGTCAGGCATCCAGGGCCGTTTCTACCATTAGGCAAGACTAGGCGGCTGCCTAGGGCGGCAAAAGGGCTAGGGCGGCAAAAGGGGGATTTTTTTTTTATTTGTGCATGCATATAATGCCCACTGGAACAGTCTGCATTCATTTCACAGAAGAAGCAGGTGAAGTTCTTTACGTATGTTATCCTTCTTTTAATTTTTATAATTTCAGTATTGTAAAGAAACCATAGGGAACCCTTTTCATAACCTTTAAAAGCAATTTAAATGTCACCATTTTCGTGCAGACACATGGAAAAGAGTACACATGTAAGTGAACGTAAAAAAAGTAAGAAAAGCTACAAATACATTGTATTTTAAATAACATCACTAAGTTTGCAAGGAACACTTTGCAGTGTTCCAAGTGACAAATGGGAAAGTAAAATAGAAAGTAAAACGTGGTAAAGTGGAGCTAAAGGGGGTCGTAAGAGATAACAAAGCAGAAAGGAGCAAAACCTACAGCACAATAAGCTCTTTCTTAAAGTGTCAAACAGAATTTCTTCCCAGAATACATGTCGTAGATCACTGCAACTTATTGGGAGACTCAATCTGTATGAGCAGTGGGGAATCAGGGCCTAGATTCACAAAAAGTCATTCAGAGATGGGCTGCATCATAAAAACCTTGTTGTACTGCACTATGCAACTTTTTTGCCTCATGGTCAGGCAGCAGCACCTGTATGTGAGTGCAAGCGCACCTGCTGTACAAGCTGCGCAGCGCACCCTAGTATAGTGGTGTGTGAAGCGGGCCGGCGGTACCAGTGTGTGGGTCCCCAGGGCCGTCAATCTTGTAGCGCGGGAAAGCGCTACCAATGACGGCTCTGGGCATCATTTTTGGCCAGTCCATGAGCGGTGCTTTAAGCAGCAGTGTGTGACGGTGACTACGTCTCGCACATCGCACCACCCTCTCTCTCGGCGCGCGGGGGTCAGACTGTTTGTGTCACCTGCTCTGGTGCCTAGGAAATAAAATAGCCGTGTCAGGTAATTGGTTTATAATTCACGAATGTCATTTGTTTTTAAGCAGTGCAAACAGGTGGCTAATAGCACGCCACACATAAAAACATATATGGGGCCAAGAGGCTTATTTTTTCCATCACGTTAATCTGAAATTTGTTTTTTGTTTTTTCTCCCCAAAATACAGATTCCGGTCTTACAATGCTCTGGAAATAGTGAAAAAAAGACGAATAGCCATAATCTATTTTCTAACCTGCAATAAAAACAAGTTCACATTGTGCTCTGCCTCCTGCGCTTTAGCTTTTGGGGTTGTTTGTCACGATTTATGCGAGACAAATCAGCGGCAGCTAGATATGAAGCGTGTGATGCTTGACCTGTGTGAATAAAATCATATAGTGAGACTCTCCAATCCACCTGGTTCTAGAGTCAGTTTGGCAGCTCTATATGATTTACCACTCAAATGTACCCAGGCAACTATTTTACCGCGCTGTGATGTTCTACGGCTGCGTTTACGCTCTATACACCCACTTACAAAATATACATCGCTGTTTAAATTGTGCCTCAGGCTTACATATTAGGTCAATATTACACTCCTTTTTAACTTGGAAAGATAAAAGGCTGAGTAGACTGTGCAAATATTTCAATTTGTGACCCGCTAACACTGCAGATCTCTGCAGCAAGCGGTTAACCGACTCAGCTGTTTTGCCATGTGCTCTTTGATTGTTGGTGTCATTTATACTCAGGGCCACTTGAAATTAAGCCGCAGGGGGAACCAAATTATGCGGAGAGTTGGCTAAATTATGGTTCTAAAAAAGGCAAATTATGCGGCATAACAAGGCACATTTTGTGATCTAATGCATTAATTCTTCTAGCCTGGATGACAGGGAGAGAGAGTGATGGTAGTAAAAGGGAGGAGGGCGGCATTTTTCAATTCTCGCCTAGGGCGGCAAAACACCTAGAAACGGCCCTGCAGGCATCAAGGATAATCCCTCAAGCATCATTCACGTGTCAGACATCAAGCATCATGAACCAGACCTCAAGCGTCACTCAGGTATCGGAACTCAATTATCATTGAGGCGTCAGGCATCAAGCATCATTCAAAGATCAGACGTCTGGAGTCTGACCGTCAGACGTCACGTCTCCAGCAGACATAGGCAGCCATTTTATTTCTCTATACTCCTAGGGATCAATACTGAAAATGAAGACGGGAGCGGTGGCAACTGATACAGAGCAGGAGGGGTCGTTCTCTCCCGTGCAGCTCGCAAACACCGGCGTCGCCAGAGAGAAGGACTGGGGTCCCGTCCTCCAGAGGATCCCGCTGTGAGCACCACCTTTGTCGACTGACCACCACGTCTATCTGTTAGTAAATAGAATGTCTGCGATTCTTGCACAGAGTGGGGTTGAACGTCCCTAGTGTCGTCGCTGTGTGACATCCTGCTCCTCATTTCATCAACCTGGTCACCCCTGCATGTTCTCCTGTGCAGGGGCTCATGTCACTAGCTCCCCGATAGGCGCTATAAGATAGGGGATTTGTTTGACAGACCCACTCTAATAACTAGGCCACGCAAGAGCTGGTGGCAGATGATGGGGTACTTTATTGGGGTACAGGTAGCTGCACCCCTTAGTGGTGAGACTGTCCCCTAGCTCGCCAGGATCAGATCCAAACAGTCTGGTACATGGTTATTCTCGCTGAGGGTGTAAGTGGTTACTGTGGGGGGTGCATTACACGGGAGGTCAGATACTGCTATATGGGAGGCCTCCTGAATGTTTGCACCCCCAGGTGAATAAGGCGCTTCATAGGGTCAGCGGTAGGGTGACCAACCGTCCGTAAATTTCACGGACTGTCCGTAATTTGGACCTCATGTCCGTCTTTTGTCTGTAATTTTGGGCCTTGCAGGGAACAGAGCTGTTCCCCTGCGAGAGGCCTCAGCCCCCTGATGGGGCCGCCTCGCACTCATCATGGGAGCACAGGAGCAGCTCACCAGCTGGGCGGCACATTATGCTCAGGGTATATTTTAAGGTGAGGTGTTTTAAGCCACGCCCTTAATGACATCAGAAAAGTCTCTTAGAGACCCCCCCGTTTTTTCATCCCACTTAAAGCCGTGGAAACAACACCATGTCACAGTCACCTTGCGTCCTGGCACTGTGCATCATGCATGACTCATGACTTCCAAGTTTTCACATTGTCTATGTGCAGAGGCATAGTGAACCCTTCCCCACCCCACCCCACGCCACTCCACCCCACCCCACCCTTTGCTTTAGGAACTACAGGTAGGTGAAGTTCTTGATGGGCCTCTTCTGTCTGCAACTGGATGGTTGGGTGGATGGGTGAAGGATGGGTGGCTAAGTGAAAGGGAAATGGAGAGAGAAAATTAGGATGGGTGGATGAATGAATTATAGCATGGATGAATGATTGACAGAATGGAATGGCAAATGGGTGCATGGATTAGTGAAAAGAAGAATGTAAAGCTGAATGAGGGAAAGAATGCATACATGAGTGAAAGGGCGGGTGGAGAGCTGGGAGAAAGGATGGATGAGTGAAAGGCTGACTGGGTGGATAGATGAGTAAGTGAAAATATGGCTGGATGGGTGAAAGGGTAAATGATTGGATGGATGAGTGAATGGATTGAGGAGTGGATGGATGAGTGAAAGGACGGATTGGGTGAAAGGGTGGATGGATGGATGAGTGAAATGATGGATGAAGGATAGATGATGGATAGGTGTGTAAATGGTTGAAAAGGTTTGGATATGGATTGGCACACAGATGGAAGGACAGAATTAATGGTGAAAGACTGAATGATAGATGAAAGAATCAATAGATTACATTTTGAGTGACACCCAACTGCTACTTGAATGTTACACTAGTAATTGTAAATGTTTGCAGGTTTTGTTTTAGGTGTAAGATTTTAGGGAGAGCCTCATAGTGCCATGAGCTGTGGTTGAGATGTATATTGTATTTGTAGCATTAAGCAAGTGATCAAAAATAAACTATCTCGACAGTGCCTTCTTTAAGAAAGCTGCATGGAAAAGAACCTTTGTGACTTCCGTCAGCTTTTGCAACTCTCTGTGAAGCCCCCATAAGCAAAGTCAGATTCCATATTTTAAGTTCCACTTGCGGAAATAAACATAATGCGTTCCCTATAGTGGGTTCATCACAGCAATTCTACCTTTAGTTCACCTATGCGAGCCGCGTTACATCTCACAATGGCACTCAGATATATGAGATGCTAGTAGCAAAGTCTATCCGAGCACATCTTCCTGACCACTTCTCTCACCAAACATGCCTGCCAGGACCATGAGTTGTAAACAAAATATCAGACTGGACAATCCAGTGCAGTAACCATATCAATAGATTATTATCAAATTAAATATCTCAAAAAGACCTGCACAGTTGCTCAAAGCTGTGCGCATACCAAAAAAACGTGAAGTATTTTGACTTGTACTTAATTGGTTGTCTATTTATGCACTTTTACACTATTGCGCAACTTCCTCTGATGCAGGGGTATTCAAACTGTGGGGCGCGACCCCCAGGGGGGCCGTGGAGTGATGCAAAGGGGGTCGCGCCTTCCCAGTCAGCCCGGGCTGCTGCAGTGAAACTTGAGCTGCTGGGGGCTCAGCTGGGCAGTGTCTGGATTCCTATCTCCGGCCCCCGTGTTTTTTCACAGGTCTTTAAAGACCATTTAACATGCCTTTGTAAACTGCTTACAGAGGCTTAGGTTTTTTTGCTGGTTCCAGTACCCCCTGGGTCCCCACTGTGCCTATTCCTTACATTTGGATTTTACATTCACTGCCGTAGTGTGAGAATGCATTTCATGGAAAAGAATACAAAGTTGGCTTCCTGGGGGCACCGTGAGTGAAAGTTTATTGTGCTTTTGAAGCACCTGCTGCAGCGTTTCTTTCCCTGGCAATTACCAGGCCTCACATAAATGTCAAGATAACTTGTGTGATTAATTATCTTCCTGGAGAGAGATCAGAATGTTGTATAGTTGAGGTTTTGACTTAGGTGAAGTTAGTGCAGAGGGTTAATATGCCTGCTGCAAAGAACGTGTACCAAGTAGATTACAGAGTGCGTATGATGTGAAGAGATCAGCAGGTTACTGCTTTCAAAAGAGGCATCCTTTTGTTACTTGCAATTTATAACTTAAAGTCCTAATAGAGAATAGTGAGCTATTAACTTTCATCCTAGAACTGCATGCACACTACAAAGAATACATTATTAGAACATTGATTAATGTTGCAAAAAGGGTTAATTTGGCTAGAAATCAATTCTTATTATTAAAGGAAACTCCCAACTATGCGGTTTCTTTTTCGACTCTGAGTTTGTGCTTCTCCACACCAAGCACTCTTGAACTATACTGCCTACCAGTATGGATGACATGCGACTCCTATACTTTTAGTCCTTTGGCTTATGTAACATTTCCTATACACTGATTTACACACTTATGATTGATTGTCTCTGTGTAATGTGTGTGTGATGCAAAGTGCTCGGACACCCTACACTGGTATGAGTGGCACTATATAACTAATTCAATGCATCTGAGAGTGTGGGGTTATGGAGACTTGGTCACTGTTAAAGGGTGCTAGTGAGAGAATCCATGGTGGGGGTGGTCATTGTGGGGGGCACCAACAAACATTGTCGCACAGGGCACCACCAGCACTAAAGCCGGCCCTGGGAAGTATGCACAGATAAGTGCTGAAAATACCGCTTTAGGTGACTGCTTTTTTTTGTACCGACTGGGCCACCAAAATAATCTGCTGGCAACCCTGCATTCAGACAACTCATTCCTCATTCTCACCCTTCATTGTCACGCTCACCCTGCACCCACAGTGATCACAATGCACTCACACTGATCACCATGCACTTGCACCATTCACCCGCTCACCCTGCACTCACAGCGATCACAATGCACTCACACTGATCACCATGCACTTGCACCATTCACCCGCTCACCTTGCACTCACAGCGATCACAATGCACTCACACTGATCACCATGCACTTGCACCATTCACCCGCTCACCCTGCACTCACAGCGATCACAATGCACTCACACTGATCACCATGCACTTGCACCATTCACCCGCTCACCTTGCACACAGTGATCACAATGCACTCACACTGATCACCATGCACTTGCACCATTCACCCGCTCACCTTGCACTCACAGCGATCACAATGCACTCACACTGATCACCATGCACTTGCACCATTCACCCGCTCACCTTGCACTCACAGTGATCACAATGCACTCACACTGATCACCATGCACTTGCACCATTCACCCGCTCACCCTGCACTCACAGCGATCACAATGCACTCACACTGATCACCATGCACTTGCACCATTCACCCGCTCACCTTGCACTCACAGTGATCACAATGCACTCACACTGATCACCATGTGTAGGAAGGTGGATATCTGACTATGGTTACCCCCAACTTTTTGCCTAGTGTCTAGCTGGTTTTTCGACTTAGTTGGCCTGAGATCCTGCCATTCAGGGTCTCAGGCTGTCTGCTCTCTCTTCAAAATGGACTCCATGTACCCTAGGTACATAACCAATTGGTAAGGATCACCTTATTGGACCCTGTACAGTGTACCCTAGGTACCCAGGGCATAGGTGTACCCTAGGCCTCCCAGGGGCTGCAGCATGTATTATGCCACCCCTGGTCTGGCCTTCCAATCAGACACAACTGGCTGATCACTCAGCTGGGGCAAGGTCGTGTAACCACCCCTTGCTTAGATATAGTATGCCTATATCTACCCTTATATATAGACACATGTGTACCTATCAGTCACTCCTATGGCAGGCCTTAACAATCCTGGAGGCAGAGTGCTTGGTAACATGTGAGATGGTGCTCTAGCATGAGCTGAGCCTGTCTGCAGCTTTCGGAACCATGTCCTTATAGCTGTTCTATGATATAGCCTACCATATACTCCTAAAGTGCCTTATAATCTTAAACGGTTATGGTAACTATGGTTTGGCTTTATCAAAACATGTTGTGTAAGGTGTCTAACACTTTGGAATAATACCCCCATACCATTTCTGGTGATGAGGATATTATTCCTCCCTTCTAGAGGGAGAGACATGTTAAAATCCTACTTTGCTGTTTAACTCTAACCAAAGCCTCAGCATCACAAAATGGATGCTGCTGCCACAGACACAAGTCTGACCTCCTGCTGCTGGGAGTGATCCCAGCCAGGGAGGCCTGGACAATAGGTTTCCTGCTTGGGGAGGTGCTAGCACCTCCCCAGACAGCCTTTAGTGTATTGGGGCAGGGTGGGCTGAAAGGAATGAGACATGCCTGGGGCACACAAGGTGCTCCTTGCATAGTCCAGTTCAAACCGGCGCTGGGGCACTCCAGCCCCAGCTCTGGCGCGAAACTGGACAAAGGGAAGTGGGTGTAACCACCCCTCCCAGGTCCCACCCATAAGGCGTGACCTAGCAGGTATCCCAGCCCCCCAGATTAGTACAAGAGTGGGAGTTGGGCCTCAAGACTTTAGATTATCCTGAACCTGCAAAACTGAACAGAAACTCTGGACCTTCGACATTCGACGAAAGAAGAAGACTGAAGAATCTGCCTTGTAGCCAAGGAGTGGCTACCCTGTGCAAACAGGCACCATCAAGAGACTACCCTTTGCTTTGCGACAGTTCTACGAGGAACCGACTGCAGAGCCCGACCAGAGCCTTGATTTCCAGACTTCTCCGACCCTCATCCACATCTGCAGCAGAGCTGAGATCCGTGGAGGCGACGAGCGACGTGGGACCGCCTACCTGGGAAAAGTGGCTAGTAACTTACAGCGCAGCTTCTGAGGTACCCTCGAAGTTGTGCACCGGGGATTGAGAAGCCCCAACCCCAAGCACCATCTGCACCGAAGACCAGCCCCCCACACTCCACGAGTCCTGCGTGGGGCCCTTCAGCATTTTCCTGCTTGCCGCGTCTGTCCGGTTGCTTGCCCGCTGGCTAGTGGCCTTTGTGACGAAGCACCCTGAAATCTTATGCGCTGGTTTGGCTCCTCCAGACTGGCTCCCGCTTCTCTGCAAAGAAGAAGCACCCCAGACCTTCCTGGTCTGCACCAGAAGCAAGTCCTTCGTTCTTCGTGGGTTCCGCTTGCCAAGGCTTGGTGAGTCCTAGTCCAACTTCGTCGCCGCCGACAGCAAGAGCCTTCGTGGGACAGCTCGCCTCCTGGTCCTGGTCGTCCTCGACGCTTCCTGGTCCTCCTGGCTGCAGCGACAAGCTTCACCTTCACCTGCAACTCTTCACGACATCGCCTGGTTCCTTCCTGGTTCCACGTGGTCACTGGCTAGTGACCTTGACTCTGTCCCTTCTGCTTGCAGGTTTCTTCTCTTCTTGATCCCAGCCTTGGGATCCACCGGACACTCTCCCCTGACTGCCTGTCAGCATCTTTCTTCAGGCATCCATAGGAGTCGACGACGAAAACGACGCATCTTCACCCCTATGCACCCGCGGCCTGTGGGCTAGGTAACTTGGGTACTCCGGTGCTCATCAGGATAGTGACTATCCTAGTGTCTAGTTTTCAAGTCTCAACTTCCTGGCTACTCCGGAAGTGTCCTAAACCTACCGTTTTCTAAACTGTACTATTGCTATTGACTTTTACGCATTACGCGTGAGTGTTTCCACTCTGCACACGAATCCCGTGGGCCTCCCACTTCCTAACTAACGCTAGTGTAGTGTAGCCCCAGCGATTCCCTAGGCCTATTTTATTTCCGTGACAGTGGTTCTTATACCACTTACTTAGTATATGGTTTGCGTGGCCCCTAGGGCCTAACTGTATTACTTACCTGTGTGACTTACTGTATGCATTAATAAGACTGTTGTACTTACCTCTAATCTCATAAAGAGTGCTGAGGGTTTGCTTAGAATAAATACACTTTATTTTATATATATATCTGTTGTGGTGTCCTTTCATTTGGTATTCAAGGGATTATATATGGTAGCACAGCTGGCTTCACATGCCATTCAGAGTTTAGCCTAAGACTGCTCTTGTCCATGCTACCACTAGGATAGCTGGTCTATAAGGTTGACTTTACAACCAATCACCATAAGGGTATTTGGACTGATATAAGGTGTCCACTATAACTAGTGACATCATACATCAGGCCAACTTCCCACACCATGCACTTGCACCATTCACCCGCTCGCCTTGCACTCACAGTGATCACTCTGCACTCACAATGCACTTGTCCTGCTCACACTATACCTCAACCTGCAGTCACACGAGTACACTACTCATCCTGCACTCATGTGACACTTCACTCACCTGTCCCCCTCACTACTCAATATTCAACTCACTCAAACAAGCCCATCAGTAATCATACATTCATTCATCCCATTCTGAACTTGCATCCGCACCCAAAATGAGAGAGGACAGCAAGGGAGTGAGAGAATTTGATTGAAGAGGTCAGGGATGAGGAGAAATGTGAATTGCCGAAGAGAAGTGTGGACACGCAAGAAGTGAGTGTGATCCAAAGGTGAGGGCTTCTGTTAGAACAAAGGGGAGATGTGAAAGAGGAATGGGGGGGACTGGAGAGGTGTAAGATACAAATAGACAAAAATTTGAATGAAGAGACGAGGTGAATGAGAAGTGCTGAGGGGCACGGGAGGTGACAGGGCCAGAGAGGCCATGAGATAAATGTGAGAGACTGTTAGAGATGAGGGCAGTGAAAGGACAGAATGGCAAGAGGTGATTAAAGGTGAAGTGAGAGGTTGAATGGGGAGAGTTCAGAAGTTGTAAAAAGGGGTGAAAGAAAATGACCTGCAAAGTGAGAGAGGGATCCGGGGTTAGGAGAGGAGAGAGGGATGGAAGGGAGGGGGTGAGAGGAAAGCTGCATGGGTAAAAGGCTTAACTCTACACAAAACCGCCAGGGTTTTAAGGGACCTCTGCTTCTTCCGGTCAGGGCCAGGTGAGCTTCTAATGTGGCAGCACGTATTGCTGCAGAGTGGAAGGCCCTTCACAAAGGTTGACTTGAAATCTTTCTGATGATAATTGCTGTATTTTGGTTATAAATGGGTACTGATTGGGTGAAATCTTTCCTCAGCGTTACTGTGTGTAACAAATATCAAAATAATGAAGCAATGCTATCCCAAAATACGCGGCATCACATAACCTTATTTACATTTTCATCCCACGCAATTTAGTCAACAGGTTTAGACATTTTGTCAAGAGGGGGTCCTTACGCCTCAAAATGTTGACAGGGGGGTCTCGGCATCCAAAAGTTTGAAGACCTCTGCTCTGATGTGTCTGTAAAATGTACCTTTTGTCCCGAAGTTTTGTCCTGAATTTTGACCCACTGTCCTAAATTTTTACACTTACCGTCCTGAATTTGCACCCATGCCAGTTGGTCACCCTAGTCAGCGGTAGCAGACAGGGTCCTGTGTCCCCTCTGCTGCCTTCTCTCTTTTCACCCCTCCCTTCCCTGCAGTTAACATGATCTCCAAGTGCTGTGTGTCTGGTCTGAGCCCAAACCACACCCGCTTCAATAAAGCAGGGAGGAGCCTCAGTGCTGTTCTGGTCCCTGGATGAGGCCAGCTCGACGAGGCCAGCCGGTGGCTGCCGCCTGAGAGGGGTCGCCTGCACATAGGACTGTGTCGAAGGGCGTGGACCCCACACTGTACCTTCAGAAAGGAGCTCAGTCATCTGACCACCCCTATATCCTGTGCCCAGCTATGGCCAGGGAGGGGGAGCCCTCACCACTGCCTGGAGACTGGGTCTGATGCGCATGTGCACCGGATATTATTGGATGCCAGACATTCCCATGGAAACAGGAGGCATTGTGCAGCTTTGGGTAAGTAATTTCCCTAGAGCTGAACAACTGGTAGAGTAAAAGGCACGTTGTTATGACTTTTTCCTTCCCAAGGTTTGGGGGCAGTTTTAAGCTCGAGCGTCCACTTGGTCGGTGCCCAACTCTCCACTCTTGAGATGTGACCTGGACCTGGGGACCAGCTATGCGAGGTCACCTCTGTCTGCAGGAGGCTCAGTGCAAGGGTTTAGAGTAAATGGCTGAACCAGAGTGAGAAAGATGGGCTGAGCCCCCAGAAAGAGGAGGGAATATCCTCCAAGGATGAGGGAACCGTCCAGCTGATCTCTGAAGCAGACGGCGTCCATGGAAATATCGAAGTCGGAATATCGATGGTACTAAATATGGAGGACAAAATATAAAAAAAGAAAGAGCGAAAGGTAAATAGGTCTAGATTTTCTATACCGGACTCCCCATATATGCAGTACATATATTCTTCAGGGTACGCAGATGTGGAGTTCGGAATGGTAAATCTATACTCACCTATATGCACTTGCCTTTTAATACTTAGTGCCTCAATATTCTGTCCTCGATATTGTTGTATCACAATATTCTTCATGTCACTATTCAGTAGTACTAACAAAGCAAATAAGGTGACAGACTGTAAGACGCACTGATAACCACACATGACTGAGTGCCACGCTGGGAAACAATCCTAAAGACCAGAGATCTTTTACCGCTGGCCTGCCGGGCCCTAATGTCATGAACCGTGAAAGCAGAGCCATCCATGGTTTCTCTCATGAAGCAACATCCTCCCAGACTGCCAAGCGAGCGAGGGAAGAGGAGTTCACCTCCGGGGTAAGCCACTGCTGTGATGTGGCCTGCATGAGGCATCTCTTCCCCAATCCACCTCCATAAACCTTAACCTTCCTGCTCTTTGAAGAGTATGTAGCTCTCCTCATACCTCCATCAGGTCCCTTTGTCGTGCTGAGACCGGCAGCATTAGCCAATGCGAACTGGTCCTGTGTTCCTGTAAGGCACCAAGCCCTGCGGCCTGGAATGCTCTGAGCACACCCCGTGCCCGCAGCCTGCCGATCTGCGGCATGTAATCAATTAATCGGGATTTATAAAGCACGGCTGATCACCGGATGGGGTATCCAGGCGCTTGCAGGCTCCGGAGGCTTATTGGAACAGCCAGGTCTTGAGGGCTATTCGGAATTCTGGAAGTGAGAACAGAGATCCTGAACGGCACCAACCAAGGTCCTCTGTGGGTTGCATGGCCAGGTCTATGGTGCAGGGCTTAGCAGCCATGGTGCGGCACACGACAACCACCAAGGTTGAGTGCTGGGGCACTGCTCCGCAACCAAAACTACCTTCAGCTGTACATATTAACACCACCAACCCTGTGCTGTGGTCGACTGCTACCTGTAGGCTCACTGAAACACACCACCACAATATTTGGTGCAACAAATTGTGTGAGACGGTGACGACAGTGTGTTGAACACGGTCATGTGCACTCAGTTCAGACACCGTGTGAGCTTTAACAATGTTGTTTAGCTCAATTTATGCAGTGTTAATACCACATACATGCGACATGCTTTAAAGGGTCTTTCTAATAAACAACTGTACTTACTAGGAATATAAGTCTTACATATAGACATTTGCACCTCACAACCTGCTGAAAATCAAACGAGGAGGTGCTTGGCAGTGCAGTGAGCTCGCAGTGGAGGAAGGTGAACGCTCTGCCCAGCCAGCAGTTTGAAGGAAGAGAGTAGTACACAGCGTCAGAATGGTTCAGAAAATAGGCCGGGGAACCGAACTAAAAGTGCCCCCCCCCCCCCCCCCCCCATTAGCAAATTACAGAGCTGAAACAAAGTATGCCACATTTTCAAATCGGGACAGTTAGACATGCTGTACAGATATTTTGCAAAGTATGGGAGACTGCTTGTACCCGGGCATGGCCAGGCGTTGTTTCTGGTAACATCAGGGAAATCAGCACAAAACAGCCCATCAGACCATAAAAGAGGCACATAAACCGACAAACAATGGCCCACACACTGACCTGTCTGACCAGCCCTTCTGGCACTGCCAGCCTGCCCTATAGGCAGGGCACTGGAATTATGCAACAGGAGAGGACCAAATTATGTGGCAGGGTTGAATAAATTATGTGGCAAGAAAATCCAAATTATGGGACATAATGAAACACATTTTGTCATAGTGTTACTTCCTTTTCTCATCATAAGGTCGAGCCTAGGCAACGCGCATGCGCTGTCTCTCGACATGTTGTAATCTACTTCTGTGGACTTTCACCACACCCATCACTTTCATTCATTCCTTGGCCTGCCTTTCAAAATTCCTTTGGTTTGTTTGGTAAATGCTTTAAGTTTGTCCCGCCTTTGGCTGTTTTGTTCCCTCCCTGGAGACTGACCCCGTTACATTGCTTATTTCATGATCTGCCACAGTGTCACCGTACTACTTTTTCTTTTGCCTCTGCTTGTGTTTAAACTTTCCTGTTTATGTTCCGAGTTCTGCTGCTATCTCCGAGCACCGTTGTCCTGTTGACATTGCTCCCGCCCCCCTTCCCGTTGTCCGTATTCACTTTGTTCCCGCCTGCTCCCATTGTGCGTGTTGATATTGCTCCTGCCACTCCCTCCCGTTGTCCGTGTTGTGTTTCTTCTCACCCCTCTCTTTGTCCGTGTTGTGTTTGATCCTACCCGCTTCTATTGTCAAAGTTGATTTTTTTTCCCGCCCCCTCCTGTTGTCAGCGTTGACTTTCTTCCTGTCCCCACTCCCGTTGTTCGTGGGGACTTTGTTCCCACCCCTCTCCCGTTGTCCGTGTTGACATTGCTCCCGCCCTCTTCCATTGTCCATGTTGTGATTGTTCACGCCCCCTCCCGTTGTTCGTGTAGCATTTGTTCCTGCCCCCTCCCGTTGTCCATGTTAACTTTGTTCCTGCTCTCCTCCCGTTGTCCGTATTGACTTTGTTCCTGCCCCCCAACCGTTGTCCGTGGTGACTTTGTTCCCACCCCTCTCCCATTGTTCGTGTTGACATTGCTCCCGCCCTCTTCCGTTGTCCATGTTGTGTTTGTTCCCGCCCCTCCCGTTGTTCGTGTTGCATTTGTTCCTGCTCCCTCCCGTTGTCCGTGTTGACTTTGCTCTCACATTCATTACATTCCAAAGAGTTGCAGTTCCCGATCTACAAGCCTCTGTCAATAATAGCCTGTGTGACCCGTGAGCCGAGCATTGCCAGTGCAGTCACTGGATCAACGGTGCCGCGCTGTACTCCCTTGCAGCAAATCACACAAATTATTTATTTGAACCGCGCGACTGAGGAGGGGGAACAATCTGGGAGCCCATAGATAAACTTCAGCGACTTCATAGGGCTGCATGCACCGGTGCTGAACGCCACCAAGATACCCTTGCTCCACTGGGAGACCGTGCACCACAAGCTGGCGAATGAGGTGGGTCGGAGTCACTTGTTATTAAGGTGGCAATACCGGTCACACTCTCGTATCCACCCCTTCCCATCAGACGAAAACTTATACACCGAGACCTCCCGCCCTTTATATCTACAAAACTTCAGCAGCCCTATTTGAACTTCCCGCCTAGTCCCTCCTAGGGTCACACGCACTTAGTTGATGATTTGTTCTTTATTCCCTAATGTTTTGCAGGAAGTTGTCTACATTTTGTGGGCAGTCATTTCCCTTTAAATCTTCCACCGCTCCCACACCGAAGGTTCAAATATCCTGCCTGCATTCTTCTTTAAGTTTCCACTGCAGTTTTTCCCCCTACATTTAAATGAAGTGACATTATTTCCCTCATCTCTTTCCCACCCTCCCCTAGAGGTTGTAATAACCCTCTGCTAAAAGGAAGCCTGTACCTTTCTCTTTACTGTCGGATGAGGGTCACTTATCTACTTTGTTTACCAGTCTCCGGGCCAACTTAATATTTCAAGGTGCCGCTTTTGGCAACACTAAAGCAAATTGTTTAAATTTTTTTTTCTTATTATTTTACTGGTTCTTGCCTTGTCTACAAAGATCAACGTAGCAATGAACAGGAGAAAGGCCCGTTAACCCAGGTGAGACCGGGCATAATATGCAGCAAAAAACAAAGTCTCAACTGGAGGTTATTTTACAAGAAAGGCAATTTACGAGGCGAGATAAATCACAAAGGAGCGGGGGAAAAGGAAGGGAGACCACAGCATGGGGTAAGAGTAAACAGATTGGAGTGTTTATACAATTCTGTAAGTAGTTAAGAAGCACTACAGTACATAAAGACTTGCTTTTAAAAACTGCTTTTATCTTGTTATTGTTGCACTCTGGCACTTTAGGGCATCACGGAGCGGATTTAGCGCTCACGTGACCCCTCACACCGGCGTTCTTCGCCGCAGGCCACGCCCATCGCTAGGCCACGCCCCCTTCCCGCCCTACATAAGCGCTGAGCCACGAGCGCTCTGTTGGGTTGTCTCCTGAGGCGAAAAGCCGGGAGTAGACGCTGCTGTTTACATTTGGAAAGACTTGCTTTTAAAAACTGCGTTTATCTTGTTATTGTTGCACTCTGGCACTTTAGGGCATCACGGAGCGGATTTAGCGCTCACGTGACCCCTCACACCGGCGTTCTTCGCCGCTGGCCACGCCCATCGCTAGGCCACGCCCCCTTCCCGCCCTACATAAGCGCTGAGCCACGAGCGCTCTGTTGGGTTGTCTCCTGAGGCGAAAAGCCGGGAGTAGACGCTGCTGTTTACATTTGGAAAGACTTGCTTTTAAAAACTGCTTTTATCTTGTTATTGTTGCACTCTGGCACTTTAGGGCATCACGGAGCGGATTTAGCGCTCACGTGACCCCTCACACCGGCGTTCTTCGCCGCTGGCCACGCCCATCGCTAGGCCACGCCCCCTTCTCGCCCTTGAGGCAGTCTACATAAATGTGCATCTACAGAACGCGCAGCGGACGAGCGCAGCGGGAGCGCCGTCTGCGCGCCGAAGTCGCGCATAAGTCAAGCCCGTCTGCGCCCGTCCGCGACCGGACGGGGCCAGGGGCACGACACTATGCCAAAAATCTGTCCTATTCATCTAAGGACCTCATCGCCCTCCAGGGCCTCTGGCCACTCCCGGAGCCCGTCCGTAGACTCGTCTCTTCACTGGGCATTGCTCCCACCCTCCCCACTCCCCTTCTCTCCCCGCCACGTGTTCCCCTGTCACCCTGCTCCCCCCTCCCCGACCCTCACCCCACGACTCCACCACTCTCTGTTATCCTACTTAACACCAGGTCAGCGGTCAAGCACCACCATGAACTCTCCGTCCTACTCGACTCAGAGAAACCGGACTTACTGCTCCTGACCGAAACCTGGTACTGTGACACCTCCCTTCCTGTTCTCTTGGCTACCCTACCTCCCTCCTACGTGGCCCTACGCGCCGACCGTCCGGCGGGAAGGGCTGGTGGTGGGGTCGCCTTAATCGCCAGGTCTGATTTGCATTTTCAATCACTTCCCTTCCCCTCCATGCTCCCGGCTGACTTTTTGGTAGTCCGCTCCCTTCTATCCTCCCCTCCCATCACTTGCCTACTCACGTACCGTCCCCCCCAGCCCTCACCCTCATTCCTACCAGCTTTTCAAGACCTACTGGCCAATCTGGTGGTCAATTATGCCTCGGTTCTGGTGCTGGGGGATTTCAACTACTGGCCCTCAGACCCATACGAGTGCCCAGCTTCTAAAGAATTTACAGAATCCTTATTATCCCTCAACTTTGTGCCACACATAACTGTCCCCACTCATTCTCGCGGGCACACACTCGACCAGGTCTGGTCTCTCAACCTTCCAGTGGCCTCGTTGGCGGTCTCTCCATGCCCTTGGTCCGACCATGCCCTCATCTCTTTCTCCATTCCCCATAACCCAATATCCAAAACCCCGCACGCTAAAAACACCTGGTCGCGGAATTGGAACAGGCTGGATCTCCCCTCCCTGACCTCCCTGCTCCGCAACTCCATCCCCACCCTTACCGGCCTACCATCGGCTTCTCAAGCCAGGGCCATTAACACCTGGCTGGCGGGAGGTTGCGACTCAGTGGCTCCCCTACGCCGCATTTCCATCCGTCGTCTCAAGGACTCCAATAGATGGTTTAACGACCACCTAAAAGATCTTAAACTGAGCGCCCGACGGGCGGAGAGGCAGTGGAGGAAAGATTACAGCCCCTCATCAAAAACCCTCTTCCTCATGTCACTGGCTGAATATAAATCAGCAATCTTGGTCGCAAAAACCAATTACTTCTCTACCAAAATCACGTCTGCTGACAACAAACCCAGGGTAATCTTTGGCATTGTGAATGACCTGGCATTCTCAGATCGTACCTCGCCCCAGGTCCCTCCTTCCCAGCTTCTTTGTGACCAACTTAATAACTACTTCCTGGACAAAATTACAACTATCAAGACTAATATCCCACTTCCCTCGCCCGCTTTTGTTGATCCCTCCCCCCCTACCGTCCAAAGTCCTCTCACTTTCATCCCTCCTCTCACTCAGGAATCGTTTCTGGCGATACTTCCCAAAGTGAAGTCGAGGTCTCCGGCGGACGTCTGCCCCGCACGCATTTTGCAGCAAATCTACTCTAGCTGCCCGGATCCCCCTATTGCTTTCCTCAACGGTTCCTTGGCACAGGGTGTTGTGACCCCTGCACTAAAAGCGGCCACCATTGTGCCCCTTCTGAAGAAACCTGGCGCGGACCCCTCCATCTCGGCCAACTTTCGCCCCATCTCCCTGCTGCCCTTCCTGGGCAAGGTGATGGAACGCCATGTCACCGCGGTACTGAGCGCTCACGTCGAGGCGAATGGGGGGTTGGCCTCCCGCCAGGCAGGATTCCGCCCTAGGCACTCGACCGAATCGGTCGTAGTCTCAGTCCTAGACAACCTCAGGAAGGGTATGGATGACAACCACCACCAGGCACTGGTCCTCCTTGATCTTTCCGCCGCCTTTGACACGGTGGACCATACCATCTTACTTTCCCGTGTCAAGGCGGCCGGCATCGGGGGATCAGCTTTGATCTGGCTCTCCTCCTTTCTGAGGGACCGCACCCAGGCGGTTCGACTAGGCGATTTCACTTCCACCCCTCTCCCTGTCACCTGTGGGGTTCCCCAGGGCTCTTCTCTCTCTCCTTTACTTTTCAATCTTTATATCTTCCCTCTTATCTTTGCACTCCAGCAGCTGGAGGTCACCGTCTACAATTACGCGGATGACCTCCAGCTCATCTTTGATCTATCCCCTTCTTCTCTCTCGGTCTCTAATTTCCAGTCAACTATGACATTTATCAGGGACTGGATGAACCACAACCATCTTAAACTGAACCCGGACAAAACCGAGCTGGTTCTCACTGGTGGTTCTTCCAGCCCCTGGAACTCTCTTTTCTGGCCCCCCGCTCTTGGCCCGGCACCATCCCTCTCTACCACTGTTAAAACACTGGGTGTCAAAATCAATAATCAGCTCACTCTTCACTCACAAATCAGCTCTGTGGTTTCCTCCTGTTTCCTCACTCTCCGAACTATCCGCTCTGTCTCCCGTTTCTTCTCCCCCCAGGCACTAAAGATCATCATAGCCGCCCTGGTAATCTCGCGTTTGGACTACGCCAACGCCCTCTATCATGGCATTCCAGCGTACAGCCTGCGCAGACTCCAAACCATCCAGAACCAGGCGGCTCGGTTGGTATACGGTCTTCCACGCTACCACCACTCCACTCCCCTTCTAAAGGAGCTTCATTGGCTCCCCGTGAAACAACGCTCCCTCTTTAAGATCGGATGCATGGTCTTTCAGGCCCGTCAGGGCACTGCCCCCGCTTTCATCTCCTCACTAGTCAGACCTTATGTCCCCGCAAGAGATCTCCGGTCTTCCTCCAAGTCTCTTCTCCAGATTCCCCGCTTCTCACGCAAAAAGTGGGGCGGGTCTAACTTCTCATTTCTGGCCCCCACTCTCTGGAACTCATTTCCAGACCATCTCCGCTCCGCATCCCACTACCTCTCCTTCCGTAGAGATCTGAAAACCTTCCTCTTCAGCCAGGCTTTCCCCGCCTAAACTTATCTCATTCTTTTCCTGGTCTTTCTCCCTCAGTTACTCAACCCCCAGCACCAAGAAACCGCAAGGTGTACGCCGCGCTCTACAAATGTTTTAAATTAGAAATTAGAAATGTATGTACAATGACCATAACACACAAGGTGGGCAGTGAACGTGCTGGTGAATTGTGAACGACGCAGTGACACAAGGTGCGAAAGACAGCGTGAACGGCGCAAATTGAAAAGAAATATAATGGTCAACAAACTATGCAGATATATACAATTATGTACAACATTATTTAGATGGTTTAGTTGACCACAGAAATGCCTGAGTTCTAGGCTGTGTAGTCGACGGCGTTTCAACCTGGGTAATTTCAGGTCATCATCAGGACATAGGTCATTAGTTAGGGGGTAGTGCTTCTGGTAGAGAGCAAAAGCGTTGCGTATAGTTGTAGATATTTAAGTAGAAAACTCTGTGTAATTCGTTAGGTTCCAACTTGAAAATCCATGGGCAGAGGCACGCGTAATGGCACGAAGGCCAAGGCGGGTGTTGGGAGGGGAGGTGCGAGTCCAAGGTGGCAGGTGCTGGGCACGAGGGAATAGTTTGTAAAAGCGTCCCAGCTGGAGGGGGAAAGGAAACACAGGTGCGTGTCGGTAGTGGAGAGTGAATCAATCCAACTACGAGCGGTTAATCTCCCTGGAGTGGGCGAGAGGTACTAAGTCCGATTTGAGTCCTTCCTGGTTTAATGGATATCCCTGAAAACAAAATCGGACCTGGTTGTTGCCTTATGTCCGACGAGCATAGCAAAAGTAAATATACTACATACCCAGAGTCGGTTCCCTCATTGTCCTTTCAGCCACCCTGCCTTGCTATCGTGCACGACAAGCTCCTTTCACCTTGTTTTAATAGTGTTGTTCAGCTGTGCAGAATGTCGTCTTGGTTATATATCATGTAACAAAAATGCTTAGAACACTTTTTTATTGTAACGTTTCTACATGCTGCACAGCAGCCACACTGCTCCACAACATAGCTTAAAGACATTGGCAAAGCCAATAGCTCTGGCTAAACACTTCTAAGATCCCAAAGGCGAGACCTATTGGCTATGTCACTGCTTGTTTTTAAACTTAGTAAAACTCTGCAGGCATTGGTTGCACCTCATTAGTACCAGTTTAACATCCAAATATAGCAACAGGAAGGTGATCAGTCCAGCTTTGCAATGGGCCTTCCACTGCGTGCTAACACGCGTCACCACACTTTTAGTAACTTATGAACCCTATGAGCTACAAAATGTTTTTCAGCTTAAAATCGGCAAATGCGCCAAATCTAAAATTATGCAAAAGTCGCCGCCGCCACACTATCGCATAATTCCAGTGGCCCTGCCTATAGGTCAAACCACTTTGGCCCGGGTAGTATGGGAGGCCAAATGTGTTAAACGGGTGGGGTGGCTTCCTGGAAGAGAGTACCCTCTTGTAACGAAGCTTTCAGTTGGTTTCAGTTATTTTAATTGCCAGTATTTGTGTTCTGAGACCGCTGAGGTGTCTGTCCAACTTTTGAGCACGTGGGAGAGACGTTGACATGGAGGTGTTCTGCGTCATTGTGGTGCGCCTGGTCCAACCTGCGGCCGCACTTTCCGCCTAAACCCTTCACCACAGGCCAAGCGTCTTTGAAGAGCAGTTCTTAAGGCTCGCAAGCGGGTAAAACGTGCTTGTTTTCATGAAGAAAACCAGTTGGTTTTGAGGCCTTTTAGTTTTACCATTGGTTGGTTGTCACAACCGGTCTGATCTCTGAAACTGTACTAAAAAGAGTAGAGCTGGCCTCCAGTTTACTGTAAGTGTTTTAAGATCTGGTGAAGTGCTAAGGAAGGGACCGCCCATAGAACTGTTTACAAGCACCAGTGCCGATGACACGGCCAAGCACAACAGGCCCTGCTGGAGACATACGCAGATATATATATAAATACCCTTTTATGCTTAGAGTGCTGAATAAATTATGCAAAACAGGAAGCAAGGAACTCTGGGTAGTTGCAGGTTTAGGCAGAGCGCAGCTCCTTTATATGGCGCACCCTACAACACTAATGACATTCTGAATCTGCGCTCTTCAAATGTCTGTTACTCCATATGACTTTTCAGACATAGGATTAGCACAGTGTCATCCACGCTGAGGCATAAAGGGACTAAGCCTTTTGCCATTTCCTACATCAGAGTCGTTAAGCATAGGATTAGCACAGTGCTGTCCATGCTGAGCTGTAAAATGACAAAAGCCTTTACCCTAGCCACTGTATTACAGCGTTGGGTTGGTAAAATACCATCCCGACTAACCTGGAATAAAAAAACGCAACCCCTGGACAGATCTGTTTCGCTCTAGTTAGAGCTCATCAAAGATATACAACTTTGTCCAGACACAAGGGAGCACCCAGTAGAAGTCAAGACAATACCTTTCAGGTTGAGAGTACTGAATAAATTATGTAAAACCGGAAGCAAGGAACTCTAGGTAGTTCCTAAGTCTAGCCTAATCCGATGTATAAAGACTTTGCTGTAAAATTGCAAAAGGTTTAGGGCCGGATGTATTACCGTTTTTAGGGGGTCTCAAATGGAATTGGGCCTTTTGCGACCGCTAAAGAGCCCTTTCACATGTATGAACCCTATTTTGTGAGTCGGTAACCTATTACCGTCTCGCAAAATAGGGTTTGCAAGTCGGTATTAGGAAGGAGCATGTTGAGGACGTCCCTTCCTAATACTGACTCGCAGGGGGCTGTATGAATGTTTAGCGACCAGAATGCGGTTGCAAATCATTCACATTTTACCGGCTCCATAAAGGAGGTGGTAACCCATTCTCAAACAGGAAGGGGTCCCCGAGGGACCCCTTTCCCTTTGTGAATGTGGGCCCCATCATTTTTTGAGAGCAGGCAGTGGTCACTGGGACCACTGCCTTCTCTTAAAAACAAAGTAAAAGGAAACTTGTCATTTTTCTTTTTTAAATGCATCCAGTTTTAGTTTCCAATGCATCCAGTTTTAGTTTCCAATGCATCCAGTTTTCCTTTGAGGAAAACGGGCTGCATTAAAAAGAAAATAATAATAATAATTGGTTTATTAAAAAAAGAAAATCACAGGCATGGTGGTCTGCTGGCCCCAGCAGGCCACCATCCCAGTGATTACAGGCCATTCCCAATGGGTCAAATCTTGTGACCTGCCTCATGAATACGGATGAGGCAGGTCTATTGTGACCCCATTGGTAATCACAAACAGTGTCTAAGACACTATTGTACATTGCATTTTGCAAGTTCCTAATTGCGCGCCGCAAAGAGGCACAATTCGAAGCTTGCAAAATGCTCTGGTCGTACATTTGGCCCTTAGGCCCTCTCTAGCTCGGCGCGGATGGCACTGTGCTCATCCTATGCTTAAAACTCTGCTAAAAAAACATTTAAGAGGAGACGTTTCAGAATGTTGCTGGTGCTGTGGGGTGCTCAATATAGGAGCTGCTCTCCACCTAAACTTGAGAACTACCCAGAGTTCATGTGCAGCTGTGGTTGGTGTATTAATGGTTAACATGACTAGGTTGAAGGAGAACGCGCTATAGGTGAAGTTGTAGTTACCTATATTGGCTCAGAGTGGTTCGGGTCACCTCGTACCTGCAGGTTACGGACAGTACCAAACACACATTTGCACAGAACACTGCTGAGTTAATCTACATTTAGTGATGTGTTACCAGTTTTCATAGTGGTCCAAATGTAATGCCAAACTATAGGCCGCCCCGCATGCACATTGCCCAAGTATGTAAAGCAATACCATAACCAAAGCGCTTTGTATAACTTATAAAGCGCTTCAGGGATAAGATCCAACCATAGGTCTCTTCTTGGGAAGGTAGGAACTTTCTGGTCTGTACAACTCAAAACTGGAACAAGCTTCCTTTGGCGATGAAATCAGCCCACTCTCTCTGGAGCTTCCGCCAGATTTTAAAAACCCGGCTTTACACTAAAATCTAACTTTATTCTCTTTGTCCTTCCACCTATTAGCGCCGAGACACCTCCAGGTAATTGTTTGCATTCTATAAAAATCAAATCAAACCAGGTCAGATTCCAAACAGTTCAGTGTGCAATACACCATAGAGAGGACAGTTTACATGCAACCACAGAGAGGCCAGTTTACATGCAACCACAGAGAGGCCAGTTTACATGCAACCACAGAGAGGCCAGTCTACATGCAACCACACAGAGAGGCCAGTTTACATGCAACCACAGAGAGGCCAGTTTACATGCAACCACACAGAGGCCAGTTTACATGCAACCACACAGAGAGGCCAGTTTACATGCAACCACACAGAGAGGCCAGTCTACATGCAACCACACAGAGGCCAGTTTACATGCAACCACAGAGGCCAGCTTACATGCAACCACAGTGTGCAATGCACAGCATCCAGGCCAACAGTCAAGAGTAAGTAAAGGGCTACAGCTGTGCAATCGCTGCCCGCGTGTAAAGCACCAACGCCGCTAGGAGCCACATGGCTTCGGTCTAAATCCACCACCAGGCCGGCTTTAGCGTTGGTGGCGCCCAGTGCGACAGTCACTTTTGGCGCCCCCACGTCCCATGACCGCCTCCTCGGATTATCTCATTACCATATGCAAAAGTGCCCCTTATCTCTCCTATCATAAGTTATTGCTAAACATAGCGCCCCCCTGAAGTCACAGCGCCCCCTCCACAGGTCAGCACCCAGTGCGTCCGCACCAGTTGCACTGCCCTAAAGCCGGCCCTGAGCACCACAGTCGTGCAAGGCTTCATAAATCCCTAGTGTGGTATGCACAATAGCCCAGGCAGCTTACTGCCCCAGCTTGGAGACACTCAGGCCAGTGCCCACATTGCCCCGGTAGGAAAAGCACAATAGACAGGCCAGTCATGCATACTCCCAAACGGTAAAGCACAAACTGAACAAAATGTGTGATCTTGGGCAAATCACTAGCTCCTCATACATTAACAACCTCAGCCTGCCTGCGTTTATAGAATCCTGCAGGAGATCACTTCAGCTGCACGGCAGGCATCTTTTATTATTTATAAAAGGTAAGGTAAGTAAGATCTCCTTTTAATGCCCGTGCAGTTTTTACTGTTTTGGTGTAAAGTGCAGTTGGCGTTCCTGTCTTGAGTCATGAGAATGGAATAGTTATCTGGACTGTCAGTGACAAGTTGGACCTTCACACACTTAAACAAACAGAACACCATGATCCCAACCCTATCCCCCCACGTGGTTATCCGTCAGGCTGCGTGTTACCTGGGCACAGGTGTTTGTTCCCCATCATGTGACGCATCCGCTCTCACAGGTGTGATTGGATGGTTGGAGGAGTGAGCTTAGGCGGAAATAAAAGACAGACTGACGGTGGAAAGGGTCTGTTCGCTTTGATTTCACTAACTAATAATTGATGCTTTTTTCAAATACCAGGCATGGAAAATGAAGGGTTCATGTGCATTTTCAGATAAAGCAATGTGATCTTATATAAAATTGACAAATGCCCCCTCAACCAATCATCGCACCTCTGTGGCCCGAGGGCAGTGCTGTGTCCTCGAGTTTGCACAAGGTAAGCTCACAGGGAGGAGACAGTTTATTGGTTTGGTCTGTGTACGCCTGGTGCAAGGTATATGCGGCGTAGCCTTTTTTTCAGGGCAAAAGTCCTATAGAAAGAAGTGAGGGGACTAACCAGGTTATGCAGTATGCAAGTGAAATCATGACGCGTGCCATCACAGCACATGATGTCACAATGCGTGACATTGCACGTGACATCACAGGAAGTGACCTCACTGGAAGTGACATCAGATATTAAGACCTCACACATGTTTATCAGGTATGTCATGAGTACATTTAAGCACATTATGAGATTTAACAAATGAGATTTTGCGTTGGGGTTGTGCCAAAAAAGTGGTGCAATCCAGACGCAAATTCTGGGCCTCAACTAATACATTTTTTTTAAACCCGGCCACAAAGAAATTGGCAACAAGAAGCATGGTAGTAGACCCGTTATGCTCAGTCGATTGCAGAGTCTACATTTTAAAATATTTCATTGCGTTAAGGCTTCTGCTGTGAAGGTGCCCAGTAAATCTCCGGGAATTGTAATAATGGCGAGATAACTCTGGTGGTTAATGCACTTGCTGGAGAGATCTGTGTTTTGTAAAGACCCAGATATCAATCAAAGTAGTAGAGAAGGAAAATGTGTCTCTTGCAAAGCACATCACGTAACACGCAGATGATAGATTTTTATTTTATGTGGATAGTAAAGTGGCTACTGCTTTTAACACAGAGATCCTTTTGTTACCTGCAGTCCATAAATTGTAATCCTTCTAAAAGACCACAGTGAGGTATTAAGGACATGTGACTCCTACACCTAGTAACCCTCTCCGTCTCATGTAACTCAGCTTGTGCATTGATTTACACATGTGCATGATTTATTGTCAATGTATAATGTGTATGTTACGTAAAGAGCGCGGACATCCTGCATAGGGTTGCATAACGCTACAAAAGAAATAAAGTGCTATTGAAATAGTTATTTATGAAAATGCTGGGACAGGCCAACACACCTGACATTCATAACAGTGCACGCACAGCTCTTATATACAGGGACTGAACAAAGGCAAAAGCTGCCTCTCAACCCCTTCAGCACGGATTACCGCGCTGTGCTGAAGGTTCTGTGCGCGGGCGGGGCCATGACGGAGCGGTTCCGTCATGCGCACAGCGCGACCGACGCGCATGACGGAACCGCACCGTCATACGCATCGAAGGGATTAAGTACCTGTAAAGTGATAAGCCTTGTGTCTTTGTTTCCCCTCTGTGGCATTTACATTTAAGTGTGAGGTTCCAGACCGCCTCCAGTCAGGATATTCAAACAAACGGAGGCCTGATGGCCCCCTAACTTTGACCTAGCTGGAGGTGGAAAATAGACCCTCCCTGCCTGCACGCTGCTGCTGGGAATCGAAAGCAGGCAAAGTGCAGGCGCGGCTGAACGTGTCCCGGTGTCTGAAAATGACACTGGGACATGTTCAGCATTTGTCTGTGGGACCCAACTTCTTGGCAGGGGGAACAGCGTACCCCCAAACTGTGCCCTGCTTTTATTTAATCAACATAATACTCATAGGAAAAACCAACAAAAGGGATGTCAGGGAAGTCAACCTTCTGGCACAGTGCACATGCACTAGCAGCAGCTCGGACACACGTCACCTCGCATCTGTGAGGCAATTGGCTGCTTTCCCAGGTCCGACAGAGGTCGTCTGGACCCTGCAACCTACCCGAGTGCAGTGCTTTAAATGGGCCAGTACTGTCGGGTACTGAGTACCAGCACTTTTTAATGTGAGAGGGAGATTCCCAGCACTTCTCAAGTGAAATAGAATACTTTTAATTGGAGAGTACCAGCACTTCTCAGAAACAAGCAGATACTGAAATTAGGGTTGTCCCGTATTGCTGGGTGGATGCAAAGGCATCTCCTTAAGCTAAACGGTGACAAAACCGAAATTCTTATTTTCGGGAAAAAGAAAGATCTATGGGGCCCTCAACACTGGCCTACTGAGATGGGACCTCTCCCTCAGCCTTCTTCAGTGGCCCGCAATCTTGGCTTCCTTGTAGACGATAAACTCTCCATGCGACAGCAGGCCACCCAGGTGGCCGCCATCTGTTTTACTACTCTACGATGGCTCCAGAAAATTCTATGGATGCTGCCTCCATCTACTAGGAGAACCGTCGTTCAGGCGCTGGTAACTTCCCGTCTGGACTACGGAAATGTCCTCTACCTTGGTGCCGATGCGGCCACTGTCAATAAACTCCAGGTTGTCCAGAACTCTGCTGCCCGTCTTCTCTGTAACATCCCGAGAAGACAATCAGCTAGGCAGGCTCTACGCGATTTACATTGGCTTAGGATCCCCAGCCGCATTAACTTTAAAGCCTTATGCTATCTTTTTAAAATCAAGCAAGGCTCGGCTCCAATGTATCTGCGCAACCTCGTTCAACCTTACACACCTACTCGAACACTAAGATCGTCTGCTAATTGTGATTTTGTCATTCCTCGATTCAAACTTGTTAAAATGGGAGGGCGGGCTTTCGCCCATCGCGCCCCCAAATACTGGAATACGCTACCTTCCTCCTTGAAAAATGAGACTAATCTTCTTGCGTTCAGGAAACGTCTAAAAACGCTCTTATTCTGCTGATTTGCATGGGTATTTAATTGTCTCAGGGAGCTGCTAACAATGGTCCGTTTTCTTCTCTAGTCTATCCCTCTGCGCCGGGAAACCCACTGTGGGTAGCTGTTGCGCGTTACAAGTTTAAATAAATAATAAAAATACTCTGGTACAGAGTACCTGCACTACTATGTTTCCATTTCAAGCACTGCCTGAGTGGACAGGAAGTCTTGAACCCCAGCTGTAAACCGGAGGATGCACGTCATACTTCCGGAGATGGACAAGTGAGCAGAGAGGCGAGTATCTGTACAGAGGAATTAAAGGTCTGTGAAAAGTAGAGCGTGGCGCGCAAAAGGTAGTCCAAGCTGGAGCACCCGAAGTTATAAACGTGGGAAACATTCGGAGAAGGCCTTCGATGGAAAACGACAGTTGCGGGGTGCAGGCGTGCAGCCAGATACATACAGGCAGTAAAGTAAACCTTATCTGATCAATGGTGAGGTCTTATTTTAAATATTTAATCCATCATCGGCGGCGTTACTGTGTCCAGTCCTAGAGGCCATATTTGGGGTGTTATGTCCAGTTCTGGAGGCCTCTTCACTGGCGTGTTTGTTCGGGGGGAGTCTTGGAGTATTATGGCCAGTTCAGGAGGCCTAGACCACATCTAAAGTTTTCTGTCCAATCCAGGAAGCCTCAAGTAGTCCATAGTGTCCAGTTCTGGCGGCGGCCATATTTAAGGCGTTCTGTCCAGCTCTCCGGGACACATCACGACTATTGAGTCCAGTTCTGGACATCTTATCTGATGTTCTGACTCCAGTCCAACATATCTTACTTGGTGTATTACGTCCAGTTCTGGCGGTCGCACCAGGAGTGCGGAGTCCAGTTGCAGGGCCTCCTCTGGTACTTGGTGCAGATCTGGAGTCCTCTTCTGGAGTTTTGTGCCCAGTTTAAGCAATGGCATCTGATATACCGTGTCCAGTTAAGGAGGCTTCATATGGGCATTATGGCCATGTCTAGAGGACACATCTGGGTTACTGTGTCCAGTTATAGATGCCTCTTCTCAAGGAATGTGCCCAGATCTGGGGGCCTTTCTGGAGCATTAAGTCTATTTCTAGAGCCCCCCATTTCCGTCCACAGTTCTGGCGCTCGCACCTGGAGTATTGTGTCCAGTTCTGGCGGATAAGTATCAATCAATGCATCCACATCTGGAGGCGCACTCGCAGCATTATGCCCAGCTGTCGAGGCACATCTGTGTGCCTCATTTAGGAGTACCGTGGCTGGTACTGAAGGCCCAGGATGGTGACAGTCTGCAGACACCCAGAGATGGGACACCACCATTTAAACATGTATTGATTTCTGAAGATATTTAATTATGTTTTTATGTAAACAATTACAAATAAGAATTTTTTATAATTAACTTAAATTAAATATTTTGAAATGTAAAAAAATATACATTATACTGTGATTACTTGCAAAACTTTTTTTACTGAGTCGAACACCACACTTTTAATTGTGGTAAATATATATATTTAAAAAGATTACTATGTATTAAACATTATAATTCATTTAAATTAAATAAGAGTGGTGGTTTAAACTCAAGTGTGCCAAGAGGTGAGCGTTCAGGTATCCGCACGTGTGGATGGGCGGTAAAGCGTCAAAGAAGGAGCACTGAGAGGCGTCCACACAGCTCCTGAAGACAGCAACACTGCACTGCACGGTGGACAGAGAGTGCAGCACCAGGGGCCAGTTCCTATGCTGCACCGTTCAGGCCCGGTGCAGTGCGCGTGCATGGTGGCAGGCAGAGGAGGCACTAAAGCATACAAGAACCGATGGATGGAATGATTGAATTAATCTCAGCCACAGGTCATCACTCGGGCCGCATCCCAGTCCATCGCTAGTTTGCACACCACCTCAGTTTGGACCCAGCCATATCCAGGTCTGTCTGGACCCTGCTGCAATGGGGACAGCCCAGGCCGAACTGCCAGGCCCCGAACCGGAACATAAGCAACCCTGGACCGGTTTCGCCGTTATTAGGGCTCTTCACCAGGTACAGCCTGGTTCCAGTGACCGTGTGCACAGGGCACAAGTCTGGGCATAATCGTCCCACTGAGGGCATCACATGTAAGTTCTTGCAGTGTTAGAGACACAGTTTATTCGAACGTGTTTTGTATATTGTTCCTGACTGCCATCCGCTAGGGGGCAGTGTTGCATAGCCATACTCTCGCATGCGACTTCCTGGTTTGCTCGTGGCGTGGAGACAAGGCCTGCTTGTATTTTATTTATGTGTTTTTATGTGGCGCAAACATTACCCAGAGGTGTCAGTGCGCTCAGGGCCGTTTCTGCCATTAGGCAAGACTAGGCGGCCGCCTAGGGCGGCAAAAGAGGGAGGGCAGCAAAAAACAGGAGTTTGAGATCGCCTGTCACTTTCTTGCAACAGCTTAGGGATGTATTGGAGGAGAAAGTTAAACGCCCGTCTTGTCACCGCAAAGATGTTTCTAAAGTAAAAGGAGATTAACAATCCATTTGTGTTGCTGTTGTTGATCTTTGGCGGCTCGGGAATTATGGGCAGGCTCATCACAGACACAGCTCTGACACTCCGAACAAACGCTACTATTTGGGGGCAGTCGGCTCCAGTGGAGGAAATCAGAAAAAAATAAGTGTTCCCAGGAGGGAACTAAAGGTGCCGTATCAAGACAGCATCAAGTTCGATAAAGTTAATGCCTTCAAATTCTATTTGCAGGGCCCTAGGGAAGTGACAACTGAACTCGGTACTACGCGTTCCGCTTCAATTAAGATGTACCACATCGGCTAAGGAGCCGTGGCCTTCTTTAATAAACACCCAGCGCCTCGACGACCTCCCTACCAACCTCTGCATAAAATGTGAATCAGACCTGGCATATGTTGGCTCAGCAGCAGGTGAGCAATAAACGGCAACTTATGGTCTGAAGAACAACATTAAATCCCTGGTCAATAAAATTACAAAAATGCTAAAGGAGGTACAAGTCTGTTTGAGTTATTATACATATTCCAACAGATCTGCAATTATAACAAGGATGTGGCTATCATATACCCATGGGCATATATCTTTTTCCAGATGACCGTGCTATGCTGTCCAATTACAGCCAAAATGTCCAGTTACTGCCTTAATACCAGCCATAGCACCACATGAAAAGGCACAACTATGTACGAAAGGCACGGCGATCAGGAACAGCATCTATGGTAGCAGTGCAGGTTTCAATCATATTCATAGACGTCTGCTGTAAGGGCTCAGGGAGATTCTCCACTGGGAACATTTTGAATGATATGGGGGTCACATTTTACACTGATTGGCTCAATAGCCATTGGTGTGCCAAGCCAGTGCATTATGACGTCCCCAGGCGTGGACCCCATTTATTCAAAATGTGCAGTGGACACACTGTGTATGTCAATTGGTGCACCTAGTATGAATTAAGTGTATTCCTTATGTTAACAATTACATCTAGTATGCCAGTGCCAGAATTTCGCCAAGAATTACTTTACATATGCCAATGCCAGAAATGTGTCATTTCCAGACACAAACACACGTGCTCACATGTTCACACAGACACACATTCTCTCTCTGTCTCTCACACATACACAATCACAAACATACACAAACGCACACACATGCACTCACTGGCTCTCTCACACATAGTTTTTTTCCAACTTTCCTGGCTTCAGCTGCCAGCATCAGTCCATTACTGCTCCTCGGCTGCTGTTGCATGGACCCTCAGGCAGCATGCACTTACTTCCAGGCTCAGGCTCTGAGGCAGGTAACTGAAAGCTGACATCTGTCTGTCTTCACTGCGCAGAGTTCAGTTTTTCACTTCTAGATTTTTCTCTGTGCCCTCTCACATCATGTCTCAGGATCGAGTGAGGTCAGAGAGGCTCCTGAGCTCACCCTTTGATGAGATGGAAGATGATGAGATGACAGCCTGGTATAGGGATGGGCCAGTCACCAAGGCCAGTCTACTCTGCAACAAAACGAGCAGTTGCCACTGTAACTGGCAGTTGAAGTTCTCAAAGAGTGCTAAATGATTGTTAGAAGAGAAAGAATAAAAGTGTATAGAGTGAGAAACTGTAGAGGCCTGGATGACAGGGGTAGAGAGTGATGGTAGTTAAAGGGACGGGGTGGCATTTTTCAATTCTCGCCTAGGGCGTCAAAACACCTAGAAACGGCCCGAGAGCGCTTTACAATAGAGCGAAGAACTTTACATGAGAAATTCAGAGTAAAAGGTTAGTAGGTGACAATAGGTATAGCTACTACGGTAGCTCACTGTGAGGGTTACATGTTGACATATTATATACACATTACAGATTACATACTTTAAAAAGTTAAAGCCATTAGGGTTACACAAATATAGATTACATATTTACAGAGTTAAAGAGGAAAGGTCGTTATGTAAACTGTCAGGGTCACGCCATTCAATGTGAGGGCACGCTTGGCGAGAAGTGATTATTGAGAAAAATGACTTTGGAAGACGAGTTTTAATGTCCGTTTTGAAGATCCGGAAGGAGGTGGTGGTGTGAAAGTTTGGAAGTAGCGAGTACCAAATTCTAGTTGCATTACTGGAGAAAGATTGCGCCAGAAGCCTTTCCCTTTTGAAACTTGGAGGTTCGAGCAGCAGATTTTCAGCATTTTGTGAAGGTCTAGAGCCACCGGATATCTTGAGTTTGTTTGCATGGTAGCAAGGGATGGAAGCGTGAATGGCTTTGAGGGGGTGATACAAGCAGTCTTGTATATGGTTCTAGCATCAACAGGAAGCCAGGGAAGAATTGCCAGCATAGGTGTTATATGGTCATTTCTTTTGGCCCCATGGGCGTTTCGTCTATGGGGCCACGCAGCCAAGTGGATTTTAAAGGAGATAAGTGGGTCTTGGAGAGGCTGGCAGAGAGAGAACTGCAGTCGTCCAGTCTGGAGAGTACCAAAGATTTGACAAGAGTTTTCAGGTCTTGCTCAGGAAGGTGACGTCAGACCCCCAGAGAAGGCGTAGTAGGAAGCGTGCATTCTTGTCCATGGTGTTGATTTGGGATTGGAGGTGAAGTCTTTTGTCCAGGTGACATCTAGGGATCTGGCACGGTCAACGATGGTAGGTTTGTGTTAAGAATGTTCAGATTATCCATCCATGATTGACCAGGAAGTGGACCGTTTGAGGTAGAGATTAGAAGGAATTCGGTTTTAAAGGGATTCAGTTTTAGCGGCTGAGACATCATCCATTCTCGGAGCTGAGGGATGGTGGCGAGAAGTGGTGTTGTGTGTGAAGGACACCTTGAGGTAGAGTTGGCCGTCACCAGCGTAGAGTTGATAAAGGATCTCAGTCTCTTAACAGGGCTCCTAGTGGTTCAATGTAAAGATTAAATAGGGTTGAAACAAGGATAGAACCTCGAGGGACTTCTTGATCCACAGCCTTTGGAGTTGAGGCGGTTTTTAATGTAAATCACCTAAGAACTCCCTGTGAGATGAGATTTAAAACAAGCATTGGCATAGCCAATATGTCTCGCCTTTGGGACCTTATAAGTGTTTAGCCATGCAACAGTTGCAGAACTAAATACTTATAAGGTCCCAAAAGTGAGACCTATTGGCTATGCCAAGCGACCGTGCGGCCGCGAAAGTGAAAGTAATCGCCCGGGCACATGAACTGTAGCTCTAGGCTGGCCTGGTAGCACTTTTTGGAGCCCTCTCAATAAGTCTCGCCAGACCAGCGCATGCGCTGGGTCAGGCGAGACCTAAAAATTAAGTACTATGCTTTCAATTCCCATTCTTTGTTTTAGTACGTTAAGAAGTGTGTGATAGTTTACCTTATCAAAGGCTGCAGAAAGGTCAAGAAGGATCATGAGGCAGGAGCTGCCCGAGTCTAGGACTCGAAGGGCAACGTCCGTAACCTGTAGCAGTGCGGTTTCAGTGCTGCAGCCTTGACTGAAGCCGGACTGAAATTAGTCTAGAAGATGGTTGACCTTGATGTGCTGGAGTTGCTCCGCTACACATCTTTCAGTGATTTGAGGGTGGAAAGGAAGGTGGTGAATGGGCAGAAGTTGTTAAGGTCACTCATGTCAGCAAAGGGTTTCTGTAGTAGCGGGGTCACCTGACCAGGTTTGAGGGCATCAGGAAAGGATCCTTGGCTGAGAAAGAAGTTAACCAGATTTGTCCAGTACAAGAACACATGGGTGTATTAGTCTACTGCAATGTCGCTTGAGGTATGGTCTAGAGAATGGTTCGTAGGTTTGGTTTTCAAGATTTTCTTGAGGAGGGCATCATCTTTGATGACATCAAAACTGTGCCAGGGGCCTTTGAATTTGCATACCTCGTGTGTGTCATGATCAAGGAGCGATTTAACTTTTGCATCAAAGAATTGTACAAAATCTGCTTTCTTGGATGGGTTAGTAAATCTGCTGGCGGACAGTCTGGGGGCTTGCTTGTAGTTTTGATTAGGTCAAAGAGTTTCTCTTGTCTGCAGTTGGCAGAGCCAAGAAGGGTTCTCAAATAATTTGATTTTTCACTAATGATATCTTTGTGATAACGCGATCTTGTGCATCAGTGGCAGGATTCTTAAATCTTTCCTTTTGTCAGAGAGGGACTTATTGAACCATGGGGTAAGGGGGTGTGAGCCTTTGCTTCTTGCTTTGTAGTGGAGTTGCATTGTGTATCAAGACAGAAAAGACCGGTGAAACAGTGAGACGTCAAGTCATTGATGTCAGAATTAGGGCCAATGTCTGGTAGCACCTTCTTAGCGCTGTTGCAGAGAGTGTTGAGGTTGATGTTCAGTGTGTTGTGAAACCAGGTAGTTGCTCTTTTCAGTTGGATCCGGATTACAACATGAGAGGTGAAGTGAGAAAGTGATGAGGAAGTGGTCGGACAAGTCTACTGGTATAGGACCATCTACTGCGAGCACGTCATCCTTGGGAATAATCTGGTCAAGCGTGGAGCTTGTAGGTAATTTCAGCTCCCAGGCCTGGTCTTTGCTGTTTCAAATCAACATTTCAGGTGTCAGCCCAGTGGGCTCAATGGAAGTGAACTCATCCTACAATTCCCATAATGCATTAGGCTGCCAAATTAAAGTTCAGAACTAGAAACATACAGTACTTTCAACAGACAGACCCTTCTACTCGGAGAGGACTAGAACTGTCTGTCCATTTAAAGTACCGGAAGCCTGGTGCCCTGAGGGCACAGAGTGAGGTGGCAACCAAAGAGAGACTACGTAAAGTCTGCTTCAACAGAATGCTTCAGTTGTAAACTTTGTCAAGCCTGGAATTTCCAGTTTATTTCTGTACAACGTTTGAAAGTGTGACCCACAATCCTGGATGTGTTTTCTTTGATGATTTATTAATAAATTAGCAAAAATTTACAAAAAAGGTAAACCGGTTATAAACATGGCGTGTCCCATAACTGGCGGCACTGAAAATGATAACAAAATAACGTATGGGAATACAGCACAGATGTAGGCAAACAAGAAGCAAAACTCACACAAATGGACTAGTCCGGCAGCAGACTGCTGGAAGCATCGTTCTACTGCTGTACCAGGCTTGGGCCAGTCACCAAAGGAGGAAAAAAGCAACACATGAAGAGAATGCTCCATGTAATGCAGCACACATGCAGTCAGGGAGAGGCAGAGGGGCTGGGGCCTGGAGGACTCCGCCAGTTCTGTCATGCAGATTTGAGGCGTACACCATCACCAGGGAGGATATTCTCACCCGGAGTCTTGCCAAACCGAGGGCCGAGTGGGACTACTCAACAAGCCAGGTCTTCAGCTTCTTGCGGGATTCAAGAATTGATGGGGAGGCTCTTGTGTAGCGGCGGGTCGTTCCACGCTTTAGGAGCGATGTGGGAGAAGAGCGACCTGTATTCCGTATGCATGGAATGTGCAAGAATAGAAGCCCTGACGAGCAGAGGTGTCTGTTTGTGAAAGCAGATGCTATTGGTGAGGTATGCTGGGCCATGGTTACGTAGTGCCTTGCAAGTGCGGGTGAAGGGCTTGAATTGTGCTTGTTTGTAACTAGGGAGCCACTGGAGCTGCTTTGAGTGTGGTGTGCTTGCGGTGTGGGAGGTTGAGAGTGATTCTGGGCACAGAGTTCTGAATGCTCTGCAGCCTTCTGGTCAGTTTTTTGTTGATCCCAGCATCGAGGGTGTTCCCGTAGTCCCGCTTGCTTGTGATAAGGGCGTGTGTGATGGTTTTACGGATGCTGATGTGCAGAGAGTGCACAAACACCATCTCTCAGCAGATGAGCTGGATATGATAAAACGGAGTGATTTTAAACCGGGCCCAGGCAGGGATGGGGTCGGACTGCAGAGTAAGTTAGGGCAAAGCTGGAGACAGCAGTGCGCGTGTCAAAAGCAGGTGCAGTAATTGACACGATCAAAATCCGGATTTCCATGTAGGTGAGAAGAGGAGGGCAAAGACATTTGAAGAGGGAGGGAAAGGGATGGGCTGGAAGGACTTGGGTTGGAATGAGAGGCACACTGGGGTGGCGGTGTGGGGGCTCTAGGCACCCCTCCTCACCCAAGCACAGTAGCTCATATTTGTTCTCTTGTGGTCTTGGTGACTTCCTGTCACTTTAAGTCGGTTCAGCAGACCTGCAAACGCATCCGCCCAACCCGGCAACGGTCTCCTGGCAACGCAGGCCGCGAGCACCTCAAAGAGGATGGGATAGGCTAGGCAAGGCTCTGGGGTACAAACCTCCCACCCACTCAGGCAGCACAGTCCGGATCAGGGACCATGATGCCAAGAACGGCACTGCCAAGTGCTCAAGGTGGCACACGCACTGCCAGCCAGACAGGCACACAGACAGAGGTACCCGGTAACACTGGCACACGATGGAGTAAAGTCAATAGGTTACAGCAAACAGTGTGCCACAGCCAGCTGTGGTGAACATGCCAAAACCAAGGCTCAAGTCCAGCGACAGGGCGCAGCCAGCAGTGGGGAGTAGGCAGCAATGGTGCACAAACACCAGAGGCGTGAGGCAAAAAAGGTGGCACTATCGGTGAGGCGGAGCTAAAAATGGAGCACACGGCTCACAATGGGGCGGAGCCAACAGTGCCGCACTCGATTGAGTAGTGCACATACCTCACAATGGGGCAGAGCCAACAGTGGTGCACACGAGCGAGTGGAACACACACTTCACAATTGGGTGGAGCCAACAGTGGTGCACACGACGGAGCAGTGAACATATCTCCCAATGGGGCAGAGCTAACAATAGTGCACACGAGGGAGTCACAATGGGGCAAACAATACATTCAGATCATCAGTGGGTCTGTACTATCAACACTGGGGCCAGCAATGGATTCTGTTAAACAGTGAGGCTGCACCATCAAAAATATATATTCGGTCCAACAATTGTGGGTGTGGGGGGGGGACAGGGGACTGAATGTCCAGGGAGTGGAATAAGGAGAGTGTACTCTTATGATGGGGGAGGGTGGAACACTTCATTGGATGTCCATGGAGTGGAATCAGGAGAATGTGCGCTTATGATGGGGGAGGGTGGAACACTTCATTGGATGTCCATGGAGTGGAATCAGGAGAATGTGCTCTGGTGATGGGGGAGGGTGGAACACTTCATTGGATGTCCATGGAGTGGAATCAGGAGAATGTGCTCTTATGATGGGGAAGGGTGGAACACTTCATTGGATGTCCATGGAGTGGATTCAGGAGAGCGGGCTCTTATGATGGAGAAGGGCGGAAGACTTCATTGGATGTCTATGGAGTGGAATCAGGAGAATGTGCTCTTATGATGGGGGAGGGTGGAACACTTCATTGGATGTCCATGGAGTGGAATCAGGAGAATGTGCTCTTATGATGGGGAAGGGTGGAACACTTCATTGGATGTCCATGGAGTGGATTCAGGAGAGCGGGCTCTTATGATGGAGAAGGGCGGAAGACTTCATTGGATGTCTATGGAGTGGAATCAGGAGAATGTGCTCTTATGATGGGGGAGGGTGGAACACTTCATTGGATGTCCATGGAGTGGAATCAGGAGAATGTGCTCTGGTGATGGGGGAGGGTGGAACACTTCATTGGATGTCCAGGGAATGGAATCATAAGGCTGGACCACGGGGGGGGGGGGGACATGGCCTTCTAACATCAGGTCACTTTAACCTGACCACCAGGAACTAGCATGAGGATGAAGAGGGCCTTTACAGCAGCCATCTCGGCCACATGGCAAATCTGCATGGCATTAATAATGGGATGCCAACCATGTGCCACCGGATTTGCAGGTGCCATTACTGTAATAAAGGTGGGGGGGCACAGGCGAATGTCAGCGAATTGTTACCTGGCGACAAACCTGTAATCAGAGGCAAGACATTCCTGGTGTAGTGCGTTGCTGCGCACCCACAACCCTGCACCACGGTGACAACCTTGTCTCAAGGAGGAACTGCTCTCCTGATTGCTGGATCTTTACTGGACTGAAGAACGATTCTAAGATAATGGGCATCAGTCTCTTGCTCTGTCCCCTGACACTGGGGGACTCACTCTTCGTTACTGTTCCATATCCAAGTGAGTGGATCATGTGGGACGCAGTGTGCATTGGCTCAGGTGCCCAGTCCCACAAGAAGAGAGTGAACAGAAATAGGCTAACACCAAAAGTCACTTAAGAGATCTGTAGCATAGCTCCTAGAAAGCAGATACATGGTCTCAAAGCACTGTGCCCAAAGCTCAGCAGGAGCTGCACACTATCAGGAGGCAGGGTATGAAGATATTTCAAGGATGGAAGCTTTCACTCGTTTGTACTACGACTTGTAAGTTTGAAAGACTCTTCAGCTTGACTTTGGCGTACGACTCAACAGACACCAAAAGTTCTGCCCAATGAGAAACATACATTCTGCGTTTGAGCCTTGAGAAACTGCAGCATGAATCCCACGACAAAGGAGAAACTGCAGAACGGGTCCAATGACAGCAGAAGCTGCAGCATGGATCCAATGACGGAGCAGAAACTACAGCATGCATCCAATGACAAAGTAGAAGCTGCAGCATGGATCCAATGACGGAGCAGAAACTACAGCATGCATCCAATGACAAAGTAGAAGCTGCAGCATGGATCCAATGACGGAGCAGAAACTACAGCATGCATCCAATGACCGAGAAGAAACTGAAGCATGGATTCAGTCACAGCATAGAAACCTCAGTATGGATACCGTATAGGCAGCACGACATGGAACCAATGACCAAGCAAAAATAGTGGCATGGATCCGATCACTTCATGCACGCCCCTGTCTTACTACATTTGTGATTGTTGGGAATGAAAAGTCCTCTGCATAGTAATGGATGTGCAACGCTGTCCAGAGCGCCCCAACTGTACAGATGTCTAGATCCCTAAGGCTGATTTTAGCTGTCACGGGCAAACACGGGTCATGCATGTGCACCATGACAAAGGCCTATCTCATTGTTTGCAGTCTTGGAGGGGCGCCCAAAGGGCTACCCTTATAGGTCTGAAAGGCTACTGCCTTTACTAGCAGCTGAGCAGCGTGAGGGCAGGGATGGTAGCATACAGCGTACTGATCAAAGGGAGTGAACAGGTCCTTGTTAACCAGTGTCACTGAGGTGAGGCCTACAGGCACAGTCGTTTATAATTCTGTTACCCTATGCTTAGCTCACCTCTTGGCCTACATCAGTTTGGTGTCACGTGCTGCACAGTGCAGAAGTGGTGTACCAGCCCTGAGTGTATATGTGTCCTGGAATGGTACAATACAGGATAATTCAGTACAGTGCAGTGTGTGCATGTGAAATGCATGTGCTGGGTGTATGGCTGCCTGTGCGTGGTAGAATACATGAAGGGTGTAGTGCTGTGCAGTATGTGTATGTTGAATACATGTGCTGGGTGTATGTGTGCCTGTAAATTGTACAATACATGGAGGACTCTGGGTTCCATTTTGGGAGACCCAGGGCTGCATGGAGAAACATGAGGAGAGGAGGTAGGGGAATCCCCCCAGACACATTTTTGTATTGCTGCATTCCTGTGAGTTGGGTGAGACACCGGAGGAAGGGAGAGCCGAGCTCCTTGATTCAGAGAGGTCACTGGAAAGGGGCCTGGACACACCTCAGGAAGAAGATGGGGCTGAAAAGGGATTCATAAAGAGTAGGGCTGGGGCCCTGGGATAAACTTTAGATGCACATATTACTGCGGCTGACACTCCCATGGCCTGTGTTGTTCGGGCTTCAGCTTTAGGGTTGCTCCTGCTGAGACAGGCTGCTTTCTGGCAGAAGAGAGAGCAGAGGAGGGGCATTTAAAAAGGAAGCAGACCCCACACATAAACTTACAAGAAACATACTAAATCACATTTGGTATCTGGAAATTGACTAAGAATGGGAGGAGAGACTCCAAAAACCCTAAAGGGTCAAGCAGCCAGAGGGGCTGTGTGAGGAGGAGAAGTTCTGCACGACTTCTGCCTGTGATCAGGACTGGGGCCAAGGCCCTCTAGTCTCCCATCTTGGTGAGCGGACATCGCCCAGGGAATCCAAGACTACCTGCGCTGGAGCCTGAAGCCCCAGCGCCTGCTGCTTGTCAAGACTCATTATAATGAAGGGGTAACCCAAAATCAGTCCTTGGAGCTGGGTGTCGATTGGTACAGGAGACAATGGTCCTAGACCTATTTTTTTTTTTTTTTTACACAATTATTTCTTTTTATACACAATTGTAATTCAATATAGCTTATGAGCATGCGTAAAGTCAGCTTGCGGTTACATAGATACAGAAACAATGTAAGTATGATGTGCAACAACCTAAGAGAATTTAAAACAAGTATTTATTAATCATAGAATAAATCAACCAATCGTTGATATCTTACTAAATCGTACAAAATGGCAAGAGGAAAGAAAAAAGGGGTTGCTCTCTCGGTGACGTGTCCAAGCGAGGATATTTAATTACAATTGTGTAAAAAATAGGTCTAGGACCATTGTCTGCTTGTCAAGACTGTTTGCCTTGTGAGGAAGAGGAGAGAGTTGGAAGGCGCGAGGTCCAGGGGAGAATCCCATCAAGTGGACACCATGAGCGAGGTGTGAGTACACGGCTCCTGCACTATTTGGGTTGTTGCTCCTGGGCATGAAAAAGTGAGCAACCCTTGTATGCCAGAAGACGGCTGCAGTGAAGAGAGTTGTGGACATCATTATGCCGAACGGGTCATCACCCGTGTACAGTGAGGAATTGGCAGCCCTATATGCCAGAAGGGGCCGCCGCAAAGCAAACAGTGGTGGTCACTGTGCTGATCTGGCCGAAGCCAGTGTGCAGTGAGGGGCGTTGTGACCCCATATGCCAGGAGGGGCTGCCAGAAAGGAATCCCCTGTGTCAGTCAGGTTGAATCTCATGTGCAGTAGAGATAGGGTGACCCTGAATGCCAGCGAGAACTGCGTTAGTATCATTGCTGGAGGAGGGAGGCCACTATGGGGGCCCCGGCGCACCTGCACCCGATTGAAGGATCAGCATCATGTCCTTCGCACTACTTCCCTCCACCATGGGGCGGGCCAAAGACTTACCCTGCCAGGAGGAGCAGCGGTTACACGACCGCGTGTGAGGAACTCGAGGACCACCGAGCGCAGCCCATCTGAGCTGCATGCAGGGAACTCACCTCAACCAGCTGCTGCTCCAGGTCCCACAGAAGGGGCGTTCAGGGACGCCGGTCACTCCAATTATTCCAGGCGCGGCTAAGACGGACTTCTGGCCAGTTGGCCGCAGAGGCATTTGCTTGCTAGATAGCGCTTCGGTACTGGAACAGCTTTGACTTGAACACACAGTCAGAGTGGACTCTTGAGGCTCGGACTTCTAGCAGGGCTTATCCTGGGTGTTGCCGATGGTGAATGGGGACTAACCACGACTGTTACAGCGAGAAGGGAGTGGGACACAGGCCTATTAAACACTAGAACCCCGACTTCAGGGGGACTGTGTAGTTGTTTGTGAATGTCATATTTCCCTTTGTGTTAGCGGTAAAATAAAATACTTCTTTACATCATAAAAGTGAGTATTTGGCTGGACAATATATTATTGCTGCTACTGCGCATATTGTGAGCTTGTGTTCACCCCCATGTATCCACCAAACTCCGCTCTTTTCTTGTGTCCCCATAATTCTGTCTCTGTTCCTCCCCGTCTCTATCCTCCACTCTCTCCATCCATTCTCCATATGTCCCTCCATCCCAGCTTACCACTGCTCATCTTTATTCTTGCCCCGCTCCTGCTTCTCAGATCCCTTTTCTTTTTAGTGCCCATCCCTCTTCCATAGCCCCATCTTTCTCTCCCGGTGTCCCTTCCACAACACTCCTGGCGTCTCATCTCATCCGTCTCTTTTGTTCTGATGTTTCTCCTTCGCTCCCTCCTCGAGTCCCTCCCTGACCTCATATCCCACCTCACCTTGAGGCCCTCCTGCTGCCCCTCATCCAATCACCTTATTGTTGTCAGCTAACAAGCCATACAACTACACATAAAACACAGCACACACAAAACAATAAGATCATGACTTTACAGGAACAAAGGCTAATAACACATCAGTGCTTGTTAAGAGGCAAGAGAGAGCCTGGACCATGCAGCATAAAACCCCCCTCCCATAAGAAACCTACACCTCAGTAGGAACGATGCGTGCTCTCCACTGCTACCCCAGCAAGGAGTGGCGGATAATGATCCAAGCAGACCAGATTTAAAACCCCTTGAAGCGGCGCTGCTGGGAACCAGGTGCAGGACAGACGAGGCTTCCCGGTAATTAGAAAAAACTTTAACAAGTTTCCCTTCCTGTGATGCATGGTGTGGTGCAAAAGAGTAGTTTGTAAATGATTCACAAGTACACACCTTGCAGTCACATGAACGCTGTTACTACCACCTTTGCTTCTCGGACGCACTTGCAGGACACCAAAGCTGAATTTGATGGCCATGGTTTCCCCTGCTCCAGTAGAGATCACTTTTTACAACCACAAGTACATTCATCGCAAACAATCCTGGCATTAATGAACCATATTTAACTCTATAAAGAAGTTGCTCCTGCTGAACACATCTGTGGTTTCCTTAACCGTCCCCTGGGCATTAAAACTTACGAATGATGGATTTTCCCAAATCTCCCAGTCGCCTATTTCCTTTCAAGTGCCCTCGACATGTTTCAACCATCGGTTGCTACTCGCCGGTCGTGAAAAGGTGAAATGTAAATTTCACCATACGGATTACTGAGAACTTTAACCCAGTCCTATACTGGATAAAGAGCAGTAGTATGGACAACAGCAGGGGATGATGGGTAATAAAAATCAGACTGGACAACACCGAGGTACAGGCAGAGGGGTGGGTTTTACACCTTTAGTTGGTGTCGGTGCGCAGCCAGTCAAGGGGAGACGGGACCTTTTGGGTCCATGTTGAAAACAACCGATATGATGGATAAGCAGTGTTTGAAAAGCATATTAAAAGTTTTAGGATTCAATGTAGTGAGTTTAGATTGGTTTAATTATGTTGTACAGAGAAAGTTTGTTTTTCAGCACAAGTGGTGAAAACACTCCTGAAGAACGGACGACAGTTGTTCCGAAAACCAGCTGTGTACAACATCCATCCAACATGTATCAGTAAATAAAATGTGATGATTGAGAACTTTTGTTTCTTGGGGAAATGTAATAAAATGTGTTAAAGAAATTTCAAAATTAAAAGGATGGGATATTCGGAAATATTATGCATCCCTTATTTGATTAAAAAACACATGGGAAACAATGTTTGCATTGATTGGGTGAAGGAGGAGAGCGACCAGGAGGTGGCTCAAAAAATTGAATCGGCTTATGAATTGTGGAAACACAGGAGGCACCTTAGTACGTGCGTACTTTGCCACTGTGTTTCTCAGTAGGACATAAGATGTGTGCCGGTTTGTACTGGTCAAGGTCCCTAGACTTGTGGTACGTGAAAGGGGGAACAACAACAAAGTGCCCAGAACAAGCGTAGAACGGTGTCAAGCAGTCTACACCCTAGTTATGACATCTTTTAAGGACGGGTGCCCTCACCCACCCAGAAAGCCCCCAGCAGCTGCTTATGGCATATGTAGGGCCGAAACATGTCGATCTTATAAGGGTAGAAAATTCCCCTTTACTTACTCCTACACCATGGAGACTCAAAAAAATGTATCAGTCTACCAGCAGGCAGATTTATTACCATTCCTGCTCTACACTCAACAGAAGTTTCATCCCACGCCAGAGTCTCTAGGTCCCCTCCACCACCACACAGGGTTGACATGTCCACACTGAAGAGCTCCCTGGTCCAACAGGCTGTATTCCACATTGGTAATATCATTCTACCAGTGTGAGGAGAGGCCTGTGATGGAGCATGCCACCTCGGGGTAGGTAAGGGCATCACTGCCAGTGTGAGGAGGGGCCTGTGAGGAAGCATGCCACCTCGGGGTAGGCGAGGGCATCACTGCCAATGTGAGGAGGGGCCTGTGAGGAAGCATGCCACCTCTGGGTAGGTGAGGGCATCATCCCTCCATTGTGAGGAGGGGCCTGTGATGAAGCATGCCACCTCTGGGTAGGTGAGGGCATCACTGCCAGTGTGAGGAAGCATGCCACCTCGGGGTAGGTGAGGGCACCATTACTAGTGTGAGGAGGGGCCTGTGGGGAAGCACGCCACCTTGGGGTAGGTGAGGGCACAATTACCAGTGTGAGGAGGGCCCTGTGATGAAGCACGCCACCTCAGGGTAGGTGAGGGCACAATTACCAGTGTGAGAAGGGGCCTGTGAGGAAGCAAGCCACCTCCGGGTAGGTGAGGGCACCATTACCAGTGTGAGGAGGGGCCCGTGATGAAACCTGCGTCCAGTGTGGTCACTTATCTTTACAAAGCAAACATGAGATGATGGACGGAGCCCAGAAACTTTTCAGACACTCGCCCCCAGTCACAGATCTGAGTTGAATCCATCATCATTCTTTAGATCACTTCGCCACCTCAGTTCAGACCCAAATATATGCAAATCAGTCTTGACCCTGTGCCTCATGGGAACAGTCCAGCCTGGGACTGGGGGGTGAGTGTCTGAAAAGTTTCAGCACTCCGTCCATAATCTCCTTGTGTTTGCTTTGCTCGCCCTATGTTGGAAGGGTATGCCCAGACGTGGGCCCCTTGCTCACTTTGCCACTGGATTCCAGCTAGCCTGGCTGAAGAGGGCTGTTTGCCCAAAACCGGTCCCAGGATGCTTGTTTTCGGTCCAGGGAAGACATGGCTTGGCAGTTCGGGCTGGACTGTTCCCATGAGGCACGGGGTCAAGACTGATTTGCATATAGCGGTGTCTGAACTGGGGTGGCGAAGTGAGCTAAAGAACGATGATGGATTCAACCCAGATCTGTGACTGGGGGTGAGTGTCATCTCCTTGTGTTCACTTATCTTTACACCCGGCGGGGACAAACAAGAACCTCCCAAGCTTAAACCCATGACTTGGCCTAGAGAAGGAACCTGACCACAACCCATCCAACGTATGAGAATAGCCAATATTCAGGCAATCAGAGAATTCACTTTTTCCATACACAAGTGGAACAAACTGGCCTCATCACTTGACCGCACGATGCACATCCACGTCTCAGCAATTTTAGATGGTGTGCATGACTAAACTGAGCTCTCAGCTAGCCTCCCCGGGCACTGGAAGATGCTCAGTACTCCAAGGTTTGACATACTCCTGCCAGAGGTACCTATGGAAAGACAGGCCCTCATTGACCCTCAAGGCATTGCCCGTCTGACCCACACACCTGCTCATGAGGCCACAGAAGAGTTGGTTCTAGACCAATTTATATACAATTGAATTGTTCAATATTCTTAGCTTGAAAGACACATTACAAATGCATATGATTTGCATATAGTCAAAAGTACATACAATTTTTAATAAAATGAATAAGTACACTCTCAACAAATACAATGGCATTATTTAAATTAAAGAGAACTGTTTTATTCACACGTACTCTTTAAATGCGCAAATCGTCATATTCAATGAATGGAAAGGTTGCTCCAAGAAGGGAGGAAAAGGAAGATGTGCTCATGTGTAAGACAGATGGAGTAAAGAAGAAGGGATTTAAAATTACATCTAAGGAGGAGTTAATTACAGTAAATGTTTCAAAAAAGAAGAAGAACTGGATATATCTAGTTGTATTCAGATCAGTTCCTTGTTCGGGCCTGCCCCTTGCATCTGTTAAGTGGGCAGACTAAGGTTGAGAAACAGGTACAGGCCCTTTTTGGGTCTCGCCTAGCGTTGCAGCGCATGCGTTGCTCGCCTAGCTAGATCTATTGTAATCGAGGCGATTTCGGAAGTGGAGTGGAAGCTCCGCACATCCTTTCTATTGCCCAGCGTCATCCTTTATGGTAAACACTGGCCTCTGATTGAAGGTGAGGCTTTTTGGTGACCGCCCTGTCTCCTTTAGGCCCCGCCCACCCAGACTGGATAGTTTGCTTGGGGCTTGAGACTGTCTCCTTTAATTAGTGGGTGAGCACTTATTTTTTACATTCGCGCTATGGCGACGGCTTGATCTTTTGTGTGTACGTATATGCACTTTTATTTCCTGTATGTTTCCGGTTTATCAGTATTTAGTATGTGCATAATTCTCTGTGTGTGTCCAATATCGGATTTTCCTTGTAAACACTGGTCTCTGTATGTGTGAGCTCTTTGTTTTTGTGTGCTTTATCTGTGCTCATCTTCCATATGTGTCTGCCCACCATAGATGCATTTGCTTGTATTTTTTTCTCTGTGCACTTGATTTTCCGGTTTACTTTTGCGTGTGGATTTTTAGTGCCTATGGCCGCTCCTGTCTGTTTTTCCACGTGTAATTTTCTGTTGTGTGTGTTTACAGTGCGTTTGTGCGTGTGCGTGCGCAGACGGCGGCAGCAGTAATATACCACTTGATTCATAATCAGTCAAGACATTTGTAGAGCGCACTACTCACCCGTGAGGGTCTCAAGGCGCTAGGGGGTGGGGGGAGCAGCTACTAGTCGAACAGCCAGGTCTTGAGGAGTCTCCTGAAAGTCAGCAGGTCTTGGGTCTGCCGTAGGTGGAAGGGGAGGGTGTTCCACATCTTGGCGGCGAGGTGGGAGAATGATCTGCCGCCGGTGGTCGTTCGACGGATGCGTGGGACGGTGGCGAGGGCGAGGTCGGCAGAGCGAAGCTGGCGGTTTGGGGTGTAGAAAGATAGTTGTTCGTTAAGGTATGCTGGTCCGGCATTGTGGAGTGCTTTGTGGGCATGGGTGAGGAGCTTGAAGGTGATCCTCTTGTTGGCCGGGAGCCAGTGCAGGTCTCTCAGGTGGGTGGTGAGGTGGCTGTGGCGAGAGAGTCCGAGGACGAGGTTGCGGAGGCGTTTTGAATGCGTTGGAGTCTCTTCTGGAGTGTGGCCGTGGTTCCTGCGTAGAGGGCGTTGCCATAATCCAGCCCGCTGCTGAGTGCTTGGGTGACCGTCCTTCTGGTTTCGGTGGGGATCCATCTGTAGATCTTTTGGAGCATGCGGAGGGTGTTGAAGCAGGAGGAGGAGAGGGCGTTAACTTGCCGGGTCAGAGAGCGTGGGGTGTTCGTGGTGGCTTCGGATCGGAAAGGGGGAGGCGGAATCTCTGGGTTCTGCCGGTGAGGAAGGAGGTGATCCAGTCCAGGGGTATGTCTCGGATCCCTGCATCGCGGAGGCGTGTGCGCAGGGTGTGGTGGCAGACTGTGTTGAAGGTGGTCGAGAGGTCCAGGAGGATGAGGGCCATGGTTTCGCCGTTGTCCAGTATGGCTCTGATGTAGTCAGTGGCGACGATGAGGGCGGTTTTGGTGCTGTGGAATACGGATTGGGAGTGGTCCAGGATGTTGTTCTCCTCCAGGAAGCGTGTCGGTTGTCTGTTGGCCATCTTTCCAATGACTTTCGCTGGGAACGGTAGCAGGGAGATGGGTCGGAAGTTCTTGAGATCATTTGGGTCTTCCTTGGGTTTCTTGAGTAGTGCGTTGATCTCTGTGTGTTTCCAGATTTCCGGTAAGGTGGCGGTCTCGAAGGAGCTGTTGATGATTTTTCGGAGTTGGGGTGCGATGATGGAGCTTGCCTTGTTGAAGATGAGGTGGGGGCAGGGGTCGGAGGGTGAGCCAGAGTGGATGGTGTTCATGATGATTTTGATGGTGTCTTCATCGTTGACTTGGTTCCAGGAGAGCAGGAGGTCGGTGTATTTGGTAGGTGCTGAATCGGGGTTGTCGGCGTCTGTTGTTGGCGTCTGGGTGTCGAAGCTGCTGTGGATGTCTGTGATCTTGTGGTGGAAGAAGGTGGCCAGGGAGTCGCAGGGTTCTTGTGACGGTGGGATGTCATTGGAGCTGGAGGAGGCGAGTTCTTTCACGATGTTGAAGAGCTCTTTGCTGTTGTGACCGTTGTTGTCGAGGAGTTCCTTGAAGGAGGTTCTTTTGGTGGATCGGATGAGTTAGTGGTGTTTGCGTCTGGTGTTCGTGAGGGCGGCGTGGTGGTCTGGTCTTTGAGCGACTGCTTCTCGAGACTTCGGCAGGTGTTCTTGGAGGTCGGTATTGAACCAGACGGCTCTCGTGTTGGTGCGCTTGTTGGAGGGTTTCCTGATCGGGGCGAGGGTGTTGGCGCAGTTGTCGATCCATTGTCTGAAGGTGTGGGCTGCTGCTTTGGTCTGAGGGCTCGGGTGGAAGGTTTCGGGCGAGAGTGGAGATGAGCTGGTCTTCTGTGACTTTTCCAGCTGCGGTGTGGGATCCGTTGTGGTTGGTTGTGCGCAGTGTGTTTCTCGAAGAAAAAATAGATGCAGTGGTGGCCGGTCCAGTGGAGTTCGGTGGTGTGGCTGAAGGTGACGTGGTCGCTGGCGGAGAAGATGGGGTCGAGCGTGTGTCCAGCAGAGTGGATGGGTGCCGTGACGAGCTGTTTGAGTCAGAGGTTCATACTAATGACTGAAAGGGAATGAGAGGCGCAGAGGAGACACCACCGAGCGCGACTGGTTTGGAGATGCGCGTGGGTGCCGCACGCGATGAAGCCCGCTGGATCCACCAGTGCTATTAGAGGCTGGCAATACTGATTACTGGACAGCCTGTGTAATTTCACAGGTTGCTGCCTGGGTCAGTACTAGGCCCTGGAGACACCACCTATGCACCGATTCACTGCTAATGAAGGCATGAAACCATCAGCCGGCAGCTGCACCGTAGCATTAACAAGCATTTGCAATGCAACAGGTCTTGCATTTACACGAGTTTGAGCTATAGGCATTGTAAATGACTATGCCTTTTATTTAGGTTTGTGTTTTTGAAACATAAATAGAACGCATTGTCATTTACAATGCCAACAGCTTAAACTAGCATAAATGCGAGACCTATTGCATTGCAAATGCTTGCGGTCTCTGGAACTAAGACACGGTCTACGCAGGTGGCTCCTGAATGTCAGAATAATAATCGGCTTTGGGCGATTGCTTCACCCTTTAAAGGAGTTGTCAGCAGCCAATCCTTGATTAATCCCACATATGCGACACTGTAACTTTCGTGTATGGACTACCCACCCTATGGGGGCAGTGACCAGACAATACCTACCCACACCTAAACTTAGGTTGCCCCTCCTTCCCCTGTCCCGAGGAAGACCCGTCAGCTGAGGTTGTGAATTGCCCTCTATGCACTAGGGTCGAAATGTTGAAACCCCCCCCCCCCCGTGGGCCTGTACCAGTTTCTCACCCCCAGTCTGCCCACTTCACAGATGATGTCTTTCTGTGCACCTTATTTCAAATAAATATGAACACTACCTGAAATAACCTGCAAGGGGCAGGCCCGAACAAGGAACTGGTCTGAATACAACTAGATATATCCAGTTCTTCTTTTTTGAAACATTTACTGTAATTAACTCCTCCTCGGATGTAATTTTGAATCCCTTCTTCTTTACTCCATCTGTCTTACGAGCACATCTTCCTTTTCCTCCCTTCTTGGAGCAGCCTTTCCATTAATTGAATATGACGATTTGCGCATTTAAAGAGTACGTGTGAATAAAACAGTTCTCTTTAATTTAATTAGTGCCATTGTATTTGTTGAGAGTGTACTTATTCCTTTTGTTAAAAATGGTATGTACTTTTGACTATATGCAAATCATATGCATTTGTAATGTGTCTTTCAAGCTAAGAATATTGAACAATTCAGTTGTGTATAAATTGGTCTAGGACCAACTGTTCTCTATACCAATCGATACCCAGGTCCGTGGACGTTTTCTTGGGTTACCCCATTATGATATAATGGCATGAGGTCACAGAGGCCACACCTATTGTGTGATACGGCCACGCCCCCTGTCGAGCTCTAGGTAAGACACGCCCTTCACATAATTATTCAGACAGGCTCCTTCCCTGATGCTTGCACTATGAAGTGATGATGAAGATGAAATGTATTTGTAAAGCACAGCTGTCACCCTGGGAGGCGGCTGCCCTGGCGCTAATAACTGTCGTGATTGTGCTTGTTGGAAGAGCCGAGTCTTAAACCGCCAGCAGTAGGGTGACCAACTGGCATGGGTGCAAATTCAGGACGGTGAGTGTAAAAATTCAGGACAAAGGGTCAAAATTCAGGGCACAAATTCAGGATAGAAGGTCAAAATTCAGGACAAAAGGTACATTTTACAGAAACATCAGAGGAATTCGCAAAATAATATACAAGTAAATAGACAACCAACTTAAGTACAAGTCAAAAAAAGTTTATATTATGGCATTATTGTGGGCCAGAGCGGTTAGAAAAGAGTTGACATTACTACATAATGCCCTGGCTAGCCTATTTCAGCCCTCCTTATTTTACCTGTATATGGGAAATAGTATACTGATGGGCCATTTCATTTGTGCGAGCTGTAAACTGCAGATTATCCTTGATGCAGAGAAGTGTGCTACAGACTAGAAACTGCATACGCTGTTGAGGCATTATTGTAGGTCAGAAGGAGGCACTGTTTTTTGCATACAGAACATTTTCCATTGGATGGAAGCAAAATGACAACGCGCTGTTTTACTGATAAAACTATATAGCGCACAAATGATAATGTGCGGAAATGTGGTTTCAGCAAATAATTGTGCCCCTGGCGGAGCCAGCTTTACTGCTGGTTCCACCGGGTGTGACAATTTTGTTGGTCCCGCCCCTCCACCTCCAAGACCACATTCGCCAAGGATTCCCTCAGTACCACCATTCAACAGTGTCCCTCTTTTCTCCACATATCCTCTCCCATGTGTATTTTTTTTTTTTATAGTGGTACTCATCACAATGTGGTGTCAAGAGCGCTTCACATCACACACATTTTATTCAGAGACTATGACTCATCAGTGTGCAAGTCAATGTAGAGGAAATGTTACTCAAGACAATGAGGGCTGCAAGATGTAGGAGTTACATGTTATTCATACAGGTAGGCATTATACGCAGGGCCACCGGAATTATGCAAAAGGGTTGACTAAATTATACAGCAAGCAAAAGCAAATTATGCAGCATAATGCGGCACATATTGTTTAGTACTACTTTTTATTTTATTTTAAAACATGGTAAATTGGAAATACTGTCTGAGCAAAGATTTCCCCTCATCAGTACCAGCTTAACAACTAAATACATAAATAAGCAACGGAAAGGTGACCATTGGAGGGCCTTCCACTACGCCTGAACATAATTTGCCACTCTTTTAGTAACTTTTGATCCATTTAAGCTAATAACTTTTTTTGGTTTAAATCTGACCATTATGCAACAGATAATGGGTTATATGGTAAATGCGACAAATCAATAATTATGAGAAAAAAACTGCGGCCGCAACAGTGCATAATTTCAGTTGCCCCAATTATATGTTAAGAATGCTTGCTCTGGAGAAATACAAACTCCGGGTTTAAAACATAACATAGTGGTTGGGGGTTGTTCCTACTAATACATATTTATTATTATCCAAATGAACCCCTTGAACTATCTACATAAAAACATTTTTTTTAACTGCACGTTACACTTTGTGCCTTGCAAGAGGCACATTTTTCCTCTACTGTACTTTAAACCTGGGATCAGTCAAAGCTCAGATATCTCTCAATGAAATACATTACTCACCAGAGTTACATTGACATTTTTATGGTGGCATAATAATTGCAGGCTGGCACAGAAACTTAGAAGTCTTAGAAACTTAGAAACTTAGAAGTCTTTGCCATTAGCCCTGACATCTATTTGAAAATGCAGGGCACTGGGAACCCCAAAGCGTTCCCAGTGCCCTGCATTGAACTTCAGCTGCACTTAAGTTGAACTTAGTTTGTTATTTATTCATCCTTCTGAACAGCGGACAGAATTTTACTATTAAGTAAGTTAGCAAGAACGCTTCTAATATGCGTGGCTCCGAAAGCTTATGGATCCCACCATAGTTGTAACTGATGTTTTTAAACGCAGATTGCAACACAGACACACCACATGCTGTAACTTCAGCATGGCCCATTGTCATTCTGTATGAGAGAATTGCCACAGGCAGAATGACAATGGGGCTAATTGACACTCTGCAAGGCCTGGGAGGGGCTGTTGAAGCCTCCTCCCTTCAAAGAAACGCAAGCTGGTCCCTAACAGTGAGCGCTGTAGAACTCCTGAGGCTTCTCAAAGGGGCATCGCAGATTCCTGCAAACCCCAGAATTACGGACAAACGGTGTCCGTAAAAAGAATTATGACGGACAACGGACTTTGCAGTTAAATGACGGACTGTCCGTGAAATTTACGGAAGGTTGGTCACCCTAGCCAGCAGAGCTTTAAATGGGCCGGTACTCTCCGGCACGGAGTACCGGCACTTCTCTACTGCCCTGGAGAGTACCGGTACTCATGAAAAGGTAGGCTCATTAGCTGTGCTGGTGAGCAGGAGTGGAACGTGTCTCTGGCAGCCATGGCGCCGCTCCTGCACCCCCCCCCCCACCCCCCCACCCAGCTGAGCCATTCAGCAGGTTTCATTTGAATAGTGTCCGGGCGCTCACCATCACACTGTGCTTGACAGAGCAGGGTCCATTCAGGCCCTGTGCGGTCAATTCCATTCACACTATCCTGTGTGTCCGTGCAAGCACAGGAATCATGGCAGTGCCCTGGCAGTGGCAATCAGGCTACGGCCAGTCCGGCCTGGTGGCAAGTAAAAATGCCATGGTAGGTGAAGAGAAAGGATGGCTTTCATCATACCGGAGTCTTGTGTGTCTGCTAGGTTTGTGTGGATGCCTGTCTGTTTTTGTAAGAAAAAAAGTGAGAGAAAGAGAGAGAGAAAAAATCCAGACACTGTCTGTAGGTATTTTAAAGAAAATGGATGGCACTTTGTACATGTCTGCTCTGCGACAAAGATTCCTAAATAACGTAACAGGGAGGGTCGGTGGCTGGGTGGGTGAGTGGATGAGTGAGCAAGGGTGGATGTATAGATGGATGGATGAATAAATGGATGGATGAGTGAAAGCATGCATGGGTGAAAGAGGGTGGATAATTTGATAAAAGGGCGGATGACGGGTGGATAAGTAAAAGATTGGATGGATGAGTGAAAGGAGGGGATTGAGTGAAAGGGTGGATAGAATAAAGGAGTGAAAGGGTTGATGGATGGATGAGCGAAAGGATTGATGCATGTGGGAAAGGGTGGATAAAGAGATGGCTGAGTGAAAGGATGAATGGATAGGTTTGCAGATGGATAGGTTTAGATATGAAGGGTGGATAGACGGAATGGTGAAAAACTGAAGAGAAGACAGAATGTAAAGGTTAAATGGTGGACATCAGCCGGTAAATGGTAGGATGAAAGGATGAATGGATAGATCGATGGAAGAGACCAGAGATATCTTCTGGGGAGGGTCATGATGAGTGGATTCATTTGCTTGGTGCCATGAGAGCTTTGGTGCGACGGGTGCGGGGGGGGGGTATTTTCAGTTTCTTCCTACTCGCGTGCTCAAAAATATATAGTATTGTGCCAAACAGCAATGAACAGTGTGACGTTAAGAAGGTGAAACTATTGCAAAAAAAGTAAAATGTTAACATATCGCATTTCTCTTTCATTTTGTGCAATGAGTTAACCTGCTTTGTTTATATAAACACATTTGTCATGTGTTTTGGTGTGTGCTGCAACTAATATAGACGTTGTTAAGTATCACCATGTCTTGCCCTTTGCCCCGCCCCCTCACTACACCTCTACCTCATTTTAATGAGTACCTGCACTTCTTTTTTCCCATTTAAAGCACTGCCCGCCAGAGATCGGTTTCAGCGCATGGATCTGTTAAATCAAAGCGCAGGTGACTCTCCGTCACAGGGTCAGCCTGGGATGGGCGCCGTGCTGGGGGGTGACGCCTGACGCGGCTTCAGGGCGCTTTCCATTCATTGCCCGAGGATGAATGTATAGCTGAAAATGTGTCCTCTGGTGGTCTGCTCCTACATTTTTCAAAGGTCAGTCATAAAGGTGACATCGGGGCATGGATTGCTTCAATGGAGGCGCTTTGCCAAGCTCACGTGAGCTGCGACTGGCAGCCCGCTCTTTTCTCGCACTTTCTTTCCTTGGGGTGTGATGCGCGAGACTGAAAGTAGGTTAGAAGCACCGCAAGCGCGTCTTTCCTGCAGCCCTGGGCTGGGGAAGTTCACGTTTAGCCACTGCCCATGAGGCACCCACATACCACTCCACCTCACCCGAGGTCAGCCTCAACCTCCCCCTCTCGTCGGCCTTGAAGATGCAGAGGCGCTCTGAGGAGGTCAGAGAGTGGGCGCTGCCTGCTGGAGTGATGACGTATGCATAGAATGTGAAGAGTGGTGATGACGTGTGCATGGAATGTTAGGAGTGTGGAATGTGGGCTGTGGGAGTCCGGAAGGTAACTTCTTGCTCCTGTGGGTTTCCCCGCTACAGCTCATGTACGTCTTTCTCCTCGTGCCAGGGGCGTAGCTTCCATTGGTGCAGCAGGTGCAGTGGCACCGGTTCCCAATAAACCCTAATTATTGATATCTTTTACAATTAAAAGCAGCGCAGCGGTGGCCCCCCAGCCTGCCTGATGGATAAGTGGAGGTTGGCAATGATAAGAATTGTTCTACGTGAACTCGAGTCCTTTCTCAAACTGCTACATGTCCCTCCTTTACTGCTGGGTCGCCAGACTTTTCCATGGGTGACTGGGTCAGTTCACGCCTCACTCTTGCTTTAAGCCCCCCCTCATACTCGGTATGTGCTTCCTCCCTCCGTGGTTTCTCCTCTCCAGGTCCATCCCAACGGGTGTGCATCACCTCCGTGTGCCTCCCTTGCCCCCCCCCCTCCCTCTACGCCACACCTTCACCCCGCCCTTCCCTCCTGCTGTTCACCACCTCCATGTCCCTCCTTCCCCAGCCCTGCCTCTATTCTCCACCCTTCTTCACACGCCCCTCCCTCCTGTGGTCGCCACCCCATGCCTCTCCCACCTCTGTCCCTCTCCATGTCCCTCCCACCTCCATGTCCCTCCCTCCTGCCTCAGCCGCACCTCCCCGCCCCCTCCATCCAGTGTCAGATTTGCACCCACACAGATGCAAGATTCCCGGCCTGGTCTTTCTGGTTTTCCCAGACAGCCTTTCTTGATGTGTGTTTTGGTTTGTTTGATATGTTTGTCAGGTGCTGGCGGCTACCCCGGGGCACTCTCTCAGCAGAAGAGCCGTGGAAGGGATGGGCGCGCCCCTTCCCCAAAAAGGGCCAAGCACAGAAAAACACTGAATGAGTAAACTTCAAATCCAAAGGACAGAATCCCCTGCTTGACATGGCCCAAGATCCCCACACACTCAGACGTGGCGTAATCATAGCTTGCTGGTGGCAAACATGGCCTCTGTATACTTTACTGTAGCATCTCGGCTCCACACGACCAGGTACTGCTCTGTATTTGCACTACAGATATGCACAATGTTTCATGTGATGTCACCACTATTGCTATCCAGCAAACATCAAGTAATTTTTAGGTCTGGCCTTACAGCTCGCTCAGCTGTCGCCCGACCATATGTGATCATCCGAAAAAAGTTTAAGAAGCAACAGAGAGAGGGGCTTAGGATACGCCCACATGTTGGTCTTTCTACAAGCTTTTCATTGGGCAGATGGCGTGTGCTTCCACTGAAAAAGAGTGCCTGTTTTACAACGCTGTTTCCACAACGCATGCCTTCACAACGGGTCATCACAAGGTTGTTACCACGCGTGTCATTACATCGCAAGTCGGATCAATGACTTGCTGTAGGGGGGATGCAACACCCGGGAATGTGTTGGATTTGAAATCCAACACCTTCCCTGCTGTTGCACAAACTGGAGTAGGAATAGTAATGAATACTATTCCTAAATCCAGCGCGCCCCCTACAGCAAGTTGTTGATCCGACTTGCGATGTAATGGCACAGCGTGGTAACAACGCGGTCGTTGTAACGACCGCGTTGTAAAGGCATGCGTTGCAACGTCATATATTCGTAGGTTAAATGTGGAAGGTAGTTCAGATGCAATGGATACGATTAATTTATGAAAAGTTACAACAGAGACACTAGGCCTGACTTATTTATTGTGAAAAGCAAAGTCAAAGGCAGAAGGCCTCCAAAGGTGGACTGCTATTACGCTATGTTAAAGCCAGTAGACATGAATTTTTTTAATGTAAGCTCAGATATTATTGGACGAGGTCATGCTTTTCGTGTTGGCTAGCCCCTATTGAGAAACCCTGGGGATAGAAGATTTGCACAGTGCTCATTTGTGTTAACTCCAATTATGAGAAGTTGAATACTGCGTTGCCTCGGCTGTAATTTTGTAACTATATTTAGTATTCAAACATCTGGGTGTTGGGCACCTTCTCTGACAAACACGGAGTGTAGAACATTCAGCATGGGGCATGGGCCGATCACGTCAGCCGCTGGCTCGATTGCCTTGTGGGTGAAGGCATTTTGCCCGATCACATGTGCCATCTGTGTGAGAATGAGTGCCCTCAGTGGCACGGCTGATGGCCCAGTTCTTTATTTTCCGATTTTTTTAGGGCCCCGCCCTCCCGCCCAGTCCCCCTCTCGGCTTGTCTGACTGAAGTCTAAATCAGCTACTCACAGCGCACAATCCCTTTCTCTGGTGTAGGATTTGAGGACAACCGCTCCATTCACAAGACTAACTCAGTCTCGTCACCCCTTTCCTCTCCTGGAACGAATATTCCATCTCTACTCCCCTAGCCTCACTTGAGGCAAACGGATGATGGATCAATCCAGTGTGCCAAGCAGCAGCAGCGTTACATCACTGGGAGTCACCTGTTGCCTCAAAATGGCAGCTTCTCATCTAGCTCATCACTGCCCGATACCTATGAAAACTTTTTTGGTAGGAGCTCCTTGTTGTCCATTACTTTAGGTGACCACAGACACTTTCCAGTTGGCTCAGGGCCATCCGCTCCCAGTTAGCTCAGGACCGCCAGCTTTCAGGACCGCCAGCTCCCAGTTCGCTCAGGACCGCCAGCTCCCAGTTCGCTCAGGACCGCCAGCTCCCAGTTCGCTCAGGACCGCCAGCTCCCAGTTCGCTCAGGACCGCCAGCTCCCAGTTCGCTCAGGACCGCCAGCTCCCAGTTCGCTCAGGACCGCCAGCTCCCAGTTCGCTCAGGACCGCCAGCTCGCTCAGGACCACCAGCTCCCAGCTCGCTCAGGACCACCAGCTCCCAGCTCGCTCAGGACCGCCAGCTCCCAGCTCGCTCAGGACCGCCAGCTCCCAGCTCGCTCAGGACCGCCAGCTCCCAGTTAGCTCAGGACCGCCAGCTCCCAGTTAGCTCAGGACCGCCAGCTCCCAGTTAGCTCAGGACCGCCAGCTCCCAGTTAGCTCAGGACCGCCAGCTCCCAGTTCGCTCAGGACCGCCAGCTCCCAGTTCGCTCAGGACCGCCAGCTCCCAGTTAGCTCAGGACCGCCAGCTCCCAGTTAGATTGGCAATGCCGTCTTCCACCTAGTTCAACTTGCGAGTTCCCAGAAGGCCCAATAAAGCGTATTCCCAGTCAGTTCTTCATTTTATGTTTCCTCTGACCATGCTATTGTCAGCCGCCTGACCGTAGGAAGTTTACACACAGCTTAATTTCGCCAGTTCTTACTATATACACTTTTGCCAGATAACTTGTCATTCCCATCTTTAGGTTATCTGAACATTGCCAAATCTGCTGGGTCCATTTTGCCAGTTCCTATATTGGTCATCTCTGCCAGTTACCTATACACACATTATAGCGAGTGACGCGTTTCCTGGAACCTCATCACGGTCAGTTTGAAAGTAGTTCATAGCAGCCACTTCACACTTCGACAACTGGAAACGGGCAGTGGCCACCGAATCAGTGACCATCCCCCGCTCACTCATCAATGGCTTTCTCCAGTAAGTTCTCGTTGTCAGGCACTTAAGCACATTATTGTCAATTCTGTTAGCCTATTAATGCCTGTTCTGTTAGACAGGGGCATAGCTTCAGAGGAGGTGTTTGGGGCGTGACACCCCAAATAAATGCATTTTTGGCTTAAGAGTTGGGTCTAGGGGCCCCAAGTTGGGTCCCCTATGCCTTTGTTGGTTTTTCTCATCGTCCTCATTTCACAAAAAAGTTTATCTGGTTAGTATTTTTTTATGAGGATCTTAGACAGAGGCCCTCCTTCCCCCCAATGCTAAACAGTATTGAACCGGTTTCTCATAGAAACCGCCCATCCCAAACGCTGGTCATCCCTCCACTCTTCGGCATGCTGGCCAAACCCTGGCAGGCAGTTCAGGGATGGCGGGGAGATGGGTTTGGACCAATGGGACACAGTGGGTTTCCCGCAGGGTGCAGGGTAAAAGGTTCACCCGCGCACTGTAGGTTTGCACGCTCAGCCACTGGAAGAGCTGCAGCAGGCTGTGGGGCTCCCGCACTCCTGGACCACAACAGCAGAGCCGCCACCTGCTAAAACCAGGCCACACTGTTCCACACAGAGGAAATCTGGACCGCCTGGTAGAAGGGAAGTGGGGAGAAAGGGGTTGGGGATAGAACACAGTAGGGGGTGGGTGGGCAGAACGAAGTTATTGAAAGAAAGGAGAGGTGCGGGGGGAGGAATAAGAGGGAGAGGACGGGCAGGGTGAGGAAGCAATGCAGGCGCTTGAGCCATAGAATAAGAAGCAAATGAGAGTGACAAAACCAGGCAACAGTAAGCAATGGGTGGGGGTCAAAGGCCACTGTAGGCTAGAGACCAGCTTGAAAGCTGGAGGGCAGGTGGGACCTCAAAAGGAAGAGCATCAAATGACTGCCTTCTGGTCGTCGAAGCACAACCACGAAAAAAGGCTCCGTTGGCAGATCCTGGAAGAGTGGCGGCTGTCATTGGGTGTCCTCCAGAGTCCAGCTGTAACCATGACAACAGATGGACTCTTTGCTTTCCAGCTGCAGGCTGGCCTGAAAGTTCACTTTCAGACCATTGACCTGGAGGCGCTGTAGGTCCACATTCCCATCTCTCAGATAGTTCATCATTGTCAGTTCATTATATATACACATTATGGTGAGAGGCCGGTGTTGGAACCGCAGTTTTCCAAAATGAGCTTACTGTGTGATCTTGGGAAAAATGTCCCTGTTGCTTCATTTGGCCCAGTTGTGAGACATTACACCAATGAGCTCCTCCACTCTTACCTTTCTGAGCCTCATATGCAGCCCTTGCTCCTGTCTTAGGTCTGTCCATGGGTTATCGGTAGTCCGGAGAGTACAGCCAATCCATGGAAGAGGCCACTCCAGAAGCCTCACCGACCAGGGAAATGGAGGTCCACTTTCGATGGCCCTCCTTTTCAAGGACCCCAAGTTCAGGAAGGTAGTCCGAGAAAACACAGCTGCTTGGGTCAGACACTGTCTGTAAAGCATGCTGCTGCCTCCATAAACCCCACTGCACTCGCCCTCTACAGAATCTCAAAGATGTACTGAATTGCATTGCATTTATATAGCGCTTACTACCCCTGAAGAGGGATTGAAGCGCTTTTTCGACAAGTAACGCGCTACTCGGGAACTATGTGGCAATTCCTTCAGACACTTGTATCTGCCTCCACCTCCACATGCAAACAGTGAGTGCATCTGAGGTCACTGTGTCTCAGTGGCCAGAAACCAGCTCAATAGCGCTGCACTGACGCCCTCCAAAAGGGGGAGCTAGAGGGATACATTCAAGAGCTAGTGGTAGAAAAGGGAGGGCCAAGGGTGGCCAAAGGAAGGGAATGGAGACCAGAGTGTGACAGAAGGGAGAGATCAGAAGAACAAGGGCAAGAAAACGGGGACAGCAAAGGGAACAAGCACTGGCAGGGACAATGGGTCTGGCCTATGAATGGAAGTTCCTTTTGTGTCACTGATAGGTTTGGGAACTAATTAAGAACTACGTCACTCATCTTTACAGTCATGCGTCCGGTCACCCATTCACTGACGGTCTTACATTCACCCTCACACACAACCACAATAAAACACACACAAACTCAACAACATATGTAAGATAAATTAAAAAACCAGAAGTAGAAAAATAAAAAATGTTACGGTCTAAACACCAAATATGCAAAACTACAGTTGGCAAAACAAAAACCATCCCTCTTAACCGTCTATCAAATCTTGTTAGAGGGCGCACCAACACCAAACCCCCTGCTAGCTATGGTAACCTGGGATTCCTTGTAACAAGATACTTACCTGTAGGCTTCAATACAGAGCGATAACACTTCTCCGCTAAATGCACATGGACGTATACTTTTCACATCCGTGTAGGGCCTACTGCCTTTAACTTTTCAAGATAAACAATCAGGCCTACTATCGCCTTTATTATTGGCTTTACGCTACAGCCAACTCTTACCTACGGCACCCCTCAAAAGCCATACAAAAGGCAACCATCAGGTGTGCTGTAATAAAATTACAAATGTACAACATTACAGTTGTCAAAACAATATAAAACCCCTAGTAATAGAACCCAATAAGGATAACCATAGTGCAAATCATCTATCACCAACACCAAAATCCATGTCTACTACAGTAGTGGCAAAATTCCATTTAACAAAATGCCTGCCTACAGGCTTTAGCACCTTGAGATAACAATCCACCATTAAAAGCCTATTGCCTTTAGACATTGCTTTTCACAACACACAAGGTCTCCTTGCTTGGTCATAACCTTAAATTAAAAACAGATCACACCCAAGGAATCTGATCTGCCTTTTTCCAGTGAACCAATAAGGCCTTTAGCCTTCACCACTGGCCTGACGCTATAACTAACACAGGCCTACTTAAGTGTGGGTAACATAGTAAACAACATGCATAGTCATAACATTGCCAATATGTATAAGATACAGATTGAAAAACAATATACAATCCTCTTAATAGGGCCTAACAAAAATGATGGCAGTGAAGTTCCAATCCCAGGGTTTGTCAGAGTGGGTGGCCTACACCAGACCCCTTGCCTACCATGGTAAGCTTTGAGATTACATCTAACCGAATACCCGTCTACAGCCTGTAACACAGTGTGGTTACAATCTACTGTTTGAGGCCTACTGGCTTCAACAAAAGCTTTTCACAATAAATGAGCCTGGCCTACTGCCTTTGCCATAACCTTTCATAATAAGCAGATTAGACCTATGGTATCTGGCCTAACTTTTCTCAGCGCACCAATTAGGCTTATAGCCGTGATCATTGGCTCGTCATCAAAACCAACCCAGACCTCCTGTACGAAGCCAAAGCCTTCCCACAAGGCAAACATCAGGCACACGCTCATAAAATTAGAAAGGTACACAAAGCTACAGATGCAAATCTATAGCCATGATTTGTCACAGGGAGTAACCCACACCGAAACCCTTGCCTACTAGGGTAACCGGTGAGATTCCATGTAACGAAATCCTTCTCCGCAGGCCTTCATACAGAGTAGAAAAGTCCACCCTTATATTGATGGATGTGAACATTTTCTTTGTCAAGCCTTTTGCCTGTATCATAACATTTCTTTATAAACAGATCAGGTCTAAAGCCACAATCAGTGGCTTGCCACCATAACCTACTCAGTTTTGCTGTATTGAGTGTAACCCTTGCCACCAGCCAAAAAGTGCAATCCAAGCACTATTTGTAGCGGAATCAGACAACTTCAGCCCAATCAAATTCTGTACTCGTGGAAACCAACAGGTGGGGGGAGCTTGAGCCCTTCTCCCAGGAGTACTCTGAAAGTTCTTTCGTTGACCACAGAAGGACTGGCAAAAGCTGCATTGTCACACCAGACCTAAAAAGCATTGGCAATGGCAACCGGTCTGGCCTATGAATGAAATTGCCTTTCTTGACATTGATGGTTTTACACACACAATAAGACAATGAGACCGCATACATGCACTATGCCACTCACCTTTGCACTCAGGCATCAATTCATCCAACCACTCACTCATTCTTGCATTCACCCTGACACAACCACAGCAAAACTAGAACATGCTACCATCTAAACACGGCGGTCATGTGCTTTCAATAGCGAAACTAAACATAGAAACGGGTGTCTGTCTTGCAAAGGTACTGAATGTAGTCTGTCATTGTTTAAGGTTTAGCATGGCCACAGTGTTTAGAGCCAACATGTCAGCCATCTTGGAATGGCAAAATAATGATCCACAACAGAATTCCAAAATGCTCTACTGTTTAGAAGAAGTGGCCACATAAGATACGGTACACTGAAGGTGAAATGAGGAGCAATCAGGCAACCCGTTGGCAATGCCTGCAGAGCTGTAGTATTCCTAAGGAACATTAAAATAAAAAAATAAAAGAATTTTCTTAAGAAACATTAAAATGAAAAGAGGTGAAGCAAAGAAATGAAAAGAACTATAAATGGAGAAAATTGAAAACTAAAGGACTGGCCAATCAGGGTTTGCCAACCAGCCTAGACACTGAACCGCACTCATTTCCAGATGGATGAACATATGCGATCAGAAAATGCCGTCCCTCGCAGGGCAAGCGAGCCAAAGACTGATGTACTCTGAACCATTACCCCATGCAGTAAGCGGTCATGGATGGACGCAGTGTGTAAATGACACTAACACAGGCCAATGACAGAGCAGAGCTGCCTCAAAGGCCCTTTACGTAGCTATATGGATATATATTTATATATATGGATATATGCATTTTTAATGATTTTTTTTAATTACAAGATCCAAGCAGACCGCTAAAAATATTCTAGCAAAATTATTACAATGCAAACCTTCTACACCTAGGGTTTGTCAGAAGTGGCAACCAACACCAAAACCCTTCGCTACGAAGGTAATCTGTGACATTCCATTTAACAAAATACCCAACAGTAGGTTTTAGCACAGCAAAATAACAATCCACCCTTAAATGTCTTTTGACTTTCAAATATGCTTTTCACGATCAAGATGTCAAGCCTACTTTATCTTAACTTTTCATGATGAACAGATCAGACCTATGGCATCAGACATATTTTTTCCTAATTAACCAATCAAGATTGTCACCATAACGATCCAATGCCTCCTGTATTGAACTTAATATCTCCCACAAGTCACGCATTAGTCATACAATCATAAAACTACATAGCATACAAAGAAAAATACTATCTCCCCTAAGAGGGCCAAACAGGGATTCTGACAGAGAAAATCTTCTATAGCAGGGTTTGTCGGAGCGGGTAACCAGCACCAAAAACCATTGCCTACCTCGGTAATCTGTGAGAATAAAAAAAATACCTATCTGTGGGCTTTAATAAACAGCAATAACAATCTACCCTTAATTGCCCATAAATATTATCACATGGCTTTCACAATAAATGTCTCAGGCCTACAGCCTTTATCGGAACTTCCATTATAAATAGTCAGGCCTATAACTTTTTTCATTGGTTTGTTCCCATAAGCAACTCTCACCAAAAATGTTGGTCATATGCCATCCCACAAGACAACCATCAGGTACACCGCAATAACACTACAAATATGTACAAATTATAGTTGGCAAAACAATAAAAAAAATCCCTCCTAGCACAGCCTAAATATTATCATAGTTTAACCCCTTCAGTGCCCGCCCCTTTCCCCGCCCTGTGCCGGCCGTTTCATTAGCGGGCGGGGTTTATGACGAGCTGGTCTCGTCATGGGCACAGCGCAACTGCGGCCCATGACGAGACCAGCTCGTCATGGGCATTGAAGAGGTTAAATAGTCTCCCCCCCCATAGCTTGTTTGGGTGGGCCACCAACACCAAAACCCATGTGTACTACAGTAACCTGTGAGATTATTTGTGACAAAACACATTCCAGCAGACTTGAGAATAGTGTAATAGCAATCCTCTCTTAAAGGACTATTGCCTTTAACACATGTTTTCACATTAAGCAATTAAGGCCTACTTGCTTTGTCATACATTTACATTATACAAGGGACAAAGTACGTCCTGCCATACATTATAAGAAAATTGCATGTCACCGAGGAGTCCCATAACCATATAGAGTAACTAAGCCAAAGGACGAGTTCTTCTATAAGCTTATGGAACACTTTATACTATATAATACATGGTCACACCCTCACCTTTTCCTTGGTGCGCAAGTCCTTCAAATGCACGTTTGCAAAGAATAAAAATAAAAACTCTAGTGCAAAATTAAACACAACAAAAACCGGTCAGATAAGGATGTGGTACACTGGAGACAGCAACCACTGTCTCTCATAGGAAGAGCCACACGGTTTAAAATGATGTTGCTACCACGATTCCTCTATGTTTTACAAAATACACCATGTAGGGTACCATCAGACTTCTTTCGAAGGAAAGTCGACAGGGAAATAAGATTATTATTAGGGCATGGGGGGGAAGCCCAAGGATCGCCCTACACACATTACAGAGGAGAGTGTTCGAAGGCAAACACAGCTAGTCACGATTAACGCATGGGTGTTCATGGAAAGGGACGAACCCACATACAGGGTAGATCACCAGTCGATGGGGCAGATGGGATATCCAGCGGCACCTTATCAAAAAATGGAGGGGTACCCTACCACAACCGCATACGCAAACGGTAATGTGTATATGGCAAGAGGCAACAAAATTCCTGGGATGGGAGGGAAAGCTTACAGGAAGGACTCCTCTGTGGTATAGTGACCTCCTAAGGGAAGTAGGTGGACTAAAGGGATTCAGTAAGTGGAAAATACTGGGTATTGACTCCTTAGAGGATGTATGGAGGGGACAAAAGGCAATTGAATTTGAAGTTAAAAACGGAATACGAAATGTCTGATACTGATCAATTCAGATATATCCAGCTAAACACGCAGTGCGATGCCACATCCCAGAGGGCGAACAGATAGTGGAATATACGCCACTTGAGGATAGGTTACTATTGGACCCTACGACTGATAAGGCCACTTCCCTCCTCTGTAAAAAAAATAATGAACACACAGGACCCATTGGGAACCCTACAAGAGTCGTGGGAAACGGACCTGGGCACAATAGAAGACGATGATTGGACAGTGGCTATATAGAGCCCTAGGGAGGGTGCAATACGAGTGCGATGTCGCCTTATACAGTTATGAATTCTTCATAGATGCTACACCTCAAGGACACTTCTATACTGAATCGGCCACAGCGAGACTGACCTATGGGCCCAGGGCTGTGGGGAAACGGGCACATTTTTCCACACGCTGTGGGCCTGCCCTACTATTCAACAGGATTGGGAAAAGACCATACAGGTAATGACTGAAGTAATAGGCCAAGCAGGGAAGCCAGTTGGCACATACTATGTGTGGAAAATGAAAATAGATGGCCTAAATACACAACACTATCGCTCAAGATAGCGGACATGGAAGCCAAAAGAAACATCGTACGAGCGTGGGGGGCAATCCAACCACCGGGGGTTACTGAACGGAAGGAGGACCGAGACTGGTGCTGCCTGGCTGAAAAAGTGGTGTACCAAAGCAGGGGAGGCCAAAAGAAGTGGGATAAGATCTGGGGCAGATGGCTGGCCTATAGGTGGCACCGAGATCCTGGCGATCATAGAAACATTGATGGGGGAGGGGGGGCAATCCAGTAAGGTTCCATAAGACGCTTCAATGGCACTAAGGAAGGCGATCGGGAGAATGCTAACCTCTAGCTATTACTGACAAGAATCTGTTGTAGTAGGTTTATAATGTAATAAAGACTGAAAGTGTCAAATGTTATGGATATGCCTAGAACGATGACACTCCAGGGAAGAGGTGTGGCGCCGTGGCCAGGGCGACTGACTCCGGAATCTGGGGATCACGGTTCGATCCCCGGCGCCGTCAACAGATTAGCCCAGCACCATGTGACTCTGGGCAATAGCTTGCTTTATCTTCCAGACGGCCCCCAGCGCCTAGAGACCCTTACGGGTGATTGTTTGCGCTTTACAAATGTGGATTATTATTTATTATTATTATGATTGAACACCTGTTTTGCCAAGCTTATGTTCAATAAAAAGATTTTTTTTTAAACCTGCTAGATATTTGTTGCAAAAAGATATTAGAAAAACTTAAATACAGGTCTGTTTTTTTTTCAACGAAAAAGCTTAAGTAGCTCGGAAATTGTAGATCCGTCGATAAAGATTCTAGCTTTTCTCTATCTAACTGCAACAAATAAACATATTCTCTCTGCTTGTCATGGTAAGCTTTTAAAATAAAGCAGAAGAAAGAAAAGTAATGTTTTGTTTTCGTTGCTTTAAACAGCTGCTTTTATTATGATCAGTGACCTGACCTGCCTTTCACCTCCGCTGCTGGCAACAGGCATTGTGAGGTCAGAATGTGACTGCAATAACCTAGAACAATAGAGTTCGGAGGTATTTTCTTAAATATCAAAACTGTGTCACTAGTTGACAATTAGAAAGTAATTAGAGGCGTGCATTTATATTTGCATTTATATTATAAACAGATCACAACTAAGGAATTTGACATAACTTTTGCCAGTGAACCGAGAAGGCTGCGCCTTTACCATGGCTTGGTACTATATACAATGCAGGCCTACGGACGTGCACATATACGGACACCCATGAGTCATACATTTATAAAATTACAAATATGTACAAAATTACAGTTGGCAAAGCAAACTCTGATCTCTCCTAAAACATTCTTATAAGGATTTTTGTACAGCGTGTCATCTATCGCGACGGTTTAATCGGGGGGATCACCAGCACCAAACCTGCGAAATTCCATGAAACAAAATACCTGCCCACAGGCTTTAGCACAGTAATAAAAATACATCCTTAGACGCCCATCATCTTTAACATATGCCTACTGGCTTTGTCATAATGTGTCATAATTACCAATTAAATGATTTAAACCATAATGTTTCTTAATTAACAGATCAAACCTATGAAATCTAGCATGGTTTATCCCAATGAGCCGATGACGCCTTTCCCATTGGCTTTAAAACTTACCCAATACTGGCCTATTTAAGTGCACATCAACTAGCTACCATCATGCATACAATTATAAAATTCACACCATGCAGAAAAATACAGCTTTCAGAACAGCATACAACCCCTCTCAACAGAGATAAACAAGAACCATCCAGTGAAAACCCCCAGGGTTTGTCAGAGTGAGTGGCCAATGCCCTTGTGAACTACAGTTTGTGAGATTACATGACTATAACATGTAACACAAGTTTGATAACAACCAATGCATACCGGTAGGCTCGCTTTAGAAAATGCTTTTCAAAATGAATTACCTAGACAAACTGCCTTTATCATAAGCAGACAATGCGGACGCCTCCAGCCTCCCTCCCCAAGGGGCGTCCACCTTCATAGACAATGAGGACGCCTCCAGCCTCCCTAGGGGGCGCCCATCTTCATGGACACCGAGGACGCCTCCAGCCTCCCTCCCCAGGGGGTGTCCACCTTCATAGACAACGAGGACGCCTCCAGCCTCCCTCCCCAGGGGGCATCCACCTTCATAGACAATGAGGACGCCTCCAGCCTCCCTAGGGGGCGCCCATCTTCATGGACACCGAGGACGCCTCCAGCCTCCCTCCCCAGGGGGTGTCCACCTTCATAGACACAGAGGACGCCTCCAGCCTCCCTCCCAGGGAGTGTCCACCTTCATAGACAACGAGGACGCCTCCAGCCTCCCTCCCCAGGGGGCAGCCACCTTCATAGTCACCGAGGACACCTCCAGCCTCCCTCCCCAGGGGGCGTCCACCTTCATAGACAATGAGGACGCCTCCAGCCTCCCTCCCCAGGGGGCATCCACCTTCATAGACAATGAGGACGCCTGCAGCTTTCCCCCCCCCCCCAGAATGCGTCCACCTTCATAGACACCGAGGACACCTCCACCCTCCCTCCCCAGGGGGCGTCCACCTTCATAGACACCGAGGACGCCTCCATCCTCCCTCCCCAGGGGGCGGCCACATTCATAGACACCGAGGACACCTCCAGTCTCCCTCCCCAGGGGGCGTCCACCTTCATAGTCACTGAGGATGCCTTCAGCCTCCCTCCCCAGGGGGCATCCACCTTCATAGACACCGAGGACGCCTCCAGCCTCCCTCCCAGGGAGTGTTCACCTTCATAGACAACGAGGACGCCTCCAGCCTCCCTCCCAGGTAGTGTCCACCTTCATAGACAATGAGGACGCCTGCAGCCTCCCCCCCCCCCCAGAATGCGTCCACCTTCATAGACACCGAGGACACCTCCAGCCTCCCTCCCCAGGGGGCGTCCACCTTCATAGACACCGAGGACGCCTCCAGCCTCCCTCCCCAGGGGGCGTCCACCTTCATAGACAATGAGGACGCCTGCAGCCTCCCCCCCCCCCCCCCAGAATGCGTCCACCTTCATAGACACCGAGGACACCTCCAGCCTCCCTCCCCAGGGGGCGTCCACCTTCATAGACACCGAGGACGCCTCCAATCTCCCTCCCCAGGGGCAGCCACATTCATAGACACCGAGGACGCCTCCAAACTCCCTCCCCAGGGGCGGCCACATTCATAGACACCGAGGACGCCTCCAGCCTCCCTCCCCAGGGGGCATCCACCTTCATAGACAATGAGGACGCCTCCAGCCTCCCTAGGGGGCGCCCATCTTCATGGACACCGAGGACACCTCCAGCCTCCCTCCCCAGGGGGCGTCCACCTTCATAGACACCGAGGACGCCTTCAGCCTCCCTCCCCAGGGGGCATCCACCTTCATAGACACCGAGGATGCCTCCAGCCTCCCTCCCAGAGGTCTTCATCCTAGTTCGACATTGAGAAGGCCTCAGACATCCCTCATCTGGCTGTAGATGATGGGGAAGGAGGCCGGAGGCAACAGGAAGGGTATGGGTGAAATTGATACGCTCGTCTGTGGAATATGGGGACAAACAGAGACTGGGGTAGAACCAAACCGGAGCAGTATTGGAGCTCCAGGTGGTTTGTTTCAGGTGGTGTCATCAGGGGACTTCTACAAAAGAAGCTTGGAGACTTCAAAGAGTTGGGGAACCGGCTGAAGTTAAGGAAAAGGCAACAGGAGGTTCAGGTAGAATGATATAGGTAGGCCAACAACAGGCAGACACAGAATGGCTTACTCGAAAGTAATGGTAAATACGCGGTAATGGGCGCCCATCAGACCAGGTCACGAGGTGGGAACCTCAGGACACCAGCAGACATTTCGATCGCCACCTGAGAAGCATAAGGTAAAGGAGCAACGAACAAGGAAGCTAAACATCAGTGCAAGAGGACCACGGAAGGGTCTAAAAGAGAAACTAACAATGGAGGAACCAGAGAGGGAGAAACTAGCAAAAGTGCAGGGGCAGGTAACAAGTATGAAATATAGAGAAGCCGAAAACCTCAGCAACAATGCAACATGGGGGAGGAGCCAAGATGGCGACCGGAGCAGACGCTTGAGCGCCCGGCTCCGTCGGCCCTTGGCCTCGGACTATCATCCTGACTCCTATCCTCGCCGATTTTCGAGGTGCAACGTGTGCGACGACGCGCTGACTGCGCCGCCGCTTTCCCGGAGTCTTAGCCCGCCCGGACGCCGGAGTTCTTGGTGCTTTTGTTCTCCGCACTGGACCCCTGCTCTATTGTGGCCTTGGCCGGCCCCCTGGAAGCTCCGCAGTTACCGGACCCGCGAGCGTACACCTGAGCCCCGAGGTCCCGGTCCCACCTCACACCACGGACTGTCGCCGGATGAGCCGGGGGAGGGACGCCCGGACACCTCCTGCACCCCGCACCTGATGGGCTGGAGCTATAGGGTAAGCCCCGGTGCGGCGGGTCTCCTGCCCCGTTCTGTGGACCGCGCTGTGGGAGGCTGCAGACCCCCTTCTTCTATTGCCTAGTCGGCTGCGAAGAGAACCCGAGGGAAGGGCAGCGACTGTTGGCTTTTCCCTGTTGCGGCGCAGACCTGAGGGGAATTGCCTCCTTGCTACGACCCCCCCCCTGGCCACTGTACCGTTCTGCGGTAAAACATGGCGTTGATTGCCTGCTCGCGGCTGGGGGATGCTACTCCGGTCTCGCCCGCTGCCCGCTTCGCCCTCCCTCTACCAGACACCAGCTCCACAGTGCTATACTTGTTTCGATTCGGGGTCCGGGTGTGGGGTGGATTGAGTGGGGGCGGCTCTGGAGGGGTGCATATTTACTCATGTGACTATCCTGTTATATAACTGCATCGCCTCACTGCCTGAGATTTTCCTTCCATGACCGTTTTAATGATGCTGCTGCTCTCCCGTGTGGTGAAGCTATCTTGCGGACTCAAATCTCCTTGGTTCTTATTCTTTACTGATTTTTCCCTGATAAAATTATTTTGAAAACCTTAAAATTAACCTTCACTTCTCCTCCCCCTGGTGTCAAGGATCTCTCCAGTGTATACCTCATGACTCTGTGGAAATATGGATTTTTCTGATCAGTTATGTCCCCTATCTTGGACCCCAACGGTTTCATGTATGAATCACAAGTACATGTATGTTCCCTCCAGTTCCAGTTATGAAGACGCAAACACATGTGCGTCCACCGTCAACATGTCCTCTTTCAGATCCGGCATGAATAGGCCGGATATTCCATTCCTAAGTATGAAAGGCCACTGGCTTTATATGGTTCACTTATGCCATTTTTACAGTCCAGGCAAGTAGGCCCTGATTCTGTCATCAAGCTTTTCTTGCTTTCTGCCTCTGAAGCTCCAGTCTGAGCCTGCATCTGTGACCATGAACTTTGTCTCATTCCCTGCGCGGCTCTCGAAGCCTGACATCAGCCTGTTGCCTGCCAAGAAACTGTATTTCACCTTCGAAATTATCTGCTCCGCTCCCTGCCCAATGCATTCCTGCCTAGTAGTTTCAGTAAACATTCTTCCAGCTACCGAGCAAAGGCCCGGCTTCTCTGTCTTTATGCAAGTAATTCATAGCCTTATTATTATGGAAGACTTCTGCCCTCGCATCTAGTGTAGACACTTAGACGCTTGTACACGCACTAACAGTCAGTATAGTCAGTATAGAATAAGATTCTACTCTAAGAGACCTCTCTTCTGGATAACATAGTTCTTTAAACATAGGATGTTAGATATGATTTGGGATTAGGTTGACTTGACCCTCCAGACTTCTGTCGCCACATGTAGAGCTAAATGTCAAGTCCCCTTCACCCCCTAGTTGCACGTCAATCACACGTCATGCTGCTGTGCGCGCATCTCTGCCAAGTATTTCTGCTGACATTGCGAAATCATTTCATAGGTCCACCCATATGTGACATCACAACCAATGACGTTTCCTTGTTACTCCCAATTACGCCTCTTTCAGCTACGCATGTGAAATGTTATCTTTGCTATCAATTGTTACGCCTCTTGCATTTGCTTCACTGTAATGCCTATTGTATAAAAGTGATTAATTATCAATAATGTATGTACTTCACTTCCTGAACCTTCGTGGTGATGGAACTTGGAGCAACCGATTCGAATCGCCCATTGGAATAAAGCCCATTCCGAACCTCTAATACCACGGATTCTGCCTCTTATTTACTGAGCTATTTTTATTATGTTTCTGTATCAAATTAAGTCCCGGTAATTAAATTATTTACCACATGAATGGCGCCCGAACAGGGACACTTTCTCATCTCACGCGCCGGCGGTGCGTTGCAGGCCCGGTCTCCTGCCACAGCTGGACGGACAACAACGCGTACCAGCAGGATTTCCTGTATATCCCTCCGGTCAAGCGGGGGCGACTGAGGCTGCGATCAACACCCAGACGAGGCGGTGAGAAGTGCGAAGTATCCCGACCAGAGCCTAGCTGAGAGAGCAAGATCCGAGGTATACAGAGGCCCACCAGGTTTCCGAAGCTCAGAAGTGTCCGAAGTTTTCGAGTCGAGTCCGGTCCAGTTCAGTTCAGTTCCGTTCCGAGGCCTTCCGTGAGGCGTTCTGACGTGCACATAGGTTGTGCCGGTCAAGACGGGTTTGGGTACACAAATCCGGTCTGCACTGTTTCAGCAGTGTATCTGTACTGTTTAGCAGTATATCTAGTATATCAAGTATATAAATTCAGAATAATTCCGATAATGCCGAGTATTATGTTTAGTGATTAAGTTTTCCTTAGATCGCCATCATCATTGTTTGCTCATCTAAATGTTAAATGTTAAATGTGTTAATACGTTCTGCATATTGTGGTATGAATGACTGTTCATTATCGTGTTTATTGTATTAAGTTTGTTCAAGATCAAGTATCAGATCAGTTCTCAATATGCCGCTCTTTTCGAAATTAAGACAGATCACAACTAGAAAAGGGGTACTCGAAGAAGCTGTTCCTATTCCGCCTAGGGACACTCCAGGGTACTTCATGTATCATAAACACGGCCTAGACGCTATATTATTTCTTGATTTATGGGTAGACTACACTAAGGAATTACCAGAAAGTAAGAGGTGGCCCGCAGCTGGGACCTGGGATGCAGAGTGCATCGTGAAAGTAGAGGAAGAATTATGGAAAAAGAAAGCTAGACAATCACAGAAAGACGCCATTGAATTATGGCGTAAAGAATCGTATAGACGTACAGAAAAAGCACGTAGACAGGAAGAGAAGAGTAAAGAGAATTCAAATGAAGTCCGAGAAAATCTATTAATTGAAGAAGGTACACGAGTGAAATCAGAACAAGTAGACAGACAAAGAAATGCCCTTATGAAGGGTATGTATCCCCTTCTGGCCGAGGGATTACCTAAGGCTACTGCGGGGATACCAAAAGACTTGCCACCCCCATTGTTTCCAATAAAAGTACATCCTAAAGGGCATCCTAGAACCGCAGAAGATGTTTTTCTTTCCTCATATTTAGATGACGCAGCTCCCGAGTATGCTAACCCCGCCCCACGTAGACCGTTGGCCGGGGAGGTTCAACGCCAAGATCCTGTATCTGTATCTCTACAGCACCAAATCCTGACACAAGTTCCGGCAAGCACATCTGTTTCCACATCTGTTCCTACAGCTACTTCTATAGCTGTGCCCACACCTATAGTTGCTGTATCGCGTTCAACGAATCCTTTCATGCCCGATACTCCAGACGAGGCTACCGGAGGTGCTACCAATATTTTTTCTACGCCACCCAGAATAAATAAACTTACCTTTCAAGAATCAGCACATCCACGTACCCCCAAACTCATAAATGCCCGTACGCTTAAGGAACTTCTTATAGATTGTAGATATGACCCTGTGCCCGGCAAAGAGGACGAAATGATCATGGCATCATTACGTATCCGACGAGCCGCGGTGTATTTAGGGAAGTTACCAGGAATGACTATGCATCTAGATAATATATATCATTTTGTCCAAACAGGGCGAGATTCTGAATGTATTAACAGAGCTATGGAATACCAGAAAGTGGAGATACAAGGGGAACTGTTACGTTTCCTTATAAATTGTGTGATCAGAAATCAAGACCGACCGGGGGTAGACCCGGAAGCAATGCAAACTCTTACCAGATGGAGCCAGAATATATCAGAAGGGAGACATGATAAGCAAAACTGCATAATAGCCATGTGCCGAAAGATCCGTAAAGAAATAGAACGCCTACACGAAGAGAGATTAGCGGTAGACCAGTTCGAACAAAGCGAGGAGGAAGGATCAGGACTGCCCACAGGACAGTCAGAAACCATAGCCTATGTAGGTAGAGGAAGATCTTGTAATAGTACTAGATGTTTTACTGACCCGATACGTCCGATATGTCCAGATAATAACAGGAATTTCCAAACACCTATAATAAATATAAGGTCCCCCGAGCATTCGTTCCAAGCCGCTGACAAATTACTCCGAGAACGAAGGGGTTATCATTTTCTCGATTCTATGGATGAACAAGAATTAGCCAGGTCAGCCGTTCATTGGGTTGACAGTCCCGGAAAGTATGATGATGATACCGTAGCCCACACATTTTTGAATCTCACCCCAGATGAACAGCGTTTAGCTGGGATTTATATGATTCAACAACTTCTTATACTATATAAAAGCCAACATTCAGATCCTGGTCCCTTACCTGATATATTGACTGAATTACTCACGAATAGATGGAGAGGTTCAGGTACTAAGCTAATTAAAGAAATACTAGAATCAAGAAAGCAGTACATTCTTTTTGTATGTCCAGAACATGTCTCACTGCCCATCAAGGAAAGACCGATGTATTACATGGACAGACAGAATCCCTTACGAGAAGTACACCCAATAAAGGGCGAGGACAATCAGTTTAAACGTGTATTTGTATATACGCCCATATCGAAAATAGAATTGTTAGAAATGAAGAAAGTGGTACCCAGTCATGACAAAGACCCAGCGGGTTTCCACCGAGAAATTAAAGACATGTTACTCATGGGAGAGTATACCTATCCCGACATTATGACAATATTAAAGGTATTGATGCCTGCTGGCATTTATGAAAAACTCAAGGAAAAAGAGTGGGAGGTGGGAGACCAAAAGATAGATTGGACAGCATTAGAAAATGAAGAAAAGGCCCGAGGTCCAGGTTCGGGGCTTGGGGACAAAACTAAAGCACTACCAGGTTTACTAGTACAGGTACTGCCACGTTTATTAACTACGAAAAAGGAAGACTGGGGTGCAATTTCAGCCTGTAAACAAAAACAAGATGAAGACACTAGTGATTTCTATGCACGATTTGAAAAATGTTTTGGTATAAATAGTGGCATAAAAGCAAGTAGCGAATCATACCCACATCTGTTTGTGACAAAATTAGTTGAAAATTCCTTGCCCCAAGTGAAGAATAGAGTATTAAAATTCGAGAGTACCTGGCAAGGTAACACCCCATCACAAATGTTACAAATGTTACAGTATCATCACAATAGAATTAGAGAGGAACAAGATCATGAACAAAGACGCATGAAAGACACGAAAATGAAAATGCTAGTCTCCCAGACAGTTCCAGCTGAAGGACATAAAAAGGGTACGACACATTCCGGTGATTCAGCAGGACCTGTAAAAGGGACATGCAACTACTGTAAACAACCAGGTCATTATATACACGATTGCCCAGTCCTGAAGCGTAATATCGCCACAGGTATTACAAAAGAAAGACCACGGCCACTTAGACAGGATCAGAATGAACAAGGAGCCCCGCAGCATGCACAGTCCATGCCAGTCCAACAGTCTATACAGTTTGTGCCAGCTGCACCAGCGCTGCCTGTTGCTGCCACACAAACCACGACACGACAGCTGTACCAGACCGCACAGTACGACTACCCTGATTATCAACGATACGCATGAACCAGCCTGGAGAGGGAAGTTGACTTACCCCTTATCAAGGTCCCAGTAGACCAAGAAGGACCTTATGTACATAGTGAATTATTAGGCCAAGATAGAAAATTTTTACTCGATACAGGGGCAAGTCGAACAACCATAAAACGTAGTGAAGTTCCAGGGGCACCCCTCTCAGGCTCACAGAATATTTCCCTTGGTTTTTCAGGAAAACCTATTGTTAATTAAGTATCACAGCCTCTTCCACTTACGATAGGACCCTTGACCAGAACTACAGATTTATTGCTTACTAAATCATGTCCAGAAAACTTGTTAGGTATAAAAACACTGAAAGCTCTAGGAGCTATAATATGTTGTTCTCCGGAAGGAGTAAAATTGTTTTTACGTGATTTCAAAGGTCACTATGTGTCTCGAGACATGGATCCCCGACTGCAGACTTTACCTACACATCTATGGGCACAAGGCCCTACTGATGTTGGTTGCATGAATATTACACCATATCGAGTTACACTAAAGGCAGGAGTGGTACTACCACGAATGCGACAATACAAGTTACCACCAGATGCTGTAGTGGCTTTACTACAAATCATTGACGAGCTCATTGCCCAAGGAGTGGTTGTAGAAACAGACTCCAATGTATGTAATTCACCGATAATTCCGATTCTTAAACGAACAGATCCAAAGGCCCCGCCAGTATATCGATTGGTTATTGATCTGCGCGAATTAAACAAGTGCATTGTGCCACAATTCCCTGTGGTCCCAGATATCTCGTCATTACTGACAGCTATTGATTCTGAAGCAACATTCTTTACTGTAATTGATCTCAAGAATGCCTTTTTCAGCGTCCCTATAGATCCGGAAAGCCAATACTTGTTCGGATTTAGTTTAAATGGACGTAGCTTTAAATTCTCACGCGCACCTCAAGGATTTACAGAAAGCCCCAGCATCCATAGCCAAGCACTGAAACGAGAACTCGACAGTATCCACATGCCAGTAAACACTGCCCTGCTTCAATATGTCGATGATCTGCTGATCACCGCTAGAAGCGAACCTGAATGTGAAAAAGCATCACTGACAGTTTTACAATTTCTAGCCGAAAAGGGGCACAAGGTGTCCCCTTCTAAGCTGCAATTCTGTGTCCAGCGAGTTGTTTATCTTGGACACTCGCTGTCCAAGGAGGGAAGGCAGCTTACACCCGACCGCATTCAGTTAATAGCTAACATGCCAATACCCAAGACACAAAAGGAGGTGCGGGCTTTCATAGGCCTCACTTCATATTGTAGGCAGTGGATCCCTCAGTATGCATTTCTAGCAAAACCACTCATTCAGTTGACAACACAGGAGGCAGCCACATCGACTGTTCTCCCTTGGACTCAGGAACATACACAAGCTTTTGAAAGCCTAAAGAAAGCTTTATGTCAAGCACCGGTTTTAGCAACACCATGTTACAATAAACAGTTTACACTCTTTGTTACAGAACGCGAAGGTACTGCCTTGTCAGTACTCACACAGGAACAGGCAGGATCCCACAAACCATGTGCTTATTTTTCTAGTACATTAGATCCCGTAGCTCAGGCTTTGCCTGCATGCCTGAAATCGGTGGCAGCAACAGCTTTAGCAATAAGACAAAGCGATGCCATAGTGTTAGGACATCCATTGACAGTTCAAGTACCACATGCAGTAGAGGTTCTCGTGAATCGAACGCAAACACAACACTTGACTATAGCGCGACTTACAGGTTACGAATTAACATTGTTTCAGCCACATATAGAAATCAGACGTTGTAACACATTGAATCCTGCCACACTTTTACCCGTAATCGGAACAGACCCACTAGCTCATGACTGTATTGACGTTATTACAATCACGACGAAACCCAGACAAGACTTGACAGATGTCCCATTGTCAGACCCAGACCTAACGTTGTATGTAGATGGTTCATGTATGAGAACAAGTACAGGAGAGTTAGTGGCCGCCTACGCAGTCACAACAGACACTGAAATCATTGAAACAAATTGCATAAATACCTTGTCCGCTCAAGCAGCAGAGCTCGTCGCTCTGACGCAAGCCTGTATTCAAGCCACAAATAAAAGAGTCAACATATACACTGATTCACGTTATGCATTCGGAGTTGTACATGACTTCGGCGTGCTGTGGCGAGAGAGAGGTTATTTAACTTCTCACGGTGCCCACATTCAGCACGGACCCCTCATTCATGCCTTATTAGATGCAATACATCTACCCACTGCAATATCAATTATGAAATGTAAAGCTCATACGAAAGTTACTGATATCATTTCTCAAGGCAATGATCTAGCTGACAGAACAGCTAAACAGACTGCTCAAACTCAAACATCCGACATGACAAAGACAATAGTCCCGACGCCAACACATTGTATGACGATTAGAGATCCCGCTCTTGACGTAATTGACATACAGACGCATGCTACACCAGACGAAATAAAGAAATGGACTGAATTAGGAGGGATTCAAACGGACCAAGGATGGATGACGAAGGAAAAATCTGTGTGGTTCCTTCCTGATTCAATGGTCCAAGTCATTATTAACACTATACATAGTCCAGCGCATCTAGGAGAAAAAGCTATGCTAGACAGCATTCAACACATTTGGTTCAATAAACATTTACGAGCAGCAGCCAAGCAAAAAGTTCGTACCTGTATGATCTGCTGTCAGTTTAACCCAGGAAAAAGCGTTCCCGTAGAACAGGGTGGATTTCAGTCTCCTGATCACCCTTTTGAAGTGCTCCAGATGGATTATATCCAGATGGAACGATGTCGAGGATTCAAATATGTTCTCGTAGTGGTCTGTGCTCTTTCCCGGTGGACAGAGGCATACCCGGTTTCAGATTACACTGCCCCGACTACTGCCAAACAGTTAGTTCGAGAATTCTTCCCACGATACGGTTTACCACGTGCTGTCTACTCAGATAACGGCCAGCCGTTCTCATCCGAACTAATGAAACACGTTTCACTTTTGTTAGGCTATCAGTGGAAATTCCACTGTGTCCGACACCCCGAGGCAGCAGGTCTCGTAGAAAGACATAATCAGATCCTGAAAATCAGATTGTCCAAAATATGCAGAGAGAAAGGTGTCGACTGGGTAGTAGCCTTACCAGTTGCACTCTTTTACATGAGAATGGTAGCACACTCTCGAACAGGGCTATCCCCGTATGAGGTGATCTTTGGCAGACCACCAAATATGTGGGGGACGCCTATACCTCGTAAAATAACTGATATTGACTGTAATATGCTGACAGATTATTTGGCTTCCTTGATGTCTGCACTACAATCTTGTCGTTCACAGGTAGCTGCAGCTTTTCCTGACAACACTGAGGTGAAACCCCATGACGTAATTCCAGGGGATCTCGTTTTAGTGAGGAACTTTGATCGAAAGACTCAGCTGGATCCTAGGTGGAAGTCGCCGCAATTGGTCTTGCTCACCACAAGGACAGCCGTGAAGATCGAAGGCAGAAAAGGCTGGATACATTCAAGTCATATCAAGAAATTTCATGGACTACCATCGGATGTAAACACCACACCTCGTGTGTCTTCACCCATTGACTCAAAACTTCCTTTTGTTGAAACCAGTAGTCACGAACAATATAAACTAAAACTCAGATCTAACCGGTCGGGAAATTTGATTGTTTAAGTCCTCTCCAAGGTGAAGCGGTTGAATTCGTCTCTGACATGTATCCCTTAGATCTGAATAGAGAAAACACCCGAAAAATTTTGAAACGACATGCATACTGTAAATCACTGCGTAGTCATTGCGCAGTGACGTTATTAATTTTGTTTTTCCTAAGTCTTTTAATAATTACTGCAAGTATATTGTTGCACATATATTATCCTATTTCTAGACATGTTTATAATGTTACTGCTGAACATTCTTTTAGTGAATTACCTCCGCATGAGTTGTCTTATAGATTTGCGCTGCGCAATAACACGTTTATTAGTATGTTACATCATTCCCATCAGGTTAGCAATGCTACAAATTGTTGGATATGTGGCCGACTCCCTCCCTATCAGAATTATAAAGGAATTCTACCTCTCTTTCCATACCCATTCACACACAACGGCTCCTGTGGAGCATGGTTTAGTTTAATTAATCCCCTAGATTCAAATTCTGCAGTTTATCAAGACAACTGGGTATGGGGAAATTTAAACTTAGTTTTACTTAAAGTCTGCTACCCTAACAAGGAGGGACTTCCCAAGAGAACAGGAACTGATCTAGAAAATGAAGTATATGGATTAGGTAATTTTACGCTTAATCTTATGATCCTAAATGTCGAATCCGAAGCTACTCCAATTTTGCCCGCTATGTCAATATTTCCAGTAAAAGGTGAATTATGTGTAAGAAAGAATGGTTCCATACATATGGGCCATAGTAGATGCACCACTGTAATAGAATTCAGTGATCAAGGCAAGTCGACATTTAGAGCTTCCCGCCATTCCTATTTCATATGTGGTCAGACGGCATATGTACGCCTACCTCTAGATTGGGATGGTACCTGCTACATTGGATTTCTTTTGCCACCTGTTTTCCTAGCTCCTCCTGATTATCACAGAAATACTCATTTAGTACACAATAGAGAAAGGAGAGATCTCCCAATTGTCGATTACACTGAAACAGCATGGGAAAAATACACAGATTTCAATAAAGGTCTCTTTCCCTATATAGGTACCGTTACTAATAGTAAGCTGATACGTAGATTAACTAGAACCCTTGAAGCAGTAGCGAACGAAACTATTTCCGCCTTAGGCAATTTAACAGAAGAACAGTCTGCTATGCGGATTGTTGTGCTTCAGAATCGTCTTGTCCTTGACGTCATCCTGGCCGATAGGGGCGGAGCTTGTAGGGTCATCGGATCAAGTTGTTGCATTTTCATACCAGAAAATTCGCCATCTGTATATAAAGCCATAACTCGCCTTCATAAGATTGTAAGCCAGATACACCAGAATCCAGGCACCTGGACTTGGTCCGGTTGGTTTTGGAGTGTATTATCTACCTTTGGATGGAAGGTCCTATCCTTCCTAGGTATTGGCTTTCTCATACTATTCAGTTGCTGTCTATGCCTACAATGTGGACCAGCGATCTGTGGTCTGTGTGCCACATCGTGTATTCCACCACCAAGATCTCGTTCGTCCCAGAAGAAAAAAGAAGAACAAATGATGCTATATGAACAGATCAATGGATTGATGAAGATTGATATCTCTTGACGGGCAAGTAGGGGACAAGGAGGGAATGTGGAAATATGGATTTTTCTGATCAGTTATGTCCCCTATCTTGGACCCCAACGGTTTCATGTATGAATCACAAGTACATGTATGTTCCCTCCAGTTCCAGTTATGAAGACGCAAACACATGTGCGTCCACCGTCAACATGTCCTCTTTCAGATCCGCCATGAATAGGCCGGATATTCCATTCCTAAGTATGAAAGGCCACCGGCTTTATATGGTTCACTTATGCCATTTTTACAGTCCAGGCAAGTAGGCCCTGATTCTGTCATCAAGCTTTTCTTGCTTTCTGCCTCTGAAGCTCCAGTCTGAGCCTGCATCTGTGACCATGAACTTTGTCTCATTCCCTGCGCGGCTCTCGAAGCCTGACATCAGCCTGTTGCCTGCCAAGAAACTGTATTTCACCTTCGAAATTATCTGCTCCGCTCCCTGCCCAATGCATTCCTGCCTAGTAGTTTCAGTAAACATTCTTCCAGCTACCGAGCAAAGGCCCGGCTTCTCTGTCTTTATGCAAGTAATTCATAGCCTTATTATTATGGAAGACTTCTGCCCTCGCATCTAGTGTAGACACTTAGACGCTTGTACACGCACTAACAGTCAGTATAGTCAGTATAGAATAAGATTCTACTCTAAGAGACCTCTCTTCTGGATAACATAGTTCTTTAAACATAGGATGTTAGATATGATTTGGGATTAGGTTGACTTGACCCTCCAGACTTCTGTCGCCACATGTAGAGCTAAATGTCAAGTCCCCTTCACCCCCTAGTTGCACGTCAATCACACGTCATGCTGCTGTGCGCGCATCTCTGCCAAGTATTTCTGCTGACATTGCGAAATCATTTCATAGGTCCACCCATATGTGACATCACAACCAATGACGTTTCCTTGTTACTCCCAATTACGCCTCTTTCAGCTACGCATGTGAAATGTTATCTTTGCTATCAATTGTTACGCCTCTTGCATTTGCTTCACTGTAATGCCTATTGTATAAAAGTGATTAATTATCAATAATGTATGTACTTCACTTCCTGAACCTTCGTGGTGATGGAACTTGGAGCAACCGATTCGAATCGCCCATTGGAATAAAGCCCATTCCGAACCTCTAATACCACGGATTCTGCCTCTTATTTACTGAGCTATTTTTATTATGTTTCTGTATCAAATTAAGTCCCGGTAATTAAATTATTTACCACAACTCGTTGCTAATCTTGACCGTGGATGCGCAGGGGATGTAATGTTTGTACCAGTGCTTAACCGTACCGTGGCCGGCCTGACGGCTGTAGGCCCGTATTTGTTCTTTTCATATGCACAAATAAAGGTTTTTAAAAAAAAAAAAAAAAAAAAACAATGCAACATGGTGCCAGGCGTCCGCTCCTTACTGGACCACCAGTACCACAGTGACTGCGGCTACCAAGGAAGTGGAGATGTGCAAAGAAACTACTGTGAAGGCTCCGATGCGGACTTGGAACCAGCTTCCAAAGCCCTGTTCTCCAGACTGACCAGGAGTTCACAACCCTAACGGTGCTTGATAGAAGGCAGCACGTGAAATCCCGACAGGATGGGCCAGGCATCCCTCATGAGACACCGCATCACCCTCCTCATGCGGCGAACCTCGCCTTTTTATTTGAGGTTTTATATGGTGCAGACCATATTATTTACAATGTCCAGACGCATTACAGACTGTTAGAACAATAGCGACACATCACTCATGAATCATGAACAAATGCAAACTATGGGACATCGGTATGTGCAGGGCCGGACTGGGAACCAAAACCTGCCCTGGCAAAGTGCTAGGCCCTGGGTCTGTGCACAAAGACACCATGTCTAACTAGCTATCCTTTGGAGAACCCAGCTTCTTCACTGGACTGGCTTCTAAGCGAGCTGCTAATGGACGAGTCATTAAGTATTCCAAGTTTTCCTATGAAAATTGAGGAATTCTATTTGGAGCTGGTGCTTTCCGCGCCAGATTCCACATGTATCGGAATGTACTGCACGTCACCCCTCCCCCAGCTCCCGCCCACCCAGGCCCCTCCGCCCCAGTACATTTCAGCAGCTCTGACCTGACATTTAGCAGGAGACCAGGACAACGATGCAGGCAGAGTTTGAACCTCTGCTGGTCAGGGCTCAGAGAGGACCGTCCTCTCAACAGCAGGACCACAGCGTCCGTGTTTGAACCTCTGCGGGTCAGGGCTCAGAGAGGACCGTCCTCTCAACAGCAGGACCACAGCGTCCGTGTTTGAACCTCTGCGGGTCAGGGCTCAGAGAGGACCGTCCTCTCAACAGCAGGACCACAGCGTCCGTGTGTGAACCTCTGCGGGTCAGGGCTCAGAGAGGACCGTCCTCTCAACATCAGGACCACAGCGTCCGTGTGTGAACCTCTGCGGGTCAGGGCTCAGAGAGGACCGTCCTCTCAACATCAGGACCACAGCGTCCGTGTGTGAACCTCTGCGGGTCAGGGCTCAGAGAGGACCGTCCTCTCAACAGCAGGACCACAGCGTCCGTGTTTGAACCTCTGCGGGTCAGGGCTCAGAGAGGACCGTCCTCTCAACAGCAGGACCACAGCGTCCGTGTTTGAACCTCTGCGGGTCAGGGCTCAGAGAGGACCGTCCTCTCAACAGCAGGACCACAGCGTCCGTGTGTGATCCTCTGCTGGGCAGGGCTCAGAGAGGACCGTCCTCTCAACAGCAGGACCACAGCGTCCGTGTTCGAACCTCTGCTGGTCAGGGCTCAGAGAGGACCGTCCTCTCAACAGCAGGACCACAGCGTCCGTGTTTGAACCTCTGCGGGTCAGGGCTCAGAGAGGACCGTCCTCTCAACAGCAGGACCATCGCGTTTAACATCATGATTGTTATGGGAGGTTTAAGAAATGATTCCAACAGTCTTAAAAGAGGAATATGACGTTATGTGTCCAAGCGCTGCGGAGTGTTCTTTCAGCTTTGCAGCGCTCCAGCTGAGACGGAGTGCCAGAGGGGGACTTCTAAGGAGGGCGATCGATTGTTTCTGGAGTTTGTTCTGTCCATAGGACTTGTAATATCTGTTTTCAGGGCTTTAAGTGGGCCGGGTCCCTCCGGGTCTCCGACCCGGCATAATTAAAAACATACATTGAAAAGGGTCCCTGTCGGCCTCGTCGTGTCCTTAGTCGTAATGGCAAAAAAAACTGATCACATACTAAGCAGTGAACGTAAAAACGCTAAGGTAAGTTCAGCGGTTCAGTTCCTCTGTATTTCACGTGTTTTACATTCGCCAGGAGTGCTCGCTATTCCCAGGATGTGGCGTTTCTGTATTGTTTAGTGTGGTCTAGCTACTATTGTATCGTGCTCAATTTCAACTGAGTTTCCTGAATATACCGCAGGCCCGGTTGTAGAGGGGGGGGGGGGGCAAGGCCCACCCAAGCACGAGCCTGGCCCCCCCAAACATGAGCCTTGGCCCTGGCAGTGACGTCACGAAGGCCAGTAGAAAATGGCCACTTTCGTTCAAAACGTTCCTCCGAACGAGGTTTTCCTTCCTGTTCTGAGAGTTGCGTGATTGGGCCTGGGCTCTCTCTCTCACAGGCACCCCCAATCACCTTTTAGAAAGGTGGGCTGTGTCCCCGCCGACTCGTGCAGGTAGAATAGGGGCATGGCGAAGGGGACACCGCCTTTCTTTGGCACCGTGTGACCTTACCCTTCCTGCTGCGTGGATATTTCCTTTTCTATTCCATGCTGGATTGGATTATCCCGATTCACCTTTCCTGGCCCCGCAGCTGCTTTTCAGACCGGGCTGTGGAGAGGAAACGAGCAGGTAAGAGAACGAGTGGCAATTGGTTCTGCTTTTTAAACTCAGGTAAGGCCCAGCAATATAGATACTTTGTGTACGCTTCATTTACAATAAAAAAAAATACCATACAACTATGGTGATTTATGATCCTGCTGGAGAGCAACCATTTGTCGGTTGGTAGTTTTGAAATGCAGATAAACTGCAGTTTATGTGGATAGCTCAGTGGGTTACTGCCTGTGTCACAGAGATGCTTGTGTTACTTGCAGTCAGAAGTTACAATCCTGGGGGCGTGGCTTGGACGCCGATCAAGATGGCCGCCTGAGTCCGGAGCTCCCTGCGCCGCGGCGGTGTTTTTCATCTCCCCGCCTCTATCCGCGACTGTTTCGGCTTCCTTTTTGTGGCCCCTGCATGCGGATAGCTTCGAGCTGAAGATGTGAGCGCAGGATTTCATTTTCCAGCAGTTTCTCACCTAGTTCCAGCTTCTTGGTGTATTTGCCTCAGCGCGGCCGCCATTTTGAAGTAGGCGCGATGTGTACGCGAAGCTGAGGTAACTACAAACATGCTCTCCTTGTGTTTCCTTCTGTTCCTGGACTTTATTATTGACAATTAAATGGCCGCTCTGTCACCGCGTTATGATTGAATGATTCTCTTCATGCTCTTGCGGTTTCCTGGGAGACCCCTACTTCGATGTTCTCCTCACAAGATGTTGCGTTGGCTGTGCTCTTACCTGATGTCTTACTTCAGCTCCAGTGCGTAACCTACTTCCTTATTGCTGGATTTCTGCTGCAACCTTGTCATAAAATTTTGGCGTATTTGCTGTTTGCGCTCACTGATGACTTTCTGTCAGCACTGGAAGTAGCCTTTCATTTCCTGTTTGCCTCATCTCCATGCCTTGAGACTCTGGTTTTTGCTGTTGTCGCCTGGTGCTTCGGTTGGTCGCTGTCTTTTTCATCTATACATACTGACACCTACCTACAGGACCTTATATTGGAGCGCTTTTTTCTCTTCCTACTCCTGGCACGTTCAGGCTCCTATGGGCAAGCTACGCAATCCAAAGTTTGTCTTTGTACCCTCGAAGACTCCACCTTCCTCCGCCTCTTCTTCATCAACAGGTCATTCTCCTCATTCTCCTTCCACAGAACAAATGGCGACATCATCCTCCACTCGCTCTTCTCCATCGCAACCTACCTCCAGCAAGTCTTCTCCTCCTGCCTCCCTACCTAAGCGCTTGAAACACGACTCCTCTCCTCCTCCATCTGAGCCATCTCCATCCCCTATATCTATGGAGCTGATACTTGAGGAGATTCGCGCTTTGTGCCCGTTCGTGGAGGAGACTAATACCAAGATGCAGCATTTTGAGGCTAAATGGTCAACTTTGGAGGCCCGCGTTTCTTCTGTGGAGCAGCAGGTTCCAGAAATTCAGTCAAACTCTCAACGCATCTCCTCTCTGGAAAAGTCTCTTCTCGCCCTTCAACAACACACTGAAGACTTGGAAAACAGAAACAGGAGGAACAACCTACGCGTTTATGGCCTGCCGGTGTCCCTGGAAGGAGATGATCCTGTCACATTTTTCTCCTCTTTCCTCCTGAAACTACTGGACCTTCCCACTACTACCTCTCTCAGTATCCAACGAGCCCATAGACTTGGCCCTCGCTCCTCCTCCTCAACCAAACCGCGAGGGGTCATCATCCTCTTCCTCAAGTTTACTGATCTCCTTTTGGTCCTCTCTACAGCGCCAGGTGTCCTGGATGGGTCAGAGAGTTTTTCTCTCTCAGGATGTTTCTAACGTTACTGCTGCCAGAAGAAAAGAATTCTTATCTCTTCGTGCTCCTCTGCGCTCTATGGGAGCCAGATATGGCCTCTTTCGTCCCTGCACTTTCAAGGTTACCCATCAAAATAACACCTGGACTTTCCAAGATCCGGCTGAACTTAAGAATTTTATTCACATTCAGACCAACGCTGGCATGGACACATCCAATCCCTCTACTGGTTGATTATTTATCTGTTTGGTTTTTTCTCCTTACAGGTTTTTGCTGGAAGTTTTTTCCTCATTGGTTTGATTCTTCTTCCGCTTGATGTGATTATATAATGTTTGTTGTTTGGGTTTTCTGTTTTACATATATGGTTTGCTTTTGTACTGTTTACTTCTCTATGACTTTTGTATAACACGTTTCTTTTTCCCTCCCTTAGATTTTTATTCGATAAACCCTCTTGTATCCCTCTTCATATCATACGATTCGTCTTCCTCATATTCCGTCCTGATGCGGTGTGTTGCTCTCCGGCTTAGGAGGCTGTTCTTGTCGAATCCTCCCATACCCCGTCGTCATTTTGTCATCTCCCTTCCCCCTTCAGGTATGTGTTCCTCAGTCATCCGTTTTGGATATGTACTGTCTCTTCTTCTACTTTCTTTCCCCCTTCTTTTTCCTCTCTTTTCCTTTTCCTTGATTTCTCTTACTGTATCTCCTGACTTTCTTTTGTCTAGCTCTTTTCTCTCATTCACTTGTTGTTCCCCTCTATGGCGTTTTTGGTTTTATGCTTTTTCTCTGTTCTCTACACATTTTATTGTTATTTAATTCAAAGTTATTTCATGGAATGTGAAAGGTTTTGTTAGCCCTATTAAACGACAGAGAGTGCTTTCCCCATCTAGCCTCTTATACTCCTGACTTAGTTCTTTTACAAGAGACTCACCTTTCTGAGGCGGAGTCTCTTAAATTAAAGAGAGGCTGGGTGGGAACGGTTTTATTTTCTCCTACATCCAATAAGAAGAATGGTGTGGCCATTTTGTGTCACAAGAAGCTCAAATGTAAAGTTCTCTCTCAAGAAAATGATACCGAGGGTCGTTGGGTCTTAGTTAAGTTGTTAATTAATTCTGTATCCTTAACTGTGTTTAATGTATATGGCCCTACCCATCCTGATTGTAATTTTTGGCCTCTGATCACTTCTAAGTGTTTCCAATTTAGTGATTCTCTGTTCATTCTGGGGGGGGATTGTAATCAAATTGTTGACTCGTTCCTTGATCGCAAATCCTCCGCCCGCTTTATCCCCCATAAATCACATACACAATTCCTTGACACTATCTCTAAATCTCACCTTCTTGACTCATGGAGACTGTCCCACCCTGACTCTCTGGACTATTCCTTCTTTTCACCTCCTCATGCCTCTTTCTCTCGGATTGACTACATCTTCCTTTCTCAATCTCTTTCTCAAAATCTTCTTTCCTCATCTATAGAGCCGATAGTTATCTCAGACCATGCTCCCATTGTCACAGTTCTTGATCTTCTTCCTCCCCGTCCCAAATCATCCCGTTGGCGTTTCAATAACTCTCTTCTCCTAGATCCCCTCTTTTCCTCTTCTTTTCTTTCCTTTGCTACGGAATTTTTTCTTCTCAACTCTGATCCCTCTTTACCCCCTCACGTTATTTGGGACTCTTTTAAGGCTACCGCTCGTGGTTTTGTGATTGATTTTGTCTCAAAGAAAAAGAAGTCTTACCTTAAGAAACAGAAAGACCTTCTCTCCCATATCAAATCCCTGGAGCATACATTCTACACCTCTTCTACTAAAACGGTTGTGCCAGACCTCATACGCGCCAAATTTGATTTTTACAAAATTACCACTGATAATGCTTCCTCAATGTTACTTCGCAGCAGCGCCCGATATTATGGAGGTCGCAACAAGTCTGGTAAACTATTGGCTAGCTACCTTAAGTCTCGCAGGGAGCGCAATCTGATTGACTCGATATATTCCACAGATAATCTTCTCTTGCATAAGGAACAGGATATACTAGCCCAATTTCAACAGTTTTACCAATCTCTTTATACTCCGGAGTCCCCCCCCTTCGGCTGCCCTTATTCAATCCTACTTCGACAAAATCCCTACCCCTTCTACTTCTCATCTTAATTTCTCTGATCTTGAACTTGACCTTTCTATTACTGAACTAGACAACGCCTTAACATCTCTCACCAAGGGTAAATCTCCGGGTCCGGACGGTTTCTCGGTGGAATTCTATCTACATTTCTCAGATCTTCTTCTTCCTAAACTTCTTTCCCTCTTCCAATCTTTCTTTACCTCTGGCACGGCTGCTGGTACCTTTCACGAGGCTACGATCTGCCTAATTCCTAAAGATGGTCGTGATCCCCAGTTTTGTAAAAATTATCGCCCAATATCCCTTGTTAATGTAGACTATAAATTATTTGCTAAACTCCTTGCCCGACGCTTAGATCCTCTCCTCCCTCATCTCATTGGTAAAGAACAATGTGGATTCGTAAAGGGTAGACTCACTTCGGATAACTCTCGCCTCTTTCTTAATGTTCTCAATAAGGTACCTTCTCTCAACATTTCTCTAGCTGCCATCTCGGTTGATGCTGAGAAGGCTTTTGATAGAGTAGATTGGTCCTTTCTGTTTGCCTCCCTGCGTTGGCATGGTTTTGGTCCTAATTTTATTTCTCTGGTTTCTTTACTTTATTCCTCCCCTAAAGCGTCTGTTTTAGTTAATGGTCTTCTGTCCCCTTATTTTCCTCTGCAGCGTGGCGTCCGTCAGGGCTGTCCTTTGTCCCCTCTACTCTTTGTCCTTGCTTTAGAGCCATTCCTTACGTCTATTAGGAATAACATTTCTATTTCTGGCTTCCCTTACGACAAGACCCATTTGAAACTCTCTGCATATGCGGATGACATCCTTTTGTTTATTTCTGACCCAGACCAATCCATCCCGGCCTTACTTCTTGAATTTAACTCCTTTTCCCAAGTCTCTGGTTACAAGATTAACTCTGATAAAACTGAGATTCTTCCTCTCACTAAATTCTGTCTCCCTCATCAATTTTCGTCCACTGGTTTTGCATGGAATGCGTCTAAGATTAAGTATCTTGGAATTTGGTTCTCTAACTCCATCTCTTCATCTATTCGACTCAACATGTCTGGTGTATTATCCCGTATTGATAAGTTGTTCTCTTCTTGGAATCCTCTCTTTCTCTCATGGTGGGGTCGGCTGGATTCGATCAAAATGATGATATCCCCCATTCTTATATACATCCTTTCCATGCTCCCCATTCATATCCCCGATATCTATTTTAAACGCATTGACTCTTGTCTTTCTAAGTTTCTCTGGAATCATAAAAAAATCGAGAGTTGCTCTAGCTGCTCTTCGTAAACCGAAACCCAATGGCGGAGTCAACTTTCCGGACTTCCGTCTCTACCATAAATCTTTCTCTCTCCGTCAGGCCTCTAATTGGCTCGCTCTTGTGCCCTCTCCTCTTGCTCCTCTTTGACTCTCTATTGAACGCTCACTCCTTTCTCCTTTCTCCCTATCTGAAATTGCACACTTCTCTGCTAAGAACTTAACCACTCCTCTACCCCTATTCAAACATACTTCTTCTCTTCTACATGCTTTGGTCCGTCCTGATCCGGTCTCTCGTGAATCCTTTTTGGCTTCCCCTATCTGGTACAATTCGCTTATTCTCCTTAATAATCGTCCTATTTGTTGGACTGCGTGGAGATCAAGGGGTCTGATATGGGTTAACCAACTTTTCGATGGCTTTCTCCCATGTTCTTTTCCCCGATTTCGACTCCTGTTTCACTGTCCCCAGTCTTTTTTCCGCAGATTCACTGTCCTCATGGCCATCATACTTGATGTTTACTACTCACTCCCCTTATCATCCACCTCCGTATCCCATTCCCCACTCCTTCAGATCCTGTCTACTTTGCCTAAAGCCTCTCTTATTTATAAATTCTTCTCCTCCCCCAATCCGGCCCGTCCGAAATCTAAATTGGAACTTGCTTTGGAGCTTGATTTGGGCTGTGACTGGTCTATAGCTGTTTGGGACAAAATCTGGGCCAGGTCCTTAAAAATTTCCCGTTCCGCCTCTCTAACTCAATCTATGTTCTTTCTATATCACAGGCTTTATCTCTCTCCTGTTTCTATTTCTCGCTTTTCTCCTGATAAGGACTCTACCTGCTGGACCTGTTCTGCCCCTAATGCTGATCTTTTTCATCTACTTTTTCTGTGCCCTTCTGTTCTCGCACTTTGGGATCAGGTGTGGTCTTATGTCTCTCGTCTATTCTCCATCTCTATTCCATACTCTATCCCTCTTCTCTTTTTAGGTAGTGTCTCTGATACTCTTGATATTCCCTCCCGCTCCTCTGGTCTACTAGATCTTATGTTGGCTCTGGCTTTCCAACATATTTCTTCTAATTGGAAGGACCTTTCTAAGCTCTCTATACAATGTTGGTGGAATTCTCTTTGTCAACATCACAGGCTTGATGTTCGTTTTGCTGCTGCCTCCACTCCTACCCTCAATAGGGATTTATTCTGGTTCCCTCTCACAGCGTATCTTGACCGCATGGCTCTGAAATCAAAAGCTATCTCTCCTTTATCCTCTGAGAATTTCAAACCCCCATAAGTGACTCTTTCCCCTTTGTATCTTCTACATTTATATCTCTCTTTCCTACCTTTCAACTACTCCCTACCTTTGGCTTGTTCGCTCTGTTTATTCTACCTTGTTTCTCTTTGACTTCTTTATCTATCCTTCTCCTAACGCCTCATATTTACCTTTCTCTTCCTTCTTTCCTTTCCTCCCCTTTTTCCTTCTTTTTCTTCTCCTTCCCCCCTTTTTTTCCCCGGATTCCCTTTAAAATTTTACAAAATGCTTTTTAATTTTTCCTTCTGGTTTCTTATATTTAACTCATGATGATCCTTTATTTTTTTTCTCTTTTTTGATTCTGTATGACAATGTTCTTTCTATGATCTGTATTTTGTTGTTCATTATACTTTTTTCCTCAATAAAGCATTTCAAACATAAAAAAGAAGTTACAATCCAAGCATAGGGCAGTGACCTCTGAACTGTCAAAGAGCTGCATACAAACCTGAATGGTATAGTTAGAACATAGCTGTTTCTGTGTTGTGATATAGTTAGAACTTCTCCAGTCTTTCATTATTCTAATGTTGCTAAAAAAGAGTTTGTTTGGGAAGATATATATTTTTATCAGTAAAGTGAACCCCTGAACACTGGAGTATGCTTTAAATCCTGTGTTTGTGCTTCTCCATGCCAAACCCTCTTAAAATATAGTGTCCACCAGTATGGATGACATGCGATTCCTACACCTTGTAATCCTCATTGGCGTATGTGACATTCCCTATAGACTGATTTACATACTTACATGATTGATTGTCTCTGTATAATGTGTGCGTGATGTAAAGTACTGTGACATCCTACACCGATATGAGTGGCGCTGTACAACAAATGAAATGCATATGAGAGAGGGGCTAAGGAGGTGAGGGGCGCTAGAGGAGGGTGGCAGTGAGTGAGTCTGAGGAGGAGGTCAATAGGGGGGGCTATGGAGATGAGGGGCGCTGGTGGAGGGTGGCAGTGAGTGAGTCCGAGGAGGCGGTCAATAGGGGGGGCTACAGAGATGTGGGGTGCTGGTGGAGGGTGGCAGTGAGTCTGAGGAGGAGGTCAATAGGGGGGGCTACGGAGATGAGGGGCGCTGGTGGAGGGTTGCAGTGAGTGAGTCTGAGGAGGAGGTCAATAGGGGGGGCTACGGAGATGAGGGGCGCTGGTGGAGGGTGGCAGTGAGTGAGTCCGAGGAGGCGGTCAATAGGGGGGGCTACAGAGATGTGGGGTGCTGGTGGAGGGTGGCAGGGAGTCTGAGGAGGAGGCCAATAGGGGGGGCTATGGAGATGAGGGGCGCTGGTGGAGGGTTGCAGTGAGGGAGTCTGAGGAGGAGGTCAATAGGGGGAGCTACAGAGAGATGAGGGGTGCTGGTGGAGGTGGCAATGAGGGAATCGAAGGAGGTCATGAGGGAGAGCCCGAGAAGTGTCACTTGCCTGATACTCCCACCTCAGAAACCACCTCTTTCCATCCAAGGAACATTACATGGAAAAAAACACTTTTTCAGAGGGATAACATGTAGAAAGACTTGGAAAAAAAATAATTGCGTTTTACTAGGCCATTGTAAGACTAAGGAGATAAAGGAAGGCCCTGAAGCAGGCCTGGCTAGACATATAAATGACAAATCAGGCCCACAGTGGCCCACCCGAATGCACCCTTGGCCCACCCAAATAAAAGTTCCTGGAGCCGGGCCTGATATACCAGTTGAGTGGCACACTGTGGGACTCGCAGAAATGTAACGTGTTTAAGGCACGTCCCGAATTACGTATGCCACGCCCCGTTTAGAGCCCCCCCCCCGCTCCCCCACCACACACACACTTTTTTCGTGCCACTCAAAGCCTCGGGTCTATAATGTACAGCCCTGCCGGTGATGCGTGCAGTTGCTGGGATACTTGGCCCGCCTACACACAACGAAAGCCACCGAAAACAGGTACTTGACGCAGTGAAAGGGGCATAGGTGCCGCAGAGTGGTGTGGGTTTGTTGTTGACGTGTCTCTGGAGTGAGCTGGCCGTCCCAGAGGTTTTGCTCAGCTTTCAATCACCTGCCTCTCGTCGTCAGGCGCCAAGAAGGCCCGACCGAGGCCTGGCTTCCTGCTTCATCTTTCTGTGGCCGGAAAGCAGGCGTGGTTGTGGCGGGAAGAGTAGGCCGCGGTTTGTGAGCTCACTGGCAGCTTCCGGAGTACGACTGAGAGGCGCATCATCGCCCACCTCCCCCTGAGGAGCCCAGATTCTCACTCAGGGATCTGCCCCGGGGCCTGTGCCCCCGACACACGCCTCCTGGCCCCACCTCTGTCAGCATGTGTGCTCTTCGCACGTCAACTCGTGCAAACGCCTGGCTTGACACCCTTACCTGCATCGCCTTCATCTTCGGGAAGGGGGGGGGGGGGAAGGGGGGGTCTCTTCAGAGCGCCGCTGTCTGCCAAGGGACTCACCTCTCTGTTGAGTTTTAATGTTGGACTGGGCCTTGGAAAATAAAGTCTCGCCCCGGACTACATCAAAGGTTTCGTCTCCGGCGGTTTCTCAGAGTCGCTGTACCTGGGTTGAGGGAGGCACTTTCCTCGTTTGTCTTATTAACCACAAAAAACAGCAGGACGCGCGCATCACACCTTTAAAGTGCAAAGTAGGACTGATTCTTTTACAGTAAAAATATTCACTTATTCCTATAATACTTTTTAAACACTGTGTATACTGACCAGTATTAAAGTGGAACTTTTTTCATCGACCTTAGAAGGATGAAAGTCTGAGACGACCATGGCAGGGTTTGAACGAGGACCACTTGCTCGACACTGTACCCTTGGGCACGGATGAATGAACGTTTTTCCTCACAGCACAGTGACTGACATTTAAGGCGCTTTGTTGGAATCTGGAGCCCCGTTGAGGCAATCTGTGTCTGAACCACAAGGCGGCAGGAGACCTGCAGTACATGGTACCCTTCCTGTGCCCTACTGCATTACAGAGGCACCCTTAACCAGGCCCTTAGGGTCACACATTCAGGAATGGGGCACAGGTTTCATCTGCCAGGATACCCCCAAACAGATGGGGGGTCATTCCAGGGCCTCGTGCACACTTTACTTTCGCAGATTCTCACTGTGATCGCCGTCAAAGGCCGTGACGCCGAGAATAACTCTTGTTTTCCCTTTCTTTAAATACTCGCGCCTGATACTTTGTGGACTTTTTCCGATTTCTCTTTGGACACAAAGCACCGTGTGTGTGTCCCTGTGCCCTGCGGGGGAGCGGGGGACTCGGCTCCCACACCGGCGCTTGACGCGTTTCTGCATTCTGAGAAATGTGTTTACTGATAAAGAAAGATCAAACAAAAAAAATAAAAGATGACATCTCAAAAGTGGAGACAAACTGACAAAGATGCCACATACTGACATTCAACCATAACTCCCGCTATCGTACATTCCCAGGGCGCTTTGCTGTAATAAGGCAGAGGTAAGACTGGGAGCTTCCCTTCAGCTTTACTCCGTTAGCACTATCTTTCTTTTCAGGGAGTTTATCATCACGGGCTGTACCCGGACCTTCCAGTGAAAATATGATTTTATACTATTTTACACAGAGACAATGCACAAAGATTCGTGTCTGAGTAAGTGTGACTTACTCTGGTAGGAGTAAGCCAGAAGTGCTACTGCTCACTTTCAGAATCCAGGAAGTGTCACTGACGGTGGGAACCAAGCTAGGGCTTGGATTTCCATTCCACAAGGTTTACTTTCATAATAGTATTATTTTATTTACTTCTATAAAGTGATACATGTCATCCAGTCCACTTGCGAGGGCTAACAGAAAAAAAAAGAAAACGTGTCAATGTAAGTTTAGAAAACATGAGAGGTAGGGTCCAGCCAAACGCATAGTATAGGAATCCGTGCCGGTGCTCAAAGCGCTGCTCAGAAGCCCACGGCCAGCACTATTAAATGTCAGCACGCCGAATACCAAGGCTGCATCGCCCTGAATCCACCTCAGGCCTTGTAATCCACTCCCAGACACTCCCTGCCCCTTTAAGCTCACTCTTGGAGGTTCCCGCATTCTCCCTTGGTGACATTTGTGTCCGTCATTCTCTCCCTCCTCGTTCACCGTTGTGTGTTTTTACCTCTCATGCTCTCCAAAAAGGTCTGATGAGGAAACCACCGGTTCAAATTATGCAGTGATCAGACATTCTTCGGGTGCCCCTTTCATACCATCCCAGCTCGCCATCACTCTGGTATTCAGGCATGCTCGCTTGCAGATTAGCAGCTTCTCAGACACACCTAACAAAGGTAAGCAAATAAAAACACTTGGATGTTTCTTCCTCTGCTTAATTATTTGCGAAGCACAAAACCGTGCCAAAGAAAATCATCTTCTAGGTCCACAAGTAGTAAAGGAAAAATAAGAATATATTAAAATAATATAAAGAATATATACAGGAGGTAAAGTACCTCTTGCCATACATTATAAAGAATATTTCAAGTTACCGAGGAGCTCCATGACCTTTTAGAGGGACAAGGCCGAAAGCAGGGTTCCTTTATAAGGTTATGGAACTGCGATGTAACTCGCAATATCCTGATCATGTATGGCAGGGGGTACTTTATTCCTTATAATACATGGTTGCACAATCACCTTTCCTATAAACCACTTAAATCCTTGGTGCATAGTGCTTTCATTTGAAAGAGAAAGCATGTTTGCAAACATGAAGAATAGAAATAGAATCTCTAGTGCAAAATTAAACATCAAAAAAGCTGTTAGCTATTTGTTGCAAAAAGATATTAAAATCAGCTTACTAATCTCCGCATCCCGCACAGATATCCTGCATGAGATCCTCAGCCTGCGCTACGTGCCCGTGTTGGTGATTGAGAGCGGCAACCGATCGTGTGATCCTGAAGCTTCTAGCGGCGGTACCGCCCGAGAAATGTTCATTTGAAGTTTGCGGCCTGTGCGGCCCTGGAGCCGGGACCTCGGGTGGACAACATGGCCGGGCAGCAGTTCAACAACAGCGGCCATTGGTGACCGGGTGGAGTCGGAATACCGAAGCGGCGCGAATATTGGCCTGAATCTCGCTGTGGTCGCTCCTATCACCGAGAATAGCGTGACGGGTGCATACCCGGGGTGACGATTCCAGGGGTTATCGGCGATCGCCTGGACCCTCGCCAGTGAACTGATCGGACGCGGCCTGTGGCTCGTCCCGATTTGCGCGGGCTGCTCCCGGTTTTCGCAGACACTGGCCCAGGGGGAGAACGACTGTCACCTGTGACCACACACTGGATACACTTTTTGCCTGCCTCCGGACCCTTGCTTGCAGTGACATGGAACTTGATGCGCTTGTGCCTGAGACCCGGTCCCCATCTGGGGTGGCCCTGCCCTGCGGCCATCTTGATAGGATGGACTCTATCATCCTGTACACTGGGTCGCAGCAAGATTGGGAGTGTGTGGCGCAGAGGAGCGTAGCGGAGCGAGCGCGGGGGGCCGTGCTGGGGTACGGTGACCTTCTCGATGCTCTCGGAGCCCTTCATTCCACCCTGGTTCACGGCGCCCGGGTTTTGGGGAGGAAGCTTGATGGTATTGCGTCAGCGTCGGAACAATTGCGGTCGGCCTGTCCCCAGGTACATAAGGCTCTGTCTCACCTTCCACAGGAGGAAAGTACCGTGACCGCCTCTGTGAATAAGGGACAGATGGAAACTTTGGACACTGTGGCAGCGTGTGGTCGGCAGGCTGTGGGGTCGGTCTGTTCCGGAGGTTTTGGACTTGAGCGGAAGGTGGTGACTTTGTCCCACGCGCGGCCTCCGGCGATCCAGGCAATCTTCACGCAACGGTCGCCTGCTCTGGCTGATTCCTCCTTCCTGGACCTCGTGTGCGGCGCAGGCCCTGGGGCAGTACTGGGAAAGGTGATCTTCCATGACGATGACTGTGTTGGTGTTCCGAAACGTCCTCCCCACATGTGTGTGTCCCTTCCTGGTCTTTTTTGGACGCTCCTCTTCCTTGTAACCTTGGACATTATAATGGGTCGATGGGTCTGCATTGGTGGATTCGCAAAGAGTGGCCAAGGATAAGGCTGATCCTTCAGAGGTTGTCATTTAATAGGCGGGCGGGCTTGGGGGTTGTGTGCTTTCACGATGTAACTAATAGTGTAGTCGGTGAATAATGCTCCCCATTTCTCTTAGATATGGCCGAACTTTTGCTGTTTACTGTTTGCGTTGGGGAGGAAGATATTGTGCGGGAGGGAGAAGCCGGGGGCATGGTTGAAGGCCCTCCTCCAGTTTATTACTACTCTCTCCCCTTTTCTGTTAGGGGGGGGGTTTCCTCTCTTTCCCCTTTTTCTCTGTTTCTTCTATATTTCGGGTCTGGTTCTGGGGCGACAGGCACGCTGCGGGGGGGGGCCGTAGTCATCTGCAGAGGTGCAGGGTGGGGGGTTGGGGGAGGGGCTTCTATAGTCCTTTACTTTGTTTCTATGGCCTTCTTTTTCTTCTCTTATTCTTCTTTGTCTTTCTTTTCTGGGGTCAGTGCGGTAGGTTTCCTTCGTGGCCAATCATTGTTTTTCATTTGTGCCCCATTTCCGTGGGGTTTTATGGGTCCTAGGGCAGGAGACTGCAGGCGCAAACGGCTCGTGATATCCCTCCACATCCTGAACCTCCTGTTTCAGCGCTATTGACTTGATAGATTGCTATTTATTGTTGACGTTCACTATTCTGCCTGCCATTTTTCGCTGCTGAGAACTTGATTGGCACCTGATCCTTCTATCCTTTATTGTAAAATGAAAACCTTTTATATCCTGGTTTCCCTCTTGGGTTGTTCAGTGGATAAGAGAATACTAGCATGGAGAATCTGCTTCCCGAGGTGCTGCATGTGATTCGAATCTGCTTGCTGTTACTTTCACTGCTGAGCGGCCGGCCCCGAAGGTTGTAGGCCCATACTTGTCTTTGTTTGCAATGTCAATAAAGGTTTTTCAAAAAAAAAAAAAAAAAAAATCAGCTTACTAAAAGCCAATTTTTTAATAAAAGACGCAGTAGCTCGGAATGTGTAGAAACACGCAGAAAGATTCGAACTTTTCTCTAAGTACCCAAGGAGTGCAGAAAATAAAACATGTTTGGCCGTAAATATCACCTTACTGCTTCTCACTGTACATCTAGAAAACAGAGTAGAAGAAAGAGAAGCAAAGTTTCATTCTTTAAACATTGCTCCAATTATGCTTCGTGACCTGACCTGTGTTTCACCTTGGCTGCTGGCTCTGGTTGCAGGCATTCTGATGTCCAGCACTCAAGTGCAACCTGTTATTACAGTGGAGTGGCAACATCATTTCTTTATATGAGGTCAAATTGGTGCACCACAAGTTGCATATTATATTTTGGCACGTCACCTATTATATATGGGTTAAAGTACCCCCTGTCGTACAAACCAAACACATTAAATTCACCACCAAGCCATCAAAGGGAAATAAAGCTGTTTAAAAGGACATTAGCAGTCGCTTGCAAGCAAGGCGAGACCTTTGCAGTGCACATGTACACTAAAAGAAAAGCCCTAATCATCTCTTCAAAAGCAATCATATTGGGAGCTGAATGAATATCAAAAGACAGCAAACGCCATAGTTCAGCTCATGCTAAACTCAAGGACCTTTCTATGGCCTTCGCGCTGCTCTATCCCAGAAGAGTCCATTAGGGGTCCCCACGTGAGCATAGGGCCCCTAAGGGCAAACTGAATTGGGTTGGAAAGCTATGTAGGGTGCAGCCTGCGGTTGGCCTTCTATAAAATAATTGTAATTTACATTGGTTCGTCAACCGACAGCCAATCCACTTCACCACAACAGCCTGAGATATGTTCTTATCCACTTCTTATTGGGCGATCAAGGTCCACAGCATCCCACCACCAAACAACCACGCTTATGACTGTGGCAATTACACCAGGATGCCCTGGTGTAGTAAGCGTCGGCCGCACTGACACCGGTCTATTTCAGCAAGAATCTTTTGTCCCAGGAGGCTATATTGCATGAGGAACCATTAATAGATGGTTTTCTTTCCGCATCCCTCTAAACCTCTGAGAATATTGCTGACTATCCATCAGGAGGAATTCTAGCTTTCGTCTCGTCAAAGGTGGCCTCCCTGACGAAGTTCCTGCTTGGAACGAAACGCGTTGGTTGAGTGCCGTTCGTGTTAAAAAATGATCAGAATAAAGAAATAATTATTTTTTTGGACGACCTGATTCTGCTTTTAATTTCAACGAGAGCACCTTCCTTCTTTTGATGAACATTGACACCAGGATGCCCCAGGCTGGATTAGGTGTTGGCCGCCTCTTCAGATACTTGGAGGTCAGATTCTGGAACCAAGAGCAGAGGAAGGTTTGGCAAAGGCACAACAACCTAATTTGACATCTCCGGTAGGCTTTCCCTGCCGCTGGGGGTAAAGGCCGCCCAGCAGACATGTACTGTGTGTATTAGGACAGGACGGCCACCAAGATATCGTAAGTGCACTTACTGGAGGTCACTTACAAGGTCTCACACCTTGGACGGTAGCCCGTACCTATGTGGTATCTGGGAGCTCAGATCTCCCTTGGATGCAATGAAGAGATGGACACCGACTCAGTAGATAGAAACCTTTCCTAATGTTCACCCTCTGAAAGAAACTGAAGAGCAGTTCTTGGTCTATTGTGGAAAGTTCTTTGGGTTCCCCGCAAAGACATGCAAGTAAAAATGTTCCTCTTTAACTGTTGACGGCAAGAAAAATACAACGTAAAAAAGCAGCCATTTTTAATGTATATTTGATGGTATTGCACATGAAATATATTTTCTGGGATCTGTAGTAAAGTCCTTTGGGTATGTACACGATGTCTATACACAACATCATGATGTTCGCAATCATATATGAATGGAGGGCATTGCATCCTGCGTACGCTAATAGGATCTCTCAAGACTCCCAGTTCCACTCACAAGTGACTTATGTAGTTCAGGATTGTTTTCTCTATAGGCTGGGATTTGAAGACCTGGTCATCCCATTGAAAAATCAGCAATTCCGTTACCAGACAGCAAAAGAAAAATCCTGCACTGGATAAGCTAATCACACATGGACCTGGGAAACAGAGAGCTCGGCATCAAGCCAAATTGGACGTCACCACTGCCCACGACCTGCTGGTCTGAGGGCTCAGATATATAGATATATATATCTCTCAAAAAAACAAAGTTGCTCCTTCCAGGATGCTGGGACCCACGAAGGATGGCGGACACGCCGGCAGAGCGTGCCGGTACTCCAATAACCAAACAGTGATAACATGCACTCTCAGGAAGACACGGCAGAACACTAAATGTAGTAGTCCAAGTTTAATTCAATATATATATATATATATCTATATCCATCTATATACACACACACAAACAAATACACACATACATACACACAGACACACATACATACACGCACACACACAGTCTTTTTTTTTTAAATTGTATATAGCGCAAACTAAACCCAAAGGTATTGGAGCGCTTTACATGAGCACCAGTTGCGTTACAGACGGGCACAGAGAGAATGAGTGACTTGCCCAGAATCACAGGATGTTGAGCGTCCCTGCCGAGACTCGGACCCGGTTCCCCAGCTTCGAGGTCGACTGCTCTAGCCATTAGGCTAACAAGCGAACCACGCCTTGTGTGGAGGCACCTGCAGCCACTACTACCAGATATCTGTTCACCTTTTCGTTCGTTTGGTAACTTTATTTCGGTCGAAGACCATAAAAGCACAGATAAAATATGTACATACAAGATAAAATACATAAATAATTAAGCACCTTAGTTAAGAAATTATTAAACAAGAAGTTAACAAGAAATGACAAGCATTACAATTTATCACTATTTAGGACAATTAATCAAAGCAGACCTTCTACGCCACATACCGTGTAAAAAACGAGACAGAAAACACAATGGGAGGTGAAGTATCATATCTTAGAACCCTGCAGGCTTGGGCACATTGTTTTAGGCCCAGATTTCTACATAATGGTGCCAACCAAGATCTTCGTATTGTACTATAGGCAGGGCAGAAGAATAGAACATGGACCATATCTTCTTTACTTTTATTACAAACTGGGCAAGTTCCCTCTTCTCGTCCAGCCCATTTGCAGGTCAATGGCTCAATCGGGAGGCAACCATACCTTAGTTGTGTGTATAATTGTCTTGTCATGGGGGGTTGGATTAGATCTAGAAATTCCTCCCTCCTGGGCACAAGTTTTACCTACAGAAATTCTGTGGACAACCTACCCATTACTGATGAGCGGTGCAACAAACTTAAATTGTGCTGTCTCAAAGAGGCCAGCAGCTCAATTCTTCGCACCACTAGGCAACTCTCCTCTGGGGTCTCCCATAGTTGGGGCAAACCTATTTGGTATACAGCAGCTTTAATGTGGGAGAACCAGGGTATATTTTTGCTCCTTAGCTGCCCCCAAATTGCAGAGAACTCAGCTCTATAATCACCAAGCTCAGGTACTGTCCAGAGTCTTCTCCAGTACAAAAGGGGTCGAGCCGCTAAAAGTTCTGAGATAGGCTCTAGACCTAGATCTAATCTCAGAGGTATGAGCGGAGTACTCTGGGGGAGGCCTAGCAAGTTCCTCATGAATGCCTGCTCAACCCTAAGGAGGCTCGATGTGCGTGTATGGCCCCAGAGTTCTGCACCATAGATTGCAGCAGGTCTAGCTTGGGCGCCGTAAATTTCAAGCCCTGGGGAGACTGGCTTAAATTGGGTTGTTCTCTGAAACTTACTAATGCCCCCCACTACCTGTGAAAGCCTCAGGGCAGATTTGGCTACCTGGGGACCCCAGCCGAAATCTTCGGTCAGGGTAACACCCAGATCTACAAAAGTTCAAACCCTTTCGAGCGGAGTACCATTTAGCACGGGGCTAGGGCGGGTGCGTTTGGGGGGACCAAAGATCATGAACTTCGTCTTCTCTAAATTGATCTCAAGTCCCCGCGAAGTGCAGAATGATACAAAACCGTCTAGAACCCGCTGGATGCCTGTTGATGTTCGAGACAGCAATAAGGTATCGTCTGCGAACATCAGAGCAGGGACCCGGCCAGACGCCAACCGAGGGGCATCACTATCCCTGACGCAATCTAGTTCGCCCACCAGGCCATTTATATACAAACTAAAGAGCGTAGGGGCCAGGGCGCAGCCCTGGCGCACTCCTCTAGTTACAGGGAAGCGGGCCAATAGTTCCCCGTTCTTCCCACACCTAACCTGGGCATAATTCCCTTCATGGAAGCGCTTCAGGACATCCAATAGATAGGGCGGGAGGTCTAGTTTTTTCAAGACCCTCCATAGGTTTTCCCTGGGCACAAGATCAAAAGCGGCCCGCAGGTCTACGAAGACCAGATAGAGGCTGCCACCCTCAATACTTACAGTCTTCCAATAAAGAACCTGCAGCCTAAAGAGTTGGTCCAGGGTCGAGATCCCAGATCTAAAGCCAGCCTGGAGAGTGGTCATTACTTCGTTCTCATCCGCCCACCTAAGTATTCTATCCAAAAGGATCAGGCCCATTAGTTTCTGGGTGGTATCCAAGAGACTGATCGGTCTATAATTTGAGGGAACTAAAGGGCAACCTTTTTTTAAAATGGAGACAATCTCTGCCCCCACCCAGGTGTCCGGCAATTTGGCTCCCAACAGTACCGCATTAAACAATACGGCCAGGTACGGTGCCCAGATTTTTGGTTGGGACCAAAAGAGGTCGCCCGGTACCTTATCAAGGCCTGGTGCTTTATTAGGGAGCTGCCTGGCAATTGCAGATTCTACTTCCTTGACTGAAATGCTCTCAACACTTCAAGAAACCGCCCTCACCCCAGTATCCCACTGACCTGTCTGATTTCCCAAGTCCGAGGCCCCCCACAGTCGATACTCGTGCGGGAGGTCTAGGGCTGGGGAAATGCAGAGAGGGTCATCTGATTGTACTATCGTAGTCCTATTTAAGTATTCAGGTGTATCGACCAGAGGACAAGTGTAGAGTGCAGCGAAGTGTGCCTCCCACACTGAGGGAGCAATATTTGGTAAGACAGACTCCCCGTTTTCTCTTGCAGCAGAGTTTACCAATGTCCAGAATAATTTGGCATCCTTTGTCACGAGGGCACCCCTCAGTTTTTCCCACATACCTTCTTCTCATTCTCTCTTGCCCCTAGACAGCGCCTTCTTATACATCTATCTGGTGACCCTAATATTCGCTTTGTCTTTCGATTTAATTGCCGCGAGGAGCTCCTTTTTTAATTTCCTGCAGGTATCATCAAACCAGGGGTGCATTTTCAGCACACACCTCTTGATTCTACCTACAGGATTGAACACATCCCCTAATGCCGCAACGAACTGCTTATGTATATCTAGTGCCTGCTGTCGTCCGGCCGAATCACCCATCTGGGCTATAAGGGGGATTACAATTTGATAAATTTTTGCAAGCTGTGAGGGTGAGTCTACAAGATGAGGCCATTTAACCCTCCTTCTATTATTAGTCAGTATGAGGGGGGGCATCGCCATAGCAAATTTAGGGTCAGGATTGGTTAGCCCAAAAGACCCTGGTTTCAAAGTTAGGACCAGGGCATTATGATCACTGTCCTGTCTTTGTACAATTCTAAATTCCTTCAACTTATCCCAATTTTTAGCATCCACCATTACATAGTCAATGATGGATGTTTGGTTTGCCCGATTAATTGTTGCTATCGCTGGGTGGTCAGGGTCCAATCTCCCGTTGCACGCCCGCAAAGATGTTGCGAGGGAGAGGGATTTTACTTGTAAAACCAGAGGTGTCCATGCTCTGACTGGGGCAATATTAGGATCCGGGATGTGCCATAGCGCATCTACTTCGTCCTGTTCACGCATATATATATATACACATCTCAAAAAAACAAAGTTGCTCCTTCCAGGATGCTGGGACCCAAGAAGGATGGCGTACACGCCGGCAGAGCGTGCCGGTACTCCAATAACCAAACAGTGATAACATACGCTCTCAGGAAGACACGGCAGAACACTAAATGTAGTAGTCCAAGTTTAATTCAATATATATCTCTCTATCTATATATATACATATACACACACACAAATACACACATACATACACACACACACATACATACACACATACATACACGCACACACACAGTCTTTTTTTTTTTTAAAGTTGTATATAGCGCAAACTAAACCCAAAGGTATTGGAGCGCTTTACGTGAGCACCAGTTGCGTTACAGACGGGCACACTCATTTCTTCAGGCACAGAGAGAATGAGTGACTTGCCCAGAATCACAGGATGTTGAGCGTCCCTGCCGAGACTCGGACCCGGTTCACCAGCTTCGAGGTCGACTGCTCTAGCCGTTAGGCTAACAAGCGAACCACGCCTTGTGTGGAGGCACCTGCAGCCACTACTACCAGATATCTGTTCACGTTTTCAGATTCTGCACAGTCCTGGACATGATTCTCAAGTAGAACTTTATAGGAAACCATCTGTATTTCATTGTAACATGGCGGTTCTACCTTTGTTTACTTTGTCAGCCAGGTGCCAATAAGGCAGTTGCAGAACACATTTTAAAAATGTTTTCTTCTTACATTTACTGTTTAAAGTATGTGCTTTTTTAAAGGTGATTTTTTACTGGCAAGGGCCTTAAAATCCCAGTCTTGCCGGATTAAAACCGGCCAGGTGGCAGCCCTAGTTTCTTTATTGCATTCTGGAACTTTTTGTTTCCTTTAAACCTGGAAAGTGTTAACTCAAACGTCTTGCTGTGCAGGGGTTGCTGCATAAAAAGCCACAGCTGGATGAAGGTGTTACACAACATGTGGCCACTTGGCAGCTGTGTACAAACAACCTTTCACAACACGCCCCGCCCCCTTCCAGGGCCTGAGCTCATTGCTCAACGCGTGCTGAAACCCCAGACGCCTTGCTGTTTCCGGTAGAGGCCCAAGCAGCGCCTGTCTTCCGGTGCACGCTAGGGCTGCCTTCCCCTGCCAGTCGAGAGGCTAGGCAGAAGGTTTCTCTAGTCTCAGGCGAAGGTACTCCGAGGATAAAAGCTCGGTCATCCTTAGGAGGTGAATAAACCGAGCAGCCCCGAGATGAGGGACATTGCCAAAGATTAGCACCCTGCTTGGAATGTTGAAAGCGGCTGAGCCTATCAGAGTGCAGGAACTAATTAATGTGGCTTGTCTGCATTCTACAGTCATTAACATTCAGAAGATTGCAGTGCACAATGCTCTGCGGTGAGCCATGCACTGCAGGTCTCCGTGCATGTGCCTTGGGGTATTTAGGCCAATAATACAGCTGTCAAAAACATGGGTGAAGGGCGCCATTCCATAATTGCTACCAGTTAAGGAAACTTGTGGCGTTGTTAGGAGTATAAAGAACACCCCGGCAATGGTGGTGCGAAAGGGGATTGAGAAAGAGGCAGGCGCCCAGTGCGGCTATTTGAACACAAAATCGCAAAAACACCAGAAAATGCCTCTATGGTGCTCTTCTGCTCCCCCTATCAATTGCACCGCCATTCTCTATAGCCCCTCGCTCTCTAGAAGATGCCCCCCCTTTCACACAGTCTTTCACTTCAGTCTCCTTCTATCCATACTCTCTCTTTCTGCCTTTTCTCTCTTCTCCTTTCCCTCCCTCTCTTTTCTCGATTCGTAGTCTCTATTTACACTTTCCTGTACACAGAGCTCAGGGCATTTAATTCACACCTAAAATGTGAAACAAAGTGGGTCCCTCAAGAAACGCTGGTTGTGCTCAGACCTTCCTGCACCAGTTGGGAGTAGAGGTACAGAATTAGAAAGAGGGACACATTTTGGCAGGTCCATTAGACAGCATTCCCTTTATCGGAGGGCTGCTGAGCACAGCAAGGTCTGAAATGTATAGGTTTGGTGTGCAAGACATGAAAGCCAGTATTGGGACTTTTGGGATATGTACACGCAATGACAGCAAGGGAACAGTCAGAAGGCTGACCCTGCCACTGCCAGGAAGAGGGCAACACCATCTCAAGAGAGGATGAGTATCTCAGACTGCACCGGGGGACCGGCCTCGGCCATAGAAAAAAACAAGTCAAAACTGATCATGAGAGGGAATAATTTTTAGATTTCCTGCACCTGTCCAGGCTTCAATGATAGAGAGGAGAGTCCACAAGAGGCAGATGCCAGCCATTATTAGCATAGACATGGTCTAATGACTCCAAGTGGACATAGCCGACTACCTGAGTCAGTTTGGACCACAACTCCCATAATGCCCTCCAGTGGGATCCCCCACGTCACTGTGCCAGGGCAGAGTATACCCAGGGAGTAAGGATGGTCCATCTAGATCCTTATCCCGAGATCCTGCGCAGAACTGAACTAGATAAGAGGACTTCAAGGTCCACAGGGTCAGAAGCTCCTGAGATCCAGCAACACGAGGAGGCAGGTGCCGGCATCACTCGCTTGGAGAATGTGACCAACTACCTAGAGGGCCACTCGCGTCCGCACCTGATCTTCAAACAACCCTAATACATAGAGAGCTGTAAATCTTATAAACCAGATTTCCATCATTTCTGTGCATAACATCAAAATCATTCTAAACTGAACCATTTTCGTTTAAGGCTGATCCCACTATAATGCGTAGAGAGTTGAAGTCCAATATGAATGGCTCTGTGAGAAACTGGGCCACATAAGCAAGCTTGGTATTGTCAAATTGTTTGAGATAAACAATACTCCTATCCCCATTATTAGTACAGATAAAGAATGAATTAAAAGCATTGAATAAGCTGCTGGTGACCCTTTTTGAAGAGCCAACCTCTTCAAGAGCACTAGATTATCCCAATTTATTTTTCAGTCAGCTCCATGGTTCACAGCCAACGCTTTTTTTTGTTTTAATTTCTTTTTATTAAGAATAAAAACAAGGTCACAGATTTACTATAATACAGAGCAACAATGCGAAATCAATAATACTTAGCATACAGTATTGTACATACTTTTACAATGTTACCAGCAAACATGAATTATTAGGGTGTTGACTCTACTAAGGGGGGTTGCATAGGCATAGTAGGTGGTTCACAAATATTACCTCTGTATTCATTCCATTTGCCCCATATTTGCAACCATTTCTTGGAGCAGCCACATACCGTTTTTTTTCGCGGAGCGTGCACCATTCCATGTCACCCTTCCATTCTTTCAGATCCGGGGTTGCTCGTACCCCTCCCACACACTTTCTCGCTACGTTTCTCTTGGCTATCAACAATCCCAGCGTCACCCACATTTTTTCTTTACTGCCCAAGTCTGTCAGCTTCCATATATTTAGGAGACCTCGTTTAGCCTCCACAGTGATTGTCCGGGCCCATGACCTCCCCCATACACGTGTGGACCTCTCTCCAATAACGAGCTATGTATGGGCACTCCCACAGTATGTGGTAAAATGTACCTTCTTGGCCGCAGAACCGAGTCAGTGCCAAATCCCATCCTAACTAGTGTGGGCCCGGATACATAGACTCTATGAAGTATTTTCAGCTGTACTAGTTTACATTTTGAGGAGATTGCCCCCTCACGTGGGGACGCTTCCATCTACTGATCCTCATAAAGTTCTTGCAGGTCACCCTCCCATTTAGATTGAAGCTGCGGGAGGGGGTCAGGGGAGTGGTGCATTAATTTCAGGTACATCAGGGAAATTGCCTTCTTAGGCATATATCCTCCAAAAGCCTATCTTCGAGAGGAGAGGCTTCCGGAGGGGTCTCTCCCCTCGGGATGACTGTCTGCAACGTGTGTTGTATCTGGAGGTATCTAAATCTCTCAGATTCAGCAAGCTCGTATTTTTGTTGAAGGGCTGTGAAGGGCAAAACCTCCCCCCTTTGCCAAAGATCAGCCACCCGCGAGATCCCCATCAATTCCCATTTGTCAAACCCTTTAGTCCTCCAGAGATCGCCCAGCACAGTGGGGTGCTTCGAGTTATGGTCTTGGCCCATCCCATATTTCTCTGAACCGAGTGCCACACCTGTATCGAGTGTTTTGTGGGGCCCGTCAGAGGGAATTTTGCGGGTCTCGAATATAGTGCGCATGTATAATTACCCCCAGGGAGAAGCCATCTGTCCATGGCATAGCCCGGATCAGTAGGAGGTCGGTAAATGCAATGATTGATGGCCACCAGTTGTGCCGCCCAATAATATTTCTTAAGATTTGGCAAACCTATGCCCCCATCATACCACCCCCTCACCAACTACGGAAAGGAAATACACGGCGGACCAGTACCCCAGAGCAGCCTCCTTTGTACACTCTCCACCCGTCTAAAATATGCAGCCGGAAGTAAGGCAGGTGAATTCTGGAGGACATATAAAAAACGGGGTAGAGACCTCATTTTGAACAATGCGGCTCTCCCCAAGAGGGAAAGTGGGAGAGACTACCAATGTTCCACATCACACTCCAGGCGCCACAGAGGGGGCCGAAGCTTTACTTCATAAAAAAACTTTGGATCCGAGGTAATGAAAATTCCCAGACTTCTGAAAACACCCCCCCCCCCCCCCGTGGCAATCTAGAGCCGATATTCACGGGGCAAAGCAGAATGGCTGCCCTTGAGCACAGAAATAAGTGATTTTGTCCAATTGATCCTATAGCCCGAGTAGGTCCCAAAATTAGTGAAAATGTTCAAAACCCAGCGCAAGGAGCTATATGGAGAGGCCAGATACAGTAAAATGTTGTCCGCGATAAGTGATATGCAGTCTTCCCAGCCACCAGCCCAACGCAGCCCTCGTATTATAGGGTCACCACGGATCCAGCAAGGCAGAGGCTCCAGGGTGAGCGCAAACAATAGCGGGGACAGCGGGCACACTTGCCTTGTCCCCTTCTGAAGATGAAATATGGCTGATTTTTTATTGTTGACTACCACCTGCGCTAGTGGGTCGGTCTATAGTAGTCGGACCCAACTTATAAATCTGGGACCAAAGCCAAATCTCTCTTAAACAGCAAAAAGGTATGGCCATTCAATGGTGTCAAACGCCATGGTGGGGTCAAGCGGCACCACAACCGCCTCCTCCGTGATGGTCTAGACCCTCCCCAAAACCCCATGCAGCCTTCTAAGATTCAGGGCTGTATTCGTCAAAGCTTTTTTTTAACTTATTGAATTTAGCTATAGCACAGTTTAAATGGGTAGGAGACATATATACAGTTAGATCTGGATGCTTGCGCAGGCAGGGGAGGCGTTGGTTCCTGACCGGAGAGGAGGTGACGTCACGATAGCGCTGAAACCACGGTTCCGTAGGATGTCACGATGTCGATGGATTCTTGACCACCCACGTCAACGATCGGCTCCGCGATGATGTCAGCCTCGGAGTTGATGCGGCACAGCAGCAGGCGTCGGGCGAGCATCGCAAGTCAGAGCAGCGCTCACGGCTATGGCAGGCTTACGGTGTCGTTCACTGGCGTCGATGTGGCACGGCGGCCGGCGTCGGGTCCACGTTGCAAGTCGGAACAGCGCTCACGGCTGCGATTCAGAAGCCGGCGTCGCTCGCCGGCGTCGGTGTTTCAAAATTCCTTCTGTAGCAGCTAGAACAGCAAGTTCCAGATGCAGGCAAACAGAAGGGGTGAAGTCTGGTATACCTGAGACTTCGGACAGGAGGCAAGCTCAAATCAAGCCCTCGGAGTAATATTCTGCAAGATTATGAAAGTTCTTTAAAAGTTCCTTCTCCTCGGCAATGAAGACACCACTGCAGGCCAACCCAACAACACAGCACACTGGCAGGGTGGCAGTCTAACTCCTATAGCTTCCTTGGTGCTTCTCCTTGGCAGAGGTTTGTCTTGTTGTTCCAGAAGTGATCTCAAGTCCTGGGGTCTGGGTTCCCATATTTATACTACTAAATCCTTTGTCCTCTGAAGGCAGAGGGGCTTGTACCTAGTACAAACCAGTTCTGTGCAGTCCTGGAGCACTTTGTTTACAGGACTCCTTTCTTTTGACAGTGTGGGCCAGGGTCAGACGCACCACAGGAGGTGGAGCCAGCATTGTGGAAGGCAGGCACAGCCCTATTCAGACCCAGGTGCTACTACTCCCACCACTCTACATGCAGATAGGTCTATTCTGCCCTGTGCTGACTCACCCAGTCTCCTGGAATCCCCCAGCCCCTGTCACTCACAAAGCCAGACACACAATACACAAGCTAGCAGAGGCAAGCTGGATGGTTAGGTAAGAATAAACCCACTTTCTAAAAGTGGTATTTTCAAATGCAGAATGTTAAAACCAACTTTACTAAAATATGTATTTTATCATTCTGAGTTCAGGCATACTAAACTCGAATTTCTACCATTTTCCCTGGGTCAGTTAGGATTATAAGATGTTATAATCAAGCTGTCCCTTCTGGCCTATAGGGACTGGTAGCCTTGCAATAGGGAAAAACGGCTGTAATTCACTATTAGGACATGCCACACAAACCAGGGCATGTCCTACCTTATACTTACAATGCACCCTGCCCTTGGGCCTACCTTAGGGGTGTCTGATATGAAGAAAAGGGAAGGTTTGGGGACTGGCAAGTGGGTGCACTTACCAAGTCGACATGGCAGTACTAGACTGCACACAGGCTCTGCAATGGCAGGCCTGAGACACACTTTACAGCAGAGGTCTTCAAAGTTGATGCCGAGACTCCCCAGTCAAAATGTTTTAGGTGTAAGGACCCCCTCCTAAAAAATTTCTAGAACCTGGTACTCCTCATCCTCAACAACTATAAACGTCCCCAATTCCCACGGCAAATCATTTTTATGGTGGGGAAACAATATTAAACAGTGTTTAGCAAACCAAACGTTTGTGTGTGACTGGTTTGGTATCAGAGGCTTACTACACAGTTCAAAGAAAAAGTCTCCAAAAAGAATTACCCAAAAATTTACAATGGTACTTTTTCACTAATAAAATATAATTTAGCAAAACTTATTTGGATAACACCTTTGTGAACTAATGTGATGGGTGTGCCTGTATCCCTCCAGCAAGAGGGTCAATCTGGGATTGCACCTCATAAATACCAGTTTAACACCCAAATATAGCAATAAGCCACAAAAGGGTGACCACTCTAGCTTTGCAAAGGGCCCTCTACTGTGCAGCAACATGTCGCCGCTTTTTGGTAACTAGTGAACCGGTAGAGCTATAAACACATTTTTTTTGTTAAAATTAGCAGCTTATGTGGCTGATCATTGACTATGTGGAAAATGTACAACTATGCGTAAACCGCTGCAGTTGCACAATCGCATAATCACAGTAGCCCTGGGTATATTGGCTGTAATGCATGGGCTGCAACTTAAGTGCACGGCATTCGAGAAGAACCATAATGAATTTCATGGGATGCTGGTGGATGGCTTTTACAGCTGCGTGGAACTGGGGGTTGCTTAATATTATTCTTCATAATTAAAACATACCATGTACAGTCATTAATGATGAACTGTAAGGTCTAAGTAGGATGTTTTCTTTAATTCCAGGGAAGGCAGTGGTCTCTTAATCTTCTTTCACACAGTTTTTCTAAAAAGGTTTTATTTTTAACATTATGAAAACAGACGCTTCTACTTTAGTAAAAACTGACTGGTATATTAGTTTGCTGCTGTTGTTGACTTCAGTCATGTTTGGGGGCGGCTGGAGGGCTTTGAGAGTGAGCGCTAGGGCGGGTCAACGGTGTGGCCAAAAATGAAATATTATTTACTTTTAAGTCCTTCACCGTCGGGTAGCTACATATAAAATGAGGGTCAGCTTAAATTAAAAATAAAGAAAAAAAGTGCTACTCAGTGGGCAATGCAATATAGCACATTAATAAACCTCTAGTAGTTAATCCACCTTAAATGGTATGTGTAACTGAGAGCCACAGCATTAAATCTTGGTTGGTACAATGGAGAATAGTGATTTGTGTATTTTAGTGCTGCAAGGTCGCAGCCTGTGACAGGAAGCACTATGAATGTGTAAGTCATTATTATACTTGCATTACACACAGTATAAAATAAACAGCTATAAAATGCGCAAAACGTCTCACGATAAAATGGTGCTTACAAAATATAGATTTTAGTAATACCCAGACCATACGCAATGCAATTTTTGTACACAACTGTCTCTTCAACACCTCCACAGGGTTTGTAAGAACTGTGCAAATACAATTACAATTAATAGTAATCACTTCAGAGCTCAGTAGTCCATTCAGAAAGACCTTTTCTAGTAAGGTCTTTCAGAACATTGATACTTTTTGAGAAAATGTATTCGAATATGAAACTGAAGTACCCCACCATTTTAACTTATTGTCAGCTCCCATACAATGCATCAGGGCTACTCAGGGCTTTAAGTGGGCCGGGTCTCACCGGGTCAGAGCACCGGCAGTTTTTTTAAGGGGGCCTCGAAACGGGTCTCTATCGGGCTCTGTTTTGTGCCGTGGCACAGGCGGTCCGTTTTTTTTCTTCTGGACTGCAGTGACAGCAGGCACATCGATGTGCGCTGGTGAGCGTTGTAGAGGAAGGGAAATCCTTTAAAGAGTCATTTTCGCTCTGAATTTCTCTTCTCTTTTTGAAACTCAGGCACAGCAGGATTGTCATGGTGTCACCAGGGCTTTAAGTGGTAGTTTTTTCAATATTATGTACAAGCCATAGTTGCTGCTTATTTATCTTATGCAACTAGCAGCCATTGACAAAGCCAATAGTCCTGACTTCTAGGTATGATGTGACTTGTTGTATCATATCTGGACGCAATGACAGGAACAGCAAAATACAAGTCAGGCGGCACACTGTGCTAAACACTGAATTTTAGCTTATGTGTTTTAAGCCACGCCCTTAATTACATTGGTCACGCCCCTTTGAGAGACACCCCCCCCCCTAGTTTTTTCATCCCACTTAAAGCCCTGGGACTACTGATAAGAAGTCAGATCCAGGAAAGTCAGAACAAAAAATTGCAATGTGCCTGCCAGGTAAAGCAGCAAGATGTAATGCATATTTCCAGGCACTTTTTTTTTTAGGTATAAAACACACCCATTCTTCCAACACATTTCACCACAATTTATTTTCCAGCTCGCCCGCCCTATCCCGGCTTTCCCTTTTTTTCAGTGATTTGATCAATGAAAGCCAGGACCGGCTCCCAAGCATCCTTTACAGTTGCAAGTTGCTCTTTACATTTTCAGATTAACTCATAACGCATATTCCCACTCCTTTCAGGCAAGCAGGCATCCTGGAAGGAAACCTGGTTTAGCCGTCTGATCAGCTCCGGTGTCACAGCACGAGAGAACACTCCCTGAATGGCCCTGCAGCTTGAAGTATTTCAACTTTCATAAAAATCCATCCAGGGATGATTTTCTTTTTCGATATTCCCGGCAGGAGTGATGCGGAGGTATGCACGACCCCCTTCCTATGACCCTACGACCCCCATGGGGGTCGCACCCTTCAGATTGAAGACCTCTGCTTTACAGGCTTCTTCTGTGGGTGGCACAACCAGGGCTGCTAGCCCACCAGCAGCATTTGATTTACATGCCCTGGGCACACATGGTGCACTGTACTAGGGTCTGAGAAGTAAATCATATAACCCAATCATGGTGTCACTAGTCAATACATCAATTTAACATAGGGAGCACTTGCACTGTGGCACTGAATAGCAGTGGTACAGTGCCCAAAGCATATAAAACCAGCAAACAGATCAAAAAAAGGGGAGGCAATAAGTGAAAAATGGAAGGGAGACTCACGCCAATGGTACCAGGTCTAACAAGTGGCGATTGGTGTTTTTAACTGGTTTGGCTCTCTAATACACCGGCCATTTTTACTTGCTGTGATCTACTTGAGGCACCAATAGGGGGCAGGCTCAGGGCTGGACTGGGAACCAAAACCGGCCCTGGCAAAGTGCTCGGCCGACCCCCCCCCCCCCCAGCAGGGTTTGGGGGTGCCGCCGAGCTCTTTGCCAGGGCCGGTTTTTGGCCGATTTTGCAGCCATGCTGCAAAAACGGCCCTGTAACAAAAACGACCCCCAGGGGTCCAAAAGTGGCGCACACCCATGTGGCGCACCGGGGGTTTGCTCGGTGCCCGCTACGGCCAGTCCGGCCCTGGGCAGGCTCCGCATCACAGCCATGATGCCCATGGTAATACTTCCAGTTTGCCTCTCTTTGGGTATTCGTCCCATGAGTTATTTGCCCTCAAGCCGTCTGTGAAGCTGAAGGCTGAGGCCTGCCTAGGGTTGGTAACCTGCTCCTCATGTTGTAATGTTTTCTCTTTTGATAAGGTAGGGGGGCAAAAATCTGAGGAATGTGTGAACATACTGGGGGAACTTTGTGGCTTGCAGAGAGAAATCTCTGCTGTGCTGATCAGGGTTCGCTCCCTACATAAGCACGCACTCAATATTTTTGCCTTACTTAGAAGCCGTAAACTAGAAGTGCTTTTTATGACCAAGACTTGGCTGAATGGCTCCTGATATCGCCTTAGCAATTCCAGAGGGCTACTCTTTGGTACATGCTGACAGAACCCACAAAATAGGGGGGTGGAGGGGCGGTGGCGGTTGCTTTTAAGAACCCCTTGATGTGTTCTACTTTTGAGCTACCAGAGCATCAGGCAGTCGAAAGTCTTGCTTTTCGCCTCTGCGACAGCACAGGTGTCTTTCTCTGGCGCCCTGGTTTATCGCCCACCGGGTTATGCTGGCAAATGTATTGAATCGCTTGATTCGGCACAGGCCGTCCCTCTGCTGCGTTTGGCTCATTTTACCCTGCTGGGAGATTTTAATCTGCACTTTGATGACCCTTGGGATAAGATGGTTGCCACCATCAAAGAGACCTTGGTGTCTCTTCACCTGCCCCAGCTGGTAACCGGTCCCACTCATTCTGCAGGGCACTCTACTGATTCGGTCTTCTCCAACTGTCCTCGGAGGATCAGTCCCACGGAGGGGACTCTCCGGTCGGATCATCTTCCAATTCCATTTAGTTGGACGGTAGGTCATCTTAATCAACAGCGCCGCCCTGCAGCTTGCACTGCCTTCCGTGCCTGGAATACGGCGCGGGCGTTTGACTGGGCAGAGCTCTTGGCCAGGTCTGCTCCCCCTTCGGCTGAGGGTGTGGATTCTGGGGTGGAGATGGTGCCATCTTGGCTGGATGGGGCCACTGAGGACTCGGCTCCCCGACAGTTAAAGAGTGAGAGGTGAAATGGGGTATCTGCCCCTCGGTTTTACCCCCTTAGACGGCTGAAAGGAGAACGTGCAAAGTACTTGAGAGAATTTGGCAAGAGACTATTCTCCAGACATCAAATTAACTTATAAATCTGCCCTCAGAAGCTACTAGGCCTCCATTAAACAAGCACAGATCACTTATTTTGACTGAAACATTAGTGTCGCTTCGAATAGTTCTTGCGCCATCTTTCTGGTTGCAAAATCTTTTTTAACCCCTAAATCCTGCCAGAGGGCGATTGCGCCGTCTGAGGAACTCTGCAAAGACAGACTGGCTGATATTTTCGAGTCTAAGATTGCTGACACCCAGGAGTCTCTTCCGGCTCCGAAGCATGGTCTGCTGCCTGTGAGGCCCGGGGATTTAAACAGCAGTCTTGGTGAGTTCAAGTGTATTTCCTTCGAGCCATCAGCGGAGGCAATCTTGAAGTGCGGACCGGGCTCCCCTTTGGATGTCCGCCCTCCCGCCTCGTCAGCAGGCGCTGTGGAAGTAATGCATCCCCGAGTCATAGAGTTTTTAATCTCTCTCTATCCTCCGATCGATGTTAGACCAGTCCAGCTGCCTGGAAGAAGCCCTCCCAGGATCCCAGTATCTTCAGCCACTACAGGCGCATCTCGCTGCTGCCAGAATGCTGGAGAAATTGGTGAACGTCCAACTTTGAGATTATTTGGAGCCGGGCAAGTGGCTGCATCCGAGTCCAGCAGGATTCCGCCCTCGTCATAGCACGGAGACTGCACCCCTTGAAACATCGGACCAGATCAGGCGGGTTCTGGATCAAGGCAAAAACGGCGCACTTACTTTAGTCGATCTGTCTGCTGCTTTTGATACACCCCCCACACGATTCTCTGCCAAAGGCCAGCCACCCGGGTGGGGGACTGGTGAAGAGACTCCTGGACTCCAGAGGGCAGTGTGCATGGGTCGCACCTCTTACCTCTGAAGTTAAAGGAGTGACAGGGTGTCCCACAAGGCTCTTTGAGCCACGCTCTCTGAATGTCTTTAGATCACCCTTGGTCCAATTACTAGAATCAAATGGCAGCTAAATTATTTCTTATGCCGATGACACCCAGCTGCTTTTTACCTTTGAGAGACCCCGTCCTCAGTTGAAACGACCTTTAAGGATTGCATGCTAACGCTCCGAGTGGATGCAGAGCAGCCAGCTAAAATGCAACAGACAAAACCAAAACTCTTCTTTTTGGTTCCCACTCGTCTATCTGGTGGGAAGCCATCTGGCCCTCTGCCTTGCCGGCCCCAGCCCCTCCATCTAAACATCTGAGAGTAAAAGTGGGTATTCCACTTTCCATGCAACACCAGATTTCCGCAGTGGTTGGTCTGCGTTTTGGGCTGCTTTGTACTTTGAGTTTAGTATCTCCTGCTCATGCACTGTAGGAGGATTGTGAATTAGGGGTGGGCGGAATTTGCGTAGTCGCACTACGCAAAGCTCCGCGAAACGGTAAAAAATCTCCGCAAGCACGCAGAAATTCGCGAACACACGGAATTACTTGTCCACGAAGGTTTTTTCCTGCTCGCAAACGCTGTTGGTGTGCTCGGTGGGGGGGTCGGGGTAAAATCTCACGAACACGCATTTTGAGAACGTGAACAAGCAAAAAATTCCGCTAAGCCGCGGAACGCAGAATTTTGGACAATTCCGCGTTCCCCCTGCAGAATGCAAAATTACCCAAATTCCGCGAGTGGTACGGAATTTACCGCCCAGGCCTAATTGTGGTCTGTGCGCGGATTACATCTCGGTGGGACTGCTCCAATGCCCTCTTCCTTGGGGTGTCCGAAGCTTTGCTAAGTCATCTTCAGGTGGTTGAGATGCTGCTGCCCATCTCATCCCGTGTCGGCCTAGTCGGACATCGATTTCTCACTTCCTGAAATACTTGCATTGGCTGCTTATTAAGAAGCAGAGTTTGTTTCGATCCCTTTGGTTGGTTTATACGGCAGTGCTCTTTGCTCTGTTCATTGCTCGTTGTCCTTGTGAGACAACATGTGATGTACCATTTTGTGCAATTCTGAATAAAAACAAGTATAAATAAATAAATAAATAACTAAAAATAAAAAAGGTGGAGAGTGAGCATACAGACTTATTGCAAAGACTACTAGACAGCACAGGGCACTCTGAATTCGAACATAGGGGTGTAGCTACCAACGGTGCGCTAGGTGCAGTGGCACCGGGGCCATGAGGTGTTCAGCACCCACTGACCCCCGATTCTAGTTGTATTCATTGGCCGTCCAGCAGAAGGGTGGCATTTGCCATGCTTGCACCCAGGCCCACGGCATCTCTGCTTCACCACTCTTCAACCAGAAGCAATTTACACTCATTTCATGCAAACGTGACACGTAATCTGTAATGAGTTATTAAACTGTAATGAGAAGGTTACTATACAGCAAAGGGCACTCTGAAGCAGACCGCACACACACACTTCAGGTACACATCGTGTAATTATCGTTTAATCTCATTATGAGCTAAAAATTTGGCACTGAAAATGGGACATGGAAGGGGAAGCATTTCACGGAAGTATTATTACCGCTTTCCAACACCATCTCAGCACCTTCTTTTGAGCAGGCCGGAGCGCTACACGCATGTACAGGTGTACGTTTACATGGGACTACGTATCTATTTAGCACCAAACTGCAATATTTATTCACTTTTGAGTATATATGAATTCATTTGCAGATCTCGCACAAAACGACTCAACAAAAATACATGTGTGCGCAAAAACAGGGATAATTCAAGGAGAGTCTCTTATCAGCATTCATGGACAATTTCTAAGACTTCCTTATGTTCATGGAGAGGAGGGCTCCAGACCGACGCCAGTGCTCCAGAGGAGGGCTCCAGAACCGGACACAATTCTCTACATGCAGCCCCCGGGGATGGATACAATGTTTCAGGCGTGGTTTCCACCACTGCATGCAGTGCTCCAGATGCGGGCTCCAGCCTGGACACAATTCTCTACATGCAGCCCCCGGGGATGGACACAATGTTTCAGGAGTGGTTTCCACCACTGCATGCAGTGCTCCAGATGCGGGCTCCAGCCTGGACACAATTCTCTACATGCAGCCCCCGGGGATGGACACAATGTTTCAGGCGTGGTTTCCACCACAGCGTGCAGTGCTCCAGATGCGGGCTCCAGCCTGGACACAATTCTCTACATGCAGCCCCCGGGGATGGACACAATGTTTCAGGAGTGGTTTCCACCACTGCGTGCAGTGCTCCAGATGAGGGCTCCAGAACCGGACACAATTCTCTACATGCAGCCCCCGGAGCTAGACACAATGTTTCAGGAGTGGTTTCCACCACAGCGTGCAGTGCTCCAGATGCGGGCTCCAGAACCGGACACAATTCTCTACATGCAGCCCCCGGGGATGGATACAATGTTTCAGGATTAGTTTCCACCACTGCGTGCAGTGCTCCAGATGCGGGCTCCAGAACCGGACAATTCTCTACATGCAACTCCCGGAGCTGGACACTGTTTCAGGAGTGGTTTCCACCACTGCATGCAGTGCTCCAGATGCGGGCTCCAGAACCGGACACAATTCTCTACATGCAGCCCCCGGGGATGGATACAATGTTTCAGGCGTGGTTTCCACCACAGCGTGCAGTGCTCCAGATGCGGGCTCCAGAACCGGACACAATTCTCTACATGCAGCCCCCGGAGCTAGACACAATGTTTCAGGAGTGGTTTCCACCACTGCATGCAGTGCTCCAGATGCGGGCTCCAGAACCGGACACAATTCTCTACATGCAGCCCCCGGGGATGGACACAATGTTTCAGGAGTGGTTTCCACCACTGCATGCAGTGCTCCAGATGCGGGCTCCAGCCTGGACACAATTCTCTACATGCAGCCCCCGGGGATGGACACAATGTTTCAGGAGTGGTTTCCACCACTGCATGCAGTGCTCCAGATGCGGGCTCCAGCCTGGACACAATTCTCTACATGCAGCCCCCGGGGATGGACACAATGTTTCAGGAGTGGTTTCCACCACAGCGTGCAGTGCTCCAGATGCGGGCTCCAGAACCGGACACAATTCTCTACATGCAGCCCCCGGGGATGGACACAATGTTTCAGGAGTGGTTTCCACCACAGCGTGCAGTGCTCCAGATGCGGGCTCCAGCCTGGACACAATTCTCTACATGCAGCCCCCGGGGATGGACACAATGTTTCAGGAGTGGTTTCCACCACTGCGTGCAGTGCTCCAGATGCGGGCTCCAGAACCGGACACAATTCTCTACATGCAGCCCCCGGGGATGGACACAATGTTTCAGGCGTGGTTTCCACCACAGCGTGCAGTGCTCCAGATGCGGGCTCCAGCCTGGACACAATTCTCTACATGCAGCCCCCGGGGATGGACACAATGTTTCAGGAGTGGTTTCCACCACTGCGTGCAGTGCTCCAGATGAGGGCTCCAGAACCGGACACAATTCTCTACATGCAGCCCCCGGGGATGGATACAATGTTTCAGGAGTGGTTTCCACCACTCCATGCACTGCTCCAGATGCGGGCTCCAGAACCGGACACAATTCTCTACATGCAGCCCCCGGGGATGGATACAATGTTTCAGGCGTGGTTTCCACCACAGCGTGCAGTGCTCCAGATGCGGGCTCCAGAACCGGACACAATTCTCTACATGCAGCCCCCGGGGATGGATACAATGTTTCAGGAGTGGTTTCCACCACTGCGTGCAGTGCTCCAGATGCGGGCTACAGAACAGGACACAATTCTCTACATGCAACTCCCGGAGCTGGACACTGTTCAGGAGTGGTTTCCACCACTGCGTGCAGTGCTCCAGATGAGGGCTCCAGAACTGGACATATTTGTCTACGTTCATCCTCCAGAGCTGGACAGTGTTTCAGGCGTGGTTTTCACAACTGCATGCAGTGCTCCAGATGAGGGCTCCAGAACTGGACATATTTGTCTACGTTCATCCTCCGGAGCTGGACAGTGTTTCAGAGGTGGTTTTCACCACTGCATGCAGTGCTCCAGATGAGGGCTCCAGAACTGGACATATTTGTCTACGTTCATCCTCCGGAGCTGGACAGTGTTTCAGGGGTGGTTTTCACCACTGCGTGCAGTGCTCCAGATGTAGATTCCAGAACAGGGTAATGCAGTGCAAAGGTTTGCTCTGTCAGTCCAAGCCTTGGCCTCCCCCTTGCATTATAATCCGGGGCATGACATCTCCTTAGACTTTCAGCATATGAGACACCGACAATACAGAACAGAGATTACATCTAGGGACCCATTAGAGATTGGTCACTTTTAAAGTCTTTGGTCCTCTGGAAAGTACAATCTTCTGACATTCTTGGGAAGACAACAGCAGGACATATGTGAGGAGCAAGACTTTACTAACATACCTTTACTATGATTTGTTTCACCCTTTGAAGGTTGATTCAGAATGTCTTGGCGTTTTCGCCCACATTCCCAGACGGTCTTCCTCTTTAAAAGTGGACTAAAAAAGTGTCTTAAAAAAAAAGTGGGGAGGTGCACAGTTTCTTGGTTTTAATGCATTGGTGGTTTGGGGTCAATCTGAGTCCGCTATGAAAACGATGGTCGTCCAATGAACATTCGTCTCAGGCAGTTTATGCTTGCATAGAGGAGGGTTCCAGCAGCGGCCACTACAGTCCTCTTCTCCAATACCATAAGCACCATTGGATTTTTCCAGAAGCCTGGTCAGCTGCAGGTAAGGTGGTCTGTGAATCATTGATCATGCTAAGAGAGAGGGTCAAAACTAGGGAGTCCACCACCTTCCAGGTCATTACGGACACTGTTTCGAGTCCTGGAATTTTTTGTGATACCCTAATGCATTGTGGGTGTTGTAGTCTTGTTTTGCTTCCATGGAACTAATTAGATCAGCGCAGGAAACCAATGAGTTGTAGGTAAAAATTCAGGACTGGAGACAGTATTGGTAATGACCTGGAGCGAGGCGGTCACTCGAGTCAGAACTTCTCTGTGATCACCGGTGCCAGCAGAGCAATGTTGCACCTGGGACTGACGGACTGTGCCAGGTCGCCACCCTGATGGGCGTGTCAGTCGCAGGCTAAACTCATTCCTCCGTCATCGGTATCATCATCAGCCAAGCACTGGAAAGAGGCGGTCGACCCGAGGCTGCCTCTCCTGTAGGCTTTACATGTCTGCTGGTCTTTGCCTCTTACCTTGGCCAAGTGTTTTGGACTGGGGCACAGCTTTGGGATGTTACACCCCCCAAATAAATGTATTATCTAGTAAGTAGGTGGGTGCAGGTGCTTTCAGTCGGGTATGGTGAGGTGTCTGTCTGATTTCACCTGGGATTTTTACAAACACACAAAAACACACATCCACGCACTTTGGCCTCTGTTTTGAACGTCTTAAAAAATATTGTTTATTTAGCAAAATATTGTATTTTAAACACCCCTAACCACCCGCACTCCTCTCCCCTGCCTCTTCAAGCGCTCCCATGCCCCGCTTCTCATAGAATATATTTTTATAGCACATGCCAGCAGGATTGTTGGGAAATCTGAACTTCACCCCCCCCAATCTTACTAAGTTACGCCCCTGGTTTCAGACATTACCCCCCCAAACCCTCGTGCGTTCTAGTTTGCAGCACTGCCCGCAGACCGCACCCTACATGGCAGCCACATCTGTACCAGGGGTTGGAACCTGTGTGTAATGTTCTACACATTAAGCTCCCACAGCAAACGCAGCATGAAAATATGAGGCAGAGTAAGAAAGCATGGCGGTAAAACTGCCCTCCCCCCATCCCTGCAGCTGCCAGAGAAAACAACAAATGATCTGGATATCCAAGGCGCTTGAATAGCTTCCAATGTCATGCGCGTGCCCTGAAAGTTCAAGCTTAGGCACGAGGATAAATAAACAAAACGATCACAAGTGTGTGGAGGGCGAGCACTATTTTGTGGAGGCACACAACTTCTGTCCATTCAAAAGATGTACTCCTGGCTCCCAACATGTGGGCGGAGCCAACGCCCCTCTAGTGAGGCTCACATAACGGTCTGGCAACAAGCCAGACCCCAACGAGAGAAGCACCCACCAGCTTCTTCCAGGCCATAAAGCAACGTTTAATGAGACAATGTTTCTACCCCCCCCCCCCCCCCCAAAGTACCACTACACGCTCCTGTGCTGTGGACACACCCCCCCCCCCACCACACACACACACACACACACACATCTAGCATGGGTACTTAGAGTCTATACATGAGAGTTGATTCTTATATATTTTTTGTGCCAGCTTACAGCACTTTGCTGTTTGATGTTAATGTAGGTCCAGGGCCATAATTGTGAACTCGTTTCACTTCTGACAACACCAGGACTGTGCCATGCGGGGACAGAGCTCGCCCATCTGCGCCTAGAAGTTAACTGGACCTCCGGAATAGTCAAAAGGAACAGAGAAAAGAGGGTGCCTTCCTAAAAGACTTTCTGAAGCCGCCTGGGAATAACATGTTGGGTAAGAGAGTCTCTGGGTGATCACACAAACTTGTGATATTCCGGGATGCCAGGTGGCAGACGAAGAGAGGTGCTCACCAGCCAGCGCACAAAATGTGACACTTACAGTTCTAGGGGTTAAAAACATGCTTCATGATGCCCATATAGATACAAGCACTTTGAAGTGCTGCGGCCACCGTCCGGCCGCCTTCTTGGGAGCTCACTTGCAGAAAAGAACTCAACTCCCTCTCTTGATAATCTGACACGGTGTGATCCTCGGCATCATCGTTTGGCACCCTAGCACTGCCTCAGGTAAGACTGAGTACCCAGAAGCCTGTGCAGCAGCGGATGGTCGCCGTGGAGCCCAGAGCCTCCAGATCACCCCCTCCCACGCTGGCCACCTTCCTCCCAGTGCCCACCTGCTCCAGGGCCGGCCGGGGGCGGGCGAGGCGCTACGTCGGCCATTCCTTGGCTCGGGCCCGGCTCAGGCTGGCATCATCCGGTTTATCCCCTGATCCTCTTATGGGATTGTTCCAAATTGGTTCTTAGGCCGCAAGAGCCGGTCGCGGCGGGTGGGCACCGGAGATCTGCGTGTAGACTAGAGAGAGCTGTGGGCTGGCTGCCGACACCGGAGCCACGTGACCAGGGTTCGAATCCTGGCCTCGGCAAGATGCTCGCAAACTTGTGATTCTGGGCAAACAAATGCAGCTCCCTGTACTAACAAATATGTAAATGTGTATAATGCAACTGTAAACTGCCATGTAAAATAAACACCAATACATAATGTAAACCCAGGGAAGCTGGCAGTCACCCCTGCCCACGACCCCTCCCAAAGATTCACCACTCGGGTGAAGTAAACAGGGACTGCTCCCTGCTACAGAAACACCCAGAACTTTCCCTTACACGCCCCCGTACCAATTATCGCCCCAGGCACCACAGGGTAGTATCGTCTTTCACGTGTCAATCCCAGCTTGAACTGTGCCCTCACTCTCAAGGCAGAACCACAGCCCGTCACTCACAGCGGATCTGCCTGTACCAGTGACCCGGGTCCAGGCAGGGCTCTTCCTGCGCGGCGCCCCGCTCAGATGTATTCCCGGACCCTTCCTGGCCCCTTAACGATCCCAAGCCCCCCCCCTGCACTCCCAGACCAAAAACGTCTTCCTAACTCTGGTGCCAGCCAATCAAATCCCACCCGGGCTCTCCCCTGAAACCAGCCCGTGTTCGGTGTCACTGTGGGCACCGGCATAGGAGGAAGAGAGGCTGGCACACAGAACAAACTGTGTGCCCTGGTGTGGCATCAGTGCAGCCCCCTCAGCAGCCAGGACACTCTTTGCATCGCCGACTGGGCATCAGAATGGCCCAAAGTCGTCACCAGCAAACACCGCGCATCAGCAAAGAACGAGCGACTTGTAACCAACACACACGGTGTATCAACCCCTTGGCACCGACGCACAAACAGACATGTCACCAGTTCACGCTGGGCAGCATCATGTGGGCACCCACACTGGCCCAGGCGGTAACAAGCGCCCACTCTGTGGTCACCAGCATAGGCACAGATCCTGGCACCCAACAGGCACTGATCATCACCCAGTGGTGCCCGTCTGGACTGGTATCCAGCGCACACGCCATGGGCCCCGGGGCAGTGGCTGGTTACCCGGCAGGCACCCCGAGCCTTCCTAGGCGTAGGGAAGAGGTACCCTCCAGCTGCCCTTGGCCCTATAGCACAATGCGCACGCGTATTTCAAATGTCCCCCCCCCCCCCTCCCCATCTCCCCAATGATGCATTTACACCCCTGAGGCGCTTAGACCTCTCCACCCTCCTTTACCATACACAAAACAGAGCTAAAAGCCTTGACAAAGCCAACAACTAGGGCCTGCATTTTGAGTTCTGACTAAAACATATTTAAAAGAATGTAGCAGTGAAAACCACAAAAGTGCTTTTTGTGCCTTTTGCATCCAGGAGATACACAATTTAAAGCGCCCTGATTTAGCTTACTTTTGAGACGTAAAATAGTTCCTTCTTACAACTCAAGTACCCCACAGGAAGTGGAGATTCACACCAAACAGCCAACAGCATGAGGTGATTGATTTTCCTGTTTGGACTCAAATGGTGTGGGTTGCTGATAGTGTGTGGTTTTGTACACAGACTAGGGTGTCTGCGACCGGGGTGGAGTGGCCTGAACCTTAAAGGATCCAGGGTTGAAAAAAAGCGGGGACCCCACACGTATATGAAAATAATTTTTCAGGATGGAACATGGAGTCAAGGAATTAGTCTATGATATGGTGGTTAGGTATAACGAAAATGCCCTGAAGAAGTTCACAATAGTGACCGAAACGCGTTGGCTGTAACGTTTGGATTCTTATGATCCTTAATTTGCTTGTATACTATTGATATGGAACATTCTACTTTGGACTTTTTGTGGTCATCTGCTGTTGGTGCACCACTATTTGTATTTTTTCTGTGCTCATTTATATTCAGTATCAAATGGTTTTTCAATGCCATGAAGGACAAGAAGACCCTGGTGAACCCCACTTTGGGGGGGGGGGGAAGAGAGAGCAAAAGAGAGCAAGAGAGAGCAAGAGAGAGCAAGAGAGAGCAAGAGAGAGCAAGAGAGAGCAAGAGAGAGCAAGAGAGAGCAAGAGAGAGCAAGAGAGAGCAAAAGAGACAGAGAGAGAGAGAGACAGAGAGAGAGAGAGACAGAGACAGAGACACAGAGACAGAGACACAGAGACAGAGACAGAGACACAGAGACAGAGACACAGAGACAGAGACAGAGACACAGAGACAGAGACACAGAGACAGAGACAGAGACACAGAGACACAGAGACAGAGACACAGAGACAGAGACACAGAGACAGAGACACAGAGACAGAGACACAGAGACAGAGACACAGAGACAGAGACACAGAGACAGAGACACAGAGACAGAGACACAGAGACAGAGAGACAGAGACAGAGACACAGAGACAGAGACAGAGAGACAGACACAGAGACACAGAGACAGAGACACAGAGAGACAGAGAGACAGAGACAGAGAGACAGAGACAGAGAGACAGAGACAGAGAGACAGAGACAGAGAGACAGAGACAGAGAGACAGAGAGACAGAGACAGAGAGAGAGACAGAGAGAGAGACAGAGAGAGAGACAGAGAGAGAGACAGAGAGAGAGACAGAGAGAGAGACAGAGAGAGAGACAGAGAGAGAGCGCTACCTCTCACTTCCTGGCCACGTAAATAAAGTTAACCAACATCAATTAAAAGGAGCATAGAATTTTATAGCCACTTTGGTTCAATTAAACCTATTGGTTAATTGACCCAAAGTGATTATAAAATGGTTTCCTCCTTTTCCTTGAAGTTGGTTGGCATTTGATCGTTCAGTGACTGCATGGCAGTGGGGTCACGAAGGTTGAGCATAGGTTGAACGTACTGCAATATAACTTTACGCCAGTGCGAAATGATATGGGCCACACTGTCATTACTGTATTTTCATGCATAAATAAAGTTATTTGAATACTTCAGAGTGCCCTTTCATCATCCAGGTGGCCATAGGCAGTGTTGGGTGATCCACACACACACACCACATTTGAGGCTTTCCCTACTCCTGGTGTGAATGCGGAGGAAGGGTGATGGGGTGGGCAAAGCCAATAAGTCATCACCTTACCGAACAATGCCCTATCGAAGGCCCACCCCAGGCAGACTTTCAGGGCACCCACACAAAAGAAATGTGCCTGAAATTAATCCAAGCAGGCGAAATCCACACAGCAGTGCCTCTGCTGGGAATCTACCATTAATCTGCCCCCACTAAGTGGACACCTCCAATCAAACAAGTGGATACATACGTAGAGTTTACAAGCCCACCCAATCAAACCATGAGCAACCCCACCTTTCAGCAGTGAAAGCTGCCCGACATTGTAAGACTATTTTGGAGTTCTCAAGTGACTCCATGTCATGAGTGAATTTCATCCAGGCCTGGTTTCAGCCAGCAGCAGTAGGCATGCTGGGCCATGCAGGGTCACACCTATCATGGGAGAGTGAAACTACACTACCCAGCCTGCTGAGCGCTCGTGGCCGATGTTGGGATGGGAAGGTTCCCTGCGTCCCCTGCCGTGGGTGTAAGGTGTACAGACGCAGCAGTGTGGCAAACACGTCCCACCGCGCGTAACAGCCAAAAGGAAATTGTGCAGCGTGATCTGTACGTGTTGATGCAACAGCAAACGTTGTGTAATTCAAATGATCAGGCCTGCCCCTCCAAACACAGTTGTGTCACGCAGCAGAGCCATGGCAGACAAGGCCGAGGCCAACTGTCTCCGAAGCGGCAAGTTATTCGCACAAGTTTTGGAAGTAACGTGCCCCGTTGCACTCTGGTACATGTAGTCGTCAGATGAGTATTAGCACAGTAATTGTGGTCGATTCAAACCCAGCAGGAGGCCGCTCTCGGAATCGATAAGCAAGTACAGGTATTTATAAAAAGAAAAAAAACAGGGGCAACAGGGTGAATGGAGTTCAGGGGGCGCCAGGCCCGGGCTAGCTGGGTCAGGCCTGAGGCAAGATCCAGGGGCAAGTTAACGGGCCGGGAGAGGTTCCACTTGGGTTTATCTGGGGCGGCGGTGTCAGTTCGGAGGCATCTGTACCCAGCGGGGTCGCCGCAGGATAGTGGGGTGGCAGGGGTGCTGTGGCCCTGGCGCAAGCAGAGAAAATGCCCCGTTGGCTGCTGTTACGGTTGTAAATTACAGCTATTGTCAGGGCCTCTGTGCCACTGCACCTGCTGCACCAATGAAGCTTCTAGGGAGGCAGCAGGGCACACCGAGCAGGGCACAGAGCTGGGCGCAAGACAGCAGGGCACACCGAGCAGGGCACAGAGCTGGGCGCAAGGCAGCAGGGCACACCGAGCAGGGCACAGGGTACAGAGCGGGCCCAAGGCAGCAGGGCACACCGAGCAGGGCAGCAGGGCACCGAGCTGGGCGCAGGGCAGCAGGGCACACAGAGCAGGGCACAGAGCTGGGCGCAGGGCAGCAGGGCACACAGAGCAGGGCGCAGTTCGGTGGCACCACGGGTCTGGGCTCGGTTCTTACCTGAATCTGGGCGAGTCCTTCAGACACTCTTCGAAGTCCAACTTGATCGTCATCCTGACACCGGAACCGGGCGAGGGAGCGAGCTCCAGAAGAGGGAGACCACGGAGAGCAGCTCCGGATGGAGACCTGGGCCAGGGAGAGCAGCTCCGGAAGACCAGGGAGAGCAGCTCCGGAAGACCAGGGAGAGCAGCTCCGGAAGACCAGGGAGAGCAGCTCCGGAAGACCAGGGAGAGCAACTTTAGAGGCCTGGGTCAGGAAGAAGCTGTACAGGAGCGAGACCTGGGTCAGGGAGAGCAACTCCAGAGGAGTGAGACCTGGGTCAGGGAGAGCAACTCCAGAGGAGTGAGACCTGGGTCAGGGAGAGCAGCTCCAGAGGATTGAGACCTGGGCCAGGGAGAGCAGCTCCAGAGGATGGAGACCTGGGCCAGGGAGAGCAGCTCCGGAAGACCAGGGAGAGCAACTTTAGAGGCCTGGGTCAGGAAGAAGCTGTACAGGAGTGAGACCTGGGTCAGGGAGAGCAACTCCAGAGGAGGGAGACCTGGGTCAGGGAGAGCAGCTCCAGAGGAGGGAGACCTGGGTCAGGGAGAGCAGCTCCAGAGGAGGGAGACCTGGGTCAGGGAGAGCAGCTCCAGAGGAGGGAGACCTGGGTCAGGGAGAGCAGCTCCAGAGGAGGGAGACCTGGGTCAGGGAGAGAAGCTTCAGAGGGAGACCTGGGTCAGGGAGAGCAGCTCTAGGGGTGACCACGGAGAGCAGCTTCAGAGGAGGGAGACCTGGGTGAGGGAGAGCAGCTCCAGAGGAGGGAGGTCTGGGTGAGGGAGAGCAGCTCCAGAGGAGGGAGGTCTGGGTCAGGGAGAGAAGCTTCAGAGGGAGACCTGGGTCAGGGAGAGCAGCTCTAGGGGAGACCACGGAGTGCAGCTCCAGAGGAGGGAGAATTCGGTCAGGGAGAGCAGTTTCAGAGAAGTGAGACCGGTGTCAAAACCCCGCCCTTGGAGACAGCAGGTCCAAAGAAGGAAGAACCGGGCCAGAGTGCGTGGGTCCAGGCAGTGTGCACGGAGGCAGGTTCGTTAGGTCCGGAAGAGGGCGACCAGTGCAGGCAGAAAAGCTCCAGAGAAGGGCGAGCAGAACCGGACCTGAGCGAGCAGATCCTCCTGAGCAGGGAGACGGCGCGATCCACTATCAGAAGGAGGAAGCAGAACCGGGTCAGCACGGACCGTCCACAGAGCAGGACGTGCAGCTCTGGCTCGGGGCTCACCTGGCCAGGGTGAGAGGCACGCGGCATCGCGAGCGGGGATGGACCGGAGGAGGGACGAGGGAGGACCCGGGGAGAAGGGAGGGATGGAGGGAGGGGAGAAAGACTGAGAGGAGTGACGGAAGGTAGGAGGGAGGGCCCGAGGAGGAGGGACGAGAGAGGGCCCGGAAAGGAGGGAGGGATGGAGGGAGGACCCGGAGGGACATGGGAGGGGAGAAAGACTGAGAAGAGTGACTGAAGATGGGAGGGAGGGCCTGAGGAGGCGGGAGGAACCGGGGATGAGGAAGGGCTGGAGGGAGGGCCCGGAGAGACATGGGAGGGGAGAAAGACTGAGAGGAGTGACTGAAGGTGGGAGGGAGGGCCCGAGGAGGCGGGAGGAACCGGGGAGGAGGAAGGGATGGAGGGAGGACCCGGAGGGACATGGGAGGGGAGAAAGACTGAGAGGAGTGACTGAAGGTGGGAGGGAGGGCCCGAGGAGGCGGGAGGAACCTGGGAGGAGGAAGGGAGGACCCGAAGGGACATGGGAGGGGAGAAAGACTGAGAAGAGTGACTGAAGATGGGAGGGAGGGCCCGAGGAGGCGGGAGGAACCTGGGAGGAGGGCGGGGAGAAAGACTAAGAGGAGTGACTCGAAGGAGGGAAGGCTCGAGGAAGAGGGACGACCCGGAGAGGAGGGACAAAGACTGAGCGAATGTGAGGGAGCCCGAGGAGGCGGGACGAGGGAGGGTAGAAAGACTGGGCGAGGAGCGCCTAGAAGGAGGGACCGCCTGAGGAGGAGGAGGAGCCGGAGAGGAGGGTGAGACATATGAGGGGAGAAGGACTGAGCGAGGAGTGACTGGAAGGAGAGAGGGCCCGAGGAGGAGGGGTGAGCGAGGACCCGAAGAGGAGTGAAGGGCAAAGGATTGAGAGTACAACTTGTACATTTGCAATTTTCTTCTGTTTGTATCTCTTCCTTGAATGACTTTACAACTTGTACATAGCACCATTATGGCAAAAGGTCCCCCCCCCCCACAAAGCATGAATGCCCGCAAATAAATACACACCACACAAGTTTATACTAGGGAAAAAACTGCTGCAGGTTTATTCAGAGGCGCAACTAGAGCCAAATTTCGGGGGGGGCTGAGCAAAAATTTCGGGGGGGGCTGAACTTTAAGCAATAGGCAGAGTGGAGCTGCAGGGGTTCTTAAAAGGGGTGAAACAACAGCGAGGCCTCATTAACATGCAAATGGTCTTTTAAAGACCTGTGAAGTGCTCGGGTGCGGCTGCTTTTTTGCCCGGGAAGGTGTCTCATCCCGGGCTGCCACACACGACGGGGGGGGCTGAAGCCCTGTGAGTCCAATGGGTGTTGCGCGCCTGGGTTTATTACATACAACGTTAGGTAATCTGGTGGGTTAGCTTACGGGCGATCCAAGGTCAGGCAGCCTTCTCGCCACCTGCCCGCCTGATGAGCCTAGCAGCACCGTGGCGAACCACTTTGTACTGCACCTTCTGGTGATCCCCTTCCCGGATCACCGGACCACCCTTGGTCCATTATACTCACGCCCCTTTCGGGGCGGAGCGTAGCTAGGCAAGCCCCCGGTTGCTCAGGCCCACAACCGCTCGAAGGAATAACGGGGCGCTGACATAGATTCCGTGAACCTTGAGGCTCCTGGGGTTCGGCTCTAGCACCCCTATGTGCCGCGCAGAGGTACCGTTCTGTACCCATATGCTTCCAGATCGCTCTGTAACTCCGCCACAGCCCTGGAGGCGGCCAACTGTCGCCGCCAGGGCCCCCCACCAACCGCTCTAGTCTTTTACCTGCAACCCTTTTGTGCTAGCGCCTCCTGCAATTCTAACAAGAACAAGTCCATCCCCACTGGAGTGAGGTGTACCACGTCAGCCTCAAAGTATCCTTTGACCCTCTCCTGAATCATTTCGTGTCTGATGAATCCCAGGCCCCTCTTCTGAGTGAACTTGCGCATGGAGCTGTTCACCCGTCTCCTGGACCGCTCCACCGCCTCGCCAGACTTTGCCCCCTGCCAGACTCTCCGTGGCACAATCTCTGACCACCAGAGCTCGCACTGACCCAAGCGCTTGCTAAGTTCCCCAAGTTAGTTTTCATGGCATGCAGGAGCAAAGTCCTCCCAGAGGTAGTCAGGTCATTGCCCCCCAGGTGGACCACCCAAAAAATTAGGCGGGGCACCCAGCGCTGCAGGCGAGTGCTTCAGTCTGTTCATGAGGCTGCTCCATCTCATCCCTGGAAAACCCAACCACTCAAACTTTGTCTGCGAGAATCAACGCATCCAGTTCCTGATCGATGCCCAACGGGCCAACCGGGAGATGGCAGAGTGCCCAATGACCCACACACGTGACTCTGATGAAACAAAGGACACGTTTCAACTCAAAATGTTTATTACCATAAACAATATGTCATTGCACTTAAAACCACAAAACACATAAAACATAGGGCACACAACACTGCACACTACAGCACTATTTACACTAAGCAGGCGCATTCAGGGGCGGATATATTGTTTGTAACACTGTGACTCCCAGCGCCCCACTTTTTTCTCACGTGCAGTTTCCAAGCCTAATGTGAATGCAGTGGTGGGTGCCCCAATCCTGAAAGCGTGGCTTCAATATTTTTTATCTGCCTGGAGGAGGCCGCCCTGGACAAGCACGCCCCCATTACACGCTCTACCTGGAATATGGTTAGGGGAACTAGGTCTGTGTGTATCAATAAGTAACCAGGTGCTACTGGGCGAAGTGAGATGTATTCTCGGACCTTGGCAACCGGGCAGTATCTGGGGTCTCCTAAAGGCAGTAACTCCACCTCCACCCCCTTCCCTTTCTGGTCCGTCTTCGACCTCCTGAGGTGGATGGTCAACTTACCCTCCAACCCAATATCCAATATGTCCAAAGCGTCTCCTGACCTATCTGTTTTGGACCGGGCCACTAACTCACTGATACGGAACGCTCCATAAAATGCTAAGCAGAAAGCGGCGGAAAAGAGGGAAGCCTCGTAGGGCGAGTGGGTGACTCCTCCCAGGACGTCCAGCATGGCCTGCAGGATGGGGAAGGTGATGGGGGACCTGTTGTCTGGAGCCCGGGGCTTGTCCCTGGCCCACCCCTTCAGTGCCGCCCTGATGACAAAGGACTTGGCTAGGTCCTGTCCTCCCCTCAGCTTAACATCGTGGCTGACCGCCGATAAATGACCACAAACCCATGAGTGGGTCTTCCCTTGTTTTTTTAGCCGATACCACAAACGCCTGTACCTTGCCCTCCATGGGTTGCCCGGTCAGGCCCAAGGCATCCGCCACTTTGTTGAAGGAGGTCATGTGTGCCAGGTACCGTTTCCTAGTACCGCGGGCCAAGGCCCATTCCTACAGGGCTCTCAACTGTTGTTCCACTCCAAGATCCTCCAGAGGGTTGCAGAGAAGGGGGTCAACTCCGCTCTCGCCTGCGGCTAGGCATCCCGGAAACAGTGCCACTGAAAACGAGAGAGAGCGTCAGCTGCCACATTCTTGACCCCCTCGATGTGTCTAGCCCTACACTCAAAGTTGCAGCGCAGGCTCCCTCTGGCGAGCTCCCTGAGCAAGTAGAGCACCAGCGGGCACATAGCAGTCTGCCCGTTGATGGCCTGTACAACCGCCATGTTGTCAGACCTGAATAGGACCTTTCTGTCCGACAAGATCGCGGGCCACAGGTGGAGTGATTTGACAATGGGGAAAAGTTCCAAAACTGTGATCTTGGCAGTGATGCCGCGCTTGCCCCAGGCATTGGGCCATTCCTGTGCGCACCACTCCTCGCCCAGGATTGCCCCAAAGCCCTCCCTCCCAGATGCATCCGTGAAAAGGCTGAGCTCGGGACTGTCCTCCCGGGGAGCCCTCCAGATGACCGTCCCATTAAAGTGAGACAGGAACTCCCCCCACATGACCAAGTCCTTCTTCAAGCCTGCCACCAACTTAACCAGGTGGTGTTTTTTAGACACATTTGCTGTGGCCCTGGCTAATTTCCTGGCGAACACTCGCCCCACCGGGATGACTCTGGCTGCAAAGTTGAGCTTGCCCAAGAGGCTTTGGATGACACACAAAGGAGCCTTGTGTTTCCCCATTAGTGACTGGATGTCCTGTCGCAAAGCCTGCACCTTCTCTGCAGGGAGTCTAGACACGCCCGTCACCATATCCAGCTCGATGCCCAAAAAGGTGAGAACCTGCGCAGGACCCTCAGTCTTACCAGGTGCTAACGGCACCCCAAGGTGTCTTGCCAATTCCTGAAAGCATTGTAGCCCCTTGCTGCACTCCTGCGTACCCGCACCCCCAATAAACAAAAAATCGTCAAGGTAGTCGGTCACCCCTTCTACGTTAAATCACCCTGAGAGTGCCCACTGCAGGAATGAACTGAAGGCCTCAAAGTAGGCACACAACACCTCACACCCCATTGACATGCTCTTGTCGTAGAAGAATTCACCTTGCCACTTGAATCCAAGAAGGTGCTGACTCTCTGGGTGGACAGGGAGAAGGCGAAAAGCGGACTCAATGTCAGCCTTGGCCAACCACGCTCCCCTGCCCGCCCTCCTGACCATGTCAACTGCCATGTCGAGCGAACAGTAAGAGACCGAGCAAGAACCCTCCTCCAGCCAGTGATTCACTGAATCCCCCTCTGGGGACGACAGGTGTTGGATCAACCTGAAAGCCCCTGGCTCCTTCTTAGGGACCACCCTAAGGGAGAGACCACAAAGTTGGGAAGGGGGGGTTGCAGGAGGGGACCCGCCACCCTCCCCAGGGCCGCTTCCTTCTTGATTTTTGCCCCTACGACTTTGGGATGGTCCCTGGCAGACCTAAGGTTCTCAGAATCCCTGTTGACCAGTGGCCCCTGATAGGGAATTCTGAAGCCTTCCAAAAACCCGTGGGCTAGAGACATTCTATCCTTAGCATTGGGGTACTCCCTTAATAGAGTTAGCAGGTTGGAGGTAACAATGGGGGACGGACCTTTGCCCTGGCGGTCCCCGGTAGGGGCACCCCGGGGGATGCAAGCTGTGCTGACCAGAGGGGGGGGGGGGACCTGGCCAAGGAAGGCCGGCCCAGGGGCCTACTTGTCGTGTCTGGCCGGCACTGAGGCGTGCCCGCGCTTGTCGCAAGAGGTGGCCGAGTGTGGGGAGCCGCACTTGCTGCAGGTGTAGGAAAATCGACAGGCCTTGCCCCAGGAGCATGCCCCTTCATTGAACAGCCTGCACGTTCCACTGAAGACTCTTCTGGGTCCCTGCTTCTGGCCCCCACCACGGCCTCCCAGAAAGGGCTGCTTAAACTGACCCTTCCTGTCCTGCCTCTGGCCCTTGCTCGGCTCCCCCTTCTTCACGTTGGTGCTAGACTTATCGCCGGCCTCAACCATGCCCTTGCCCATGTGCTGTACCCAGAGACGCACCTCCAACTGGTCCCACCCCATTTCCAGACATATGGCCACCTTTTTCCTGAACTCACATCATACCTGTAACAGCCCATCCCGCCGTTAGTCTCCGCCTCATCGGTGATGATGCCGGCGTATTGAAACAACCCAGGCCCTTGTTCTGGGTATCGCTCCATGACCACCGCTGCCAGGATAGCGAAGGCCTGCCCCCATCTCTTAATTGTTTTATCCGGCCATGCTTGGAAGCGAACCTTCTTGTCCTCCTCCTTGCCACCCATTCTCCTGGTGTCCACCCCTTCTGCCCCGTGCATCAGCAGCGTAAAAATATTGATGAATTCCCTCCTCCATATTCCTTCCTTGGCCGCAAGTGGCACCTCTCACGCTAGTGAGCACCGGCCTGACATCAGGGGGGCCAATGTGACTAGTGGCGCGGGAGCAGGGAGCGCGGGAGGCGTCGCAGCGGGGGGGTTGGGAGTGCCTGCTGCTGGGGACGCGGCGGTGGTGTCGCGGCAGCGGCAGGAACCGTGGGAGGTGAGCATGTGGCTGCGGGCGGGAGGGCTGGCTCTACCTGTTGCTAGCTGCCTAGGTCAGGCGAGGTCCCCTCTGGCGCTCTGGCTCCTGTAGGAGTGCTGTGTGTACTCAACTGCCCCGGGCTCTGGCTCTGGCACTGTGACCCCTTGCTGCAGGCTGCCATGTGGCAACTCTGCTCGTTCACTGCCCCCCCACCTCTACCCCAAACGTTTGTGACTGATGGGCCACCTGGTGCCTGCGCGGGTGGTGCTGGTCTTGCTACCCCCACGCCACTGTTCACTATGTTGACCACGCTGGGGTTGTTAACCGCCAGGAGGCCAGCTCTGACCTCTGTCATGAAGTTTGTTAACGTGTCCGTGAGCTTACCCAGGTCGTCACGTGTGGCAAAGTTCAGTGGCAGCGTTGCGTTGACCAGGGGAGCCACTGGTCCGACTGCGGGGGGCAGTGGTACATCAGCCACCGGCAAGGCCACAGTCCGCACAATGCCCGTAGTACAGCTCTTGGCTTGCAGTGGATCTGCTGGGAAGTCCTTAACTGTGGGCCTGCGAACCCTCTTAGATCTGGTGGGACCGTTCTCCTCGGCGGGTCCCTGACCCGTGCATGGGGCAGGCATGGCGATACCAGAGTCGTCCGGACTGTGCGCCATCAACAGCTCAGTGGCCCAAGCCACTCCTTTAGCCCTGACTATCTCCGTAACGGCCGACAACTGCGTATCTTGGAGGTTCCTGGCTGGGAATCTTCCACCTGGGACATCAGCGAGAAAAGCGGTGGGGATCCCTGGTTATTCATCCGGACGGTTCTGCGACAGCCCACCTGGAAAAGAAATTGAACTGTAAGCCATGTACCTAGCTGCTGGTGCCGGTAAGACATTCCTGTCCTGGCCTTCGACGTTCGGTCCCAATCCCTCGTCCCCTTACTTACTTCCTGTTAGTTGCTATGCTCTTCCTGACGATGCTCTTGTTGTCGCGGTGCCTGGGGAGGATCTTGATGAACCCTGCGTGCGGATGATGGAGAAAATTGTTAACCATTAGACACCCATGGTCTGCCGGCCGCTGGCACGGCTCCCATTCCCTGCCTGCCCATCTTGTCTCCTTTCCCCCCTTCACTGGTAAGGCTCTTGCGTACCACCCCACCTTGCCCCCTCAGCCGTGCTCCCCCGCGTGCGTTACCTCTGAAAACAACTCTAGCAAGAGGGCTTGTGCTGCACCCTGCACATCGGCGAGCGTCCGGGAGCGCGAGTCGTGGCTGAAAAACAAAACAGCGCGGCGTAAGATAAAGGGGGTAACTTATTCCTCATCATGACTTCGGTCATCCCGGTAGGCCGGTTTGGTGACAACTGGCCATGTGGCATGCACACACTAGCCTGTTGAGTGGACGCACGCAGCCTGCGCCGCACTTGGTGGCGTCTAAGCGCCCTTTGTGCTACCTTGCCCCTAGCGGATCTTAACCTTTACCTGCTTGTGCGTGTCCTAGCGAATCCTTAGGGGGGGGGGAGCGTAGCATCAGTCCCTTGCCTGCATAAACAAACAAATCAACGTTAATACATTCGCACAGGACCGGTGCTGTCGCATTCAAGGCTTTTACGGCAACAACATCTGCAGGTGCACTGTAGTTCCCCTTTAGCAAGCTCTCAATGTATCCCGCATACTCCCGCCGATGAGAGGACTGGATGCTCAGGTGTGTCCAGCTGGGGCTCCCAAGTCGACCGAAACTGCCATGTTCTCCCTGAGGTGGTCAGGACCGACCTTACACCTACGCCCACCATGATGGCAGGAGCCCACCCTGGGTTTGCGACGTGTGAGGCTCCACCGGTGAAGCCGGGTCCGACATAGCGCCTCGGGGAGAGGGATCCGCCAGCCGGAGGATGCGCCTGGAGGCGGCAGAACCCCTCACTACCCTGTGCCCCCACCCTGGTATTGACAGTGACCGGTCCGGCAGGTTCACTTGCGGACTCCGGCACGAGATGTGGAGGTTTAGCCTGCCGCAAGGTGAGACCAGCCCCACCCCCGAACCAGCGGAGCTGGCTGTTGTCCCCTGAACTTTGCATGCATGTAACTAGGCCGCAGCTATGTCAGCAGGGGTGGCACTGCCTCAGGAAGCTGTGTGAGGGGGGTGATGCAGACACACGGTGTCGGGGCACCGGGGGGGGGGTAATGAACAGCCAGAATGGGAATAGAGACTCATAGAGATGCCGGGGTTTAAACCCAGGGCCTCATACATACGAAGCATGCACTCTACCACTGAGCTCCATCCCCGCTTATGCCATTTCATATTTATTTATTTATTCATATTAGCATATATGGCGCGAAGTCTACCCGAAGGTGAGGGAGCGCACGGTGCGAGCCCCGTCCTGACAATGCGCTTTCAGGCCCAGGGAGTCACTTGGCTTGCCCAGCATCGGTGTGCGCGCAGCCCCGAGGCACGAACCCGGCCTCCTGCCCGAACTCGGCAGTCTAGCCGACGGAACACAATCCCTCCCGGTGCTGCTCCGACCGGGGGGGGGGCAAGCCACTGTAGCACTGCACTCCGGAAGCGCTGCGCATCGGATAAGGAGGATCTCCTTTTCTACAGGCGCGAAGTCGACCCGAAGGTGCTAGAGCGCACCGCGCGAGCCCTGTCTCCCGTCCGCACAAAGATGCACGGGGAAACAGCCGGCCAGCCCAGCGTCGCGGGATGTGTGCGTGACCCCGAGGCTCGTGCCCTGGACACCAGCCCCGAGATCGGCAGTCCAGCAACGGATTGCATCCTCTCGCAGGATCCAGTGCCCATCTCCGGCCATTGGAAGGTCAGGAGCCCCGGGGAAGGCGGGAGACTGGGTGTGCGAGGGCCAAGCCACAACTCGCGCGCAGCGCCCCACTGCGCTCCCGGAGGCAGCCCGCCGCCATTCATGACGCCATCTCGCACCGGCTAGCGGCCGGCTGGAAAACAAATCCAACCTTCGTCAAGTAAGTTACCATTGCTTACTCCTTGAATTGTAGAAAAGAAACAACGGGGATTGAACACGTAACCTTGGGAGTAAGAGTCTCAGCCCTTAACCATTAGGCCACAGTGACTCTGGGAGTCATGCAGGCTGTAGCGCTGCGCGGTGGAGGGAGAGCCCAAGAGGGAGGGGGGCACGCGGGCTGCTGAACATGCCCATCGCGGCCTAGGGCTCGCCCACAACCCACGGGCCTGTCTACATACCCCGTGGCATGTGGGAAGAGCAGGCGGTAGCGCTGCGCGGTGGAGGGAGAGCTCAAGAGGGAGGGGGGGCATGCGGGCTGCTGAACATGCCCATCGCGGCCTAGAGCTCTCCCACAACCCACGGGCCTGTCTACATACTCCGGGCCGGTGGGAATAGGTCCCAACTGTATGGACAATGCGGTGCACGAGGACGGGGCAACGCTGCGGACCCGACACAACCCGGGGTTCCTTCTCGCTTAAAAGGTAAGCGGAACACCCAGGGTCAGTTCGCAGCGTGCCCGACGTGCCGAGGCCGGCGGCGGGGATCCCACCGGTGGTACACCCCCGCAAACCCAACCGAGGCACTGCCCGGCGGCATCCCCGCAGCAAGTGGGGCCTGCAGGGTGGGCGACCGATGGCGTGCCCTGCGGACCCACGTGCCCACACCCGGAGCTGCACCCTGCTCCCCCCGTCCCCGGCAGCCTCCAGCCTAGGCTGGGCCGCCCGCCCTGAATCAATCCCGCATGGGGAGATCCAGCTTGGGGGGGTATAGCCCGCACTCACAGTGCAATGTTGAGTCAGCTCCTGGTTGCGAGAGAGCGTGTGGGAGACGTGGTGTCCGCGGCACGTCCAGTGCACAAAGAGGCAGAAAAGGGGGCGGGGAGACCTATGTACCCCTCACCCTGCCCAGCGCACCGGAAGTGACGCGGGACACCCACGACCTGGTGGGGACTCCTCCCCCAGCCTACCCCCCCCCGGTGAAAGGGGGGGAAGCCCGATGCCACTACAGGGCCACCCTCTTGAGTGGCCCCTTGCAGTGGCCTCGGGCAGCCGCATTTGCATTATTTTCTGTTTGTATCTCTTATGTAACTCATGCAGTCCAAAGTCCTTATGTAATGCAACTGGTTCTTTTGTAAAGGGCTCTGACACCTTCGGGTAATGTTCGTGCTATATAAAATCGCATTAAATAAAAAAATAAAGAGTGCCCAAAAGGAGGGACCACCTGAGGAGGCGGGGAAGAGGGAGGAACCGGAGAGGAGGGACGAGGGAGGACCTGGAGAGTAGGGCGGGACCTGGGAGGGGAGAAAGACTAGGTGTCTAGAAGGAGGGACCAACTGAGGAGGAGGGAGGAGCCGGAGAGGTGGGAGGGGAGAAAGACTGAGCGAGGAGTGCCTAGAAGGAGGGAGTCCTGAGGAGGAGGGAAGAGGAAGGACCCACGGAATCTGACAGGAGGGAGGGACGAGGAAGGGTCCAGTGTGGAGGGAAGGTTCGAGAGGCTCCTTGGTGGAGGAGAGAGGGACTGAGGGAGCAACCAAGGTTAGGCGCTGGGAGAGGGGAGTGGTTAGGAAGAGGGAAGCTCTGAGGAAGATCTAGGCAGGGAGTGGGGAGTGACTGGAGGGCGAGAGGACCTGAAGGAGGTGTAAAGTATCACTCAAAGCATGTAGTGTGATCTTCCTTAATTATTATCAACTCTGCTCGCACAGGACATCAAGTACAGCCCTTTCACAACCCGGCTGAGTCCCAACTGCCCCCCCCCCCCAGAACACCCACAACCCTTATGGTAAGTCAACGAAGGAGCCACGTTTCTTTTAAAAGTAAGTAATTTATTGTAGTACAGCTTCAGCCACGGCAAGGAGCAGCGCGCCCTCAGTGGCTCGATCTGCAACTGTCAGAAGCCGATCGAACCCCTGAACACGCACACTCCAAGCGCGAGGAAAGGAACACAACAACAATGGCAATAAGAGAAATACTAACCCACTACATAACCTCCCCCCTTTACACAAAAAGAAAATATAACTACACCACCTCCTCCCTTCACACAAAAGAAGAGAGTTCCCAAAGAACCATAAAACTAGTAGGTGAGCGCTTCGACGTGACTCGCAATCAGCTGATCGCGACTCTCGTTAGCTTGATGTTGCAGCCAAATCCACAATGGCTGCTGAACGTCCTCACACAGCGTGAGCACGTACAAACACATACTTGAGGTTCAGATATACACTGAGCATGCGTGCGTGCCGCCTCAGAACTCTCAGTGCTGCGCGTGTAACTAGCGCGATCAGCCGACTAGATGAAATCCACGAAAAGCAGCAGGCAAACAATCAAAAAGAGTTCTACCAGTTCCACTCTTCTCCATGATAAAACAACCAAGTACTGGATGTCGTTGAAGAGTTGCTTAAGGTCGACTATCAGCTGCTGGCGAGGTGACCCCACCTCGTGGAGTTCTTCTGAAGAATCGGGTGGCTTAGGCTGGTTCCCAGTCGTTGCCAAATGTGGTAAGTCAACCAAGGGGCCACGTTTCTTTTAAAAGTAAGTAATTTATTGTAGTACAGCTTCAGCCACGGCAAGGAGCAGCGCGGCCTCAGAGGCTCGATCTGCAACTGTCAGAAGCCGATCGAACCCCTGAACACGCACACTCCAAGCTCGAGGAAAGGAACACAACAACAATGGCAATAAGAGAAATGCTAACCCACTACATCACCTTCCCCCTTTACACAAAAAGAAAATATAACTACACCACCTCCTCCCTTTACACAAAAGAAGAGAGTTCCTAAAGAACCATAAAACGAATAGGAGAGCGCATCAACGTGACGCGCAATCAGCTGATCACGTCTCTCGTTAGCTTGATGCTGCAGCCAAATCCACGAAGGCTGCTGAACGTCCTCACACAGCGTGAGCACGTACAAACACATACTTGAGGTTCAGATACACACTGAGCATGCTTGCGTGCCGCCTCAGAACTCTCAGTGCTGCGCGTGGAACTAGCGCGATCAGCCAACTCCCGACTAGATGAAATCCACAAAAAACAGCAGGCAAACAATCAATAAGAGTCCTATCAGTTCCACTCTTCTCCATGATAAAACAACCAAGGACTGGATGTCATTGAAGAGTTGCTTAAGGTCGATTATCAGCTGCTGGCGTGGTGATCCCACCTCGTGGAGTTCTTCTGAAGAATCGGGTGGCTGAAGCTGTTTTCCGGTCGTTGCCAAATGTGGTAAGTCAACGAAGGGGCCATGTTTCTTTTAAAAGTAAGTAATTTATTGTAGTACAGCTTCAGCCATGGCAAGGAGCAGCGCGCTCTCAGAGGCTCGATCTGCAACTGTCAGAAGTCGATCGAACCCCTGAACACGCACACTCCAAGTCCGTGGAAAGTAACACAACAACAATGGCAATAAGAGAAATTCTAACCCACTATAACCCTATATTCCACAATACCTCATAATCATGCAGCACGCATTCCAAAGGTGGAATACACCAACACCCCACATCCCCCTCCTGCATACAATGAGCAACAATAATGTGGAAAGTTAATAATAAAGAAACTACTACAACATTACTTTACAATGTAAACAAAAAGACAAAACAAACTATTGCTCAAAATAGATAAAAGCTAACACAACACACAATCTTTTGGTTTGCAAGGAGTGCGAATTACTCTACCCATCCTACCCAACCTCCTTGTGCCAATATCCACAAACTCCTGTTCCGTCTCAGTTTCTTCCATCACTTCTTGCGCACATGGCACCTCACACAGCAGCTGCTCCATCTCCTCATCAACTTCATCCTCCCACAACCAATCCCTCATATCGAAAATACACCCAACATCTCTCCCTTTTTCTTTTTCAACATACTTGCACTTCGCAAGTCAACTGATGTGCCACACACAATTATCATTCAACCTTGAAGAGTTCCTTAAACACTCCACCACCCTTAATGGTTCAGAAAATACACTCTGTCCCTTTGCCACTTTACCCATTATTTTAGCCTTCACCCAATCACCCTCCTTTAACCCCTTCAGCGCGGCGCGGATTACCGCGCCGTGCTGAAGGTTCGTTGCGCGGGCGGGGCCGTGACGGAGCGGTTCCGTCATCCGCACAGCGCGACCGATGCGCATGACGGAACCGCTCCGTCATGCGCATCGAAAGGGTTAACGTCTCCACCTTTGTAGCATTCCTCAAATCATAATTCATTTTGTACACCTTTTGTGCTCTACTGATGTTAGCTTTGACCACCTCAGGTGACCACTCCACCTGTCTCATACTATCCATCCAGCCAATGTTATCCTTAGTAAATTGCTCTCTGCCTCGCATCAAAACAAATGGACTCCCGTAAAAGATGGTGTCAATCTGTAACCCCACAACATTTTTTTAACTTCAACTTCCCATTTCTTCTTATTCTCACATGCAATCTGAATTGTACCTTTTGATCACTCAATTAAAATGCTCAACAGCACCATTTCCAGCTGGATGATACACCAAAGTTTTCACATGCTGCACACCATTTCTCTCCAAAAACTGCTCCACTTTAGTTGCTGTAAAATGTGCTCCATTATCACTCAGAAGCCTCTTAGGTAAACCTTCTTTCGAAAACACCTCCCCGCAAATACTTCACCACTGTGTCTGCATCGACCTTCTCAACAATTTCCAACTCAACCCATTTACTGAAATAGTCCACAAGCACAATAATGTATTTGCTCTCACCAGACATGGACTGCACTGGACCCACAACATCCACTGCCAACATGTCCCAAACCATCTCCGGACACTCCATGGGCATCAATTTAGGTCTCAAAGTATGTAAACTTTTATCTGAATTAGCACATTGCCCACATTTCCTCACTCTTCTCTCAACCTCAATATCAATTCCAGGCCACCAATACAAAGCTTTTACTCTTTTTTTGTTCTTACAATTCCGAAATGTCCTTCATTACATAAATCCAAAAGTCTTTCCCTAAATCCAAATGGAGGTACAATTTTTCCACCTCTCGTCACAAATGAAGACTCCACTCCCAATTCATTTCTCACCTCCCAAAAACTCCTCACCTCTGCCATGTCCGGCTTCTTCTCACCCCAACCTTCCAAAATCCAAACCTTCACTTTTGTTTTAGCAAATCATCCTTTTCATATTCCATCATCCATTCTTCCCTTCCAATTGAATTCAACCCTTCTTCTTCCACAAATGCAATCTGGTAATCATCCCTCACACTGCCTGGTATTTCCTTAACAGGCAAAGGAATACGACTCAAACAATCTGCAACCTTGTTCTGTACCCCTGGCACATACTTCATCTTGTAATCCTGTAACCTCGTTGAAAGTCTAGCATTTCTTGCTGACGCCTTCACTAACCCTTCAGTAAGTTCACCAAAGGCTTGTGATCTGTTCTAACATCAAATTCAGTACCCCACAGAAATTCTCCTGAGGACCCCCATTGAGTCACCACGGTAAGCCGGGGACCCCCAAGCAATTTGTATGATTTCAATTTCAAATATTAAAACAGTAATTCGATGAAAAAAAACACGTGTGCACACAAAACAAATACTTTAATTACTAAGGATTTTAGTATTTTATATTGAAGGAATTTGCAAAAAAAGACCGGTCCCTATATGGTGTACCCAAGTGTGGGATGTGAGCCTGACCACTACAAAGGGGGCTTTGGGAGGCTCTCCCCCTCAAAAAAATTAGGAAAAAATTGTGCATTCTACAACACATTTATCATTATATATTGAGTTGTATTAGATTTTAAAGAATAGTAAATGAACATCTTACTATGCACCAGGATGCGACAATCTTTATTGGGTTTCCTCAATGATGTCCTTATTATCACCCTCCAACAGTGCCTCTCATCTCTCCATAGCCCCTCTGTCACATGTATTTCATTTGTTTTATAGCATCTCTCATACCATTGTAGGATGTCATAGTACTTTACATCACACACATATAGAGACAATGAATCATACAAGTAAATCAGTGTATAGAAAATGTTACATAAGGTAGAGGGGACTACAAGGTGTAGTCTTCACATGTCATTCATACTGGTAGGTATTTTTAAAGAGTGCTTGATCTAGAAAAGCACAAACTTAGGATTCAGAACATAACACAGTGGCTAGCACTGACTTTAACATTAAAAATTTATTTTCCACCCAAATAAATCTTTTTAGCAGCATTAGGATAATGAAAGACTGGGAAAAACATAAGTTACCAACTTGTACCATGCAGTTTGCAAGCAGCACTCTGATGACAGTTTATAGGCCACTGTGCTAGATTACAATTGTCATGTATGAAGTGCACAGTAACATAAGAATATCTTTGACAAAAGCAGCAACCCACTGACCTATGCACATAAAATACTGTTTTTTAAAATGCATGTTGCACGTTCTTTGCAGTAGGCATATTAACCCTCTGTGCTATATTAGTTAAGTCAAAGCTGCCACTGGACAAAACCCATCTCTCTCTAGCAGCTACATTAATCACTGGCATTATCTAGACACTTTTATTGTTGCTCGAAAGCTTTTAATTATACAAGGAACTTTGCAGTGCTTTTAAGACTGCTGCCTATGGACCCCCTGGGAATGTGTCACGGACCCCAGTTTGGGAAACACTGCTCTAAAATGTTCCATACCCCACACGCACCCAAGGGTTTCCCTCTCAATCACAGAATACACTTCTTCTGCTGGAGTAAGACTTCTTGACGCAAAACCAATCACCAATTCACATGCACCATCCTCAATGTGAGTAAGCACCGCACCCAGCCCTTTTCCGCTCGCATCCACTGTAAGCACACTGCGCAAATCCGGATCAAAAGTCTTGATAGGAGCTGCATTACAAATTTCATTTTTCAACCTCTTAAATGCTTCTACACATTTCTCCCACATTCGAATTTGCTTCGCTGTTTCATCAACTGTCTCAAATCATATGACTTTTCCGCAAAATGTTTTACAAATTTGGAGTAGAGCTCCGCAAGATCTAACCACGAGCGAAGCTCTTCCTTATTTCTCGGTTCTGGAGCCTTCCTGAATGCTTCAAATAATTCTTTTTTGCAGAGATTCCATCATTTCTAATCACATGACCTAGATAAGTTACTTTCTTCTGTGCAAAAAGACATTTTGCAAACTCTGCTGTTAACCCTTTAGCTTTCAACACTTCCATGACTTCCTTTAATCTCTGATCATGCATTTCCCTGTTCTCCCCCATTATCAGGATATCGTCTTGAAAGTACAAAACCCCTCTTATATCCTTCAAAACCTCACCCATCAGTCTTTGAAAAACTGAGGCTGCTGAAGCCAGTCTAAACAACATTCTAACATATTGAAAACATCCAAATGGAGATACAAACGCTGTTATTTTCCTGCTCTGTTCATGTAAGGGAACTTGGTGCTACGCCGACGACAAATCCACTGTAGAAAACCATTTCATGTTCTTCGTTTTTGCCAAAAGTTCATTTATTTTTGGTTAAGGAAATCTGTCCACTTGTATTGTCGATTAACACCACTCAAGTCCACACATAATCTAATTTTTCCGTTGGACTTCCGGGCGACTACAACCGTGACATCCATTCCAATGACTCAATTTGTTCAATCACTCCGGCCTCCTTCAATCTGTTCAACTCTTTTTCCATTTCACTTCGCACAACAAACTGAACATTTCTTACTTTGAAATTCACAGGAACAGCACTCTCCTTAGGTATAATCTTATGAGTGAATCCTTTCAACATTCCAATTTTTCCTGAAAACACCTCCTTGCAATCTTCACACAGCCTCTCCCCTACATTGTCTCCATCATTCAGCACCAACACTTGTTCCTTACTATTTGGGTTGAGAATAATATTTAGACTTCTTTGATCTCTCCAACCCAAAACACAAGGTCCATACTCCACCACATACATTCTTCCTTCAGCCCTTCGACCCTTAAACACAAAGGAAATATCTCTGCACCCCAACATAGGTATGGCTTCACCAGTGAAACTTTCTGGTTTAATATTGCATACTCTTAATTCCTCACCAATCGTACCCTCACATTTTTCCTTCCACATGAACAAATTGACTATAGTGAACGGTGATCCTGAATCTGCTACAAAAACAACAGGAACACCAGCAACAATTACTTCACATGACGGTTTACTCCTCCCTTGACTCTTAATATCTAATCAGGGGTGGTTTCTGAGCGAGGGCGTAGGGGCTCCGCCCCCTTTACTTTCACCCTCTGTTGACCGCTGCCAAAGTAAAAAAACAACCTCTTTAATATCGGAGTAAAAAAAAAATGTGCACACACATTTTTCTTGGGCCCGGTACTGTTTTTGCCATGATTAGTCTCAGACAGACTCTCATGACAGTGGCAAGGTGTCTACCAGCACACAAGGTTTCCTGAACCTGCTGTCTGTGGGTGAGGCTAGAAGCTAATGTATTTGCTGGGGGGGCTGAGGAGCTCACAGCCCTGAGGGTTGTGAGGTCATCAGCTCGGCAGAGACATAGCCAAAAGGACCAGTCTCCACCCCCTGACGTGAGGAAAAAAACAAGCATTTACAATGCAATGGTCTCGGCATTGTTAAAGTTAAAGCTATTGGCATTGCTCATGACATTATTTTTGTTTATGTTTTTGTTTAAAACATTTAAAGAAACGGCATTGTTATTTACAATGTCAATAGCTTAATCACTCTCAAATGCGAAACCTATTGCATTTGCACCCACACACAGAGCCACACACCCAAAGCCACCCACACACACAGAGCCACCCACACACAGCCACTCACATAGAGCAACCCACACACAAATAGAGCCACCCATAGAGCCACCCACAGAGCCACCTACACACACACAGTTACCCACACACATACAGACCCACCAGGCATAGAGCCACCTACAAAAAAAGCCACCCACACACACAGAGCCACCCACACAGAGCCACCCACACACACACAGACCCTCCCCCACACACACAGAGCCACCCACACACACAGAGCCACCCCCACACACAGAGCCACCCCCACACACAGCCACCCACACACAGAGCCACCCACACACAGAGCCACCCACACACAGAGCCACACACACACACACACACACACACACACAGAGCCACCCCCACACAGAGCTACATGGTGTGAGGTGAGGGTGGGCTGGGGGAATCGGTGGGTCGGGGGAGGGGGGCCGTTTAGCAGGGTGGCATAAAGGTGCGGAGAGCTGCAGGGCCACGGTGGTGCATAAGAGCCGGGAGGGCGAGGGTTAAGCGCTCTCTGGGGAGGGATGAGGGTCGCGGTACAGGGAGCAATGCTGGAGAGGGCAAGGGGTGGTTGCACTTGGTGATAGCTGAGCTGCAGATTGCTGCTGCACGCCGGCTTCGCCCGTTGCATAGGGGACCCATGCGGCCTTTAGCGGGGGGTCGGTCGCGGTGGTGCTCAGGAGCAACAGGGGGAAGACCTGGGGGTAGGCAGGATTTGCGTGGTATTTATCCCGAAGCCTTTCGTCCGTCAGAGGCCGGTTGGGTGGGTCACAGTTTCAGCGGGGCGCCCGGGAGCCATTGGGCAGGGGGGGTAGGTGATGGCCGGGAGGGGCCAAGGAGTGTATGGTAATGGAGGAGGCGGGAAGGGCCGAAGGAGACCGGTGCAAGTGGCGCCGATCAGACTGTCACCCAATGCCAGCCAAATGGGAAATTATTTAGCATTTTGTGGATGTAAAATGCATCACTTTGGAGAGCTATTGAGTGTCGTCGAAATGCACATTCAAAACAAATGTAAAGAGATGTTGGGTTTACTACTCGGTCTTCTTCCATGTGCACCTACATTAGTTTTGTACCGCACGGTTTCTCACGAAAAGAATGAACATAAAGAGATGTAATATGTCCGAAGTTGGTGATAGCCTGATCAGCCCCAAAGCCCTTGATGACGTGTACCTAGCGCCTAACACAACCCCATCGGTGAGCGCACTGTGTAAGGACTCCACACATAAAATTACGTGCACATCAGCCACCTCGTTTCTGATCACCACAAGCCTCAAGAGTGTGAAGCCTCTACAGTCACTGCATCCTAAACCCTCCACCCATGCATTACCTAGACCAACATACTTCCTCTCCCATTCATCTGTCTGTGTGCTCTACCACAGTCACCAAGTATCCCGGGAAACTGTCTCACGGCCACTAAGTCCCTTTGTAACATCAAAACAAGCCCCCCCTTGCTCCAGACCACTGTTTGCTGACGTGTCGTTTTAAGCCATGCTAGCGTCGCTCCCAACTCCTTTGCTTACTCCGTCCATGACAAGAGTGATGTGCTCCTACTCCCTAAGCACGGTGCTCTGAAATCAGACAAGGCACTTACTGCTTCAATACTACGGTGTCTCACCTTAACGACGTCTGGCACTGTCCACAACATGAACAGGAGGAAAGGACGAGTGCGCGTGAGTGAATAGCCCTGCGTGGAGGAAGTCCCGCCCACGGAAACACAAAAGAAAGAGAAGACTGGTGGATCGCTCACTAATCTGTAGTTCGCTAGGTTGCGAACTGATATGGCTGCCATCTTGAAACTACAACTTTTTCATAACTCCGAAAGAAACCTTACTATAAAATTAAGATTTGTAAGGGTATTTAAAGTTATTGATGTGAAATCGAGGCTGTGTAATAAAAACGAAGCTTTATCAATTTGAATACAAAACCTTCAAAAGTGCACTTATTTTTCATGGATGGGGTGTTTGCTATATAAACATTACTTGCATCATCATTTCTGGATAAGAGATTATATTATTCTAAAATATATACCAGTCTTTGTATTATGCATTATTTGTATTATGTATATATTGTATTGTGATTGAATTTATAGAGCTTGCTTAGTGATTTAAATAGGAAAAATAAGTGCAGCTGCAGCACCAAATTACGCAGTGGACTAGGGGTGGAGTGGGGGTGGGATCAGGGATGGGGCTAGCAATGCCAGGCATTTATTCGGATCAGTATTTCTAATGCATGCCAGTGCACGCTGATGCAGCAAAAGTTCACATTCATGTCAGTATATAAGTATATCAGCAGCCGAACACAGGAGCCAACAGCAGGGGGAGAGGACACCATTAACACCGCCGCCTTTCTCCGAGGTGAAGCAGAAATGCCTCGGAGAAAGCCAGCGGCGGTTTCGGATTCGGGGCGTGTTTTTCTTTTTCTCTCCTCTTGCCATTGGCTGGAGGAGAGAAAAACACGCCCAGTGAAAAGTAACGAAAAAACACGCCCCCGAATCCGAAAAGGACGGGGCTTGTTTTGCGAGACAAGCCTCTTCTCCAATGGCTGGCCAGCATTTAAGAGGCCAGCCAATGGAGTAGAGGAGAGAAGAGGGGCGGGTTCAAGCCCCTCTTCTCCAAGTCATTAAATCTCGCGAGCGAGACTGCGCAAACGCAGCCTTCGCTAGCCGAGACCTAAAAAGCCCCGGGCGTTTTAAACTTAAGCCCTGTAGCACGAGATCTTCACGTCAATCAGAGAATGGAGGGTGGGTCCGGCAGTGTAAGGAGTTGGAAAAGGGTGGGGAAAAGGCTTCAGGGAAGTGGGAAGCAGAGGATCCGAGTCTGCGCAGTTTATCATCTTGACTTTGAACATAAACTGCGCAAACTCAAGTTGTCTGCCTCCCTCGCTGCTGTTAATGGCAGGTCAGTGTGTGGACACCATTATTTGAGGAGCAGCGACAGTCCCGTGAGTGGACAACAGCAAGGTACCAAGTAACTTGGTAAGAAAAAAAAGTTTAGTTACTATCAAGGCCCTGGCATGCAAAATTCAGTAATTAAATTAATTCTATGAAACAAGCAATATACTTGGAGTGTATTGCTTGCTTTACAGAATTTAATTAGTGAATTCAGCATGCCACTGCAAAATAAATCACAAAAACAATGTTAAACAAAACTAGAGTCCATTTTCACAGATAATTGCTGCAGGAAGTGTTTGTTAACACATTTGATAACAGGTTTTGCAAGTCCAGGGTGCATGGTTCCGCAATACTTTCCTTAACAGAGCCCAAAGTATTATGCAGCGAGGAGCAATAGGGTCCCGGGGAGAGCTGCTTAATGCGTCATCAATACCAGGCTCTTTCAGGTTTGTGGAGCGCTCCGAGGCCCATCTGACTCCCTCTTTGGTTGCGCTGTGTGGGCAAACGTTGCCTCACTCACCATGGCTGCAGTCCTGTGCAGGATCTCCGTAATGTTGATTTTTATTTTTGTCAGGCGGGGGTCTTCATTTACTTCAAATGTCGTCTGAGACTGTGAAAGACACCTAACGGACATTATGTGATGTGATTATGTGATCGATGGATTTCCCTGCTCTTTGCTGGCTATACGAATGAAACAATGAGAACTGTAATTCATACTGATTTTTTTTTAACTCTCTTTTGATGTCTTTTTTTTCTTTTTGATTGAGAGAGAGATAAAACGTTGTTTCTTTAGACCATAGTCTTTAAACAATACATAAAATATGATTCGGATCCGCATAGTGATAACATTATTAGTTCTACAGAGAAAATATAAACAATTTAACATACAGGGGAAAAGAAATGTAGCCCCCAATCATAATTCATTTAACACAGTTTACAAAAATCTAAATCCGTAAAATTCTCATCAATGGGAGAACACTAAAAGCATTTAAAATCAATGCCCCTCCTTTAATTTCTCCCTTACAAAGCCTTTTGTTGCTTTCAGAAATTTTCCCAATGCAATTGTAATATCTAGCGATGACATATCTGTAAGTAGCCAAACTGCTTGGGCACATGAGTTAACCTTGTGTTTTAAGAATATTGGACATAAGAACAATTTCCGTATAGCTAAAATCAGTGTGCAATCAAGTAATATGTGCACAGTATCATTTCTTATTCCCAGGCCGCATTTACAAATACCATCTGATTGGATCAATACTGCCTTTATTTTTCCTTCCGCCTTCCAAGGATTAATACCAACATGAACCCTTAGAATTTCGTGTCTTAACCCTTTATTGGGCAGAATATCCAAATATGGGAACCAAGCTGCATTTTGCCATGAGCTCTTTAGCCACTTGACCGATTTTTTTCTCGCTCATATAATCTAGATCTTGCGATCTTGAGTATAAGAGCCCTTGGTCTCTAAGCATTCTCTTTGTAAAATCTACCTCCAGGGATGGCTGCGAAAGTCTCACCTTAAGGTGCACTGCTGTATTCTGAAGGATTCTTCTTACATCCTTTGCCCAAGTAAGGCTACTTGTTTGAATCTCCTCTCTGCACCAGAGTGAGACCTTCTGCACGCCACCTAAGTCCTGGCGTTTCCAGAATCTTAATAAGGACATTTGGGTCTTTACACTCCATGCTATTAGCCCTAACTCCATTCTGATTGCTTGGATCATTGTACAGCTTGGTAAGGACAATAGCATTTTTAAGATCTTTCCTTCTTCACAATCCCACCCATGTTTGCCACTCAGGTAAAGCACTTCTGCACCATACAATACTTGCGGGGGGATCATTGCTTCAAATGCCTTTAGCATAGGTCTGTGTGACATATCACCATATTCTTTATTACATTTTTTCAGCAAACAGACTGACGAGAAAGCTTTCGCTGCTTGAGCCTCCAGATGAGTGCTCCATTTTAACGCGCTATCAAACCAGAGGCCTAAGTATCTATATTCTTTGACGATTTCCCGTTTGTCTTGTCCTAAAAACCAATTACATTTTTGCCTCTCTTCCCAAAGCATAAAACCTTTGTTTGTTTTTCCATATTTACAGTTTAAAACTTTTTATCACAATAATTTTTAAACACATATCATTTCCTTTGGAGTCCCATTTCAGTTTGATCAAGGATCACAAGGTCATCTGCGTATAAAAGGCAGGACACTTTATTTCCACTCATTCGCGGGCTTGCACTTCTTTCTACTTCTGACACTGCTGGAAGGTCTGCTAAGAAAATTGAAAATAGTAAGGGTGCCAAAAGACACCCAAGTCTAAGGCCATTCTTTACTGGTATATTATGAGTTAATGACCCCTGTGTATCTCTGATGACCTGGGCCCAATTCCCACTATGTAGCTCTTTTAAAATCACCAATATGCCATCAGGTATTCTATAGTTTTTCATATCTTCCCAGAGGCAGTTACGGTCCACGGAATCAAAAGCTGCCCGAAAGTCGACAAAGCAACAAAACAATTTACCATTTTGCTCTATCGATTTCTGGGCCAATTCCCACAGGGCAAAACAATGATCTATAGTGGAATGTCCTTCTTTAAAACCTCCCTGTTCAACAGGCACAATAGATCCTTGTTCTGCCCAATCTTTTAACCTACCTAATATTATTTTTAGCAAAGATCTTTTCGCCAATATCTAGTAGCTTAATTAATCTGTAATTCTTTGGGGCATAAACATCCCCTTTCTTATGAATCGGCCTAATTATTGCTCCCTTCCAATTTATAGGGATCATCCCTGATTCTAAGATTACTAAAACATTTGAGAGAAGAATTCTGCCCACCAGGACGACTTTGATTTTATTGTCAGGGCAGGTAGGTTGTCTGGGCCTGCTGCTCTTGTTAAATTCAAGGTCCTTATTGTATTGAGCACGTTTGCAGTTGAAAAATCTGGTTTTAGGTCCTCTACCAGGCCCCTCCAATCCCCTAAGTCCACCTCTTCCGTTTCTCTCCCCGGGGTATATAGTTTCTGCAGATAAACTTACCAAACACTCTCTTGAACCAATTTCCTTGTTTGACCTGGATATTTTGTTTACTCTTGGGAACCCTTGCATCAATTCTTAGCTCTACACTTATACTTTGTACCACTTGATTTATTTTCTCAACATACCAGGTTAAGTTTAGGCCACTCACACATCCTAGCTCAATATTTTGTTGCAATCTGGTTAACCTTTCTAAATATTCATCTGTTAGCAGTGTTGTTATCCGCTTTGGGTAATCCATCTGTTGTGTGATTACTTTATCGCAGACAGTCTGCGGGGAGTTAGCCAGCTCTAATTTTATTATATTGTGATCACTGCCTTCCGTATGGCTGATCTTGAAGTCTTTTACTGGTGCAAAATTCCATGCCGACATAAAAACATAATCTATAGGGCAATTTTGAGTCCCCTGTTTAAAAGTTTTCTTTGAAGGGCAGTCTTGGGCTGTCCTACCATTTAAGCAGAACAGACTTTTTGTCGCTAAGTAATTTCCCAGCTTTGCAGCATTGGTTGATAATAGACTTTCAGGGAACTTTGCTTGGTTTATATCATATGACTCCAAATTATCTGTATACCAAAGATCTACCAGCTTTGGGTTTAATTTATGATTAAAATCTCCCACCAACAAAATTAAATCCGACCCATACATTTCCCAAAATGTATCCATATCATTTTTTAAATGTCCCATTTCAACCCCATATTTGCATGTAAACATTTAGAATCAACATGTTTTCATACTTTTTATCAACAAACATTGTGGATATCCTGCAACCAAGCAGCCATTTACAAGTTACAAGTAGCTGTAGTACATTCTTCACTAGGTTTGTAGATAATAATGTCAATAAGCCACCTGCTGAGCGACCAGACCTTGATTTTATTGCCGGACGATGGATTTGTCGAAACCCTTCAACTCCACATAGCCAGGTCTCTTGGATACAAATGATCTCATTGTTTTTTGCCAATTCTTTTATAAGTTCTTGCTTTATTTGATTTCCTAGTCCATTTATATTCCAAGAGACCAATTTTATGCCATGTGGCTGCCCCGTTACCTATTCTACAACGCTTAGTGGCCCATTTATTTCGGTTTCTTCTAAATATCGCTGTGAAGGCCCTGCGGGGATTGTGGTATAGCTCCAATTCTTCCAGGCTTCCACCAAGTCTGAATTATTTATTACTATATTGAAATTTTCCAAACCTAAATCTACTTCTCTTTCTGATAATCTCACTTGCCTCTTTCCTAAACCAGCATGATGCCTTAGAAAGGCTTTCTTTTGCAGAGCATTGTGCTCTATCACTACCTCTTCTTTGGGTACTAGCCTGATCCCTTCTTTTAATATCTCTCTGCCTTCACTATGGCAATTTTTACCAGATCAGAATAGACTTGTACCCTGGTAAGCTCATTACCATCACTGGTTGATTGAAAACCCACCTGTCGAAGGTCTTTTGATCCTATTCCTTTCAGGTTGGGACAATGGGCAAATGAGTTAAGGAGATGGGACCTATTTAGGTATGATCTCTTCTTCGTTTTTTTCCCTCCCCTTCCCGCTTTCACTTGTTCAAAGTATAGCCACCTGTTCCCTTTATCCTCCTCTCCTACCAGTCTGGGTCCCCTCCGGGGCAGTTGGATGTTATTTCTGGCTCCTTTCTCCGAACTATTACCCAGGTATGGCCTCTCTTTAAGGGAGGTAGTAAAGCCAGGTATTCTAGCTACATTGGGTGATATATGTTTTATGTATCTTATTGCCTTTTCCTGATGATTTTGTTTACTACTGCAATTCGCCTTTTTTACTGGATTCCTCGCCGATTTCACAGCACTTTTTCAGCTCATTCTTCTTTCTCTCACAGTTTTAAGGGGTTTTAGCTTTGGGCCTTGTTCAGATACTCCTATTAATTCCTCCTGTTCCCTTTTTTTTCACTGCTCTTATGTTACCCTTTCTTGGGTCGTCTCTTCCTGCTGGTCTCCCTCGTTTATCTAATATAATCACCCCTTCTTTTTACCAACATCGGCCATCTTGAAACATAAACTTTATGGTTGGCAGTTGGGGGTTCAACATGGTTGGCAGTTGGGTGTTCAACATTCCCGACCTCCTCCCCCACCATCACCAGGGCTAGAGTCACAGGGTCCGGGACTGGTCTTAGCATTGATGGCATTTGGCCCCTAATACCATGTAGCTCCCCCTCAATCTTAGAGAGGTGCATTTTCTGTGTTTTTAAAATGTCGTGGTTTAACATTGTAACTTCCAGGAGCCCCTGGAGTGATTTTGCAGCATTAACATCAATTCCAACATTGAAAAGGCTGGAGTTCCCAAGGACTCTAAGTTAAGCTCTAAGGATTGGTTGTCGCCATGTCTGTCCAAAGGCGCTGAATTCTTGACACCATGTAATTCATGTCTTTCTATTCCATTTAATCTTACATCCGAGGTTTGGACTTCTTCATCCTGCCTTAAATTCACGCTATCTGTTTCCTGGGTCATCTGGGTAACACGCTGTGGTAACAGCCGCTGAGATGAGGATAGACGAGGTGAGATTATTAGCCCCTTATAACCAATTAAAGACTGTATGGATTGATTAATTAAATTTACAGAGTCCACCGTATGCTCATCAAAAATTAAAGAGGAGCCCCCCTTCCATGATTTCTCCCCTTCTTCGGCGGCTGGGGACATGGTTGGTGAAAAGACCCTTTTAAAGTGTTTCCCCACATAGGGGCATATGCATCAACATTAGCATTTGCGATTCCTTATTAGCGAAAAATAAGGATTCGCTAATAAGGTATAGCAAAAGGCTATGCATGTAGGAATCGCTATTCAAATAGCGATTCCTTAACTTTCCTTAATTGCTACTATTAAATAGCGAGTAGCAATTAAGGAATGCCGTCCCAATCATTCCTATGGGCCTCCAGGCCCATAGGAATGATTCGGAGATTGCATGAGCAAATAGCGAGTACCAGTAGGTTCTCGCTAATTGCTCATGCAATTTCAAGGGTGCAAGGGTGTCAAAATGACACCCTATAGCACCCCTGAAAATGATATGTGCACATATGTTGCACACACACATGCTCTAAGGGCATGTGTGTGCGCAACATGAAACTTTGAAAAATGCACAAAAGTGCATTTTTCAAAGTTTTTGCAAATTACCATGCAGTTCATCTTCATGGTAATTTGCTCCCCCTATTAGCGAAATCGCTAATTTTTTAACTTTGATGCATTGCATTTAAGGAATCTCACTTTGGGATTCCTTAAATGCAATCGCTATTTAAGGAATCGGTATTTAAGGAATCCCTATTTAAGGAATCGGTATTTAAGGAATCCCTATTTAAAGAATCGGTATTTAAGGAATCCCTATTTAAAGAATCGCTATTTAAGGACTCCTTAAATAGCGATTTCTGCTTTTGGGTTGATGCATTGGGATTGGGTATTTTTAACTTAATACCGGGAGCTATTAGCGAATCGGTATTTTACCGACTGGATTTTGGGTTGATGCATGAGGCTGAAAGTCTTTAAGGGAGCTTGATGCTGTACCTCCCTTACATCACCCTTGCGATGACTCCTTAGGGACTTTCTCTTTTTTCTTCGGTGCTCGTTTGAGTTTTGGTTTTGCCCCTGGGCACGTTAGACTCTCTCCTGAGGTTTTTTGATCTCTAGTGAGGTCTTATTGTTTCTGTACAAGTCTCAGTGTGGTTTTGTTTTTCGTGGGGGCTATTTTTGAGCTCTTCGGGTTATACTTTTAGCAATTTTAGCAGTTTCACAATATCCCACCCGACCCTACCCCCTGTTTCCAAACACAAACCTCAGGACGGGGGGGGGGGGGGGGGCAATAATACTGATAAAGGAAAATAACAGCTTTCTACACTTACCTCTGTTGTGCCTTATGCGTGTACTTGCGCCCGTGCCCTTCCACACTTTCACTTGGGGGGCCCTTGTTTAAATGCAGAATTCCTCTTTATGGAGATCTCGCTTTGTAACTACAGCAAGATTGTCAGATGTCTTTTCTGCACTGCTTTTATTTACACGCCGCTTTTGAGCTTGGATAGACGTCCTCTTCGTCATCCACTACTCTTGCCTCTCTCACCCCTCTCGCCTCGCCCCGTCTCCCCCGCTGAAACTGCTGGCTCCCCTTGGCCTCGCGTCTCACCCGGACGGGACTCGGGCTTCTGCAGTACTGCGGCACAATACTTGACGTTTGAGGCAGCGTTTTAGGAGTTTTTAGGAGGATTTCGCTGTGATTCGATGCAAGCCGGCGTCTTTTTGCAAGCTTTCTGAAGTCTAGATACCGGGATATCGGGTTTCTACACGCTCACTCGCGTCTCGGCTCCTGGTTCTCGCTTCTCCAGTCGTCATGTTGTCTCACGTCTCACATGGTTCACGGGTCAGTGATCTCGCGGTACGCGGCAACAACAGAGGGTCATACGCGGCAACAACAGAGGGTCATTGTGTGAAGCAGGTTTTACATAATGAATTCTATAATTTAACAAAATATTTCATTTAGCACTACGGGAAAGGGTTAACGGCTTCCCAAAAAATGCTGTGTCCCCCTAAAGTGAACCCCAACACCCCCTCTCCTCCCCACATGCAGCCCAACCTCACCACTCTCATACTTCACCAGCCGCCACTGTATCCAATACCGCATCCTTAACCATAATAACCACGTCATCCTCTCCGGAATACTCCTCATCCATGATGGTCTCTTCCTGACGCTCAGACACACACTTAACTCTCTCTCTCATAACCTTTCTCCTGCAAGCACGTTCAAAATGTCCAACCAATCCATATATTGAACACTTCTGATCCCTTGCTCTACAAATCCTACTGTTTGCCAAGTGTTCATGACTACCACACCAATAACAACTCAAAATTCACCTTGTCACCACCTCCCAGACAGGCTTTAGTGTATTGGGGCTGGGTGGGTGCACTCCAAGAGTGCTTTGAAGTTCAGCACTGGGGGCACATTCGGTGTCCCTGTGCATAGTCCAGTTTAAACCGGTTGCAGGGGCTACCAGCCCCTGCTCTGGCGCGAAACTGGACAAAGAAAATTAGTGTAGCGACCCCTCTTTCCTGACCCTCACATAGGTGGGTCCCCAGAGTATGTCCAACCCCTTCCTTGGGTATAACGACGAAACTCTGATACTGAATCCTGGAACTTCGACACTCTACACTGAACTAGATGACTGAAGAATCTCCCTTGGAGTAAAGGAGTTACTCTCCTGCTTGGCAGGCACCAAAGACGCATCGCTCCGTTTTGCATCTCCGAAGCTCCTGTTGGACTCCGAAGAATTTTGCAACACAGGAGGTGGGTTTACTTGGTCTTAGAGGTTGATCAGCGCCCACAGCAAGTCTGAGGCCAGTATCCCTCGTGGTGACCGTGCAACCCGAACCCCTGGACACCGCAACCATTTGCAGAAGCATCAGCTTTCCAGCGACTCCTGCAGCTGAGCTTTGTGTTACTTGTAGCCCTGACCCCAAGCAGCATTTGCACCGAAGATTGCCCGCTTACACTCCACGAGTGTTCCGTGAGCTGGCCCTTTGTGTTTTCTCTGAGGTCCCTTCGCGATCCCTAGTCCGTTGACTGGTGGGTCTCTGTGAAGGCAACTTTACTTCTGATTGGGCTTACCTGGTTGCTCCAGACGTGCCCTGACTCTCCATCACTTAGGGAGTCCCCAGGACCTTGCTGGTCCGCACCAAAGCATCTTTTCTCTTCCTGCGTGGGTTGCTGTTGGCAAGGCTTGTTGGGTCCAATCCGGGCACCGACACCGCAGCACTCGACATCCTTAGTGGGACAGCTCAAATCCAGCTCCTGGTCATCCTCGACACCTCCTGGTCCTCGTGGCTGCAGAGTCAAGCTTCACCTCTCTGCACCTGAAACACCCGACATTGGTGGGCATTCGTCTATCGTGCCCCTGGTCACTGGCAAGTGACCCAGACTCTGTCCCCTCTGCTTTCAGGTTCTTCTGATCTTCGATCCAGACTTGGATTACTCCAGACACTTCTCTCCTTCCCGGCAGCATCACTTTGCAGCAGGTCGCCATTGAAAACGACGACGTGACCCGACACCATTTGACACCTATGCACCTGGCTTCCCTGGGTGAGGTAACTCGAGTACTCCGGTGCTCCCGTGGGTGTTGGCCCTAGAACCCCCTAAGTCTAAAGGGGTTTGCTCAAAGTCCTCTCCTAAGTGTCCTTGAACTTTAAAATTCCAACCGCAACTTTTCCCCTAGAAGCTAACAGAGCTCGCGGCTGTGTTCTCACACTGCACACGTCCCCCGTGGGTCCCCTGTGTCACTACCTTGGATGGTTCCTTTGGGTCCCAGCGATTCTACAGGCTCTAGGAAAGGCCTTCATGAGTTGTTTTGCTGCAGAAAGATGTGCCTTCTTGCACAAAAACAATCCTGCAAAAAATGCAGACACTCTTGCACCATGGTGCAAGAGTGCCTGAGTTGGCGCTAGGCACCAACTTTGGCGCCAGCAGAAAGGACAGGAGTGCACCGTATCTTATAAATATAGTCCATTCCTGCCCTTTAGAATTGGCATAGGGCAGCACAGCAAAAATAGTTGTGGAGCTGCGCTACACCATTTCATTGTAAATGAGACCCATAGATTTTAGTAATATCCAGACCCTATGTAATGCAATTATTTTACATAACTGTCCTTCAACACATTCTCAGGGATAGTAAGCGCTATGTAAATTCAATGACAATTAAAAGCAAGCCCTTCACTCTGTGTACTAGCACTCAAAAAGCTTCAAGTGATTTGATCAATTAACTGCAACAGCACTCACCTGTCCTGAGAAATCAAAGCCAGACAGACAGCTACATACACCTTTCTGCCAGTGTGCTGCTGGCCTCAAAGAATTGCAAATGTGCACAACGAGTAAATCTGCAAATCCTTTGCATTTGTAGATTAACTCGTTGTGCACATTTGCATTTCTCCGCGGCCACCTGGGGATCGCGCCTCACAGATTAAAGACCTCTAGGCTAAAGCAAGGACCGGGGAGGTGGAGAGTGCAGGGAGGTGGGACCGACTGAAAGAGGGTGGGGAGGAGAGGAGTGGGGGGAGGACAGAGGGAGTGAGGGGGGTGAGTGCAGGGAGGTGGGACTGACTGAAGGAGAGTAGGTAGGAGGGAAGGGCAGAGGGATGGAGGTGCGACCCAGAAGGAAGAAGAAGCTACCACAGAGAGCGGGACTGGAGAGAAATGTGAAGAGAAGGAGGGAGGGCCAAGAAAACGGAATACCCCCCTCCACCCTCCCCGTCCGCGAAGCAGGGGCAGGAACAACATTGACTTATCTCTCTAGACACAACCACAAGGCCTCTGCTCTTGTTTTGTTGGTTTAGTATTTGAACAGTGGTCCTTAAACGCAACAGTTGAGTAAATAGGATAAATATAGACTTGAATCAGTACTATAATGTGAGTGTCCAGCAGGACAATCAATTTAATAAATCAAAAATGTCAAAGAACAAAAATACCACCGTAGCAATTACGTGGGACACAATCCTGCATCCTACATGAACACATGACAAATACATTTAGAATAAAAACATATCAGGCAAGACGGGGTAGCTTGTGGAATATTGAGCACAATTTCTAACAAGCTTAGAGAAACAGTAACTGCACTTTTTTTATCATGTGCGATTAACGTGCAAACTATTTACATTAGTCGGAATAATGAGCACAATTTCTAACAAGCTTAGAGAAACAGTAACTGCACTTTTTTTATCATGTGCAATTAACGTGCAAACTGTTTACATTAGTCGACGACGTTTCGATCCTTTAAAAACAATAATAGGATCATCATCAGGACAGTTAAGGTGCAAGCCTGAATCAATGAAAATAGCCTGGATAGTGCTTGCGGGAAAAACATATTGTGACATTTTTGATTCATTAAATTGATTGTCCGGCTGGACACTCGCATTATAGTACTAATTCAAGTCTATAATTATCCTATTTACTCAACTGTTCCATTTAAGGACAACTGTTCTAATACTAAACTGTTACCCAAGGTCCTTATCTACCTTCTGGATTCCCTTGTTTTTGTAAAAGCTTGTTTTGTTGGTGACATTTGCTGCCAGTGTTCAGTACCACATGTACAAACAATTTGTAGTTGATATAAAGTGCAGCACAGTAAGACGGGGCTCCCGTGGAAGACCGGGGGGGAGGTTTGGATGCACGGATCTACTGTATGGAGGACAGGGCACATTCAGAGATTACTTCTTTCATAACTCCTCATTTCTAGCTTTGTATACTTCAAAACTCTGCGCAAAATTGACGCCTTTCCCCCTCTGTATACTACTGAGTTCTGCACAATGTTGACACTTGTTCGACAGAGTCAGGCTCTCCGTTATTGTCATATTCACTGGGGAGTAGTGGCCAACCAAATGCTTTTAGAGCTGACCCAATGCCAAATGTGTGTGAACCTCAATTGCCAAAACTCGACTCACCCCCTGAATACGGGAAGCAAACCCCGGGCTGATGTAAACTTGCATTCGTTGGTACTCCTCCACCTTCCACCACCGCGGGGGCACTCTCTCCTCGACCACCGTGGTCCACACACAAGTCTCCCACAATGCCTATCGAGATGGAGAACTCAGGAGTCAATTCATTTAAGGTTTTATATCCTCTGAATCTCTCCAAAACGTCTGTTAAAAGATTCAAACCTAACATCCCGGAAGAATCTCCAGACACCCTTGTGTTGATCAGTACCATAGTGGCCGATTTAAGAAGTTTAAAACTGACCTCATCTTCACCCGTAACAGCAGGACCTGGAACAACATTGCCCACAAGAAACTCAATGTTATGTCTTCTATAAACGTTCCTCGTGGCTGCAAGCTTCGAATTGCCCCCGAATAACTATTCAGTTGAACAATTATGGTCTCCGTCTACAATAATGGCAAGATATTGATTCGGTCCACAGATGTATGCCTCTCGTTATTCGACCACATATTCCCAATCCTGCTCAAGGCCTTATCGCGAGCTACTTCGGGCACTCAACCCAACCCCTCATGCACAACTCAACCCCCACTTCAACAACCGCCTGCCCCACTAACCCACACTCACCCTCCCAAGCATGCCTCCTGACGTCTACTCCAGCCTCACAAACTTACTACCTCATCCCCTGCTCCCTCCCCACCTAACAATGCACCACCCCATTCAGCTCCTCACCACGATTAACTACACTCACCAAGGTACCATTTTGGAACATCTTTGAAACTGCCACCGCCATAACCCCGCAGGCATCCATCCATCCTGCAAGACCATATACAAACCAACCCATCCTACCACATCACGCCCTCCAATGTCAATTCACAGCCCTTCCCACCCTATACACACACGCACATGGAGCATCCCACCCACAAAATGACAACCCCTCCCCCATTACAAACACACACATCACCGACCTTTCAGCAGCACCTCCGCCCCTCTTCCACCCCTGCTACAATCCCTCTGATTTTTCACACTACACACCACCTCATGGAAAGACCCCTCCTAGCTCTATGATGCACCCTTCCACCCTCGTCTACTACAAAAAGAGTCCCTCTCGTACTAAATCCTCACATGTACTATCATGCCCCCTCATCACAGCACTGAGACACACACACTCACACACGCACACACACTCACACAGACACACTCACACACACACACACATATACCTGACTGATCAATGTCACCTAGAGCTACTCACCTCCAACTCTGCCCGCATCCTTCTCATTCACTCAGACCACAATCCCTCTTCTATCACTCAGTTTACTCCTCCCCACGTGACATTAACACACAACAACTGGCCTCAGTCTCCACTTCCTTTAACCACCAGCACCAAGGCCACTTTCCGCAACCCCACTGAGGGCACACACCTCACTTGGCTCCTATACACCTGCACCTTACACTCCCTTCTGCCTCACACACCTGCACAATGTAATCTCCTCCCACACACCTACACTATACACCACACATCTTTCCACCCTTCCTCTGACCTGCATTCCCCCATACCTTCATCTCCATAGCTTACCACTTAGAACGCAAACTAGATCTCCTCTACTCGAAATGCTCCCAGCTAGATGACACTACATGCCAAGCGCTAGAGACGATGTTCTCTCATAGACTCTCAACCCCCCCAGAGGAAGCCACACTATCCCTGGCATTCAATACCGAGCAGTAGCTGTCTACCTCGCCCCATTCGATTCACACCTGTTCTCTCCCAAGCTGACATTGTTGACCTTCTTGCAAGTCACAGCACCCGATACCCCCAGCCTCCTGTACCTCCTCTTCTCTCGCTACCACCATCTTTGTAGACCACTCCATCCTACACAGAATTCTGACTATTTCCATGACTCTCGACTAGCACCAAACTCGCTCAGAGCAGTCAACGGCTAGCAGGAACATTATTCCTATTATACCCAAAACCCCGGACACCCCTCACACCAAACCAGTTACCTCAGCTTTATGCTGCATGATCAACATATACAGATCTGCAAAGAAGCACACGCTGGAAATTACACACTACAACCTTGATCTCTTAATTCTTACAGAGACCTAATTCAGTGGCACCTCCCATTACGCGTTTGATCTTCTACTTCCTTCACATTACTCCATCATCAGAAAGGGCCGGGTAGGGAGAGTCCGGGGAGGGAGGTATTGCAAACATCTTCAAATACTCACAGAGGAGAAGGGAAAAAGCTAGGTCCCTGTACAAAAGACATATCTTATGGGTGGAATTCAATCACGTTAGATCCTTCCTGGACTCAGCCAAGAACTGACCGAAGTAACTCTATGATCTGTTCAAAAATGCCAATAGACCCTCCACTTCCACATACATCAAATTTAATGACCCATCAACGAATGCAGAAGAGTTTCTACAGTTCTTCGACTCCAAAGTAAAATCGCTTCTAAATCAAGATGTCCACCCTCTCCCTCCCCTGATGTGTAAATCCAGAAACTCTTGGCAAGTATGTAACAACATTACGGTAGAAGTCGTACTCAAAATCGGCATGAAAATTAAACCCTAAAACCAATTTGTGGGCACAATCCCGGTTAACATTGCCAAAGACCTTTGCGTTTCATTTCTCCCCTATCGGACAAAATTGGTGAATATCTCCCTCAGGCAAGGAACCTTTTCTAACTGCCTCAAAATGGACAAGCCGCACCTCTCCTCAAAAACCCTCTGCAGATACCATTGACCTCAACAACTATTGCCTGATCTCCAACCTGCCTTTCCTCTCAAAAACCATTGAAAGGTGTGTAGCTGAGCAGGTCACCCACCACATCAAAGATAACCTCCTTGATTAAGATCAATCCGGTTTCAATCTGGTCTACAGCACAAAAACAGCTTTACCACAGGTGGTCGATGATGCACTTCAAACTCCAGACTCAGGCAACTCCTGCCTCCTGATTCTTTTCGAATTATCATCAGCCTTCCCCACGGTCAACCACCACACGCTCCTAGACATATTCAAGAATCGAGTAGGCTTGGATAGTGTGGTCTTTAAATGGTTGGAATCATTCCTTAGGGGCAGGTCGCAGAGGATAACAATCAGTGACTGTCTCTCAACACCTATGGCGGTTGTACTAGGGGTCCCCCAAGGGTCTATCCTTGCCCCAACTTTATTCAATCTGTACATTGAGCTACTTGGAGTTTTCCTGAAGAAAGCAGGGATTTTCTATCATCAATATGATGAGGACACACAACTATATCTAAAGGTCTCCTCAACAAATGACATCTCACACCTCACCATCAACCCAAATTCTGTTCAAAACTGGATGACTTCTTATCACCTTAAAGTGAACCCTTCCAAAAGTGAATTCCTCCTCATCTCCCCATTGAAACTAACACTTTCGTTACAATCCTGGATGGATACACTCAACATCCTCAACAGTAAACCCATCATCGTTGGCACAACCAAATCCCTATGACTCATCCTAGACAAGAAGCACAACTTTCCGTCTCTAATCAGCACCATGGCCGGAAACGCACGCTATCAACTGTGTCTCCTCTGGGGAATCCGCCGCTACATTCCAGAGCAAGATCTGAAATTTCTCACTCATACATTGGTGCTTTCCCGAATCGAACATTGTAACTCTCTCTTGACTAGTCTCACCAAAATTCATCTCACCCGCTGAAATCGATTCTATACTCGACAGCAGGCTTCGTCTACTGGGCCAAAAGGAATGGCTGCATCATATCTATACTGGTATCTCTCTGCTATTTCTACTTTGAAGCCAGGGCTGTATACAAGATTGCTTGCATCACCCTTAAAGCTCCATACACATTCACTCTCCATTCCTGACAGATAAACTCAAGCCTCCAGGATGTTCTATGCCATCGCAAAATGCTAAAGCATTGCTGACCTTAAAAAAGCAACCACTCCTGGCGCAATCCTTCTCGGGTAGTACAACCAGAATATGGAACTCATTAGCTCTAAACCTTTGAACTACCACCTCGCTGGTGGCCTTCTCCGAAGACAAAACTTTAGCTAAATCCATGCAGCCGATCTCCCTCCATTGAGAATATGTTCACTCACCTTCTAAATGGAACTGAAAGCCCTCCTCCTTCGACAATATTTTTGCTGAGTCATTGCAGCTAATCCTATCCACTGAGAACATGTTCACGCCCCTCTTGGCCTAGAACTGCTTCCTCCGCTTCATCAGGCTCTTACAACTTTTTCACTGCTGTACATATCTTATGTATTATTTATTTTCTTTCTCTGGAGTGATTTACCATATTGTAATTTAAAGCTTATGTAGCTATATTAGGTAACATTAGGTAATTCTTGAAGCCTCTGTAATCATCCGTGTACCAACATATGTCTACTGTAAAGTGCTCAGGCACCTTTGGGTAATGTTGGCACTATATAAACATGCAGAATAAATAAAGAAATACTCACTTTGAGGGCCAGGGGGGTAGGGGGTATGGAAATGGTATTAGCCCCTTCCCTCAGCTTGGCAGAAAGAAGGTGCTGCAAGGGTGGAGGGCAGGCGCACTCGAGAATATTCGCCCCTAGGACTGGGCAGGTCACATGCGGAGGTGGTCAGTGCAGCATGAAAAGAGGAGTTGCTTGTGGCACAGCTCATCCATTGGACCCGAACACCGCGAATAACCCACCAACCCATGGTCATCGGCAACGGGTTCTGGGGTGACGACGCAGCTTGGGTCTTCTGAACATGACAGATGGACACCAGTGATCGGGGGTGGGGGTCAGAAAGGGGCACCCACAATCGCAGAGCAAGGGAGGTGTCCGTCCCCCTGGGCCCTTGGGATGCAAAATGGCAAGGGCTTCAGGGGGCCAAGTAAGCAATGCACCATGGGCCATATACATTCCGCTCTCCACTCACCCCCCCAGAAACCACAGCAGTGGGACGCCGGAACGGATCACCAAGGTCTTCGCTGAGGGGCATAGGTTTGGAGGGAAGGTGTCTGACAGCTGAGTGGACCTTGCTGAATGTCTTGCTAAGTTCACATTTCTGTCATTTTGTTGGACAGTATGATGTTCGGTAAGTTAATTCTCCACTGATGCAAAAACAACAGTTGATGGACAGAATGCAGAACAATGTCATATATTCACCCCAGTACAGAGATCTGGGCCTAAATCCATCGTTTGTTGCTCACCATGCCATTCCAGTTTGAACCCAACCATATGCAAATCAGTCTTGAACCTGTACCCAATGGGAACAGTCCAGCCCGAACTGCCAAGCCAGGTCCTCCCTGGACTGGAAGCAAGCACCCTAGGACCGGTTTTGGGGTTTCACCCCACTTCAGCCAGGATAGCTTGATTCCATTGGCATGGAGAGCACAGGACTCACGTCTGAGCATACCCGTCCCACTCGGGGTGACAAATGCAAAAACAACAGTTGATGGACAGAATGCAGAACAATGTTATACATTCACCCCAGTACAGAGATCTGGGCCTAAATACATCGTTTTTTTGCTCACCATGCCATTCCAGTTTGAACCCAACCATATGCAAATCAGTCTTGACCCTGTGCCTTATGGAAACAGTCCAGCCCGAACTGCCAAGCCAAGTCCTCCCTGGACTGGAAACAAGCATCCTAGGACCGGTTTTGGGGTTTCACCCCTCTTCAGCCAAGATTGCTTGTTTCCAGTGGCAGGGAGAGCACGGCACCCACATCTGTGTTTGCTTTGTTCGCCCTAAGTTGGCAGGGTATGCCCAGACGTGAGTCCCTTGCTCACTTTGCCACTGGATTCAAGCTAGCCTGGCTGATGAGGGCTGTGAGCCCGAAACCGGTCCTAGGAAGCTTGTTTCTGGTCCAGGGAAGATATGGCTTGGCAGTTCGGTCTGAACTGTTCCCATGAGGCACAGGGTCAAGACTGATTTGCATATAGCTGTTTCTGAACTGTGGTGACAAAGCAAGCTAAATAATGATGATGGATTCAACCCAGATCTGTGACTGGGGGTGAGTGTGTGAAAGGTTTCAGCACTCCGTCCATCATCTCCTTATGTTTGCTTAATTCTCCACTGATGACATTAAGCAGATTTGACTTAGTTGGAATATTATGGAATGAGATGACAATGTTGGTTGTAGAACAAGCATAACAGACATTTTCTCTTCTGCTGGCCAAATTGTGGTCTCTGTCATTTCCAAGTTGGCCATCAGTAGGGGGAGGGTGTTAGTGGCTCGAATGCTGGGTTAGGAAGTTACTTGCAAGAGGATGAACCAAGGGAGGGACTGGAAATGGAGGGACGGACCTGGGAGAAAGAAGTACAAGTGATGGACTGGGCTAAAAAGGACCAGTAGATGAGGGGACAGGGGCTGGAAGGAGGCAGCATGCAGGAAGAAGCGGAGGCATACTTACTGATGGGGGGGATGAGGAGGAGGAGGGAGCACAGATGGAAGATCCAAAAAGGAGAACAGTCAGATCAAAAAATACATCTGTGCAATGTCTCCAAAAGATTTTCTGACTAAATGTGGGTTTAGATAAATCCAGGAAACTGAAACAGCCACAATTGGACAATCTGTGGTGTTTATTTTGTTCCACATCACTTCGGCAACACTTGTTTGCCTTGTCATGCCAATAAAGTGTGTACATTGTGTGGGGGGTAAGTGGGTCAGATGGGGCGAGAGGAAGGGAATGAGAAAGATATGGGTGGGAGAGGTAAGGGAAGATGGAGAAGGCATGGAGAAGACGGACTATTTCCTCTTCTTTCACTCCTTCACCGCCATGTCTAACCATCACTTCAGTCTCGAAACACGTCCGGTCTCTTTCTGTAAGACAATGAGCTACTGCATACTGTCCCTGATTCTTTGCACCAACGGCACCATCTGCCCTAATGCGAGCAAGGAAAATGAGCCCCCATGGACACTTTTTGTTGTAAAAAAAATAATAATTGTGATGCAGTGGGATCCTGGGCAAAAGTGTCACTTCACGTCTTTCACTAATGATAGGGACTGCCTTGTTGTCGTCTCTGGCATTTGTGAACATGGGCTTTTATCTCACACCATCCCTCTCCCTCCCATCTCTCATCGTCCCTCTCCTTCCCATCTTGTATCATCCCTCCCATCTCTCATCGTCCCTCTCCCTCCCATCTCTCATCGTCCCTCTCCCTCCTATCGCTCATCGTCCCTCTCCCTCCCATCTCACACCATCCCTCTCCCTCCCATCTCACACCATCCCTCTCCCTCCCATCTCTCATCGTCCCTCTCCTTCCCATCTTGTATCATCCCTCCCATCTTTCATCGTCCCTCTCCCTCCCATCTCTCATCGTCCCTCTCCCTCCCATCTCCCATCATCCCTCTCCCTCCCATCTCTCATCATCCCTCTCCCTCCCATCTCTCACCGTCCCTCTTCCTCCCATCTCTCATCGTCCCTCTCCCTCCCATCTTTCATCGTCCCTCTCCCTCCCATCTCCCATCATCCCTCTCCCTCCCATCTCTCATCATCCCTCTCCCTCCCATCTCTCATCATCCCTCTCCCTCCCATCTCTCATCGTCCCTCTCCCTCCCATCTGTCATCGTCCCTCTCCCTCCCATCTGTCATCGTCCCTCTCCCTCCCATCTGTCATCGTCCCTCTCCCTCCTATCTCTCATCGTCCCTCTCCCTCCCATCTCTCATCGTCCCTCTCCCTCCCATCTCTCATCGTCCCTCTCCCTCCTATCTCTCATCGTCCCTCTCCCTCCCATCTCTCATCGTCCCTCTCCTTCCCATCTTGTATCATCCCTGCCATCTTTCATCGTCCCTCTTCCTCCCATCTCTCATCGTCCCTCTCCCTCCCATCGCTCATCGTCCCGCTCCCTCCCATCTCTCATCGTCCCTCTCCCTCCCATCTCTCATCGTCCCTCTCCCTCCCATCTCTCATCGTCCCTCTCCCTTCGTCCCTCTCCCTCCCATCTCTCATCGTCCCTCTCCCTCCCATCTCATCGTCCCGCTCCCTCCCATCTCTCATCATCCCACTCCCTCCCATCTCTCATCGTCCCTCTCCCTCCCATCTCTCATCGTCCCTCTCCCTCCCATCTCTCATCGTCCCTCTCCCTCCCATCTCTCCTCGCCCTCTCCCTCCTATCTCTCATCGTCCATCTTCCTCCCATCTCCCATCGTCCCTCTCCCTCCCATCTCTCATCGTCCCTCCCTCTCCCTCCCATCTCTCATCGTCCCGCTCCCTCCCATCTCTCATCGTCCCTCTCCCTCCCATCTCTCATCGTCCCTCTCCCTCCCATCTCCCATCATCCCTCTCCCTCCCATCTCTCATCGTCCCTCTCCCTTCCATCTCTCATCATCCCTCTCCCTCCCATCTCTCAGTGTCAGAGCTTTAAGTGGGCCAGGTCCTGCCACGGCTCAGCACTGGCAGCTCTAAAATGCCAGCGCTGAGGCGGGTCCCTATCGGGCTCTCCATTGTTGCCTTCACCCTCATGGTGAAAATAAATCTTAACTCTGCAGCAGAATCACCCTTCACTGCTTTTGATGTAACTTCAAAGAGACTTGTCATAGTTTTTTAACAGTCCCATCAATTCAGAGCTTTATTTTTTCAGTTTATACAGCGCAAACTTGACCCAAAGGTACTGGAGCGCTTTACATGAGCACCAGTTACATTACACGAGGGCACATTCTTTTTTTGAATCACAGGATGTTGAGCCGAGGCTCGAACCTGCTTCCCTAGCTCCAACATCGGCAGCTCTAGCCGTTACGCCACAATCTCTCCCGCAAGAACTTAGACCTTTTCAATATTCTATACAACAAAGCCATATTTGTTGCTTATTTATCTTAACCCGTTCCGTGTACTACCTTCCAGGTGCTGCGCACAACCGTTGGCCGACACAGCCCCGCCCACCCTTTAGAACGCCCGCAATTCCGCCGCGGTAAACGGGTTAAGCTACTAAAAACCATTGACAAAGCCAAAACTCCTGGCTTGTTGTAGGTGTGATGTTACTTGTTGTATTAATTATCTGGATGCGATGACAAAAGCAGAAAAATATCAGTCGGGCGGCACACTATGCTAAGCTCAGATTTTAACTTAACTGTTTTTAAGCCTCATCCTTAATTACATCGGCCACGTCCCTTTGAGAGACCCCTCCGTTTTTTCATCCCACTTGAAGCCCTGCTCAGCGTCCCTCTCGCTATCCTCCTTTGATGCCCACACCAAGGTGTCTCCTCTGCTTCATTTTCCCTCTCCCTTGGGCCATTGCTCCAAGGCTCAAAGAAACACTGACAACTGCCGCACCAATGATCCCTACAGCTCTGAGAAGCAGGCTGTCTACTCTGCCCACTCAGCAGGGCCATTACTTGTAGGCCAGATGCCCGAAGCAGGCTTTCTGCTGGGTTGTGTAAAAATAACAACAAAAAAGCACATTTAGCCCCTGGACCCTGTTCTGTGCGCAACAATGGTGACTGTGGCCCTAATGCTAGCAAGGAAAATGCACCCCACGTTCGTTTTCATAGAAAGACTGCCATAACTGGGGTCAGTGCCCACTCAGAGGGTGTGGGGGGGGGGGGGGGGAGCTGGGCTCCTGTGCTGTGAAACAGATAGTAGAGAAATAAAGAAGAAACATCTCCTTCTCATCAAAGTACCCCCTACCTGAAAGATATGTTAATGTGTGTAAGGGCTAATCACCAAATATTAAGGCTGCTATGGTGCCAGTGTAGTGCTCCAGCGGAAAGGGCAAATTTACATATCCTCCCTGCGTCACAGACCCGTCATCACTCTCACTAATTCACGCATACATTAATTGGTGGGGCCCATAACACCAACACTCATACGTCTCACTTCGAATCTGCACACAGGAGGAAAGAAGCGCTGGACATGTGGGGTACCTTGTTACCTATTGGAGGAAAATTCTTTACATTATATACATTATATACATTAGTACCTATAGAATCCTGACTTTAACATCAAGGCACTCCACCACTTGGTCGATGGACCAATTAGTTGGACTGATTGATGGTGATTTAGAACAAGCTAAAACACTTTAAAGCTTCGGAACCTTTGATTAATCAATACCTTATTAAAGAATCACAAACTCATTTTGTTAATCAATGTTTAGTTTATCTAATTTATTCATTTTCATTTGGCATAGTCAGATTTCAATCAAATCTGAATTTTCAATGAGTATCTTTGGCGCAAATTTACATAACAATTATATTTACCTAAAATTGACACTGGTGACCATTTCCAGCAAACCCGTCAGCCCTGCATATATCAAAATTCCTTCTGGTAAGATCGTCCAGTCAAACTCAGATTAAGACCCAAATAAGTCCGGGGAAAGTTCTTCTGCTCAGCACGACCCAGTCCCAAAGGTAGCCAAAGGACCAGGCAATCGTGCTAGCAAATCGACCCTCCTCACCATCAGTCACCGACAGAAATTTGGAACGCACACCCCTCTCCCGCTTCTAAACTTCCCTGATATATCCTTTTTCCCCTTACTTCTGAAGTGTTCTGATTAGCTAGATTCTTCTGAATTTGCAAGAAGTGGTGATGTTCCCAGGTTCGCTCGTTTCCCATGGGCCAGAGTATGACATCTCTCAGAATTGTATTCTTCTCACGGCTTCACAAGCGAAAGTTCCGAAGTAACAACATGTAGACCTCCGGGTACAGGTCTCTATTGTCTTTCAGTCATTCACACTAGTTGGGTCCTGGCAATCCTCCACGTTCCTAGCCTTGACAAGGAACACGTAGTCTTGTGGTTAGAGGTCGCCTGGAGATCTTCAGAGCCATCCGAGTTTGCGCAGTTGGCATCGCGCTCAAAGGACGGTGGCCACTTCCGAACTCCATTTTGAATACTGCGGCCTAGTAGGCCTGAATGCCAACTTAAGCAAAACAAACATAAAAAATAATTAATATATGGAAATTAAGATTCTAATGTTTAAACCCCTACTAATCCCAGTACATATTAGTATTTGCCTAGCTTATAGCAACATTTAAAGCAATAATATTCACCATTCTGCAACACTGGAAGCACAAACCATCACAAAAGCAACATAAATCATGCATTTCTATATTTCAACACTTCCTACGGTTAGTTTGCGCACCACAGTTAATTATTAAAATTATCAGCCATGCAATTAGCATTTTATTCCCACGTGTATCTTGTGTTTATTAAGGTGTAAAGGTTGATTAGTAATAACACTCCAAACGGTTAATACAGGTTAATATTTAGAATGGTTACGTAATTAGTAATTTTCATGCAACATAGAGAAGGTATACAAATTTTTGCTTTACCTGCTCCACCAGTAGCTTTTAATTAATGGGGTCACTCAGCTTCATGGTGACAAATATTTATTCTTTTTGAGAGGTAATATATGTGTCCATTAAAAGGAGTGCACCCTTTTAATGGACACATATAAAAATACTTACACTAGAAATAGTCTAAATGCTTATCAGTAAAATGTGTATTTTTAAAGCACTTGTTTTTTCTCAAACAGTATTTTGCAGCAGCCTGTCTTATAGAGTGTAATACAATTTTAAAATAATGACATTCACAGTGCTTTCTGCCATAGTCTGGGACCTCATAGCTCTATAAACAAGCCACTATTCCTCACTGCACCAATCTGTATTTAATTCTGAGGCTCTCTGGTCACATATAAAGACATCTGCAGTGATCACATTAGTCAACTGAGGGTATATTTCCCTTTGATTTATTTAGAAATCTGTTTATTGAATTTTAAAGTTTGCAGCAAGAAGATTATACAATGCAGTGCAGAATGGCAAAAAGCATAATTACAGCTGATACACAGTAAGGACTCGTAGTATGCCACATATAAGCATAACACTTTACGCCAATTGAGGAGCAATCAGTATGGGCTAAAGTTGTGACCCGTGAGTCTGTAATGACCACTACCATCACGCGTGTTGTTGCAGTCACTGTGTCAGTTGAGAGTAGCAAGTCACCGCCTTATTCACTATAGACGCGTGCTGCCCAGTGTACCCCCAGATCAATAATCCGGGTATATTTCCCTTTGATTAGTTTAACTTGCATTTATTTTTCGTTTAAGGTGCGTGCCTGTTTAGGTATTGCCTTCACAGTGCTTGTACTGTGCTTGTGAAATCATTTATATTTAATGTATCTTAAAAGGCTCACATCAGTTCCCAAAGTCGAATTGCTGTGTTCTTCGCTTTTGTGTGTAACTTTTTTTAGTTCACTTCCCCTGGCTGCATGCATTTACGATACCTCTACTAAAGCTGTTCACACTGTTTAAGCTCCATTCACTGTCAAAATAAGATGTCTTCCCACGGAAAAGGCAAACAACTTCTAACAGTATGCTGGAATGCTTGCTTTTTATTATTTAGTTGTTTAAATCAGATGCTTTGGCCTTAGAACGTTTGTGGCATTTCCTATTCATGCCTCAGTACCTTTCTTTGCACTTTGTAGGTATTATGGGATTCATTTTTTCAATGTAATTTGTTTGGTCATTATATTCAAATTTTAAATGTTGTATTAAACATTGCACATTCAAAATAAAGGTTAATATACAAGAGCTATGCTATATGTTACTACTAAACAGGCAGCCACAAGTGCAGTTATCTTGCAGACAATAGGGTCATGATTTGAATGGTGCAGCAGGTGCAGTGGCACCGGGCCCAAAAGTTGTCAGAACTCCTCTAAACACTTAATATTTTAACATTTTACTACTATACAGGCAGGCACAATTACAGTTATCTTGCAATTAAAAGGGGCTTTAATTGAATGGTGCAGCAGGTGCAGTGGCACCATGGCTAAACGCTCTAGGGACCCCACTAAATGCAGAATATTGCTACATTTTACTACTAAGCAGGCAGTCACAAGTGCAGTCATCTAGCAGGCACTAGGGCCATGATTTGAATGGTGCCGCAGCTGCAGTGGCATTGGGGCCAAAAGTTGTCAGAACTTCTTTAAGTACCAAATATCGCTATATTTAACTACTAAATAAGCAGTCACAAGTGCAGTTACTTTGCAGACACTAGGGTCATGATTTCAATGGTGCAGCAGGTGCAGTGACAACAGGGTGCACAGCTCTAGGAACTAGTAAACAGGCAGACACAAGTGCAGGTACCTTACAGGCAACAGGGTCATGATTTGAATGGGGCAGCAGGTGCAGTTGTACCAGGGCCAAAAGTTGTCATAACTCCTCTAACCATCAAATATTGCTATATTTTACTACTAAGCAGGCAGTCACAAATGCAGTTATCTTGCAGGCACTAGGGATATGATTTGAATGGTGCAGCAGGTGCAGTGGCACTGGTCCCAAAATCTGTAAAAACTCCTTTAAACACATTCTATTCCTATTACATCAATTAATTCTATTATTTCCCTCTTTCATTTCATTTTTCAAAATGTTGCTATTACTTACCCACAGTATAGCACTAGTAACAACACTGTATATTGCCTTTTTGTACATAAACAAGTCATAACACTTTATCAGGCTTTCTGTAACTTATGTTGTACAACTACTCGGCAAGCTACAACTTACAACAAAAAACAGCTTATTATTAACACAAAGGCAAAACCAAATGCATTTGCCAATGCTTGTTTTATATGCAGTTACCCGAAGCTGAACAAAAACTATAAAATGGCAGATTTCTTTCTTCTTTTTACCAATGTCTGTGATCCCGACTTCACACTCACAGCCCGCCCCATGTCACTCAGAAGTACCGTCCTCAACTTTTTAATGGGCTTTAACTGCTGCATGTAAATGAAGACAGCCTAGAAACGAGGCTATCTTAATTTACATGCAATTGCAGACCCATTTGCACCCCCTGGGAAGACCTCTGTGGCCCCCATGGTGGGTACGCCCCACAGTTTGAAGACCTTTGCCGTAGTGGGTAAAAGCAAATGGGATTGACGCACCAACAGACTGAAAAAAGCTGTCTGAAATCCCCTTTAAATATGCAGATTGTACATATATTTAAAAAAAATCTAAAGGTCTTAGCTAACACCAGACGTAAAAATGTTACTTTCACAGGTGAGATCCCTGGCCCAGGTGGCCCAGGCAATCCCTCTGTCTCCGCTCGCTACTTAGGAGGTCGGCGGCAGTGCCAAGGCCGGCCACACCTTTGTAATTAGTTTGATATTTGGCTCTTTTGATCTTGCTGGGAGTGCCTGATATTAAGAGGTTTGCCCTACAATGTTGCATACTTCATCATTCGTTTATAATTAAATATTTGGCAATTGTATGTATTTCATGTGCACGTTTAATTATCTTTTATAAAGAAGCATTGGCTAAGCCAATAGGTCTCACCTCTGCAAGAGCTACTGGCTTTGCTAATGTGTTTAGCCATGTTCTATACCAGCGTAGCCGCTGTTCACATGGCTAAATGTTGTGGCATAGAGGAGAGTGAAATGGAGTAGAGTGGCATGGAGTTGAGTGGAGGCTAGTGTCATAGAGTGGAGTGGCATAGATGGAGTTGAGTGCCATAGAGTGGAGTGTTGTAGAATGGAGTGGCGTAAGGTGGAGTGGCACAGAGAGGAGAAGAGTGTCCTAGAGTGGAGTGGCGTAGAGCAGAGTGGCATAGAGTAAAGTGGCGTAGAGTGGGGTATAGTGTCGTAGAGTGATATGGCGTAGAGTGTCGTAGAGAGGAGTGAAGTAATGCATTGTACACTGGAATGAAGTAGAGTGGAGTGTCCTATAGTGTCGTTAAGTGAGTGGCATAGAGTGTTGTAGAGTGAAGTTTCGTAGCGTGGAGTGACAGAAAGTGTGGTAGAGTGGAGTGGCGTAGAGTGGTGTAGAGAGGAGTGGCAAAGAGTGGTGTAGAGTGGACTGGCATAGAGTGGAGTAGTGTCGTAGAGTGGAATAGCGTAGTGTGTCATGGAGTGGAGTGGAGTAAAGAGGTGTGGAGTGGTGTTGAGTGGAGTACAGTGTTGTATAGTGGAGTGTCGTGGAGTGGAGTGGAGTGGCGTGGAGTGGTGTAGAGGGGAGAAGAGTGTCAGAGTGGAGTAGCATAGAGTGTCATGGAGAGGAGTAGAGGGGTGTAGAGGAGTGGAGTAAAGTGGCGTGGAGTGGCACAGAATTAAGGAAAGTGGCGTGGAGTGGTGTAGAGTAGAGCAGAGTGTCGTGGAGTGTCATAGAGTGCAGTGGTGTAGAGTGGAGAGGAGTGCCATTCAGTGGAATGGCAAAGCGTGGCCTAGAGTGGCGTAAAGTGTCATAGGGTGGAGTGTTGTAGAGTGGAGTGGAGCATCATAGAGTGGAGTATCGACAAATAGAGTGGGGTAGAGTAGAGTAAAGTGCTATGGAGTGGCGTGGTGTAAAGTGCCACAGAATCCAGTGGAGTTGAGTGGAGTGGTGTAGGGTGGAGAGGAGTAGAGTGGAGTGGAGTGGTGTGAAGTAGCGCTGAGTGGAGTGGTGTGTGGAGGAGTGGAGTAGCATGGAGTACAGTGTCGTAGAGCGGATTGGCATGGAGTTCCAAAGAATGGAGTCGTTGTGTAGAGTGAAGTGGCGCACAGTGGAGCAAAGTTGAGTAGAGTGTCATAGAGTAGAGTGGTGTAGAGTGTCTTAGAGTGGAGTGGGGCAGACTGTCATAGAGTGGATTTGCATAGAGGTTCATAGAGAGGAGTGGCATAGAGTTTCTTGAAGTGGAGTAGTGTGTTGTAGAGGGGAGTGGAATGTCATAGAGTGGAGTGTCACATAGTGGAGTGTGGTAGAATGGAGGGGCGTCGAGTGGAGTATAGTGTTGTGGAGTGGAGTGCAGTAAAGTGGATTGGGAAACAGTAGAGTGGTGTATAGCATTGTAGAGTGGAGTGGCGTACAGTGAAATGCAATAGAGTGGCTTAGCATGGAGTAAAGTTTCCTGGAATGGAGTGGAGTGGCGTGGAGTAGAGAGGCATAGAGAGTGGAGGTGGTGTGGGGTATCATACAGTGGAGTGGCATAGGGTGGAGTGGTGTAGAGTGCAGTAAAGTGGCAGTGAGGGGTGCAGAGTTGAGTATCATAGAGTGGAGTGACATAGAGTGGTGTAGAGTGGCGTAGAGTGGAGTGCTATAGAGTGAAGTGGAGTAGAGTATCGTAGAATGGAGTGGCATACAGTGGAGTGGTGTAGAGCGGGAGTGGCATAGAGTGAGGTGGTGAAGAGTGGTACAGAGTGTGAGTGGCATAGAGTAGCAAATAATGGAATAGTGTTATAGAGCGGAGTGGCCATAAAGTGGAGAAGAGTGTTGTAGAGTGGAGTGGCATAGAGTGGAGTAAAGGGGTGTGGGTTGTCTTAAAGTGTAGTGCCGTACAGTAGAGTTGTATAGAGTGTCTTAGAGTGGAGTGGTGTAGAGTGGAGTAGAATGTCATAGAGTGGAGTAGTGTGTTGTAGAGGGTAGTGGCATAGAATAAAGTAGAGTGGTGTGGAGTGGAGGGGAATATAGGTTCATGGAGTGGAATAGAGTGGAGTGGGATAGATGGAGTGGTGTGGCGTGGAGTAGCGTGTCGTAGAGTGGTGTACAGAAGTGGAATAGCATGGAGTGGCATAGAGTTGAGTTGCAGAGAGTGAAATAAAGTGCTATGGAGTGTGGTGACATGGAGTGGGGTGGCATGGAGTGGGGTGGCATTGAGTGGGGTAGAGTGAAGTGGAATGGAGTTGAACGTCACAGAGTGGAGTACATGTCATAGAATGGAGTGGGGTAGAATGGAGAAAAGTGGTGTGGAGTGCCATAGAGTGGATCAGAGTGTCGTGCGGTGGAGTGGCATCGAGTGGAGTGGTGTAGGGTGAAGTCAAATGTTGTAGAGCGAAGTGTCATAGAGAGGGGTGGGGAGACATCCGTTACAACGCGGGCAAGGCATCGCAATGCCTATACATCACACTCCCGCTACAAATCAGGTCCAATTCTAACCTACTCTCATTCCGTAAACAACTGAAGACCTATCTATTTGCCAGGCCCACCTAAATCTTATTCTCTGTTACCCCCCTAGCTCTGTTCTCTGCACTCTAGCGCTTGGACGCCCTTGGGCAGCAATCGCGCTTTACAAATTACAATACAATACAATACAATACAATACATCGTGATCATTACAACGCAAGTTGTTACAACGACTTGCGCTGGATGGTGCTCTAACCTAAGGAATAGTATGATTTACTATTCCAACACCTTCCCTACTGTACGTAGACAGGAGTTGGAATAGTAAATCATACTACTCCTAAGTCCAGCTCCCTCCAGCGCAAGTCATTGTAATGACTTGCGCTGTAACGAACGCAATGTAAAATACTGCGTTGTTAATGTATGCGATGTAAAGTCATACATTCAGTGGGGTGACATAGAGTGGAGTTGTAAAGAGGCGTGGAGAGGCATGGTGTAGAGTGGCATACAGTGAAGTGTCCTGGAGTGGAATAGAGTGGAGTGGCGTAGAGTGAAATGGTGTGGAGTGGTGCATAGTACAGTGGTGGAGTGGAGTGGCATAGAGTGGAGTAAAGTTTCATAGAGGAGTGGTGTAGAGTGGCATAGAATGGAGTAGAAGTCATAGAGTGAAGCTGTATAAAGTAGAGTAGAGTGTCATAAAGTGTAAGGTGTCTTAGAGTGGAGTGGCAAGTGTAGAGTGACATTAGTGTCTTAGAGTGGAGTGACGTAGAGTGGAGAAGAATGTTGTGCAGTAGGGTTTTGTAGAGGGAAGTGTCATAGAATGAAGTAGAGTGGTGTAGAATGGAGTGTCAGAGTGGAATAGAGTGGGGCGGCGTAGAGTGGAGTATAGTGTTGTGGAGTGGAATAGAGTGGAGTGTCGCAGAGTGCAAAAGAATGGAGTGGTGAAGAATGGAGTTGCAGAGAGGGGAATGCATTGTAATGGAGTGGAGTGGTGTGGAGTGGAGTGGAGTGGCATAGAGTCAAGTATGATAGAGAGAAGTGTCTTAGAGTAGAGTGTTGTAGAGGGGAGTATGTATGGAGTGGTAGCATACTGCCATTACAGACACATTTTTTATTGAAATTACCATTACATTTGCTCAGACATACAGTTTTTCAGTTAAATCTGTATAGCGCACAAACGATGTGTGGAAATCATCACCATCTAGTTTATTGATTTGTTTTGACCATATTCAAATATGTGTTTCCACTACAGTCCAGAATCACAAAAATATGTGCTTCATTTTTGCTTTCCTTATTCTGATATTTTCTGTAATATTTGTACTGGTCATTTACTGGTATTTACATTTTGTTGTGTGCTAGAAATCCTACAGCCTTTCCTTTCAGACCCCCAGAACCCAGGAAGATTGTCACATAAATCCTCTCACTTTGCAGTCAGAGAAAGAAAAGTCATCACCATCCTTCCTTGGAAAACAGAGCCTAACATTTGACCTCTATCTTTGAAAGTATTGCAAATAATTCAAGAGAAAAACAAAATTTAAAGGCCTTTTTATTGCTTATTCACTTCTTAACTGCCGCATGGTTATTTTTAGGGTGCTACAGCACCCCCGCTACTTTTAGAACCTATGCCACGGGCGTGTTAGAGGATTGTTTAAATGATGCTATTAAAAGAGCACAGACCAAAATAAACAAGCTTGTAGACAGAACATTATGCCTCCCAGGCATGCGAGATTGATGAACTGGTAGTGGGAGGGATGAGCGGTATCAGTCAACCAGAAAGATAGGAGGCCGAAAACCTTCTCAAAGAAATACAGCACACTTGCTGCTTCCTGAACTAGCATACAAGTGAGACAGCCGAAAACAAATGTACTCTTGTGGACTCCCTCACGACATATAAAACAAAGTTCCCAGAAAGCAAGCACTCGTGTAAGAATATAAGGAGCCAGACAGAGTCAGAGAGGTGGTAAACAGGCTATGCTCCATGGGAGGGACAGAGGACAGCCGAAAACAAATAAAGGCAGCAAATCGAAAGCAAACACTTGTGAGTTACAAAAAAGGCATTGGTAAGCAATAAGCGAAATGCATTTCTAGAGAAGATTTCAGTATGTCTTCAATTTGTATTTGCAACCAGACAGCTGCACTGTTTGGTCGACCTAAAAACAGCACAAGAAACATTCTAAGCTAATTTTCCTTCCATTTAGAAGAATGAAACAGTTTACATTTGGCTCAAGTGTAAAACTCAGCAATGTATGTTGTAACACAAAATGGCTTTGGCTTGACCCCTGACAGTTAAAGGAAATTTCCTGGAGTTCTGTCTGAGAATTTAGGACTAACTACCCAAAGCAATAGAGTTAAGGTAATGGCAAAAGCACTGACCCTAATGATAGGTTCATAGGAGCCAACTTCCAAGGCTAAACAGTAAGAAACAACTTTTCACCCCTGTGACATCATATGAGGTAACACTTTTTTAGCTGCTCCGCTGCCTTACCCCTTTGAACCCTTCCCAGCGTAACGTCCTGTGACAGCTCTGCAGAATCAGGGCACCTGCAGTAGTAGTACAGATTCAACAAGATGGCAGCAGTCTCGGCAATGGAAACTTGTCAAGGGTGGTTTGGGCCCCCACACATCACCAGAGTGCTTCTAAATAGAGGGCAGCTCTGCCGGATATTAAGATCTCTTAGAGGTAGACAGGCTCAGTTGTTTGCTGTACCTTGTGTAGGCTCTGCTTTTAGAAGCATATCTCACCATTAAGAGCTCCGTGCTTTAAAGGTGCACATGTTCACAAATTACCTTTTCACTGTCCGTTCATTGGAAACTGTGTGATTTCCTGTTCCTCAACAAGACTCCAGCACACTTCAGCTACAGCTGGGGTCTTATCTCCCGTCCATCAACAAGACTCCGGCACACTATACTTACAGCTGGGATCTTACCTCCTATCCATCAACAAGACTCAGGCACACTTCAGCTACAGCTGGGGTCTTATCTCCCGTCCATCAACAAGACTCCGGAACACTATACTTACAGCTGGGATCTTATCTCCCGTCCATCAACAAGACTCTTCACACTTCACCTGCAGCTGCAGTCTTATCTCCTGTCCATCAACAAGACTCCTGCACACTTCAGCTACAGCTGGGATCTTATCTCCCGTCCATCAACAAGACTCTGGCACACTACACCTGCAGCTGCAGTCTTATCTCCTGTCCATCAACAAGACTCCTGCACACTTCAGCTACAGCTGGGATCTTATCTCCCGTCCATCAACAAGACTCCGGCACACTACACCTGCAGCTGCAGTATTATCTCCTGTCCATCAACAAGACTCTGCACACTTCACCTACAGCGGCAGTCTTATCTCCCGTCCATCAAAAAGACTCCTGACACTTCACCTACAGGTGCAGTCTTATCTCCCGTCCATCAACAAGACTCCGGCACACTACACCTGCAGCTGCAGTCTTATCTCCCGTCGATCAACAAGACTCTGCACACTTCACCTACAGCGGCAGTCTTATCTCCCGTCCATCAACAAGACTCCTGCACACTTCAGCTACAGCTGGGATCTTATCTCCCGTCCATCAACAAGACTCCTGCACACTTCACCTACAGCTGGGATCTTATCTCCCGTCCATCAACAAGACTCCTGCACACTTCACCTACAGCTGCAGTCTTATCTCCTGTCCATCAACAAGACTCTGCACACTTCACCTACAGCTGGGATCTTATCTCCCGTCCATCAACAAGACTCCGGCACACTACACCTGCAGCTGCAGTCTTATCTCCCGTCGATCAACAAGACTCCGGCACACTACACCTACAGCTGCAGTCTTATCTCCTGTCCATCAACAAGACTCTTCACACTTCACCTGCAGCTGCAGTCTTATCTCCTGTCCATCAACAAGACTCTGCACACTTCACCTACAGCTGGGATCTTACCTCCCGTCCATCAACAAGACTCCGGCACACTACACCTGCAGCTGCAGTCTTATCTCCTGTCCATCAACAAGACTCTGCACACTTCACCTACAGCGGCAGTCTTATCTCCCGTCCATCAACAAGACTCCTGCACACTTCAGCTACAGCTGGGATCTTATCTCCCGTCCATCAACAAGACTCCTGCACACTTCACCTACAGCTGGGATCTTATCTCCCGTCCATCAACAAGACTCCTGCACACTTCACCTACAGCTGCAGTCTTATCTCCTGTCCATCAACAAGACTCTGCACACTTCACCTACAGCTGGGATCTTACCTCCCGTCCATCAACAAGACTCCGGCACACTACACCTGCAGCTGCAGTCTTATCTCCTGTCCATCAACAAGACTCTGCACACTTCACCTACAGCGGCAGTCTTATCTCCCGTCCATCAACAAGACTCCTGCACACTTCACCTACAGCTGGGATCTTATCTCCCGTCCATCAACAAGACTCCGGCACACTACACCTGCAGCTGCAGTCTTATCTCCCGTCGATCAACAAGACTCTTCACACTTCACCTGCAGCTGCAGTCTTATCTCCTGTCCATCAACAAGACTCTGCACACTTCACCTACAGCTGGGATCTTACCTCCCGTCCATCAACAAGACTCCGGCACACTACACCTGCAGCTGCAGTCTTATCTCCTGTCCATCAACAAGACTCTGCACACTTCACCTACAGCGGCAGTCTTATCTCCCGTCCATCAAAAAGACTCCTGACACTTCACCTACAGGTGCAGTCTTATCTCCCGTCCATCAACAAGACTCCTGCATACTTCACCTACAGCGGCAGTCTTATCTCCTGTCCATCAACAAGACTCCTGACACTTCACCTACAGGTGCAGTCTTATCTCCTGTCCATCAACAAGACTCTTCACACTTCACCTACAGCTGGGGTCTTATCTCCCATCCATCAACAAGACTCCTGCACACTTCATCTACAGCTGCAGTCTTATCTCCCGTCCATCAACAAGACTCCTGCGCACTTCACCTACAGCTGGGATCTTATCCCCCGTCCATCAACAAGACTCCTGCACACTTCGCCTACAGCTGCAGTCTTATCTCCCGTCCATCAACAAGACTCCTGCACACTTCACCTACAGCTGGGATCTTATCTCCCGTCCATCAACAAGACTCCGGCACACTACACCTGCAGCTGCAGTCTTATCTCCCGTCGATCAACAAGACTCCGGCACACTACACCTACAGCTGCAGTCTTATCTCCTGTCCATCAACAAGACTCTTCACACTTCACCTGCAGCTGCAGTCTTATCTCCTGTCCATCAACAAGACTCTGCACACTTCACCTACAGCTGGGATCTTACCTCCCGTCCATCAACAAGACTCCGGCACACTACACCTGCAGCTGCAGCCTTATCTCCTGTCCATCAACAAGACTCTGCACACTTCACCTACAGCGGCAGTCTTATCTCCCGTCCATCAAAAAGACTCCTGACACTTCACCTACAGGTGCAGTCTTATCTCCCGTCCATCAACAAGACTCCTGCACACTTCACCTACAGCGGCAGTCTTATCTCCTGTCCATCAACAAGACTCCTGACACTTCACCTACAGCTGCAGTCTTATCTCCTGTCCATCAACAAGACTCTTCACACTTCACCTACAGCTGGGGTCTTATCTCCCAGCCATCAACAAGACTCCTGCACACTTCACCTACAGCTGGGATCTTATCTCCCGTCCATCAACAAGACTCAGGCACACTTCACCCACAACTGGGGTCCTATCTCCTGTCCATCAACAAGACTACAGCACACTTTACCTACAGCTGAGATCTTATCTCTCATCTGCCAACAAGTCTTCAGCACAATTCACCCATAGTTGTGATATTATATCAAAACTTACATTAAAGCAAGAAGAAGAATTGCAGTTTAAAAGTTCAGGAATTCCAGAAGTACAGGGACATTATGAACACTGGATACCAAAGGAGTCGTATTTATATAATTAACTGGGCATAGATGCTTAGTTTTATATGCAGAAAAGTATTACTCAAAAGGTCACAAGTAAGGCCTTGAAGTGTCACACACAATCACAATGCACACATGGAAATGTCACACATATGCAAATTAAAAAGTTAGCAGCTCTGGAATGCCTTCCAAGGAAAGGCCTTTCTTTTCCTATTGCCTGTAAATTGGCTTCATCCAGTCAGGTCATTTCATTATGGAATTCCCAAGTGGGCCAGAGGGAGAGTGCAATTACTATGTGCAACGGTACCCCAAGTGTGTTTCAAGGTTTGGGAGAAGGGGCAAGTATCAACAACAAGTTGAGTTGAGTACTTTAAAATACAAGCAAAGGTGCACCACTGGTCAATTTTAACAAGGATTAAAAGTCTTTGAGTCTGTGTCCAAGATGTATGTTCTTCAAAGTTTTCCCTTTTTTATTTAAATTCAGATCTCTTTAAAAGATCAAAGACATGTATTTTGACAATGCTACAGCCGACGCATTTCGTCCTTTTAAAGGACTTCTTCAGGGCACTAATAGTTGAGGTGGGTCAATCTCAGCAATCGGCCGAAAAGTGGCCGAATCACCAACCTATATTATGTCCCATGTGTTGGTCTCGACTTTTAAGTATGGATCAATTTAAAGGTTCCTCAAGGAAATGAGAGTAAGACAGGGATGCAGGTAGGGCCCAATGGTTAGACTTGGGTGGATGCGTGAAATATCGTAAAAAGGATTGCTCTTGAACCGGTCTAGGCAGCAGCTAAATATGAGTCAATTTTAAGATTCCTCAAGATAAAGATAATAGGCCAGGGGTACTGGTGGGCCCAAAGGATAGATACGCATGGAGGCGCGAATATCGTAGAATGGATTGCTCCTGAGCCGGTTAATTACTTCACGAGCAAATAAGTCGTCCACTGGAACCTCTGTTTGGTTAATGAATTGTTCAAAATCTCATTAATCACAGGGCTGATGATATCGACAACCCTATGGAGAGCTCCGAGGTGTAGGGGTCGTTTGGTGAAGTCGATTTACAAGACAGGTTGGCTTGGTGAGACTGGGCTGGCATTGATTTCCTGAAAAGCTGACAAGGTTTTAGCCCCTACCTTCGAGGGAACATTTGTCATCATATCATTTACGGAGGGTGTAGGAGTTGTGAAATCACGTTGGATTGCTCGAATTTAAAAAAAAGGGGAAATCTGCTTGCATAACATTTGGGAGGGCGGGACTTATCATTCTAGGGCCTTTGGTTTAAGAAAAGATTTAGAAATCTTAAAGATTATCTTCTGATCAGATTGTGCTTCCGCAATTTCAGTGGAAAAATAGACTTTTTGTGCAGCCTTACTCTGCCTATGACAGACTTTTAATGCTATTTTAAAGTGAAGCAAGTCCTCGGGGTTATAGGCTTTGGGGCTGAAGGATGAGATTTGGGCTTTCTCTTTAAGGACATTCCTGGCACTAATTTATTAGCTGTTTGGGTAATCCAGTTGTTAAAGGGCCCACATCCGCTGCTATTCCCACCAAAGTAGGGATTGAAGTAGATAGGGATATAGGGAGTCTAGAATCAGTTACAGCTTGCCCCAGTTGTGGTGGGAAGGGCCAAGACTGAGGGGACAAAGGGGACTGACCTAGTTCCAGCCTGATTTTTTAAAGGATTTAGCATATGGTCAGACCAGGCCTGCAGAATATGAGCTTCAACCAACAAATTTAAGTTGTCGGAGCAGACACCATCAAAGGTGTGACCTGCATGATGTATAGGTGCCGTGACAAGTTAATGCAACCCAATAATGCTTAGGGTGTCCATGAAATTAACTATTTCAGGATCATTTGTACACTCTAGATGGAAGTTAAACTCTCCCATATTCGTGACATTTGCATATCAAAGCGAAAAAGCAGCTAGGACTTCACTCAGAGAGGCAAGGAAGGCAGAACCTGAGTCTGGTGGGCGGTATATTAAACCACCTGCGATGGACTGGGGGAACCAATCTTCAAACAAAATACCAAACTTTCGGCCCCCTTCAGGGAGCCCAAATCAAACATTTTACATTGGAAGGAATCGGGGAAGATGACAGCCAGGTGACCTCCATGAGATCCAGGTCTATCTTGCCTAGACTTCGTATAGCCAGGAGGCAGAGCAGGGGCAGTGTCCAGGTTGCATCCATACGAAAGTGCATGAAGAACGATTCCTTCTGCTGGCGTGAGCACTATTACACAAGCAAGTAAATTGCTGTCTTCCAATTTATCTTGTAGAATTACATAAAAAACTCTTACGACGAATAATCAATGATCTTCAATGGATTTATTTCCAATTTGGGTGCATTTAACTCCATGCAAAATTCATTCTTGGCAATCTGGGAATATATCATCCAATTGCATAGTCAATGTTTGCAAACCCAATGCACCATTCTTTGAGCCAGAGTTCAGTGATGAACAGAAAGTCCAACTGAAGATCTGTAATCAAATCTGGAACTTCCTGAGCATGTTTGGTGAGGGAGCGAGCACCCAACAGTACCTTCTCCCTGTGAGACTGCGTTGAGACAGCAGGTGGTGTGAAAGGAGCCCATTACCTGATCTAAGCACAATGTTCACATTATGGATCCCAGATAGTCTCTGGTACGAGAGACGTTTCCTCCCGGTGGAGGACAGACCCGATAATGTAACTATCAGTAACTAAGTCCGTCAGCGGAAAACATGCCACTGACAGAACAGAACTGTTGAGGGTCCTCCAACAATTCTAGCTGGTGATCCTTGATCAGGCACTGTGCTCTTCCACTCTTGTTGATTTTTTACTAATATTCCCTGGGAAGCTGAGGGAAAGGCTAACTATGTTCTAACTCCCCTATTGATTTTTGAGGTGTGAAAGGACCCCCAAAACAGGCTTTACATTTTAGACAGGAAAAAGGACCTGAAAGCATGGATAAATAAAACATTGACCAGGCCAATAGCGCTTGTGAAGGTGAGACTTGTTGGCTTTGCCAATGCTCGTTGAATGGAGCGAGGATAACAGCTTGTGGTTGGTCGTATCATTTAAAAGCGTGAGTAGAGGTATTAAAAATTACACAAGATCATGGCCCGGGGCCCTAGAAGCGACTTCATAGTGTGAAAGAGAAGCGACAAGGCATTGGTGCATGTTTGGGAGCAAAAGATGGGTACAACCCACAGAAAGCGGGCTGTTGTTAGCACTGTACATAGCACTTGTGAAGGAGCAGCTCTGAGAATGTTTTATAGGAAAGTCTGTGAGTGCTCAGAGTGATACTAATTGATATATATACCTCTTAATAACCTAGCACAATGGTTGTCCTTCTTGGCATACTCTGCATGGAGATGCCCGCCATTTACATTTGCTGCCTACTATTGAGAGCCTCTTGGACATTATGGAGATCATCCTTTCCTGGCATTATTTATTTATTTATACAGAGTTTTATATAGCGCGAACTTGACCTGAATCGGGTTTCAGAGCGCTTTACATAGCACCAGTTGCATTACATGAGGACACATTCATTTTTGTTAGGCACGGGGAGATTAAGTGATTTGCCCAGAATCACAGGATGTTCAGCGTCATTGCCAAGACTTGAACCTAGTTCCCCAGAGGTCGACCACTCCAGCCGTTAGGCCCACTCCTCTCCCCAGATTATGGTCACCATAGCAAACTGGCATCCATCCATGGCATACTGTGGGTATATGTGGCATAACTATGGCAATCCCTGGCCTAATCGTGTCAATCGCACGCATATGATGGGCATTCACAGGACATGATAGTGATACATGGGCATGTAAGTAAACCAGAATATCTTGATGTGAGCCAGAAGTGCATATGAACAGCAGATGAAAACCACAAGGGGTTGTTTTTGGCCCAAATGTGTATTTACTAAAATTGCATTTGGATACAAAATTAGGCCTGGGCCCAGTTGGCGTAGTGCCACTACGCAGAATTTTGGAAAAAATTTGTGGAAAATGAGCGCATGTCCTGAGGGTCCGTGTGCCCGGGACAGGGGTCCCTCGTGCCTGTGCAGGCTCCCCGATCTCCCCGGCCTGGCTGGGTTGAGAAGCAGGGACCGGCCCCGGGACCAGGGTTTCGGTCAGGGCCCGGGTTTGGGAGCCCCCGTCCTGCGGCCTGCCAAGTGTCCATCTGCCCGGGACAAGGGTCCCTGGTGCAGAGCCCCGGAGACCTGCAAGGCTCCATGGGTCCCGGGCAGTCCTCCCCGGGCGGCTGGGCCCCAGGAGCGCCTGCGGGCCTCCCCATGCCTGAGGTCCAGCGTGGGATCTCCGAGCCCTGCAGCCCCCGAGCCCTGCAGTCCCTGAGCCCTGCAGCCCCCGAAGCCCTGCAAGGGCAGGTGGGAGCCCTCCCGCAAAGGCTCGGGGCAGGCAGATTGGCGTTATTTTGGTCCCACCCATCTGGTCGCACCTCTCCCCTCGGCCGGGCCAGCCGGGAAGTCCCGATGAGGGCTCATTTGCCTTCTGGATCCCAGCCAGGACTCCAGGTCGGGCACGTTAGTGCCTAGGGTCCCGTGAGCCTCGCGGTGCACACAGGTTCCCAGAAAGAGGGGTAGCCTTCCTCCGGATTACTAGGGGCAGGGTATGCCGGGACACCAATCCCAGGCTCGTGGTTCTCTGCTGGGGACCAGATGGGCTATGCCCGGGCAACACCTCTCTAGGCGTCCGGGGCTCCCTCCTCCGGCCCGCGGCGTGGCAAATTGCCCGGGACGGGCTCCATGGTTCCCGGGCAGTCATCCCCCGGGCGTCTGGGCCCGAGAGCTCCTGTGGTCCTTCCCCAGGCTTGAGTCCCAGCCGGGAGTCCCCGAGCCCCCGGGAAGCGGAGCCCACGAGCCCTGCGTGGGCAGGCGGGAACCCTACCGCGAAGGCTCAGGTGGGCAGATGGGAGTCCTTTCAGTCCCAGCCATCTGGTCGCACCTCTCCCCTCGGCCATTTGGTCGCGCGCAATGCTTTCCAATGGGGCGACCAGATGGCCGGGCCGGCCTGGAAGTCCCGATGAGGGCTCATTTGCCTTCCGGATCCCAGCCAGGGCTCCAGGAGGTCGGGCACGTTCACGCCCATGGTCCCCTGAGCCTCGCGGTGCGCGCGGGTTACTAGAAAGGGGGGTAGCCTTCCTCCAGATTACTAGGGACAGGGTACTCTGGGACGCCTCTTGGCCTAGCGGTCCTCCACCGACAGCTGGACGGGTGTCACGAGGTCAGCGGGGAAGCCGCAGGACAATGGGGTGACTGGTGGGAAGCCCGTGAAATTACAGCGCCTATACTTTCTTCTCGCCAGGAGGACTCGTGGCAGACATCGCAAATGGACCTATCTGATTCCGATGTAGGTCCCTTTAACTGGGTGGAGAAGGGCGAAGTGATCCTCCGACATGCGATGGAATTGAGGTGGCATGGATGGAGGGGTAGGCTCGAAGGGGAGGGTGTAGCCCCTTCGGACTATCTGCAAAACCCACCTGTCCGACGTGATGTTGAGCCAGTGGGGGAGGTGATGGCGAATCCTTCCGTCCACTGAGGAATGGTGGCCCTGAAAGTTCGGACTAGGAGGGCTTGGAGGCTGCTGCAGAGGGGGCACTGGTGGACTGGCCCGCCCGCTGGCCCCCAGACCCACGATGATGGGTCCCATGTCCCCAGCCGTGCATAGGCTGTACAGCTTGCGCAGGCCTGTGACTCTGGACGGACGTGGTGGGGCACCCCTTCCGTAGCGACGAAAGAGGTGAAAAGCAGACTGTGCAGGGCGAGAGGTGGAAGCGAGGCCCAAGGACCTGGCCATAGTCCTGGAGTCCTTAAAGCGCTCGAGCGTGTTGTCTGCTTTGTCGCCAAACAAGTGACACCCATCAAAGGGCAGGTCCAAAAGTGTAGCTTGGACATCACCCGAAAAGCCAGTGGACCTCAGCCAGGCATAACATCTTAGGGCTACTGACTTTGAAATTGTCCTGCCCAGCGAGTTGGCGGTGTCCAGTCTACATCGTAGGATAAACTTAGCTGCATCCCTCCCTTCGGCAACTGCACGGGAGAGCACAGCCTGGGCCTCCTATGGGAACAGTGGCAGCACCTGCGCGACCGTGTCCCACACAGAATGGGAGTAACCGACCGCAGTCCTAAGCTGGAGGAAGAAAACATTTTCTTCCCAAGATGATCCAGCTTCTTGGATTCCCTATCAGGTGGAGTGGTAGGAAATGCGCCCTTGGAAGTCAAGGCTTGGACCACCAAGCTCTCGGGGTGGGATGTTGAGAGAGGAAAATGGGGTCACACAGGGCCGGGCGGTGGCGTCGGGGAATCATCCTATCCACAGGAGCCCTTGGGTTGGGCTTGGACAAGTGCCCAAAAGGATGTCCGTGAGGGCCTCATTAAACAGGGGCTCCGAAGAGGCTGCTGCCGGTTGAAGCACCTCGGTCAAGAGGTTAGTTCTGACCGCCACCGTAGGAAGCTCAAGGTTTAAGGCCTCAGCTGCCCTACACAACACCACTGCGTATGATGCACCCTCCTCTGTAGCAACGGTAGGGGGAGATAGCATGCCAAGGTCTGGAGAGGTGTCCAGACCACTGGCCTCACCCAACTCCTCTCTCCAGTCCGGTTCTTCTAACTGGTCCTCCAAAGGGTCCACAGACCCCTCCCAGTCCTCCTCACCCTCCTCTGGTAGCCACTCAGGGCGATAGGGAACACCAGGGGAGAGCAGGGGTACGAAAGTACCGGTCGGCGCCGGTCCCGACGTCCGTCGACGCTGGTCGGGCTCCGTGGCCACATCGAGGGGGAGACTGGGGTCGATGTCAGTTGGGGACACAACCAACATCGGAGGGGACGGAGGTGTCACCAATGGACTCGGCGCCGGAAGCGGTGTTGTAAGGTCGACCGGCGCCGATCCGGATCCAGGCCTGGATCCCTGGGGGCCCTGAGGCACCGGAGCCAAAGCCACCAGCATCGATGGCCTAGAACCCCCAGCCGGGTCCGCGGGGCCAGAGGGCGCGCCGGCGGAATTGGGCTACCCAAATATAGAGTGGAGGGCTTCGTAAAAGCTATGAAGTTAGCTGGGGTCACTCCGGATCCCGGAAAGAGAGGAAGGCTCAGAGCTGACCCAACAGGCTCCGTGGACGGAGCCAGGCGACTACCTTAAGCATCCCGCGTAGGCCGACGGTTGGGGAGAATGCGAAGAGCGACAAAGCTTTTTCGCCTTTTTTTTTGTGCTTTGGCTTACCCAGAAGCTTTGCGACTGCTCCCGCAAAGACTTCAGGGCCATAGCCCGGCAGTCAGGGCACGACTTCGGGGTCGTGGTTGCGCTCCAGACACCATAGGCACACGTGATGGGGTGCCGTCATAGACATCAGCTTGTGGCCACAAGGCTTGAAGCCGGTCCGTCGAGATGACATCCCTGTGCACCAGGAGTCGGACAAAAAGTTGCAAAAAGAGAGTAAAAAAGTGACTAGAGGTACCGCTCTCACCATATCTGCGCTGGCTGGCACGGAAAAAGAAAGAACTGACGTCAGCGCGCAGGGGCGGTGTCTAACTATATTCTGCGACGTCATTACAGCGATCACAACGCCAACAACGAACGCGGAGTTGACCGACGCCACCTACCGACGCGCAGGGGTACTGCTGAAGAAAATATTCTACAGATCTAGTGTGACGCCTGGGGGTAATTCTAAGGTGAGGAATACATAACTAATAGTCTCTTTCAAATTAGCTGTTTACCACACATTGTCTAGTAACATCACCATACCCTTTGTCAGATCCATGAGATGTGCATTGAGCCAGAAGGGTAACACCTTGTACTTGTAACGAATGCTGTAACCACAAAGCATAGATGCTTTCAATGTAGTGTGATTCTTCATTATCTGCTAAAGACATCCAGCGGCAGTTGTATGGAACTGTAAACTGCAGTAGTCATGATTTTGAATGCCTGTGCGAACTGTTTCAGGAATTCCACAACAGACAGGGGTTACGGAGTTCAGATTGTGACAAACAGAGCATTTTACCACTGATGTCCTACGGCTTAAACTTAAAGCAGAGTGCAAAACTGAGTACCAAGTACACACTCTTAAGATTTGATCCTTAGGTTAGAGAAGTTGGGCAGTCCAAGGTTTACTCAGGAAGGTAGTGGGGCCAGAGACCCATAACTCAATAAACCAACTGTTAGTTGTCTATACCTCATTCTCCCGCCAGTACAGAGTCTGAAAAAGAGAAAGTACTTGACATAAATCATACATTATTTAATACTGCACATAAAAGAAACAACAAATTAAGTTGAACGTTCCTAATATCCACCAACTATTACTGATGAAGAGAGCTTGGAATGTGCTCGAGGGAGAAACTCATAAGATGCTCCCGGTGTCACAGTTCTCAATTAGCCGCTGGGGTTCGCTCAGGCACAGGCATGGGATTAGGTCACATTGCTCAGCGTAGAGTCCATGCATGCCCTGGGAGCAGAAAGGGCAAGGACATCGCCTTGGCACAATGGATTGGTGTGCGGGGCTATTGAGGGGCTACAGGTGACCAGAAGCAGAGCCAGCACAACCTCAGGATGCTACAGTGAGTATGGTGAATGAGACTTGGTGGATCATGCAGCTTTGGATCTTTCATGGATTCAGACATAAACTGGCCACCCAAATAAGGTAGGTCCCGACCCCTAGTGAGTGCTTACATCCGTCACTGAGGGTCTCCTCTGATACTCTGGCTTATCTTCTGCTTTGAAATTAGATTGTGGTTGAGTTTCTTTTAATGTCTCGTGTCTTCTTGGTACTCAGGTGTTGCAATAGAACTCACCAGTACCCTCCTTCTACGGGGGCACACAGACTGCTCAAACTAACTGAAGATACCCTTCGGGGGCTCCTAGGCCTCACCATCACAGAGTGGAGCAGGTTTTTCCCTAGTGCTGCAGCAGACATTTTAGGCTCATATCACCTAGGCTTCTTCACAGCTTGTCTCCTGAGCAGTGTCTCCCTTGTGCAAGGCACCTTCAAAGATCCTCCTGAGCAGACCATAGCTCTTGGCCCCAAACTGGGTTCAGGCAGCCTCTCCTGGTTGTCTTGTTGTAAGACTTTATGCATTTGGTCACAAAGGGGCAAGGGGAGTTGGAACTTAGCAGTGACTACCCCATCCGTGAAGCACAGAGACTTTCACAACACCACAGGTGCAGACACATAATTGTTTTGCACACTGAATGGAAGCTTGTGCTCCATATTTATACTTAAGTTGCAGAAATTAGTTGTGTTTTCAAACAATCAGTTCTAAGACCAGTTCTGCCATTTTTGGGGGGGAGCGGGGTGGGGAGTTTTATATATCGTGTGTTAGGCCAGAAGGAATCAGAGCGCTTTACATGAGGACCACCTGCATATACAGATGGACACATTTATTTTTTGTTAGGCACCGGAAGATTAAGTGATTTGCAGAGAATCAAAGGATGTCAAGCGTCCCTGCCGAGACTTAAACCCAGTTCCCCTGCTCAGAAGTTGACCGCTCTAGCTGTACGGCAACATCATCCTTTTTATGTTATTACACCCAGACTGTTCCAGCCAAGGTCTTTGTTACAAGGTACTAGCAAGAATGTGGAGTGGAGCTGGGAGTCGCCTGTCAGGAAACACCCAGAACAAGGGTAGAAAACAAAGGGAGGTTGCCCTGCTTAACTACATGTTAACTTGTGTGGTAGTCATTCCAGTGAGTAATGGGCCAGGAAAGGGGGAATGTCTGGAAGCTTCAGCATTGCAGGTTGATCTTGTAGGTGGGGTTCATCATCCTTTGGTCACAAGATGCCCTTTTGGTTGGTTCTGCCCACCTGGGATAGGAGGTCCTTGTGACTCTTGGACTGCTCACTTACTTGAGATTATTTTCACGCAGATCCCTAAGCCAAATAAGGAATATGATGCCACCAAACAAGAAGCTTAAATCTCAAATGCCTCGAGGTAACCTCGCAGAGATGCATCAAACAAAGGGCTGACAAAGACGAGTTATTCACCTGTTTTGGCCTGTTAGGGACAAGTGAGGGTGCAACACTGTATTCCTGACTCTCTCAAACATCATCCCAAGTCCCCTAATCAAAAAAACCATGTGTATTCTCTTCATATATCTACGGGCCATCTTACACACACAAGCAAATGCTACAACCTTGCACACCACATAAACCCATTCAACTCACACATCCTCATTAACTCCTCTTTAATCAGTACTCACTCCATGACCTTAACGCAGTAGTCACAGCAGATCACCACGCCACAAGAAACCCTGATGCCATCTTCCTTAGATAGACCGGGTCCTGTTATTTCAGGACCAAGATCAAATACATGTTATGTTAATGTTTTGCCTTCAGATATTGTATATCCTGTTCCCATAAGAGCACAGCATCTATCATACTGACTGGCGGAACCAAAAACAGGGAGCATTGTGACTGTCCATCAAACATCATGATTGCACACACACTGCAACAACAATGGCCCTCCACCTCCTTCATGCTTCTCAACTCCCACTTTGTACTCTAGACTACACAGACCTTTCAATAAATATCGCATTGGAAGTCAGCTCTCGTTTGGATGCGATAATTGTAGAAATGTGATAGAGCTAATACGCATCCCCTGGGAGCCCGTTCAGATGTGTCCTCACTGCTCTCTTAATTAAAACCAAATTCCCATCTGATGTTTTTTTCATACATGATGATTTGGCATTCCTCAGCTCTCACAGTATTGTATTGTTTTACAGTTGACTTGGGTGTTCCTTTTGACTGTCCTGATGAAGACCCTTTGTTGTATTACTGACACTTCTGTGTGTCGGGTCGCAACGTCGATAACATTTCCTGTCTGTTTCCTTGTGACAATTTGTTGGGTAATTGACTTGTGAAAATAATACTCAATCCCACCAATATTGGACTCTAATGAATTTGGACTGTTGACCAGGCTGTAGAAATAATTTTGGAATCATTTGTCAATTCGTCTGATTGTTAATTACAAATTGATTAACACTTTACACGAGCACCTTTTGCACTTATCACAAAGCACCCTCATCAATGTATTTGTATACAATATTTTGGTGAGTAATTGTTATAATTAGGTTTTATTTTACTCCTTTCTCTTTTGTGCTTCATATGCAGCATATCTTTACAATAGTAAATGTTTTGAGACAGTCCGACAGAACCCCCTTTTGTGTAGTAGCACTTAGAACTGGCAGCCGAGTGTGAAATCACAAAGCCAGCACTTCCTTTTATATTCTTTTATTATTCTCAGATGGTAATAACCTAGGATTTGTAGTCTCAACTCTGTTCTTATGCTTATTTGCTCGTCTTTTGCTGCTTAGAGTCTTTCACATTGGACACACCAGGCTGTTGATCCCGCTGGGAACGCGTTTGTGACAGCGGCTTCGGTTGTGGTTCTGTCCCACCTGTGAAGAGGGAAAACAAAGTTTAACCAAATCAGAAAGTGGGATTTCAAAGTTCCCTCCTTCTCAAAATATGTTTTAAAAAAAAATAATTACTTTGTTTTCAAATAAACGTATAAACCTCTATATTCTATTAAATGGAATTAAGAGTGCTTTAAAGAAACAGTGAAAACCTGATATTTTACGCTTTACTAAAACATAAAAAGGAACATAAATCTCGGACAAAAAATACAGTTGGCACATGAGCCCCACAAGACTAAAGGACAGTCTGGGCCCAAAGCTTAAAACTGCTACTAAAATCTGCCCTAGATGGGTGCCTGGTTTTTGAGCCGACTTTTCATTTGAAACTTGAAATGGGTGGGCACAATTGCTTTTAGTGTCCTGTGCACATTTTCAGCATCTACCACTTACTATAACTGTGAAGATGATGGTAAAACTGAGCAGAAGGGGGCGTGGTCTCGAGCGTCAAGATGGCGGTCACACTCCGGACACCTCTTTCATCCACTCTCATCCTACTGCTCCTCCAGTGACAAGCACTCTGCCACAGCACCCCAGATGTCAAGCTTCCTACATTTGCTGAGTGCCTGGCTTTGAAGCCACTACTGCCAATCCAAGGTGGTGTCTGGGCTACAGCGAAATGGCGGCGGCAGGTCAAACAGGATTACTTTAGAAGCCATCCCAGAGTTATTGGATGATCATCCAACTACTCTAGAAGTCATTTTCACATCATCAGACATCATCAAGCACTTTAAGTCATCAGCAGACTTAAGAAACTTGAGCTTGATGACTTGCAGATGACTTGAAAATGAGCATCTGATGATTCACAAGGTGTGACTATTCCTAATGACTTCAGGAGGATTTACGAATGAGTATGTGATAACTTCACATGGTGTGACTATTCCTGATGACTTCAGGAGGATTTAAGAATGAGTATGTGATGACTTCACAAGGTGTGACTATTCCTGATGACTTCAAGAGGATTTACGAATGAGTATGTGATAACTTCACAAGGTGTGACTATTCCTGATGACTTCAGGAGGATTTACGAATGAGTATGTGATAACTTCACAAGGTGTGACTATTCCTGATGACTTCAGGAGGATTTAAGAACGAGTATGTGATTACTACATAAGATCCAATTGTGCTTGATGATTTGAAAAGAAACATCCAAATCTCCACAAGCATCATTTCTTTTTAACATTATGAAATTGCTCCCGATGTTTTGAGAATGATTATACTTCTAGTGCAGATGAGTAATTGGAGAAAAATGTAACACACAAAAGCCAAAAATGACTGCAGGGATCAAATATGAGATGGGCCACTGCGAGGAAATATGCAGCTGCACAAGCAAAGTTCTCAACTGACCCTATCCCACTAGGTTAAATTTCAGCCCGTCTTTAATTTGTCGTCCAAAACATTGAGCAGGAAAATTATAACATTGAAACTACAAGTTCCAGAATGCCTGGTGGCATTGACTACTTAACCGTGGATCTTATGTAATACGTCAGGATGGCAACAACGTACCAGGTTTGGGTCTCAGCATGTCCATGTAATCTTTGTTGCAAGCATCATAGCTGCCAGTTTCCCAGGTCCCTGCTACAGTAGTTACTCCTGTCTCATGTTATTCTTAGAATTCTGGGTCTTGAGTCCTGGTTTTATATTGGGTTAAATAAGACTACAAATTCTAGATTTATATGTAAAAAAAGGGACTGTCCTAACTAGTCATGCATCGACATGGGAAACTTATCAACTATGAGGTATCTACATACATTTTTGCAGAAGTGCCTTTCAGGTTGAGCCTTGGCAGCGCAGGCGCAGCTCTGCGAGGCATGCTGTATTAAGGTTAGGCATAGAAGCTCCGCCCATTTCACACCCATCTCTTCAATTGGCTCCTGTTACTGTCTCTGCTAAATTGTTGCTTTTCATTTTTTTAATAGGCTTACTAGCCCCTCCTTGTCTGCATTTGTAACCTCCCATAATGACTGGACTTTTTACCTGTGTCGTTACACAGTCTGTTTGATAAGTCGGTAAGCACTATTTTCTTTAATGATGTTCTCCTCTTCCACCCACGCCATCGCAGCACACTGCTTGCATTCATAATGTATTTATTTAAATTACAGTGTGGTCCGCTTTAACTATAGAGGCTGCACTTATTTAATTAATTAATTTACAGCGCGGCCCGCTTTCACTTTAGTGGCCACGCTTACTTAATTACCAGCGTGGGCCGCGTTCACTTTAGCGGCCGCACTACAGAACTACACATTATTTTTCACACTGTATAGTTGAGCACAAATGTCCGTTTCCAAAAATGAGCTGCAGTAAAGCATATTTTGTACAGTCTGCACACAGAGATGCAGCAATGCAGTTAGCCCGTTTTCAGAATCCTAGAATTATGCACATATTCACGCAGTCTCCACAGTGCTGCACTTTTGCACGTTTTACCCAATTTGATAGTGATACAAGAATGCGCCCAGTTTTTAGGCTCCTGAAGTAAGGCACATTGCACATTTTCATTACAACTGCAGTAATGCGCGTTTGCCTAATCTCCACAGTGCTGCAGTTTGCTCATTTGTGAATAGTCACCCTAGCCGCACATTAATGCACATTTGTCCAAGTTCTGTAATACTTCAGATGCTTTGCAACTGCATGGTACTCCAAATTCTACAGTGCTGGACTAACGGAAATATCTGTCCCTTTGCCTCAATGCCACCGTACGCTTCCCGATCAACACAATTATGCAGTAGCGAACTTATGTGTCCTACTTATGCAATGCTGTAGTAACGCCCATTTGTGCTTGTTTTTCACAATGCATAGTGATGCACATATGTACCACAGCAAATACATCATGCTTTCATGAATGCACACTAACAAACACTAACTAGCTCGCATACAGACACAGACTGAGGTACAGGCAGCCAAACAGACACACAGTGGTGCACACAAAGGTCCAACACACATTTTTCCAAATGCGCATGCCCAGCCAGGCACAGACTGCTCAATATACAGCAACCGATAAAGGTGCGCAGAAACACACCACACTCACAAACACGTGCGCACACAGGACAAAGCTTCTCTTTAGAGCCTGCTGCCGGAGCAGCCTAACACCGAGGCGGTCTAGTGTTGATTCGACCTTCTGCCTCTTCCCCCACCCTACATTTCCTGTCTCTTTAGCTCCCTCTTGCAGACGCTTTATCGTTTCTGCCTGCTCCCTGTGTCACAATATGCTCCTATCTTTCTCTCTCATTTTCCACACTTTCTGCTGTTCTCTCTCTTGCTCAGAGTATAATGATAAAATATGTCTTGGTTTCAGTCCCCAAAAGTGAGTGCCTGTGCCCACCAACTGCAATCACCCGTACAAATTAAGCCCTGCACCCCTCAACAACACCCCTACATAGGCCAAAATGCAGCTATCACTCATTTCAATCACCCACTCGAGAAGTACACCAAATGCAAATTGGAGCGTTTTGAAACTCCACCTGGGATAAAGAAACGCTTCATAAAATCTTCAACACGACACATAAAGGTCCATGGGGCATATTATCAAGCCAGGCGATAAAATTATCGCCACCTTAGCCGCAGAAAACTGCCGCTAAAACGGCGATAATGGGCTTGATAATATGCTCTATGGAATTCCACTTGAAGCCCATGTAAGATGTCCTTCACACCTAACATGGGCTTCTATGGGAATTCCATAGAGCATATTATCAAGCCCATTATCCTCGCTTTAGCGGCAGTTTTCTGCCGCTAAGGCGGCGATAATTTTATCGCCTGGCTTGATAATATGCCCCCCAGTTATGTTGTGATAATGGAGCTTTATAAAGCATGCTACCACCAAAAATGTCTTGGCGCTCTAGCTTTTATTCATAGAAGAGAGAATTTTGCAGCTCTGAGTTAAATCTGTTTTATTTCCTATGTCTGCAAAATATTTTTTTTAAAACTCGCGGCTCCTGCGGCCTCTCTGCATTTTTGTTTCCTATAAGGAGCTGGTGTACAAAGCTTTCCTCAGTGTGTCTTGTCTGGTGACAGTAAGAGAAGAACCGCTGTTGATGTTCACTTTTTCAATGATGCTAAAGAAGAGTTCTCAGAGAGGCCAGCTGAGCAGGATTGATAGAAAGTGGGAAATATGTGCACAGTCCACCCCGCCTCCAATTCTCATGAAGAAGTGTGCAGAAATGTGTACGTATTCATTACAGGGTCCAGAGGTCTTTAATGGCCCACCTCGTAGTATCCCGTTTCCAAAGCATGCTTTGCTCGAGCAGCGCCCAGCTGATCTCTCTCACTGCTGGGGATATGACAAGAGGTGTGCGCAGTCCATAGTGCCAATATCGGCAACTGTTGTCACAACACACATATGTACATAAATAAACCACACAACACATATGTAGGTGGAGAAATATTGCTGCAGGTTTATTAGCATAACCAATTATGCAAACATGGTGGGTTATCTTACAGGCGATCCGATCCCAGGGCAGGCAAACCCTTATGCCGCCTGCCCGTCTGATAAGCCTGAATGACACCGTGGCAGTCGCCAATTGGTGCATACCAAACCTTGGGAGGGGCCACCCCCTCCCATCAGTGGACCACCAGTCCACTTGTTTACTCATGCCCCCCCGTAAGAGGTGGGCGGAGCGTATTATGGCAGCCCCCGGTTGCTCAGACCCACAACCGCCCGTAGGACTAACGGGGCGCCGTAGTTCTTCCAGGGGACACCGCTAGACATCCCTGGGTATCCTGGCTTAGCACCACGCTGTGCTGCTGCTTGAAGTACCCCTTGGTTATCTGCAGACTCTGAATCGCCCTGTAACTCCTCCTGCAACACAAAGTAACATGTTAGAAGCGTAACCCCCCCTCCTTTGTACCTCCGTCTGCTGGGTAAGCGGAGGGGCGGGCAAGGCGAGACGTGAGGGACAAGAGGGCGAGGAGGGGGCGGGGACAGCCGATATACCCCTGCCCCTCCCCCTTCCGCCGGAAGATCCCTTGCCGGACGCCGTAGTTCTTCCAGGGAACAACGCTAGACATCCCTGGGTATCCTGGCTTAGCACCACGCTGTGCTGCTGCTTGAAGTACCCCTTGGTATCTGCAGACTCTGGATCGCCCTGTAACTCCTCCACAGCCTTGGGAGTGGCCACCGTCACTACCAGGGCCCACCACCAAGGTAGCCTTATTTCCTTACAACCTGCTGCAGCCAAAGCTTCCCCTAGGTCCAGTAGGGAAGGATCCATGCCTAAACTAGAGAGGTGCACCCCATCTCCCTCCAGGCACCCTGTGGACTCGGCGTGTATAAGACCATGCCTGATGAAGCCAAAACCTCTTATTGCCGGGCTTCTCCCAGGTCCAGCCAAAACAAGTCTTAACCAATACAGGACCGGAGGCCAGCATGCCCCATCAGGACAGGTGCCCCCATCCATTCTAAACTCCCCATGGATTTATGACTGAATTAACCTGCCTAAAAATAGGCGATGGTCCAATGATACCTTTGCCTGGCTGAAGAACAAAACCTATGCCAAGCCACTCCTGCCAGGAGGTGCCAATGCGATTGTAGTTAAGAGTTGACAAGCCCGCTCTACCTCCTCTTTCCCCAGTTATCCGAGTCTAGCACTAGTCGGAGTATGACCATCACCTTCCGACAGTCACCACCCTATGTGCAGCCTTGCCCTCCCAAACTTCTGCTAGCATTCCAGGGAGCAGACAGGACAGCGTGACCCAGTGGGTAACCAAAGCATAAATACCTCTCTATGTTGAATACTGGGAATGCCAATAGTTCTCCTGCTACTTTGTAGCCCAAATATGTTTCTCAGGAGTTTCCCCCAATCTTCTGGACCAAATCGCCCCTGTTGGAAGGCCACTTCCACAACCTGCATAGCTGCCAGCCAGTGCTGGAGGGCGGGAGAAGTTGCCCGTTACCGTTACTCACATCAATGGTACCTGTTTCGTCGAACTCAAGGACGGGCTACTAAGTGAGCTTACCAGGCTCCGCCCTTGAACCAGAGGTCAGACCCAAGCCCCTCTAAGTTCTGCTGCTTCACCTGCCTGTTAACACGAATAACTGAAGCAACTGAACCACTTATTGCCGTGCTACATGTCCTCTTGGACAGGTGCACGGGCACCTGTCCAAGCATCCAAACGCAACCAGAAAGTCGAACCGTACCCAGAACGGTAACCCCCAACTGGCCTGGAAGCGAGACAGACAATGCTACTGCCTCAACAAGGTATGTCCTTTGCCTATTCCGTGTCTGGCTGTAAGAGTTAGACATTGCCAGTCCTAGTCCCGGGTGAAAATAGGAGCTTTACAGCTGCTGGTGCGCATGATGAAACACGTGGCCTGATGAAGCAGACTGTAATTCCCTTGCTACTGTTGTGCACGAACCCACAACCATTGGCTCTCCATGGTACAATACCTTCATGCTAATCATGCGCGCGATGAAGCAACTGGCACCATGCCAACAAAATATCAACTTAACCTTCTAAGACTGCAAGAGAGCTCATATCATTGTCCGTATTATGCTCACTGGCACCCTACCGCCCCGGCAGACAGAGGGTGCCTGATCGTATGTAGCCCCAACCATACGTATGTCACTGACGGTATACCAGGGTACGATGACACTCAGCTGACTCTACTGCTGAGTGCACGTTGCACCATCACAGGTATGTCTCTGCCTGTGCCGTGTCTGGCTGCAAAGTTCGCTACATTGCCAGCCCCAGTCCCGGGCGCAAAAAGAAGCTTTGCAGCTGCTGGAGCTATCGATGGTACACTTGGCCTGCAGACACAGAAGGAGATGCCCTTACTACTGCTGTGTACGAACCCACAGGCATTGGCTCTTCAAGGTGCAATACCTTCCTGCTAATAATGGGGTCCTAGGAGAATGTTGACAACCATGGTCTGCCATAGCGGGAGTGCCAGCTCTACTCAGTTTCTAGAAGAACACCTGGTTCACGCCCCCAAAATTACCACTTATCGCCGTGTTGCCTGGGCAGGAGCAACTTGTCAAAGTATCCAATGCAACCAAGCAGTCTAACCTTACCCATAACAGTGACCACAACTGGATCCAGTGAAAAGGAAGATATCTCCCTTGGCATGCCATCCCTTTAGCACCACATTTACAGCCTTAAACATGCCGCTTAAAAGGTATGTGTTTAATGCTAAATGGTTTGGCTTCTGCTCTTGACATCATCCCTTCTAACCAACAGTGTTGGAAACCACTAAGTTGATTCTAGTGCAAGTCGTCCCCTGTTAACCTGGCACTGTTAGACCAAATGGACCTATAAACAAGCTTCCTAACCAAAAGTATATCATGTTGCCCAACATGGGACACTGTTACTTCAACCCTATGTATGTTCTGGCATGGCCATACTGCCACAGGTATCCCCCTTAATCCTGTTCAACCACTAAATAAAGCTGTCCAAGGGAACAAGAAGTTACCCGTGCACCTCGCCCTGGGACCAAGTATGGGGAAGAGTCTATGTCAGGTAGAGCAAAAGCACGCTCTACTCTGTTCCTAATTTACCAAAGTGCCGTTACATGAAAATTCTCCTCATATGCAAAGCAAAGTACTAGGGCAAAATTGATTTTCATAGGCATAAACATGTACCCCCAAGTCCTCATTCTCTAAGAGCGCCGTGTTAGTGTCTCCGGCTTGGGGAGGGGCAGCTCATACTTTCTGAACACCTTGCTGTCTGAAGTCGCAGCTAAACTTCATTACAAGTGTATGTGCTCGGGCCTGTCTAAAGAAAATGTAAATCCAATACGACTGTTGTGCTGGAACCCACAACCACTGCTCTCCATGGTTAGATAGCTACCTGCTAATAATGGCTTTCTTTTTAGAAAATTGTGAAAATTCTTGTTCTGCAAAGAAGGAACTGCAAGAACTAATGAGTTCCATGAAAGCTACAACCTAGTTCGACACTATACCAAGTTACAACTATATCGCCATTTAGCATGAGTAAGGGTAGCTTGTCAATGTATCCAAACGCAATTGAGAATTCGAACCTTACCCTGAAAAGAACACCACTGGCCCAGAGACGAGGCAAACAATGCTAGGGCCACTCAGCCGCCTCCCTCGAAATTTCCTGCTGGTTAATTGACCAAAGACTGGCAGGTACCTTAAGTAGTAATTATCTTGCACCGTTATCCAAAGTACCCGCACCTGCCAGGTTGCTGGTATTGCACGAGCACTCTGGCCAAGTGCGAATTGAGTTTCCTCAATATTCTGGGATAGTGTTTTCAACATAAAAAGACAGCCGCGGCTCACTGATATTACTGCAAATAATATTCTGTCACCTACTTGGTGCATCACCTTGGCCTTCAATGACAGACACCGTCCCGTGAACTTCCCAAGCCCCATATAGGCCCCCCTGCCTACTCACTGCACCCTACAGCAGGACAGTTGTATAACTATAACCAGGACTCACCAAAGCGGCCCCACTTAGCTCCTGCTGTGCTGTAAACATAGAACATCACAACTACCCAGCTTTGCTCAGGCAATGACTAAGGGTTCAGACCGGCCACTAGCACGCCGCGCAGCTACTAGGTGTTCAGCTCACTGAGAAGCCTAGCTGATCAACAATCCTAGCGTTAATCCAACGCGCATTGAGAAATACATCTCAATTTATACAAATGTAAATGTATGTGAACGTATAGGAGTTGAAACGTAAAACATGAGCTCCAGTTACATGACATACAGAGCATGTGTCATTGCATCCCTATATTTACTACAAAAGGCACTACCTACAACAAGCCCATCTATTGCTGATCAGTGCTTCTATTTGCATAAGGTGAGATAAGCCACATTATAGCTCAGTTGCAGACAACCGAGAGCTAGCCGCCCCCACTCCTTGCTCTTGCGCTCCACCCAGAGCCCCAGACCACCAAATAAGGATAAGCCAAGGCCACTCAGCCTCAGTTACCAATGAACAAAACACTGCGGTCTCGGTTCCACTGCCTCACTTATGAAATTACCGGGCACCCAAAGTGAACGGCTAATATAAAGACACCAACGGAGCGGAGGGAGCCCAGCGCAGGCTTACGGGTCGTTTAAGTTAACTAATCTGCAGGGCTACACAGCTTGCTCCGGCGAGTACTATGGCAAGCAGCCCGGCCACCAGCACACCGCGCCTTTACCAGGTGTTCCGCTCACCGAAAAAACCTGACTGAACACCATTCATGGCGTTAAACTCACGCGCATTGAGGAACATCTCAATTATATCAATGTAAATGATGTGACGCAGGAAAGTCGAACAGGATGCACCAGATACGGGGGGCAGCATAACATCAGAGTCTGTAGGGACGACAGGCCCGATGAACACACCAACGTGCGCCAGGACAGGCCCAGCATGGTTCCCCAGCCCAAAATTCCGCAGCTCTGGCTGCGAGGCCACCAGCTCTCTTGAACCCAAAGAAGGCTAAATAAGCACTATCAATAATACTAGCTCCGCTATAAGCACCGCAGGGGAGCCGCCTAACCAGGAAAGGTAGATGAAAGAACTATTTCAAGTGTGCGGGGACATCTTTCTCTGAGAAAATAAGACTACGGAAAAAACTCTGATAACTAAACCAAGGAAATTAAGCGGATTCGTTTTATGCCATAACTGACGAACCCCTGGGGTAGCCCTAAATACCTCTGTCAATGGGATACTGGTTGTGTACCGCGGCAGTATAACGGGGGGACTATCCTGAAATTTCAAAACAACCCATAACTTCTTTTGATGACTCGCATAATGCACGCTCCACCAGGGCTCAAACCCAGCTCCTCCGCTTAACGGCCGAGTCGCCCCTAAATTGTGTGTCGGAAACACCAGACCTGCATGCCACCCGGCTCCAGCAACGCCCATTGATACCCCAACAAGCTATCCACGTAGGGACCCTACCGCCAGATTGCCGTGGGAACCGGAGTACCACCCTCAACTACTGAACCTGGCAGCGCCTAATAAACGTGCACAGCCCGCTCCGCGGCACAGGCACCCCGCCTTAATGCCTGCGCCAGCGATCCCCATGGACTCGCAAGCGAGTCAAAGCCCGACCCTGTGAGTGAAAGGTGACCAGAACCCCGCACCTCCCACAGCGGATGGACTGCCCCTGCACCGAGTGTGACTGCCAAAGCCCCTCCCATACTGGGCACTGACAACAGAGACCTCACTTGCTCCCCGCAGCATCCGCCGCGCACTCACCAGTGCATGGGCAAGTCACACAGTGACTGGGTGGGGGCAACCCCATCCTGCCCTCATTCCAACACCCACCTGTCGCAATTTCCCCCAGGAGACCTCCGAATACTGTGCCCCTGGCACACATCTACATATATATACACATAATACAGAGAGGCCGCCCTGGCCGCACGCCTTTTACATAGGGGTACCTAGGTCGCGTGCATTAATGCAATGGCATGCCTCGTGCGTGGTGTGACATCGGACAGTGCGCCTGCATGCATCGTATGAATCTACATACATAAAACCCGTGCACACTGCACTAGCGCCGCCGCCAAAATGCCCGCCAGTGCCCCAGAACATTGCGAGCTTCCCTTTGAGAAGCACCTCAAACACCAACCTGGCTTCATGAACCCATGTAAAAACAATGAACACAGTATCAATAGGTCAATTCTACCGCTCATATCCCCAGTATTTGAATCTTTTGATGGGAAGAATTAAAGATCTGAGTGAATATGCCCAGTGACAAAATAGATGCACCTCAGTCGGACCAACCACGATGATAAACCAGGCCAGCCAGCCCTAGCATGACGTCTCCAGCTAGCCCCTACCCGAACTGGGCAGGACCCCTCCAGCCTGTGTAGCTCCCGGTCCTCGGTCGGCGCAACGCCGCCCCATGAATTCATCGTCTGTTGAGCCGCGCAACTCCTCCCAGATTCCCAGGAGACCTCATTGTATTTCGTGTTCCTAGAGTATTGAGTCTGCTGGCAAGCGTAGTGTAGCGCCCAGAATACTTGCGGTTTTAACAGTGCGCGAACGGCGCCAAGAGCAGCAAGTGCCTTCAACAGATCGCTAGTCTACCGCTCAAAGCAACCACCTTGTTCAAAGCACACAATTCCGCGCCAGTAGCAGGCCTGTTCTCAACACGGTATCCCCAATATACTGCACAATATCAGCAACTAGGTTAAAAACGCACCACATACGTCGCGATCGTGGTGGGGCAGGGATGCACGAGGGGGGGGACACAAGGAGTTGGCTGCTGCAAATAGTCCGCATAAAAATTGCCAGCACCGATACGTGGTTCCCAGAATCACAGAATGTAAACGCAACCCCGAGGCTCGAACCCTGGTAAAAGCACCCGAGTCGGCAGTCTATCCGACGGACCACATCCCCTCACCCCTTGCAGCCATATGTAAATGCCAGTACACATCGGAGAATTGCCCATCCGCAGGCCTCAACCCCGATTCCCGGTTGCCGCACTCAGCGCACAGCGCTTCGCCCATGCCGTGTAGCTAACATCGACATTCCGGGCGTATAGTCTAAAACCGGTCCCAAGGCCCCGAGTCCCCCCAAGACCCGGGCACCTCGAGTGCAAGGGAGCAGTCCACCGGCAAAGCGTGTGAAGCGCCTTCCCCCCAACGTATCCTAATTAGGGCCCGCCAGGGTAAGGCAAAGTGGGCGTGACACAGAGTCCCTGACCCCTCGCGACCAGAACGCTGTACCTCAAGCAATGTTTAGGCCAGTGCTGGATAGCCCATGACGACAAAAAAGGGGCGCCTCTTAACAAATACAAATAACGAACAAAATTACAGTCCACGCACTCACAATCGACTCGGTACACACCCCGCAGGCGGCGCATAGCCTCTGCCCGAACGTCCCCGCAGTCAAGCCACAACAAATTTGAATTACTGCTCGCTCTCCAGGAGGTGAAGAGACATGAGGAGATAGCAACATGAGCCAACGAAACTAAGCCAACACCGTAATTACATTACACATATAAGGACGGGGAGATTAAGTGATTTGCCCAGAATCACAGGATGTGGACGCAACCTCGAGGCTCAAACTCCGGTTTCCACGTAACAATGCCCGACTCCCAAGCTAGCACGGAGAGTTGAGAGTCTACATCGACTCTGAAGCTGGAATAACACGGGCCGCGCGCGGGACTAAATGCCCCCAGCGCCCTAGCGAGCCACCGCGCCGCCCGAGACTATTGAGACCCCGATAGCAGGGCATGCTCTTACCCCCCCTTACCACACTCGCCCGACAACCGACCTACAACCCGCTCCGCTCCGGCCCCCCCCCCGCCCGTGGTGCTCCGACCACAGGGCCCCATCACCTGGTACTGCCCAGGGACAGGGCCGGGGCGAGAGGAAGGTCACCGGCAAACTCACCAAGTAGAGGCACTGGAGGAGGGCGCACGACGATAACCAGTAACGACGAGACGATCGAGCAGCGACCTGCTCCAAGGCGAGACGAGAGGGACAAGAGGGCGAGGAGGGGGCGGGGACAGCCTATATACCCCTGCCCTCTCCCCCTTCCGCCGGAAGATCCCTTGCCAGACGTCTTTCCTGGCCCAAGCCAGGAACTAGACCGGCTGCCCACAGTGCCTTCATGCGGCACTAAGGCGGCCGCCCTTTTAGGGGGGTTACTGCGCAACCCCCCCGGGCAGCCTTGCACAAGCCCAACACTTAGCTGTAACGTGTTTTCATTTACTCTTTATGTTGTCACCTAAACTGTGACTGCCAACGAAATTAATGTTAAAAAATGTAAATTATTATGCAGTTAAGTAAGTGGTACTGTTTGTTCATCTTCGGCAGAATAAAAAGTCTGAGTTTGCTTTGTTGGGATCTGCACCTCTGACCGGCACTAAACAGATCTCCACAGCTAAAGCTAAGTCCACTAAGCTAGCTTACCGACATCATGCCTGTCCGTGCTACTTCCTCTTCCTGGAGGTTAGAAAATGTGTGCAGCGAGGTGACGTCCCATTCATCTCCCCCTCCTCCGTATGTAATATTCTGCCTCTCCCCCACCGTCTCAGTATGACAATGATCCCATCCCTCTAAATAGTGACGTCACGAGTTTAAGAACTAGAACTAAACACAACAAGTGACCTCGGGTGCAAGAGGACCTGCCAGTGACGCCTGTTACTGACGGGGCGTCCCCAGATCAGAAAGGAGCCCTTACAGCAAGATACGGAGGAGAACCTAAGATATCCATGCATGTGGTGTTTCGGGGTTCAACAGATAGGAAACCTTTGTTGGTAGAGTGTGCCCATCTTTGGCATAACCTCCGTATACATGGCTTTCAATTTTTACACAATTAGAAATGGCCTAATTGTTTCATTTTCCAATTTTTCACTCTCTGCTTCCCACTCACCTTTATGCAGGAGGTCCTATTAACAAGTCCTGCACGTGATGGTGGAAAAAAGTGTGAGCGATAAAGCGTGCACAGTATACAATGACTACCGGATGTGCGTAGGGCTTGTGCAAGTCCACCTGTGACCTTAGGTTCCTAATCTCACATGTTAATAAGACCTCTCAGGCACTAGACAAAAAAGTTTCCCACATAGGTTGAAAAGAAACAAAATACACTAACCACCCACCCCGCACGGTGTAGCATTGTACCCAAGTAAACAGGCGCTTCAGCGCCCCATATAAGTGTAGTAAGTGATATATAAAAGGTACCACTTTAGAAGAAATTGGAGTAGAGAAGGGGAGCGTGGTGAAGAAGAGTGTTGCCCCTGTTGTTTAGGGACTGCTGAGACTCTTGATCATGTTTTATTTTTTTGCTCCCTTTACTCCCGATCTCGACATAAATCGATAGCTCCCTTTTGTAGAAATTTGGGAGTAAGGAGATACAAGGAGGCACGCAGAATAATGAAGACTGACACGACACGCATGATTGTTAGGTCTCGCCTGACCCAGCGCATGCGCTGGTCTGGCGAGACTTATTGAGAGGGCTCTAAAAAGTGCTACCAGGCCAGCCTAGAGCTACAGTGCATGTGCGCGGGCGCGCGCACCGCCCTTTACCGCGATGACATTCACTTTTACTTTCGCGGCCGCATGGCCGCTTTGCATAGCCAATAGGTCTCGCTTTTGGGACCTTATAAGTTTTTAGTTATGCAACTGTTGCAGATGGCTAAACACTTATAAGGTCCCAAAGGCGAGACCTATTGGCTATGCCAATGCTTGTTTTTTGTGTAGCAAAGTTTTTAATGGCCCTATGGATAAGACGTGCCAAGTATTCTTCTTCTGAAAGTGACAATGAAATGGTACAAATGATGTAACACATACTTTTAAAAAAATTAACATTTTGAATACCTTTTTAAAAGAAGTTGCAACATATGTAATTGATTTCCTGTTTTAAGGAATATTTATGAAGTTTGTTTTTATAACCAATAATGTAAATTGTATAATTAGGTTGCTACTATGTGGACCAAGTTCCCTCTTGCACAAATATTAGCGCACTTTGATTAATTGATAACATTAAGATTGTAGACAGATTGTGATTGTTTATTTAGGGTGACATATTTTATTTGTATTGTGTGTTTGTCTTTTTTATGGTGTACTTTTATGATCCGCAGAGATCAAAATAAAGTCATTGAATTGAATTGATATAAAAGGTACAAATTCGGAATGTCTCGGCCCACGCCACAGAGCCGACACTGAAGCTGAATAATAGAACGGCGGGGCCGGCATCGGCCACGCCAAAGGTATGGGGGTCGAGCCGGCCCCCTCCGCGACGGTGTCGGGGGGGGGGGGGGGGGGGTGCGGCGAGGGCGTGCCTTTCGCGCACCCTAGTGACGCGGCGGCCTCGCCTCCCCCTCTAACCGCATAGGTCCCGGGCGTGGGCGTGACCCGGAAGTGATTGGAATCACTTCCGGGTCGCGCCGATAGGATCTCGTCCGTCCAGGGGTATAAAGGGCTGGGGAGCCCAGGAAGCCGCCTCTTGGTTCCTGGCTTCCCAGCTTGCCCCCCCCCCCACGCCTCGCTAGGAGGCGTTAACCTTTGTTTTGTTTTTATTTACAGGTCGGTTTCCTGCGGCGAGGACGGGCGTCGGACTTCGAGCGAAGCCTTGGATCGTTGAAGGCCGGAAGAGGGGAAACCGTCGAGTTCAGGGTGACTCCGGGCGGCGTCAGAGGCCGGGAGAAGGAGCCGTTGCTTGCTGCCAGGAGATCGGCCGAATCGGCGAAGCCGCTTTCTGCGCACGGGGGTCGAAGCAGGAGCGTCCAGATTGAGGTACCCGGTTGGGGTTGTGCAAGGCCGGTAACGGCGCTCACCCCTCCGGTTTCGATCAACGAAAGTGCATCGTGGTTTTGTTTAGGCGTTCCACATCGCGCGCTCTGTAAAGATTACATGCGCACGGACAGAGTCGCTCTGGCCTAATGGTTAAGGCCTTAGATTCTTACTCGGAAGGTTAGGTGTTGCAAGCCCTGGTCTTTCAATGCCATTATCTCCTCAGTCTAAAGTGTAGGCATTGGTTTGCCTTCGCCAAGGTAGAGAAATAGTGCGTTAATTTGTTTACTGAACGCGCAATTGCAGGGTCAGCGGCCCGGGGTTCTTAAGATCCCCATTTTTCTTCCTCGCACCCTCATTTAAGTAGCGTCAAAGCGGCACATCATAGTAGAGAGCTAGAGTTGATGGAGTTGCTCGAGTTGTTGCCAATCACTCCCTGATGTCCATTGTACACGTTCAATGACATATCATTATTTTGTATGCCAATTTTGCCAGACAATTGTTTTGTGAACAGATATTGCTCAATGCTGACGTTTGGTTCTATAACTGTTGGCTGGGTTTGAGGGTGTGTGAATTTTCTAAGCATATTGGTGCAAGATTTGATCTTAAGCAATCTGCGTGGGCTACCCTCCGTACGCATTTGGGCGACTACAGTAGGCTCAAGTTAAGTTAAGTATTGGGTGGTTGGTGGTTTATTGCGATATATTTGCCCTATGGCAGGGAAAGCTAAGAGGGGGGAGCAGGGCTCACGTATGGAGAGGCTGATGGAAGAGATGATGCGGAAGGTGACAGAGATGGGGCAGGATCTTGCTAACCTCAGGGAGAAGGTGGAAGGACAGGAGGGTGAGAGGCCTAGGCGCCCACATGTGCCCCCCAAGACTGCTTTTCCAGCAATCCCCAAAAGGGTGAGAACCAAGAAGCGTGCGACAAAGGGAATACCTTCACCCACCCCCCCAGACCCCAGGGGGCAACGATCAGGTGCCACCTACCCCTGTCCCTGTCCCAGTACCAGGCCCAGGGAGCCCCTTGGTACCAGTACCAGCAACAGCACCACCGGTACCTGCATCACCAGTAGCGCCGCTGGCCCAACCTCTGCATCCAGGGCCGCCGGCGATTCCTGTGGTCCCAGTGCCCCAACCCACCCCCCTAGGGGTGCCAGTCCCAGCGACCCCGGGCCCCGTCCCATTACCAATACCTTTGGGGGGGGGCATCACCGGTGAGGGGGATGTCCCTCAAGATGTAGTGTCACATCTGGCGGCAATTCTGCCTTGGTTGGGGAAGGCAAGCATTTTGGCCCCGGCGGTGGGAGTAAAGGAGTTGGGTACCGATGCATTAGCAGAAGCAACGCGAATTGTGTGTGAGTTCAATGCAGGGCGCAAGGAGCAGATCATTACTGGGCCTGTTGCTTCGTTACCTATCATTTCAGCGGGGGGGGGGGTACCGCCACTCTGGAGAACAAAGGGGTGTCAGTCCCCAGTGCGACAACTGTGATTCCACCGGAGGCACCAGGGACAACGGTAACAGGTAAACTGCCTACATTGCCAATGTTGGGTGTGGGCGAGATCAGCTCCGTGCGCGAGTTCTTGGGCAGGCATGTGTCGCAGGAGTTGAAAAACAGAATTTGGGCTGGTGAATATATTAATATGTTTTCGCTACTGATCTGCGAGAGGGAAAGGGAGGAGTCAAGGAAGAACAAAGATTACATGCTCCCAAGGGAATGGGCTAGTGAGATGCAGAAATATAGGGTGGAAGAGAACTTACTTAATTGGATTAGAGCCTTTTCCATATTTATGGCAGTCACAGCTGAGCGTTTCCCAAACTTGCAGGTGCAGATGGCTTGTTACCAGAACAGGATAGTGTTGGCTCATGATAAATTCGCGGGCGGGGGGTGGTTAGTGTATGACAAAAATTTCAGGGTGGCTAAGGCAGCGGACCCAACCCTGTCATGGGACCAAATTTACACAGTATCTTGGTTGGATCTCTTTGGTGGCGAGGGGCATGGAAACATAAAGAGTCAGTCCCCTCAGCCAGCTCAGCCTTTTCAGCCCTTTCGGTCACAGGGTAACACAAGCTACACCACGAGTTCAAGCAATAATAGTGGAAGGAAAGGGACGTGCTGGGACTTCAACAGGCGGACTTGCACCAGACCACAGGGTCAGTGCAGGTTCAAGCACGCGTGTTCCATTTGCGCCAACCCATCCCACCCTGAATCTAAATGTCTTAAAAGATCAAAGGATAAGGGCAGGAAGAAACAGGAGTGAGGTGGGGTCCCCGCTCAAAGCGTGCTCCCCCATTGATGTGACGGCACTGACTCCATGGCTCAACAAATACCCATGTCACTTGACAGCAAGAATTCTGTTGGAGGGTTTCAGGGACGGTTTTAGGATACCAGCTCCTAATTATGTGGGGGCATCTGAGTGCCAGAATCAACTCTCCGCCCGGACCAATCCGGACATAGTCTCCACAAAGATTGCCAAGGAGTTGCGCCTGGGTAGGGTGGCCGGCCCTTTTAAGTCTGTGCCTGTTGAGAACTTTGTATGCTCCCCTTTGGGCGTAGTCCCCAAGAAGGTAGAAGGGGAATTCAGACTCATACACAACTTGTCCGCTCCCAAGGGTAACTCTCTGAATGATGCTATTAACGATGAGTTCTGCAGTGTTAAATATGCATCATTTGACCAAGCAGTGGAGATCCTCAGGGGTTTGGGCCCGGGAGCACTGATGGCTAAATCCGACATAGAATCAGCCTTTCGGTTACTTCCGGTGCATCCGGACGATTATCATCTGCTTGGTTTTAGATTTCAAGGAAATTTTTATATGGATATGTGTATGCCTATGGGCTGCTCTGTTTCATGCGCATATTTTTAAAAATTCAGTTCATTCTTGGAATGGGTTTTCAGACAGAAGACAGGGCACCAGTGGGTCATGCATTACCTGGATGACTTTCTTATCCTGGGGTCACGGGGCTCCCCGGAATGTGGGTGGGCGCTGCAGGAATTTTGCGCGCTCATGCAGGCTTTGGGAGTTCCTTTGGCTCCGGGGAAGACGGTTGGCCCAGCATCTACAATAGAGTTCCTGGGCATTGAGCTGGATTCTATTCAGAAGTGTTTTAGGTTACCCTTGGACAAGGTCAACAAATTCAGGGAATCTTTACAACTATGCTTGGGTAAGCAGAAGGTCACACTACATCAGTTGCAGCAGACAGTAGGGCAACTCAATTTTGCACTACGGATCATTCCAATGGCTAGACCCTTCTCCAGATCCATCTCCCAAGCCATGACTGGCCTCACAGAAAAACATCACCACACGACTCTGTCAGCTGAGGTTTGGCAGGACATGCGGATTTGGATGGCATTCCTGCAGGATTTCAATGGCAGGGTAGTGTGGCCCGGTCCACCCATTGCGTCCGCGGAGTTGGGTTTAATGACTGACGCCGCGGGCAGTGAGGGATTTGGCGCCATACTCGGAACCGAGTGGGTGGCTCAACGTTGGCCGGCGTGGTGGGTGGAGAGCGGCCTAACAGGGAACATTGGCTTCCTGGAGCTATTCCCCATCTGGGTGGCATTGATTGTATGGCTGGAACAATTTTGTAATCAATCAGTGATTTTATGGTCAGATAACATGACCGTGGTTGAATGCATCAACCAGCAGGCAGCCCGGTGTAAGATGATTCTCCGCCTCTTGAAGGAGATCGTTCTCACATATATGAAATTGAATGTACAATTTAGAGCGAAACACGTGCCTGGTGTACTTAATCATGCGGCTGAAGCACTTTCTCGCTTTAAGATGCAGGTGTTCAGGGCTCTCCTCCCAGCAGCGGCAGAGTGTGCCACCCCCTTCCCAGAACGACTTTGGCAGATTGGTGCTCCCGCTTACCAGACCTCGTGGCAGCGAGTCTAGCACCCAGGACCAGGAAAGCCTATGAAGGGGCGTTCTGGCAATATTGTCCTTTCTTGGGTGAGGGGTGGGCTGAGTGGTGGCTCGACACGGGGGCACTCATTGCATACTTAGGTTGTTTAAGGACCAACAGGCGTTCGGCGGCCGCAGCTAGGAGACAGGTGGCAACGATTTCCTTCTTCGCTCAGATCAGTGTCAGGGGTGACCCCACTAACAGTTTCACAGTAAGGAAGGCTCTGAAAGGGTGGCAACGCCTCCAGGGGTCGGCCCCAGACACAAGGAAGCCAATTGGGGTGGAGCTTCTGATGTCCATACACAAAAAATTCTTTCCCAGAAATTTGCACTGCACTTTAACAGTCCTTTCCTCTTTTCTTTGATTCATACTTGGTAAGAGGACTCAACTTGTTCATATCTCCTCTATGTTATAAGAGGTTGTTGAGAAGAGTTGTTTGGTACCCCAGATGATGACACTGGGCACTTTGAGAGTGTAATGATGGGATGCTGATTATCCTTATCAAGTTCTTTTCTCTCACCTTTTTTGTTCTTCACCTTGTGCATCTGATATTTTGCATGCTTACTTATTATTTTATTTTCTGGAGCAATTGCTAAATGGCAATTCTGAAGGCAGGTCAGAATCCAGAGAGTTTTGGTACCCACTCCTTTAGGATAGGGGCTGCCACCGAAGCAACGGCCAGGGGTCTATCAAGCGACGACGTACAGAGGATAGGGAGATGGGTGTCCAATTGTTACAAACGTTATGTGCGCCTACACATGCTGTGAGTGTGAGAGGCACACAGCACTGACGCATTGTTTTCTGCTTCCATTACAGTTTCTCAAGCCTGTCACGCAGGGGAGAAACTCAGGACACTGCACCAGCAACAATCGGCAACACGGATATTATCACCACGAAAGGAAACGCTTCAGATTGTGTGGATCATAGGCCATTCATATGTAAGGCATCTGTCTAACCTTTTTTCTACAGGTGATTACAGGGAAAGAGCGCGGCAGGCAGGTTTTGAAGTAGTATGTCATGGAAAAGGGGGGCTATGTTTTGATCGGTTCAGGGGTATCATAATGGACCTGTTAAGGAAAGGGGGTCCACCCCCTGATATAGTCATTCGGCACTGGGGGAATGATTTAGCAAGACTTTGAAGAAGAGGGTTGGTGGAAACGATAGTCACTGAAATAGGCTGGTTAGCTAAGACTTGTCAAGGCTGCACTATTGGGTGGTCTCAGATGATACTCCGATTCGAATGGAGAGGGGGTGAATCTGTAAAGGCTTTGAATCACTCTGCAAGGAGAATCAATAACAAGCTTGAGAGACTTTTCAGGGCTCCCCACTTACAGACCATCGCCCATGGATGCATTAGGGGTGAGCCGTGCTTCTTAAAAGATGGCGTTCACTTATCCCAGATAGGCAACGAGGTGTTCCTGGAGAATATGTTGGCATGGTTGAGGGGCCTTAGTCGCAGGGGATGACCTTTCTAGGGAGCACAGGGGGGAGCTAGATAGTCGGTCAACTATGCTAGCCTGTGGCGGTAGGGTCATGATTGGTGAGCAGTAAATTTAAGGGCCTTAGAGGGCAGCGCCATTCCCGAATGGTGTCGCCCAATTGGGAGGGACAAGTGGTCTCTCCTAGAACTCCAGGGGCAGTTGGGTGCGGGGGAGGAGGGAGTCACGCTTTCTCTAGGCTGATTGGCCGTCCCGCACGTGCACAACGGCTGCAAGGGCCCCTTTATGGAGATCAGGTATAGAGCGTACGGGGGTAACGGGGGGGGGGGAAGTACCCTCACGGTGAACGGGCCCTCTGCGCATGCGCACTCTGGCTGGAGGGCGTGGTTATAATTTGATAAGGATCTGACACCAGTTAGTGACCTTGCCGTAGGCCCCTTTAGGTACGCAGAAAATAAAGTTTGTAAAGATTGTTAAAGATATGTTTAGATATGGACAGGAAACCTTTGTATTAGAGTTATGTTAAGGTTAGCCATTTGATATCTGTACTTATCAATTGTAATCTGTGTCAAGTATATTTTCTGCTGTGTTTTGTAAAAGTGAAATTATAATGTTTATTAATTTCGTATATTAAATACGGCCGGGGGGTGTCACGCCCACTGCCTTCCAAAAACTTCTCCCCTGTCACGGGTCTTTTATGGGGAGGAGGGGGTTTAGGGAGTACCTGGCCATATTAAAGTGCTGCAGCTCCAAGTTCTTAACTTCTATTACAGGCGTGCACAGCTTGCAGATCCTCCTTTGAGAATCAGGAACCTGAACATGGAATCCAAAAGCACAGACTCGAGCGTTGCTTATTTGTAATGTAAGATTATATAAACTCGACCCTATTATACAACAGTATGCTTGCATAGCGAGTGAACACTAATACTGTGTTTTATTTGTGCTTTAGTTCTGGCAAGAGATACCTAGTTAACCCATGGTAGCATTCAAGTGTTCTCAGCAAATATCATTTAACTGATGAGTTCGGATTTGATTGGTCATAATAATACCCCCATCTCCAAACCCTGATGGATCACATTTTTCCGCAACTAAATATAATATTATATCTACCGACAACACAGGAATAACGTATTTTTGTTATAACCATGAGAAAATTTAACATCGTATTTTTTTCCTAGACACGATAAACTCCTGACCTCTAAGAATTAAGATAAATGTTCACATCTGGGTTTTATTTTAATTTCTGTGTTTGCTGTGGGAATGCAATATAGGTTTCGATTTTGTACACTGAATTATGGAGGCTTTTAAGCAATGCTTAGACACTGGTCTATTTACACCCAACTATTTTCATTTTAGTAAAGGAAACAAACGGCTGCTAAGCAAAAAGAGCACATCAAAACAAAAGGGAACTGATAAAAGCCCCCATTTAAGATATATTAAATACAAGAGATTTCACAAGCGCTGTGCAGGCGAAACCTAAAAAGTCTCTCCCAATGCCACAAGATTTCACTTAAATATCCGCTTAAAACCGAACAAAGCTATATCGAGGCCCAAATTGGTAGTGCTAACAGGCTAGGAACACAAGTCTCTAGCTTTCATTGGGTCTTACAGAGGAAGAGAACATATAAGTGCAGACGCAGGCATTGAACACATTTTTAACATTCCGATCTGATTTTTAACAAAGCAGGTACCGGTGTGGCGCTGGGACTCGAACCCGGGTCCATGCAATTGAAAGTGCAATGCTCCTGCAGTTCGGCAAAATAGACTCCGTATATATTGCATTTGATTTTTGCCAATCTTGTAGTTTTCATATACTGCACCCGTCACATACACTATTTGTAATGGTCTAATGCTTTATTTTCCAAATTCCCACTCACTCCTTACCGCTCACCTTTATTCAGGTACTGGGATAAATCACAGGTTGATTCGCAAAAGCCCTACGCACATCTGGTAGAGACGGAAGTGGCGTCATTGCACTGAAGCAGTAATGGAATACTGTGAAGATGTAATGGCGCGGCCTTGCTCGATTTTTATTATTTACCAGGGTTTTGCGCACATGCAACCAGGAAAACGTCATTGATTTTGTCATCTCAGGTAAGCTTCGGCATGTAAGACTGGTTTGGGGTAACCTGGGTCGGGTTCCTCCCGTGTGCTTATACTCGCCCGATTTGTTTGTGTTTTTATATAAACTGCATACATCCCCCAAACTTCAATAAATGTATACACTTGAGAATTAACAGCATCCCCCTGCTGACGCAAGGAGATGGCTCATCTCAGAGGACGTGAGCGAGCTGCTCGCATCCCTGGTTCAGTGGCTGCTCTATGGCCGCGTGCACTGCCGAGTAGCAAAACAAGTAAATAGGTTTAAGAGGTGTGTCTCTAGCCTTACAGCTGTGTGAAACCACTATCATTTAGAGGTACGCCCAGGTGAGAATGGGGCGCTTCTTAAGGTGCAGATGACCATTGTGGTTTGTGGTGTCTCCCAGCGGAACCACTGGTAGTGTACTGGAACTAGCAGGAAACTGGGAACCTGGGATACCGACACTTGTACCTCACCTGGTGGGGATGCGGTCAGCCAACAGTGTGCTGCCGTCCCAATAACTGGGGTAGCAGCGTGTCAAACACAATGGGAAACTATGTCAATAGAACATTTGGCACGCCCAGTGTGTAACTAAAACTAAACTTCAACGGAGCAGGCAATTTGTCACCGCTGGGGGATGCTCCAGGCTGGTGGTGGGTACCCCCCCCCCCCCCGCCACCCTCTCATCTGGGAGCATTCTAGGATAGGTTAAAGTAGGACTTAGCCAATTCGTAATGCTTGGACCATGCCGCAGACAGTGCGCACTGCCTAAATCAGACAGATTCTCTAAGCTAGTATGCCTGGGGGGGGGGGTTTCACCACAGAGGGAGCTGAACGGGCATAAATCCCATAAGGAATAAGGGATACATGGCAAGGGCAAGGGGGTCCCTTGCCCATTGCTACACACTTAAAGTTATGAACACTCCCGCGCGTCAGGATTTAGCAAACAAAGGGACTGTTCAAAGGTTGAATAAAATCCCTCTCACCAGAATAGCCAGAGCAGGCAGGCGGGTGGGGGAGTGGTCACCTAGCTAGTGGGCTGCTGTCCCATAGATGGGCACGGAGGTTTTCGGGCACACTCGGTGCTAGGAGAACGGCAGCTAGGTGAGATCAGCACATAGATGGGGCCTTGCGAGCCTGGGTGTCGGCATCCACCCCGCCCAGAGCTGGCTCGGGGCTGAGGCAAGTGAAGCTGTGGAACTTTCCAGCTGGGGGGTGAATTGCTCTAGGCACAACTCCCCAGGCCTGACGGGCCTTTTGTTCAGCAGACATTATCTGACCCAGGATAGCGCCAAGGGCTTGGGATATAGATGGGGCCATCTACAACCAGCAGGGATGTTTCTCTTTCATCTGGATTGCAGGAAGCTCCAGACAGGAGAGGTTGCAGGTAAGACTATAGCTGTTTTGGTGGGGGGCTCTGGCGGAGACGGGGGCCGCCTCCAGAGCTGTGGCGGAGTTACAGGGCAATCTGGAAGCAGGCCGGTACCAAGGGTACCTCTGCGCGGCACCATAGGGGGTGCCTGAGCCAAATCCGAGGAGCCTCATGGGAGGGTCCCGGAAGCCGTGTCGGCGCCCCGCTAGTCCTTCGGGCGGTTGTGGGCCTGAACAACCGGGGGTTTGCTATGCTACGCTCCGCCCCGGGAAGGGGCGTGAGTAGAAGTTACCAACGGTCACGGGATCCTGTAAGAGAATCACTTGGACGGCAGCAAAGGCGGGGTTCGCCCAAGTGCTGCCTGGCTCATCAGGCGGGCAGTCGGCCCAGTTGGTTGCCTGCCCTTGGATCGCCCGTAAGATAACCCACCTATTACATAACGGTGTATGTAATAAACCTGCAGCATTTTGTACCCAATCTAACAGTCTGTGTGTATGTTATTATTTGGTAATGTATTTTGTTGGAGGGGGGACTGAGGGGTGCCAATGGTGATACTATGCCCTGAGCCTGGGCAGCATGCTGTTCTTTGCAGGGGAAATAGGCCGCAAGCTCCTGACAGGTGTTTTGATCCAGGAAAAACCTCGCTGGGGCCAGCTGACACGCTATTTTTCCAAAGCTGGAAACATATTTCATTTCCAGCCCCACCGTGACACAAACAGTCCTTGGAGCCGCTCTTAATAATGTTTCTGCACAAACAGCTGTAGTATACAGCTATGCACATCAAAGGCCTGGGTCCCTACGAAACCACATCCACCTAGAGCAGGGACATTCCTTAGAGCCTGAGCTGTACCGACAAAACACATACTTGGACACAGACATGATACACACACTCACATTCTCTCCCTCTGCATCTCTCTCTTGTTGCTCTTTAAATGAGTACACCAGTCTGGAAAGGAGTTCCGATGCTGTGCCCGTAGTGCCACATCAGCATTCACTGCTGTAAGCCCGTGTCTTCTTTTGATGAGGAGCACAAGCGCCCCACCCCTTCCCCCGCCGCCAAGCCTGTATTGAGGAGCCCCTCATTAATGCCCCATGAAAGCATTGTCCTGAAAATGCCGCTTTCTTACCCTGAGGCCGAGTTGACAGTACCTCACACTTTTTTATCTGAATGAAAAGGTCTCTTCCGTTGACATGATGCAGGGAGTGCCTCCGTAGTAACTGTCGACCTCAGAAAAAAATGTGTTCAGTGTAATGTGGCCCAGCCGAGGGCCTTAGAAGCAGGACGGTAGGGTCGCGCTGCGACGCGGGGACCAGGTACATAAATGAGACCACACCAGTACTGGGATCGAAGACCGCGCCCCGAGCGGGCGGCTTCCTTTATTGTACCCCGCAGGCCACTCCAGGCCCGCGGATGACGTGGAGCGGTCATAGGACAAACACTAGACCGTCAGATATTACATCCCTATCCAACTCGGTCAAAAACAAACACCCAAATTAAACACAATTGTAAACAGTTAAAAATAAACACACACAGGTGGTGGTACTTGCGTGCTCTCCGTCCGCAGCCTCTGGATGTTCTCAGCAGGCAAAGTCTTTGGCTGGGGCGAGGGTTAGGCCTCAGGCTATACCTTTGCGGCGGGCTCCGCAGTCGCGGACTGGTGGGGAGTCCGCCCTCTGAAGCCAGGCTGGCTGCCGGTGCGGGGGTAGTCTCGGTGGCCCCGGGTACAGGTGTAGGTGTGCCTCCAGTCGGTCCTTCCATGGGCCACATGGGGTGGCTTAGGGGCACTTCTTTGAACCACGATACGTTGCGGGACACCTCTTCTCCTCCCCTTTGTGCGGTGACCATTGTCCCGTGATTCGCGGTGACTGTCCAGGGCCCAGGTTCATAGTTCGTTCTAAACTTTCCTCCGGGGCGGCTGTCCTTTAGGAGGACTGTAGCCCCTGCGCGGAGTGTCCTTTCCGTGGCCCGGCGATGGCGGCTTGCTCGTTGGTTTCGGCGGGCTCTTCGGTCTTGTATGTCCTCGGCCTCCAACGGGGGCGGTGCCCAACCTGGGCAGGTCGGGAGTAGATCTCTCCGTGGGCCATGAAGCATCAGGGCCCACAGGCTCATCTGGGTGGTGCAGTGTGGTAAGCTTCGGTACTCCCGCAGGAATTCGTGGAGCCGTTTCTCCGGGTCTGCGTGTTCTACTCCCGCGATGCGGAATACCTTGTTTAGTGTGCGCATAAAGCGTTCTACATCTCCATTGGCCTGTGGCCACTGGGGGGGGGTTATCCGCCGGTGGTGTATTCCTCTTTGCCTTAGGAAGGGGGCGAACTCAGCTCCTTGGAAGGGCGGTCCGTTGTCGCTACGGATTTCCTGTGGGAGCCCGAACATGGCAAATACTCTCTCTAGTACGGGTTCTATGTGGATGAACGCCGTGGACGCTACTAGTTCTACTATGGGATATTTTGAGAATGCATCCACCAGCACTAGGGTGTGTTTTCCTCCAGGGAAGCTCCCAAAGTCTATGCTTACCCGTGACCACGGGACAGTGCACGCGTCTTCCGTGATCACTGGCGCAGGTCGTTCCAGGCTGCCGGTCAGTTGGCACAGCGGGCATCGTCTCACATACTCTTCCACCATGCTCTCCAGCTCTGGGAACCAGACTTTCTCCCTCATTCTGGCCTTCATTTTGGTGACTCCCTGGTGCCATCCATGGGCCAATTGTGTCGCCTTGTGTCTCAACGCCTGTGGTATCACCAGCCGGGGCCCTCCGAGCAGGATCCCATCGTTGGTGGCGCTGAGTTCATGTCTGATTTGCCACGTTTTTGCTGTGTGCTCTCGCTCTTCCGGGCCCCAGGAGTTAGCTTGCCGCAGATAGTGTGTCCATGACCCCTCCTGTACGGCTTTCAGCGTTTTGCTGTAGACTACGTCTGTGGTGGCCGCTTCCTTGATGTCCTCCAGGGTCATGTTCAGTGGGCAGGCCGCTGTGGACACCAAGTGTACATACTGTTCGACCTCTTCCGTGTCCTCCTGGGTCTCCGTCGGATCCGGATGTCTGGACAGAAAATCTGCTGGGTTCTTGGCTCCGGGCCGGTATACGACTTCCATCTCATAGGGTTGCAGCTGAACTGCCCATCTCTCGATGCACGGCGGTGGGTGAGGTGCCGTCCCCTTGAAGAGCGTTACGAGCGGCTGGTGGTCTGTGACCATCGTGAATGGTTGTCCTTTGAGGTATAGGTGGAAATGGTTGCAGGCCCATTTGATAGCCAGCGTTTCTCGTTCGATTTGGGCATATCGTGTTTCGGTGGGTGTGAGGGATTTACTGGCGAACGATAGGGCCGCCCATCGACCCGGTTCCCGTTCCTGAGCCAGCGCAGCACCGAGCCCCACGGGGCTGGCATCCACCAGGACATCCGTCTGCTTCGTGGGGTCAAAGTACGCGAGCGTGGCTTCTCCGAGGAGGGCGTCTTTTATGCCTTGGAATGCTTCTTCCTCCTTCTGTCCCCACTGCCACTTGGCGTCCGACTTTGTGAGGGCTCGGAGGGGTTCCGCTCGCGTGGCCAGTCCAGGGATGAATCTCCCACAGTACGTTGCCATGCCGAGGAAGCTGCGCCCCTCTGTCGGCGTCGTTGGCGCGGGTGCGTCTCTGATTGATTGTGACTTCTTGGGGTCTACATGGATGCCTTCCTGGTTAAACACGTACCCAAAGAACTCCAGGGACGGTTGGAAGAACTGGCACTTGTCTCTATGTAGGGTGGCCCCGTGCTCTTGGAGGCGTGTCAGTGTGTTGCGGAGGTGTTTGTAGTGGTCCGCAGCCGTTGCCGAGTGGATGAGGATATCATCCCTTACGTTTAGCACACCGGGTAAACCTGACAGCATTTCCCGTATCGTATTTTGGAACACCTCCGCCGCCGATGATATTCCAAAGTTGAGTATTTTGCACCTCCGGAGTCCCAGATGGGTGCTGAAGGTGGTGATGTATCGGCTTTCTTTGGCCAGCAGGAGTTGGTGATACCCGGCATTTAGGTCGATCTTCGAGAACCACTTTGGCCCATTTACGTCTGCGATGATATCGTCCATTGTTGGTGTAATATGACGCTCCCTTCGTATGGCTTTGTTGGGTAGTCTCATGTCGATACAGAGTCGTATCGCTCCTGGTTGCTTCGGCTTTTCTGTGATGACCATTGGAGACACCCAGGGTGTTGGTCCTGACACCTTTTCAATGACACCTAGCTTTTCCAGGTTGTCTAATTCCTTTTCCACCAGCGGCCGCAGATGGAATGGGACCCTTCTGTGTCTCAGCGAGACTGGGACGACCGTCTTGTCAATGTGTAGCTTGACCGGGTCACATTTGATTCGTCCGAGGCCTTGAAATAGCTCAGGGAACTGGTTGAGCAGCTCCTCTACTTGGTGAGTCTGTACCCTTCTCGCGAAGGAGATTAGCCCCAGGTCTTCTGTGGTGTGGCTGCTTATTAGAGTGTCTGCTTCTCTGTCATTGACGTGGATCGTTGTCATTACTTCCAGGTCGTCTGCCTTGACGGGAACTGTGATCTTCCCTTTTAGCGGAAGAGGGGTGTCTGCTCCATATGGATATATCTTCGTTTTGGATGGCTTCACTGGCGGGCATGGTCTTAGGCGTCGGTATTGTTGAAGGCCCATCACGTTCACTGTGGCGCCCGTATCGATGACCGCTTGCACTTCTGTCCTTGCCCCGTGTACCACGCACGTTGGTTGCGGCCTGTGGCGTAGCTTGAGTTCCCGCGCAAACGAGATCAGGTACACCTCCTCTTCGTCATCGTCCGATGACTCTACACTCGTTTCCTGGTACCTCCTCCCTTTTCTCTTCGGATCTTCCGTGGGCCTCCCCTCTGTCACCGACAGTTGCCGTACTGCCTTTGTTGGGGGTCTTCCATTTCGAAACTCATGGCCTCTGGTGCGCCTCCGGCATACGGATGCAAAATGGTTGGGTATTCCGCAGTTGGTGCACGTTTTCCCCTGCGCAGGGCAGTCTTTCGCGGCATGTGGCTCGTGTCTACAATACCCACACCTTTGTCTTGTCCATTGCGGTTTCGCACTCCTTGATGATTCTCCTCGTGGTTTGGCTCGGACGGCGTCTGTTTTGATGGTCTCGGCCCGCCCTGGGGGTTTGATAAGCGCTTGGTCCATTTCATTCGCTCTGGCTGCGGACAGGTCATGTGACCTTGCCAGTACCAGCATGTCCTCAAGCGCGATTTTCGGTTGGCGAAGGATGAGCCCCCGTAGCGTCTTATCTCGGCATCCCTGTATTAGTTGTGCGCGTATCTCTTTTGGTTGGTCGTCTTCCGTGCACGTGCTGGCGAGCGCACGCAGCCGGGCGTAGAATACGTCCATTGATTCACCTTCCCGTTGCCGGGCCTGGCGCAACTTAAACCATTCGAAATCTGGGTTTAATTGTGGGTCGAAATGGGCGTCGAGGGCGGCTACCACCGCGTTGTAATCGGCGACTGCTCCCGTGTTGGGTAGATGCTTGAATAGCTTGAATATTTCATCTCCTGCGTAGTGCAGGAGCAGGGACCTTTTTATTGCGTCATCCGTCTCCCTGGTCGCGATGAAATAGTTGTTAAGGCGTTCTATCCAGATTTTCCATATGGGCAACACTGTTGCCGGGTCTTCTAGTTCGCTGAACGGGGGTAGGACCCCCAATGCCACGTGTTGGAACGGAATGTGGGCTGGCGCTGCCGCTTGGCCAGGTGCAGCTCCCGGGCCTGGTGCGGCCCCTTGGTCATTGTCGCCCATCGTGCGCGCTACAGGTGGCTGCCTTGGCTTTGTGGGGCAGGTGGTGTGTCTCTCCCCTGTTGGCTGGCTGTTCTATGTCTTCTCCTCCTCCTCTCTGAGGTCTTGAGTGCTTGTATCAGAGCAGTGACAGTGAGCCTCAATCAGGGGTGTGCCGTGGGCCTGTGTACCTTTTTTTTTTTTTTACCTTGAATTGTCAAAGTTTTTTTTTCTCTTCTATGCTGTCCTTGGGGCCCACTTCGAGCTTCCCTTGCTTCCCCTTGGGATGTTATGCAGAGCTTCCGGGTCCTTATCCGCCCTCTTATGATTTAACCGGCAGTTGCACAGGGTGTGTCTTTGGGGCAGCACTCACCCTGTGGCTGGGTCTGCTTCACCGCGGTGCCGCGTGGTTTTAGGCCTTCACTGGCTGGGCGCACGTGCGCGTGCATTGGTCTCCGGCACTCCGATCACCCTGTGCAGCGGCGCTCCGCTGCTGGTGCGCGTGTCGTTGTCCGCCCCACCCTCGTCGCCAGTGTAATGTGGCCCTGCCGAGGACCTTAGAGGCAGGACGGTAGGGTTGCGCTGCGGCGCGGGGACCAGGTACATAAATGAGACCACACCAGTACTCGGATCGAAGACTGTGCCCCCGAGCGGGCGGCTTCCTTTATTGTACCCCGCAGGCCACGCCTGGCCCGTGGATGACGTGGAGCGGTCGTAGGACAAACACTAGACCGTCAGATATTACATCCAGCACTTTATTTTCATGCCCTGGGTTTTCCACAAACAATACCTCCCATACAAGCAATTCTTATAGCTTTGGGGCCTTGAATAGTTTGAATTGTCACACCTATAGGCATGTGATGGTTTGTAGTTGTGAAGGTAGTATCATTGGCAGCTCCGACATAAGATGAAACATAACACATGTATTTGTAAAGCGCACTTTTTACCCGTGTGTCTCAAGGCGCTTAATAACAGATGTTTAATGTTAACCAACCGTACTCATTTTATCGACCTCAGATGGATGAATGGCTGAGTGGACCAGCCGGGGATTTGAACCTGTGACCATAAAGTCGAACACAGGGCCCTGCAGTGGATGCACTAGTCCACTAAGCCACCAGACCTGACTTGGCAGGGGCAATGGTGGATCAGGCTGCAATAGCCTTCTGACGAGGGCCTGGCACGCATTTTTTCTTCTTTTTTTTATTTTTTTTTTTATACAAATTAAGCACTGGAGGAGAGCAGATTGCCGTTCATAATAACACTGGATGTCTCAAACATCATTGACTGTGCGCTCTCAGCTGCTGGTGTTTGTATATCAGAGTATGGGTCGGATTGTGTGAATGCAAATGAGTGTGCCTTCTGATGTGTGTTTTTGTAAATATGAACGTTTTGTATGTGCAAGTGAAATTTGTGTCATTGTGTGATATGTGAACGCATCTCCAATTGTGTGACTTTGTGTTCAGTTGTGAATGCCGGCACGTGTCAGTATGTGTGTGTGACTGCGTTTTTGAAAGTTTGTGTGTTTTTTTACAAGAACGCAGCAACTAAAAGTCAGTTTCAGCACTAATGACAACTGCGAAGAATCCTTTTTTTGGCAACTCCCCCAAAAAATCAGAAAGGTCTGAAGATACACTCAATGGCTTTCTGTTAATACGTTTAAAACAACCCTAAGGAACCTACACGATGTGATATGTGAATGAACTGGGCAAATAATTACATAATATTCAATTCATTACTGTGGTGTACAATAAAGAGGATCTTGGTCACATTTACAACTGTTGCAAAACTTAGCTGTTGCATCTTTAAATATTTGTAAGATACACTGCTCTGAACTCTGGATTTTTATATATTCAGCATGAATGCCACTCATGACCACAGTACTCTGAAAGTTTACTATTAAGGACATCCCTGCAGTAGATGCACAAGAGTTCCTTCCTCGACAGCAGTGGCTTCTCAAAGTGTGAAGCCACCCTTTGTGGTTTTGTCATGGATTGTGATGTCTAAGAGCACCTTCTTCTATGGAACAACTACAAATGCCTCTTCCTCCTCTTTCCCAAAGGTGAAGTTTGCTAGTGGGAATCCATATGGCCAAACAGTGGAAATATAGTTTTTTGGCACATACTCCTTTACAGTCTGAACTATGGAATGAAATCTAATCTCTTGATGGAAAGCAATCCTCAGACGAGAATGTAGCCACGGACCACCAGGGGGGCACGCCCCACAGTTTGAACACCTCTGCCCTACAGTCTGTTGGCACTTAAGTAAGATGTTTGTTATGTACTCAAAAGGACGAAAGACTTCTTGAACCTGCCAGGATTCAGACAAGTTATCATGGATATTTGCTCATGTGAAGAGAGATTTGACAAGTCTCCTAGGAGTACAATTTGCAGGCAACTTCGCTAAAGCAGTGTTTTGATCCCCAAACCGTGTGGCTGTGAACGCCAACTGGTTATCGAGCCCGCGTCTCTGCGGATTCCACTGGGATTGTAAACTTCATGGCGGTGTTTGCAGGAGAACCAGATCACACTCCCTGTATTATTCATATTGCAACATGGTTGAATTCTTTTTCCGAACGAGTGACCACAGGATTTTTTGGTCTTCGGGCTCCTATTTCTAATTTGCTAAAATGCCACAAGGATTGGATGTCCATTGTTAGAACTGATTCCCTTGAGCAGTTTTGTGGATAGTAGTGTGTTTTGCTTTGAGCCTAGCAAGATCCGTGTTTTTGTGCTCCAGTTTTGTTTGTCTTGACAAATTAATTACGCGCTGCAAGAACGCGTGTGGGAACGCATTTGTGTATCTGTTAGGCCTGGGCCAAAAGTCCGTTCCGTTCGCGGAAATTGCGATAATTTGGCATTTTCGTGTTCCGCGGAAAGCGCGAAAATGTCAAAATTTCCGCATTCCGCAGCTTAGCGATAATTTGTTTCTTGCTCGCGCTTTAAAATAATACATTCTCGTGTGCGCGCGATCGCCTTACCTGAATCCCCGCGTTCTCCGACAAGTTTTCCCGATCCGGTCGCGTTCTTCATGAGATGTTGGATTGTTGGTAGCCATTTGCGCTGTCTCGCGACAGTACGCGCCCGCAGTAACGTCATGCGTCGCGCGATCACGTCTTTCTTCTTGCGATCATGCACCGCGAGACAAGTGAAAACAAGATGGCCGCGCCCGCGAGCAACCGCATGGGTAAGTTGGCGAGCCGCGACCACGCAGAAAATACCGCGAACGGGCGGGAAAAAATCTTCCGCATCTTCGTGATATTTCCGCGTGTTTGCGGAGATTTTTAACATTTTCGCGATAATTTGCTAAAGTGAATTTCGCAAATTCCGCCCACCCCTAGTATCTGTGTGCATGTAACAAGAGTGTCTAACAAAATTCCCTGAACTCACCTGTATCCTGTCTTCCGGAAGGTGTTTTCATGGCCAGCATTTCCCTGGCATACGCATCAGGGTAATGAGCGTCACTGAAAGCCTTTTCTAATTCTTCTATCTAGCGGCCCCATCCCCGGACATTCACGCCACAATATTATACTCACTGCCCGGCCCGCAGTAGAACGGCGGTGCGATGCTCCTTCTTTTCGCCTTCTGCAGGAACAAGTACTGCGTCACTGACATGAACAGTACCGTCCTGCATGATGAGTAGACCGTGTCTATGCGTCGTCGTGCGACACACCCACACATGGCAGGCGACACAGTAATGTGTTGCGACACATAGTTTGGAAAGCTCTGCCCTACAGTGTAATGAGCTCTGTAGCCGCCTTTCGGGTATTTCCCCTGCTCTGGCTCTTAAATAAATAAAAAGACGATTGATGAAAGTAAGTAATACAGACCTCTCTACGTATTACCTCAGGATGAAAGGAGAGGCTAGTGATGGAGAAAATAAATGGCCAGCCACTTACAAAGGCATGAGAGGGGCTGGGCGAATGCTGAGAGTGGGGAGAGGGCACGAAGGAAGGTGAGCCCCCCATGGAGAGGCAGATGGAGATAGGAGTAGACTCAGAGATAGAAGGGGAGAACAGGAGAGACTAAAGTAGATAGGTAAAGCAAGCGACAGAGCCGACCGGCTAGTAACAGGAAAGTAAATAACAATGAGGGGGGCTAACAGAAATATAGGGAGAGTAAGAGTGAGGGGACGATAAAGTATTGCAAGACAGTAAGAGAGAAAAGTAGCCACAAGAGCATAGAGAAGGCATATGTGGGAGAGGGGGGTTAGAGGAGACAGCGAGTCATGGTGCCTCCATCAATGTTGCATGAACGTTGGTTTGTAGTGGTTTTACTTCAATTGAAGGGGATTTTCACTTCGTATGGCCAGGTTCCCAGCGGGTGTTTAAGTTCCAGTAATTTCCATATTTGCCAGCTACTACTGAGCAGCTGCTACTGTAGTAGGCTGTTGTGTAGCTAAGGCAACACATAGGAGCGCAGGCCTACTCTACCATTCACCCTACTGAGGTATATAAAATGAGTACCATTGAGTTGGGTAACAATAAACATCTGTTATTCAGCACCAAGATACCCTTGGGTCAACGTGCGCTTCACAAATACATGTTATGTTGATGTTACATAGGGTCGGCATATAGTGGTTTGTGTGTGGTACCACTAAGCCCAACTTATCCATGCATTACAATGCATTTGCCATACTGTCTACAGTCTTATATGCTCCTTGTGAAATTGCAGAATGCTGATACAATGAAGCCAGCTGATTGACAGAGAGAGAGAGACAGAATTGTAATAAACACAAAAGGTCATGGTTACCACCAGACCTAATTAGTGGCCCAAATATTAAAGAAAGTGTCAAAAGTGCACCCATGATATATGCAGTACAGATATACGTCTTTTGTGAATTCAAAAGCATTTACAGAAGTAGCCCAAGAAATAGTACTCCTAGAAAATATCTGTAAACTGCATTTTAGCATGAGCAAATATGCATGTGTAGATTTGCTCATGCGAAAATCTGAGTGTTTGCAAGTTCACTTTTCCTCCAACCACTTTTCCCCCCCAACCATGGAAGAAGATTTACATGTGCCATTATCAGGAGCAAAATTCCAACCTTTCTCGGTATGGGAAAAGATTAGAGAAGAGTTTGTGAAAACTCTTAAAACATGCAAGTTAGGAGATTTGCACAGACTCAAAAGGGCATTCCAACCCTGAAACTATTGCTTACTACTACCTTCAGCCCCAGTATGTAGATCTGCGGAAACATGGCAGCATAAGAGGATTACAAGTATTGAAACACTACTATGGTATGAGCCCTGGCATAATCAGAGAGGCTATATCAGAGCGCTTATATAATGAGATTGCTGCCATAATTTGTCGCCGCATTACATGGCACAACAGGACAAGTGGATTTTGTTACAAGACAAGTAGATTTATGAAGCAACCTGTCCCATGGACAAGTAGATATTTTCATAAATTCCACACCCCTGTGTATAAGCATTCCATCATGAGCCATGGTGGGCGTGTGCTCATGACAGAAGCATTTCATCATGGCACCCACCTATGGGGGGAAGCACTAGAGCTGCCCCCATGGGCAGCCCATTTACCCCCCACAAACAGGGATGGCAGCGGAAGAGTTTTTGCTGACACCCCCCCCCCCCTCAGCAATCCCATGACGCCAGCATGCACAGCGTGCGCCTATGTCTTCAGGAGGCCCCGGACGCGCTGTAAGCCATTTGCTTCCAGGCATCGGAGAGAGCGGGTAGGTGTTTCCTGCTCTGGAGGGGGCTGTGCATCTGGATAGAGGAAATAGTTTTTCCTCTCCAATGATGTCTCTTTTCAGGGCATTCCTGCTGCACAATCGTGCATGGCATCGCAATCGTGCAGCAGGAATGCTCCCACTAGGTACCAGGGATTCTTATGTTAAAATGGAAGTGACTCATTGGGTAATGGTCACTTCCTATGGGGGGAATGTATTTGTACCTATTTTCTCCCCCACCCCTAGAGCCAGGGATTTGTTTTTATTGGGCATGGGGCAATCCCTTAGGCAAGGATTGCCCCCTATTTTTTCTTGGTACTCCTGGCTGTTTTCTCTCCCTTCCCGGGACAGATCAACCCGTTTTTGTGGCCTTTCTGTCCCTGGGGGTGCTTCACTAGAGCCATTAATTCGTTTTTATAGTGTATGGGGGAAGTCCCCCTGAAGCAAGGATCGCCCGCTAATTTTTTATTTATACTTGCAGCCAGTCTCTGACCTCCCCCCAGGGGAGGTTCGGCCACATTTGAAGGCCCATGTGCCCCCGGGGGAGGGGTAGAAACCCCACTAGCACCAGGGATATGTATATATTTAAGTTTGGTGGTGGCACCTTGGGTAAGAGTTGCCCCAATGGGATGGAGCATCAGTTACTATTTACTTTTGGCTGTTTTTCTGTCCCCCTTTGTGGCAGATTGGCCATGGCTGTTTTTCTGTCCCCCTTTGTGGCAGATTGGCCATTTGAGTAGTGAAATAGCATTTTATAATGTTAATTGTTTTATTTATTGTGAATTTTGATTGTGATGTTTTACTTCTCCTTTTTATTCTAGTTCAAGGCTTTTGCTCTTTTGACTGATGTTCCAGGTTGCAGTTTTGTCACTGGTGGTTCTGCAGTTTGTGTAGTTGCTTGTGTTTGGTAAGAACATGTTTTATTTTTTATTATTTACTCTAAATGAGTTTCATTTACCTGCATGAATGTGTTTTTGTAAATGGTGCATTAATAGCAGTATGTTTAGCTTCTGTTTTATTGAGTGAAAATCTTTTTTGCATTTGTGCTCGATGTGTATTTTGTTGTCATGTGAGTAATTGTTGTTTTTCTTTCTAGTGGGATATCGTTGATTTTTGCTGTGTCTCTGCAGAGTAGGTGCTGGTGAGTCTAGCTGTCTCTGGCAAGTGAGTCGTATGGTTTAGGAGTATATAGATCTTTGTGATAAAGCCACACTTTGTTTGTTACTTATTTTGCACAGTGTTAGTTGTTGTTAACTTATTTGTGAAGTCTACTTTCTTAGTCAGGATTATGGCTAGCCACAGGATTACTGCTCAGCAGGTTGTTGATATGCTTTTTGGGTCTTCCTCTGACCATGTTTCAGAGACTGATTCCCCATCACCCTGAATGTGACCGTCTTTTTAAGATTTGGCCTGTCATTGATCACTTTGTCCATCGATTTTCTGAGATCTATGCTCCAGGGAAAGAAATAGCTGTGGATGAGTCTTTGGTCTTGTTCAAGGGCTGCTTGGTTTTTAGGCAATACATTCCCAGCAAGAGGGCACGCTATGGAATTAAGATGTATATGCTGTGTGACACTAGGACTTGGTATGTCTCTAGTTTGAGGGTGTACATCGGTAGGGATTTCAGGATTGCTAATCCCCCCCCCTTCCTGGTTGTCTGTCCTCTTTCCGAGTGAGTGAGAATTGTGTTTGAACTTGGTAGAAGACCTTTTAACAAAGGTCACCATTTTTATGTAGATAACTTCTACACTGGTGTGCAGTTGTTCAGGGAATTAACCAAAGTGGGCACTGTTCGTTGAGGCACAATCCACTCTAACCGTAAAGGTTTCCCAAAAGAACTTGTTTGTCAAAAGCTTAAGTGGGGGCAGTGCATTGCATAGTGAGGAACATCTTGCTGTTGTTTTTTTTGGACAAAGTTTGAAGTTTGCAAGTGACTCTGCAGCACTTTTTTCCCATTAAAAAATAACATTAAAAAACGTAGCTGTATTTTGGCTAATTTCTGGGTCCCCTCCAAGGGAATACACAAACACTGCCACCTTTAGAATCCTCAAGATGTTGGAAGAAAAGGACACTTAAAAATTACATGATCGATATTCTAGCTAGCCACGTAAATTGCAACAAATTTCCAATAACAATCCTTTTTTCCACCGGAACAAATGCTTGTGTTATGTGTATATTGTATTTATGATCTGCTGCGTTAACAGCTCTTTCATTATAGCACAGTTGCAAGGCACTTGCAACAGTGAATTGGCTATACAGCATTTGCAAGCTGCGCTGTCTGCTTTGACAAGTTCAAGGACCTTAAATTATACAGCGGCCTTAAAAACATGCAGTTGATCATTCACACTAAAAGAGGTACTTGTTTTCTTTGCGACTCTTTCGGCACACTATTTGTATTGTAATTTGTAAACCTTTCAGCACAATTAAAGTTTATATAGGACAAACCTTGTAGATGTTCTGCATGAGGAAACTTTCTAATCTTTCTGCTTGCTGTGTGTTTTAAATATGGCTGCTTTATATTTAGGGAGCCAACCAAGCAAATCTTAGATTGTTAGCCATGTACAAATGCCAAATCAATATCCAAAAACCATGACTTGTAATATATATATTTTTAGTATGTAACCTAACATGATGCCAAATAGGTAATAGTTGTGTTATTTTGCAGATTGATATGCAGCAGTTGGTGAAGGATTCAAATGATCCTTCACAGTTCAGAAATGTTCTTGTGCCAAAGAGAACTGCACAAACTCTTGGAGGAAGCCAAGGCAGCTCGGGACAGTACTGAAAGGTGTCAGTGAAATACTTTTTTTCACATAAAGAACTTGCATCTGCAAAAGGTGTAACGAAGGCTCGTGTTGGAGCAGCTGTCTTTGATGAAGAGCAGGTTGATGCATTATTTGGTAAGATATTACAAATGTTCACATTAATTTTGGTCAATCTATGATTATGAAAATATACAAGTATACATACAGTATTAAAATATGTTTTCGTGTGTGGTCCTGTATCATATTATTGCACAAGGACTCCATCATGCTTAACTAACAGCTGTCTGCAAAAGAACAATGGAGGTTGTAATTTATTATGTTTGTTCTGAGTTTGCTCTATACAGTTATGCAAATCTGGCACAAAGCCGTGAGTTGGGATTTCATTTCTGACTGTGTATGTCCAGGTGAGGGTGATAGCAAACTGCACTTATAAAACACTGTGCTCACAGCTTTTATTAGACCTGATCAACTCTCCCAATTAATAGATCAGTTGCCCTGTTCCTAGCACTTGTTTGTAAGCTCCTATTTGGATTTCTGGTCAGTATGATAGTTTCTTGACTGTTTTCCAAATATGAATATTGCAAGTAGAGCTCAGGCTCAACATGGCTGCCTCCACAATGGTTTTGCAAATTAAATCTGGTATTGATTACTTTCTGTTTGCAGAGGAAGCGTGACAGTGTCTGGAGAACATGTCTAGGGCACACATGTTTGTTTTGACACCCCTACATCGGTACTTGAATTAATCTTTCTTTCAAGTACCCCAGCATTTCAAAAGGGTGAAAGAGGCAGAGCAGACAGCCTGCTACTTGGGGCTCGAACGATCATTAGTGCAGCAGGTGCATTTGCATTAGGGACCAGGAGCATGAGGGCCTATACACCCCAGTTATATGTGGAAGTGTTCTGTGTTCAATATCTGTTGTCAGTTATGTTTGCTCTTTCATAATTTTCCCATTTATTGCAGATTTTATACTACAGAAAGGTACCCCTACTCTTAGCCCTTCCCACTCCTGCTGCCTCAAGTCTTGTACAAAGTTTTGGAGGGGGCCCAACGTCAAAACATTTTACATCTGAGGGCTCACTGCACAAAAGTAAAAAGATTTTTTTTGTAAATGGACCTTTTCTGTCCTCTTCCTGAAACTCCGACATATTTCCTGAATCCTCAACTTGCTGCTTCACTCTTAAGTTAATAAATTAACATTTTCTTTCTTCACCTCCTTCCCCCTCTCTCTTCATCAATGCCTTGCTCTCAGCTGTGCCTCTTTAACCAAGTGCCCATAATGTTATACTTATGAACCCTTTTAACCATATCTTATCGGGCAAACTCTATAAAATAGTGGGATTGGAACATTTTAAAGGCAGCCCAGCCCTACTAAAAACCTAAAATAGTGGTGGTAACATGATACTAATGTATGTTTTTTTTCCCCGCAGAGTTTATGAAGTCTGTGTGCAGCGCCAACTGTAGGCCATCACTGGACAGCAGAGCTATGAGAAGAAAGCTGGCTATAAATAGTTGCAATGGTAGAGGAGGACCATTGTTTGTTTCTAGATTCAGAGTCATCTTTAAAGTTGCTGGTTTTCGTTATGCCTTTTTGTAGTATTCTGGCCTTTTCCACCCCCCCCCCCCCCCCCCCCCCCTGTACAGTGTCCTGGACTTTCTTTTTGTTCCCTTTTTCAGTAGCCTAGCTCCTTATGGGGACAAATGTGTGCTTTAGATCAATAAAATTACATGTTGACACATCCCTTTTGATGCTTTTTCCATTAACTACTGTTTTGTTCAGTCTTTTGCCTCTGGTCACCATTTCAAACAGCTTCAATTAATGCTCTGTACCTCAAAGTATTACATTGCTGAGGACCACTACTTTTGTATGTAGAGGTTTCAACAGCACAAACCTAGCCAAAAAGAACGTTTCTCAGGTTTATTTTATGCAGGTGCCCGCCTCTCATGGTAGAGTTTAAAAAGCAATCTTTCCAAAGCAGGAGAATATTGATCGGATTATTAGGACCAGATTTATGGACGTTTTGTGTTTGGTTTGCTTAAGTTTTATAATGCAGACTTGAAGCTAAATCCTTTTCAGGATTTGCACACCAAAGGAAATTGGTATTTGGTACAACACTCATCCGAAATGGGAAAAAATGTTAAGTTTGTCTAGGCATAGTATTTCTTTGTACTGGAAAGAGATCCTTCCGGGACAAAACCTAAGCTAGATACTCGCAGACACCTTTCCACTATAGTGCAAATGTGTGTGCATGGTGCTTGGCTGCCTAGTGGTGCAAGGGAGAGGGGTTGATAATGGCACTTTCCTGCTGTTTCCCTGTTACGCAACACAGAATATTTGGGTCCTACGCTGCATTCACACACAGTTTTGGAAATCTGGGTCTTACTTTAGAACTCATGGCATTGCAAATAATTCATTGTGTTGTGTAAAGAAGGCATATTACATCCAAGTGGCTTTTTTTTCTATAGAAGGTACATTGAGGAGGTGGTCCTCTAAATATTTTCGTACCTGCAAATCCATATTCCTAAACGAATAGTGGGACCCAGCAAGGGAATACGGTCAGTCGGCTAATGTGCTTGTTACATTGAATTGTCAAGGTGTAATCCAACCCATAATGACTTATTAGTGATCCACAGTTATTCCAATTTATTCATTAAATCATCTGGGAGTTATCTACAGTAGGCATAAACGCATCCAAGAGTATTTCATGATCATATGAAAGTCCTTATGTAGTCATTGTTTAGTAATTCACACTCATTCTGTAGTTGTCCTAAAATATTCCTGAGTAATCCATGCTTATTTTTGAGTTGCCATTAAATCATCCTAGAGTAATCCACACTCATCCTGAAATTGTCATGGGATCATTCCAGAATAATCAACAGCCATCCTGAAGCTGTAATAGGATCATCCAGGAATAATCGACAATCATCCTGAAATTGTTGTAGAATCATCACATAGTAATTCACACTCATCCTTAAGTTGTCAATTAGCATTCACAGAGTTGTAAAAGGGCATCACTCCCTGCCAGTGGAAGTCATCAGGACACCATCCTAGAGTAGTTTTTGTGATTACAGTAAGAATCATCTCATTTATATATTCTGCCCTATAGGCATACTTCAGGATGGTTTGGGATGATAGCTCAGCTGTAGTCATCTGATGACTTCAGAATGGCTCCAGGATGATCTTCCTTGCCCGAGACTGATGGGCTTGCTGGTTTTGGACTGTGGGGCACAGTCGGCCTCCGCCGGGAGTCGCGGGGACCCCCAAGACCCGATGGTCCTCCGTTGATGATAAGGGCTCTGTGAGCGACACGAAGGGCCGTGAACCTGCATCGCGGTCGGGCAAAATTGTGATCGACGAGTGAGAGGTGATGGGCCAGGCTGGAGCTGGTCCCGAGGTGAGACACCGGCGGAGGATTGCTGGGCTGCCGAACCACCCTGTGGTGCGGAGGCGGCCCCCTCGCTTTCAGCCGCCCTTGTTGTTGAGGGGGTCTCGGAGACAATCGGTCTGCAGTCAGAGGACGTCTTGGCAAGGCAGTAGGTGGACGAGAGGCACTTAGCTTGGTCGAGGGTGGCGTTCCCAGGGAACCAGTTGCCTGCTGGAGGTCGCCCGCCGGCAGACCCTGCTTGCTCCTGTCCTGGCGAAGGGCGGCAGGCCAATTGATCGGCCCCCGATCGGCGGTTGCACACATCTGCGTCTGGTCCTCCACACCACCTTCCTAGAGATAAAGGCCGCTGGAGAGGGACAAATTGGTATGGGCGGATCATGAGCCCTTGGTCTGAGACTGGCTGAAAGAATCGCCCACAAGGAGGCGGACCCAGCTCCCTTTTGTTCTAATAAAGAGAGGCGGCGACGCCATTCGGCCTGTGCTCAGCAGGAGGGCGCATCTGTGTGGGCCTGGCATGTTGGACTGACTGGCACCGACATCGCGTTGCCCCGGGCCGGGGCTTAAGGCTAGCTGGAGCTAGCATTCCTCCAACGCTAACGGATTCCAGGGGCCTCGAGCTCCTCTATGGTGTGGGAGGGCGCTCTTCCCCTCATTCTCTACAGGCCTGACAAGATGCGGATGATATTGGTATGGCGGTGCCCTGAGGAGATTTGGTGAGGCCCTCACAATCTTGGACTGAATCAAGGTATGAACCGAAGAGTAGATGGACAGATCTGGCTTGAAAAAGCACGAGTCTGACTGGCGAATGCAGCAACACGCTGCCCCTTCTCTGCCCCCTCCGAACACATGAAGTGCTGAGACTCATCTCTAGGACATCCACTTGTCACCCCCTGGGCTGGACTCTCCACTTCTGAGACTTCCGATTCCTTAGACATATGGTGGCCAGCACACAGGTTCAGTGACCTGACTAGGCGGTCACTGCACAGGGAGGTGACCGGGCCGCTGTCCAGGGGCATGGCGTGGCCACAAGTTGTACGGATGTTTAAAACACTGAGGGCAATAGGGGGTCAATAGGGGGTCAGGGAGCTCGGTCTCCAACACACGTAGCAAATCCATACCGTCCTCCCTTTAATACTGTGCAGACATCGGGAAAGACAGAGGGGCGAAGCCTCCATCAACCCAGACCCGTACGGAGCAATGTGCTACAGGCTTGATTACGCCAATATCCTCTACATCGAATCACCTTTAACAACTATGAAAAGATGACAACAGATTCAGAACTCTGCTGCCAGACTACTCTTACATATTAAGCCACAAGCCCACATCTCCCCTGCCTTGAAGATCCTATATTGGTTACCGGTTGCCAAAAGATCCACATTCAAGCTGCTTTGTATCACCTACAAAGCGGTACATGGAACTGGACTGCTCTTCATCAGGAATAAAATCACCAAATACATTCAACAAAGAAACCTCAGCTCTAGATTGACACCACACCTCAAAATACCACCATACAAGAAAGAAAACATAGGTGGCACATCCTTCTCTGTTCAAGCAGCCAACCTATGGAACTCACTACTCCCTAACGTAATATCCACAGATAACTACCTTATCTTCAGAAGACTACACAAGAGTTGGCTCTCCCCCACATAACCGCCATACTCACACATAAATATACATGCAGATCCCTGTGTATATAAGCATTTATTTAGCCTGTATATGTGTACCAACATATGTGTATTTCTTTGTATAAACGTGTATAATAATGTTCTGTTTAACAAATGTACGTCTTACTTATGGTTATAATATTCTATGTTTAACATGAATAAAGGTCAGTGCATAAATAAGTAAATCTTTATAACTATTTATCTACAATTGCTTCTCAATTGAATTACAATATAAATATATATATTATAATACCAAATACATTAGCTTAAAGTACAGCAACATTTGAAGGTTTAGTTTATTAAATACAACTTAAATCTACATATTACCTCCCTTAACAAATATACCTTCCATGTACGTCTGTACCTTTATATTCATTACTTTACTACTAATTCAGCATCTCCAATGCACCATCCTATATCTCACCCTATAATTCTTTCAATATATCCTCTACCTCCACTCTGGGACTCATCCCAAACCTGCTGCGATCTTACCTCGCAGATAGAAAACAAGTGGTTGCCTTGGATCCATTTGTTTCAAAGCCTTTTCCACTCCCATACGGGGTCCCGCAAGGATCGGCGCTTAGCGCTCAGGTTTTTAATGTGTATGTGTCTTCCCTTCCCTCCCTGATAAGATCATTTGGATTTTCTCTCACCTCATATGCTGACGACACACAAATTGTGGTGTCTCTCTCTAACCAAGACACAGATACAGACGATAGATTTTGTAACTGTATGCGGGCCACCAGCACCTGGATGAGCAGTAACTGCCTAAAATTGAATTTAGGAAAAACAGAAGTTAGTCTTTTTGGAAATAAAACTTCTTTCTGATCGCCTTTGTGGTGGCCAGATGAATTAGGCCCTCTGCCCATGCCGGTGAGGAAAGCCAAAAACCTGGGTGTCCAAATGGACAACAAACTCTCCTTTAGAGACCAGGTAAATGCAGTCACTGCTTCTACATTTTTTACTCTAAGGTCAGGGTTGGAATGGGATTAACAATCGGCTCGGGCACGCAAAAAAAAGTGGCCCCCATTTGCATATTGCCTTTCCGCAAAACACTGCATACATTAATTGGCCGGCCCAGCGGGAGAAAGGGAGTGACACCTCTGCCAGTTGATAAAAGGGAGGTAATGGACGCCTATCTGCCTCAAGAAAGACCACTCAGTCACCCACTGGGCCGCTGGCCGCATCCCAACATCAAAGACACTGCCCAAATTGCCGCCCCTCCCCCCCCCAGGCTGCCCAAAAAAGCAAAAAGAAAAAGTGGACAGAATGTAGAACAATGTCATACATTCACCCCAGTACAGAGATCTGGGCCTAAATCCATCGTTTTTTTGCTCGCCATGCCATTCCTGTTTGAACCCAGCCATATGCAAATGAGTCTTGACCCTGCTACCAATGGGAACAGTCCAGTCCGAACTGCCAGGCCAGGTCGTCCTTGAACTGGAAACAAGCATCCTAGGGCCAGTTTCAGGGTTTCACCCCTCATCAGCCAGGATAGCTTGACTCTAGTGGCATAGAGAGCACGGGACCCACGCCTGGGCATACTCGTCCCACTGCGGGTGACAAATGCAAAAAGAACAATTGATGGACAGAATGTAGAATTATATGTCACCCAAAAAAGCAGCCCACATTGCCCGAGTGCCTACCTTACCGATCTGACCCTGTCTAAGGTTGATCAAAAAGATTCTTCGATTCATTTCATTTGAGGTGCAAATAACATTTGTGACTTCACTGATTTTGTCAAAACTGGATTCTTTTAATGGACTTTATCTAAACATACAGCAACAACACCTTAATAAATTACAAATGTTGCAAAACACTGCGGCCAGACTTCTACTTGGCTTACCGAACTTTAAGTAAGTCTCCGTTGAAATTCATAAAATGCACTAGCTCCTGGTGAGGTATTGCATTAAATCTAAGGCATTGTCTAGAGCCAATAAAGCCCTCCACAACACAGGTCCTTACCAACTTAGGCAGACTCTTAAATGGTACGAACCAAATAGGACACTTTGCTCTATGGGAGCTAAAACCTCAGTGGTTCTCAAATTCAAGAGTAATAACAGGGGAGACAGAAGCTTCACTATAGGTAGTACGGCTGAGGCATGGAAGTCACGGCCTTTCCAAATCAGATCTTCTCCCGATCTGCTCACTTTTAGAAAGGAATTGAAAACCTGGCTATTTAACATCTAAGGCCTGTTCTCAGACTGTTTCACTGTGAATTGGAGCAAGCACCAGGACACCTCCGGGTATCTGAGTGCTTTACAAATGTATTTAACATAACATTCTACTACTCTCTCCAATGCACTACCTTATTTCCTACCCTATAACTCTCTCAATATATCCTCTACCTACACTCTCTGACTCACCCAAACCCATTCAGGTCTGTGGAGGACTGAAAGAAGCAGAAGAAGGTGGGTGTATTACTTGATATAAATATGTATAATAATATACTATGTACCTACGTATCTATATATTTATTACTTTACTCCTACTTTAAAAAAAATTATCTTTGACTCTCTCCAATGCACTACTCTGTCTCACCCTATACCTCTCTCAATATATCCTCTACCTCCACTCTCTGACTCATCCCAAACCATACTCTACTACTATGATCCCAAAATACCACTTTCTAGACTCTTCCCTCCTCGCATCATCTCAAACCTCCTTTACTATTCAGATCTCCCAAAAAGCCTTTCTAAACCCTTCCCGCTGACTCTTCCTCCCTCCACCTCCCCTTTACTCATCTCAATCCTCCTCCTACTACTATGATCTAAAAAAAGCACTTTCTAGACCATTCCCTCTTCTATCTCTCCACTTTAATTTTTCAATCCAAATAACAAACTCACATATCCATCGCTCAAATTAATTTCATATCTCTCCATACTAATTCGCCACTAATCTTGTTTGGGTTCCGGAGTAGCGTGCTACCCACTGACAAGCGATTTGATGCCTCATCATGGGTAGTAAGTGCTATATAAATGCAATTACAATTCAAGGAGGCTAAGCCACCCTTATCCTTTTGGATCTCAGTGCAGCATTGAAACTGTGTCCCATCTTACTTTACTTAATCACCAACATCGACTTTTGTGGGACAGCTCTTGCCTGTTTCCACTCGTTCTTGCCAGATTTACACCAATTTATACATCGTCCCCCATTCTGATCTTTGTTTAGATCTTTCATATGTGGTGTTCCTCAGGATTCGGAACTCAGCCTTACTCTTTTCAAAATATGCATGACCCCTTTAGCAATGTGTTGTAAATAATAGGTCATCCACAGCTATCTTCTTGTAAGGTAGTTTATTCAAGTACAGAGAGGACACAAGAGCGGACTCTCCACAGCAGAAGCCAACCGCAACTGCCGTGGAAGAGAACCTAGAATCATAAGGCAACAGAGAACATAGGGAAAGGAACATTCTACTAGCATTGACAAAACTCAGCATGTACTACACATCTTCTTTCTTTCTAATAAAAAAAAACAACACAAATTAACGTACAAAATCTTGCAAATAAGCTGGAGCCCTTCGAAACCGTGGAACACGATTTGGGGCCAAAGGCAATGGTAGTGGAATGGAGTCAGGAACGGATTGAACACCAGAAGTGCACGAATCCCCCCACCCACCAACCACATGAGAGGCAGAAACCCCAGAGTTAGGCTCAGGTGGCAATGACGCCAAGAGATAACCACTGTTCTCTTCCAAGGGAGAAGATTCACTACAGCTGGGCGTTGGTACACCTCTTTTATAAAGAGCCACTCGTCTGAAATTCCAACACTCCCCATTATTGAGGATAACACAATGATCCAGAACTTTTTTGACAGTAAAAGGCCTCTTAAACTAGCCCTTTGGCAATTCTACCACTCTTGACCTTGACCAAATCTCCCACAAGGAAAGGACGAAGAGGAGGAGTAGGAGGCAAGGTTGAAGGATTCTTTTGCAAGGACACCGCACGCTTCATCCAAGATGGTACTAGTTTAGAACCGGGGACTCGCCCTCTCATAATCTGGAAAGGTGACAGCTGCCTCTCCACTAAGGGCGTAGTACGATATGCCCACAACATTTCATCAACCATCTTCCTTACAATAGAACCATCAGAAGAAGCCATTTGTATAATGCTTTTCACCACCCTATTGGCCCTTTCACAGATCCCATTACCTTGTGGGTTGTACAAGGAAGTGCGATGATGAGTAACTCCACAACTCTTAAGAAAGGACTGCATCTCAGAAGAGGTGAGTTGAGTACCATTGTCCGTGATGATGACCGAAGGAAGACCCTCATCCTTAACCCCTTGCATGCCCGCCCCTTTCCCCGCCCAGTGCCGCGCCTTCCATTAGCGGGCGGAGTTCATGACGAGCTGGACTCGTCATGGGCACAGCGCCACCGCAGCCCATGACGAGTCCAGCTCGTCATGGGCACTGAAGGGGTTAAACAAGTTACCCAAAAATCTAATAGTTCTTACAGTAGTAATGTTGTTGGTGAAATCCACAACAAGCCATTTTGAGTAAATGTCAACAACCACTATAGCAAACCTATCCTTCTCATGTAGTTCCCCCATGGGCCCAATAAAATCCAAACAAATACTGTGCCATGGTGAACCAGGGTTTTGTATATGACTCTTTGAGGTGCTGGGACCCACATTAAGCCTCTTTTCTCCCTCTCTACAGATAGAACAGTTCTCCACCCAGTCCACCACTTGGGAGTCCATACCCGGCCACCAAAAATGGTCTTTCAACCGACGTTGAGTGAGAGTTTGACCCAAATGGCCCTCATGTGCCAGAGCCAAAAGTTTTCTCCTCAAACCACAAGGAGGTATAAACCTTTCCCCTTTAACAATAAGATAATCATTAATAAGGGAAAGGTCCTCCAAAACTTTAAGAAAAGGACGCACAGAAACTGAAACTGCACTCTCTCTTCTGGAGCCTAGTGAGATAAACTTAATAACCTCTTGTAACGTAGCATCAGCAGACATTTCACGCTCCCAATCACTTGCTTGAAAAACACCCTCCCCCACAAACACAGCATCCTCAACAGAAGCAACAGCAATGTCATCCCCAGACGAAGACGGACCTGCCACCATCCGCCAATCCAAGGACAACCTTGAAAGGCAATCAGCTTGAGTGTTTCTCCAGCCCTGAATGTACTGGACCGTGTACTGGAATTCTTGGAGCTTTGAAGCAAGCCTAGCTAGTCTAGCAGAGCCTTTGCCCGTCCGCCCCGGAGAGAGAACTTTAATGAGAGGTTTATGGTCGGTTTTAAGCACAAATTTCATGCCCCACAGGTAAGTCCTAAAATGCTCCACAGCCCAAGAAGCGGCCAGAGCCTCCCTTTCAATAACCGAATAGTTCTTCTCAGCTTCGGTTAAGGTCCTCGAGGCAAAAGCGACAGTACGCTCAGACTGACCAGAGATTTGTGAAAGCATAGCCCCCTAGACCAGTGGCACTGGCATCCACTGTTACCACCGAACTCTTTTTTATATCAAACGGGGTAAGAACCTTCGCCTCACAGATCTCTTTTTTAATAGCCTCAAAAGACTCCTGCAGCTGAGTAGACCATACAAAGCTAACACCCCTCTTCAAAAGTGACCTCATGCAGGAAGTCTTGTCAGAAAAAATCCTCACGAATTACGAGTAATATTCAATGAGCCCCATAAAGGACCGCAACTGGTCCTTGTCTCGAGGTTGGGGAGCAGAATGAATAGCACAACACAAGTCTTCTTTCGGACTTACCCCACCTGCACTGATAGTGTAACCTAAGTAGTCTATTTGTTCCGACAAGAACTTACATTTATCCTTGCGTAATGTCAGTCCAGCCGCTAAAAGTCTGTCTAACACACCTTTAAGAGTGACATTATGTTGCTCCACCGATTGCCCATAGACCAATATGTCATCCTGAAAATAGACAGTATTGCCAACCCCCTCAAAAAGATCAGACACCATCCTTTGAAACACACTGGCCGCCGAATTGAGCCCAAATGGCAAGCTAGTAAACTGGAAAGTGCCGAAAGGCGTGATAAAAGCAGTTAAGTGCTTTGATTCTTTATGAAGGTTAATTTGGTGGTAGGCACTTCTGAGATCCAGCTTCGAAAACACTTTAGAGCCATGCAGTGTAGTGACCAACTCGGATATGTTAGGAAGGGGAAAAGTGTCCGCAACCACACAATCATTCAAGGACCTTAAATCTACACAGAAACGGAGTTTGCCGTCCGATTTTTTCGTGACGACAATGGGAGAAACCCATGGTGAAGCTTCTACGGGTTCAATAACTCCAGAAGCAAGCATGTCATCAATCATATTCTTAACTTCTTGCCTGACCACTATTGGAATGCGCCTGACCTTGTGCTGTATTGGAACAGAATTTTCCTTGAGGACAATTCGATGAGAATATCCTCTGAGTTGGCCTAAACCCTCTCTAAATACAGAGCTAGCATCTCACAAAAAAATTTCTAACCCACTATCCTCGATTATCATCACTTGTGGGGAAGCACGAGGATTAACAATAATTCCCAAATCGTACTGATGAACCCAACCCAGTATCGCTGGGCCCGACTTGGAAACATAAACTTTGCCCTGTATGCTCCTATGTGAGAAGACAATGTTCGCAGGAAAGTACCCTAAGATATCAATGGTCTCCCCTTGATAACCCCCCGGAGAGATGTCTTTAGGTAACAGATTTTTGGTACCCCACTTGTTCACCAAGAGCTCATGTGGGATAATAGTGTACCTTGAGCCTGTATCGACCATTAAGTACATTTCTTTACCGTCTATGATGAAAAGCGCCTTAGGCCTAACCTTGCGCTTCTCAACTGACTCCAAAGTAGAATCACCATCTTTGACTAAGATCTTGTCACCATCCTCATCAAACAATGCATAATCTTCCACAGTAGCAACAGAAGGACGAGATTTGCTACGGCAAACTCTCGCATAATGGCCCATGCGACCACATTTTAAGCATTCTTGTTTGGCTGCAAAGCAAAATTTTGAGTCAGAAGAATGAACAGTGCTGCCACATCTGTTACACAAGCGAGATAAAGGCAACTTTTGTGTAGTGAGGGATTTGGGAGAAGGAACTTTTTTTGTAAACCTCTTGTTTTTTACTGCAGCTACGTCGACCTATTCACCAAAGGTATTGGTTTGCTCCGAACACTCTTGACCAGAGATTTCATTGACATCGCTGGAACTCTTCTTTTCTAGTTCTTTCATGCACCCTTGTGATTCTTCTACAATTTTAGCTAATTCTATGGCCGTTGGTAAATTGGGATTTTTCGCTGCCCAAAGACGCTCTTGAATTTTCTTGTTATTGCACTGCACAATAAGTTGGTCCCTTATGAGTTCATCCGTCATACCACCAAATTTGCATTTCACGGACATTTCTCTCAGTCTTGACACAAAGTCATCAATAGATTCCCCCACTTTTTGACTTTTGGTGTAGAACCTGTATCTATTCATAACTAAGTTTTCCTCTTTCGCATACCTGACTTCTAAGCGACAAATAGCTTCTTTGTACTCATCTGGAACAGGTTGCCCATTTGCCTGTAAAGCTTGTGGTAGATAGCGAAAAATGCGTTGACCTTCTTTGCCCAAGGAACCTAATAAAAGAGCTTTTTTCCTCTTAGCGGAATAATCTTGTGCATCCAAAGCGTCTAGGTAGTTCTCGAACATCGGAAACCAGTCATCCCAAGAGATTCTTGGTTGTCCAGGAATGGCCAGAAAACTTGGAGGAAGAACTATGGATGGATTTTCATTCGTCATAGTGGCCCGAGATGCAAGTAAAACAAGAAAAAAACAAAGTAAAGCACAAAAGGAATGCACAAAGAAACAAATAATTTCCGGAGTCCACTAAGCACTGAAAGTGTTCTTATCTTCTCCCCACCAGTAAGAAAACGAACCAGCAGTACAGCATGGGCAAAGAACGACAGTACCTGTATGACACCAACACACCCTGAAGAAACCAGTAGAGTCGAATACCTTACGAAATAACACACGGAGGCGTGTGCATCGCCGCTGAAGAGTCGAATACCTTACGAAGTAACACACGAAGGCGTGTGCATCGCCGCTGAAAAGAAATATGCTGCGCCGGTCCGAAAGATCACAGAGCGCCGTAGCTGAGCAGGCGTTGTCTTGGTAACCACATAAACCAAAGATGGCCGCCACGTAGATGACGTGCAGACGTAGGAGCGTATTTGAGACGCTCGACATAAAACACACTCAGAGAGTTCTCACAGTGTCGCAATGCCGCAGGATTCTCGCCACGAAGGATTCCGTAAAGAAGATTCTATGATGTCATCAGAGGAGGGGAAGACACCGACAGCAACGGAGCTCCTCCTGCAGCAACTGTCACTCCAACGCCGGTCACCACAGAAAGCAGATCCTGAAACCACGGTGAGTAGGGCGAAAGAGTTTGGGCTAGAAATTGAGTCCTCCAGTTTGGCTTAGCCTCGCACCTCACATTACATCCAGAAACATTCAGTGGCTAAACGTGCATATCAGGAAAGCTCGATACCAAGGTGGAGCTAGATTCCTTTGCGCCGGTGTTCGTCAACGTCCCCAGTGACGAGACCGAAAGCCAGAAAACAGCAACGATGAAGACAGATGTGGAGGTGGAGGAGTGAAGATGTTCCGCTCTTGTGATAGAAGCGTCGTGTGACTTGAATAGTTAGCGTGGGTTGAAGGAAGAATCGTCGCCAAAATTGTTGTAAATAATAGGTCATCCACAGCTATCTTCTTGTAAGGTAGTTTATTCAAGTACAGAGAGGACACAAGAGCGGACTCTCCACAGCAGAAGCCAACCGCAACTGCCGTGGAAGAGAACCTAGAATCATAAGGCAACAGAGAACATAGGGAAAGGAACATTCTACTAGCATTGACAAAACTCAGCATGTACTACACAATGCTCATCAAGTCTTTTGGTATAACTCTCATCTGCTATGCAGATGACATTTAATAGTTTCAGGAGTCAAAACAATCTTGCCCGCTCCCAGCTTAACTTCAAACTCTGTATGTCGGCTGTTACCAAATGGTCGCAGCTGCACACTTTCAAGATTAACTGTAACAAAACAGAGGTTCTTCTTACTGTTGGTGGATTCCCCTCTCTCAGGTCCACTCCTGGTGCCCTAGAGAGCTTGTACAAAAGGGGGTGGTGATGGACGGAGCATCAGAACCAATCAAACACTCACACCCAGTCAACAGATCTGGGTTTGATCCATCACCGTTCTTTAGCCCACTCTGCCACCCCAGTTCAGACATGGCCATATGCAAATCAGTCTGACCCTGTGCCTCATGGGAACAGTCCAACCCGAACTGCCAAGCCAAGCCATGCCTTCCCTGGACCGGAAACAAGCTTCCTAGGACCGGTTTCTGGCATTTCAGCCATCTTCAGCCAGGCTTGCTTGAATCCAGTGGCAAAGTGAGCAAGGAACTCAACGTCTGAGCATACCCTGCCAACTTATGGCAAACAAAGCGGTACAAAAGGGGGTGGTGATGGACGGAGCATCAGAACCAATCAAACACTCACACCCAGTCAACAGATCTGGGTTTGATCCATCACCGTTCTTTAGCCCACTCTGCCACCCCAGTTCAGCCATGGCCATATGCAAATCAGTCTGACCCTGTGCCTCATGGGAACAGTCCAGCCCGAACTGCCAAGCCATGCCTTCCCTGGACCGGAAACAAGCTTCCTAGGACTGGTTTCTGGCATTTCAGCCGTCTTCAGCCAGGCTTGCTTGAATCCAGTGGCAAAGTGAGCAAGGGACTCAACGTCTGAGCATACCCTGCCAACTTATGGGGAACAAAGCGGTACAAAAGGGGTTGGTGATGGAAGGAGCATCAGAACCAATCAAACACTCACACCCAGTCAACAGATCTGGGTTTGATCCATCACCGTTCTGTAGCCCACTCTGCCACCCCAGTTCAGACATGGCCATATGCAAATCAGTCTGACCCTGTGCCTCATGGGAACAGTCCAGCCCGAACTGCCAAGCCATGCCTACCCTGGACCGGAAACAAGCATCCTAGGACCGGTTTCTGGCATTTCAGCCGTCTTCAGCCAGGCTTGCTTGAATCCAGTGGCAAAGTGAGCAAGGGACTCAACGTCTGAGCATACCCTGCCAACTTATGGCGAACAAAGCGGTACAAAAGGGGGTGGTGATGGACGGAGCATCAGAACCAATCAAACACTCACACCCAGTCAACAGATCTGGGTTTGATCCATCACCGTTCTTTAGCCCACTCTGCCACCTCAGTTCAGACATGGCCATATGCAAATCAGTCTGACCCTGTGCCTCATGGGAACAGTCCAGCCCGAACTGAGAAGCCATGCCTTCCCTGGACCCTAGAGAGCTTGGTCCTGTGCCTTTACCAGTTTTTGAATCCTGCAATTTAAGAATCATTTTTGATGATACTCACTTCTTTCTGAAACAAATCACTGAAATGCACATCCTTGTTTTTCTATCTTTGAACTATGTGTACAGTTATTACACATCTTACAGCATTTCCATCTCAAGCTCTCTGAGGCAGCAGAGCTTTTCATCTCTCTCTAGCATCTCTTTTCTCACTTCTCCCCTGTTAGATCGCTTCACTACTCATCGTCAAATCGCCTTCAAGTACCTATGGTCAGGAAAACTAGAGTAAAATATTTTGCCTTTCTGGCAGATAAACACTGGAATTTGCTCCATTCGAAACTATGACTTACTCCCTACCTTTTGCTTTTCTGTAAGTCCTTTAAACTTTACTACTTCGTACGTAATTTCCTCATCACTGCTTGCAGTGAATCTTTACTGCCATGGCACACTATGCTCAGGGTAGCAGAAGCACTTTACAAATATAAATCACAAATTTTCAGTCCTGGCTGTGCAACTATCTGCTATTCTTTAAAATAGAAAGGGCATTGGCTTCACCAAGAGAGGCCTCTTGGCTGTTTAGTGTATCATTCCGCCTGCTATCAAGTTCTTGCTTTGTAATACATAAGGGACTATTTCACGTTCTAGATGTAAACTTAATCATAGCACACTAAATTCTTTAACTCATTATGTCCTAGATGCATTCTATACAGAAAGCAATAATTTTTACTCAGTTTGTTTTCTTTAATGCAGCAGGCTTTTTGACTGCTATAGTCAGAACTCAAAATGCTAGCCCGGCCTAATGGTTTTGCCAGTGCTGGTGATACTTTGTCTTGGCTTTCACGCTGCTGATACAAAACAAAATAACTAAGGGATCTTAACAATGTGACAAAGCATATCAACAGTTGTGTCCCCCTCTTTGAGTTTGTAGAAGATCACCCACTGGTAGTGGCAGTGTTTGCAGGAAGTGATCCTAATCTGAATTATGCACACAAAGTGCATGGTTCTGAAGGACATGCCACACTGGGGTGCTTTTCAATAAAATATCCTAATTAGTCATAAACGCATACAGAGTTTGACCTACTACATTTGAAAATGCAGTATTTTCCTTCAATAGGTCTTTTCCACAGCCTGGAGTACTGCAATTTCTAACCTGCACATTCATTGGCTTACCCCTCGGCAGTGGCCTCTGCATTGGGAGGTAAACTGGAGTTGAGGACCTTAATGTTGGGCTATGAGGGTTACTGAGACTGGGACATGTTGAGATTAATGAGGGAAAGATCAAGGTACTTGAAACTCCATCTATTTGAGGTAACATTATGGGTCCATCAAGTGGCCGATGCTAATGGTATGTATGTTAAAAGCGTACTCATTCATTCGTTCACTCAGGTTGCTCCATGTCAGGCACGACTAGCTCACGCAGCTATATTTCATGCTTTGCCAGCTCATACTTGTACATTTGCTTTCCAAAGATAAATGAGAGGGGAATCAAGAGATTTAGTTTACCACATCAACATCTTCTTGGAACCCTCTGGTAGCAAAGTGTCACCAAGGCAGTATAAAGCTTGTGTGTGTCTTCTGTACAGCAGCAAAGACAATACGGTGTACTCGGGTACTGAGGGCCTCTATTCGGTTTCTCTCTTCGACAGACTAATGGAATAAGGAGATAAAGGGCGAAGACCGATGGTGGAATCCTAGGAGCCTCCCTGCTTCAGTAATGAAGAGGAGTGCTATGATGCATTGGAGGCTGGTGAGATGTATGCTGGAATCTACGCCCAAGATTAGGATTCTCAAGACCTTCTGGCAGAGCAGACTTATTCGACATACCATCAAGAGATAGGGAATTCTTATACCCACTGTAAACCATGCAACCACTGACCATTGTAAGAAGAAGGTGTGTAACAGGCAACAATCACTCCTATAAAACTCACAGAACAATTTATTGTTGGTTGACGCCAAACCGCCTTTTACTATGAATAGAGACACTCAAGAATACACATTAGGAATACTTTAGGATTTAATTAAAATCAAAAACCTATACTAGCGCCCACAATATGTACACCGGTTAGTATGAAAACAAACCAGATAGTGACAATATTATTGGCTAATAGACAGAAAAATAAAAACAATTGCAAAATTATACCAATAATTCAGAGTTTCTTTGTATCAGTTCTCCAAGCCCTCCGTTACCTTACTCTCTCTTAACTTAAACAAACTTAGCACTGAAAAGGAGCCTGTGTGAGCTTCTTAGATGGCCTTGCTTTCACCAGCATACCTTAATGGAATAACAAAAGTAATGCTTGCAAAAGAAGACAGCTGTGACTTCTAACTCCATTCTCAGCAGTTATGGTGTCTTCAGCTGTATGTGCCCTCCTTGAGATAACAGGATCGAAAAGCCGTTGACGGCTTTTGGCTACAAGACCCTCAGATTGTTGTCCCCTCGAAGCAAAGATTCCTCGCTCCTCTAACAGCATTCTAATGCGGCTTACATACATACTCTACATAAGCTTTGTTGGATGTTATTGGAACAATCAATATGAAAGCCACAATGTCCTTTTACCTACTTATGTTCTTGTGAAATTGTGTTTGTTGTTAATAAAAAAGTAACTGAAAAACCGACATATTAGATAATACATAAACAAACATTAAACACATATATTTGAGCAATTACCACACTGCAATGAAACAATCCTTAAACAATTCTGTTGTGCATTTGAAATAAAAAGAACATGCATTTGAATAAATGAATACATGACATGCAATGGGGAGCTCCTAAATACGATATATATGAAGATCATATCACTGGCGTAAGAAGCTGCCAGTTCATCATGGGCAAGGAGTCACAGATTGGGGATTGTTTTTGACCAGCTGAAGGCTCCTGGGAGCCAAAATAGGATAAAGATGAACTCTTCAGACGGAAACTTCATGAAGATAAGTTTAGGCTGCAGGAGAAGTTTGCACATTTTCTTGAGTCTTCTTTCAAATGAATGTGGATGCTTATGTCCCGAAGCTCTTGCAAGCACTCCCAATTCTGTTTCCATTCCTGCCAAAATCTGTGCTAGTGGTGCCATCAGGAGAATGTACAGAATGTGCATTACTGTTGGAGGAACATAAGATCAAGCTGGCTTTCATAACAAGTCCTGGGCAGATAAGGCCTCAGGACCAGACCTAGTGAAAGCAACCCTTCCAGGTTTTCATTGCTATACACTGGATAGACTGCACAGAAGCCGGGGGTGGGGGGCTGGCAGTCATTTATCATGACTCGCAGGAGCCCACCTGCCACAATGCCTCTAATACTTTCTGTGAGGCCCTATCATTCAGTCTCCACACCGCTCATCATAGCACCTTTAAGGGTATACTGCTCTATCGTCTGCCTGGCCCCAGAGGTGGCTTCTTGGAGCTGTTAGGCACTCTGCTCGAGGAAGGACTATGCTTAGACTCCTTTACGGTGTTGGGTGATTTCAATTTTCATCTGGAGGTCTCCTCCGATCCAGACACCATCTTACTGAAGCAAATTATGGGAGCCGGAGATCTTAAACAGTTGGTGGAGGTCCCAACACATGATAAAGGGCACACTCTAGATGAAATGTATTCCAATAACCCAGACCTGGCCTGCACTGTAGTTCTCCCTTTGCTGTGGTCGGATCACAGTGCCATTATATTTAAATTGAAGACTCCCGCGGGCCATCGAATTAGCTCAAAACCCACACAGGAGATTGTAATTAGAGCATGGAAAGATGTGAACATGCGCTGAATTAGAAGAAGCACTAAGGAGATCTATGCGCCCCCTCCCCTCTGGAGTGGAAGAGGCCACGTTGGCCTACACACAATGGCTAGACGTAACATGTAACATATCAGCCCCGGTAAAATAGTGGACCCTTAAACGGGCCCAATCCTCTGCCCCCTGCAATTCAGATGAACTAAGAAATCAAAAACTGGCTTGTAAGCAATTGGAACAGGCCTGGCAGAGAGGCTATAAAAGTTCAGATATGGAAACACATAGGCAAAGCATCACTATTTACAAGGAGTTATTGTTGGAAACTAAACTAAAGTTTTTTGCGGTGCAAATCTCACAAGCCAAAACTATTAAAAAACTTTCCACTCCAAATGTCCCCAAGAGCTCAAGTAGCCCTGAACTCTGTAATAAACTGGCCGACTTTTTTAAACAAAAGGTAGAATCCATTTTTTCTTCTTTTACCCTAGCTGATAAAAGGGAAAGAGTGCTGCCACTTATGGCAGAACCAGATAGTCTCAGCTCTATACCGGCCCTAGAACAATTTCTACCTCTTGAGATACCAGACACGATTAAACTTGTGAGTTCAATTTGATCTGGGGCCCCCAAAGATCCCTGTCCAGCGTCCGTGCTGAAACAAATTTCAGAAGTCATAGGGATAGTACTTACACCCCTGTTGAATGCCATTTTTAGCTCAGGCATTTTCCCAGAAGGTGGAAGAAGGCCTCTATTCTCCCCCTACTGAAGAAACAGACCCCTGACCCAAAGAACCAAATAATTACAGGCCAATATTGCGGCTCCCGCTCCCTGGTAAAGCCGCGGAAAAAGCCATGAACATCCAACTCAGTGCATTCCTCCAATCTAACAAGATACTCGACCCGTCCCAATACGGGTTTAGAGCAGAACATAGCACGGAGCTGGCCCTAATTAAATCCACAGAAGAAATCATGGAGGCCTTGGACAGTGGAGGCAATGCAATACTAATTCTGCTGGATCTGTCCACGGCCTTCAACACGGTCCATCATGAAGTTTTGATGGACCGCTTGTATGAAGTAGGGATAAAAGGACTAGCCTGGAAACTCCTGCACTCATTTCTTACCGACAGAACGCAAACTGTGGATCTGGATAGTAACAGGTCAAAGCCATTTTCCCTCCCATGTGGTGTTCCACAGGGCTCGTCCCTCAGCCCGACGCTCTTCAATGTGTATGTGGCACCCTTGGCAGCTGTGATAAGATCCTTTGGTTTCCAACTCACCTCCTATGCGGACGACACTCAAATAGTGTTGACACTGAGAGATGGGGCTGAAAAGGAAACGGGGGCACATTTCCACGATTGCATGGTAGCCATCTCTGGATGGATGACCTCCGAATGTTTAAAATTAAACTCGAGTAAAACCGAGGTCATAAAGTTTGGGAACAATCCACATGTGTAGACACCTGAGTGGTGGTCTGAAGGTTTGGGAACCAGTCCTGCACCAACTAGGAAAACAAAGAATCCAGGGGTGATGGTGGTTAACAAGCTTTCTCTGGGTGACCAAATAAGCATGGTGATCTCGACCTGCTTTTTGGCTTTCAGAATCATAAGGAAAATTAAGTTTCTTCTCACCGAAAATAGTCTCAAGACAATGGTCACAGCCCTCATTATGGTACGTCTCGACTACTGTAATGGCCTATATTTGAATGCCCAAAAACCACACATCAATAGGCTGCAAATTGCACAGAATGCAGCGGCTAGACTGCTGTCAGGGACTCCGAAATTTGTTTCCGTAAAGGAAGAACTAAAACAACTCCACTGGCTCCCTGTCAAACAAAGAGTACGCTTTAAAGCACTTTGCACTGTCTTTAAGGCCCTCAGTGGAGTTGGACCTGACTTTCTGAGGCAAAAATTCCAGTGTTATGTCCCTAGAAGGACTCTTCAGTCAGCAGGAGCAAAACAAGTCCTTGTCCGTTCATTCAAAAAAGTCAACTGGGGAGGCAGGAGCTTTATCACCTGCGCGTCAAAGGCTTGGAATGATCTCCCTTTCGACCTAAGGAATTACACAGCCCTCCTCTCATTTAGGAAGGGGTTGAAAACATGGCTTTTTACTCAGTAGTATATTCCATCACGCTCTCCAGCAGGCAGTGCTTAGCGCCAGGACACCGCAGGGTAACCGTGCGCTCTAAAAGTGTAATTAACATAACATAACATAACATAACAGGAGAGATTCCAGATTCAGAAACTGCTTCCGGTCACAAAGATCTATAATCTGCCTGGGACCTCTGAGATTCATAGAAATAAAAACCTGGTGGTCCTCTAGAACCAGATCTTTTGCACCCAGAGGGATCCTTTCGCTCCCCTGCAAATGTTCTACGGTGGTCTACTGATGTCCTGACGGGTACTGGGACAATTCTTTGGGTTCAAGGTAGGTAGATTATATTCTTTATTCGGTTAAAAAACCATAAAAGATGCAAAGTCATTTGTTGGGTCCAAATTTATTAACTGTTGTTTAAATTGAGTTATTTCCATTGGGAAAATTGAGTATTTGTGCAACAATTGTTAGAAAAAAGAGGACACCGAAATAAGATGAAGTAATTACTAATTAGTTTCTACTTTTTAAAAACAAGTGTATGAAGTAAGACTAAGGAACGGACCTGATGTGATGGGTCTCCTAGTAGTAACACCATTTTCAGATGAAAAGGGAGTAGATGTGCTTGGTAGCAGTGAAATAATGTATGTGTTGACACAGGTGAGGAAAGGGCTGTGGTGTAGGTATGATACAGGAGCTACACATGTCTAGGTTTGCAAGCAGCTGCATTCATCCACATGAACATGAAGAGGCTGCCTCCCTGCCCTCAAAGCCTCAACACAAATATTCAGCTAGGTTTAGTGGGACATTATGACCAAATCTTTCTCTGTTCTATATTTGAAAAGTACTTCCCTTCAAAACTGGGGAACAGGATGTCCAAATCATTGGCAGACTTTCCAGATGTGCACGTAAGATCCATTAATATGCAGGTAATCTAAATTGAACTTGTTTGCTCAGTCTGCGCTCATCATTCAGATCTAATTAAACACAAAAGGGCAACCTAACATATCCTTGTGGGCTTGGGCAGCCACGGTCCGTGTAGGTAACAGCGAGGGGCAGTGGGGCCAGGTAAGGGGGATTTCGAGGGTCAATGCTGAGGCAAAATTATCTATTTAGTTTCCCCTCAGCATCCTCCCTCGAAATCCCCCCTTACCTGGCCCCACCGCTGTTACCTGCAAGGACCGCGACTGGGCTTGGGTAACTATAATCAGGTAGGTAAGGATGCAAACAAGGGAGTCACTTAAAAACAATATTTCAGATTGACTTATTATCACAGGCGGTCAGTTTTTCCCCGGACTGCAGTGCCAGCCGGCACATCCACTAGTGGAGAAGTTACGGCATGACGTCATGCCAGGGGAGTGTGGTAGGGGAAGGGAAATCATTCAAAGGAAGTCATTTTCTCTCTGGATTTCCCTTCTCTTTTAAAGTCTCAGGAGTAGCAGCATTGTCGTGGTGTCACCAGAGCTTGAAGTGGAAGGTTTTTCAACATTACATGTTACTACAAGCCATAGTTGCTTCTTATTTATCTTATGCAACTAACAACCATTGGAAAATCCAATGGTCCTGACTTCTTGTAGGTATGATGTTACTTGTATCATACATCTGGATGCAATGACACAAACAGCAAAATACAAGTCGGCCGGCACAGTACGCTCAGCACAGATTTTTAGTTTAGTGTTTTTAAGCCACGTCCTTAATTACAGTTGCCACGCCCCTTTGAGAGACCCCACAGTTTTTTCATCCCAAATAAAGCCCCGGATGTACGTATGTTATTTATTGAAGTTAGACAATGGACAATGATAAAACTCATACGTTAAAAAATAATATTAATAATTCAGTATGATTGGAGTTTCGTACGTTATAAAAACCAAGACCTTTGTATGTTAACGTTCACATTTTTAGTTTAAATATTTTAACAATTAATGACTGTTACCTCCTTCGAAGTAGAAACAAGTTATTAAATAAATAAAAATAAAGAAGAAAAAAAATGTAACGGGTACTTTACAGAAATTAGTTGTCTAACTCGCCTCTCGAAGCATTGGTTCAGCAAATTTCATCTGGCTTTATCCTGGGCGGGAGCCTACCCCCTCCCCCCCCCCCACACACACACATCCCTCTTCCGGTCTGCCCGCGCCAGCGCGGGCTGCACTGACAAGGGAGGAGGCGAGGGTCTCCCCGCTGCTGAACTCACCTGCCTGATGATGCGAGTCTAGCCCAGATCAGTGCATGCTACTGCAAGGATGACAGTCAGAGCCCGATAGAGACCTGTTTCAAGGACCCCGTTAAAAAACTGCAGGTGCTCAGCACCAGTGAGACCCGGCCCACTTAAAGCCCTGCGCACATCACTAATGCACAAGGAAAAGGGAACAGTCTTAATTAAAATAATACCATAACAGCTTCACAAATCGCCCACCGACCCTGTCAAGGCCACTGGTATACAAGAGCAACCGTTGTATACCTCGTTTGACCTCTAGATGGGGATGTAGGACTAGCTATCGTTGTGAGTCTGAAGGCGAGGCAGATTGTGAGCAAATGACGGTGCTCTCCGTGCCTCTTATCGGACAGCCACCATCACTGATTACCAGATTCTGAGGACCTGATCACAAACACTATTGTGTGGCGTAATTTCATGCTGTCAGCTATAGATACGGCAGTGCTTGCTCCTGTTACAACCATATTATGAAAGCAGGATTCTGGAGGTGGTAATGTGACGTTTGTTTTGTGGCATTTCTTTGTTCGGTGACGTGCTCTGTTATTTGCTGTGTTTTTCTTCTGCATTTTTAGGTCTCGCCTGAGACAGCGCTTTAGCGCTGCTCTGGCGAGACTTATAGTAAGCGAGTTTTGGAAGTGCAAACAGTGGCTTTTCAGGCCTCCAAATACAGTGCATGTGCGTCGGCCGGGCGCGCGCACCATTTGGAGGCCTGAAAGCACTGGTTTGCTTTCACTTTCGCGGGCCGCACGGCCGCTTTGATGTGACCCCTTCCTCTCAGCTACAAAACACCACCCCTCCACCCCCCCCACACACACCCCCGTCAGCAGCCAACAGACGCTCATTGGCCTGTTTATTATGCATGCAGAGAAAACTCACTTTTCTTCCCCCTTAAATCCGCCATTACAATTAACAAAACACAGAGCCCTGCTACCACATGTGGCGCCCTCGAACATCTCATCAGGCCGCCCACACCCAATGCCTCAGAACTTCACGCCAGTTTTGTGTCCAGAACTCTCAAACGGGAACTTTGTCTACACTAAGAATCGAAAGCTCCTTGTTAAATTAAAGTTCTTAAATTGCGCTATCCTCAAAAGCGCTCCGCGCTTAAGGACGTGGAGTTCTCAATGCTCACCTGAGAGACGACCCAGAGAACATTCTGCTGCTGTCTGTACTTCTATCGGCGACGTTAGCATGAGATGGAGGAGGTAAAAAAATGCTTCCTGTAACGCAGCACTCTCAGGCACAGGGCATGCCTAATGAAGCATGAACAATGTGTGCCCGCTTTCAGCTACTTTTTGTGTCACGCGTCAGATTATCCCATTGTTAATGTGACGCTCAGGGCGCACTGTTGTATCACATTAGTGAACATGCCACAGGACACCACACAGCGCCACAACGTTTTTATTAACAACACACGTTAAATTGGAGGCTGAGTTATGCATCTGCATGAACACGTTGTGCGTATGGACCCAGCACGTTTGAAACATCCCAAACTAGAAAGCTTTATTACCCAGATCGGCAACGGAGAATTGAAACCGAAACTTAAAGTAAAATTATTGCGCAAGGTATAAAAACAAGCATTTGCAATGCAATAGGTCTCGCATTTATACGAGTTTGAGATATTGGCATTGTAAATGACAATGCTTTTTATTTAAGTTTGGTTTTTTAAAACATAAATAAAAGGCACTGTCATTTACAATGCCAATAGCTCAAACTCGTATAAATGCGAGACCTATTGCATTGCAAATGCTTGTTGAAGTGGGATCTTATAGGGTTGCGCTGGGGTTGCTGTGTTCTGTTTTGATTGCTTTGTTGTGATGCGCCGTTTTATGTTTTAGGTGTGTTGTCATGTTGCTTTGTGTATGTTACTGGGTTATGTTCACTTGTTTACTTGAGATGTGTTAACAAACCCTGCTAATTAGCTAGCCAAAAGCAGCACATCCTTTGAAATTTCCGGGAACAACCAATGATTTACCACTGGAAGACATTAGTGAGCCCAAAACTGTGGTAGAGACTGTGTCTTATCTTTACGTGTTTGTAAAGACTCCACTCGTGGGTAAGAGTAGGTACTCAGTATTTATTGCAGCCCTGTTGCTCCCAACAACTCTAAATCTGGTTAATCACTGCCACAACTAGCAACAGTGGGAAACTTTTAACAACTTTATGTTTTCAAAGTGCGAGTTTTTTTTGGAAAACAAAAAATACTAATAACCACCCCGCTCACTGACAGTTTTCTCAGTGGGTCTGGTGGCCATTATTGTTTTTTCTGTCCCTCAATCTCAGGTATACTTTGACGAGGAGGAACAGAAACAAGCATTGGCATAGCCAATAGGTCTCACTTTCGGGACCTTATAAGTATTTAGTTATGCAGCACAATATCCTTGGTGCAACAACATTAACTGTTGCATGGTTAAACACTTATAAGGTCCCAAAGGCGAGACCTATTGGCTATGCCAATGCTTGTTTCCTCCGCGTCTAAGCTAATGCTCTTAAAAACTGCCCAGTCGTATCTCAATGTTTGACTTGAATGAAAACTCAATTATGTTGAGTTCAGTGTAGGCCACAGCGGTGTGTGAGACGCAGAGCTGCGACCAAGTATAAATCGCATTGCAAATAAACGAAGAGTGGAAAACCCATAAAAGTCGGCTCTGTCTAATGTTGAAGTCTGAGAGTACTAGTGAGCAGCGAGGTGAAGTAAACAAACAGGAAATCTACTAATATTACACAAAATCTTAATCCAGCAATTCATTTAAATATGTCTCAGTTATAAACATAGTGGTGGCTCGCAGCTTGGCTTATCGTTGGAATGTGCGTGCATCTTATTTCACACGTGGCCTGGGCAGTGTATTTTCACACGCATGTAACATAACTTCTTGAAAAGAAATGGAATTTGTAGTGCTTCAATGAGACATCCTCACAGGGCGAAGAGGAGCAATTTAGTCGCAAACTGACTCCAGGTCCATTGTTATGTTGCTGCGGACGCTCAGGGGCACAGCATTGTCATCACTTTTACTTCACTGAGGCAGTTACAGCTGCGTGGGCACGGTCGAGAATCAGACGGAGTGTGAGTAGAAATAACACGCAAGTGGTGACGGGATGCTGAATAAGACAAGCCCGGGAGTTGTGTACGCGTGCTAAACCGAAATAAAAATAAAAAACACCCGAGTGGTGACGCGATCTGTGGTAGGGGAGGGGGAGGGAAGTTAAGCACAAGCAAGCAAGGCGGAGAGAGGCACGCAAGGCTTAATGAGCCTTTACAGAAACCCACATGGTGGCTGCGCGCGTGAACACAAGCTTGAGGCCAGGAAAAGCCTCTGGTAGCACTTTCAAAAGCCACTTACTAAATTTTTCGCAGAGTAGCGCATGTGCTGGCTCAGCGAGACCTAAAAAAGGAGCATACAATGCCCTTCCTCAGATGGCCCCTACTCCGTCAGGTTGTCGGAGGAAGCTTTCCTTCCACAGAGCCAAAGGATGCTCCACTGATGGAAACCTTACGGTCTGCACTTCTCTAAATGAGGCCGCTAGACCAAGAGTCCATTTGCGTTTTCAACAGAGTCCCCTGTTAGCCAAACTCCAAATCACGTTAACTGTGAATAACAGGGATAATTTTCACTGAGGGATTCTGAGTGATATCAAATAGACCGCAAGTACGAAGCTCAAGTAACACAGACATGAAAACCAATCCCATTATGCAGTCACTACATATAAAATGTTAGATTTTGCATGCCCCCCCATCCCTACGTCCCCTAACCATAAGAGCAGTGAAAGTGTGTAGGACTAATGAAAGAGCCATACATATCCCAACTACTCTTGGCAGTAGGTTCCTCTCCCCTTTCCCTCAGACAAACAATTTCTGTCTGGCATCCAGTCACCCTCCCATGCCACCCTCCGAGCATCTTTTCCCTCTTCCTTAACCCATACATAAATAAACCCCTAGCTGATGGCCTTGGCCTGTCACTCTCCCCATTCATCTTCTGCAGTACCTTCCCTCCCGAAGACAAAAAAATATTCCTATCTGCCATTTGTCTCCCATCTTGTCTCCCTTTCACCCCACCATCTGGGTTTTCTGTTCCGTCACCCTTCTCCAATAAAAAAACAACTTCCCACCTGTCTTCATCCCTCCATCTACCCTCTGCAAAACCTTCACACACACCCCAATAGAAACAAGCATTGGCATAGCCAATAGGTCTCGCCTTTGGGACCTTATAAGTGTTTAGCCATGCAACAGTTGATGTTGTTGCACCAAGGATATTGTGCTGCATAACTAAATACTTCTAAGGTCCCAAAAGCAAGACCTATTGGCTATGCCAATGCTTGTTTTAAATTGTTTTTGCATGTGCTTGCAAAAAAATAAATATAATTTCACACTGAGAAGGCCAGACCTATTGTATTTGCCAGTGCTTGTTTTAATTTTCAGTTCTACCTTCTAAGTAAAACGAGTTGGTGGCCTCATTCTAGTTGCCAGTGGGCATGTGCAAACTGCGAACAAAACATTCAGCCCCTATGTCAAAAGTTTGCAACATTGCTGACTGTGACAGCCGAAAGGCCAATTAACGAATCGGTATGAAGCCGGGTTTGTTTGGGATATTGGGCAGGTTCTGATGCATGTTTGCAGGCACTGCACTGAAACGTATCTCACTCATTCAACTTTCACACACATTCAGACGTGCATCACTTTGGATTGTGCACCACAGAAACTTTCTTCCAGAACTGTCTTCACTCATCTGCTGTATACCTTAAGTCAAAGTACAACAGACCAAGGTTGAGGTATTTCCAAAGAGACCCCTGTAGGAAGGTGGATATCTGACTATGGTTACCCCCAACTTTTTGCCTAGTGTCTAGCTGGTTTTTCGACTTAGTTGGCCTGAGATCCTGCCATTCAGGTTCTCAGGCTGTCTGCTCTCTCTTTAAATGGACTCCATGTACTCTAGGTACATACCCAATTGGTAAGGATCACCTTATTGGACCCTGTACGGTGTACCTTAGGTACCCAGGGCATAGGTGTACCCTAGGCCTCCCAGGGGCTGCAGCATGTATTATGCCACCCCTGGTCTGGCCTTCCAATCAGACACAACTGGCTGATCACTCAGCTGGGGCAAGGTCGTGTAAGCACCCCTTGCTTAGATATAGTATACCTATATCTACCCATATATATAGACACATGTGTACCTATCAGCCACTCCTATGGCAGGCCTTAACAATCCTGGAGGCAGAGTGCTTGGTAACATGTGAGATGGTGCTCTAGCATGAGCTGAGCCTGTCTGTAGCTTTCGGAACCATGTCCTTATAGCTGTTCTATGATATAGCCTACCATATACTCTTAAAGTACCTTATAATCTTAAACGGTTATGGTAACTATGGTTTGGCTTTATCAAAACATGTCGTGTAAGGTGTCTAACACTTTGGAATAATACCCCCATCCCATTTCTGGTGATGAGGATATTATTCCTCCCTTCTAGAGGGAGAGACATGTTAAAATCCTACTTTGCTGTTTAACTCTAACCAAAGCCTCAGCATCACAAAATGGATGCTGCTGCCACAGACACGAGTCTGACCTCCTGCTGCTGGGAGTGATCCCGGCAAGGGAGGCTTGGACAATAGGTTTCCTGCTTGGGGAGGTGCTAGCACCTCCCCAGACAGACTTTAGTGTATTGGGGCAGGGAGGGCTGAAAGGAATGAGACATGCCTGGGGCACACAAGGTGTCCCATGCATAGTCCAGTTCAAACCGGTGCTGGGGCACTCCAGCCCCAGTCCTGGCGCGAAACTGGACAAAGGGAAGGGGGTGTAACCACCCCCCTCCCAGGTCCCACCCATAAGGCGTGACCTAGCAGGCAACCCAGCCCCCCAGATTAGTATAAGTGTGGTAGCTGGGCCCCAGGAGATTAGATTATCCTGAACCTGCAACTTGAACAGAAACTCTGGACCTTCGACATTCGACGAAAGAAGAAGACTGAAGAATCTCCCTTGTGGCCAAGGAGTGGCTACCCTGTGCAAACAGGCACCATCAAGAGACTTACCCTTTGCTTTGCTGAAGTTCTACGAGGGACCGACTGCAGAGCCCGACCAGAGCCTTGACTTCCAGACTTCTCCGACCCTGATCCACATCCACAGCCGAGCTGAGATCCGTGGAGGCGACGAGAGACGTGGGACCGGCTACCTGGGAAAAGTGGCGAGTATCTTCCAGCGCAGCTTCTGAGGCACCCTCGAAGTTGTCCACCGGGGATTGAGAAGCCCCAACCCCAAGCACCATCTGCACCGAAGATCAGCCCCCCACAATCCACGAGTCCTGCGTGGGGCCCTTCTGCATTTTCCTGCTTGCCGCGTCTGTCCAGTTGCTTGCCCGTTGGCTAGCGGCCTTTTCGACGACACACCTTTGAATCTTCACTGCTGGTTTGGCTCCTCCAGACTGGCTCCCGCTTCTTTGCAAAAGAGAAGCACCCCAGACCTTCCTGGTCTGCACCAGAAGCAAGTCCTCCATTCTTCGTGGGTTCCGTTTGCCAAGGCTTGGTGAGTCCTAGTTCGACTTCGACGCCGACAGCAAGAGCCTTCGTGGGACAGCTCGCCTCCTGGTCGTCCTCGACGTCTCCTGGTACCCGTGGCTGCTGCGACAAGCTTCACCTCTTCACCTGCAATCTTCACGACATCGCCTGGTTCCTTCCTGGTTCCACGTGGTCACTGGCTAGTGACCCTTCTGCTTGCAGGTACCCTTCCTTCTTGATCCCGGCCTTGGGATCCACCGGACACTCTGCACTGACTGCCTGTCAGCAACTTTCCTTCAGGCATCCATAGAAGTCCACGACGAAACCCGACGCAAGTTCACACCTATGCACCCGCAGCCTATGGGCTAGGTAACTTGGGTACTTCGGTGCTCACAAGGGTAGTGACTATTCTAGGGTCTAGTTTCCGAGTCTCGACTTTCTAGCTACTCCAGAAGTGTCCTAAAACTGCTTATTTCTAACTGCTAGTGATTCTATCGACTTTTACGCATTACGCGTGAGTGTTTCCACTCTGCACCTGAATCCCATGGGCCTCCCACTTCCTAACTGTTGGTAGTGTAGTGTAGCCCCAGCGATTCCCTAGGCCTAGGCCTATTCTATTTCCGTGACAGTGGTCCTTATACCACTTCTTTAGTATATGGTTTGCGTGGCCCCTAGGGCCTAACTGTATTATTTACCTGTGTGACTTAATGTATGCTTAAATAAGACTGTGTTGTACTTACCTCGAATCTCATAAAGAGTGCTGAGGGTTTGACTAGAAAAAATACACTTTATTTTATACATATATCTGTTGTGGTGTCCTTTCATTTGGTATTCAAGGGATTATATATGGTATCACAGCTGGCTTCACATGCCATTCAGAGTTTAGCCTAAGACTGCTCTTGTCCATGCTACCACTAGGATAGCTGGTCTATAAGGTTGACTTTACAACCAATCACCATAAGGGTTGTTTGGACTGATATAAGGTGTACACTAGAACTAGTGACAACATACATCAGGCCAACTTCTCACAACACCCCCCCCCCCCAACACACACACACACACCCTTCAGTGTGCTAGTCTTGTGCATCACGGGAAACTGTGTTTTTGAAACCTCTCAGGAGCCAAATTATCGTCAGAATAAATATTTAAGGTGCGGTTTAGATTTGGCACATAGGATATTACGTCAAAGCGTGACTGATAAGCCGTCCACCGTATTAGATGTGCAGGCAATGCTGTGTGACGTTGTACACCGTCCGTAAAATCCCAAATAAGGTACTACATTCTGTATATAAATTACAACCTTTTTATTTCTCAAAAATCGATCATATTAGTTTAAAAAAAACATGCTTCATTTAAACATTAAAAGTGGTCCAGGATGAAGGCCAAGAGAGAGTGAGCAAGAACCATTAGAAAGGCAGAAGTTTGCACTTAGATCATATGAGCCGGATTACCAACCTCCAAAGAAGTGCAATGCGATTTTGACCAATATTGGCAGCTACTAACCCATACAACAAGTAAGTTAAAATGCTACCGCCGGCCACAGCTTGCAGTGCATGTGCACGAGTGGTGCGCATGCAGCAGTAATCACGCCATATGTCGCCTCTGCTCAAGCCCGCGCCCGCGCACATGCACTGCAAGCTGTGGCCGGCGGTAGCATTTTTTGAAGCCCTTACTTTAAGTCTCGCCAGACCAGCGCAAGCGCTGGGTCAGGCGAGACCTAACAAGTAGACCGGGCCTAGTCAGGTTGGTTTGATCACTCATCATACTCCTTACCAGACTAATTTGCTTTGACTCTAGGGGATTTCAAACTTCATGTGGCGATGGTCTGTATAACAACCGAACAGAAGCAGCGCAGGGAGATAAAAAGGCCTCTTGGTGTTCTGCATGGCTCCCACTCTTGTAATCCTCCCATGCTCCCCAGTCGGCTGCAGCATGGATCCACTGCAACACGTGGTTAAAGTGCATGCTCAAAGACCCTTCCCGTACCTGGATGAGTAAAAGGCAGCAGCTTCCTGAGAAAAGCCTATGCTTTCAACTAATATGTTCTAAGAGGATACACGGAGAGGTACATTCTCATCTCTCATTCTACCTCCAATTCTGTGGTGTGGTAGAACAGTGCGCAAAGTCAATTATTATGTGTCTAATCAGGTGTTATTTTACAGCAAAATTGATTCGTTCTCCGACTGTTTATTTTGGACTCCTAATACTAAGAAAAAGATCTTGCAGATCCAAAGGGCCCTTACTCGGGATCACATTATGATCAATATAAAATAGTTTTAAACTCGTTGTAAGGTTGAAATGTATTAATAGGGTTGAGTGTGCTTGCTTAATGTGTTAAACAGAACCTGTATAGTTTACATTGCACTGAATCAGCAGAGTTTAGACATGACTAGGGGCACATTTTAGAGTTTACCTATACTTGTATGGTGCAACATTTCCCAAATATTGTCACTCAGAACTTGGCAATGTTCGATCTTGGATGGTGCAAAAAGATAATGAATTACATGTGCCGATATAGAAGGATTTAATATACTATCTACATTCACTTTTGAGCATCTTAGATGCTGACATCACTTGATCTCTTCCCATGTATTTTCTGTAGGGTGCAGACCACCTGAGGGAAACGGTTGTATCTAAATAATTTTGTCTTTTTTTCAAACAGCTGCTTTAGTAGTCCAAAAATATAAATTTTTTATGGGACTTAAGTACTACATGAACTTAATTTTGTTTGCATTTATTTAAATTATCAGAAAGGCTGTCAGATGCAGGGCGTGTCCATTCATTAGGCTTGGTACCTTCAACTCTAAAGAATTTTAAATTTCAAGTGTAGCCGTTGAGGGCACCAGAAGCTTTCTCCTCGCAGACGGATCTCACATTATGCTGGATGTTAAATTTGATAATTTCACTTGAAATGTTTATTATTAAAGGAAAAAAAGTTTTAGAATCACTCAATCATGGTTAAAATGGCAAGCTTTAAAATTGCTCTCTAAAAACAGTGTAAGTTATTAAGAACTCCAAATATGGACCCTTCTCCTGCTCTCCATTCAAGGCTTGTGAGGGTGTGGCGAGCCTTCTGTTGCTCGAGTAGATAAAGGATTAATATCTCTTGGCTTGTTGCCAGGTGGGTTATTGCGCCTGTAGTGTCAGAGACAATGTGATTGTGCATTTCCATAACGCATATTGATGCTGGATAAGGAATTTTTCTCCTCTGATGAACCTTTTCTGATTTGTCCAAGTATTGATGAGATGAACCAGAATTATGTATTTTAATGACATAAAATCTGTGGCCTGCAAAAGTAGAATAGTTTGTCTTGATCTTCAACTTTCTAGCATAAGGGGGGTGAAGCTTTATTGAGGGGAAATTAGCTAGCTGCTGAGCACTGATGTGTTCATCTTCACGCTCATGTGATCACAAATGATGCATTCCGCTGCCAACTCGAAACTTGGAACAGGCCGATGTGATATCTGCTTCACTGGTAGTGAGATAGTAACCTTTGGAAACATCGAACCTCAGGTCTTTCCAGAATCTCAAGCCAATCCGAAGACATTTCTTTCCATCTTTTGTGGAAGTTATGGTATGTGAAAATGCGGTGTCCATTTTGATTGCAAGATCTACATGGTGCAAACAGATAGTCTCATCATGGCTGCACTACTGTAACCTGTGCATCTCAGTCCTGCAAACCCTGAACAGGATGGTTCAGCCGAGCAGTTCTTTCATATAGTTTGACTGCAGTGCCAGGTCTAAGGCTGGTCCAGGTTCCATTACTTAATGATTTTCAGTAGTTGTGTCATTGCAGTTCTCCCTCAGATCGTGCTGGTACCGTGAGCTTGTACCAACAGAATACCGCCTGTTCAGACTGGTTGGCAGGAGAATGGAAATTTGTGGTCTCTATTTAGTGAGTAACTTGCCCAAACAGCAACGTCAATGTGCTTAGAACAGTCAACAGGCTACCGAGATTATCAGTTTCATGCAAAATGGTAGGGCTATTTTTTGGCCTTATTTTTTCAGTGTAGCACTAGTGTTCTGTTTTTAATTATTGCTTTCGTGTTTTGTATATTGTTGTTTTGTGTGTTGGCTGAGTGATGGGTAACTCTCCACCATGCTTTTCTCATTTGGAGGTCTGCTTGGTCCCCATGTTGCATGTCGTAGGTAGTAAGAAATAGGTATTCATATAATTACATATATTGTACGTACTCATTCACACACGAGAATTTGGAGTAAACCAGCATGGAGAATACGAAGCAAAACAAATCAAATACGCTTGGTAAGTGTCACTCGAAACTAAAATGGCCCCTTGTTTCAGAGGTGATTGATGGAGTGGCTGCTGTACTATTTAACAGACAGTGACCTTAACAGCATCCCTGCCTTTGTTGGTGGGAAGGCACAGAGCCCTCTATCGTGAGGGGAGGCCTGCCAAGGCATATTGTTGGTCCCTGGACCCCTGAGGGAGAGCTGTGCATCTTGGGTGGCCCTTTGCGTGGTCACTCCCCTAATGCCACTTGTGTGCTGGTCATATCTCGGTCCTCGTGGTTGAAAAAGGTGGCAGAAAGAGGCGAGGCCTTCTCTCGGCTGACATTCTTACCTTGCATCACACACCCAGCTCTGACTAGAGGAAAAATGGGTGCACTGGTCACACAGCATCCACACCTCTAAACGACCGAAGACACTGAAAGAAGAGCTCGAACATCCTATATATTCACACGTTTTCCTTTTAAATGGGCATGGGAGCCGGGTCGTTGTTTTGCGCTGTGTGTGTGCTGCACGAAACTGCCAAAAGTGGGTCACTAGCTGATTAATACATCAACTCCGTAAATTGTTGAAGTTGAGCATTTGAAAACGTTGGTAGCCTGCCACCGAAAAACTGAGGGCTTCTTTTCCAACAAGCCAGCGAGTGCTGCCATGGCTCCACCTCCCTGCCGGCTATTCATCTGCCAGGACCTTTGTGACTCGAGTGCACTTTACAGTAGTAGCGAATGTTACATAAGCGAGGCACGGGTCCCCGTGCAGGACACAACGATGATGCACGCTTTTAGTTGCAAGTGTGCAGCGAGGCACCATCGCGCTTCTGTGAATGGAAGTTAAAAAAACACACCGCTTCGAAGCCGAGCCTTCGGGCTTGTGTGCAGTGCAGAGCGCTATGCGCAAGTTTCCTGTGCAGTTCTCAGATGCAGGGGTTGGCAGAGAGCCCGGGGCTGCACGGAGCCTGCCGAAGGTTAGTATAGTTCTGTGCTGACACAACACGAAACTGAAAGGGTTGTACTTTGTGCTTCTTTCTCCCCGTTTGTTTACACTCTGCAGGGACGGGGGAGTTTTAAACAGTTTTAAATCGAATACTCGACGTTTAATAGAAACGAGACGATCAAAGAGGCTAAACGGGGGCTTTGCTGCTTGCAGGCGCCCCGCACAAGCCACTCCAAAATGTCACTTGAGTTATCTGGCCAAAGTTCAACATGGGGCGGGGGGGGTGGGGGTTGGTTGAAACAGCGACTTCTTTTTCAAACGTACTCGAAAGAAATTGGATTTTTTACATTGTGAGTGGCGAGCAACGGGTGGATCGAACATGTATGCCAAGGTGTTTTTCTTGTTTATTTTTTGTGGTGTGGTGACCTGGGAAATCGCGCAGTGTGGACGGTTTCAGCTGCAAGCAAGAGTTCTTAATAAAGCTGACATTTCTCAATTATAAAGCATGCCGTTTCCGAAAGGAAATGAAGCTCCGGGTATTTAGAGGGAAACCGCCTTTAGACACAAGTAACGAAATGCTGCCAGGGGGATTAAGGATAGGGTTTAAAGGAAAAGTGGATACAATTAATCCGAGGAAGTCTAGGGATGCTAGTTTAACTAGACTTCTTCTAGTGTGGGTGGGGCCTTTCAAGACATGTTGACTTTCACCTTGATGCTAAAGCTGCCCGACACTAGCAGTGACGCTGGGGCTTTGATTCTTTTTGTGCATAATCAATAGAAAGGAACACGAGAAAAACCTTGCATCGGTGAAAACGGAAGCAAGTGTTCAAAAAGAAAAAAAATCAGTGAAATGTCCCAAACGGAACTTTGAGTGTAGGAAACGTCTCTCCATAAACGACATGTAGTGCACGTATTAGTGACCTGTTATGGGCTGTAGTAAAGTGGCTTCCGTCTCTAGACAACCGCGCCGCAACAATATCGCTGACTGGGTGAACTGTTCACATTTACACTCAATATTTATCTCCTAAAATACTTTCAAAATTTGGCAGGCATGAAGGAGATAACTTAGGCCTTAAATAATTCCAGTGTTCCTGTGCTTGTAACAGCTTCATGGTAAATGGTGGGTCTAGTTTTTCCACAAAAACTTAAACTTATAAATTAATTTTGTTCGTAGAATATTTGTATAACATTCTGCACCACTAAACAGATACAAGTGTTTAGAGATATACGAGGAGAAGACTTTGAGCAGCAGCAAGTTATTTTTCTTGAAGGGACAGCAAGTTAATCTTTGTAAGCCTAGCATCAACATATTTGCATATAACGTGCCTTTGTTCCAAAGCACTTTAACTTTTGATAGTAAGTCTAAATGTAAGAGAACATGAGTGGCATGGAACTGGGCGCCCGTGTAGTGTGCATCGCTGAACTGAGTGACAAGAATAGAAGGAATGGTTAATCGCGGCACCAGTGCTTTACTTTTAACATTAAAAGTAAAGCGCCGGTGCCGCGATTATAGCAAAAGTAAAGAAATAGATGTTTGTTTCTATTTCTTTACTTTTGCTATAATCGCGGCACCGGCGCTTTACTTTTAACGTTAAAAGTAAGCGCGGGTGCCGTGATTATAGCAAAAGTAAAGAAATAGAAACAAAGGCGCTTTACTTTTAATGTTAAAAGTAAAATACCGGTGTCGCGATTAGCAAGCTAAAAATGCTACAGCCGGCCACAGCTTGCAGTGCATGTGCGCGAGTGGTGCGCGCGCAGCAGTAATCACGCCATATGGCGCCTCTGCTTAAGCGCGCCCGCGCACCTGCACTGCAAGCTGTAGCTGGCGGTAGCATTTTTTAAAGCCCTTACTAAAGTCTCTCCGAGCAGCGCATGCGCGCTGACTCAGCGAGACCTAAAAAGCTGTTCTGGTTGTCCTGCCACTCTCCCGTGCCAACCTCTACAACTTCCCTCACACCCCCGACCAAATCCACACTCTACACTCTTAAGTTAAGACAGGAGAGCTGCGTCACACAGACATCATCTCTGTGAAAAGCCAATGGTGAGTGATGTATGTTTTTTCCTGTTAGGGGTTGTTGGACTTGGCCCTTTTTGCAGGGTCTTCCCTGAACTTTTTGCCTTCCTCCTATATTGTTTCTGACCTGTTGTTGGCTGTTTTATAGCCATTTTCGCTTTTCACTGTTGCAAGGCTACCTGTTCTCCATAGGCCAGAATGGGCAGTTTGATTATTACATCTTATAATCCTAACTGACTCAGGGAACATGGTAGAAATTCGAATTTAGTATGCCTGAACTCAGGATGATACAATACATCTTTTAGTGAAGTTGGTTTTAACATTCTGTGTTTGAAAATACCACTTTTAGAAAGTAGGTCTTTTCTTGTCTAACCATTCAAACCTGCATCTGCTAGGCTGTGTATTCCTTGTCTGGAGTTTGAGTGACAGGGCTGGGGAATTCCAGGAGACAGGGTGAGGCAGCCCAGTGGTGAATAGAGAGATCTGCATCTAGATGGGAGGGAGGAGTTGCACCTGGGACCTGAATAGAGCTGTGCCTTCCCTCCACAATGCTGGCTCCACCTCCTGTGGTGCGTCTGATGTCTCTGCCCTGCACTCTGAAAGGAAAGAAGGAGTGTGAGAAGTTGGCCTGGCATATGCTGGTCACTAGTTATAGTGGCCACCTTGCACCAGTCCAATTCGACTCTTATGGTAGATAGGTTTAAGACAACCCTTTAAAGAAAACTATCCTCATGGTAGCTGTGGAGAGCAGCCTTCAGGCTAAGTCTCAGAGGAATGTAAAGCAGCTTGTTTTACCTTATAATCTCTTGAATTACCAAATGAAAGGACACCACACAGGTATATATATCAAATATATATGTATTTATTTCTAGACACACTCTACTAATCTCTTAATGAGATTAGAAGTCAGGAACACATTCAAATATCAACGTTTTACAATAAGTTAAGCACAAATATGGCTCGGGCCCTAGGGGCTTACCAGACCATATACTAAATAAGAGGTTTAGGAAAGTCGACTTGCAAAGGGACAAGGCCTAGGGCCTGTAGAATCGCTGGGACTTCACTAATCCACCCAAGGCAGGTAAGTAAAAGACCCACGAGAGACGCATGCAGGGTGAGAACACAGCCGCGGGTTCCCTATTGGTTTCAATGGAGCGAGTCGCGGTTGGAATTTTAGAGTTTTAGGGTACTTCGAGGAAGTCTACAAGCAAGCCACTTACAAGGTAAGTAATTCGAGGTCCAACACACACTAGGGCACCGGAGTGCATGAGTTACCTCACTGTCTTTTGGTGTCGGGTCGCGTCGCTGTTTTCTATGGAAGCCAAAGAAGATTTGCTGCTTGCGAAGACTGAAGAAGTGTCCGTTGGAATCCAAGGCTGGATTCAAGATGAAGATGACCTGAAAGCAGAAGGGACAGCTTCACAGGAGCCCACGGTCACTGGGGACGAGGTAGGCCTCTTATTTTCGAGGGGAATCCTGCTGGAGGCTTGGGCCACACGTGGTCCAAAGCACAAGTTCGTAGAATGTCGTGAAGGGGTTGCACTCGACAATAGTGCACGGTTCCCAGGTATTGCAGTTCCTCGTCACTCGTGGGGTCCACTCGCCTCAGCTCTGCTGGGGACTCACAATGGCCGTCGAGAAGTGAGGAAAACCACTTCCGGGGCTGCAGGGACTTCGGACTCCGGCGGGAGCGGGAAAGTTTGTGACCATTGATTGAAGTTTTTGGTGCCTGCCAAGCAGGGGAGTCACTCCTTGACTCCAAGGGAGAGTCTTCCATCTTCCAAAGGTAGTGGAACGTCGAAGGGTCAGGATTCTTCTCGTAGAGCGTCGTCCAGGGATATCTGATTTGCAATGGCAAGGTTTACCTATCTTATAGTAAAAGCAAGGGAGGGACTAGCTCTAATGACCACTCCTCTAGGAGGGTCAGGGGGGTGGGTGGTTAGTTTCGCGCCAGAGCAGGGGCTGGTAGCCCCTGAACCGGTTTGAGCTGGCATATGCACAGAGGAGCCTACTGCTCCCCCAGTGCAGGACTTCAAAGCACTCTAAGAGTGCAGCCACCCAGCTCCAATACACTAAATCCTGTCTGGAAGGTGGTGACACCTGCCTGTGACAGGATGCCTATTTTTGGGCCTCCTCCCTTGCGAGTTTCAGTCAGCAGCAGGAGGGCAGCCCAGTGTCTGTGCTGGTGGCATCCATTTTGTGATGCCAGGGCTCTTTCAGATTTCTACTGTGTTTCCACAGTGGGTACATGTCGTCCCCTCTAGAAGGGTGGGATCATACTCCCACACCAGTTACTGGTATGGGGGTATGATTTCAAGTTGTTTGACACCAAACACAACATGTTTTGATGCAGTCATTCCAAAGTTAGCATTTACCGGGAGGTTATAATGCACTTAAAGAGTATATGATTTAAACGCATCCACAAACAGCCACAGAGAATAGACTCTGCCAGCTGCAGAGGGGCCCTGCTCAGGCAGAGGCACCCCTTCACATTGTAAACCAAGCACCCTGCCCTCAGGATTGATAGGGCCTGCCTTAGGGGTGACTGATAGGTTTATATGTGTGTGTATGGTGAGATATAGGAACCTATACCTCAGTGAGGAGTGCTAACACTACCTCACCCAGGCTGCAGTAGCAGGCCTGTGGTGTCAGATTTAGTCTGCTTCCCAGGGGTGGCATAATACATGCTTCAGCCCCTGGTAGGCCTGTGAAGTACATATGCCCTTGGTTCCGAATGTACCATATAGTAGGGGCTCATGCAGAGGCACCCCCTCACATTGGAAACCAAGCACCCTGCCCTCAGGATTGATAGAGCCTGCCTTAGGGGTGACTGATAGGTTTATATCTGTGTGTATGGTGAGATATAGGAACCTATACCTCAGTGAGGAGTGCTAACACTACCTCACCCAGGCTGCAGTAGCAGGCCTGTGGTGTCAGATTTAGTCTGCTTCCCAGGGGTGGCATAATACATGCTTCAGCCCCTGGTAGGCCTGTGAAGTACCTATGCCCTTGGTACCTAAGATAACATATTCTAGGGGCTCATAAGGCACCACAGTATCCAATCACTAGTGCATCTAATATGCACACCAGTCATTTAAGGGAGTAAGCAGATAGGCTGGGGTCCTGGATAGCAGGATCCCAGCCAGACTAGTCAAAAACCTTTCAAACACCAGGAAAAAAGTGGGGGCAACTATGCAGTCAGATTCCATCTTCCTACAAGGAGTCATGCAAACAAAGTGCTCCAGGACTGACCAGAACTGGTTTGAACGAGGCAAAGGCCCCTCTGCCCTCAGAGGACAAAGGATTTTGGGGTATAAGTATTGGGACGCTGATCCCAAGAATTTAGATCACTTTGGAAAACAAGAAGAAACCTCTGCTGAGGAGAGGAACCAAGAAGAAAATGAGGAGAGTCTATCCCTGAACCTGGAGGATTGGCCTGCAGGGGTTCCCTGCTGCCAAAGAGAGGAGAAAGGAACTTTGTGTGTACTTTTGCTCAACTTGTGAAGGATCTCCAAGGGCTTGGAAAAGAGCTGTAGTCTCAGGGACAACAGACTTCAACCACCAGCTCCCCAGAGTTCTTTGGAAGTGCCTGCTGCTGTTTTGGGCCTTTTGAGGGACTGCGTGTCGCAAGGAGCTGGAAGCGCGACTCACGGAGAAAAAGCGTGTCGCCATCGCAGCCGCTGCCGTCGCATCACTGAACAAGGGTGTCGCCGCTGTAGCTGTCGCTTTGCACCGCATCACGAGAAGCGCCCCGCAACACCGAAGAAGCGTGTCGCCGTCGCAGCCATCGTAGCTGACGCATTGCACGGCATCAAGGGAAGAGTCCCACATCGAGGAAGAAGCATGTCGCCGTCGCAGCCGCTCGCATCTTGGATGACACCGCTGTAGCTGTCGCATTGCACCGCATCAAGAAAAGCGCCTCGCATCCACAGAGAAGTGTGTCGCCGTCAGAGCTGCTGCGTCGCATCTCTGAACAAGGGTGTCGCCGCTGTAACTATCGCATCGCCAGAGAAGAGTGTCACCGGCAAAGCCGCTGTCGTCCCATCACTGGACAAGGGTGCCGCCGCTGTAGCTGACGCATCAAGCCGAGATCTCTCGCAACATCTGAGAAGCGAGCCGCATCAGGAAGATCTTCACATTTTTAATTCTTTGCACCAAACTTTCATCGCATCACCATCGTTGAAACACTTTCGTTGCCCTGGGTGTCGCATCTAAAGGTACATTGACGTAAAGTGTTGCATTTAAGATCTAAAGAGAACTAAGCTAAATACTACCATCTTAAAGTAACAGTATTGTGGATTTTTGTCGTTTATGGTCTTGTGGTAAATCTATATGAAGAATACTTATTTTTGATATAAAACTTGTGTGGTGTCCATCTGTAGTGTTGTCACTTGGTTACTGTATGTGTTCACAAATGCCTTACACACTGCCTCTGAGATAAGCCTGTCTGCTCGTGCCAAGCTACCAAGGGGGTGAGCAGTGGTTATTTTAGGAGTGTACTCCTTTACTCTGACTAGAGGCGAGGGTCCCTATTTGTCACAAGTACCTAACTATGCCAACTAGAGACCCCCAAGTCTAACATTGGTGGTCAGCGGTGAGAGTGATGGCTGACAGGAATGGAAAGGTGGTTCAGGCAGCAGTCACCTGCATTCTCTCACCTCCCTTAAGATCTGTGGAGGACTGAAAGAGGCAGAAGAAGGTGGGTGTATTTCTTGATATAAATATGTAAATTAATATGTACTTAGGTATCTAAATATTTATTACTTTACTCCTATTGTAAAAAAAACTTTGACTCTCTCCAAGGCACTACCCTGTATTTCACCCTATCCCTCTCTCAATATATTCTCTACCTACACTCCCTGACTCATCCCAAACTTTATTCTACTACTATGAGCTCCAAAATATCCCTTTCTAGACTGTTTCTCTTCTATCCTTCCTTGGCTCACCCGAATCATCATTTTAAAATTATGATCTCCCAAAAAACCTTCTAAATTCTTTCCTCACCTATCCCTCCTTTGACTCATCCCAAACCTCATCTTACTACTATGATCTCCAAGTAAACACTTTCTAGACTCTTCCCTCTTCTATACCTCTTATCCTTTTCAATCCAACTAACAGATTTGCATGTCCACTGTGCAAATTAACTCAAATTTCACTATATGAATTCACCACTGATCCTTTTTGCGTTCCGGAGTAGGGTGCTACTCGCCGAAAAGCACTTCAACGCCTCGTCAGGTAGTAAGCGCTATATAAATGCAATTACAATTTAACCACCTTGCCTGGGTCTCTGGATATACACCTGTTTGACATTCTGAGTTAGGTGATCAACTTCAATCCAAATCAGCAGTTTTTCCCAAACAATTTCTCCAGGTTTCACCAGAAATCATTTTAATGGGGAAATGAGCTTCCCACCCAGTCTGAGTTTTGCAGAATGAATGGGGAAAACATGCAGTAAAACGGAGTCTCCATTTTCCTGCCCATTTCCACAAGCGGAGCTCAGAATTGGAAGTTAAACTTTCCTGGAAAATTGCAAAGTTAAATAAATGTTTTCTATCAGAGTGGTTTTACCTTGCTTTGGACCCACAGAAGGTAGACGGAGGGCTTGCACCTATGCCCAATCAGGAAATGGTACAAACATATGCCACTTGACCCCTATTTCATTCTTAGCTAATGGTGCCAAGGACAGGGAACCGAGCACAGGGTAGGTGATGCACCGGTAATCTACCATTACTTTGCGGCCACTACTACGACTTACCATTACTACGCATTTTTTACTTAGCAGAATCTTTTACTTCGCATACTTTAAGTTTGCATGATTTTACTTCGCATATACCGCTACTTAGCAAAGTCAATTACTTTGCTGACTATTCACATCGTTGTTTGGAAAAGGAGACGCTTCCGTTTCCAAACAACGACGTGCAGCTCTGACAACGCCTGAAGCAGGAGAAGAGAGGAAGCACGGTGAAGCGAGGGACCACGAGGAGAGAGAGGTAAGTAGGCAGTGTAGTTTTTGGGGTTGTATTTTAGGTTTTAGGGTTGTGGTTATGTAGTGTAGAGTAGTGTATTTGGGTTTAGGGTAGTGGTCGTGCAGGGGGTTGTCTTTTAGGTTTTAGGGTTGTGTTTATGTAGTGTAGAGTAGTGTATTTGGGTTTAGGGTAGTGGTCGTGCAGGAGGTTGTCTTTTAGGTTGTAGGGTTGTGTTTATGTAGAGTAGTGTATTTGGTTTTAGGGTAGTGGTCGTGCAGCGAGTTGTCTTTTAGGTTGTAGGGTTGTGTTTATGTAGTGTAGAGTAGTGTATTTGAGTTTAGGGTAGTGTTGTGGTGCAAGGGGTTGTCTTTTAGGTTTTAGCGTTGTGTTTATGTAGTGTAGAGTAGTGTATTTGGGTTTAGGGTCACTCGTTCATCGTTAACTGAGGACGCCACTTGATCTCGTGCATACTCACGGATCACTCATCCTTGCAATTTTATCGGAATTGCTGGCTAACTCTGGATGCTCGGACCTTACTCCCAGTTCCTGGATCGGAGCAAGATACTCGCTTTGCCCGTTTTTGAACTCTAACAGCTACCGTTGCGGTCACACCCGCACCTACGAGCAGACCACCAGACCCTTATTGGACAACAAGACGCGAGTTTTTATTCCGCCATTGACAACGTCTATTTCCCGATCTATTCTCTACGGCAATTTCTTTCAATACCAGGCATGTACATTCTTCCGTCCTGATGATGATCCTTGTATCTCTGTAATAGGATCGAAACGTCGTCGACCCCAATCTATACAGCGTGCACATTAACCTATTACGTAAAAAAGTGCATTGTCTGTATGGAAAAAGCTTAAACACTGGATTTTGTAATTAAGCTCCTTTGCCTTGCCTGTAATGTCTGTTTGTTTTGTATATGTCTTTTTCTCCCAACGGATACAGGACTGTGTCCCACATATGCTTTACTGTTGATTATTGGTTGTATTTTCACTGAAGAATTAAACTGGATGTCCGGCTGGACATTCTTAATATAGTTTCGATTCTGTACTATATTTATTCCCTTTATTCCTTAAACCATTTTGAGGACCACTGTTTGTTTGAAATTAAAAATTTGTGCAGCATTAGTATAGTGTAAAATGGAAATTAGATTATTGGTGGCAAAAACAAGCAGACTACTTGGTATTAAAAGAATTAATAACATGTTTAAATGTGGACGACTAACCATAAGGTGGGACATATTTGTGAAAACAATTTTCTCAGATGAGGCGGATGTAAACATATCTGGGCCCATATAACAGGTAGGGCTCAGTTTAATAGGTGTACCAGATGCAGACCGGATCAGTATGTCTTAGTACAATGAATGTGCTGGCCCCAGTGCAGCAGCAAACTTACGCCTACCCTGCAGGAAGCACAACAGTATTTTTCAGATCGGATGTTTGAAGCAGCCAGTCCACTTTGTACTGTGCAGGTTACACTCTCCGAGGAAGGAGGGGGACACACTTATTGTGTGCCAGCATTATGTGGCCCACTCTCAGTACACCGCCTGATGGGCTTCTTTGCCTCTATGCACAAGTCTAATATGGCATGGGCACATTTGAATGGGGCCACGCCCCTTACAAATGAGGGAATGCTCCCATGAGATCAAGCCCTTGCTACATTTGCACCAGTAGGATCCGTACTATAGAAAGGGCTGCACAAGTGTGTGCGACCCATTCCGTAATACCAAGTGCCCTGGTGGCCCAAAAGGCGGGTGCATACGGCTACTGCTTACCTGAGGCACTTTTGATAATATGGCCTCTGGTGCAATCTATGATGAATCTTATCTCGCCGCTGATAATCATTCATAATATAATCCTACCTAATGGCTTTCATTTTATCAACCTTGGAAAGCAAAGAGATAGAATGGACCCACCAACATCAGACTCTGTGAAGTTCGTTGTACACACAGATCTCTACAGTTCATTGAGCTGCCCCACAGTCTTAGACTAGAAACTTAGCAGATACTAAAATCAGATATAAACCAGCGACGGAAACATGGTGCACTCAAGGACCCTTCTTCAGGCATAATGTAAGCTTTAATATCAGACAGTGTGTATGTTAAATGCAGAGTGACTCACGATTCTATTGAAAATTTAAACACACCATCTTGTTTTTCTAGGCCAGTGGTCTCGGTCCCTGAACTAGTTTCAACTGGAGTATGCAAGAAGGGCACCAAATGTGCCCTTAAAAGCAGTCTAGTGGCACTGGCAAGCGCCCCCCAACCTGTCCCAATACACTAAGTCCTGTCTGGGAGGTGGTCACACCTCCCTGTGACAGGAAACCTACTGTCTTACCTTTTCCTGCTCGAGCTTGGCTCAGCAGCAGGAGGATAGAATCATGTCTCTCATCGGCAGCAGCCATAGTTTGCTGTCTGGGTCTAGAAGACTGGTACCCGGAGCACTGAGGGCCTCCAGAAGGAGCTTTACAGTGCCATTTACAGTGTGGGAGTATGATTCCAACATGTTTGATACCACAACGTGGTTCCTTAAAGCAGAGATGGTCATCGCGTAATGACGCAAAGGCACTCTATGTATCGTAATGGCTGATGCAATGACAACCCAGGAGAATGGACTCTGTAGGTTTTAGGGGTGTCCTGCAGGGGCACCCTCACACTTATAACCGAGCACCGAGCAAGTGATGCTAGCACCAGTTTACATAGGCTGCAATAGCAAGCCTGTAGTCACAATGTGAGCGGTCTCTCATGGGTGGCATAATACATGCTTCAGCCCATGGGAGTCCCCTGGTATACCTATGCTCTGGGTACCTTAGTACCATATACTAGGGGCTTACAAGGATACACCAGTAGCCAATCTGGAGTGTACCTGTGTACTCACCATGTCCAATTTAGGGAAGAAGCACAGAGACTGGGGTCCTGATTAGCAGGATCCCAGTCAGACCACTCATCAAAACATAATGACACCATCAAAAAGTTGGAGTGACCATGAAATCAGATCCTACTTTCCTACACAATCCCCCAAATGTAAGGCGATGAGACTAATCTTGCCCAGTTGAGTCTTCATTTTCTAAGTGTAAATATCTGGAGAGTCCATCTGCATTGGCATGTTTACTTCCAGGCATATGTTCCACTGAAAAGTCCATCCTCTGTAGGGAAATGGACCACCTCAAAAGTTTGGGGGTTTCACCCTTCATCTGTTTTAGCCATAAGAGGGCTTATGGTCCGTCTGAACAAGGAAGTGAGTGCCAAACAGGTATGGCCTCAACTTCTTCAAGGCCCAGACCACAGCAAAGGCCTCCCTCTTTATAGCTGACCAACATTTCTCCCTGGGGTCAACCTTATGCTAATAAAAGCTACTGGTGGGTCCTGTCACTCTGCATTTAGTTGTGACAAAACAGCCCCCAGACTTATCTCAGATGCATCTGTCTGAACAATGAAGGTTTTGAAATAGTCAGGACTTTATAGAATGGGAGCAGTGCACATGGCCTGCTTCAGGTCATAAAATGCCTTTTGACAGCTAACTGTTCACTAAAGTTTCTTGGGCATTCTCTTGGAGATGAGATCATTAAGGAGAGTCACAATGGACCCATATCCCTTATAAAGCATCCTGTAGTACCCAGTCAGGGCCCAGAAAGCTATGACCTGAGTCTGGGTAGTGGGAACAACGCAGTCCATGATGGTCTGGATTTTGCTCTCCAATGGCTGAAGTTGGCCTCCACCTACCAGGTGACCCAAGTATACAACCTTGCTCTGCCCTATCTGGAACTTTGCGACCTTGATAGTAAGGGCCTGCCATTTGCAGGGCCTTTAGAACATTCCAGAGGAGGACCAGGAGATCCTCCCAGGTGAAGCTAAAGACAGCTATATCATCTAGATATGCTGCACTATAGTCTTCCAGCCCTTTGAGAACTTTATTCACCAATCTCTGAAATGTGGCAGGTGTATTTTTCAGACCAAAGGGCACCCTAATAACTTGATAATGCCTACTGAGGGTTGAAAATGCAGTTGTTGGCTTGGCATCCTCAGCTAGTCTGATTTGCCAGCAGTAAGCTCAAATGTACTCAAATATTTGGCTGAAGCCAAAGTATCTATAAGCTCATCTGCCATAGGAATAGGATGGGCATCAGCCCTAGTGACTGCATTAAGGCCTCTGTAGTCCACACGCAACCTCATCTCTCTTTTTACACCCTTGGTGTGAGGGTTTGGCACAAGGACTACTGGACTAGCCCAGGGGCTATCTGAAGGCTTAATGACCCCCAATTCCAGCATCTTTTGGACATCTGTCCTGATGCAGTCTCTGACATGGTCAGGCTGTCTGTAAATTGTGTTCTTTACTCTTCATGGGTACATCAGATGGTATGACTGTATATTTGAGAGAAAACATGTGCTTGTACTGATTGAGGACCTTCCTGCAATCAGCTTGCTGCTGGTCAGTGAGGCTGCCTGCCAAGGCTACTCCTTTAACTGACCCATCAACAGGGTTCTGAGAGAGGAGATCAGGGAAAGTGCCACTCTCTTCCTCCTGTCCCTCAACAGTGGCCACGAGAAAGCTCATGTCCACGCTGTCCACAAAAGGTTTAAGCCGGTTCACATGAAGTACACTGTGGAGAATTCTTGGAGTGCCTAGGTCCACCAGGTAGTTGACCTCACCTTTCTTTACAAAGATTGTGTGGGGGCCATTCCATTTGTCTTGGAGAGCTGCTGGGGCCACAGGCTCCAACACCCACACTTTCTGGCCTTGCTGGTACACAGTCAGGACAGCCTTTTGGTCATGCCATGCTTTTTGAAATTCTTGGCTGGCCTCAAGGTTTTTGCTCGCCTTCTTCATGTATACAGCCATACGTGATTACAGGCCACGTACATAGTCCACAATATCCTGTTTAGGAGGTTTGAGAGGTTGCTCCCAACCCTCCTTAACCAGACACAATGGACCCCTAACTGGATGTCCAAGCAAAAGTTCAAATGGGCTGTAGCCAAACCCCTTTTGAGGAACCTCTCTGTAGGCAAAGAGAAGACAGGGTAGTAATACATCCCATTTTTGCCTGAGCTTTTCGGGTGTTCCATGATCATACCCTTTTGGGTCTTATTGAACCTTTCAACAAGCCCATTGCACTGTGGATGGCAGGGTGTGTTAAACTTATAGTTCACTCCACACTATTTCCACATTTGAGTGATATAACTACACATCACGTTGGTACATCTGTATTTTAAGACCTCCTTAGGTAAGACCACTCTGTAAAAGATTCTTAGGAGTGCCCTGCCTACAACAGGAGCTGTAGTGGTTGTATGGGGAATTGCCTCTGGATACCTAGTGGCATGGTCTACAACCACTAGGATATAACTGTGTCCAGATGCAGTTGGGGGTTCAAGGGACCAACAATGTCAATCCTTACCCTCTCAAAGGGAACCCCAACTACTGGGAGTCGAATTAGGAGGACTTTGTTTTGCCACCTGACTTACCACTGGCTCGGCAAGTGACACAGGAGCTACAAGACTCCTTGGTGTCCTCAGACATATGAGGCCAGCGAAAATGAGGGACAATCCTGTCCCAAGTCTTACTTTGCCCAGGGTGTCCTGCAAGGGGTATGTCATGTGCTAAGGTGAGAAGAAAACCTTTCAAACGTCTGTGGTATTAGCAACCTCCTAGTGGCACCAGGCTTGGGGTCTCTACCTTCAGAATACGGAAGCCCATCCTCCCACTAGATCCTATGGGATACACTGACATTCGCTGCTTCCTCAGCAGCAGCTTGCTGTCTGGGCTGTTCAAGAGAGGTGCAGGATTGCTGCTCCAAACTCAAGGCTGCCGTGGAAGAGCCCCCTGCCCCCAAGAACTCTGCCTGGTCAGGCCCAAGTTCCTCTGGGACAGTTCCTTCACATGGACTGAGAGCACCTCCCTCAGGAGTCTGGTCCTCACTGGGAGTTTGGGAGGAGGATAATTCCTTACCCTTCCTGCTCCTTCTCTTAGGAGCAAGCTGGTCCATTTTCTCAGGATCCAGTGCTTCCTCATTGATGAGCTGTTTGGCCTGGGCCCTAGTTACAGCAAAGACACTGGCAGAAATGCCAATCATTTCTGCATGAGTCCTGAACTCTAATTCAGACTAGGCTGAAGTCTCTAAATCATTGCCTAACAGATACTCTACAGGCAGGTCGGGAGATTCCACAACTCTCTTAGGTCCAGTTACCCCTCCCCAGCTGAGATTCACAACTGCCAAGGAATGATCAGTCCTGGCATTGCTAGCATTAGTTACTTGGTACATTTCTCCAAGTATGATTTGTTCAGGGGACACAAGTTTCTCTGTCACCGTTGTGACACTGATCCCTGTGTCTGTGAAAGCTATTGCTTCCTTTCTATTTATCAAAGGCTGTTGCTTGTACTTGCCCAAGTTAGTCGGACTTACAAGTAAGGTGGCAAGATCAATGCCACCATCACAGACTAGAACAGCCTGAGTTGGTGTAACTAGGTCAGAACCAACCTCAGAACCCAAGGTTAACCCAACTAATTCTTTGGTGGCTGTACTGCCACTTGCACTGGTGTTAGGGGGTGCAGTTGCCTTAGGGACAGTGATAGTAGATTCCTTGGCCTTTGGACAATACCCATGTCTTGTCCAATGGATTTTTACTTTACACTAATAACGCCAAGGTTTCTTTTAGGCTTTCTTGGAGTATTGCGACCCCCCCCCCCCCCCCCCGATGCAGGTTTTTGGGGACCTTGAGAAGACTCCTTTTTGTCATTGCCTTTCTCCCCACCCTTCTGGTGAAGTTAAGAAGAGTCTTGCTTCTTCTGGACACCTCTTACACCATGGGTTTTCTGCTTAACCGTTGTGAGGACCCATTTGTCTGCCTTCTTTCCCAATCAATTCTTGGGGAGAGGTCACATCAGAGTTCACAAGGTACTGGTGCAAAAGTTGGGTCTGACAGTTATTAAGGATGTGCTTCCTCCTTAATAAATTGTACAATCCCTCATAGTCCTGTAGCTTGCTTCTACTTCTATGAAGCCAGCCTTCCATAACCTTATTAGCATTGTCTATGAAATCTACCCAGTCCTGGGTGTCTCTGAACTTAATCCTGTATTGCTCAGTGGTTAAGCCAAACCCTTCTATGAGTGTACTCTTCAGGACTGAACAATTGTCAGCATCCTCTTCACTAACACACAGGATAGCTGCCCACTGCTCTCGAGGGACCTTCTGAACTTTACAGACCCTCTCCGAAGCAGTCATCCATTTATGGATGTCGTCTTCCTCATGGTAAAGAGGGACTATCCTGCTCAGGTTCCTAGTGTCAAAGGATGTTTCCCTGAGCCCCATTGCTGCCACCATGGGCTCTAGTCCCATTCTCTCTAACTTTCTGCATTTCAAGGTTCTCCTTGTCAAGAGCTAACTGATCTCGCCGGCGCTTTAGTCTAACTTTCTCAAGTTTGATCATTTGGTACTTCCTTTCCAAGGAGTTCTCCCTCTTGCTAGATATGGAGGTCCCTAATGAAGTGTCTGAAACACAGGACTCAACAGAAGGAGATCTAGACCTCCTCTGCCTATTCTGAACCCTCCCAGGAGGAATAGAGGTCACTTTGGGGAACCCTGCTGCCCCCTTTTCAGGAGCATCCCTACCCACATTGTCCTGTTCTTCTGCCCTTCCAGAATTATTATCATCCTGATGAAGTAGCTCTAAGAGCAGATTAGTAGTAATATTAATAATAATAAAGAGCTTGTAAAGCGCATGGTTACACTAGCTAGTGTGTCCCCGCGCTGCGGCCAACGATGCTAAAGAGGTGCCAAAAAGAGATTGGGCTAAAACCAAGTACATGGCTTTATATCTGGTAGAGCCATGTCTTCAATTTTTTCCTGAAAATGTTTTCAGATTGTTCCATCCGGAGATCCTGTGAAAAAGCGTTCCACTGTTTAGCGGCAGGGTGGTGGAAGGATCGACCCCCCATTCTCATTCTTTTGATTACTGGGACTTGAACCTGTCCCCAGCCCCAGAACCGTAAGGTCCTGGTAGGAGTGTAGGGGAGCAGTAGGTTGTGTAGGTAAGTCGGACCCTTCCCTATCAGGAGCCGTTGGCTAATACATAGGGCCTTAAAGAGGATTCTTTCTTTTATCGGGAGCCAATGTAAAGAAGCTCGGGCATTTTTGGATGAGACTCTTCTAGGGAGCATCAGGACTAGGCGGGCGGCCGCGTTTTGAATGTATTGCAGTCTTTGAATGGTCTTGCTACTGGCGCCTATATAGAGTGCATTACCGTAGTCCAAGCGAGAGGTGACAAATGCGTGGACTAAAGATTTCCTGGCAGCTATCGGGAGCACATCTAGAGTCTTCCGAAGGCCTTTCATTATTCCAAAGCACTTCCCAGCCACAGTCCTGGTGTGATGGTCAAAGAGAGAGCTTAGAGTCTAGCCACATCCCCAGGTTATTTACCTGTTCATTAGGAGTGGGGGTGGTACCCAGGGTCTGTGGCCACCACCTTGATGACCATATCGAGGGAGTTTTACCCACAATTAGGACCTCTGTCTTGCTGCCGTTCAACTTTAAACAGTTGTTGGACATCCAGACTGCCAACTCTTGTAGGCATGTGGAGAAATTAGTGGCTGCTTCTTCCTGAGATTGGGATAGAGATACTACTAGTTGCGTGTCATCCGCATAGGACAGGACACTAATGCCGTATTTTTCAATGATGTTTGGTAGAGGGGCCATATACAGATTAAAAAGCGTGGGGCTCAGTATAGAGCCCTGGGGAACCCCCTGATCTAACCTGATGTTCTTGGAGTAGTGTGGTCCTTGAGATACTTGAAAGCTCCTGTCCTGTAGGAAGGATCTTAACCATTTCAGAGCAAAATTGGTCAGTCCTCCATCCTTAAGGCGCTGAAGGAGTATGGGATGGGCAACGGCGCTGAGGTCCAACAAAATCAGTGCTACCGTCTGTCCTTCATCAACCTGTCTGCGAATGGTTTCTGTGGACAGAAGCAGCGCCAATTCTGTGGAATATGTTGCCCGGAAGCCCGATTGCGTGGCGAACTTAAATGTAACATTTTTTAATCACTATGGTATTATCTTCGAGAAGGTGACAGGTACTACAACACAAGTATAGGTTAATTTATGGTTGGTCTCCTTATACCCAAATGGTCTGCCATATATTTATATGGTTATTGTATGTCTCAAATGCATTGCTCTTGTCCCTTCCCCTTTCCCCTTTCCCCTTTTCCCTTACCTTCTCTTTCCCTTTTCCTGTTGTTTTCCCTTCTCCCCCCCCCCCCCCTGTTTTTCCTCCCCCCCTCTTTTTTCATCTCAATTTATTGTAATTGGTTTTAAATATTTTTTATATGTTTTGTGGTTATATGCCGGTTGGAATATAATTGTCATCTAAACATTTTTGTCATTTATGCTTTGTCCCACATGGTACTTAGATTATATTATATTATATTATTTTATTCAATGGGTTTGGAACACCATATACAAAAGATTGTTTTTCCAGTTTTTGCATTTTCTCCCCGGGACTTCTTTTTCGTGTCAATGTGATTGTAATCGGTTTGAACTATTTTATATGTGTTTGTTGTTATATGTCTGTTTTAATATAATTGTCATTTAAATATTGTCATTTATGCTTTGTCACACATGGTATACATATTACTTCATCCTATAGGTATGAAACATAATATACAAAAGACAGTTTCCCCTGCTCTTTGTTGTTGGGTCATCTGTATGTATGATATTTGTGTTTTGTGGTAATTATTATTTTTGTGTTGTTAATTGTTACGTGATATTTATGTCGTCTTTTATCTATAATGTTGCAGCCCTGATGAAGTTCCCACTGGCAATGAAATGGGAACGAATTTGTTGAATAAAAGGACTTTTACAAGGAATAAGCGACTCACTTCATCTCATTGACTCTGAAACGAGTGCACCTTCCAACTTCTTTAATATTTGTAAACAGGATATGTATAATTTAACGGCCCAGTTCTTGAACAATAGATATTTGGAAAATGAAGATGTGGAACTACTCAAACCATTCTTTAGACCTTATATCATGCTGCAGTCATGCCTAAGAACTGAATCCAATTCATCGAAGGTGTGTGAATAGGACACTGTTTACTTGTTGTCGGACCGGTATTACTCATTTCTAAATCTGTTTCCCACTGGGTCGGTATTACCACTTTGTGTGTTTGTCACTGTGATGGGGTCTCTGTCCAGGCATTTTTACATTTCGAATCTTTTAGCAAAATGTACTGTATTTACTCAAAATATTTTTTAATTCCTACATTGAAAAGATACAACTTTGTTCAGCATCGAACAGTTCTTTGCTTTTTACCTTTACTAAAGGGGGATGTTGTTTGTTTTGCTGTAAGTTCCTTTCAAAATCTGTCTTGACAAGCCGAAAGACAATGTGGTTTTAAAATTTGTAGTCTTATTACATTTTGGTCATCTTAACCTCTCAGTTTTGTATATGTATTGTATGTATGTTTTACTCTTATGATTATATTTTGAATCAAATAAAGTACCATGATTCAGATTCAGATTCAGAAAAGGGGATGTCATCATATCCAGATGGTGGAAAAAGGCTTATAATGCCTAACCACCCTCCCCTTGGTAAGGTGAAGTTTATTGAATAAAGGAAGATCTATGGGCTTTGTCAGCAGACCCCATACTTTAGTGCCTAGATGGACGTTTTACATCATAGGAACATCAAAGCTCTTCTCCTTGGAAAGATCCCTCTCCAAGTGTCTATATTGAACAACATGCAGCCCCATAATATCAAAGCACGAGTTTCCAGCAGTGCAGCTGTTTTAGCATGTTTTGTCTAGGTGCTAGGGACTGACCAGAACAGAATAACAAGGGTCATTGTTTATCGACCTTGGACATCGTGTTCAGAATAATCTCCAGGAACTAGCAGAGAACACACAAAACAGTCAGTTTTCATGTGAAAGGCACAAACAGAGTCTTGCTAAATAAAGTCATGTAGTAACGTAAACAAAAGCAGCATCATGGCAGCAGAGCTCCTGCTAACTTACCAATGTCGACAATGACCCTAATGGCCATAAAACACCCTTCCCTTGGTAAGGTCGTAGTATAAAGAGAAAAGTCCAAAACAGAGTTCAAAGGTAAGCAGAGTTGAGAAGCTTTTGAAAAACACCAAATTGGAAAAATTAAAAAATTAAAAATAAATTTGTTGCACGGAAAATGTGATTAATATGGAGGTGGTAAATCCACCAAAGTACTTGAACTTAAGAATGCAATTCGTTCCGAAAGGTCATCCCTATCATTAGTAGAAAAAACAGGATGCCATCCAATCAAGTAGACTGAAGGAACAGACGTGCTCCTCGTAATCCGTTGCTTCCAAGAGCATTTCCGGACAACTTGCGTGATATTCGATGAAACTCCGCTGCAAGAGATTCTGCGCAGCCACACAGATATTCCATTCTGCCAAGACTCCAAGTGCAGCCGCATGTGCCATACGTCCATCCCGTGAACAGGCCTGCTCATGGGCCACTAAGGGACCCATTACTGGTCATAATCAGGGTTTGAACAAGACGTATTTGAGAGACACAAATCCAAAGCCCAAGAGAAGGGGCAAAGCTGACTGACAGTAGAACACAGGTTGCACACAAGTGAAGTAGGCAATGTGAAAAGTTAGTCCATAACTCACGCTAAGCGTTGCTAATGGCAAGCATCCAAAAAGTTGTAGCATTCGGTCACGGTACAGTTGCAATTGGCTTGCTCTGTGCATTACCACAAGCTGAGCAGCCACTGCGTAGCAGGAACAGAAGAATCAGGATTATACCAGCTAGCACTAGTAATCATGGAACCCTCCGAAGATGCTAGAATGAATAAATGCCGGTATTACTCCAAATATCGTCTGAAAAGAGGTCACAAGAGGTTGTTTATCTGACAAGCTTAAAAAAATTGGCAAGGCCGTTGTTATCAGACGCATTAAATATCTGGTGTATAAGCTCCCCAAAGTGAAGTGGGAGGTTCGTGTTGAGGAGATGTTCTAGCCACCTGCAAAAGCGAAGGTCTCTCGAGACGAAGTGAGAACCACTTTTTGTTGAAACAATAGCGCTTTGAGTCTGCTTAATTTGTTGAAATCTGTTTTCAAAGTCGGAATGGAAGGTCAAATGGAGCTATCTACTTTCCCATGAGGGGCGAGAAAGCACATTGCTACAACAAGTAACACGTTGGGAAACTGTTACTATTTACGGGAATCCTGAACGTAAACCACAGCAGTGTAAAAGCAGGAATTATTACTGGGACGGGAGTTCCTTTAAAAAAACAAGCAAGATTAGGCGCTGATACATTACAAGCGCCGTGCAACTTAATGTGTTTACAAACTAGGGAATGTCCTACTGTGGATTCACAGTCCTCCCCTGTCAGGAAAACGTCCTTATCCTCCCGTTGACATCTGTAAGTGAAAGGTAGGGACCATAATTCATGGAGAAACGTACTCCCTAGGGGTTCAAAGCGGTCAATTGGGAAATGTTTCATACAAGATTTAAATTGAAACAGCGAAAATGGAAGAGTGACATGAATTAACCATACAGCTGAATCTGTCTCCGCCACAGAGAATGACAAGTGTTCTAATCTTTTAATGTGTAATAGCGTGTAAGTAGCATCTTTCATGGACATAAATCTATGTTTATCAGTTAGATTAAATGGTAAAAACAAAGCAGAAGCCGTTAAATAATCCTGTGGGACTTTTCCCATTTTGAGAGTCTGCAACGTCCATGCAAACTGCATCACTGATCGTAATTGATTTTGACCATGGTAGAACACAGATACATCATTCTGAACAATATCAATAACAGATGAAACAATATTATCCAAGGTATAAATGCGTGAAGACAGTGTATTAATACTATTGTCGACCACTGCAAGAACTTTTTCTAAATTTGCTTTGTCAATTTGGTGTAGGCGAAACGCTGCCTCAATCTGCGAAAGTTTCCATACTTCATTGTAAGCGGCATAAATAATTCTCTTTGTTCTAGGAACCCTAGGGCTTCGAATAAAATGAGCCAAATTAATGTCACTTGACAAGAGTGACAGGTGTTGTTTTACTGACGACAAAGTGGACTGTTCCAACCATTGTTGGCACAATTTACCCACCGAATTTGTGGTGACCGAATGTGAATGTGGGAAGCGAGGATCTGGTCTAGTATGTGTGAAGCCAGGCGTTGCATTATAAAAAAACGCAGTTGCCATGCATTTGAATTGGTTTGTCACACCAACCATCTGGTCGGGTCAACATCAGAGAAATTGAAAGTGCCATTCTGAAACAAAGTTTGCAATACACCGGTCGTGTAATTAGTGTGTGTACGCCAACCGTCATATTCCGCTAAAGACGGAATTGATGAGACATTGAGATTTTTGGCAGTTGCCACACCAAAACAGGTAGTTTGGTGCACTGTATCATTTAAAAATAATATTTACGTCGGAATTAGACAGGCACGATGCAAAGCTTCAGTCTTTTGAACCTGCCACACCTTAGTGCCCCAGATTGATTTTAAATCAATGGTCTCTCGCCAGTGCTCATATCCCTGTACTGTCAAAGCATCCTTAAAGGAACTGGAGTAGATTAATTTTGTGTGGGTCAGAATAAATTTGGATTGAGGTGACAATTGCAATTTAAAGAAATAGAACTCAGGATTGGACGTGTCATAATCTGTGAAATAGGTGAACTCATCCCTAAGGGTTTTAGAACTTCCCTGTAAGGGGGTTGGACAATGTTCCCTTTGTGTGTAATTAAAAACAGGTCTTAATGTGTTTTTCTTATGTAAGAAATGATGGCCATAGTGTTGATAACAGAATAAATCAGCCTAATTGGCAGAATTTAAAAACAAATCTTCAGTATCAAAAGCAGCACAATATTTTAAATCCGAAAACAAAGAATGTACCGCTTGTACATCCCAATCATCAGAATGTATGTCCTGTGTTACCAAATCTCCTAATGAGAAGTGAAACACGTATGGTATGTTGAGGACCTCCGTCGGACCATGGATTTCGAATGCCACTTTATCCCAAACGATGCCGTCTGCAACCGGGAAAGCTGAAATGTTGACAAGAGTTTGATCACGTTTCATGATATGGGATGATGTATGAGTGGCCAGAATCCCATCGACCAACTTCACAACAGAGCGTTCTGGAAAATAATGACCATCAATGAGCAAGAAAAATACTGTCACAAATCCAATAGACATGAAGAGGAAAATCAAGATAAGTATCAACCAAATATAGGTCCAGGGCGGGACCAGGTGAGTCTTTTTGAACCAAGAGATGAAAATACTTGTTTTTGTCGGTGGAAGCACCAATGTGGAAGACGAGGAGGAAGAGTCATAAGAGAAGCTCGTACGGTCCCCAAAATAACAGTTTGCACCCACGTTCAGGTGGTAGGGCAGCATCAGTTAGGTGTTGTCGATGACTACTTGGCACTCCACTAAGGGACTCCTCCGGTGTGCATGTATACTCAACTTCTGCGTTGGAAGAGGATGAAGGCAGAATAGACAAAAGGTCAATAGTAGTTTCCATCTCACCCTCAACGACACTGAGAGGGATCGAAAAGGCTAAATGCACCGGATTCAAAGAGATAGCGTTGCAAGAAATTGCAGGAGTTACACTATTCAGAATCGGCCAGACGGTGCAGTTTGACATTGGCCCCTGAAATGTATTGGTTCTCTTTCTGACCAGGCAAAGGTGGAAGTATCACTGTACACGTACCCCTCAATCCAAGTACTGGGATCGGTTCCCAATAAGAGGGACCAAATTCTTTCTTGTTCTCCAGCTTTTCTCGTACCAGATCTCCAATCTTAGGGAGCCAGCCGGTGACCGGAATCAGCACCGCCGTGTCATCGGAAGAGGGCAAATGTTCAGTTGCGTAGCTGTCACAGGTCTTCTGTAGATCATGTAACACATTAGAATGATTATCTACGTCAAACGTTGCGGCAGCCGCCACAACGTCTAGACCATCAAGGTCTGGCACAAACATTTTAATGACAAAGAGCATTTTGTATGGGGTCCACCCACCCAGAGATCTTCGAGGGAGAATATTGAGTGCATGTTGAACTCCATACAAATGGGCCAGCCAGTACCTAAGACCCTAGCTGTCAAAGATTGCTTTAAGTCACGGTTCATTCGCTCCACTATAGAATTGCCCTCAGGCCTGTATGGAGACGAAAACTGCACCAGCACCCCCATCGACTTCATCGCGTCCTTGTACGCCTTAGAGGCGAACACTGGACCTTGGTCTGAATGGAAGGTGCCACAGGCAAACGTCCCGACAAAGCCGCGCAAATCTCTAATGACATTTCGAACGTCAGCACTGCGTTGTGGCCAAACCCATAGGAATCTAGTGCACAAATCAACTGCAACAAAAATAAACTTATATGCAGTATCAGAAGACAATGGACACTAGTTGTTATATGGCACAGATGTTTATGGGTGCATTCTGTAGTTACTAATTATGCAATATGAGACACAGATAAAAGGACTGGAATATGTAAATGTATTGCTGAAATTGCAGATGCATTGTTGGTTATCAAAGGCAATAAAATATGTTAAAAAAAAGATCAGAAGACAATGGACCGCAGTGATCAAGATATACACAGCCAAATGACTGATTTGAAATACAGAGCTGTGTTTGCGGTGGACGTGTGACCGTAGACAGTTTGATTTACTGACAAATGTCACAAGAAAGTACATAATTACGGGTTTGTTTATATAAACCACGCCACCAATATCGTTGCTGTAAAATAGAGACAGTCGCGGACACTCCGAGATGTGCGGAAGCCATGCCTTCGTGTGCGGCAATGATCAAAGCAAGTCTGCGGTCCATATTGGTAATCACCCGATCCCCAACTGAAGGTATTTTGGCATAAGGAAATTGTTCGGGAGATAAATGATAAGAGTACTTCAAAGGGAAGCCCTTGGGATAAGCATTTCCATCCTTCGTAGCAGCTACAGCTGCCAAAATGTCATTATCTATTTTAGTCATGGACTTTGTAATTGCTGCAACGGAACACGTGGCTACTGCAGATTTGGCTGCCTCGTCAGCCAAAAAATTACCAACAGCATGTGCTCCCACACGCTGATGGCCAAGAGTATGCATAATCTGTGTGAGGGGCAGACGTTGTTTAAGTTCCGCCACTCTCACCCAAACCGTTTTGTGCTTTATTGCACTGCCTTTAGAGTCTCGATAGTTATTCTGAGACCAAAAGAATAAGTTGTCATTAAAAGACTGAACACAGTAGTAAGAATCGCATACAATAAGAGTATTCACATTAGGAACTGCAAACTCGAGAGCACGCAGCTCCGCCAATTGTGCGGTACAGTCCCCACGTGCCTGTGTATGCACTATGGAAGACTTAAATTCTCTTTTAATAATTGAACCAGCAACAATAGCGCAAGCAGCAGAATAAGCGTGTTTGGACCTGATGGCCGGCTGAGCCGAGCCGTCGGTGTAAATAATACATTTGTATTTGTCCAAAGGAACCAAAGACAACGGAGGATGAACATGTTCATACTGTAAAAACTCCTGTGTCTGAAGAGCAGGATCAAAGATAAACGTGACATCGGAAGATGTCAACGAAGTAGTCCATTGTATCCAACGGGGATGTAGGGCCAGATGTACAACCTTGTTTGCAGCCGCAAACGGGAGACTCGCAAAATAGCATTTGCGACACTCGCAGTTTACCACCTACTTCAAGTAGGTGGTAAACCACTTGCAAAGGAGTATGTGGGAAATTTGTTTTTAAGAGCAGGCAGAGGTCCCAGAGACCACTTCCTGCCCTTAAAAAACATGAAACTGAAAAGTTTCATTTTTCATTTTTAAATGCATCCGGTTTTCCCTTAAGGAAAAAGGGCTGCATTTGAGAAAAAAACTGCTTTATTAAAAAGCAGTCACAGGCATGGTGGTCTGCTAACCCCAGCAGGCCACCATCCCTGTGAATGCTAGCCATTCCTAAAGGGGTCGCAAATTGCGCCAGCCTCATTAATATTAATGAGGCATGCAATTTGCGACCCCATTAGGAATTGCAAACAGTGTCTGAGACACTGTTATGCATTCCAATTAGCGAGTCGCAAATTGCGAGTTCCAAATGCAATTTACGACTCGCTAATTGGAGGGTCATACATCCGGCCCGCGGTGCCTTAGAGTTTGGTACACTTGCCTTAGTCACTGCTTCTAAAGCAGGGAAAGGCGTGACCATAAGAATGCGTTTTTCCTGCGCCAGCAAGCGTTCTTTTAGAATCACAATTTGGACTGCCGTCAACATTTTTTAAACATTGGAAAATCGCATTTCAGCCGCAGTGTACAAATGTAATTTGTATGCAAAAGGTACTGTGTCTCCCTCATTAAATGTCAAGTAAGTGAAAGCCACCGTCCCAGGCACTAATACGTATCACTAAGTTCGTGGAATTATCACGCGTCAAAAAGTAGTTAGTTGCAAGCAGATCTGATTGCAAAGATTGTAGAATAGTGGTATGTTCCGGAAGCCAGCTTGCAGAAGAATATGTTGGTTGTATCAACGCCTAGAGCGGTTTGATACGCTGGGCATAATCACGGATGTAATTCCTCCAGAAATTGAAAAATCCCAGTAGATTCTCCAGAAAGTGGGTGGCTAACCCCCTACCTTCATTACTGAGCTTGTAGTCCAAAAAGAGCACTGTAAAACAAGCGATGTGTGATTTTGCTAAATTGAATTTGTATCCATAGTCAGCAAACGATAAAATGATGCGGTTGAATCGGACAAGATGCAGCATGGGGTCGTCATCCGTCAGATAAATATCATCTACGTACGAAAACGCATCCGGATCTATGTCGTGAAATAAAGACACAACACATGCGGCAAAAGCCCCGGGGCTATTCTTAAACCCCATAGGCAAGCATGTACATTTTTTCTGATTTCCAACGGCGGTAAATGCTGACAAGTCACGGCTCTCGGGAGCCAAGTTGTGTCTGTAGAAACCATTGGATATATCCATTGTAGTTTTGTATTCCTAAGAATAAGGCTGTTCACAACCGCTGAGCTGTGTGTGTTTTGTACCGCAAATGTACGACAATGATTATTCAGATTTCGATAATCCAATACAGTGCGAAATGAACCATCAGGTTTCGATACTGGAAAAAGCGGATTATTCGTCGGTGACATACAGGATTCAATCACTCCTTGATACTCCAACTGTGCCAGAATGTCACAAACAGAAGCCTTGGCCTCTCGCTTGATTGGATATTGAGGCTGTGGCTGATATCCCATGTGCCGATGAATATCTATCCTAGCTCACCTGATTACGGTATGCCACTGGGGCAAGGGCCAAAGCCCACTCAGATGCATAAGCCTTTGCATGTTTCACAGGGACGTAACGCGAATAACTAGAAAGTATCACGTCCTCCCCTCTAGAAGCGGCTAGCATAAATGGTGGAGGCCAATCTGCCTCCGCCAACAAAATGTCGTATGAGGAGGTGAGATTTTCGCGGACAACCGCTGTGATTGTACGGTGTATATCACCTTCAATTTGTAAGACGATTTCATAAAGTCTATCCGGGGGGTAACTCGTGTATCAGCTGTTTTCACTGTAATAAACATATCGGTTGCTCTCGCCTCCAGACAAGGAGGCAGTGCCTCCCACACGATGATAACCTCTGATGCGCTGTTGAGCAGAGTCACTGCCCATGTCTAATCTAATTTTTTCTTCTGATACGGGGGCCTAAAACGAGGCCGCTCCTCCTGTTTGGCTTTAACGTCAAACTGTCGAGGGAGATCCCGTTCCTGCTGTGTGGTCGGACCTTTACCACGATCCTGGCGCTCCCCACCACCGACTTGAGAGACCAATGTGTCCTGTAAAGAACGAGGAGAGCGCTGATCAGAGACTTGAAATCTATCAGGAGTCTTAATTTTCGAGCAGTCGCGCAAGTCATAAGTACGCTCAGAAGACTCAGGTGTCGGTGAACCAGCGCACAAATGCTGCTTCTGTTGCTGCTGCCCCTGTTTTTTATTTTTCCAGTTCTTTTTGGGAAAGAACGGGCACCCATCCTTCTCAGTCTAGGCTTTTTGTTGAATTTGAGCTTGAGTTTGCGTTCAATAATCTTTGGCAATTTGCGTTGCTTGCCTGCGTCAGCAACAGCCTCCAAGCGTTCTGCCACCTGCAAGCTTACAGCATCACCCTTAACATTATCAAGGATCATATCGGAAACAATATCAAACACCCCCACCAGTCTTATTCCCAACTCCAGGGCCGCCTCGGCCCCATGTTCCTCCTGAACACGTTTAATCACAGAAGGGAGAACGGTCATTGAGGGGGTCCCTAAACACATCGAATATACCGCTGCAAACACTTTACCCCAAGTGTTACAATCAGCTAATTCAGAAGCTATGCCTTTAGGTAAGTTCATGGTCAGGATCCTGTGTTTCTTCACAGGTGAGGTATTGGAAAAACAGCTTTGAGTTGTCCAAACTTTTCAGCAAGCCAATAAGGAAGTTTGTCCTTATTCTGCGAATGCTTGCCCATTACAAAATTAATCATGAGGGGACTGGTGATCTCACCACCAGGTCACAGTGGTTGCGCAGCAACGCCAGGTGGTCCCACCTGGTAGTTGCGCAACATGAACTGAATAACAGCTCTATGAACGCATATTAACGAAGTATGCAATATGCGTAGCTCTGTGCCTGTAGCATTGAGATAGCTTGAGTGAGGGGTATACCCAGCCAAAACGGGCTACGTGGCCCCATCTATTGATAAGGGGACTAAACGGACCGGTGTCATTGGGTGAGGAAGGGCGCCATTAAACCATATTGCATGTTGCCAAGCCGTTAGTGGAACTTCAAGAGACCTAAAAGGTCGATAATTCTGAGGAAGGGCCGTGGCAGTATATCCGTGAAACAAATTATCTGTCCAATCAACTGCCGGACAGGTGAACCAAGAATAAAACACCTTGAAGCGATAAGCTGCATTTGCTTCAACTACGAAAATAAGCGCAACACCAGCAGCAGGGACTCCATTTTGAGTCAAATAAGCCGTGACCGGTGCCCGTTGAGGCGGCGCTATGGCAACCGCCATGACGAAAGAAAAAAGTGAAACAACCTATCTGCAGCAGTGCAACACTGAGTTTAAAGAAAGAGAAAGACCTTTTAAAATTCAAGCTTGACAAACCTATATTATATCACAATATAGGAGGCTACACCGTCACAACCGTCTCCGGAAACAGATGTGAGGGGTGATATAAACAATCACTACTCCGGAGTCTCGCGGATAAGTACCAGCCCAAACATTGGGAGCCATGTTGCGGGAATTCTGCACATACACAGTACTATGCGCAGGAAAACAAGACCTTGGTGTATAGGGGCTGAACCTTCCTACCACCTTAGTACCCAAAATCCCAAAACCGAGTAGCTATAGTGTCTCATTCGTTTTCCTACATAATCAAGAAGCTACAAATGATTAGACAACCCAGAACACAACACTCCCAACTCTCTCAGGAATCCCGGTAGCAAGACAACCCTTTCGCTCACACATTCGTACTTGTTGACAATAAGAATGATCAGAGTCACCGTTATAGTTCAAAATGTTTATTTTAATTATTGTGCTCTATAATGCAGTATACGAGCCACTTCCAGCAGTGAAATGCATAAACCAAAACATTTAGCATTGTTACAATTCCATAGAATATATAAGGGGATGTCATCATATACAAACAGTGGAAAAAGGACTATATGGCCTAACCACCCTCCCCTTGGTAAAGTGAAGTTTATTGTATAAAGGAAGATCTCTGGGCTTGGTCAGCAGACCCCATACCTTAGTGCCTAGATGGAAGTTTTACATCATAGGAACAGCATAGCTCTTCTCCTTGGAAAGATCTCTGTCCAAATGTCTATACTGAACAACATGCATCTCCGTAATATCAAAGCACGAGTTTCCAGCAGTGCACCTGTGTTAGCATATTTTGTCTAGGTGCTAGGGATTGACCAGAACAGAATAACAAGGGGCATTGTTTATTGACCTTGCACATCGTATTCAGACTAAATTTCAGGAACTAGCAGGGAACGCAGAAAGCAGTCAGTTCTCATTTGAAAGGCACAAAAGGTCTTGCAAAATAAAGTCATGTAGTAACGTGCGCAAAAGCAGCATAATGGCAGCAGAGCTCATGCTAACTTAGCAATGTCGACAATGACCCTAATGGCCATATAACAAACCGTTACATTACATATTCACAAACACATTTTACTTGCATAACAAATTGTCACTAATGAGATGCATGTCTCAGCAAACTTGCACTGCTTCCAAAGTGAGAATGTGAATGTACAAATGCTGGAAGTTCTCTGCGTACTAATCCCTTTTTTCTTATCTAGTTCTGTACACACCTGGTGGGCATGGCAGAGGAGTGGGAACTGGGCAACTTTGTACCACCTCGCCTTTCTATTGTCACTTTGCCCCTGAGGCTCATACAGACCATCAACCAGATCCTCCCTCTTAGGTACTGCCCTAACCAGGCTCCCCAATGCATGTTTCTACTTGGTGGGGGAGACTGGGGGGGTGGGGTCGTGAGAATAAGGATTGAAATCTGAAAGAGCTTAAGTTGATTTAATGGTCTTAATGGTGTGAGGATTGTCTTAGTTACCATAGACAACTTATGGGTGCACCAACACTAAGACGGTGTAACGAGGGGCCTTGCTTCAATGATCCAAGATTCTCTCATTCAGTCCGTAAATATAAGCAGCTTGCTGACAAGTGACTTGCAACAAGCATTTGATGGGATGCTTGTGGTACTCATAGCCACTGTTGAAATTCCCACTCTTGTTATCTCAGGAGCTCGGGGATCACGATTGGAGCCCCAGTGCCCGTGGCAACTCAGCTCAGATTCATGCGACTCTAGGCAATAGCTCACTTAATCTCCCCGACCGCCTCCAGCACCTTGAAACCCTAAAGAGGGTGATATGTTCGTGCTTTACAAATAGAAATTATTATTATTTATTTTTCACCTATGCACTTGGGACATTATGCAATATCACCTGACATTGTTCTCCGTGATGGGATATACTATGACGGCAGAACATTTGAAACCTTAACGTATTGTTCCACCACTTCAACCACAATAACTACTACTCTTAACAGTCCAAGTCATTGTCTCTTTTATTGTCAAGGCGATGAATTCCCCCCCACTATTCATACTTTAGCAGCTAGAGAAAATTGCAGGAAAAAGCTTGTCATAAACTCATCATGTGCCTCCTAGTGAGCCATCTGCCTGCCTAGTCGAAGGTGGCTTTGTTGACACAGTTGTTGACAATAAGAGGCTCTTTTTTTTGGTGTCAGCATTAGGGATTTCAAAAGTGCTGTCACCGAAAATGGTCTTGTCAATAGGCCTGGGCAGTGAACTCCGCTCTGTTCGCTGAGTTTTCTGCACTCTGCGGAGCACATGGAGTTCCGAAAAACTCCTCTCCATGAAGCAGGGTTTTTTCAACTCTCTCACTCACCAACATTAAGTTGGCATATGAGGAAAATCCAAAGCTAGACCACCTCCCAGCAAATTTCTCAACGCGGGCAGTCGTGGATGGTTGTGACCGCTCGCATTGAGAAACCATCTGTTTGTGTTGCGGTAGCTGCCGCTCGGGTACAACATCTACTCGAGCGATAGAAAGAAGCAGTGCCCTCTTGCGCTGCGCATGGTGCTGTTTGTGCTGATTTTCTAGGGCGGGACTCACACCTGGCACTAAAAATCTGTGTGAACGGCACAACCTAATGCACTCCATCGATTGCGGAACTCCACGTAGTGCGGCAGAGTTTTTTGGTCACTGCGCAGAGTACCGCATAGCAGACCTCTGCCTAGGCATACTTGTCAACAAGCCTGAGGAAAAAAAGGTCATGCTGCAGACAATGGGTGCTTTTTAGAAGGTGTATACCCTGTTGACAAGGTGACTGGCAAACTTGCCTGATTGTTAATTGCTTTTTATCACAGAACATATCCTCAACAAGAAGGCACTTGAGTGTCAGGCATCTTATGTGACTGTAGACGTTTCACTGGCTACTCATCTGCAGACTTTTTTTGGCACCTCATCTTCCTGCTTAAAAGCACTGGGCAGTGGTTGATCAAGTAATTGTGACTCTTGGAGGCAAAGATTGCTTTGAAGTCTTGGCTACAGACTTCTCAGAGTAGGCCTTTGTAGGCTTACCATAATTGGCAAAGCTATGCTTCCTTTTATCACTTTTAATGTTTTGGCTGAGAAAGTCTTACAGGTGTCTCATTTTGTCAGGATTAGGATCATCTTCATACAGTGAGTGCACCACAGGTGGGGAAGAGGAAAGTTTGAAGGGCGGGGGAGTTGAAAACTGCATGTCCATTACAACTAGACCACATACGCAGATTAAGGTATGTTCATCACTTTGTGGTTAAAGTGAGACCTTCAGGGGTATGGGCGGTAGGTAGTGCTAGTAGCATATAAGACCCTTTCCACAGAGAGCAGGTGCCTGGCAATGTCTCCCTCTTTCACTTGGGTTTGCGTCCATATCCGTTTCCTCTCATTTGTTTTTAGGTCTCGCCTGACCCAGCGCATGCGCTGGTCTGGCGAGACTTTTTGAGAGGGCTCCAAAAAGTGCTACCAGGCCAGCCTAGAGCTACAGTGCATGTGCACGGGCGCGCGCGCCGCGCTTGACCGAAATTACTTTCACTTTCACGGCCGCTTTGATGTTTGATCGCGATCACTTTCGTGGCCGCTTGGCATAGCCAATAGGTCTCGCTTTTGGGACCTTATAAGTATTTAGTTATGCAACTGTTGCATGGCTAAACACTTATAAGGTCCCAAAGGACGAGACCTATTGGCTATGCCAATGCTTTTTTTTAATGCACTTCGTGTGTTTTTTTCGGCCACTGGGTTCTCCCATATTTATCTTTGACGTCCCCTAAACGAGCTCAATCATGTAATGATCTTGTACTTTTTGGTATCATTCATAACTGAATCTGAATCTGTTCCATCTGTCCTTGTTACTGTCACTGTTGTACTTTGTTCTCCAACACCTTAGAAATGTTTATTAATTGTATGCAAAGCTCACAGACACCCACAGGACTGGTCTACGCTACAAAAAAATGGCAAATAAAATAAATAAACATAATGTGCCTGGCATCAATGCAGAGTACTACAATGCTTTCTAAAACTGCATTTTGTGCCGCCAAGACTGCTGTTGTGCCTCCCAGCCATATCTAACTCCCTTTGCCGCCCTCTCGACAGCTTATTTTCTCGGAGATGCCGTGATTGATGGGTGACGCACGTCAGCCCTTTCCTTTCGAGCGCGCGGCGGTCTCTGCGGAGAGTGACAGCCGCTCAGACCAAGAGCGCGACTTCCAAAGGAAACAAAGCGAGGGGCCCTGACTGTCACCGCACCCACCCTCGAGTCTGCGGTTTAATGGACTATAGGATGTGGAGAGCTCCCTTCTTGGTCTGAATGTTCCGCCACATCTCACTGATGCCTTAATTTGCATCCCCCCACCACCCGCCGATCCTGCCTCCGGAACACAACCCCCTTAGCGCTGCTGTCAACAGAAAGAGGAAGCTAATTACTGCTCTGCCACCCTCGGTCACACGTCTGTGGTGGTAACGCAGTGTGTACAGTCTTTAAAAAGGCAGCGCTGCTGCTGTTGATTGTTTTGCCGCTTTCCTACGCACTCGCCTCGGCTTCACATTAGAGCACAACAGGGTCTCCCCACCCCCGCCTCATCCTTCAGATATGGGGTGTTTCTTCTTCCAAAATGTCAACCCCCGAGAGCCACTTACCCTGGTTGGTTTGATCACCTGAATATTATTGAGCTCCACAGTATGGAATGAAGGTAGACTAGTTTGTGGACCTGGCAATTTGTAACCTCCTACCTAACCTAGAGGTGGGTGACCAAACAAATTAACAGGGAGACCCGAGCCGGGGGTCTGGGTAGGCTCGAAGAGCTTGTGCACAAGCCGAGCCCTGAAAATGATTGACATATAAACTTTGCAAAAAACACCATATAAATATATGATAAAGAACACCTAAAAATTCTAATAACGAACATGCAAAAATGTCTGAACTTAGTACATCTGATTATATCACTACATTAAGAGGATCATTTATAGGAGAGGGGGCAGCTGGCCCACTGACAGCTTGAGCCAAGCTCCAGCCAGATGTTTGGCTCTGGTTCAGCTCGTGTCCTTTTGGACACTAGAGTCCAAAACGAGCTGATCTTTAATGTAGCTTCTGCGTGCCACCCACGCTCTAATCCATGGGGACAAGAAGAAAAAAAACACATTACATTTTGATATAAAACAGGAGAGTGAAATCGACATCCGTCTATTGGAAGAATGGCACAATGTGAAATCAGAAAACCTAGGAATTTTTCAGGCTTGACCAAATTGTATGGTCCTATGCAAATATGTTAGTCTACATCACCCTGTTACCTTTTTTTTAGTGCCTTTGCGAGAACCTTGAAATACATGTGTTCTGGGTGTGTGCTATACTAGCACCTCCATTGTCCCCGATATGAATAAAATATAAATGTTGCTCCATGTAAAAACCACGCCACATGCAGGGTGCAGATGACAAATGACTTGCCACCTAATTCACTAATGGCATTGCTGTCGTGGAGAGTTTTATGAGGACATAAACAGGAACATGTCACTCACAATACAAGAGAGCCAATGGCTGAAATAGGCTGAAGCCATTGCTCCATGCTGTATGCTGTGGTGGGCAGAATCAAAATGTGAATGAAAGCTGAACAGACTAATATACGAAAAAGGCTAACCCAAAGCTCCTCTTTAAGTATATGTGCATATTTTTGGTTAATAAAATAAGTATTAAATTCGTTTAACGAGACAGCTAGGGTTGTCTCCAGGCCAGACCTATAACAAGCATTGGCATAGCCAATAGGTCTCGAATTTATAAGTGTTTAGCCATGCAACAGTTGATGTTGTTGCACCAAGGATGCTATGCCAATGCTTGTTTTTCTGGCTTCCCAGTTCCGCTTGGTTTAGGGCTTAAGTCATCTCAGCTCTTGGTTTTTATGTTTCTTGCCCTTTGTTCTGCCATAATTGTGCTTCCTTCTTATCAGTCATCTTTGTTTGAACTGGAATCCAAGTGTCTTTGCCTTATACTCGGTCTGTCAAAGGCTCACTATCTACCATCTGGAAGCCAAAGAAATGGGTAATCCTTTTCTTCCACTATTCAAAGCTTTAATGGTGTCCTATCTTGCTTCTGTTGGTTTAATTTCTTGCTTCTTGTAAACTATCAGATGTAATGGATGTAGTCGGTATAGACAACTCTGCCCTACCTACTTTTAGGGGCAGTGATAGATCTTCCACAATAGATTATATCTTTATTACACATAACTTAGTAGATACACTTTCATATGGAACGGTAATTGCATCTAATTATGGTAACCATAATCCCTTGGAGGTAGTTTTTTCATCAGCCCCCCAAGGAAAGATTTAGAGTAGAGAAAGGAGCTTGTAACCTTCAGACCTCAACAGATAATCTCCGCTTGGTGTGGAGACTGCGTAACCCAGCCCAATTCTTTCTCGCAGTGATTAAGGAGAACATAGAGGTGGTGGAAGTGTGCCTAGCGGAAGTCGATGCAGACCATCTGGTTGGCGAAGCTTTCAATGGCGTATGCTTAAGCATCAGGAAGGCTCTCCTAAAGTCCCACCGTCCCGCAGCTAATACACCAAGATGGATTGACAATGATTGCTAGGTGACAAATCGCATGCTTCGCAAGGCCCTCGCTAACAGACCTGGGGACACTGTAGTGGAGGCCACCGCACAGAAACAATATAAAGCGATCACCTCTAAGCGATGGAGGAAGGTGCTGACACTGCAGGGGGATTCGTTAATGCAGTCAATCGCTCAGAAAGATAGTAAATCCTTTTGGTCCACTGTCTCAGACTTGACGCGTACAAATCAGCCTGTATCTTCAATTACCTGCCATATCGCCAGTAAAATTTGGGAAGCCCACTTTGCCAATGTTTATGCAGCTCCTACCTCAGATGCCGACTTTGTAATAGATCTTACTAGCCTGAGTGATTTCCAGACCAGTATATGTGAGGTAGAGGGAGTGATAAACCACTGTGTCAGCGGCAAGGCGCCAGGGCCCTAATGGTGTTTCAAATGATTTATTAAAATGCAATACTGATTCTTGGGCACATTTACTGACCAATGTTTTTAATAATCTTGCTCACAACCCGATCCCTGATTCACTGTCCACATTCATTATAGAACCCATTTTTAAACAAGCATTGGCATAGCCAATAGATCTCGTTTTTGGGACCTTATAAGTATTTAGTTATGCAGCACAATATCCTTGGTGCAACAACATCAACTGTTGCATGGCTAAACACTTATAAGGTCCCAAAAGCGAGACCTATTGGCTATGCCAATGCTTGTTATAACCTTAGTGCAAGTACTCAAATGCCTCATCACGTACTTGCTGAAATAGTGAGTGGCCCAGAAACACACTGAAACTATAATTGATGCAAAGATCATATTTTATATTCAGTCGCACTCATGATGAATAGTTCTGTCCTGTAGTTCTGACGTCAATTGAAAATAAAATGCACTCTCCTACAATGTACGCATATTTTTTCCTAGCTGACCATCCATTTGTAAGAGAGTAGATGGACAATGTAATTTTACCCGATAACTCGAAAGACTTTTCTAGCACTGAGAGCCCTGCCATCATGCCTTCATTTTGAGTGTCCTGTTTGATCTGTTATCTTTCAAATGTCAAGCCCAGTAGGATGTGCTAGCCACAAACGTAGCTTTTACACTCATTAGTTCAGTCATCCAAGACAGCTTTTCTTTTAATGAGGATGAAAGAGGGCGGGGCTGGTGGGGGGTAACAGAAGAAAGGAGCAGAGCCGGAGAGCCTGGTCTGGTGTAAGAAAAGGATTTGTAAAGCAGGCCTCAATATTTAGAAGTAATTTACACCTTGAATAGTAGTAAAAGACAGCTAATCACCTAAATATCTTTGTGAACCAGCCCTACACTTATATGGTAAGTGTTAGGCAAGGAATATTTTCTTTTAGCGTTGCTTTAGATGTTTAGCACCTCATTCAGATTAGATGCTTGATTCGCAAACAATATTGGTTTTGCAAAATCAGTCCAACTGATTCCGGGAGGTCAAAGTCAGAAGTGCAATGCACAAAAAAGTACTTTTTGATTCATAATTTAAGTTGAAAAGCACACATTGTGAACCTTTCCAAATTGCAAGTGAAGGGGAGACAAAAGGGCGTTGCCCTCCCTCGTCATTCAGGAAGATATGCACAAATGCTTTGTGACCCTCTTTTGTGGTTACAGAGCACAGTATAGTCGGTGCATTCGCCAACTGTAAGTTATCCAAATTTGAAAGCATTTGTCCTGCTCGCGCAGGCTGGAGGCAATGGGAGGGGCACAGAGTGGTCCAATGGGCCGCTGCATGTTTGAATCACAGAGTGCCACTTGTTGTGTCATGGTAGCCCGGCCCCTTTAAGGTACAGAGGTCAAAGACTGGGATGGAGTCCTACTGCCCCATGTAGGCCTCCATCCCAGAATATACACGTTCTCACTAGGAGGTGTTAGCCAGTCCCTGCCTCGTAAAGGAGTGAAGCAGCATGTTTACAGCTTGTAATAAAAAGACCCTCTGCTGTGAAATGGCTTTGAGCATTGCTCGCACTGCAGATGGAGAGGCTGATCACAGAGCAATGCAAACAAGAAGGGCTGGGCGAGAAGGGAGGGGGGAATGCGAGGAGCCTGAATCCAAATGACGAAAAAAGAGGAGGAGAAGGGAGGAGGGAGATGCGAGCAGAGCATCAAAGGGCTGGGTGAGAAGGGAGGGGGGAATGCAAGGAGCAGAGGAGCAGCTGTGCACGTGCACGCCATCGTGCACTCAAGCTCTAGGCCAGCAAAACCATGTGGGTAGCACTTTTGAAAACCCACTTACAAAATGTCTCAAAGAGACAGCTTACACTGTCTCAGCGAGACCTAAAAAGGTTACCGGGCCCAACCTGGATATGTTATAGGTCTTTTTCATTGATCGATACTAGGATCAAAATTTTAGGGAGAATTTGTAACAGAAATAAGGAGCAGATTCAAGCTGAGTCTGTTTTATATTCCTGTCAGTACGAGTTTAGAAATAAAGTGGGGACAATCAAGCAATGTTTAAAGTTGAATTTGACACTCAGCAAACATACTATTGCCAAACAAACCCCACTTTATTTAGAATTTATGGACTTGACTTCAGCCTTTTATAGTGTTAATCGCTCCAAGCTGTGGCAAATGCTTATTTCTCTAGAGCTGGATGAAGCACTAGTGCACTCTTTGGCTTATTTGCACAAAGTCATGAAGACAAGAATTAGAATCAGCACTTAAGGAGAGGTTAAGGAGCCATATATATGTTTTTCGGTATGTGAGACAGGGGTGTGTGCTGGCCCCTCTTTTATTTATTTTATATATTAACAAACTTTATCCTGTTCTAACCACCATCACTCCTGATATACCTAAAATCAAAGGTATGCTGCTACCCACACTCCTATATGCGGGTGACGCAGTGCTTATGGCACGTACGCCTAAAGCCCTGCGCCGTTTGGTGCTTACTTTTTTTTTGGAAGTATCTTTATTGGCATTTTGCACGTTTTGTAATACATTTCATATAGGGAAACAAAGCAATCTTAAATTCAAAGAATTCAATAGCAGCAACAATACACAACTGAAATAAAGTTTTCAGCGTCCATATAAATGATCCAAAAGAAGAATCCGATTAACAATATACAGTTCGTTGGACCCAGAGGGGTGTTGCATAGCCCATATTCCAGCAGAAACCTGTCACCTCCAGATTTAGACAGAAGTCCTCAGTACATGCTTCACAATATTTTGAGCTCGATAATACACAGCTTGAGAGTACCCACCAACAGATCCGGGTATGAGTATAACATCTTTAATTTCCAAATTGCTGCTTCAATTGTCTGAAACCAATACCAACAAATTGAAAACACAAGGAATCAACTAAGCCAACTTAAAAAAAAAAAAAAAAGGAAAAGCAAAAAAGACCTTATGCAGAGGTGGGAAACATATCTTAGACATCAGTACAAGCGTGTGATGAAGAACCAATATAAAGAAGAGTCACAGAAGGAGGCAAGCAGTACAACACGGGAAAGGGGTCCACATCTGCAGGTAAATCTGCCCAATCCTGGACGCAGGTGGCCAGCGAGTAATCCCCCATATATTATTTTGACAACAGGAAATGCCGGCTCCCTAAACTCGTCAAAGATGCAATAAGTGATGCAGTCTAAAAACCATCTGGTTGTCGACTGTGGCCTGAGTTTGAGTCTGAGCCCGTCTCACCAGTCCCTGCCCCTCAGGGTTCTACCAGGTCGCCAGCACTTCCCTCCACTGGCCTGCAATGGGGAGCTTCTTCATACCTTTAGATTCCTCCCAGATGAGTGCTCTACCTTTTGCCCCAGCCCACACAATGAGATCTCTGTGCCAGGTCTCGAATTGTGGCCCTCTATTAGATTTCCATTCCATAGCAATGCGGCATTTCGCTAATCCCAGCACCAGGTCTATGAGCCTATTCCCTACCTTATACTTCGGCGGCCTGGAAAACAGACCCAAAATACACGTCTTTAGTGTGAAAGATAGTTCTCTGCCCAGGACTGCTACTAGCTTACCAAGCACCGCCTCCCACAAAGGCCGCAGAACTCCACAATCCCAGACCATATGGCCGAAGTCCACGCCCGGGTGAGAGCATCGGGGGCAGGAACGAACCTCCCCCCCCATATGTCACATTGAGACGATGTGGGGTCATGTAAGCCATCTGTGTAGGTTAAATTGTATATATTTAAGACGTGAGTTACGAGAGATTTTCTTGGGGTAGTGCAAAACCCTCCGCCATTCCGCGTCCTTTAAAACCCTGTCCCCAGTCTCATCCCATTTGGCATGCAGCTTAACCAAGGGACGCACAAATGCCTCTTGAAGGGCCACATAAAACCACTTCACTAGATGTCCCGCTGTCCAAGCGTGAACAAGGCATGGAGCACCGGGTGCGTCTCCAGCTCGTTTTTACTGGCTCCCCATAACTGCGCAAAAGTACGAGTCAGGGCCTCATAATGCAGGAATTGGCCCGGGGCAGACCGCAATCCTTCATAAGGTTGTCAAATGGGAGTAGGGACTTGTCTAGGAAACAGTCCCCAACAGTATCCAGCTCTGCATCCGACCAGTGGGCCAGCTGCTCATTTGTGAAGACAGACTAGGGGGTTGCCATGTGGCAGACCCACAATAGACAACATAGGGGTGTAACTAGCAGCCTGCCGTCCTCTACCCTGGTATTTTGGGGGTTCAGGATGCATTTAGGTTTTGGGGTGCTGGGGAAATTTTAGGGGTTAGGGTTGGTTAGGGTTTAGGGGTGCATGGGGTATTTTGAGGGTTCAGGGTGCGTTTAAGGTTTTGGGGTGCTGGGGTAATTTTAGGTGTCAGGGTGAGATAGGGTTTTGGGGTGTAGGGGGCATTTTTAGGGTTCAGGTTGCGTGCCAGGGGATAGGTTACTATTACGATGAATTTTTTGCTTTAAAGTACCAATTACGCATGTAACGGTAAGCGTAATAATTAACTGCGAAGTAAAAGCATTTTTAATGTATTTGTATATATTTGCGAAGTAAAAGCATGTGCACTAAAATCATGCGTAGTAAAGGTATTTGCGAAGTAAAAACTTCGAAGTAAATACCTGCTAAGTAACATCATATATTCGTTCCCAGCTGCCTGAGGGTGGAAGTAGTTCTGGGAAGAGGTGGGTTCTGAATTATTTGAGGACAGCCCAGTACTTCTTGAAATTGTGGTCTGCTACTGGTTGGGCATTCCTGAGCTGGGCCGCCTTCTTCTCCTGGTGTAGTTGCCAGTAAATTAAAGTTGAGAGAGCGGTTTAGGGAATATATGATGTTACTTAGCAGCGAGTAACTATAACTAGTGGTAATACAGCACGTTCATTACACACACTCAATTCTATAAACATAAATAAAGGATATCAAAAAATCAAAGCGAGATCGCTTTAAGTAGGTGGATTCTAGAGCTAATTATTTTAAATGTCTTTGTGATGTAGCAGAGTAAAACACGCATGCCAAGGTTCCATAATGATTGATGTGTATGTGAAAGAAGCTATAGCACCCCAAGATAAAATATAATTGAGTTCTGTATCGGATGTCTGTATCAACTTAGACCTCAACATCAAAACGCAGGGTTGGATTGGCAGAGCGGGCAATCGGTCATTGACCGAGGGGTCTGTGGCAAATGCCAGCTGGTGGACTGTTTTTAATTTTTATCTGCAAATAAACTCCCAACATTCGTCTTGGTTGTTGGTACACAACCCGAAAGGCTGAGGCAGGCGAAGAGCAGATGTTAAACCTCAGTATGACCAAGTACAGACCCTGGGTGTTCACTGTCATGTGCAGTAAGACAATGGACCAAACTGAGTCGGCACAGCATGTGGGGAGGTCTCCCATCCTGAGTCAATGCGCGGGACAATGAGGCCTCAGGGATGGCAATGCTGTTTTTGAGCATCACAGCTAGCACTAATGCTATGTGGGGGGAGTGAAAGGGGTTTGTGCGAGCAAGGAGACAGATTACAAATGGTGGCCATTTAAGAGGCTCTACTTTTGCTCCATGTCAGACAAATGAGCCTCAGGTGTTTGCTGCCACCTTGTTATCTTTAAAACTGCGAGGGGACCCAGTTTTCAATTGAGAGAAAACATATTTTTTTTAAAGGCCATCAATCAAATTGAGCAAAAAGAAAACTTTTTTGACAACTCAAAACAATTGTTTTTTTAAAATGTTACTGTGAAACACATTCATCCTAGGACAAAATGACAAAGGGAAAGGAGTACCAAAATGAAATGAGAGACAAAAAGAAAAGTGAGACATGCGAGGTGAAGAAGAATAACAAAAAGAAGGGAAGAGAAATGGAAATTAAGAGAGAGGAAAATAACTCCCCCGATACTAATTAAGCAAAGTTTTATGAAAACTAATTATCCACAATTGTGGGCCACTTCTTTATTTGGTGCCTAGACCTAATTTTGATCCTATCCCAACCCTGTCAGAGACAGCGTTCTCCAAATCATTCTAATACTGAAGCAAATATGCGAATATGCCTTAACTAGTTTTTCTAAAATTGTAAAGATTAATTTTGAGCCATGCATATTTGTTTTCATATTAAGATTTAAGATAATCTGCCTTGAGTCCTCTATAATCCGTTTTATTAGGATTGCAACTGGAGAAACGAATGTAAATGTCACTTCCTGTTTACAAAAACGAATAAGAAATACTATAATTTCAAGATTTTGGAACTGCTGCACAACGGCAGCCATGCTCAGAGCAGAGGCAAAAAAAATTCAAAAAGTTTGAACGGTTACGTTTTTTAGTTTTTTTTACCACTGGAACCTCAGTTCACCCTGGAATGCTTAGCAGCACACCTATGTCTTAGACTAGAGAGTCATAGAAAAAAGAATAGAAGGGCACGTTTAGACAACAAACTGAAAGTGAGGCCGGGCCCTCTAAGTGAGGATCATTATATTTGACATTCATCTTTGACAGGAGAGAAGAACGTTTTTTAAAAGATGACTTCACGGGCTATGTTATTTTGCCATTTAAGTTTGTTCATAACCGAACATTCATCCCCTTTTCCGTATACCTGGTATCAGTACGAAGAAGCTGTTGGCTAGTCAATTTACCACTTTCTGGAAGAGTTGAAGTCTTTATTGAGACGAGGGAACTTGATTTTGAATTAGAGAAACGTAGCCAATTGTGTGAGAGAGACTTAGCCCTCTAAAATAGGAAAACATTCTGCAATGGGGACTGTGGCAAGCAACATTAAATAGCATATCAAATGTTATCACATTTATGGCCGAACTTGCTGGTTGATTAAGGAGTTGGTCTTTTTTCCAAGTATAAATTATATACACGCGATAATAAGGTCCACCTTTTCTCCTCTAAATCATGCAAAACGAGGGTACACATTTAAAATCGTTGCCTAGTTAAGAAAAGTACCTTACGATGCAAATGTTTGAGCTTTAAGGGCGTTGGAGATTTTCTAAAATGCGCAAGCATGGTGCTTCTCCGTGTTGTTGCAAGGGTGGAAACAAAGCATTGTTGCCCGCTTTACAACAAAGTCCTACAGTGCAGGGGAGTTTAACCTTGTCGCTGACCGGCCTGGCCCTCCGCGCTCCTCCTCAGTGGCGAGCTTTCTCTTTTCCACCGTGCCTCACACCGAGCCAGAAGTCGCACTTCCTTCGGGATTGATTGGGGCATTGGGGGCGGGGGGTTCTTTATGAAATTTAGAATGCAGATTTTCTTTTCTTTTTCAGGAAATGGGGAGTTTGATGTTGGTTCTTGAAATGCAGCTTCACTACAAATTATCCCCTTCTTGTCTGTTTGTCAAAGCTGTAGCACCTACCATGTGGGCCTGAGGCCACCTTTATAAACAGCTTGATTTTAGTTAGCAGTGCATAAAGAAAGTGCCTTGTGTGGCAGCAGCTTTGATTTCCAAAACATCGTGTCTATTAATTATTTATGTCGACTTTTGTTAAGTCCTGTTTAACTCCACCTGCCAAGCATTGCATTCGACCTGACACTTCCTTCGTGCCAGGTCGGATCCCGGAGGCGTGTTTCGGGGAGGCAGCCACAATACCTCCCCCCGAATGCACATCTGATCACGAAAGCAGCAGCATCGCAGAGCTGCCCGAGCGAGCTTATAGAGACACTTGTTGCAAAGCCCACTGCTCCCCCCCTCCTCCGCCGACAAACTTTAAGAAATCAAGGAATGCTGGTGATTTCATCTTAGTTGTTTAGAGCCTGCAGCGTCTCAGAACCAGCTTGCTTTGTAGTCATGCCATAGGCATGCGCTGTGAAGGGGTGTGCGTGATATAATTCAATATTCTGAAGAAGGCAAGGTGGGTTTCGTCACTTTTAGTGCCACAAAAACGCCAGTAATTCCATCGGCGAGACACCGATTTCCAAAGAAAACATAAACATCTGCGTTTGAAATGAAAAAGTTTCAGCTTCATTGTGATTATTTACGCCATCTGCAGGGGACTGCGGGAAAAATGTATTTATGCAACATGACTCGTATTTGGCAAATTGATATGAAACATTTTAAATGACTGTACAGTGCGCGTCAGAGCACTGTTTTTTTTAAAACACATCACACAAGTATTTACGTTGTTTCTAAGTGGGAAAAAAAGAGTGTTCGGAGTAAAGGGGCCAGTAGCCATGGTAGGATACTAATGACGACATGCTCGTCATAAGGAGGGACTAACAAGCCTAAAACCAATGGGAAGGCAGCATTTAGGACCTAAGCCAATGAAAAGGATGGGCAGAGAGTGGGTGGAGCTTCCACGAAGCTTCCACGCTACACTGAATACTGCATGCCTTGCAAAGCGGCAGCGCATGCGCTGCAACGCTAGGCTCGACCTAAAATCGAAGAATCCAGTTTATCCAGAGACCTAATCTTGGATTGCTTTTCGTGTGATGTAGGGTTACGTATCCCATGGTTATCTTATGTTAAATCAGAATGCTCCATAACTGTGTCTGCAGTGTTCATCTGCGGAGCCAGGAATCTGTGATACTTTAAACAAAAAAAACATTAAACTAGCTCTCTCAAAGAATTAATAGGGAAGCGAGTAAGCCTAATATCATAGTTTATCGGAGTCTCTTTTCACGAAACTACCCCACTGATTATCTTGGTTTGCGCAGGGGCGCTTGGAATGCTCATTACTATTTTGCTTCGGGGCAGAAACAGTAACATTTCTGTTGTGTTTTCCGTTGGGATATACTAAACAACTAGATAATGCACTCTGTCCTTGTAATGGCAAGTCTGGACAATCTATTCTGCACTTTGCACATTTTTTGTAAACTTTACGGCAAATATGCAAAACACTTTTTAGTCCTGTTTTAAAAAAAGAAATATTGTGATAACAGGCATTTTAGACCAGCTTTTATTCTCTTATTACAATTATGTGATGACAAAATTATTTGTGAAGGTTGGCTCCTTTTTGAGGTCTGTTGTAAAGGCCCGTTGTACAGTGTTTTCTTACTTACGTTGCTAAGACTGTTCTATTGAAAAGATGCCATCTGACTGCTGCTATGCACATTCTTTTACATGAATTGAGCTGTTTATGTGAAGTGTTTTTTTTTAATTCTTTTGGATGCTTTGCAACTTTCATGGATATTCATTACATCCAAATAAAGATTTTCTGATTCTATATCTGCTTTATATATTCTGCTTCCCGATTGTTACCCTTCGTAACTATTGCGCTCGTGTTACCAATATTTGTTTTACCTATTCCTCTTGCTACTCAAGGAATCCTGAGAAAGAAGGCAAGTTCGGAGTGCCAAGAAGATTATACCGTGAAGAAGTCTAGTCCTGGTTACATCCCACCCTGCTTCTTTTTCTCTTGTCCCCTGATCTCCCTGTTGCCGTTACTAAATTTCCTATCGTGCTGCTGAGAGGTTTGGGAATTAGTGCAATAATGAAATGGTTCACTTGTGACAAAATGTCCATGGAATTGTTATCAAAAATGAAAAAGATAGAAAATTACCCTAAAGAAAACAAAGATAACACCATCGCAACACGTGACTCACCACAATAGGAGACAAAAGCGATTTTCCACCAGTGAAAACTTTTACTACCCTTGGAGATAAAGATTTTCTTGACATTTTCATCATAAGCAGATCAAGATCATCTTCTGACCCGTCAACTCCAAAAATCTTTAACGATATCAATCTCACCCCTTATGCAGGAGATGAGATGTATCTAGAAGTTTACTCAACAAGTTACAGGAGCAAAGTTCATTCCCACCCAAGCTGTAAGCTGCCTATATTAGACCACCCGGTACAAAAAAAAAAAAAAAACATTTGAACCATCTGACTCAGCAAACAATACTTCATCTACTTAACCCCCTTAACCACATCTGATAAAAACATTCAATCTCACCTCTCAGCTGTTACAAATAGGCAGATGACATGCAAATCATTTTTAAAATGGATGGATGGAAGATCTCTACAACACAAACCTGCTCGAACAGCAGTATACAAAGTAATATTAATACAGTTCTGGTGACATAGAGTGTAAAATGAAGTGCTGTAGTGCATAAAGTCGCGCTTGAATAGCAGCAATAGATAGAAAATCACACAAGCAGTGATAAGGCTAGAGCGCTCCACCTCAAAGCTGGGGAACCGGGTGCAAGTTTAGGCAGGGACGCCTAACATTCTGTGATTTTGGGCAAATCACTTGGGGGCATAAGTATCAAATACCGTTATTGCGATTCTCAAATAGCGATTTTTAGAGAATCTCTATTTGAGAATCGCAAAACAGGATGTAATAAAAAATTTGCAAATATTTTGCGATTCTTTGGCATTCCTTAATTGCGATTAGCAAATTGTGAATCGCGATTAAGGAATACCTTTCCATTCATTCCTAAGGGCTAGGAGGCCCATAGGAATGAATGGGAAGACGTTCTCAATTTGCGATTCGCAATTATAGAATCGCAAAATGAGAATGCAATTTCAAGGGTGTCAGGGTGTCAAAAGGACACCCTGTTGCACCCCTGAAATATGTATGTTTGCGCATGTGGAGCACATAGGCCACATGGCACTTTGAAAAATGCAAAAAAGTGAATTTTTCTAGGAAATCGCAAATTACCACCAACTTGAAGTTGGTGGTAATTTGCGATTCCTTAAGGCCAAATTGCACTTTTTCTGTGCTTCATACATTGCATTTAAGGAATCGCAATTTGCGATTCCTTAAATGCAATCGCAAAATAAAGAATCGAAAATTTTGCGATTCTCTAATTTGCGATGCCCTTTTGGGATGATATATCCCAAAAGGTCTTTTCCCGTTCGCAAACGGGCCGATTTGCGAACGGGAAAAGGGCTTGATACATATGCCCCAAGATCTCCCCATGCCTAACAAAAATGAATGTGTCCATCTGTAACACAACTGGTGCTCATTTAAAGTGCTCTGATACCTTTGGATCGAGTTCATGCTATATATAACTAAAAAAAAACATGATCATGAAATTGACGTAGTTAACAGTCATGTGTTAAAAAATAGTAAACATCAGATGAATACTCCAGTTTTAAACAAATACTGATAAAATGAATAAAGTGCCACAGTGCCTCATGCAATCCATGCAAAAATACCTTTTAGCAGCAAACCAGAGATAAAGTGTGATGAAATCTTGAGCTAGGAAGAACATGATGAGCCCTTGTTATAGTTAGATCACCTGAATATTCAGGCAACGCCTGAGTTCTAATAAAGGAATCTGCCCATTGTAGAACCCGATGACACTCACATCCCCCTGGGATGCCTACTACACTCAGATTAGAACTCAATGAGTGATTTTCGAGCTCTTCAATCTTATTCTCCAGAAAAGACCTGTTTACTAAACTGGCTGACTTCTACCTGCATATTAGAAACCTGATCGTCAAGTTCAGAAATTCTAGACTCAGCCTCTTTCAGTGTCTTAGGGAGTTGGACCATATTTTCTATAATTTTGGACAATCTCTCATGTAAGGCTGCAGTTTCAATTGCCTGCGCAACCTTGAACTCCCTTATCTCCGCCAAAATAATCTGTGCATGCTGCTGATGTCACATGCCCCACTGCATGCATCACCCCTCTGCTCTTACTGCTGCCCTTGCTGCTGATTCTGCTGCTCCACAAGGGGGCAGAGGCCCACCACTGATGTAGACTGCGATCGATCATGCACCCTACTACCACACTCCATACTGGAGGACGATGCTACATAGGAATCAGAACAGCCCACCTGAGAAAGGCCTGAGTTTGATGAAGATACGGGAGCCTGCACTGTAAACTAGGATGTAGCTATGGGAAGGAGGTACTCCAACTTTCAGTTTTATGAACAAGGGGTAGTCTTCTGTCTCAGCTTGATCCAAATCTGCAAAAATTGTCTCAGGATAAGTCTCCGTATTCTCATTACTCTGAGAGTCCCTTAAGTCCATTGACTTTCCTGCAGCCTGCTCGAGAATTCCATTTTCACCCTCAACAATGGATCCCTTCTGAAAACTGAATAGGTTGTCCTCAACGCCCGCACAGCTCACTGGTGTCTTTAAGTCCATTCTCAACTGGAAATTACAGTTTGTACGAGTGGCAGCCGACTTTACTTGCTCGCCCTTTTGACCTCTGACCAGGAGAGGAAGAGGAATCCAGATTTACTGCAGTATAGTACAGATTTGAAATGCTGCTTTCTCGTATTTTAACAGGAGCTTTACAGGAGGTTATACCATAATTTGATCAGAGCCTATCTGTTGTCTATCGACGTATCTTCAGCATATCCTCAGAATCCAGGAACCCTCTTACCACTCCATCAACAGCATAGTCTTTCTCAGTTACTTTTATAACTTGCGGCAAAGTTGGGGGGATATACGCACTCATATGTTTCCTGCTTCTGGCACGGAGTTTGTAGAGACAGAGCAAGACAAACTAAGAATAGATGCTGCCAAACACCAGAGATCCCAAAAGTAAGAGCCAGACCCAGGGCAGTGTTAACTCACCCCGACTTCTCGCATCCGGTAGCACTCACCTCTGTCAGCTTGAGCAATGAGATCCCAAAGCCAGAACTGCTAACTCCGTAGCTGTGTCGTGCCGTCCATGCTGCTCCAGCTTGCCGAGTTTATCCCCACCGTGGACCTGCTTTCAAAGGCTTCAGAGGTTTCCTAACGGGGTCGGGTGGAGTCTTAGAAGAAATTGTAGCGGTAACCTTCTGTAGTGGTCATGTCCGAACTCGAACTGCAATGCTGGCGGGAGGTGTGCGAATCACGTGCGCTGATGGCACAGCATGGGCTACGCCTGCTGTCCTTGTTCAGAGCTATCCTTGATAACAAATGTCAATAAGGCAACACAGAGCACCTTCTACACAATGAAAACACTGCATTGCAACTTCCCATATGCTGGTTTTCAACAAAAGCTTCAAGCTATCCTCACACTCATAATCTCCAGCCTTGACTATGCCAACAACCTATACCTTGGCACAACCAGTTTCATCAAAATACAAATGATCCAAGTACTGCCATAAGACTCCTTGTCTCCGTTCACCCAACACAGTGCATGACTCCAGTTCTGCAAGCATCCCACGGGCTACCTATAGCTAGGAGAGCAATGTTGTAGGCACTCTTTATTGTTCACAGAGCCTTCTAAGTAAAAGGACCACTATATCTATTAGTTAAAGGACACTGCTCTCCGGTCATGCACCATGGATCATCATACCAACTTACTATAAGAAATGTGTAGGAGGTACTGCCTTCTCAGCACATGCCAGCAAGCTTTAGAACTTACTGCCAGCCAAGATTCAAAACATTAAGTCAGAAGACAGTTGAAAACACGGCTATTTCCAAGATAACTAATTCATCCCACAACCATATGATAGAACAAGGAAAAATAATCCCACTCTCAAGTACAACCTACTGTTAAAAAATCACAGATATTGAACAACCCACTCAGTACTACTTTATAAGGCCATGTTAGTTATAAAGGGTTGACCTTTGGCTAACCTGGGTTTTATCTAGTAATGTCAATTCACACATGCCCCTTCCTGCCACACTAAAACTAATACCATAAGACACAGTTGTCAGCAAACAATTGTAGTTCATACATTCTGCATAATAAGACATTAGTTACTTACCTATAACTCCAGTTCTCCAACAATGGTATATTTTATATATTCATATTCATGAATCGTTTTCTGTCGTCATGCTGGGAATCCCCGTAATATTAAAATAGCAGTATACAGTGTAAAATGGCAATAGGCCTGAAACAACATTGTATATTTAGTAGCACATCCACTTCATTTACAAGCACCCAAACTTCAGCCAAGGAGGTGGAAGCATAAGCTCTTCTACCCCCCCCCCCCCGAGAGGCCACCATAACTCAGATTTCAAAGCACAGGTGTGAGAATAAAAAATGAAAATGAAAAATGAAAATGAAAATGAAGGGTATGTTTATATAGCGCAACTGTCACTCCGACTGGAGCCTCCTGGCGCTGCAGATAACCAAGCATACTGATACAAAGCAGGCTAAATTAGAGCAAGAGAGCAGGCATCAGATAGACCAAATATCCAGGTCTTGAGGGCACGTTTAAATGGATCTTGCTGTTGTATTGCCCTCAGTTCCCTAGGTAATTGATTCCATGCTTTAGCTCCCAGTATTGAGGCAGATTTTCCTCCCCTAGTTGACAGTTTGAACCTGCCCACTGTCAAAAGATTAGCTGAGCTAGATCGTAAAGTTCTGGCAGTGGTATATGGTTTAAACCTGGCAGAGACTCGGGGCCGACTCCTCGAACAGCTCTAAAGGTTGTCAGGAGGAGTTTAAAAAGAATTCTTTTAGGAATTGATAGCCAATGTAAAGTCTTCAATGCGGCTGAGGCCGATGATTTACGAGGAAGGCCCAGGGCCAGTCTGGCAGCTGCATGTTGGACTACCTGAAGCCGTCTTAAGGACGATTTATTGGTCCCAACGAGAAGGCTGTTGCAGTAGTCCAACCGTGACAAAATCAGAGCTACTGTAACTGTTTTTCTAGCTGTTGCTGGAATGACATTGAAGAACTTTTTCAAAGTTCGAATGTGGCAAAAACAAATCCCTGTTAATTTTGATATATGCGGCTTAAATGAAAGTGAGGTGTCAAACAAGACTCCCAGATTTCTGGCAACCTCCACAATAGATGGAGGAGCTGCCGTGTCCTCTGGCCACCAATCCTTGGGTTGGAATGTGTTGTTTTTGCCAATGGGAAGGATCTCTGTTTTATCGGTGTTACAACAGAGGTGGTTGTTAGTCATCCATTTAATGATCTCTGAGAAACAGGTTTTAAAATTCTCCTCTGCTGATGTTGTTTTATCCTCCAAAGACAAAATGAGTTGAGTGTCGTCAGCGTAGGATGTGGTCTCAATTCCAAAGGAAGAGATCAGCGAGATCAGCGGGGCCATGTAAATGTTAAACAGCAGGGGACTGATAGAGGCCCCCTGAGGAACACCCGTAGAGACAGTGCGTTCAGATGATACGCAAGATCCCAAGGAGATGACTTGTTTCCTGTTAGACAGAAATGATGATATCCATGCCAGGGCCAAGTTTGTAATGCCGCATGATCTTAATCTGGCTAACAGGATGTCATGGGAAATGGTATCGAACGCGGCAGACAAGTCTAACAAAATCAAGACTGCCTTCCTGCCACTGTCCAAGATGAATTTAAGGGTGTCCGTGATCTCGAGTAGCGCTGACTCCGTCGAGTGTCTGGGACGAAAACCCGATTGTCGAGGATGGAGGATGGACGCAGATTCAGTAAAGCTTGCCAATTGTGTCTCAGTGATCTTACCCAAGATGGGGAGAAGCGAAATGGGCCTGTAGTTGGATAATATTGAGGAATCTACGTTCTGTTTCTTTTTTAGAGGTTTGACAATCGCGAATTTCCAATCTGTGGGCACTTTACCCAAGGCAAGAGAGGAGTTCACTATGCCATTGATTACAGGATTAACCACATCAATAATATGGTGTAGAAACGTCGGGGGGCAGACGTCCAGTGGTGAACCAGATTTGCAAGCTAATATAGCCTCTTTAGTTTGAGCTAAAGTGGCCACTTGGAATGATGCCAGAACTGGAAGATTAGAACTGAGGTCTGGTTCATTTATATCGTTACAATCTTCCGCTTTCCAAGTCCTAAAGTTTCTTTGAATGTTTTTAATTTTGTCCTCGAAAAAACATGCAATTTCATTGCAGAGTTCCACAGATGGCGGTATGGTGGTGTGCAGGACCTTGGGATCAGTAAAAGATTTTACAATTTTAAATATTTCTTTAGAATTATTCTTGGCTGTAGCGATTTTATTGCAAAAGTATTCCCTTTTTGCAGAATTAATGGCCGCCTTATATTTCTTCCTAAAGGCTTTGAAGATCAACAGACTGGATACTTCGTATCCCCTCCTCCATTTACGTTCCAGCTGCTTGCTCTGTAAATGGAGCTCCGCTAGATCCCTGGAGAACCAAGGGTCATTGTGGCTCTTCCTTTTAGAATTTCTACTGGCTCTTCTATGGGGTTCCAGTTTATTCCAGATGGATATAATCCAGTTATTCAGTCTGTCTGAATCCTCTTCAGGTTCCCCTATAAGTTCCGGAGCAGTATTTAAAGCCGTGGCTGTCAAGAGGGGATTCGAGGCCAACAGATGCCACTTCCGCTTACTAGAATAGCTGTGGTCACTGTCGTTTATGACTGCACTAACTTTTTGGGGCATAGGAAAGTCAAAAGGAATAAAACTGTGATCAGTCCAGGCCTGTGGCACTGGTTTGCCAGTCTGTAGGGACTCTAGGTTAGAACATACAATGTCCAAAGTATGTCCTCCACAGTGAGAGGGACCTTGGACCAACTGTTTGAGCCCCAGCATAGAGATAGTTTCTAGAAAGGAAGAAACTCCCGGGCTATCCTCGCATTCTAAATGAAGATTAACATCCCCAAAAAGAGTGAAGTTCGCATATCTGAGTACTGCCTCGCTGAGAGCTTCTCCCAGGGAATCTAAAAAAGTATTACTATTGCCTGGTGGCCGATACAACAGTACTCCAGCAAAGGAAAAGGAGTTATCCATAGCACAGCAGAATCCCATGTTTTCTGCTCCTGTAAGGCCTTGGAGGGAAAAAGTCTTCACCTGCAAAGATTCCCTGTGTATAATGGCTACACCCCCTCCCCTGCCCTCCTCTCTGTCTAACCTACACATAGTAAACTCAGGTGGCAGAGCGGTTACTATGTCTGGATTGCAGTCCTCCCTCAACCACGTTTCGGTGACAAATAGGAAATCTAATTTGTTCTCCACAATCAACTCCTTAATATCCAGGGCATGCTTTCTTAGAGAACGAGCATTTATTAGGCCTCCCAGGATGGGTACTGGAAGGGAGTGGGTGGTGTATGAGTCAGACGTTGTATCCTGGTTAATTACATTGAATTGGGTCCGACATATGCGACAACTTAACGGCCCCGAAATGCTATCAACCTCGAGCGCATGACCGCATTGATTACCTATATTTAATGCCTCCAATTGCTGGGCTGTCATGGTTTGGTGTGGAGGTAAACAGGCAGCGTGGCTGGCGCTGGACGCGTCATGGTCGCGGACGGGCGCAGACGGGCGCAGACGGACGCAGACGGGCGCAGACGGGCTTGCCTTGGGCGCGCCTTCGGCGCGCCGCCGGCGTGCCCGCTGCGCGCGTCCGCTGCGCGTCAGCGCCATATCCTGTTTAAGTACTGTGTGCGAGGGAATGGGTCTGAGGACTAGACCGTAACCCTCTAAAGATGGCGGATGTCGAGTGTCCCACCGGAAGTGAGGAAGAGAAATGTAGCGTAGGCGTCCCTCCACACAACCAGCACCAGCTGTGGTGGACCGGGGAGCAAACGCAGGATCAAGACAGAAAACACAAGTTCCCAGGGTAAAATAACGTTTTTAAAATGATTACAGTGCGTAGAATAACGTTTTTAAAATGATCACAATGCGTTCACAACAACATGCAGTGCAGTGCAGTGAGGCACATAAGTATCAGAGATGTTTTCTTTCGCCTCAAAATTAAAGAAAAATTTCAACAGATTTAAAAAGAAAGTCTTAAGCCCCCAAAACGAGCCCAAAACGAGCCTTGGTTGCAGCGTTTCACAGCGTTTCACAGTCTACCCAGTTATCAAGTGCGCGTCAGCGCCATATCCTGTTTAAGTACTGTGTGCGAGGGAATGGGTCTGAGGACTAGACCGTAACCCACTAAAGATGGCGGATGTCGAGTGTCCCACCGGAAGTGAGGAAGAGAAATGTAGCGTAGGCATCCCTCCACACAACCAGCACCAGCTGTGGTGGACCGGGGAGCAAACGCAGGATCAAGACAGAAAACACAAGTTCCCAGGGTAAAATAACGTTTTTAAAATGATTACAGTGCGTAGAATAACGTTTTTAAAATGATCACAATGCGTTCACAACAGCATGCAGTGCAGTGCAGTGAGGCACATAAGTATCAGAGATGTTTTCTTTCGCCTCAAAATTAAAGAAAAATTTCAACAGATTTAAAAAGAAAGTCTTAAGCCCCCAAAACGAGCCCAAAACGAGCCTTGGTTGCAGCGTTTCACAGTCTACCCAGTAAGAACGGATGAGTGTCTGACTGGGGATGAGGGAGGGTCACATGCGAATATATAAAAGATACCAGTGTTGGAGAGCTGGAGTTACAAGCAAGTAAGTAACTAATTTCTTCTCCAACATTGGATATTTTAGAAATGTACATGCTGGAATCAGAATAGCAAGCAGTATACATTATAATACATAACAAAAGTCAGAAGTAGGTTCACTTTTATTGAAACAGGTCTCTCAGAACTGCTGCGCCAGCTTCTGCATTCACATCTATGCAGCAGTGTTTCGTGAACTTGTGCCGACTCATTAAGGTGGTTGCACAGCAGATGTCATTCAAGGATATCCCAGCATTAAGTGCCGCAGTTGATGCCATGCTTCTGGTGGAATGCAATATCACTATTCCCTGGAGTTAGCAATTGGCCGTGGCATGACAGAAATAAATATAAGCAGAGAGCCAACAAGCTATCCCTTGCTCTCCGAAAGACACAAACAGCTGGTCTTATGTGCGTATAACTTTAGTATTTTTCTATGTAGAATCTGAGTCCTCTCTACAAATCTAATGAATGAAGCATTCTGTCTGTTGATGAGATGGACTTAGGAAGAAAGATCGAAGAATTACTTGTTAATTTAAGTGAAAGTCAGTATTAACCTTGAGTATAAACTTGGGAGTGGTTCTCAATATTACTTTGTCCTTTGTGAACCTAAGGAAAGGTTACTTGATGGTGAATGCTTTCATTTCTCCTACCAGATGTCCAAGCCATAAGAAGAGCTGTTTTCCATGAGACAAATTTTAATGTGCCTTATGTACAGGTTCAAAAGGGGGCAGCATCAATTGAGTGAGGACAGTATATATTCCTATGGAACTGGTGGATGTCAAAGGAGTGGAAATGCTCTAAATAGTCCTTTCATGTATTGTTTTATGACTCTTTGGGAAAACAAAGAAGAGGCTGATTGCTCAGTTCTCCTATATCTCGAGATTGCAGCCAGAGTGACCCTGACTGAAGAGTATTTAGTACCACAGTTAGCTAAACTTAATAAATATGGAAGGATTTGATGAGGTTTTATTCTCAGTGGATGATGACGAATATTCCTGCACCATATTCAGAAACACTTTGACTTGGCATTGTAGGTGTTTGTGGTTGTTGGTGCTTGAGCCTCAGCCGAAATACATTTCTACATTCTTTCAAGAGATCTGAATGGCCAAACTCTAGGTGGTCAGATAACATGCTGTCAGGTTTAGTGACTTGGGATCATGATGAAGAATGTCTGGAAACAATCCTGGGATGCACTTTCAAAGGAATAGCGAGATGTGCTGATAACTGCACCAGGTCGCTGCACCAATATTGGTGTAGCCTCAACGGAGCAATGAGGATCAGATTGCAATAGTATATCCTTGCCTTCAACACCTTTGGATTCAGGGGAAAAGGAGGAATCGGGTAGGCAAATATCTTGGACTAACTGATCGAAAAAGCATTGCCCAGCATTCCTGAAAGCCAAACACACTTGCGAAGTACGGGCATTTGCTGTTGCTCGCATTAGCAGACAGATCGATCATGCAGCGACCCTACTGATTGAAGATGTAGTTCACCTGCTTCTGATCTAGTTCGCCCACGTGACAATTTGAAAGCTGGGCCCGGCCATCTTGTTTTCTTCTCCGTCATAGTTCTGGGGCCAACTTTTTGAATCCTCTCTAAATCTTTTCAATCCTTCTTTCCCAGAACCTTTTTCGGATCTTTTTTATTTATTATCTTTCCCTCAGTCTTCTTAAGTGTATATTTTACATTTTTTCCTACTGTTGGTGTGTTTTTAGTGAGTTTTGTGCTGTTTTTCACTCTACTTCCTTCTTCTCCCTGTTTTTTTATACTTCCTGCATTTTATTTTCCACCCCCCACCCCCAGTATCATAGCAGTAAAACGGTGATAAAGAATAGCTGCATTCCTGGCGGAAGGCGGCGCCTCACCTCAGTAAAAACTCCAATGAAAGAGGGGTGGCCCAGTCCGGTCTCTTCCGGTCTTTGACGGGCACGGATGGGCCCGCCCTTGGCCTGGGCTTTGCCTGGGGAGCCCGCGTCTGTTTTTAAGCGCCTCCTGGCGCTGACGCTGTTGAAAGTGCGCGAAGCGCCGTGAGAGGAGGTGCAGGCTGGGTGTTGCGGTCTTCCCTGGACCGGTGGTAGCAAGGAGCAGGAGCGGAATGCAAAGCGGGATACTGTCTGTACCCGAATTGTAGCGATGCTTGTGGTGTATGTATTTCCAATTTTGCTACAGAAAAAAAAAATAGGGGGAGGCGTATATGGGATCTAAAAATTGTGTAATTATTTTTCTAGCCACACAAACCACCAGTGCCGGGGTTAGCCGGGATGGCAGCGCCATCCAAAGAGCAGATGCGGCAGCTGCAGGTGGGAGCCAGTGGCAGTGGCGGGCGGTGGTGAGTCATATTGCTTGCTTTTTGACAATTTATGTACCTGCTGCAAGGGTGTACACTGTACTGTTGAAACAACGTTGTAAACAGTTGAATAAATCCCTCTTTACTTAGCATTAGCTTATACAGCAGGAGTTTATTTATTTATTGGTTTTGTAGAGCGCCTGAAATACCCCTGAAGGGGTATCTCTGCGCTTTGGGCGAAGCTGCTGGCGGGCTGATGAAGATGTTGAAACAGGGTGGACTTAAGAAGTTTCCTGATCCGCTTCCCGCCACCTGCTGCGGAGTTGTGGCCCTACCCCCGCTGCAACTTTGGGCTGCCTCTGTGCCCTGGGGACTGAGTTCTACCGCCTGCAAGAGTCACCGCGACGGGGGCGCGCACTCGGCCGGTTCCTCGGCCGGCGGCGCCTGCTACGAGCGCCCGCGGCGCTGCACGAGGGGCACAGGCCTCTGTTTGCTGGTGGCTGTGCGGAGGCGGGAGAAGCCCGCGGAGAGGCACCTCGGCCTGTGGCACATCGCGGGTGAGTCGGGGGGGGGGGGTGACAGCTCCTAAGCGCCTCCCTGGACCTTCCCTGGCCCCGGGGCCCTGATCGGCGGGCGGATCGGCCCGAGTGGTGGGATTTCGTGGGGCTGGGCCCGGATCAACCATATTGTCGCGCCCTGGCCTGTGGACTGGTGCATCCTCCGGAGGACTGCCTTCCTCTGCCCCCCCCCGGCCCTCCTGCTCCGAGCGTGTTGTGGGGCTTTGCTGCTGGCTGTGGAGGCTCGGCCCCCCCCTGGATCCTGTGGAAGGCCCCCGTGCATGGGGCGGTGTCGCGCTCTGGCACCCGCGCCGGCGACCTGACGGGGGGGCGACGCTGGACTGGCTCCGCCCGGTGCCGCTTGCTGGGGGGCTGCTGCCGAGGGGGCCCCTCTGCCCATTGCCCCTCGTCCCCCCTGCCTGGCGAGGTGGCCCACGGGGCTGCGGTGGGCTGGACGGGGGCGCCCTGTGACCTCTGCATCCCGGGAGCGGGGGCAGTAGCGGTGCTCCGGGCTGTTGGACTGGCCCTGCGGATTGAGGCCGTGGACGGCGTTGTTGCGGCCCGAGTGTCGCGGCTTGCCCGGGGGCTTTCTTCTGGGACTGTCCGCGGCGCGGGACGCGGGGCGGTGCTGGCCCGGCCCCGGCCTCGGAGGGCGAGACGCGTTGATCCACCATGGGCAAGGACAAAGGCCCTAAGCAGCTGGCAGCATCCCACCAAACGAAGATTGACCGCTTTGCGACTCCGGATCCCCCGGGTGCCGGCGGAGGGGAGGCGCCCGCCCCCAACAAGGACTTGGCCACCATCCTGCACGCGATCGATGCCTCTCGCACCTCGCTGGAAGGGATGGTTGGGGAGGTGAAGATAGATGTTGCGCTTCTGAGGCAGGATCTCCGCAACGCCACGGCCCGCATCACGGAGGCCGAATCGCGGATCTCCGCGACGGAGGACGACATCCATCAATTACAGGACCAGGTCCGGGAGCTCACGACCCACTCCAAGGAACTACACAGGCGGGCGGAGGATGCCGAAAATCGCGCCTGCCGCAACAACCTTCGCTTGGTGGGCTTTCCGGAGGGGGTCGAGTCGGGCCGGGCCGACGACTTCCTAGAGGCCTGGTTTAAATCCTGGATGCCGGCGGGCAGCTTGTCAACCTGGTTCGTGGTGGAGAGGGCGCATCGGTCGCTGGCGTCCAAACCTCCGGTGGGGGCCCTCCCACGCCCCTTCATTCTTCGGATCCTTAACTTCAGGGACAGAGATGCCATTCTGCGGGAGGCTCGGGTGAGCGGCAAACTGGCCTATGACAACCACACTATTATGATTTTCCCAGACTACACCCGGGAGGTCCAGGAGCAGCGCCGTTCATACACGGAGGTGAAGCAGCAGCTGTGCTCCCTGGGCCTTCAATACCAGCTCCAGTTCCCGGCCCGCCTCCGACTTGTCTTTCAGGGTAAGACGATGTTCTTTGATACCCCCAGGGCAGCCTGGACATGGCTTACCGAGGAGCGGCCTCTGCGGCAGCCGGGCGGAGGGCCGCCCGTTGCAGGGCCCGGGAGCCCCGTTGTGGCTGGGTCCCAGCGGCCGCGGCGCGGGAAGCGCACACGCTCCCGGCAGCGGCGAGGTGCTGCAGTCATCAAGGCCCGGTGTAGGAGAGTAGGGTCTGCTTTCTATGTTCACCCCCACTTTTTGCTTTTGCTTTACTGGTTTTCGACTTAGATGTGGCTGTGGGCCTGCTAATCAGACTCACAGCCCTGCTGTTCTCTCTCTAAATTATACTATGTACTTTAGGTGCATAACCCATTTGGATAGGATCACCTTATTGGCCCCTGTACAGTGTACCCTAGGTACCCAGGGCATAGGTGTACCCTAGGCCTACCAGGGGCTGCAGCATGTATTATGCCACCCCTGGCCTGGCCTTCCATTTTGACACAACTGGTTGATCACTCAGCTGGGGCAAGGTCGTGTAATCACCCCTTGCTTAGGTGTAGTATTCCTATACCTAACTTACATATAGACAAATGTGTACCTATCAGTCACTCCTATGGCAGGCCTTGACAATCCTGGAGGCAGAGTGCTTGGTAACATGTGAGATGGTGCTCTAGCATGAGCTGAGCCTGTCTGCAGCTTTCGGAACCTTGTCCTTATAGCTGTTCTATGATATAGCCTACCATATACTCTTAAAGTGCCTTATAATCTTAGACGGTTATGGTAACTATGGTTTGGCTTTATCGAAACATGTCGTGTAAGGTGTCTAACACTGTGGAATAATACCCCCATGCCATTTCTGGACATGAGAATATTATTCCCCCCTTCTAGAGGGAAAGACATGTTAAAATCATACTTCAACTGTTAGCCTCTGACCAAAGCCTCAGCATCACAAAATGGATGCTGCTGCCACGACACAAGTCTGACCTCCTGCAGCTGGGAGTGATCCCAGCCAGGGAGGCCTGGACAATAGGTTTCCTCCTTGGGGAGGTGCTAGCACCTCCCCAGACAGCCTTTAGTGTATTGGGGCAGGGTGGGCTGAAAGGAATGAGACATGCCTGGGGCACACAAGGTGTTCCTTGCATAGTCCAGTTCAAACCGCCGCTGGGGCACTCCAGCCCCAGCTCTGGCGCGAAACTGGACAAAGGGAAGTGGGTGTAACCACCCCCTCCCAGGTCCCACCCATAAGGCGTGACCTAGCAGGTATCCCAGCCCCCCAGATTAGTATAAGAGTGGGAGTTGGGCCTCAAGACTTTAGATTATCCTGAACCTGCAAAACTGAACAGAAACTCTGGACCTTCGACATTCGACGAAAGAAGAAGACTGAAGAATCTCCCTTGTAGCCAAGGAGTGGCTACCCTGTGCAAACAGGCACCATCAAGAGACTACCCTTTGCTTTGCCCACGTTCTACGAGGAACCGACTGCAGAGCCTGACCAGAGCCTTGACTTCCAGACTTCTCCGACCCTGATCCACATCTACAGCAGAGCTGAGATCCGTGGAGGCGACGAGCGACGTGGGACCGGCTACCTGGAAAAAGTGGCTAGTTACTTAAAGCGCAGCTTCTGAGGTACCCTCGAAGTTGTGCACCGGTGATTGAGAAGCCCCAACCCCAAGCACCATCTGCACCGAAGATCAGCCCCCCACACTCCACGAGTCCTGCGTGGGGCCCTTCAGCATTTTCCTGCTTGCCGCGTCTGTCCGGGTGCTTGCCCGCTGGCTAGTGGCCTTTGTGACGACGCACCCTGAAATCTTCTGCGCTGGTTTGGCTCCTCCAGACTGGCTCCCGCTTCTCTGCAAAGAAGAAGCACCCCAGACCTTCCTGGTCTGCACCAGAAGCAAGTCCTCCGTTCTTCGTGGGTTCCGCTTGCCAAGGCTTGGTGAGTCCTAGTCCAACTTCGACGCCGCCGACAGCAAGAGCCTTCGTGGGACAGCTCGCCTCCTGGTCCTGGTCGTCCTCGACGCTTCCTGGTCCTCCTGGCTGCAGCGACAAGCTTCACCTTCACCTGCAATCTTCACAACATCGCCTGGTTCCTTCCTGGTTCCACGTGGTCACTGGCTAGTGACCTTGACTCTGTCCCTTCTGCTTGCAGGTTTCTTCTCTTCTTGATCCCAGCCTTGGGATCCACCGGACACTCTTCACTGACTGCCTGTCAGCATCTTTCTTCAGGCATCCATAGGAGTCGACGACGAAAACGACGCATCTTCACCCCTATGCACCCGCAGCCTGTGGGCTAGGTAACTTGGGTATTCCGGTGCTCATCAGGATAGTGACTATCCTAGTGTCTAGTTTTCAAGTCTCAACTTCCTAGCTACTCCGGAAGTGTCCTAAATCTACCGTTTTCTAAACTGTACTATTGCTATTGACTTTTACGCATTACGCGTGAGTGTTTCCACTCTGCACACGAATCCCGTGGGCCTCCCACTTCCTAACTAACGCTAGTGTAGTGTAGCCCCAGCGATTCCCTAGGCCTAGGCCTATTCTATTTCCGTGACAGTGGTTCTTATACCACTTACTTAGTATATGGTTTGCGTGGCCCCTAGGGCCTAACTGTATTACTTACCTGTGTGACTTAATGTATGCTTAAATAAGACTGTGTTGTACTTACCTCTAATCTCATAAAGAGTGCTGAGGGTTTGACTAGAATAAATACACTTTATTTTATATATATATCTGTTGTGGTGTCCTTTCATTTGGTATTCAAGGGATTATATATGGTATCACAGCTGGCTTCACATGCCATTCAGAGTTTAGCCTAAGACTGCTCTTGTCCATGCTACCACTAGGATAGCTGGTCTATAAGGTTGACTTTACAACCAATCACCATAAGGGTATTTGGACTGATATAAGGTGTACACTAGAACTAGTGACATCATACATCAGGCCAACTTCTCACACCCGGTCTGTGAGCGCTTCTGGCAGACCGATGAGAGACTCCTCCGCCTCTTCGGAAGCCTCTTCCCGGGCGGCCGGGGGATCCCGGCACCGAGCATCACCTGGGCCGACCGGATCTGCGACCCCCCTCAACACGCACATTGACTCATCAGACCTTTCTCGCAGTCCCGCTATATGACCTTTTTTCTTTGTCTCTTGCAGTTGCGGGGAGGGTAACGGCCTTACCCGAGGGCGGGGGTGGGGGGCTCCACATTCTTGTGCTCCCCAGTGCCAGCCCAGGTCAGCACATTGTAATCCGTACTTCAGGAGGGGTCCACTACGCTCTTTATACCCGAGCACCTGAGATTGGGGTCTTGTGACTGTTGGTTCTGTTCGGGCGACAGATGCTTCTGGTTTTGAAGTGTAGGGTGGGGGGTGGGGGGTTGGGGTTGGGGGTTTGTTTGGGGTTTCTCTTCACGAGACTGTTTTGTTTGGGTTTGCACTGTTACCTACTGAGCCTTTCACACAGCGCTGCGCGGCGCGCGGCGTCGGGTCCCTTCACTCAGCTCCATTTGCACGCTCTACTGCCGCTCACCCTCCGCCGCTGTCCGCTCGCTTCCCCCGGTGGGGGCTCCATGGTCCCTCAGGGGCCTGCACGCTCCGTGCCCCCTCTGCTGCCACCCGGGTCCAAGGGTGTCCCCCCGGTGCCCCCCGCCTGCCCCCTTCCCGACGCGCTCCATTCCCACTGCTGCCATGGCTGATTTAGCCCCCAAAGCCCAGGTGCGCATCCTGTCCTGGAATGTGAACGGCCTGCTGGACCGGCTTAAGCGCACTGCTGTCCTCAAATACGCCCAGCGCGCGGGTGCGGACGTGCTCCTGCTTCAAGAAACCCACCTCCTCGGTGAGAACTGTCCCTTTTTGGCGCGCTTCGGATTCGACCGGGTGTGGCACTCCGGGTTCTCGCGCGGGTCGCGGGGGGTTGCGGTCCTCCTGCGCCGTTCCTTCCCTTTTGTGTTGGCCCGAGTGGTCCATGACTCCCAGGGGAGGGGGGTTGCGATTAGCGGCACGCTCGAGGGCCGGCCACTCAGCCTCTTGTCCCTTTACGTGCCATCCACGGGGCTGTCGTCGGCCTTATCTCTGACCGCGTCCTGGCTAGGTCTCGGGGGAGACTTTAACGCCGTCTCGGCCCCGCACCTCGACTCTTCGGGTCCGGTCTCGGACTCCCGCGCGGCGCGGGTGAAGCAGCTGGCCGGGTGGGCGGAGGCACAGGGCCTCTGTGACGTGTGGCGGCTCTGGCACCCACGCACGCGACAGTATACCCACACCTCAGCCGCCCACCACACTCAGGCACGCATCGACGCGATCTTTGTCCCCTCGGCCGACTGTCTTGGTATCCAAGACGTCCGCATCCTTCCCCGGGGGATATCCGACCATTCTCCGATTTTGCTGGGTTTGGGCCCCCCACCTCACGGTGCACGCCAAATGTGGCGTTTCAATGCGTGGTTCCTGCAGGACAAGACGCTCCGTAAGGAAGTGGGGACCGCGCTGGCACTCTACTTTGGCGACAACGACGGATCGGTCTCCTCGGCAGGCACCCTCTGGGAGGCTTGTAAGGCCACGGTTAGGGGGGTTGCTAAGGCACAGGTGGTGAAACACCGCCTGGCGCAGCTGCAGCGGCTCACGGCCTGCGAGGCTCAGGCGCTACGCCTGGAACAATCCGTCTCTCACTCTGGCGACCCGGCCGAGACCCGGCAGCTACGGCTCCTACGCGAGGAGATTCGTCAGCGGTCGCTAAGCTTCTTTGGCAATCCTCGGTGGCGCGGGTATACGGCTGGGGCGACAAAAATGGGGCGCTTCTGCACCGGCTGGCCACTTACCCCAGGGCATCGCGCATCATCCCGGCGGTGACCGACTCGGGTGGCGCGCTTCAGTCTTCGTCCGTGGCTATAGCGGACGCTTTCGCTCAGTACTACTCCCAACTCTACCGGGCACGGACATCGGATCTGTCTTTGGCTTCCATGCTCGCCGCTGGTGCCCTAAGCCTTCCCCGGCTGGGGCCGAGTGATTGGGAGAGCCTGGAGGCTCCCATCTCCCCTGAGGAGATCGGAGACGCGATAGGGCGCACGTCCGCCGGGAAGACCCCCAGCCCGGACGGGTTCCCACAGGAGTTTTATGCCACCTACAAGGAGCATTTGGTTCCACGGCTGGGTGCCCTGTACGCGGAGGCGGTTGAGAGAGGCTCCTTCCCCCCGGAGGCCGACATTGCCACAATTGTGGTCCTGCCTAAATCCACTCCGCCGCCCAGTGACAGGTTCGGCCTATCGGCCGATCTCTCTGATCAATACCGATATCAAACTATATGCCGCGGTCCTGGCCCAGCGGCTCCGGCCCTTCCTGTCGCGTCTGGTGCACCCGGACCAATGCGGCTTCATGCCGGATCGAGGCACTCGCCATTGCCTCCGCCGCCTCCATGTGGCCCTGGCGCACCGCCACTGCCTATCTCCATACCTCACTCTCCTGCTGGCGGACTTCGAGAAAGCCTTCGATTCGGTGGGGTGGCCCTACCTGTTCGATGTCTTGGCTCATATGGGTTTCGGTCCCAAGTTTGTTGGGATGGTGCGGGTTCTGTACGCGCGCCCTCGCGCCAGAGTGTTGGTTAATGGGGCGCTGTCAGGAGCGTTCCGGATCGGCCGGGGCACACGGCAGGGGTGCCCGCTCTCACCCCTCCTCTTCGCGCTCGCAATGGAGCCCCTTGCCGCCCTCATCAGAGCGGATCCTCTCATTCGGGGATGGGAGTGGCCGGGCCTCGAGGAGGACAGGATCGCCCTCTATGCGGACGACGTCCTGCTGTACCTTGGTGACCCAGCGCGCTCGGGTCCTCGGGCTCTCCACATCTTGGGCCGCTTTGCCCGCGCCTCTGGCCTCTGCCTCAACTCGCACAAGTCGGTCCTCGTGCCTCTTCACCCCTCCCGCGAATGCTTCAATTGGCAGACCACGATTCCCCTCCGCCGATTGTCTTTCAAATACTTGGGCATCTGGGTCTCCCTCCTCCCGGAACTGAGCTGGGCACTCAACGTGGCCCCTTTGGTCAAAAAAGCCAAAGCGGACCTCACTCGGTGGCACTCGCTCCCGCTGAACCCGCTGGGGCGCGTGGCGCTCTACAAAATGATGATCCTCCCTCGGTTCCTGTATGTACTGCAGAACACCCCGGTGTCCTTTCCGAGGTCGTGGTTTCGCGAGTTGGACGGGATGGCCACCAGGTTCCTCTAGGGTGGTGGAAGGCCAAGGCTGGCCTTGCCGATCTGCCGCCTCCCCACCTTTGACGGGGGGCTTGGTATGACCAACCTCTACCTTTATTACCTGGCCACCCGGCTTCTGGTCATCCATGACTGGTTCGGGGGGGGATGGTCCGATCCGGCCTACAGGGTAGAGCTGGAAGCCCTGGGTCTCTCCAGCGTTCAGGACCGCATGTACGGCGCCCCTGTTCCCACCTCCTGCCCCGACATCACTAGGGCGGTTTTCCTGGCTTGGCGGGCAGCGCTCCGCCACACCGGGTGGACCGGGACGTTGACGCGCGCCACCCATCTCTGGCATGGGACATGGTTGCGGGAGGTTGTGGGGCTGGAGGGCTTCGGACCGTGGGATTTGCTCGGTATCTCCCAGCTGGGGGACGTGTGGCGAGGGGGGCGCATGTGCTCATACTCTAAACTGCAGGCGCGCTTTTCTCTCCACTCATCCCAATTCTACAGGTACCTCCAATTGCGACACGCCATACGGGTACACACCCCGCTGGACATCCGGCTGCCGGACCATGGCCCCCCAGAAGCTCAGGTTCTGATGGGTAACCTAGGAAAGGGAGGCATATCCAGAATATATCGTTCCCTTGTTAACAATACCCCTGTGCCCCAGGAGGGTCTGAAGGAGCGATGGGAGGAATGGGTAGGTCCCTTGGACGAGATCGACTGGCGGGACGCCATTATGGCCCCCAGGCTGGTGACGGCCTCCGCCAAGCTGAGGCTCATTCAAATCTATTATCTGCATACGGCATACCTTACACCAGCGCGCATGCGCCGTGCGGGTCTTTCCCCTGACGCAGCCTGCCCCCGTTGTAGCTTTGACCAGGCCGACTTCATCCATATGGTATGGTCATGCCCGGAACTGGAGGGGTACTGGCGTAGCATTGAAACTGACTTGACAGATGTCCTGGGGTGGGAGGTGCCGCACGACCCCAAACACATCCTATTGGGTATCACTGATGGCCTGGACGGCACCCGTGCTGAAAAAGTGTTCCTTATGACAGCGCTAATGGTGGCAAAACGGGACATTGCGGCAGCCTGGAAACAGCCGCAGCCGCCCAGCCTGTCCAGGTGGAGCGCGGGAGTGGACTGGTGTGCGGCGCAGGAGCGGACTCTTTACCAAGCTCGGGGCTGCCACAAAAAATATCGTAGGGTGTGGGGGAAATGGTTAGGAAATGTAATGTGACCTGGTGGGGCGGGGTGGGGGCGGGGGGGGGGGGGGGGGTGGGCTGGGGGGGGGCTGAGAGGGGGAATGATTCCCAGGTGGGGCTACTGTATATTGTTGGTCTGAAAGGCTCACTGTTTTTGTTGCAAAAAACAATAAAAACTTGTTTATCAAAAAAGAAGTTTCCTGAAGTGCAGATAGTCAGGGCATTGCCTCAGGTGTATGGGAAGCTGGTTCCAGTACAGGGGAGCGAGGTAGGAAAAGGATTTCCCACCTAGTCTTGCTCTCCTAACCCTGGAGACTTGGAAAAGTAATTTATTGCCTGACCTAAGAGTCCTTGAGGGGGCATAAGGCTTAAGCTTCCTGAAAATGTAGGAGGGGCCTTTTTAATGCAATGCTTTATAGACTGTGCAGCAGACCTTAAACTTGACACATTTGCGAATTGGAAGCCAGTGAAGTTTTTGTAGCAGGGGAAGGGAAGGGGTTTTGAACGGAGAATTTGTGACGAGTCGCGCAGCGATATTCTGAACCACCTGTAACCTGCTGAGGGATGACTCATTCGCAGAGACCAGGAGAGCATTGCAATAATCAAGACGGCTCATAACCATGATCTGAATGAGCGGTTTTCGAGTATAGTCTGGTAGGAGAGGTAAGACTCGTCGTAGCAAGCCCAACACATAGAAGCAAGTGCTGGCAGTATGGGCAGCATGCTCCTTTAATGTTAAGGCACGATCAAGGCGAATACTTGACTAGGGTTTTGGGGTTAGGGGAAGGGCCAAGAGCTGCCGGCCACAAATTCGGGGACCATAGAAGAGAGGCATCTCCATAAAGCATTATCTCCGTTTTTCCTGCGTTAAGTTGTAGAAAATTACTTTTCATCCAGTCTGCAATAGCAGTCATTCCTTCAGAAAAGTTGGACAAAGCCGACGAGGAAGATTTATTGAAGGAGAAAAGAAGCTGGGTGTCATCAGCATAAGAGATGGGCAGGAAACCACGGAACCTGAGAAGGTTGGCCAAGGGGGCAATGTAGATGTTGAACAATGTAGGGCTCAAACAAGAGCCCTGAGGAATACCCTTGGTCAGTTCCATTGTCTTAGACCGGAAAGATTGACTGATGGTCTGAGTGCGGGAGGACAGGAAGCTAGTCATCCACTGAAAGGCAGTTCCACTAAGTCCAATCTCCTTCAGTCTCCTAAGCAAAATCTGGTGTGACACCGTGTCGAATGCTGCAGAGAGGTCCAACAGCACAAGAATGGTGGAGTGGCCACTGTCTAAGGTCATTCTGATGTTTTCCGTGACCTCTAGTATGGCCAACTCCGTACTGTAATTGGGCCTAAAACCAGACTGCGAGAGGTCCAGACAGCCATTTTTTTTCGACATGGGCGATAGATGTTCATCGATTTATTTTTCCAGGACTTTGCTTAAATGAGGTAATAGGGAGATGGGACGGAGATTGAAAAGTTCTTCTATAGAGGCCTTAGGATTTTTCCGAATAGGGATGACTTGAGCCGCCTTCCAAACCTGTTGAAGATGACCCTCTTTCATGGAGAGATTAAGGATAGTGCCTACTGGTGTACAGAGTTTGTTAGAAAGGGAGGAGGCTACTTTTGCTGGGATGACATCCAGAGGAGAACCAGATTTAACTATACGGAGTAAGGCGGCTGCCACCTCATTTGACATTGGAGGAAAGCTATCAAGCAATTGTTGAGTGGTGAGGGCGGGTGGGGTAGGAGAGGGTGTAATCAGTTGTTGGCTCACAGAGGGAACGATCTAATCATAGATAAGGTCAATTTTTTGTGAGATGTACTGGGGATGTCGTCACAAAGGGCTTGAGAAGCGGTCTCAGAATTTTCACAGGCCTTTGGACTTGTGAAGGATTTCAGTATCTGAAATAGGGTTTTCGGTGCGTTCTCTGCTTTAGTTAGCTGATGAGCGATTAAAGTTTTTCGTGCTCCTTTTATATTTTTGTGATAGGAGGAGAGAGCATTCTTAAAATTATCTTTGTCCTTAGGTTCTTGGGACAGCGTCTCTCCAGGTTTTTGCATTTTTGTTTTTCAGCATGCAGCTCAGGAGAATACCATGCTGACTGAGGGAGCATGGCTGCATTCGAAAATGTTTTGAGGGGCGCAAGCAGATCAATGTTCCTAGTAACCATCAAATTGAATCTGGCTAGTCCCTCCTCAACGTGGGATGGTTTGGCCTCGATTTTCCGGGTTGGTAAGAAAGCTGCCTGGAAGCTATCTGGGGAGATCTTGTGCCATTGTCTGCGGATGCTGGGGGCGTTAGCGATGGAAGTAGCAGTCACGCTTTGGTCCTGAATAGTAAATTCAATGGATGCGTGGTCTGACCACGTCAGAGGTTGAGGGGGTTCACACCGGATACAGGAGGCGTCAGAAAAAATAATATCCAGTGTGTGACCCACGGAGTGGGTTGGGCCATCATTGAGCTTAGTAGGGCCAAGGAGAGCTAGGTCTGCAAGGAGCAGCGATGTGTCAGGGAGTGCTTCACATTTACTGTGCGCATTGAAGTCGCCCAGCAGCAGGAATTTATTTGTCGAAATTACGTAGGGAGCAATAATTTCTGCAAGCTGGATTGAGAAGTCTGCCAATAGACCGGTACACTAAGGCCCCTTTCCAGCTAAGTTGCAGGTGGAAATCAATGCGGAAGACCAAGATTTCTATATTGATGTTACTGCGTTGCTCAAGTATTGAGACCGAGATGCATTCTTTCTAAATTAAGGCAATTCCGCCACCCATTTTTGAAAGTCTGTGCATCCTAAGTAGCCTATAACCAGGAAGGAGTGCTAAGGTGACAGCGAGGGTTGAGTGCGGCTTGAGCCAAGTCTCAGTCAGAAACCCTAAGTCTGGATTAACCGAGGTGAGTAAATCCCATATTTCTGTTGCATGTTTAGGGAGGGATCTCATATTACGTAAAAACACTCTTCCATCCTTTGGTGGGTTTATTTGGCTCCTTCCCAGATTCCAGGGAAGGAGGAGGAACTTCCTTAGGGGTAGGGGAGGTAACAAAAAGCTACCTATCGATGCTGCATTGCTACTAAAGGTGCTGCATTGGAATTGGCAGTGAATGCAAGAGTAAGGGTCTTCAGGTGTTAACCGGGGCTGCGGGTTGTCCTTGATGGGACTCCCACAGGAGGTTAAAGGTCCTGTCCTTAGATAATGTAATGCTTTGCGGGAGTAAGAAATACCCTTGGGCAATGCAGAATCCTGGGAGGAACTGGCAGGGTTCCTGGCTCCTGGCGGCGTCCTGGCACGGACGGTCGCAGACGTGCTTGCCTTTGGAGCACGTCCGCTGCGCGTCGAGCAGGGCATCCGGTGTTATGAAGGGGGAGCGCGACCACTAGAGCTCTAACCTCCCTCAGACCGGAAGCCACCTTTTCCTTCCTCCACTCAAGCGGGACGAGACCCGTGGTGGACCGGGGAGGGGCAACCAAGTCAGGGACAGCAGTGGAAAATTCAAGGAGCAAGTAAAAACAATGTAGTTCTGTGCAAGTATAGCTGTGCAAAACTGAGCAGATTGAATATAAATTCAGCAGGGTTAAAAACAAAGTAAAAAACACTTTAAAACCATGCGCTGTTGTCGTAGTTAAAAAGGGAGAGGTTGCAATTGCTAAAAGGTACAGAGAAAACAGAGCTTCTGTCTTGCCGGCGCGCGTCTGCGAATAACTAATAGCCTCTTCTATCTTCACCTCAGCAGAGAAAGTTTTATGAAAAAGAGTCAGCCCTTGATGGGTTGATGGAAAAGGGAAAGAAGGATGGAAGGAGGAAGGGCGGTTGAAATGTAATATGACTGGCAGAGAAGGATGTGTGGGTGAAAGGATTATATAGGTGGCTGATAGGATGCATGAGTGGATGAAGGATGGATGAAAGGTTGCCTGCCTGGGTGGGTTAAAGTGTATGGGTGAAATGAATGCTCTGGGGGTTTGATGGGTCAAAGCAAGGACGCATGGGTGGTTAAATGACAAATGTATGTTAGTGAAAGATTTGTTGAGAATGATAGCCATGTTTGGATGGATGGATGGTATTCATAGAGGAAGACTGGATGAAGAGAATGTAAAACTTAAATGGTGGCTAAGTAGCAAAGCCAAGGGTGAAGAATATAAATAATACTGGAAAAAGAATGCAATGATAAATGAAAAAATCCCTGGGAAGAAGAGTAAAAATTGAATTTTTTTTAATCAAGGTTTTTTATTCAAAGGTTTGAGGTTGTATTTCAGACTATTCCCTTGACTCAAATAGTTTTCAAGCACAGCATATATTATGTACCCACCCATCATCATCAATCGCCTCCCTCCGAGTCCCACTCCCTACGCTTGGCATTTTGCCAGTGTCAGCCATGAGTGGTCTATCGGCTGCATGGTTACAATAGCAGTACCTCACATCGTGCCATATATCATTCATATATTAGTAACTATTTATCTGCTTTGTAGTCAGGGTGAAAGTGAAATTGAGCATTTAACAGAGCATGGCCATGATAGGAAAAGAGATAATTGTGTAGTACAGCTACCTCACCTGCAGACAGTAACAAAGTAACGCAACAGGAGTATGTCTGTCTAGGGCACAAGCTGAGCTGGCATGCCTACATTAATTTAGCTAAACAAGAGAGAGAAGAAAAAGACTTGTATGCTCCATAGTGCTTAATGACTGAAACTCTAATCACATCCAAATCAAAGGGGGCGAGCAATCGAGGATATCAGCAAATGTTATGTACTGCTAGTGCTACTGTGCCACTATATCATTTTATGTGTTACTGTTTTGCTAAGAGTATTGGTTACAATTTGTCTTTTTTCTTTTTTTGATATAGCTACTCCTGCCAATCCACCATCATCCTCACAACCCATCAGGCAGGAGATAGCAGCCAGGACCTGGCAAAAGAAGCTGGAGGGCATCAGGACCAAATACTAGCAGCTGGTGGTCAAGGAGGAGGCGGTGGCAGTAGCTGCAGCCTCCAATGCCCCGGGTCCCAGCCAGGCCCCAGTGCCTCCGGTAGTACGGCATCGTGGTCAGGCAGCCGCCCGCAGCCATTCAACCACTGCTGCTCCCCCCTATAGACTCTATAAAGCCTTTCAGCGCTGCATGCTCAAGAGGAGGGTGCACATGGAAGCCAGGATGGAGGAGCATTTTGACAGGTTGAAGAGGGAGCTCCTAGTCCACCAGTAGGCCTCTCTTGCCCCTTTTTTAATATTTTGTTTTGTGGGTGGAACTTGTTGGGGAGAGGGTGGGACTGTGGGAGTTGGGGAAATCTTGTTTTTTTTGCATATTTATTTATGGACATTTGATTTATGGACAATTACATTTTTGGACTTTCTTTACTTTGAGCATTGGCTGGGGTTAGGGTTAGGGAGAGGGGTGGGCCAGGTGTTGTGGGTTTTCTAGTTTATATTTGTTAGGGAAATACATTTTTATAGTTGTACATATGATTTAAATCTTTTTTCGTGGGTTACTATTTTACTTTGCACTGTGTCCTTTACTGCAGGCCCACAGCCAGTTTTTTTTAAAAATCTGCCGATGGTGTAACACACCAACAGATAGTTATGCAGTACTACTTTTACTTGTCTTACTACTCTCTCCTCCTAGTGTCTGCAAGTATATTAACCCCTAAGAACTCAGAGCGGTTGTAGGCATATGAATTTCCACTGTATATAGATTATTGCATGTACAACAATGAATCTTCCACAGTTCTTCTCTTACCTGTGATTAGGCGAAGGAATGGCTGCATGGTTTCCCAAGGTGCCATGGTGGTGGTAGTAGACAGTAGCAGCATGCTAGCGGACTAGTCGAATACTAGTGAAAGCGCCAGATCCAGAAGTTAAGTTCCACTCCCTCCTAGCCAAACTCAAACTGTAGGATGAGGAATATTCATTGCAGGGAACTAATTAAATTGAAATTAAAAGTGAGTTAATGCCATTTTAAATGCAAGCTTTGCAAAGAAAATAAGACAGTCAGTAGAGTACGACTAGTAGAACACAAAAAGAAGAGTGGCAAACGAGGAAACATGATAAGCAATGCTAAAATAAAATAAATAATCAGAATGGTGAGCTAGTAAAAGTTACAAAATAAAGTCGACTCAAGCTATGAAGTGGACAAAAGTACCCAACCCAAAACAGCTTTATTCGACAAAAGTCATAAAAGCAATACAAAACAAGTACAGGTACACAGTACATAGAGGATCAAATTAGAACAAGAGACTAAACACTTAAAGAGTACCCTTTAGTGCTGAAAGGATTATGATGCTCACAATTATGAATTATGTTCTGCTTAAAAAATGTAAATATTGAATATTTTGCATGGGTGGGCAATATTTAGAGAGGAAAAATATCTATGCCCTGCCATGAGTTGGTGTTGTTTTCACCCCATCTGCCCCACCAAGTGTGTTTAATTAATGGTGCAAATTTAATTTTTAGTCACCTCAATAAATCACGCAGCCCAGGGGAAGAGGGTTAGTGGTTCGATGAAAGGATGAGAAGGGGGATTTAAGGGAGAGGTGTGACAAAGAAAAACAAGGACAACATTCATCTTGGCAGCCGACCATCATAAATCTGCTATGTGAGGAAAAGGAAAGGCATGCATGATGATGAGTACTAGTACAGGTAAACCAAATCAAATTGTCCGTCTGTCCCCAGAAAGACCCAAGTTACATTATGTTCTGTTGTACTGAGCTGTGAAATATACTTAGCAAATAGAATTAAAATAGCTGTAGGAGTCAAGTAAACAAACATAAAAAACACACACAGTTCTAATGATTAAAGAGAAAATAATGATCCTGTTTTGCCTAATTGGGAGTTGCATCTGTGTTCCTCTTGGACTGTCCGTTAATCTTGGGTGCACGGTGGATGCAGTTGGGTATGATAAGTGTGAGTATGTTATATTGTTTTTCCAGTATGTCGCAGGGTAAAGGGCCTGTAGATTGAAAATCAAAAATGATATTGAAGAACCTAGGAGACAAGTTAAACTGCATAAGGAGTACAACGAGAAGACTCAGAGGAAGTATGGATAAATGTCTGTTCCTGGCAGTTACCTTCACAACAGGCCCCCCAACTAACCACCACTTAGGTTTGAATTTGAGCCAGACAGCAGTGAGTACACACACACCTAGCAACATAGCATTTTCCCAATCAAGTAAAAAATCAACGCACCACTGTCTGTCACACCACTGACCACCACTACACAGACTTGTGTAGGTCTGGAGTTGTTTACCTTTAGGCCACTTCAAAGTCATCATCATCCAAATCGGTTGGTTTCAGTGAATTTGAAAACTTCCATCTTCTTCTGGTGGCAGTTCTTGAAGTAGTCACGCTTACACCCATGCCCTGAGTCATTCCATCATCTCTGATCCTCCTGAGTCTGAATCTGAGTATGGTGTCCATCTGTGTCCCAAGTCTCGACTTAAAATGCAATAGATCGGCTTGTAGTAGTACAATTTTGCTGTTGAACAACAAGAAGGGAAAGAGCCACTTTTTGTGTAGACTAGATTTGTGTTTGCAAACTTTGCATTATCTAAGGGACTTTGTCGGGTCTGAGTCTTTGAGGAGTTTATAGCATAAAACAATGAAATAAAGCAGTGTGGACCGTGGAGTGGACCCGGTTAAGGAATCTTGCAATCTTATCTCACACAGGAGAAGGAAAACAAAATAACCTTCAGGGAAAATGTATTGATCAGCCGTCGGTGGGCCACCTACATTGTGAATCTCAATCATCACTAACACATTAAGCATAACAAACAAACACCTAGTCTCCCACTGCCTGCCACAACATGAATCATCTCAACACACATGATGATGACACATCACAAGTTCACATCACAACAAACAACAATCACACAGAATGCAATGCATGTCAGCATTTACCTGTTCTTCCGGTGTACTCACCGTAATTGATTGGTGGTAAATTGCAGAATGCAGATCCTCCATCTGTTCAAGAAGAAGAGACTTGCCAGTTTAAATCAAATTATAACAATGTCACTTGTGGGGCAGTCCCTCTAGGGTAGGATATTCTCCGTCCAATGTCTGGCTTGAGGGAAATGGCTTTGGAGGGTGAGTCATGACTTCTTCGCTGCACATAGTTGCAACTCCAATCCGGCAATAAAATGTGTTTAAGAGTAAGATGGTGGGGATGAATTGGACAACCAGACACACACTAATAATAAAGTAAATAATGTTCCCTAGCTATATCTTTTTTGTTTTTGTTTTTGGGGGGGGTCAAAGAAAGAAAGAAAGCCTAGTAGTCAGGAAAGTAAAGCCCGTCCTCAAACTCTGGTGGTTCACCCAGAAGTAGGTCATCTAACATACTACTTACATAACTTGTGTCTCCCTCATCTTTCTCCTGTGGTACTTGAAGTATGGTGTAATCCGGGGGTATAAAGTGCGGATTCATTTTCATCATGGTTAAACTCTCCACTTTTTAGGGCAGAGACCTATTTTTCTCTGTGACAATGGCACTAGCAGCACCGAAAACACACTCAGCGGAGACACTGGCTACAGGGCAAGCCAGATAGTTTATTGCCAGACTGCTGAGCACTGGCCATTGGCACTTCTTCCTATACCAATACACCAATGGGTTTTGATCAAAGTAGATAGGCCTGGACCATTCGCAGAATGTTTATTGCTGGTGCTGCACTTTGCTCGAACTCTATTTTGCCTTCGCCTCTGACTGGACTTAAGCCCTGCCAGTAGAAACCACTCAATTGGAGATTTGGGGGCTGATGCTCCTGGTCTAGTTGTTGATGGTGTTCTTGTTGTTGGCTTTGGCTGCTGTGAGCCAACAACACTGCCCTCAGACTCTAAACTTGAAGGCTGCACCACAGGACATGTACCCTGGAGCAGTGGGCCTCTAATTACCTGCCATTCTTTTTCTAGCTCGCTGCCTTGCTCAGCTATCTATGTTTTGTATTTTTTAACATCCATGTCGGAAAAAGGAATGAAAGTGGACAGCAAAGGTGTGTACCGTGGATCAAGAAATGTGACACAGATGTAATGTCTGGAGGACACATCCCAAGCCTCTTCCTACTGCTATGAGCTCCAAAACAAACAAAAATTCTAAATCCTTCCCTCTTTCATCCCTTCGCTATCCTTTTTAATCCAAATAACCGACTAACATGTCCACCACTCAAATTAATTTTATATTTCACTATAATTCACCACTAATCCTTTATGGGTTCTGGAGTAGCGTGCTACTCGCAGAAAAAGCGATTCAACACCTCCTCAAGGGTAGCAAGCGCTATATAAATGCAAACCTTTTTCCCTCTTTTATCCCTCCACTATCCTTCTCAATCCAAATAACTAACATATCCATCACTCAAATTACTTTCCTATTTCACTATACAAATTTACCACTAATCCTTTAAGGGTTCCGGAGTAGCGTGCTACTCGCCGAAAAAGCGCTTTGACGCCTAGTCAGGGGTAGTAAGCACTATATAAATGCAATTACAGTACAACACAATACATTGTCTGTTTGCACCCTTGTAGTAGCAGACAAGCAAAGGATTAAGCTCTCCATCAAGTCATATGCATCTTTTTTTCCTCCACATCTGTATACATTGAAGACACCTCCTTTAGCTGTTTCTGTAGAAAGTGCAACAACGGGATAGCTTGGCCCATAGTACTGTCCTCTTTGCTGATTTCCTGTGTGAACACCTCAAAAGGCAGCAGCATCTCTGTCAGGCATTTGACTAGGCCCCATTGGTCCATCATCGTTGATCATGCCTTTCACAGTTGCATCCCCTCTTTCCATGACACATTCATTGATAGGTCTGTACTGCTCACACAACAGGCGTTCAAGCATGTAATAAGTGGAGTTCCAGCGTGTTGGCACCTCCTGTATGAGTGCTTTAACAGGCATTCTATTATCATGCTGAATGACCCTCAGCTATTTTCGGGCTTTTAATGAATGGCTGAAATGAGTGCAGATTCTTCTGCACTCATTTCAGCCATTCATTGTGTTTGGTCTTCTTTTTTTAGAAAGTCCTGTACAATGATGTTGATGCAGTGCGCCAAACACAGGACCCTGAAATATCCACCATCGGCCATGGCCTTAACTATATTACTACCACTGTCCCTGCTCAGCCGGCTTTCACCCCCTTCACCAACAACACTTACAGTTTTTTGACAGCTAAGGTGAGCCTCCCAATGGATCATATGGTGCTTCCTCAAATGGGTTGTTTGGCCCCCGGCACCATAGTTTGTAAAACGCTTACCCCGACTAACACTTGCTCCTCAAAGGGATCATATTGCAATGTTCGCCTCCTTCTGGCTAACCAAAAAGTCCCAAACTGGAGGGCAGGGGCTCAACTTTCTGATGCTGGTGGCACTACCAATGTTGGATGAACTGGCGGCGGTAGGTGGCTGTTTTGACATTTGACTCTCTGCAGTACCTATTTCTACTGAAGTGGTTGTGGATGTAAGTTGCTGATGGGACTTTGCAAATATGGCAGCTGGCAGTGGTTGGATCTGTGGTGCCAAATCCCCCGGGAAGTTGGGATGGGGTAACGCCAGTCTCCACTGCGGCTGGGCTAACTTCCATGATGACTGGTGCATCGTTATCCTCCTCTTCTACATCTGCCTCCATAATTCTAAGACTTTCTGGAACCTTCCTTTTCCGTAGGGGGCATGTAGAAAAAGATGATTCACCACTAACCCTTCTTTTTCTAGCCGGAGATCTGGAAGACAATGCATCTCCTAGAGCATATTCCTCTACTTCCTCAGCATGCAGCTCAATCTCTTGAACTGCTCCTGCTTCAGGAGGAATTACTATTGTCGGTTGTTCTTGTTGTTGTCCACTTCTGTGAGTTTCCTGCAACGAATGGGTACTATTTTGTGATATAGATAAATCAGTGTCACCATCACTGCTCCTCCGCGTTGTCGTGATTAGACTGCCTGCCTCTGTGACAGACATAAGTTTGGATCGAGATTGGGGTCGGTCCACGAATTTGGGGGTGCTGCTCCCAGCTTGCTCCCCAGAGGCCGGTGTGGCAGGCACAGTTTTTTGCTTTCCAAAAAACAGCTGGGGCGCCATGCCAGTGCTGGTGGTGGTAAGTTCCTTCTTCTTCTCACTGGCCACTTTTTTGGTAGCAGTTTTAGCACCTTTGGGGCCATCTTGAAGCTGTCAGTTAGCAGTTGCGCTTAGCCTCACAAGTTGAAGAGATGTCTGATGTGTGGTTCACTCACACGTCACGCAGTGCACAGGCCTTCTTTCTGGCAGTACTGTGGGTGATGTTGTCTCTTGTTGCCTTGTCGTACACCTAAAAGAAAATAAGCAAGAAGGATATCAGTGAAACATGGCATTGTTGCTGTTCAATTAGTAGTACAAACAAAAACAATATAATTTAGTGTGGTCACTGGTTACTCCCTTAATTAACAATACAGTGTATATCTATTCGTAAAACAGAAAACCACAGCGACATAAACTTTCATGGTGACTGACAGACCACTCAGGAAGAATAAGAGAGAGCAAAAACAATAACAACATACAGATGAAACTGTTTGCTTTATGTGCGTCATGTGACTTCACTCACGTGTGATGTGGCACTCAGGGAGGTGCAGGTGACAGATGACAATGAAAGGAATAATGGCTAGACAATGAATCTTCTTGTGCACCTAAAGCGGACATGGCGTTGATTGATGCCAGAAGTAAAGGAAAATGGTATGAACAAAATTATTTTTTAATTAGAAAAATATAAAGTATAATTTACCGATTAAGAAAAAAACAGGAAAAATTCAAATTAAAAGCATTAAACATAAGTTAAGTTATCTTCAAAGATATGATAATAAATTATTTTTACACTGCGATCTCATTGCTCAACCATCTATGCAGCTTATGGCAAAGGGCTGAATTTAGTTGGAAGAACAAAATGGCTGCCAGCCAATGCCACATTGTCATCAACAACAATAACAATGTGTCAGGAATCAAACTAATATGGTGTCTGTAGTGCAGCATAAATTGAGAAAATTGAAGAAGCAGCGAATTCTTGTGAAGCCTCAAATGGTGAATCTGTATTGGAACTTATAGTGTTTCTGTGTGCATTTGGACCTTTCAAGATGGCCGCTGCTCTTTCCGTGATCTGCTGTGCATCTGTGACAGGACGTTACAAGACGGTTGAGCGCGCGGCAATCTGCGCACTTCAATCGTGATGTTCTGAGAGAAGCTTCGTTTCTTCGCCCTCTTCCCTTTATCAAGAGGAAGGCGGACCTTGCACTTTCGGAGGGTTATTTCCCTTCTCAGCAATTCTCTCTTAGTTGTTCAGAGAGATATTTTCAGAGTTTGTCTCAGAGCTGAATCTACCGCTAGCAGTCAGTGACAGGTTTTGAGCGGTTTTCGGATTATCTTCGAAGCGGACTGGTCTGTAGCGGTTTTCCTCTAGTAGCCGCTATATTAGTCCGCTCAGCACCAGTGGTAGCAGTTTTCCGGAGTGGCTGAGTATAAGACTTTCCTGTGAACCTCGAGAAGCCAAGTCGGCAACAACGACTCAAGTCAGTAAGCAAGTGCAAGCGCTGTGAACCAGTATCCTTTCCTCCCTTTGGCGACCTTTCCTTTTCCTTTCCGCCCTACTTTCCCTTTCCCTGTGCCTTTTTGCGCGTTCCTTTTTGCCAATTGGAGAAGCGGAATCTTTCTACGCAAGTGTGAGTTACAGTGAGAAACAACCTTGACTATCGACGCTACTGAACCTGAGAGAGTTTATCCTGCTACTAATGTACATATCTTGCACAATGTGAAAAGTTGGAACTGAGTTCGCAATTCGAAAATTGTTGATTAAGACTGGTACTTATCTTAAAGATTAGCAAAGTATTCGTCATTACTTAGAAGAGTAGCAAGCCTGCAGGAGTACAAGGTAGGAGTTAGAATGATATAAATGTCAATAGGAAAGGAGTAGAGTGGGATGTCATTATAACCTTTATTTACATCTGTGCATTAGGTGTACCTCGTCAGGAGTTGCCAGTGGAGAATCGAACACTTCATAAGATGATTCAGTGAGAGAAGGCAGCAACACCATCCTGAGGCAGTCTCTTCTTTTCCACTTCCCCTTTCCCCCGTGCTAGTGCTGTTACTTCGTCTTGGTGACTGTACTGGTGCAGGGGCATTGGGAGTTGTCGTCTATTCTGCTTCTGTGGAAATTGAGGTACCTTCTGACAGATTGAAGTGCCCACGAGTTTATTTCCACCCAGGCAGAATGGCGGAAGGTTTTAGTTTAAAATCCTTGGGGGAAATGTTAGAGGCCATCCAAAGGGAATTAGGAGCTGTAAGGGAGGAAACAGTTTTGCTAACACAGAGAGTAAATGGGTTAGTAGCAGAAGCCACTCCCATATCTCAGACCTCTTCCCACAATTCGTCTTCAGAGTCCAACCCTAGAACAGTTGCACAAGTGGTCCATTCTATTTCCCCCTTAATTCCATTAGCTTCGCCTGAAAGGTATTCTGGGGATCCACAAAAGGCTCAACTATTTTTGACACAGTGTTCCGTTCATTTCATGTGTCGACCTGCGTTATTCCCTGACGCTCAATCCAAGGTAGCTTTTATTCTCTCTTATTTGAGTGGGGATGCGGCTAACTGGGCAATGCCATTGGTGTCCAAAGACCACCCATTTTTGTATGACCTGGAACGTTTTAAGGCCGAATTTTTGAGAATTTTTGACAGAAGAAAAATCTCTCAAGCAGCAGACAATGAACTTCTAGAACTTCGTCAAGGGAGCAAGGACTTGGTAACTTATTTAACCAAATTCAATAAATTGATTGTGGAAACAGACTGGCCAGAAGAGAAGAGAGTGGCTCTCTTTTATAGAGGATTGCGAGAAGAAATAAAGGATACATTAGCACAAATTCCTAATCGACCTACTGAATTATCAGCTTTAGTGGATCTGGTTTTAGAAATAGATTTTCGTTGGACAGAACGGAGAGGAGAAAAAAGAAAAGAATTTCGCTTCCTACCTCCAAGATTTGATCGAAGTCGACAAGAGACAAGTAAGGTTTCACCAGTGTCTCCTTCTGATGTAGAACCAATGCAAATTGGAATGGTAAGAGGTCCCTTGAGTAAGGAAGAGAAGGAGCAAAGAAGATTGAAAAATTTATGTATGTATTGTGGAACTTCTGGGCATTTTGTGAAGGAGTGTCCAAAAAAGCCTAAGTCCCTGGTGAAGGGAAACGAGCAACACCATCAGTAGGTGGGGTCACTCTGATGGTGTCAGAAGATAAGATGGCTCCGAATTCCCATTATGTTATGAATACTTTACAAACTATGACACCTCATTTGATTTTGCATATGACCATTCAGTTTCGGGAGCAAGAAATTACTGGAGTAGCTATCATGCTAGACTCCGGAGCCACAGGAAACTTCTGTGACATAAAATACGCACAAAGAATTGGAGTAAAAGGCATCTGTAAAGAGAGAAGTGAATTGGTTCGGGCAGTAGATGGAACTAATCTCTCATCTGGGCCCATCACTCAACACACGAAACCTTTGAAGTTGATTCAAGCAGACGGTCACAGTGAAATTATTCAGTTCAATCTTATAGATGCGCCTCAATTTGGGCTATCATGGCTCACCACCCATAATCCAACTATAGATTGGGAAAACCGAACAGTGCTCATGAGTTCCCAATATTGTTTAGAACATTGTTACCATGATCCAGATGAGAATTCTGAACTATCACAAGCATCTTTACTATCTTGCGGAGGAGAATCTATTTGTGTCATCAGTACTACAGAAATTCCTTCTGAGTATCAAGAGTTTAAAGAAGTATTCTGTGAAAAAGAAGCGGAAAAATTACCTCCGCATCGCCCATACGATTGTACTATCGAATTAGAACCGGGAGCGGTTCTTCCTTGTTCAAGAATTTATGCCCTCACTGAAGGCGAAAATCGTTACCTCAAGGAGTATTTGGATCGATATTTGGCCAACGGATTTATTAGACCTTCGCAATCCCAAGTATCCTCTCCTTTATTCTTCATCCCTAAGAAGGAAGGATCTCTTAGGACCTGCATTGACTATCGCGCCCTAAATCGAGTGACCATCAAGAATCGTTACCCGTTACCTTTGATTTCCGTCCTCCTTGATCAAGTGAAAGAAGCTCAAATTTTCACGAAATTAGATCTAAGAGGGGCTTACCATCTCATTCGGGTAAAAGAAGGCCATGAGTGGAAAACGGCATTTCGAACAAAATATGGGCTATTTGAATATCAAGTTATGCCATTTGGTCTTTGTAATGCCCCAGCGGCCTTTCAACACTTCATAAATGATATCATGGGAGATTTGATTGACAAGATAGCAATTGTATATTTGGACGACATCTTGATCTTCTCTAAGATTCCTCAAGAACATGCTACACATGTAAAGATGGTTCTGGAAAGACTGCGTCTTCATCAATTGTATGTGAAACTGGAAAAGTGTGCTTTCAGTGTTCAAACAGTTGAGTTTCTAGGATTTGTCCTTTCTTCGGCAGGAGTGACTATGGATCCAAAGAAGATTCAATCAGTTATAAATTGGCCCTCTCCAAGAAATACTAATGAGATACAGCGATTTTTGGGATTTGCTAAATTTTATCGACGTTTCATTCAGGGATTCTCACAGAGAATTATTCCTATCACCAAACTCTTAAAGAAAGGTCAAAAATTTCAGTGGACTAAAGAAGCTGAGATGGCTTTTGAGTTTCTCAAGAAGAGTTTTACTACTGCTCCCAGTTTGCTGCATGCGGACCCTGCAGAACCCTTCTTTGTTGAAGCGGATGCTTCAGATTTAGCCATTGGGGGAGTTTTGTCTCAACGCCACAAGACTACCGGACAACTTCATCCAGTGGCTTTTCGTTCTAGGAAGCTAACACCTGCAGAGATCAATTATACAATTGCTGAAAATGAATTGCTGGCGGTTAAAGATGCCTTTGAGGAGTGGCGGCATTATTTGCTGGGGGCTCGACATACCGTTACAGTCTACTCTAAACACAAGAATCTACAATTTCTGAAATCTGCTAAAACCTTGACCCCTCGTCTCTTAAGATGGTCTCTCTATTTTGCAGACTTCGATTTTGTGATTACCTATCGCCCAGGAAATAAGAACGGGAAGGCAGATGCCTTGTCTCGAATTCAGACCGAAATTCAAGAGCCTTCGAAGACTCAAGAAACTATCATACCAGAAGCCAAGATCATCTGTACACTTGATTTGGTTAATTTCAAAGAAGAAGTAAGGAAAAAATTGACTCCAGAAGAGATACAGAATTGGATTCAACAGGATGCTGAAAGGGAAATCTTCGAACAGTTACCTTATGTCAAAGGTGCCTTGTATTTACCAACTACAGAACTTCAACGAAAAGCAATGCAAGTATGCCATGACCAACCTTTGACAGGACATAAAGGTGTTCTAAAGACTCTCGAACTCATTCAACGATATTTTTGGGGGCCAGAGATTCGGTCCAGTGTCAAACAATATGTGGCAACTTGTCAAATCTGTGCCCAAGGGAAAGCCATGAGACAAGCCCCATCAGGACTTTTGCACCCTTTACCTACTCCTTCCCAACCTTGGCACACAATCACTATGGATCTAATAGTGGATCTGCCTCCAAGTCATGGGTATAACACTGTGTTAGTTTTTGTTGACACCTTCACTAAGATGAGCCATTTCCTACCTTTAAAAGGGGTTCCTACCGCTAAGGAGTTAGCAAAACATTTCAGTGAGCACATTGTCAAGATACATGGAGTCCCAAAAATGTTGATTTCAGATAGAGGGTCTCAGTTTGTGTCTCATTTTTGGAGAGCCTTCATGCAAGGTTTAGGAGTAGAGATCAGATTCTCGACCAGCTATCATCCTGAAACAGACGGGCAGACCGAAAGAGTCAATCAAGAGTTGGAGCAATATCTTAGAATGTTCCTTCTGGATCAGGAAGGTGAATGGTCTGATTTATTATGGATGGCAGAGTTTGCATGTAATAATGCTAAAAATGTGTCTACGGGGTTTTCTCCTTTTTTCCTAAACTATGGTAGACATCCAAACCCTTTCATGGGGCAGGGAGACATGGGGGTTCCAGCAGTAAGAGACCTAATGAAAGATCTTCTTAATACTCGCAAATCAGCAGAATCCAATTTAATCAAGGCTAAAGTGAGTTATAAGAAACAGGCAGACAAACATAGAAAGATGGCACCAGAATACAGGGTGGCGATTTGGTGTGGCTGTCTGCGCGTAACCTCCATCTCAAAGGTAATCGGAAATTCCAACCACGTTTTGTGGGACCTTATATGATTGAGAAGTTACTGGGTCCTGTCACGGTAAAATTAAAATTGCCCTCTAATACAGGCATTCATTCAGTTTTCCATGTCTCTTTAATTAAAAAGTGCACTCCAAACACTAGAATAGTGAAGCCTCCAGCGCCCCTAGTGATAGATGGACATCCTGAATATGAAGTCAAAGATATATTAGATTCTAAAAGAACTAGAGGAGGGCTTTACTACTTAGTGGACTGGAAAGGTTATGGGCCAGAGGATAGGTCCTGGGAGTTAGCTACGAATATCCATGCTCCTCGACTTTTGAAGAGATTTCACATTCGATGCCCTTTCAAACCTGGGCCGATGAATCGGCCTTTGAGAGGGGGTACTGTCAGGAATCAAACTAATGTGGTGTCTGTAGTGCAGCATAAATTGCGAAAATTGAAGAAGCAGCGAATTCTTGTGAAGCCTCAAATGGTGAATCTGTATTGGAACTTATAGTGTTTCTGTGTGCATTTGGACCTTTCAAGATGGCCGCTGCTCTTTCCGTGATCTGCTGTGCATCTGTGACAGGACGTTACAAGACGGTTGAGCGCGCGGCAATCTGCGCACTTCAATCGTGATGTTCTGGGAGAAGCTTCGTTTCTTCGCCCTCTTCCCTTTATCAAGAGGAAGGCGGACCTTGCACTTTCGGAGGGTTATTTCCCTTCTCAGCAATTCTCTCTTAGTTGTTCTGAGAGATATTTTCAGAGTTTGTCTCAGAGCCGAATCTACCGCTAGCAGTCAGTGACAGGTTTTGAGCGGTTTTCGGATGATCTTCAAAGCGGACTGGTCTGTAGCGGTTTTCCTCTAGTAGCCGCTATATTAGTCCGCTCAGCACCAGTGGTAGTAGTTTTCTGGAGTGGCTGAGTATAAGACTTTCCTGTGAACCTCGAGAAGCCAAGTCGGCAACAACGACTCAAGTCAGTAAGCGAGTGCAAGCGCTGTGAACCAGTGTCCTTTCCTCCCTTTGGCGACCTTTCCTTTTCCTTTCCGCCCTACTTTCCCTTTCCCTGTGCCTTTTTGCGCGTTCCTTTTTGCCAATTGGAGAAGCGGAATCTTTCTACGCAAGTGTGAGTTAAAGTGAGAAACAACCTTGACTATCGACGCTACTGAGCCTGAGAGAGAGTTTATCCTGCTACTAATGTACATATCTTGCACAATGTGAAAAGTTGGAACTGAGTTCTCAATTCGAAAATTGTTGATTAAAACTGGTACTTATCTTAAAGATTAGCAAAGTATTCGTCATTACTTAGAAGAGTGGCAAGCCTGCAGGAGTACAAGGTAGGAGTTAGAATGATATAAATGTCACTAGGAAAGGAGTAGAGTAGGATGTCATTATAAACTTTATTTACATCTGTGCATTAGGTGTACCTCGTCAGGAGTTGCCAGTGGAGAATCGAGCACTTCATAAGATGATTCAGTGAGAGAAGGCAGCAACACCATCCTGAGGCAGTACACCATCCTGAGGCAGTCTCTTCTTTTCCACTTCCCCTTTCCCCCGTGCTAGTGCTGTTACTTCGTCTTGGAGACTGTACTGGTGCAGGGGCATTGGGAGTTGTCGTCTATTCTGCTTCTGTGGAAATTGAGGTACCTTCTGACAGATTGAAGTGCCCACGAGTTTATTTCCACCCAGGCAGAATGGCGGAAGGTTTTAGTTTAAAATCCTTGGGGGAAATGTTAGAGGCCATCCAAAGGGAATTAGGAGCGGTAAGGGAGGAAACTGTTTTGCTAGCACAGAGAGTAAATGGGTTAGTAGCAGAAGCCACTCCCATATCTCAGACCTCTTCCCACAATTCGTCTTCAGAGTCCAACCCTAGAACAGTTGCACAAGTGGTCCATTCTATTTCCCCCTTAATTCCATTAGCTTCGCCTGAAAGGTATTCTGGGGATCCACAAAAGGCTCAACTATTTTTGACACAGTGTTCCCTTCATTTCATGTGTCGACCTGCGTTATTCCCTGACGCTCAATCCAAGGTAGCTTTTATTCTCTCTTATTTCAGTGGGGATGCGGCTAACTGGGCAATGCCATTGGTGTCCAAAGACCACCCATTTTTGTATGACCTGGAACGTTTTAAGGCCGAATTTTTGAGAATTTTTGACAGAAGAAAAATCTCTCAAGCAACAGACAATGAACTTCTAGAACTTCGTCAAGGGAGCAAGGACTTGGTAACTTATTTAACCCAATTCAATAAATTGATTGTGGAAACAGACTGGCCAGAAGAGAAGAGAGCGGCTCTCTTTTATAGAGGATTGCGAGAAGAAATAAAGGATACATTAGCACAAATTCCTAATCGACCTACTGAATTATCAGCTTTAGTGGATCTGGTTTTAGAAATAGATTTTCGTTGGACAGAACGGAGAGGAGAAAAAAGAAAAGAATTTCGCTTCCTACCTCCAAGATTTGTTCGAAGTCGACAAGAGTCAAGTAAGGTTTCACCAGTGTCTCCTTCTGATGTAGAACCGATGCAAATTGGAATGGTAAGAGGTCCCTTGAGTAAGGAAGAGAAGGAGCAAAGAAGATTGAAAAAATTATGTATGTATTGTGGAACTTCTGGGCATTTTGTGAAGGAGTGTCCAAAAAAGCCTAAGTCCCTGGTGAAGGGAAACGAGCAACACCATCAGTAGGTGGAGTCACTCTGATGGTGTCAGAAGATAAGATGGCTCCGAATTCCCATTATGTTATGAATACTTTACAAACTATGACACCTCATTTGATTTTGCATATGACCATTCAGTTTCGGGAGCAAGAAATTACTGGAGTAGCTATCATGCTAGACTCCGGAGCCACAGGAAACTTCTGTGACATAAAATACGCACAAAGAATTGGAGTAAAAGGCATCTGTAAAGAGAGAAGTGAATTGGTTCGGGCAGTAGATGGAACTACTCTCTCATCTGGGCCCATCACTCAACACACGGAACCTTTGAAGTTGATTCAAGCAGACGGTCACAGTGAAATTATTCAGTTCAATCTTATAGATGCGCCTCAATTTCAAATGATTCTGGGGCTTCCATGGCTCACCACCCATAATCCAACTATAGATTGGGAAAACCGAACAGTGCTCATGAGTTCCCAATATTGTTTAGAACATTGTTACCATGATCCAGATGAGAATTCTGAACTATCACAAGCATTTTTACTATCTTGCGGAAGAGAATATATTTGTGTTATCAGTACTACAGAAATTCCTTCTGAGTATCAAGAGTTTAAAGAAGTATTCTGTGAAAAAGAAGCGGAAAAATTACCTCCGCATCGCCCATACGATTGTACTATCGAATTAGATCCGGGAGCGGTTCTTCCTTGTTCAAGAATTTATGCCCTCACTGAAGGCGAAAATCGTTACGTCAAGGAGTATTTGGATCGATATTTGGCCAACGGATTTATTAGACCTTCGCAGTCCCCAGTATCCTCTCCTTTATTCTTCATCCCTAAGAAGGAAGGATCTCTTAGGACCTGCATTGACTATCGCGCCCTAAATCGAGTGACCATCAAGAATCGTTACCCGTTACCTTTGATTTCCGTCCTCCTTGATCAAGTGAAAGAAGCTCAAATTTTCACGAAATTAGATCTAAGAGGGGCTTACCATCTCATTCGGGTAAAAGAAGGCCATGAGTGGAAAACGGCATTTCGAACAAAATATGGACTATTTGAATATCAAGTTATGCCGTTTGGTCTTTGTAATGCCCCAGCGGCCTTTCAACACTTCATAAATGATATCATTGGAGATTTGATTGACAAGATAGCAATTGTATATTTGGACGACATCTTGATCTTCTCTAAGATTCCTCAAGAACATGCTACACATGTAAAGATGGTTCTGGAAAGACTGCGTCTTCATCAATTGTATGTGAAACTGGAAAAGTGTGCTTTCAGTGTTCAAACAGTTGAGTTTCTAGGATTTGTCCTTTCTTCGGCAGGAGTGACTATGGATCCAAAGAAGATTCAATCAGTTATAAATTGGCCCTCTCCAAGAAATACTAATGAGATACAGCGATTTTTGGGATTTGCTCATTTTTATCGACGTTTCATTCAGGGATTCTCACAGAGAATTATTCCTATCACTAAACTCTTAAAGAAAGGTCAAAAATGTCAGTGGACTAAAGAAGCTGAGATGGCTTTTGAGTTTCTCAAGAAGAGTTTTACTACTGCTCCCATTTTGCTGCATGCGGACTCTGCAGAACCCTTCTTTGTTGAAGCGGATGCTTCAGATTTAGCCATTGGGGGAGTTTTGTCTCAACGCCACAAGACTACCGGACAACTTCATCCAGTGGCTTTTCGTTCTAGGAAGCTAACACCTGCAGAGATCAATTATACAATTGCTGAAAAGGAATTGCTGGCGGTTGAAGATGCCTTTGAGGAGTGGCGGCATTATTTGCTGGGGGCTCGACATACCGTTACAGTCTACTCTGATCACAAGAATCTACAATTTCTGAAATCTGCTAAAACCTTGACCCCTCGACTCTTAAGATGGTCTCTCTATTTTGCAGACTTCGATTTTGTGATTACCTATCGCCCAGGAAATAAGAACGGGAAGGCAGATGCCTTGTCTCGAATTCAGACCGAAATTCAAGAGCCTTCGATGACTCAAGAAACTATCATCCCAGAAGCCAAGATCATCTGTACACTTGATTTGGTTAATTTCAAAGAAGAATTAAGGAAAAAATTGACTCCAGAAGAGATACAGAATTGGATTCAACAGGATGCTGAAAGGGAAATCTTCGAACAGTTACCTTATGTCAAAGGTGCCTTGTATTTACCAACTACAGAACTTCAACGAAAAGCAATGCAAGTATGCCATGACCAACCTTTGGCAGGACATAAAGGTGTTCTAAAGACTCTCGAACTCATTCAACGATATTTTTGGGGGCCAGAGATTCGGTCCAGTGTCAAACAATATGTGGCAACTTGTCAAATCTGTGCCCAAGGGAAAGCCATGAGACAAGCCCCATCAGGACTTTTGCACCCTTTACCTACTCCTTCCCAACCTTGGCACACAATCACTATGGATCTAATAGTGGATCTGCCTCCAAGTCATGGGTATAACACTGTGTTAGTTTTTGTTGACACCTTCACTAAGATGAGCCATTTCATACCTTTAAGAGGGGTTCCTACCGCTAAGGAGTTAGCAAAACATTTCAGTGAGCACATTGTCAAGATACATGGAGTCCCAAAAATTTTGATTTCAGATAGAGGGTCTCAGTTTGTGTCTCATTTTTAGAGAGCCTTCATGCAAGGTTTAGGAGTAGAGATCAGATTCTCGACCAGCTATCATCCTGAAACAGACGGGCAGACCGAAAGAGTCAACCAAGAGTTGGAGCAATATCTTAGAATGTTCCTTCTGGATCAGGAAGGTGAATGGTCTGATTTATTATGGATGGCAGAGTTTGCATGTAATAATGCTAAAAATGTGTCTACTGGGTGTTCTCCTTTTTCCTAAACTATGGTAGACATCCAAACCCTTTCATGGGGCAGGGAGACATGGGGGTTCCAGCAGTAAGAGACCTAATGAAAGATCTTCTTAATACTCGCAAATCAGCAGAATCCAATTTAGTCAAGGCTAAAGTGAGTTATAAGAAACAGGCAGACAAACATAGAAAGATGGCACCAGAATACAGGGTGGGCGATTTGGTGTGGCTGTCTGCGCGTAACCTCCATCTCAAAGGTAATCGGAAATTCCAACCACGTTTTGTGGGACCGTATATGATTGAGAAGATACTGGGTCCTGTCACGGTAAAATTAAAATTGCCCTCTAATACAGGCATTCATCCAGTTTTCCATGTCTCTTTAATTAAAAAGTGCACTCCAAACACTAGAATAGTGAAGCCTCCAGCGCCCCTAGTGATAGATGGACATCCTGAATATGAAGTCAAAGATATATTAGATTCTAAAAGAACTAGAGGAGGGCTTCACTACTTAGTGGACTGGAAAGGTTATGGGCCAGAGGATAGGTCCTGGGAGTTAGCTACGAATATCCATGCTCCTCGACTTTTGAGGAGATTTCACATTCGATGCCCTTTCAAACCTGGGCCGATGAATCGGCCTTTGAGAGGGGGTACTGTCAGGAATCAAACTAATGTGGTGTCTGTAGTGCAGCATAAATTGCGAAAATTGAAGAAGCAGCGAATTCTTGTGAAGCCTCAAATGGTGAATCTGTATTGGAACTTATAGTGTTTCTGTGTGCATTTGGACCTTTCAAAATGGCCGCTGCTCTTTCCGTGATCTGCTGTGCATCTGTGACAGGACGTTACAAGACGGTTGAGCGCGCTGCAATCTGCGCACTTCAATCGTGATGCTCTGAGAGAAGCTTCGTTTCTTCGCCCTCTTCCCTTTATCAAGAGGAAGGCGGACCTTGCACTTTCGGAGGGTTATTTCCCTTCTCAGCAATTCTCTCTTAGTTGTTCTGAGAGATATTTTCAGAGTTTGTCTCAGAGCCGAATCTACCGCTAGCAGCCAGTGATAGGTTTTGAGCGGTTTTCGGATTATCTTCGAAGCAGACTGGTCTGTAGCGGTTTTCCTCTAGTAGCCGCTATATTAGTCCGCTCAGCACCAGTGGTAGCAGTTTTCCGGAGTGGCTGAGTATAAGACTTTCCTGTGAACCTCGAGAAGCCAAGTCGGCAACAACGACTCAAGTCAGTAAGCGAGTGCAAGCGCTGTGAACCAGTATCCTTTCCTCCCTTTGGCGACCTTTCCTTTTCCTTTCCGCCCTACTTTCCCTTTCCCTGTGCCTTTTTGCGCGTTCCTTTTTGCCAATTGGAGAAGCGGAATCTTTCTACGCAAGTGTAAGTTAAAGTGAGAAACAACCTTGACTATCGACGCTACTGAGCCTGAGAGAGAGTTTATCCTGCTACTAATGTACATATCTTGCACAATGTGAAAAGTTGGAACTGAGTTCTCAATTCGAAAATTGTTGATTAAGACTGGTACTTATCTTAAAGATTAGCAAAGTATTCGTCATTACTTAGAAGAGTAGCAAGCCTGCAGGAGTACAAGGTAGGAGTTAGAATGATATAAATGTCACTAGGAAAGGAGTAGAGTAGGATGTCATTATAACCTTTATTTACATCTGTGCATTAGGTGTACCTCGTCAGGAGTTGCCAGTGGAGAATCGAACACTTCATGAGATGATTCAGTGAGAGAAGGCAGCAACACCATCCTGAGGCAGTACACCATCCTGAGGCAGTCTCTTCCTTTCCACTTCCCCTTTCCCCCGTGCTAGTGCTATTACTTCGTCTTGGTGACTGTACTGGTGCAGGGGCATTGGGAGTTGTCGTCTATTCTGCTTCTGTGGAAATTGAGGTACCTTCTGACAGATTGAAGTGCCCACGAGTTTATTTCCACCGAGGCAGAATGGCGGAAGGTTTTAGTTTAAAATCCTTGGGGGAAATGTTAGAGGCCATCCAAAGGGAATTAGGAGCGGTAAGGGAGGAAACAGTTTTGCTAACACAGAGAGTAAATGGGTTAGTAGCAGAAGCCACTCCCATATCTCAGACCTCTTCCCACAATTCGTCTTCAGAGTCCAACCCTAGAACAGTTGCACAAGTGGTCCATTCTATTTCCCCCTTAATTCCATTAGCTTCGCCTGAAAGGTATTCTGGGGATCCACAAAAGGCTCAACTATTTTTGACACAGTGTTCCCTTCATTTCATGTGTCGACCTGCGTTATTCCCTGACGCTCAATTCAAGGTAGCTTTTATTCTCTCTTATTTGAGTGGGGATGCGGCTAACTGGGCAATGCCATTGGTGTCCAAAGACCACCCATTTTTGTATGACCTGGAACGTTTTATGGCCGAATTTTTGAGAATTTTTGACAGAAGAAAAATCTCTCAAGCAACAGACAATGAACTTCTAGAACTTCGTCAAGGGAGCCAGGACTTGGTAACTTATTTAACCCAATTCAATAAATTGATTGTGGAAACAGACTGGCCAGAAGAGAAGAGAGCGGCTCTCTTTTATAGAGGATTGCGAGAAGAAATAAAGGATACATTAGCACAAATTCCTAATCGACCTACTGAATTATCAGCTTTAGTGGATCTGGTTTTAGAAATAGATTTTCGTTGGACAGAACGGAGAGGAGAAAAAAGAAAAGAATTTCGCTTCCTACCTCCAAGATTTGATCGAAGTCGACAAGAGACAAGTAAGGTTTCACCAGTGTCTCCTTCTGATGTAGAACCGATGCAAATTGGAATGGTAAGAGGTCCCTTGAGTAAGGAAGAGAAGGAGCAAAGAAGATTGAAAAAATTATGTATGTATTGTGGAACTTCTGGGCATTTTGTGAAGGAGTGTCCAAAAAAGCCTAAGTCCCTGGTGAAGGGAAACGAGCAACACCATCAGTAGGTGGAGTCACTCTGATGGTGTCAGAAGATAAGATGGCTCCGAATTCCCATTATGTTATGAATACTTTACAAACTATGACACCTCATTTGATTTTGCATATGACCATTCAGTTTCGGGAGCAAGAAATTACTGGAGTAGCTATCATGCTAGACTCCGGAGCCACAGGAAACTTCTGTGACATAAAATACGCACAAAGAATTGGAGTAAAAGGCATCTGTAAAGAGAGAAGTGAATTGGTTCGGGCAGTAGATGGAACTAATCTCTCATCTGGGCCCATCACTCAACACACGGAACCTTTGAAGTTGATTCAAGCAGACGGTCACAGTGAAATGATTCAGTTCAATCTTATAGATGCGCCTCAATTTCAAATGATTCTGGGGCTTCCATGGCTCACCACCCATAATCCAACTATAGATTGGGAAAACCGAACAGTGCTCATGAGTTCCCAATATTGTTTAGAACATTGTTACCATGATCCAGATGAGAATTCTGAACTATCACAAGCATCTTTACTATCTTGCGGAGGAGAATCTATTTGTGTCATCAGTACTACAGAAATTCCTTCTGAGTATCAAGAGTTTAAAGAAGTATACTGTGAAAAAGAAGCGGAAAAATTACCTCCGCATCGCCCATACGATTGTACTATCGAATTAGAACCGGGAGCGGTTCTTCCTTGTTCAAAAATTTATGCCCTCACTGAAGGCGAAAATCGTTACCTCAAGGAGTATTTGGATCGATATTTGGCCAACGGATTTATTAGACCTTCGCAGTCCCCAGTATCCTCTCCTTTATTCTTCATCCCTAAGAAGGAAGGATCTCTTAGAACCTGCATTGACTATCGCGCCCTAAATCGAGTGACCATCAAGAATCGTTACCCGTTACCTTTGATTTCCGTCCTCCTTGATCAAGTGAAAGAAGCTCAAATTTTCACGAAATTAGATCTAAGAGGGGCTTACCATCTCATTCGGGTAAAAGAAGGCCATGAGTGGAAAACGGCATTTCGAACAAAATATGGGCTATTTGAATATCAAGTTATGCCGTTTGGTCTTTGTAATGCCCCAGCGGCCTTTCAACACTTCATAAATGATATCATGGGAGATTTGATTGACAAGATAGCAATTGTATATTTGGACGACATCTTGATCTTCTCTAAGATTCCTCAAGAACATGCTACACATGTAAAGATGGTTCTGGAAAGACTGCGTCTTCATCAATTGTATGTGAAACTGGAAAAGTGTGCTTTCAGTGTTCAAACAGTTGAGTTTCTAGGATTTGTCCTTTCTTCGGCAGGAGTGACTATGGATCCAAAGAAGATTCAATCAGTTATAAATTGTCCCTCTCCAAGAAATAGTAATGAGATACAGCGATTTTTGGGATTTGCTCATTTTTATCGACGTTTCATTCAGGGATTCTCACAGAGAATTATTCCTATCACCAAACTCTTAAAGAAAGGTCAAAAATTTCAGTGGACTAAAGAAGCTGAGATGGCTTTTGAGTTTCTCAAGAAGAGTTTTACTACTGCTCCCATTTTGCTGCATGCGGACCCTGCAGAACCCTTCTTTGTTGAAGCGGATGCTTCAGATTTAGCCCTTGGGGGAGTTTTGTCTCAACGCCACAAGACTACCGGACAACTTCATCCAGTGGCTTTTCGTTCTAGGAAGCTAACACCTGCAGAGATCAATTATACAATTGCTGAAAAGGAATTGCTGGCGGTTAAAGATGCCTTTGAGGAGTGGCTGCATTATTTGCTGGGGGCTCGACATACCGTTACAGTCTACTCTGATCACAAGAATCTACAATTTCTGAAATCTGCTAAAACCTTGACCCCTCCTCTCTTAAGATGGTCTCTCTATTTTGCAGACTTCGATTTTGTGATTACCTATCGCCCAGGAAATAAGAACGGGAAGGCAGATGCCTTGTCTCGAATTCAGACCGAAATTCAAGAGCCTTCGATGACTCAAGAAACTATCATCCCAGAAGCCAAGATCATCTGTACACTTGATTTGGTTAATTTCAAAGAAGAAGTAAGGAAAAAATTGACTCCAGAAGAGATACAGAATTGGATTCAACAGGATGCTGAAAGGGAAATCTTCGAACAGTTACCTTATGTCAAAGGTGCCTTGTATTTACTAACTACAGAACTTCAACGAAAAGCAATGCAAGTATGCCATGACCAACCGTTGGCAGGACATAAAGGTGTTCTAAAGACTCTCGAACTCATTCAACGATATTTTTGGTGGCCAGAGATTCGGTCCAGTGTCAAAAAATATGTGGCAACTTGTCAAATCTGTGCCCAAGGGAAAGCCATGAGACAAGCCCCATCAGGACTTTTGCACCCTTTACCTACTCCTTCCCAACCTTGGCACACAATCACTATGGATCTAATAGTGGATCTGCCTCCAAGTCATGGGTATAACACTGTGTTAGTTTTTGTTGACACCTTCACTAAGATGAGCCATTTCATACCTTTAAGAGGGGTTCCTACCGCTAAGGAGTTAGCAAAACATTTCAGTGAGCACATTGTCAAGATACATGGAGTCCCAAAAATGTTGATTTCAGATAGAGGGTCTCAGTTTGTGTCTCATTTTTGGAGAGCCTTCATGCAAGGTTTAGGAGTAGAGATCAGATTCTCGACCAGCTATCATCCTGAAACAGACGGGCAGACCGAAAGAGTCAACCAAGAGTTGGAGCAATATCTTAGAATGTTCCTTCTGGATCAGGAAGGTGAATGGTCTGATTTATTATGGATGGCAGAGTTTGCATGTAATAATGCTAAAAATGTGTCTACGGGGTGTTCTCCTTTTTCCTAAACTATGGTAGACATCCAAACCCTTTCATGGGGCAGGGAGACACGGGGGTTCCAGCAGTAAGAGACCAAATGAAAGATCTTCTTAATACTCGCAAATCAGCAGAATCCAATTTAGTCAAGGCTAAAGTGAGTTATAAGAAACAGGCAGACAAACATAGAAAGATGGCAACAGAATACAGGGTGGGCGATTTGGTGTGGCTGTCTGCGCGTAACCTCCATCTCAAAGGTAATCGGAGATTCCAACCACGTTTTATGGGACCTTATATGATTGAGAAGTTACTGGGTCCTGTTACGGTAAAATTAAAATTGCCCTCTAATACAGGCATTCATCCAGTTTTCCATATCTCTTTAATTAAAAAATGCACTCCAAACACTAGAATAGTGAAGCCTCCAGCGCCCCTAGTGATAGATGGACATCCTGAATATGAAGTCAAATATATATTAGATTCTAAAAGAACTAGAGGAGAGCTTTACTACTTAGTGGACTGGAAAGGTTATGGGCCAGAGGATAGGTCCTGGGAGTTAGCTACGAATATCCATGCTCCTCGACTTTTGAGGAGATTTCACATTCGATGCCCTTTCAAACCTGGGCCGATGAATTGGCCTTTGAGAGGAGGTACTGTCAGGAATCAAACTAATGTGGTGTCTGTAGTGCAGTATAAATTGCGAAAATTGAAGAAGCAGCGAATTCTTGTGAAGCCTCAAATGGTGAATCTGTATTGGAACTTATAGTGTTTCTGTGTGCATTTGGACCTTTCAAGATGGCCGCTGCTCTTTCCGTGATCTGCTGTGCATCTGTGACAGGTCGTTACAAGACGGTTGAGCGCGCGGCAATCTGCGCACTTCAATCGTGATGTTCTGAGAGAAGCTTTGTTTCTTCGCCCTCTTCCCTTTATCAAGAGGAAGGCGGACCTTGCACTTTCGGAGGGTTATTTCCCTTCTCAGAAATTCTCTCTTAGTTGTTCTGAGAGATATTTTCAGAGTTTGTCTCAGAGCCGAATCTACCGCTAGCAGTCAGTGACAGGTTTTGAGCGGTTTTCGGATTATCTTCGAAGCGGACTGGTCTGTAGCGGTTTTCCTCTAGTAGCCGCTATATTAGTCCGCTCAGCACCAGTGGTAGCAGTTTTCCGGAGTGGCTGAGTATAAGACTTTCCTGTGAACCTCGAGAAGCCAAGTCGGCAACAACGACTCAAGTCAGTAAGCGAGTGCAAGCGCTGTGAACCAGTATCCTTTCCTCCCTTTGGCGACCTTTCCTTTTCCTTTCCGCCCTACTTTCCCTTTCCCTGTGCCTTTTTGCGCGTTCCTTTTTGCCAATTGGAGAAGCGGAATCTTTCTACGCAAGTGTGAGTTAAAGTGAGAAACAACCTTGACTATCGACGCTACTGAGCCTGAGAGAGAGTTTATCCTGCTACTAATGTACATATCTTGCACAATGTGAAAAGTTGGAACTGAGTTCTCAATTTGAAAATTGTTGATTAAGACTGGTACTTATCTTAAAGATTAGCAAAGTATTCGTCATTACTTAGAAGAGTAGCAAGCCTGCAGGAGTACAAGGTAGGAGTTACAAGGATATAAATGTCACTAGGAAAGGAGTAGAGTAGGATGTCATTATAACCTTTATTTACATCTGTGCATTAGGTGTACCTCGTCAGGAGTTGCCAGTGGAGAATCGAATACTTCATAAGATGATTCAGTGAGAGAAGGCAGCAACACCATCCTGAGGCAGTACACCATCCTGAGGCAGTCTCTTCTTTTCCACTTCCCCCTTCCCCCGTGCTAGTGCTGTTACTTCGTCTTGGTGACTGTACTGGTGCAGGGGCATTGGGAGTTGTCGTCTATTCTGCTTCTGTGGAAATTGAGGTACCTTCTGACAGATTGAAGTGCCCACGAGTTTATTTCCACCCAGGCAGAATGGCGGAAGGTTTTAGTTTAAAATCCTTGGGGGAAATGTTACAGGCCATCCAAAGGGAATTAGGAGCGGTAAGGGAGGAAACAGTTTTGCTAACACAGAGTGTAAATGGGTTAGTAGCAGAAGCCACTCCCATATCTCAGACCTCTTCCCACAATTCGTCTTCAGAGTCCAACCCTAGAACAGTTGCACAAGTGGTCCATTCTATTTCCCCCTTAATTCCATTAGCTTCGCCTGAAAGGTATTCTGGGGATCCACAAAAGGCTCAACTATTTTTGACACAGTGTTCCCTTCATTTCATGTGTCGACCTGCGTTATTCCCTGACGCTCAATCCAAGGTAGCTTTTATTCTCTCTTATTTGAGTGGGGATGCGGCTAACTGGGCAATGCCATTGGTGTCCAAAGACCACCCATTTTTGTATGACCTGGAACGTTTTAAGGCCGAATTTTTGAGAATTTTTGACAGAAGAAAAATCTCTCAAGCAACAGACAATGAACTTCTAGAACTTCGTCAAGGGAGCAAGGACTTGCTAACTTATTTAACCCAATTTAATAAATTGATTGTGGAAACAGACTGGCCAGAAGAGAAGAGAGCGGCTCTCTTTTATAGAGGATTGCGAGAAGAAATAAAGGATACATTAGCACAAATTCCTAATCGACCTACTGAATTATCAGCTTTAGTGGATCTGGTTTTAGAAATAGATTTTCGTTGGACAGAACGGAGAGGAGAAAAAAGAAAAGAATTTCGCTTCCTACCTCCAAGATTTGATCGAAGTCGACAAGAGACAAGTAAGGTTTCACCAGTGTCTCCTTCTGATGTAGAACCGATGCAAATTGGAATGGTAAGAGGTCCCTTGAGTAAGGACGAGAAGGAGCAAAGAAGATTGAAAAAATTATGTATGTATTGTGAAACTTCTGGGCATTTTGTGAAGGAGTGTCCAAAAAAGCCTAAGTCCCTGGTGAAGGGAAACGAGCAACACCATCAGTAGGTGGGGTCACTCTGATGGTGTCAGAAGATAAGATGGCTCCGAATTCCCATTATGTTATGAATACTTTACAAACTATGACACCTCATTTGATTTTGCATATGACCATTCAGTTTCGGGAGCAAGAAATTACTGGAGTAGCTATCATGCTAGACTCCGGAGCCACAGGAAACTTCTGTGACATAAAATACGCACAAAGAATTGGAGTAAAAGGCATCTGTAAAGAGAGAAGTGAATTGGTTCGGGCAGTAGATGGAACTAATCTCTCATCTGGGCCCATCACTCAACACACGGAACCTTTGAAGTTGATTCAAGCAGACGGTCACAGTGAAATTATTCAGTTCAATCTTATAGATGCGCCTCAATTTCAAATGATTCTGGGGCTTCCATGGCTCACCACCCATAATCCAACTATAGATTGGGAAAACCGAACAGTGCTCATGAGTTCCCAATATTGTTTAGAACATTGTTACCATGATCCAGATGAGAATTCTGAACTATCACAAGCATCTTTACTACCTTGCGGAGGAGAATCTATTTGTGTCATCAGTACTACAGAAATTCCTTCTGAGTATCAAGAGTTTAAAGAAGTATTCTGTGAAAAAGAAGCGGAAAAATTACCTCCGCATCGCCCATACGATTGTACTATCGAATTAGAACCGGGAGCGGTTCTTCCTTGTTCAAGAATTTATGCCCTAACTGAAGGCGAAAATCGTTACCTCAAGGAGTATTTGGATCGATATTTGGCCAACGGATTTATTAGACCTTTGCAGTCCCCAGTATCCTCTCCTTTATTCTTCATCCCTAAGAAGGAAGGATCTCTTAGGACCTGCATTGACTATCGCGCCCTAAATCGAGTGACCATCAAGAATCGTTACCCGTTACCTTTGATTTCCATCCTCCTTGATCAAGTGAAAGAAGCTCAAATTTTCACGAAATTAGATCTAAGAGGGGCTTACCATCTCATTCGGGTAAAAGAAGGCCATGAGTGGAAAACGGCATTTCGAACAAAATATGGGCTATTTGAATATCAAGTTATGCCGTTTGGTCTTTGTAATGCCCCAGCGGCCTTTCAACACTTCATAAATGATATCATGGAAGATTTGATTGACAAGATAGCAATTGTATATTTGGACGACATCTTGATCTTCTCTAAGATTCCTCAAGAACATGCTACACATGTAAAGATGGTTCTGGAAAGACTGCGTCTTCATCAATTGTATGTGAAACTGGAAAAGTGTGCTTTCAGTGTTCAAACAGTTGAGTTTCTAGGATTTGTCCTTTCTTCGGCAGGAGTGACTATGGATCCAAAGAAGATTTAATCAGTTATAAATTGGCCCTCTCCAAGAAATACTAATGAGATACAGCGATTTTTGGGGTTTGCTAATTTTTATCAACGTTTCATTCAGGGATTCTCACAGAGAATTATTCCTATCACCAAACTCTTAAAGAAAGGTCAAAAATTTCAGTGGACTAAAGAAGCTGAGATGGCTTTTGAGTTTCTCAAGAAGAGTTTTACTACTGCTCCCATTTTGCTGCATGCGGACCCTGCAGAACCCTTCTTTGTTGAAGCGGATGCTTCAGATTTAGCCCTTGGGGGAGTTTTGTCTCAACGCCACAAGACTACCGGACAACTTCATCCAGTGGCTTTTCGTTCTAGGAAGCTAACACCTGCAGAGATCAATTATACAATTGCTGAAAAGGAATTGCTGGCGGTTAAAGATGCCTTTGAGGAGTGGCTGCATTATTTGCTGGGGGCTCGACATACCGTTACAGTCTACTCTGATCACAAGAATCTACAATTTCTGAAATCTGCTAAAACCTTGACCCCTCGTCTCTTAAGATGGTCTCTCTATTTTGCAGACTTCGATTTTGTGATTACCTATCGCCCAGGAAATAGGAACGGGAAGGCAGATGCCTTGTCTCGAATTCAGACCGAAATTCAAGAGCCTTCGATGACTCAAGAAACTATCATCCCAGAAGCCAAGATCATCTGTACACTTGATTTGGTTAATTTCAAAGAAGAAGTAAGGAAAAAATTGACTCCAGAAGAGATACAGAATTGGATTCAACAGGATGCTGAAAGGGAAATCTTCGAACAGTTACCTTATGTCAAAGGTGCCTTGTATTTACCAACTACAGAACTTCAACGAAAAGCAATGCAAGTATGCCATGCCCAACCTTTGGCAGGACATAAAGGTGTTCTAAAGACTCTCGAACTCATTGAACAATATTTTTGGTGGCCAGAGATTCGGTCCAGTGTCAAACAATATGTGGCAACTTGTCAAATCTGTGCCCAAGGGAAAGCCATGAGACAAGCCCCATCAGGACTTTTGCACCCTTTACCTACTCCTTCCCAACCTTGGCACACAATCACTATGGATCTAATAGTGGATCTGCCTCCAAGACATTGGTATAACACTGTGTTAGTTTTTGTTGACACCTTCACTAAGATGAGCCATTTCATACCTTTAAGAGGGGTTCCTACCGCTAAGGAGTTAGCAAAACATTTCAGTGAGCACATTGTCAAGATACATGGAGTCCCGAAAATTTTGATTTCAGATAGAGGGTCTCAGTTTGTGTCTCATTTTTGGAGAGCCTTCATGCAAGGTTTAGGAGTAGAGATCAGATTCTCGACCAGCTATCATCCTGAAACAGACGGGCAGACCGAAAGAGTCAACCAAGAGTTGGAGCAATATCTTAGAATGTTCCTTCTGGATCAGGAAGGTGAATGGTCTGATTTATTATGGATGGCAGAGTTTGCATGTAATAATGCTAAAAATGTGTCTACGGGGTTTTCTCCTTTTTTCCTAAATTATGGTAGACATCCAAACCCTTTCATGGGGCAGGGAAACACGGGGGTTCCAGCAGTAAGAGACCTAATGAAAGATCTTCTTAATACTCGCAAATCAGCAGAATCCAATTTAGTCAAGGCTAAAGTGAGTTATAAGAAACAGGCAGACAAACATAGAAAGATGGCACCAGAATACAGGGTGGGCGATTTGGTGTGGCTGTCTGCGCGTAACCTCCATCTCAAAGGTAATCGGAAATTCCAACCACGTTTTATGGGACCTTATATGATTGAGAAGTTACTGGGTCCTGTCACGGTAAAATTAAAATTGCCCTCTAATACAGGCATTCATCCAGTTTTCCATGTCTCTTTAATTAAAAAATGCACTCCAAACACTAGAATAGTGAAGCCTCCAGCGCCCCTAGTGATAGATGGACATCCTGAATATGAAGTCAAAGATATATTAGATTCTAAAAGAACTAGAGGAGGGCTTTACTACTTAGTGGACTGGAAAGGTTATGGGCCAGAGGATAGGTCCTGGGAGTTAGCTGCGAATATACATGCTCCTCGACTTTTGAGGAGATTTCACATTCGATGCCCTTTCAAACCTGGGCCGATGAATTGGCCTTTGAGACGGGGTACTGTCAGGAATCAAACTAATGTGGTGTCTGTAGTGCAGCATAAATTGCGAAAATTGAAGAAGCAGCGAATTCTTGTGAAGCCTCAAATGGTGAATCTGTATTGGAACTTATAGTGTTTGTGTGTGCATTTGGACCTTTCAAGATGGCCGCTGCTCTTTCCGTGATCTGCTGTGCATCTGTGACAGGACGTTACAAGACGGTTGAGCGCGCGGCAATCTGCGCACTTCAATCGTGATGTTCTGAGAGAAGCTTCGTTTCTTCGCCCTCTTCCCTTTATCAAGAGGAAGGCGGACCTTGCACTTTCGGAGGGTTATTTCCCTTCTCAGCAATTCTCTCTTAGTTGTTCTGAGAGATATTTTCAGAGTTTGTCTCAGAGCCGAATCTACCGCTAGCAGTCAGTGACAGGTTTTGAGCGGTTTTCGGATTATCTTCGAAGCGGACTGGTCTGTAGCGGTTTTCCTCTAGTAGCCGCTATATCAGTCCGCTCAGCACCAGTGGTAGCAGTTTTCTGGAGTGGCTGAGTATAAGACTTTCCTGTGAACCTCGAGAAGCCAAGTCGGCAACAACGACTCAAGTCAGTAAGCGAGTGCAAGCGCTGTGAACCAGTATCCTTTCCTTCCTTTGGCGACCTTTCCTTTTCCTTTCCGCCCTACTTTCCCTTTCCCTGTGCCTTTTTGCGCGTTCCTTTTTGCCAATTGGAGAAGCGGAATCTTTCTACGCAAGTGTGAGTTAAAGTGAGAAACAATCTTGACTATCGACGCTACTGAGCCTGAGAGAGAGTTTATCCTGCTACTAATGTACATATCTTGCACAATGTGAAAAGTTGGAACTGAGTTCTCAATTCGAAAATTGTTGATTAAGACTGGTACTTATCTTAAAGATTAGCAAAGTATTCGTCATTACTTAGAAGAGTAGCAAGCCTGCAGGAGTACAAGGTAGGAGTTAGAATGATATAAATGTCACTAGGAAAGGAGTAGAGTAGGATGTCATTATAACCTTTATTTACATCTGTGCATTAGGTGTACCTCGTCAGGAGTTGCCAGTGGAGAATCGAACACTTCATAAGATGATTCAGTGAGAGAAGGCAGCAACACCATCCTGAGGCAGTACACCATCCTGAGGCAGTCTCTTCTTTTCCACTTCCCCTTTCCCCCGTGCTAGTGCTGTTACTTCGTCTTGGTGACTGTACTGGTGCAGGGGCATTGGGAGTTGTCGTCTATTCTGCTTCTGTGGAAATTGAGGTACCTTCTGACACAATGAGCAGGAAGGCACTCATTTCGAAGAAGGAGAAGACATGCAGGCCTATAGGGAAAGCACATTGGCTGGATACACAAAATGACTGCCACCCACATGGTCACAACAAGAAGCAGGAGGCCTAGAAGAATAAAGAACCAATGCAGGCCTATGGCAAAAGCACACTGGCTGGATACACAAAATGGCCACCAGCCACATGGTCACTACAAGAAGCTGGAGGCCTAGAACAATGAAAGCATGCAGGTGTATGGCACAAGCACACTGGATGGATACACAAAATGCCACCAGCCACATGGTCACTACAAGAAGCTGGAGGCCTAGAACAAAGAACGCATGCAGGCCTATTGAAAAGCACACTGGCTGCCTACACAAAATGGCTGCCAGCCACATGGTCACAGCAAGAAGCTGAAGGCCTAGAACAAAGAATGCAAGCAGGCCGATGGTAAAAGGCACACTGGCTGGATACACAAAATGGCCGCCAGCCACATGGTCACAATAAGAATCTGGGGGTATAGAACAAAGAACGCATGCAGGCCCATGGTAAAAGCACACTGGCTGGTTACACAAAATGCCCACCAGCAACATGGTCACAACAAGAAGCTGGAAGCCTGGAACAAAGAATGCATGGAGGACTATGCCAAAAGCACACTGACTGCCTACACAATATGTCCACCAGCCACATGGTCACAACAAGAAGCTTCAGGCCTAGAACAAAGAATGTATGCAGGCCTAGGGCAAAAGGCACATTGGATGGATACATAAAATGGCCTCCAGCCACATGGTCACCACAAGAAGCTGGAGGCCTAGAACAAAGAACGTATGCAGGCCTATGGCAAAAGCATGCTGGCTGGATACATAAAAAGGCCACCAGCCACATGGTCACAACAAGAAGCTGGAGGCCTAGAACAAAGAACATATGCAGGCCTATGGCAAAAGCACACTAGCTGGATACACCAAATGGCCGCCAGCCACATGGTCACAACAAGAAGCTAGAGGCATGGAACAAAGAACACATGTAGGCCTATGGCAAAAAGCACACTGGCTGCCTACACATATCCCTGATAGGCTCTGCGCATTTGAATAAAATACATTATAGATTTGACATAGGACTAAGGTCAGTATCTCTATCGAGTATATTAAACTTAATTACTTGTGTGTGCCAGCTAACTCAGAGGTCACTAGAAACGTCCCGAATATACAAGAAGGGATTAGTCTCTGACAACCGCATAAACATGACAACTTTGTTTCCCTTTAGAATCGGAACAGTCTCAGAATCATGGAAACAATAGATAACAGTTTCACTCAGTCAATCGTGCATGCTTCGATTCTACAGAGTTGCACAGAAATAGAGAGATGGGCGTTTCAATAAAAGGGTTTATTGAACAGTCTTTATTCTCATGCAAGAGATATGAATTGCTACAATCATAAGACAGACTGCGAAGTACAATATGTACGAGGTTAGCAGTAAGATAAAATAATACTGCAATAGCATGGTTTGTAGCTATGACATATATTAATCAAAATACATACATAAATAAAATAATGCTAAAATGTGATACTCATCTGATGCTTCTAAATTGTTCTACCCCAGTGTACCTAACCTAAGTGCAGTACGAGGTTTGAAGTAGGTGCTATTTCTAAAGTATAGCTAGCTATATTTTAGTTTAGCCAAGAGTTGCCAAAAGTTTCTCTAAGTTCTAGTTAGCTCCATACCTGAGAATGAGAGAGGTTGGAATCTCTTTTCTGGACTTGATAGTCTGACCCCCGCAAGGGAAGTCAGAGAGCACTGGAGCTGGATTCTCTGCGAGGAGGATGGCAGCGTCAGGTCAGTGCTTCAGACTGGAACACGATCTCCTTCCGAACTTGACGTGGCGAGCCGCGAAGTCTGGGTTGTATCGAATCCTCCGGGAACCGCAATTTGCCAGGGCAAGTGCTGGTATATTTATACCTTGAAGGTGTCTAGGAATGCCAGTATTGATGTAAAAGTCGGGCAGAGGAACGTCATGAATGAACCCCTAAGGAATAGATGTTCATGCATACTTAATTAGTTCTTGGAGAAATCAATATTCAAGCTGAGGGACATGCCTAAAGGCTTATGGTTCTGGTTTTCCAAGAATTCGTTGTGACGTGGATGGACGGATATAGGTGGCCATGCCTGTATTTGGTTTGTACGGACAATGTCTAAATAAGGGCCCGGATTTCTATGCCCAAATAAGGGCAATGTGAATTGTACCTATATAAGGGCATAAATCGGGAAACCTATATATGGAATCTAAATCTGCACACAACACCCACTCCAGTTTCGTATGAATGACGTTACTAAATCTTAAACGTTCTAAACATATCTTAAAACAGTATCGCATGGGTTTGCTAAAACAAGCTAAAAACATATCTAAAACATATGTTCTAAAAGCATATTACAAAACCATTGCTATGCATAAAGTGTTGTACATATTAAAGGCAATGTTCCATTCTAATCATAGGATCACAATGGAATGCTAAATGAATGAACCAAAATATATACATGTGATGAAATGGCTCGTAAATACAGAAGAAAAAAGGGCCGAAACCATTTCTTATCAGGTCACATAAGTCAAATTGTTATTCATGACAAGGTGGCATACTGTCCCTGGAAGTGTTATCAAAGAATTCTGATCTCTATGAATAGTTCTACTATAAGCAGATTACTGTGCCAAAAAATGAAAAATACAATTTTGGGACGGGGAAGAGAAGAAGAGAAACAAAAAAATCTAATCATAGAAAAAGTTCCAAAGTCAGTATTACGTTTGAAAAAGAATGAAGGCCAAATTCAGAGTCTCTACGTAACACTGTGTGCCTGAATCAAAAGTCAGTGTGTGGGGATGGAGAAAACATAACATTTTCTAATCCTGTAGACAACAAGTCGTCTACTGTTGTGGGTGAGAGTTGGAATACCTTGTGTAGAAGATCAACAGCACATAGATGCGAACTATCGCCTTCAGCATGGGAAGCATCAGCAATGTCCGAATTGGATGTTACCTGCGCGCCTGGTGTTTCCTCTCGTACCTCAGCAGTAGCATGTTGCGTATATGAGATCTCAATGAATGCCGCCATCAGGATTGGTAGCCGCTGGGGACAACACATAGCATGGGCCTTTATCGGGTGCATCAAAGTATCGATATCGGTAGGCATGACTGATGGGAGTGTCAGACAAATGTCCAGCATGCATTCTTCACCGCATAGCAGGCAGCGCAGAACAGGTAAGATGCAATCTTGCCAAATTGGTCTGAATGACAGAAACCAAGTTGTGTTTAATTCTCGTAGACAAAGTAAACCCAGAATTTGGACGATGCGCTCACGACACTTCATCTCCAATAAAGTTCTTTCCATGGTGAACTGGGTGTCGCTGGTGATGTGGCTTGCCATATCGTAGCAGTAGGAGCAAAAATAGTATCCCTGCAACGAGTGCTAAAAGGAGCGGCAGTCCGCCAAACACAGAGTGCACGAAGTTTGGAAAAATTCCGAGAACTGCTTGAAAAAGTGCTAACAGTCCTGCACACACGTTCTTAAATACATGTACAATACCGCTCGTATCAGACATGTTTCAGATACAACCTAACATTTCTGAGAAATGCACAGGACAGTTTGTATACAAACGGGTATGTATCTCCACAGAAGTCCTTGCGACTTGGAGATCATAGGTTTCTTTGTCAGAGGTCAAAGGCACAGTTTTTTGTAAAAGAATGGCTTTCATTCTGCTTAGAGTATCAACTCGTATAGAAGAGATATTTAGTGAAGGCCATAAAGGCGACTCCCTGATCATGTCTATTTGAGAAAACAAGACTTGCATACAGCAAGTGACCCTGAATGTAACCGTTACTAGATATGGGATACCTGGCAGCATGCCACAGCAGCTGTGATCATTCAACATAATGTAACTCCCATTTGAAAGTTGACCAAAGATTGGATTAATCACTGCTGCCGGTGAACCGTGTAGGTGGCAGGATAAGTTTGTAGTGGAACCGGCACAGGCCCTGTGTAAGTTAATACCCTAACAAAGGAGAGAACCGCTTAGTGCGTGTTCACAGTTTTCACCGCTAAGAAACACTTCACGTCCCCCACTCCAACATCTATGCGTGTAAGGTAAATCCCAGGAAGTCTTGATGTATTCTTTACCCAACCTTTCATATTTGCCGGCTGGTATATTTTTTAGGCAATACTGAAAATGGAAAGTCGTAACAGGCAGAGTAATTTTACCATGTATGACCCACTCAGTAGCTGTTTTTTCTGCCACTGTGAATGGTAATTTCATTACAAGAACGGAGGCTACATTATGCATTATTCCTTTAATGCAGTCCAAGCAGCCGCTTACATCACAATATTAAAAGGCTCCAGAATAGAACAATAGCAACACATGAAAGGCATGAGCCATCAACAATCTGCCTCTTTTAAATGCGGCTCCAAGCAGATAAGTTCATTTTCCTTCATTACCATTATTCATTTTGATCACTATTTTGAAGTTCCCCTGTGTGTGGCTTAACCCCACCCCCCGTTCCTACTGCCGCTATACCGATCTCCAATTTACGGAGATCTCCCTGCACCCCCTTCCCTAGTCCCATCCTTGCTAGACTGACCAGATTAACCTGCCTTTTCTTTCAGCTTATGTACTATTTCTAATGTTTGAATATATTTAAAGATTTTTAGATGTTTAATCAAACCTTAATATTTTGTTTTTTGTGTAAACGATTATTCTTCAATTTCATCCTTGTTCTACTTCCTCATGCCATAATGAGCTCACCTAATGTCTTCATTTAACTCCAGTTTGTCACCTCTTTCCACCGATGCAGGCCGCGCACTCCAACACGGCTGTGCATCGCTACCTTTTATTATTTCGAATTTTATCCGCAAGTAGTTATTATTTTACAAACGTATTCATTAAAAAAAAAAGGGGTCTTAGCTGGAAATCCTCATTTAACTGGCCTTTTCAACATTCTATAACAACATTAATTATAATAAGAGATTAATTATTCTCTTGACATTCCTTCATCTATAATTAAGGGAAATCCTCCCATATTATCTTTCATTAAAGGGCTTTACCACTTTTTACAAGTTAACATTTCCTATATACCATGTCTGACTCTGACAAGGCTCCTGCCCCTACTCCTAGCATAGACAACGAAGCCCTGCAAAAAATCCTTCATAAGGAATTGAGGTCCTGCATGTTTGAGACCTTAAGTCAGATCATGTCCTCTAAAAGGTCACTCCCTGATGAGGACGAAATCTCAGAAATTCCAAACCCCTACTCTGAAAAGATAACTGAATTAAGGAGTAAAAGACTTAAGAGAAGTAAAAACACTGATAAGAGCAATATAGGAGGTCCAAGCACCGCATCAATTCAGGGAGGTCTTAGCACCTCAACTTCTAATGGAGGTCCTCGCACCTCGAACTCCCAAGGTGTCCCTAGCGGCACGACTTATCTGGGTGTCCTTAGCGGCACGAAACATCTGGGTGTCCCTAGCGGCACAAAATATCATAATGCTCTTTACAATATGGGAGATAACGAATCTAATGATATAGAATCCTCAGACACCCCTGATGAGTATGTCCTTGATCTTGATGAAGATGATAAAAGAATTTTACAATCCATAAGAGGAACTTCCATCATCCTCTAAGGACATTATCCTTGACCCCTTAGGGGAAGAAATGTTTTTCCCATTAAATATGAAACACCCAAGAAGTTCTGAGTGGTTCCCTCAGGACCACGTCGCAAAATTCATTAAAAAATGGATAAGAAACCTCTTAGAAAGGGACACTCGTAACATCCTTAGACCTGAATGCTCTAGACCTTCTACTGAGGATAAAAGCTGCTATACCCCCAATTTGGACCCTGAACTCATTAAATTCCTATTAAAACTTGGAAGTGATCCAAGAAAAGGGATGGAAAAATCCCTGAAAGGGTGCCAAGACCGTCTTCTCTATGTATTGGGACCATTAGCCAGAATCCTAGATTCCGCAGGAGACAGCCACATCAATGGCACCCCTCTCAACACCAATCTCATCAGGGGATGGAGCATTAATTCTACTGGGTAATGTCAACGCTAGCATTAATGCAGGAAGACAAAGAGTCTTTTTGACTAAAATAAATCCAAAACTGGCGGATAAAGAACCCTTGCAAAATCCAAAAGGTTTAATCTATGGAGAAGACCTCATTAAATCCTTGGGGAAATACGTCTCCACTTTCACCGCCCTGGACAAGGCACAGTAAAATATGCGCAGAGTTTTCAATCCTAACCTTTTTGGGCGGGCCAGAAGACGGGGCCTCTCTTCCAGCCGCTTCAATCAAAGGCTATTTCCAAGATTCTGTGGTTTCGGAAGAGGGTATCAGCAGTACAATGTGCCTCAATTTTACCCCCAGAGAATTAGAGGCCAACGCATCAGAGGATTTAGATCCCATGGAACCTTCATCTCAAACAACCCTGCAAGTGAGAACTCTCTCCCCTCTCCCTTCTCCTTCTTTCCCCCAAAAAGTGGGTGGCAGACTCAAATACTTCCTTCACAATTGGAGATTGATCACTCAAGATCCTTGGTTCTTAAACACCGTCAATGGATTTATGATAGATTTGACTCACATACCTTTACAAACTCCCGAGAGACATGCCTCTGTCTCCAGAGCACCAAAAAATAATAGAGGAGGAGATCTCCTCTATGCTTCAGAAAGGAGCCATAATAGAGGTCCCATTAGAAACTTTAAGATTTATAAGCGCACTCTTTCTTGTAAAAAAGAAAGACAAAGGTTGGAGACCTGTCATAAACTTAAGAGAACTAAACAAATATTTGGTTTACTGACACTTCAAGATGGAGGGCATCCATCTCTTGAGGGATTTACTTCTAGAGGGAGACTGGCTATTCAAACTGGACCTAAAGGATGCTTACTTCACCATTCCTATGGCCGAATCCCACCAACCCTTTCTTCAATTTGTCTGGAAAAATCACCTTTACCAATTTCAGGCTCTCCCCTTCGGACTCTCCTCTGCCCCTTGGTGCTTCACCAAGGTCATGAGAGCTGTTGCCTCATCTCTAAGAATAAGGGGCATTCGTTTAATCATTTACTTAGACGACATTCGTATAATGTCTCAAGATCCTTCACAACTAGCCAAAGACCTGAAGACTGTGATGGATGTCCTAGAAAGTTTAGGATTCATCATAAACAAAGAAAAATCAATTCTGTCCCCTTTCAGATCTCTGGAGTTCCTAGATTTCACAGTAGACACATTGAAATGTCTCCTTTTACTACCTTTCAAAAAGATTACCAAAATCAGGAAGGAAATAAGACACATCCTAAAACAGCAAGACTTATCTCTGAGAGAGCTAGCCAGACTTCTGGGTCTCCTCTCCTCCTCCGTCCAAGCCATCTTTGCCGGTCCCCTCAACTATTGGGCCCTCCAAAGGGTAAAGGCGAGAGCCCTAAGATCTGGCCTATGGTACGGAGATCGGATCTGTCTGGATCAAGAAGCCAAATCGGAACTAGCCTGGTGGCTCGAGAACCTAGACTCGTGGAACGGAAAAGCAATCTTTGGTTCAAAACCAGAGTTTGTTTTAGAATCAGATGCGAGTCTTCATGGCTGGGGAGCTTGCCTTCTCAATCAGAACACTGGTGGTATCTGGTCACAAGAGGAATCATCTCACGACATAAATTATTTAGAACTAACAGCTGGGCTTTACGCCCTCATGAGCTTCAAACACTCTCTCCAGGGGAGGTCTGTCATTCTAAAGATGGACAACATGTCAGCGGTAGCCTATATAAATCGTCTGGGAGGCACCAAATCTGTGGACCTCTCGAATCTAGCAAATAAACTTTGGATGTTCTGTCTGGAACACAAGATCGCTCTCAAAGCTTTCCGTGTCCAGTACCCTAAACAAGATCTGGGGCCCTCTAGAGATAGACTTATTTGCGTGCAGACTAACCTTTCAACTGGAGAACAACTTCAGCTGGATGCCCGACCCGGGTGCTCTAGCAGTCAACACCTTACTACAATCTTGGAAAGGAGCTAAGGTGTACACATTCCCTCCCTTTGCCATGATTCAGAGAGTTCTTCAGATAGTGAGACAGAATCAGTGCTTCCTTGTCCCAATAACTCCCTTTTGGCCATCCCAAGCATGGTTCCCCACTACTCTAGAACTAGCTTGCAACCCCCTTCTTAATTCCTACCCTAGAGAATATTCTTGCAGACGTAGACGGAGGAGTTCACCCCCTAATTCAGAACAGGAGTTTAACCCTTCTTGCCTGGAGAGTGTGAGGAGATCCAATGAAATCTCAGGACTTTTAGCGACGGCTGCAACTCTCCTCAGAGAGTCTTGGGCCCCAGGCACTCACTACAGATATAACAACATATGGAGAATCTGGGTACGTTGGTGCCTGGAAAGGAACATGGATTCCTTGGAAGCACCTATTGTTGACATAGTTAACTTCCTTGTTAAACAATTTGATAAAGGCCTCAGCTATAGAACTATCAATTGCTATAGATCGGCTATTTCTGTTGGTCATGTCCTTGTCAATGGTAAAACGGTAGGTAAAAATCTCATTGTTTGTTGAGTGATGAAAAGCATTAGTTTGAGAAGACATCCTAAACCTAAATATGAAAGTCTTTGGGATGTCAAACTAATCCTTGATCTTTTCAATAGCTGGCTGTTAATACTCTCCTCAATAGAAAAAAAAACTTTTCCATTAAGGTGGCTACTCTACTATGCCTAATCTCATGCAGAAGGGTCTCTGATGTCAAAGCCCTGAAGATTACGAATAGATCTTATAACATGTTCGGAATCAAATTTGAGATTTATAGAAGAACAAAGACTATGTCTGATTCAATCTTTTACCCACGTTTTGATTTATGTCCAAAACTTTGCGTTGTGGAATGCATGAGAGAATATGATCGCAGAATGTTTGCTCTTCACCCTCAGGATGTTAACCAATTACGTATATCCTTTGTTAAACCCCACAAAGGCATAACCTCGACCTCTATTGCTAGATGGGTTAAGACTGTTATGAGTTTAGCAGGTATTGACTTAAAGAAATTTCAAACTCACTCCCTTAGAGAGGTGCTATGGCCAGTCAATCTCTCTGGTCTGGAGGTAAGTTGCACAACATTCTCAAAGCTGCTGACTGGTCAAATGCTAGCACCTTTGCACGTCATTATTGCAAGCCTATTGAACATATGGCTGATGTTGTTTTACAAAGCTACCAACATGCATAATGTAGCTTTCATTCTTGTAATGAAATTGCGATTCTCATATTACCATGACTAGAGAATCTGGATTTCATTAAAGACACGGAGGCTGACATTATCCCTCCCATCCCACCCCTTGGTGGTCTTAAAAAGATTTAATGCTGTTTTTGTTACAGTTTATTACTGTACTTTTTATTAACAGTAGTTTCATCTCTTTTTCCTTTTAGCTTGATAAGCTTGACACTATTTTTTACATTCAAGTGATATTTACTTCTTTCTCTTTTCAGGTGACGCTCCTTAACTGTGTGTCGTCTGGCCTTTGGTTTTACCTTCGTTCTTCCTTCTCCTTCATCCTGCTCATCAGAAGATCGTTTTGATGTTTCAAGTTTCATGAACTTATTTTCCTTCACATTTAAAAGAGGCAGATTGTTGATGGAGCATGCCTTTTATGTGTTGCTATTGTTCTATTCTGGAACCTTTAATATTGTGATGTAAGCGGCTGCTTGGACTGCATTAAAGGAATAATGCATAATGTCAGCCTTCGTGTCTTTAATGAAATCCAGATTCTCTAGTCATGGCAATATGAGAATCGCAATTTCTCCAGTTTTTCAATGCTCAGCACCGTAAAGTCTGCTCCCCTTTGTACCATTTTGATCTGTCTATCTGCGAGATTGAGTTCTGAAAACAGTGGCGTAGTATTGATACGCCAAGGCACATAGCCAGAACGCAGGTTTTGAAGCGTCCAGCCTAATAGCATGATAGAACATAGCTGTGACTGACCATGTTGCAACATCACCAAGTCTTGTTCCATGATGTCTATGACAGAGGATACAATGCTGTCCAAAGAATATATCCTGGACGACAGAGTCGTTAACCCATTGTCTACTACAGAAAGAGTTTTCTCTAAATTAATAGGATCAATTTCTCATATTCATTCTGCAGTCTCTGCTTGGGTGACCTTCCATGCTTCATTATAAGCAGCGTAGATACCGGCATATATGAAATGTTTTTGATGCGGTTTTCTTGGACCTAGCAAGAATTCCCTAAGGTCTGCGCCTTCTTGAAGTAAAGTTAAGTGTTGTTTTACATCCTCTAGTGTAGCTTTCAGTAGCCAATCAAGGCAAAGTTTCCCTACACTGTAAGTTGTTACTACCCCCGGATGCTGTCTTTGGGCATAACGTGGGTCTGGCCTATGAAAGGTAAAACCTTGTGTTTTGTTCAGGAATCTATCTTGACAGTTGTTTGTGTCTAAGGGCCAGAGCAACCATTTTTTCCATTCAGGATCTGATCTGTTATTTTTCAAAATAGTAAGTACGTCGGCCTCCCCCTGTGTAGTGCTTTCACTTGTAGGTGCAGGTATAGACGGAGTGTTCATGTCTTTTATCTTGGCTATTCCAAGGCATGATGTTTTTTGGACAGTGTTGTTCAAAAACCTAATTTGCTCAGGGATGATACAGGCTCTAAACAAAGCCTCTATTCCCTATACTTGCCAATCTTTAGTACCCCAGACAGTTTTTTATTTTTTTTTATTTTTATTTGCATTTTAACCAACACAAACACAGCTGGCAAGTCACAAGTGATTATCCACATACCCAGGCGCTCCCTCGTCCCCCCACCCATCACCCATAGTGACAACATCATGATCAACAATCCGACAATATCCAGTTTCGTTTCACAGGGCGGGATTCCATAATGCCCTTTTATGCTCCATCGTCTCCCTTCAGGCCTAAGGCCCATGGACCGTCCCCCCCTCACCTTGGGACAAGGTCTCGCTCAGTAGGACTCTTGGCGTGTCAGTCTGGTCCCAGACCCCCATCAAGACCATGGTACCTCCTCCATTTTCCCCATACTCTGCGGAATTTCCGGGGACAGCCCCTCGCTTTGTAGGTGACCCTTTCCGCCGCCATATAGAGGTCCATACCCCTCCTCCACTCCCCCAGTTGGGGAGGTATCGCCGCTCCGTACCCCAGACAGTTTTTGTCTCAATGTTGTCGTTCCAAAAGTCGTAACCCTGTTTAGACAGTTGGGCAATAAAGGCTGCAGAATAAATCTGTTTGGTATTCGTTAACATACTTTTCATTCCTGTCTTATTGACATTCTTAAAGTAAAATGTCTCTGCATTCGAGATATTAAACCCTGAAAAATATGGAAATTTCATTGCAAATGTTTTTGAGCTACCCTTTGGTGGCGTAGGACAATGTTCCCATTGGTTATACATAACTATATTTCTAGGTGTTGCAGATTTAGGCAAGAAATGATGACCATAGTGGTTATAACAATACAGTTGTTCATAGTCTGATGAACCTAGTAAATATTCATTATTAGTAAATGCAGTTGACATCTCTAGATCATACATCATAATGTTAACAGTCTCAAAGTACCAATCATCAGAAAAGGTACTGGAGGTAATAAAGTCACGTAATGAAATTTTAAATAAATGTGGAATCTTCAAAAGCTCAGACGGACCAAAAATGTAATTTTCGGTTTTGTCCCAAACTATACCATCTGGTATAGGAATCGCTGTGATGTTCACTGCTGACAAGTCTCTAACTTCACGATGGGATGATTTGTGTGGCTGGAGAAGTAAGTTCACTCTTTTACTTGCTGTGTCCATTTGAATATATCTTCTATTAATCAGCATACCCAGAGATATTACCAGAGATAACCAAAGTAGAAAGAAGAATACTCCCAAAACAATCCATAGCTCAATCCATGGTGAAACCAGATAAGTCTTTTTCAGTAGAAGAAAAAAGTCTTTTGGCTGTTCTTTGAAAGTTCTTTGTACTGGCGTTGTTTCAGGCTCGCTGGGATCCTCAGAAAACGTATCAAAGTTCATGAAATAGCCAGAAGCAGTTCTGTCAATGGTTGGAATTGCATCCATATTTGATGAAATTGCTGGAACCAGTTGATCACTTGTTACTTCGTTGTAAATAGGTGTATCTGGACGAACTGTTATTTGGGTCTCAAGAGGGTCAAGGTCCATAGCATTGTTGCTTAGTCCTCTATTTCTTACTGTCGAATCTTCGAAGGTGATGAGTCTCTCAGTTTGAACCTCTTGGATTGTAGCTAGAGGAGTGCGTCTGCTACATTGGCGGAGTCCACTTGGTCTACTGTTCAGTATCGGCCACATAGTGTGGTTTGATCAGGTCGATGGACACAAATCTTTTCTCCTTTTTACCAGCAAGGGGCGGCAAAAGTACTGTTCTTGATCCGTGGATTGCTAGGACAGGTACTGGTTGTCTGTAAGAAGGCCCATATTCCTTCTTGTCTGCGATCTTTTCTCTGACTAGATCCCCAAGATTTGGGATCCAGAAAGGCCTTGCTGGGACGGCCGGATTTTTCTCAGTGGTGGTTGGATTCAGGATCACATTGCTTTGTTGCTTTCTAAGTTCTGTAAAACAGCCAAACAATCTTTGATATCAAATTGTTTGTTTTCCACCACTGTGCCTTTCATATCTAAGTCCGGAACCAGCATTCTAGTCCCAAACAGGACCTCATATGGAGTGACACCCACTAGAGAACTTCTTGGAAAGTTGTTTAGTGCACGCTGGAACCCATATAAATGTTTGACCCACCCATCACCCAAACCTAATACCCTAGCTGTTATAGACTGCTTTATGTCCCGATTTTTCCTTTCCACAACGGAATTTCCCTCAGGATGGAATGGAGAGGAGTATCACTATGCAACGCCCAAACTGGCCATGGCTTCTTTGTAAGCCTGAGAGCTAAACGCAGGGCCCTGGTCAGAATGTAGTGTGCCAATTGCGTATGTGCCGATAAAGACTCGCATTTCTTTTATAACAGTTCGAGTGTCAGCCGAGCGCAGAGGCCACATCCATAGGAACCTAGACTTAGTGTTTCTGGGATTGCATTCGTCCATGAGGACGCATGTATATCGTTAGTCTGATGCTATCTAACAATGGTTACTGAACTGGGCTGGCTACATTGTAGTCAGGTGTCTGGTGGCGTTCTGTGCTGCGATCTCTATTGCATGCTATACAGATATTAATGAAGATGTGAATGAGAGTATTCACCCCTGGCCACCAGAACATCTATTTTAACTCTAAAATTGTCTTTGAGATCCCCTGATGTATCAGACCCTCTCCCAGATGCGCTTCGTAAATTAAAGCTGCTCTACGTTCCTTGTTTGGAATTACTCTATCCCCTACTCCAGAGATTCGAGCAAACGGAACGCCATTCGCCATTGGAGCAGCGCACACTTTTCTAAAAAGTTGGCTGCCAGGCTTTGGCCTTCACTTGATAGTTCATATTCTAGGAAAAGGACAGTGAGGTGGGCAATTCTTGACTTTTTAAAGTTGAATTTGTAACACTCTGAGGCGAAGCCCAATATTATGGTGTTCACCCTGTTCAAGTGCCTATCCAGGTCATCGTCTATCAGATATATATCATCGACATATGACAATGCCTCGTCATCATAAGTTTGTAGTAACTCTGTTACCCTTGCTGAGAATAGCCACGGGCTGTTTTTAAATCCATTGACGCTGGGTCCCCATTATTGAGAAAGCGGTCAAATATCTGCTTTCTGGTGCAATATTTTGACAAAAGAAACCATTTGAAATGTCTAATGTGGCTTCATATTTTGTGCACTGCAAATGTTTTGCAACAGGAATTTAAGTGTCTGTAATCCAAAACTAGACAATATGTGTTGTCTGGTTTGGGGACAGGAAACAAAGGATTGTTCATTGATGAGGTGCATGTTTCAATCATCCCCTGATATTCAAGTTGATCTAAAATCTCCCTGACCTGTTTTTTAGCCTCATGCTTAACCGGGTACTGCCTTTGTTTTAACTGGATTTTATGGTGAGGTGAGTCTTCATCCCATCCTACATGATTTTTATACAGTGCTGGGTTTGGGCTACTGCCCATTTCCTGGCTAACATATATTTTAAATGAACTGGAATATATTTGGAGAAGGCAGGCATAATGCTGGCCTCGCCATGTGGGCACTCCCTGACAAATTCTGGTGGCCAGTCCTGTTCTGCTAGAAGTATATCATAACCCTTTGAAAGATGCTCCCAAAAGAGTCCTTTCACTTTTCTTGGTATGTCTCCCTCCATTCGGAGTGTTATTTCATATAACCTATGTGGAGAACTAACCCTGGTATCTACAGTCTCAACTTGTATGTCTTCATTCAAGTCAACTGTCTCCAGAAGTCCCTTCAGGTTCTGGCGAGCTATTCTAACTTCTGCTGCACTGTCCTGCATGGTCTGGGCCCATTCTCCGTTCCTGAGTTGGGTTCTCAGTATTCTTGGCATGTCTGATCTTTAGACCTGCTACCTTTTTCTTGGAGAATTGAGGTTTTGCTTTATTTTTCTGAACGTGTTGATCGTCTTTGGACTTCACGCGTTCTTCCTTGTTCCTTGTTATCTTTGGCGTGTAACTCCCCAGCCCTGACTTAGAGTGGTGGTTTCTGCCTGGCTTTGGCGCAAGCCCTAGCCAACCAGGAATCCCATTTCTAACATTGGTGATCAGCGGTGGGATTAGGACTTGCGTTTGCACAGTACCACAGCGACGACTGGCTGCACTACAAAACTCTGCATTTTAGATAATCACGTGTTTGGGGATTATTGTTCTGAGGTTTATTTTAAATTCTTCTCCTAAAAAGTGTCATTTTTGAATTGTGTACCCTGGCTTCAGCTCAGACACCTAGGTCCCTTGTGTTGCACGTGTCCCTGAGCGTCCTGCCAAAATGGAGTCTGCTTTTAATTTCTGTGGTCTGGTTAGATACAGTATGGGGGGGTTGGTTGAGTTTTGTGAGGAGAGAGGCATAGCAGTGAGTGTGTCAGACTCCCAGTCAAAACTTAGGGAGAACCTGATCCAATGGCAAAAGGATGAATGGGAACGTGAGCGCAGTGAGGAGGAGATGGCCCGGGCTACACGCCAAGAGGGTGGTGGGTCTGAGGGGAGCCCTGAGGAGTCTGAAGAGGAGGAAGGAAGTGACAGGACAGGGACGCCAGTAGATAGTGAAGACCCCATAGGTAGGGAGTCCCTTGCTGGGTCCAGTGTCAGGGGCATCGCTCCCTCCCTTTTCCTGTCCCCAGAGGAGTGGGTAGATAGGAGGGAAGAGAGGGAGCATCAGCTGGCCATGGAGAAGCTCAGGATAGAGCATGCCAAGCTGGAGACCAAGAGGGTCCTAGCGCAGGAGAGGATGGCAGAGGCAGAGAGGGCCTTTGCCAGAGAGAAGCTAGCTCTGGAGGGTAAGTTGTCCCCTGAGGGCAGTTGTAGTTATCTGGATTCCCCAGGGAGGGTAGAGTCCAGTGGTGGCAGCGTTAGAGAGTCCAGTGCAGGACGTTCCATTCCCAGTTCCCCGAGTATGGTACCTTGTTCCCGAGAGGAGGAGTACAGGTTGAAGTTCAGGGACAGTAAGAAGCAGCTGTCTCACCAGTCGTGGGGGTATTTTGTGGATGATTGTCATGATGCACTGATGCAGTGGCTTGGGGTTAACCCGGAACAGGATTTGGATGGAGCGGTCAATATGGTTATCAAAGAGCAGATGCTCAGTAGTTGTTATCCCGAGTTGCGCCAATACCTGTTGAGGTATAACTCCTTTTGTCCTTGGGACCTTGCAACAAAAGCGGACCGCTGGGAAAGTGCCCGAAGGGCTGAGGATGCAGGGGAAAGCGATTCCAAAAGTAGTGGCTCAGGTATCTTCCGGTCCTGTATTGGAGAAGAGGTTCAGAGTATCCCAGCTAGGTCCCAGAGTAGTGGGAGGGGTGTAGGGGTTCACAACCTATCTCAGTGGAGTAGGAGTGAGTGTGTGACTTCAAGTCCCCAGATGCCCGAAACCCAGTCTCAGAGCCTGGATGGTTTCTTCAGGGAACACAAGGTTGGGGGCCTAGGTTGCCCTGTTAGTCCATTTGAGGATGATCACCTAGTGTATGGAGAACCTGGAGCATCTGTAAGTAGAACTTCGGTGGTTCTGGTGTCGGGCAGAACCGCTCCAGTAGGGAGGGTACAGAAGTCCAGCGAGAGGGGTGGCATGGGGCTGTGTTCCCCAGTGGAGGAGCCAGTGGGTCAGGGACCAGCCGGGTGGGCTGAGTCTCCTAGAGGTGACCATGGTGACCACACGTCTGTCCTGGGGGATCCTCACGCACTGTCAGGTGGACAGGGGACGGGAGATCTGCGCCAGGCAGACTGTCACGCAACATATGAGGCATATGTTACCCTCGGGGGGACGGGGTGTAAGTCCCCAGACGTCCTGGAGTGCCCGGCAAGTACTCAGCCAAAGGGTTTAGACCCATGGTTGGGAGGCCAGGTTCAGGATCAGCCTGACCTGGAGGGAAGGACGACTGTAAGCAGTGTCCTGACCGATGTATCTGCTAGGGGCATCACTCCAGTTGGGAGGGTGCCGGACTCTGGAAGGGGGTGCAGAGGGAGGGAGTCCTCGCCTCTGACCCCGGTGCAACCTGAGGGGTTAAACACTAGGTTGGGAGACCAGTTCCCATGGAGAGGTCCTGAGCTGGTGGATGAATTGTGTTACGAGGTCGCCTCTCAGAGGAAGAGAGGATGGAACCCTAGAAGAAGAGGTAGGGGGAGGAGAGCCTCGCCCGGGACTGTTGGTCAGCTTGAGGGTACAGGCCCTAGGCTGGAGGATCAGTGGCAGTTTAGAACTGCCCTGATGCGGAGTAGAGTGGAGAATGGTTATTATGTGCCAGGGGTTACTACCCCCCACTCTGTGGATAGGCAAGGACCAGTAGCATCTGGATGGCCTAGGGCCTGGTTCTGGCCGCGGACAGCTGAGGAGTACCAGTCGGGTAGCTCCGTTGGTCCGCCGAGCTTTTACAGAGGGAACCACGTGGGTTCAGAGTGGCGTAAAACCGGAGAGTGTCCCTACCGTGGCGGGCCTGCGTCCGTGTTTTATCGCCCCAACCAGGTGATTGGTCTCCCCTGCGTTTTGGCTGGAAGGGGGTTGTGTTGGACTTGGCCCTTCTGGCAGGTTCACCCCAAAACTTTTTGCAATTATCCTAGCTTTTTCCCTATGTTGTGTAAGTAGTTTTAGGCCTCTAGGCACTTCAACACTGTGTCCCAGTGTAAAGTGTGTGCGCTCTGTGTTACATTTAGTGAGACTGACCTGCCCTCCCATAGGAATGCATGGGGAATGTGTGTGTCCATGGTAGTTCCTGATACGTGGGGAGTGCAGGGTCGAGTTTGGTATGTGCAAACTCGTGAGATTCAATGCTGCGCGATGATGCGTGCGGCGTTACTGTGTCTAGTGTAGAAGTGCCACTTCTAGAAGCTGGCATGTCTGTGTAATAAATGTGAAGTGACTGTCTGGCTTGTGATTGGCTGGTGTGCCTGGCTCCAGGAGTCAGGATGGGTCTGCCCCAGTGGTGAATAGGGAGATTTACATCCAGATGGGTGGGAGGAGTGCACCTAGGACCTGAATAGGGCTGGGCCTTCCCTACACAATGCTGACTCCGCCCCCTGTGGTGCGACTGATGTCCCTAGCCTGTCCTGGGAATAGGGAGAGGGGCTGAGCAAAACAAAGTGCTCAGGAACCAGTTGCATCTGGTTCGCCCCTTCCCTGCACCTTGGTAACAAAGCAAATGTGTATATAAAAAGGGGCTGTGACCCCATGTAAAGGGGTTCTCTGGTGTGCTGTTCTAACTTGAGGGGGGCCTGCTGCTGCGCTAAGGGCTCCAGGAGAAGCCGCCACTAGGGACTGCCTCCCTGCTGGAGGGCCCTGTGAGCTGGCCTGCCTGGGCCCAGCCTTTGCCCCCTTCCTCCTGAAGGACCTTTTTCTGGACTGAGCGCCTACCTGGAATCTGGCTGAAAAGCGCTACATCCTGACTGAGAAACACCGTGCTTCGTGGGAGCAGCGCGTTTATTTTGTCCAGCTTGCCCCTCCGACCTTTGTGCTGAATTGTGGGCCCTGGAGCTTCGGTTTGTAATTTGCAGCAGGGAGAGGCTACCTGGGGATTCCCCTGTATTCTATCGCCTGGCGGGAGCCCACCCCGCATCTTGCCCGTTTGATTTGTATAACTAAAACAGCGGGTGCCCACCCCGCTGTTTCCTGCCTCCAAGCGGGAGCCCACCGCACTTGTAACTTATTTAATTAACGGGAGCCTACCCCGTATTGCCCGCAAGGAAGAATCACCGCCGCGACCCAGGTGCCGTGGAGCGCGAAACAGGAAGTCAGGCGCCCGGTGTTGGGACGTGGCGGGGCCGCAAGAAGACAGGAAGCCGACGGGAGCCTACCCCGTGCTCCTGTGAAGCCAGCCGTAAGGTAGCGTGTGAGCCAGCGGGGCCCCCGTGCTGGTGGAGCGCCCCGCCGGCTGCCGAGCCTGACCCGCTGATGAGGGAAGCCCCGCACATACCGGGTGAAGCGGGGAAGCCGAGAAGTGCATTTGACCTCAGCAGTGCTCCCGGCGTAGGAAGGGAGCCCTGCAGCCTGCCTCTAGCCTGCAAGAAGAGTAGAGCTGCCTCAAGGACCGAGCAGAGACAACGCGGGAGTCCCAGGTGAGTGGGACTCCACGTGGTTGGTGTTTGTGCCTGTTCTGCCTGTTGCCTCACAGCGGCGCCGCAGTTGCGGGCCGCTGTAACGTTGTGGGGGCATTTCTTCAGTTAGAGTCCCCAAAGGGGGGGACTTCCCCCAGCCCCAGGTGCCTGGGCTCATTTGACTTGGGGGCATTTTCATTTGGAGGGCCGTTAGCCCAGTGGTGCCTGCGCTCTTATTTCCTGGGGGGGCATTTTCATTTAGAGCCCCAGAGCGGGGCCCAGAGGCACTGTAGTGCCAGAGCTTGTTCACTGGCCATCTTCCCCAGCTGCCTTGCGAGAACGCAGGCAGCTGCAACGTTTGGGGCCACATTTATTTTGTTAGATTCCCAGTGGGGGACAGTGACTGCCCGTGTCCATCCTGTTGATTTTACAGCTGCCCAGCAAGTAGTGGGCAGCTGCCACGTTTAGGCCTGATCTTTTGCCTTGCTGTTTCTGCTGCGTGCGCCGCCAGCCCTGACATTTTGGACAAAGGGCGTTTGAGCCCCTGAGAGGCCAAGTTGGCCTGGGGACAGTTTTCCTGTGTTTTAGGTCTAATATATTTTATGTCTAATGTTATTGTGATCGCATAGTGTGCTCCTAAACTTCTACCAGTAGTTACTGGTTGTGCGCTACATTTCTGATTTGTTCTACATTTAATATGCATTGCCGTTATGCTTATTTGTATTTCTGACTGTGTCTATGCGTAGGAGAGGGTTTTTCCTAGTATAGGTTGTGCTAGTGAAGTTCATGGTTCACTGCGTGATATATGCCTAAGGTGTTTAGGATTGCGCAGGGTGTACTTACCTTTTACCAGTAGTTACTGGTTGTGCCCTACAGTTATAATTTGTGTACAGTTGCTATATGTTTTACATCTACAATTAGTGATTTGCGCTAATTCTGACAGTGGTCCATGTGGCCCTGTCTTGTGTAAATAGTCCCCTGTAAATTCTGCCAGTGCCAGTTGGCACAGTGTAAATTGAGTGAATATTATCTAAGGTGTTTTGGTATAATACAAAGGCTATTTTTATATATAACCTTGTGTGGAGTTTCTTTTGTGGTGGGCCTGGGGTGTTGTTGCTGGGTGCGCACGCAAACGCTGTACACATTGCCTCCGGGATAAGCCTGACTGCTCGGGCCAAGCTACCAAGAGGGTGAGCAGGGGTTATCGTTGGCTTGTAACTCCCCAGCCCAGTAGCATGTGGCCATGTAGGCAAGCACTTCAGTGTCCCGTTTAGGGGTAGTAATCACTATGCAAACAATGAAATTCAATACAGTAATATTCCCTCTGCAAGATTTGTAGACCTCATGCAAAATGTAGCTTTACCTCAATCATGTCAAATGAATCACCTGCCTACAAGGATAGACTTTTTCAATGACCGCTGGCACTTTCTGGTTGGCTGAGGCAGTACCCCAGCAAGACAGACCCTACCAGTCCTGTCAGGGGCGGGCGATTACACAGACTGTATAGCCTGCACTCATGCTTGGTTTGTTTGGCACTGAGCATTCAGGCTTACGACAGAGACAATGTGTAAAGCATTGACACAGCAATCACTCACAATAAATACTTTGAGCGTCACAAAAGAGACTTCACACGTGATGTATATAAATAACGTTTATATTCAACACACATAATAGTCAACACAACATGAACATCATGTATTTCTGGGCATAAACCACATTGGGAATTATTACTAGCATTATACTAGGCCCATCCATGTTCAGTTTACATCAGTAGTATGTACACTTGGGAAAGATCCTAATCTCCAAGACCCTTTCCCCCCACAGCACCCTTATTCATCCCAGGCCCACCCTAGCAATTCTTATAATTCAATACCACACAGTAATAGGGGGCACCCTGGGTCACAACGATATCAGAAATATGTACAAACAACAAATTATAACGCATTTTTGTAGCACCGCGGGCAAGGGGGCGCGGCTAAAACCAACGTCAAATGTAATGCTATTTCGGCAAGATCAATGTATCGGGCCAACAGCCATCCAGTACAGTAAATCCCACTGTCACTCCCATAAACACACTCACTCTGCACTGCTACCCTGTGCAACGGATATCAGACAAGTCCGTACAGAAGCGCTTGCACACATACGCACTGAGCACCCTAATGCGATGCAAATGATACCCAGCAGGTCTACAAACTGCAGAGCACATGGCCCCAAGCCTCCCTCTGCCCTCCAACTCACCAAACTATCCTACACCCACAGTTTGGAGACACCCTGTCCTCCCTCAGACACTAGTCCGCACGCAGTTGAAGTCACTCCTAGTCAGGGTCCCAGGAAAGGAGGTGGGGGTAGGCAGCAAGGTCAATTAGGATGCATGCAGCAAAAGGGGTTTGTTAGCCACTCGAGAAGTTCTCCCACAGGATGCGGAGCATACACAGGCCGAGAGCAATAGACGTTCACACCAAAAGGGTCCCCAAGAGCCTTCTGGCACCAAGTCAGTTCTGCCATGCACGGGGGTGGGTCACGTAATCACTTGACTCACTTCCGAATATTCTCTGAAGCATTCATCCAGCCCAGTGAGTCACTCTCGCCACCCAGGCCCGAGTTGGGCAATACTACTTAGTAACATGGGAACAGGGGAAGGCGGGGTGAGGAGAGGGCAGAAGGTCCGTCATGGTGAGGGCCAAGTAAGGAAACAGTAGACAAATGGGGAATAAAGCAGGGGCCTCTCGGAAGGAGGAGGCACTCCGCCAGGTACTAGTTGATCAGAGTTGCACCCAGGCAAAACATCGGGGTCGCACCAGACCGTTCTAGTCACACACAATGAAGAGTTGCAAAATCCATACCTCCTTGGAAATGAGGCACAATGTTCTGTGCGTGCTGATTGTGACTGCACCAGAGAGCTCTGGCCACACACAGAACAAAGTTACAAATTCCATGCCTCCCCGGAAATGAGGCACAAAGTCCGGTGCACGTTGATATTGGTCGCATCAGACAGTTCTGGTCACACACACAGGTACAAGTTCAGCAAAGCTTCACGAGGTAGAATGAGGTACTACTACAGTTAAGCCCCCATCTCCGAGGCTAGCAACCTCTGATTCGGACACCGCACAAAATTAACATGCAGTCGGTGCCACACAAGAGAGATGCGGCTTGGTCGACAAAGCGTTCCAACCTAGGTCCCACAACTGGCGAATCTGCTCACCACAAACTAGGTTCTTATGCGTACGAAGACCCCCATGATGCGGAGGCCACACGCCTTAGATGCAGGCCAGAGTTCGGGGCTCCGCACAAGACAATGTGGTCTCCAGGCACAACTGTTAGGACCACGCTCCGGCCGCGCTAGCAGTTGGAATCAAGTAGATGATGTGGGCACTTGAGAGGGCCCCACACTTCAGGTGTCACAACTAGACAGTGTGGGTCCCTCTTAGGAGATCTTTGATGTCCCTGAGACCTCCGAAAGAACAGGGGGCAAGCTCAACAAGCCCTAGCAAAGCACACTTCAGGGTGCAACACAGCAGCAGGTAGTTGGCCCAGACAAGCCACTATTCAGGAAGGGCAAGCAATTCCTTTTAATGGCAGTAATCCTCCTTGTGCACAAGAGTCCTCTGGCAATGAGCACCACGTAGGTCCAGGTTCTCCAGTTCCACGTCCCCACAAGTGTATTCCACCCGTACTGAACTATGGCTCCAGTAGTTATACTGGAATGTGCCTTTGAAGTTGGGGGATGGTTCAAAGGGTCTCCCTTTGAACCACAGATGTCTCCCCTAAATTCCAGTCCTGTCTGCTATGAGGTCGTGGAATGCAGATCTTTATCTTTAGCGGTGCCATGATCAGGCTCCAGAAGCCAAGTGTCAAAACCTCTTCCTTCAATCTCTCCAGCCAGCCCGCAAATGGCAGAGGTCTGTTGTTCCAATTGCATGTCAGTGTTTTATAGCTGTGGCTGGAAAATGCCCAGATGTGCTCCCCAACCTCCAGTGTGGGCTGGAGCCAAGTACCAAGGCACACAAATATGCCAAGTTCTACCCTTGCTGGGTCCAGTGTCAGGGGCATCGCTCCCTCCCTTTTCCTGTCCCCAGAGGAGTGGGTAGATAGGAGGGAAGAGAGGGAGCATCAGCTGGCCATGGAGAAGCTCAGGATAGAGCATGCCAAGCTGGAGACCGAGAGGGTCCTAGCGCAGGAGAGGATGGCAGAGGCAGAGAGGGCCTTTGCCAGAGAGAAGCTAGCTCTGGAGGGTAAGTTGTCCCCTGAGGGCAGTTGTAGTTATCTGGATTCCCCAGGGAGGGTAGAGTCCAGTGGTGGCAGCGTTAGAGAGTCCAGTGCAGGACGTTCCATTCCCAGTTCCCCGAGTATGGTACCTTGTTCCCGAGAGGAGGAGTACAAGTTGAAGTTCAGGGACAGTAAGAAGCAGCTGTCTCACCAGTCGTGGGGGTATTTTGTGGATGATTGTCATGATGCACTGATGCAGTGGCTTGGGGTTAACCCGGAACAGGATTTGGATGGAGCGGTCAATATGGTTATCAAAGAGCAGATGCTCAGTAGTTGTTATCCCGAGTTGCGCCAATACCTGTTGAGGTATAACTCCTTTTGTCCTTGGGACCTTGCAATAAAAGCGGACCGCTGGGAAAGTGCCCGAAGGGCTGAGGATGCAGGGGAAAGCGATTCCAAAAGTAGTGGCTCAGGTATCTTCCGGTCCTGTATTGGAGAAGAGGTTCAGAGTATCCCAGCTAGGTCCCAGAGTAGTGGGAGGGGTGTAGGGGTTCACAACCTATCTCAGTGGAGTAGGAGTGAGTGTGTGACTTCGAGTCCCCAGATGCCCGAAACCCAGTCTCAGAGCCTGGATGGTTTCTTCAGGGAACACAAGGTTGGGGGCCTAGGTTGCCCTGTTAGTCCATTTGAGGATGATCACCTAGTGTATGGAGAACCTGGAGCATCTGTAAGTAGAACTTCGGTGGTTCTGGTGTCGGGCAGAACCGCTCCAGTAGGGAGGGTACAGAAGTCCAGCGAGAGGGGTGGCATGGGGCTGTGTTCCCCAGTGGAGGAGCCAGTGGGTCAGGGACCAGCCGGGTGGGCTGAGTCTCCTAGAGGTGACCATGGTGACCACACGTCTGTCCTGGGGGATCCTCACGCACTGTCAGGTGGACAGGGGACGGGAGATCTGCGCCAGGCAGACTGTCACGCAACATATGAGGCATATGTTACCCTCGGGGGGACGGGGTGTAAGTCCCCAGACGTCCTGGAGTGCCCGGCAAGTACTCAGCCAAAGGGTTTAGACCCATGGTTGGGAGGCCAGGTTCAGGATCAGCCTGACCTGGAGGGAAGGACGACTGTAAGCAGTGTCCTGACCGATGTATCTGCTAGGGGCATCACTCCAGTTGGGAGGGTGCCGGACTCTGGAAGGGGGTGCAGAGGGAGGGAGTCCTCGCCTCTGACCCCGGTGCAACCTGAGGGGTTAAACACTAGGTTGGGAGACCAGTTCCCATGGAGAGGTCCTGAGCTGGTGGATGAATTGTGTTACGAGGTCGCCTCTCAGAGGAAGAGAGGATGGAACCCTAGAAGAAGAGGTAGGGGGAGGAGAGCCTCGCCCGGGACTGTTGGTCAGCTTGAAGGTACAGGCCCTAGGCTGGAGGATCAGTGGCAGTTTAGAACTGCCCTGATGCGGAGTAGAGTGGAGAATGGTTATTATGTGCCAGGGGTTACTACCCCCCACTCTGTGGATAGGCAAGGACCAGTGGCATCTGGATGGCCTAGGGCCTGGTTCTGGCCGCCGACAGCTGAGGAGTACCAGTCGGGTAGCTCCGTTGGTCCGCCGAGCTTTTACAGAGGGAACCACGTGGGTTCAGAGTGGCGTAAAACCGGAGAGTGTCCCTACCGTGGCGGGCCTGCGTCCGTGTTTTATCGCCCCAACCAGGTGATTGGTCTCCCCTGCGTTTTGGCTGGAAGGGGGTTGTGTTGGACTTGGCCCTTCTGGCAGGTTCACCCCAAAACTTTTTGCAATTATCCTAGCTTTTTCCCTATGTTGTGTAAGTAGTTTTAGGCCTCTAGGCACTTCAACACTGTGTCCCAGTGTAAAGTGTGTGCGCTCTGTGTTACATTTAGTGAGACTGACCTGCCCTCCCATAGGAATGCATGGGGAATGTGTGTGTCCATGGTAGTTCCTGATACGTGGGGAGTGCAGGGTCGAGTTTGGTATGTGCAAACTCGTGAGATTCAATGCTGCGCGATGATGCGTGCGGCGTTACTGTGTCTAGTGTAGAAGTGCCACTTCTAGAAGCTGGCATGTCTGTGTAATAAATGTGAAGTGACTGTCTGGCTTGTGATTGGCTGGTGTGCCTGGCTCCAGGAGTCAGGATGGGTCTGCCCCAGTGGTGAATAGGGAGATTTACATCCAGATGGGTGGGAGGAGTGCACCTAGGACCTGAATAGGGCTGGGCCTTCCCTACACAATGCTGACTCCGCCCCCTGTGGTGCGACTGATGTCCCTAGCCTGTCCTGGGAATAGGGAGAGGGGCTGAGCAAAACAAAGTGCTCAGGAACCAGTTGCATCTGGTTCGCCCCTTCCCTGCACCTTGGTAACAAAGCAAATGTGTATATAAAAAGGGGCTGTGACCCCATGTAAAGGGGTTCTCTGGTGTGCTGTTCTAACTTGAGGGGGGCCTGCTGCTGCGCTAAGGGCTCCAGGAGAAGCCGCCACTAGGGACTGCCTCCCTGCTGGAGGGCCCTGTGAGCTGGCCTGCCTGGGCCCAGCCTTTGCCCCCTTCCTCCTGAAGGACCTTTTTCTGGACTGAGCGCCTACCTGGAATCTGGCTGAAAAGCGCTACATCCTGACTGAGAAACACCGTGCTTCGTGGGAGCAGCGCGTTTATTTTGTCCAGCTTGCCCCTCCGACCTTTGTGCTGAATTGTGGGCCCCGGAGCTTCGGTTTGTAATTTGCAGCAGGGAGAGGCTACCTGGGGATTCCCCTGTATTCTATCGCCTGGCGGGAGCCCACCCCGCATCTTGCCCGTTTGATTTGTATAACTAAAACAGCGGGTGCCCACCCCGCTGTTTCCTGCCTCCAAGCGGGAGCCCACCGCACTTGTAACTTATTTAATTAACGGGAGCCTACCCCGTATTGCCCGCAAGGAAGAATCACCGCCGCGACCCAGGTGCCGTGGAGCGCGAAACAGGAAGTCAGGCGCCCGGTGTTGGGACGTGGCGGGGCCGCAAGAAGACAGGAAGCCGACGGGAGCCTACCCCGTGCTCCTGTGAAGCCAGCCGTAAGGTAGCGTGTGAGCCAGCGGGGCCCCCGTGCTGGTGGAGCGCCCCGCCGGCTGCCGAGCCTGACCCGCTGATGAGGGAAGCCCCGCACATACCGGGTGAAGCGGGGAAGCCGAGAAGTGCATTTGACCTCAGCAGCGCTCCCGGCGTAGGAAGGGAGCCCTGCAGCCTGCCTCTAGCCTGCAAGAAGAGCAGAGCTGCCTCAAGGACCGAGCAGAGACAACGCGGGAGTCCCAGGTGAGTGGGACTCCACGTGGTTGGTGTTTGTGCCTGTTCTGCCTGTTGCCTCACAGCGGCGCCGCAGTTGCGGGCCGCTGTAACGTTGTGGGGGCATTTCTTCAGTTAGAGTCCCCAAAGGGGGTGTAACGCCCTGAACGTCTCAGGATCGTTTAACAGACACGATAATGAGAACGCAACCACTTGTGAAGGTTTAGTTATTTTAATGAAGGCAAAAATAATACAAGGAATAAACAAAGGTTATAGTCACTGGAATCCTCCAGGCTAAGTACGTTACCAGCCCACAGCACGGATGGTCCTAACCGTCCTCTGCATATACGCCGATCCCGGCGTATGCCAACAGAGGGCAGAAATGAAATGGCCGACAATGCCAATCGGTAGGCTGTGAGGGGCACGAAGAGTGTTGGGGAGAATCGAGGAGTCAGGGAAACACCCAGCCGGGGTCTCTACCTGAAGGGTGCAGCCGCTCAACCTCTTCCTCAGACTGCACCGGGACGCGGAGTCACCTCCTGGTGATGCGTCATCGATACCCCAATCACAAGCAAAGAAGACTGAACCGAGAGCAGCCGCTCGATCGATCCCGTGGACTTCCGAGTCTGTAACGTGGCAAACACCTCCTGGTGTGTGTTACAGCTGGCAGTCCCTGTATCTCTGGTCGGGCTGGGAGTTACGACTCTAACCAGCAAAAGCGCCACTGCGCTTTGACTCAGCCGAGTCAAAAAGCGAAGCTCAATGGTTATCCGGTAGAGCTTCCGGGTCCTTCACAGGTGACGATGGGGCAAGACACGGCCCAGGGAGTAACGACTCGACCTACCTCCGTTCTTGCCTTACTGGAGCACCACTCCGGAACACTGCTCTTCACTAAGCAGGTACGTCGGTGTAAACACAATATCCGACAGCGTTGTACCTCCCGGTTCCTCCCTTTATAGGGCGTGTTTTCCTTGAGTTATGTAACAGCTCTCCTGTTTACATAAGGGCGTGTTTTCCTTGAGTTATGTAACAGCTCTCCTGTTTACATAAGGGCGCGTTTTCCTTGAGTTATGTAACAGCTCTCCTGTTTACATAACCTCTCAACCGCTAAGCATCCTGGGAGATGTAGTCCGTTTTCGCTGGTTACCGTTTTCCTCCCCTCGCATGACAGGAATTCTTGACAGTACATCCTCCCTCTCAGCGGCTCCCCACGGGTCCAGCGCTGGCAGGAAAACGCCGATGGAACAAGGAGACCAAGCGCGGAGCATGAACCCCTTCAGCCGGTTCCCATGACTGCTCCTCCGGGCCATAGCCTTTCCACGCAACCAGGTACCACAGCTTCCCCCTGCGCCATCTGGACGCCCGTATGCCCGACACTTCATACTCCACCTCCGACTCCACGCATACCGGCCTAGGTGTCCCAGACGGCTTGGAGGGTGCTGGTTTGAGCAATGATACATGAAAGACAGGGTGTATCCGCAATGACTGGGGCAAGCACACCTTCACGTTCACGGGACCCATACACTTGGTAATTCGATAGGGGCCCATGTACTTGGGATGGAACACACTGTTCTTTCGAAACCTCATGTTTCTTGTGGATATCCAGACGTAGTCTCCAGTGCGGTACAGTGGCCCGGGCCTTCTCTTCCTGTCTGCCGCAGCCTTGTATCTTCTCTTGGCCTCTATTAGGACAGCCCTTGAGCGCATCAACGTGTCTTTTATGTGTGCCACCCTGTCCGCTGTGGCGGGAATCCTGTCCTCTCTGAACGGATGTAGAAATGGCAAGAACCTGGGATGTTGGCCATAGTTGCTATAGAACGGAGATGACTGTGTGGAGCTGTGAGTGGCGTTGTTATAGGCTATCTCTGCAACCCATAGCAAGTCGACCCATTCTTCCCTGCCCTGGTCCACAAAACATCGCAGATACTGTTTGAGCGTTTGGTTCAGGCGCTCGGTTTGGCCGTCCGTTTGAGGGTGGTAGCTGGTGGACAGGGCGGTCTTAACATGCAGCGCAGTGCACCAAGTCTTCCAGAATTGCGCAGTAAACTGCGACCCCCGGTCCGACACGATCACCCCAGGTAATCCATGCAGTCGTACCACATTCTTTAGGAGTAGTGACGCCAATTCCCCGGCCGTAGGGACTCTCTTGCAGGGGATTAAGTGCCCCATTTTCGTCAAGTAATCCACCACCACCAGTATTGCCGTCATCCCCTGGTCTACCGGTAGGCCCACCACGAAGTCCAGTGATATGCTATCCCATGGTCTATCCGGGGTCGGAAGTGGATGTAAGAGCCCCTGGGTTCGGCCATGGTCGGCCTTCATGGTAGCACACGTAGGACACTCCTGTCCCCACCTCCTGACATCCACTCTCATGGTTGGCCACCAGAAATGCCGTCCCATGCTAGCCACCGTTTTTTCAAAGCCCAAATGACCTGCGCATGGAGAGTCATGGCACCAGATGAATGCTTGTTTCCTTAGCCTAGGCGTGGGTATCAATAGGCACCTGCCCTTCAGGGGTATCCCGTCCTTCAGCTGCCATTCTCTGTGACTGAGGAGCCACCTCCGCCATGCGAATGACCTGATCCCTCTCTTTATTCCCCTCAGGAAAGTATCCGGTTGGATAACCCCCAATACCATCCTCGGGGAAATGATGGAATGCTCGGTCGCAGGCAATGGTTCCTTAACTGCAGATTGATGGGACAGGGCGTACGCCTTCCGGTTTTCCGTCCCCGGCCGATATGTGATGCGGAAGTTGAACCCCGCAAAGAAGATCATCCACCGCAGCTGTCTGGGAGAAAGGTGTCTTGTGGCCGTCATGAACTGTAGGTTCCGATGGTCCGTGTACACCGATACCACATGTCTTGCCCCCATCAACCAATGCCTCCATTCGGTGAAGGCGTCCTTGATTGCGAGAAGCTCCTTCTCCGCAATATGGTAGTTGCGTTCGGCGTCGTTGAGTTTGCGGGACATGTACATAACGGGATGAAGCACCCCTGTGTCGTGGTTGCGTTGGGACAAGATAGCCCCCAGCGCCACATCCGATGCGTCCGCTTCCACCACGTAGGGGAGATCCGGATCGGGGTGAGCCAACACCGGCGCCTTACCAAAGGCGCTTTTCAGGGCCTCAAAGGCTGTGTTCGCTTCAGGGGACCAGACAAACTCCTTGGACTTCCTCAGTAGCTGTGTGATTGGGGCCACCAATCCCGAAAATCCATCTATAAACCGCCTGTAAAAGTTGGCGAAGCCAATGAAACTTTGGACGTCCTTCACGCTTTGGGGCACCGGCCATTCTTTCACCGCCTTGATCTTTCGTTCTGCCATCTCCTGTCCCTCTGGACTCAGCATCACTCCGAGGAATTCCACGGATGTGACGTGGAAGGCACACTTGCTGAGTTCACAAAACAGCATGTTTTCCCTCAGCTTTTGGAGCACAGCTTTGACGTGGTGTACGTGCTCCTCCACACTGGACGAATAGATGAGGATGTCGTCGATATATACGACCACGTAGATATCCAACTCCTCTCTGAATACCTCATTCAAAAAGTACTGAAAGGCTGCCGGGGCGTTGCACAGACCGAACGGCATGACGAGGTACTCAAAAAGGCCGAACCTGGTCTTAAAGGCGGTCTTCCACTCGTCTCCGTCCCTCATGCGCACCAGATGGTATGCCCCTTTCAAATCCAACTTGGTGTAGATACGAGCTTTTTTGACCTGTTCCAGAAGTACACTGATGAGAGGCAAGGGGTACCGATTCTTTACGGTTATCGCATTCAATGCCCTAAAGTCCACACAGGCTCTCAGCTCCCCATTAGCCTTCGGGATGAAGAAGAGTGGCGAGGCGGCCGGAGACTTGGACGGGTGGATGAATCCTAGCTTGAGGAGTTTATCCAGGTACCCCCGGAGATGCACGTTTTCAGGCTCCGTCAGGGCATACAGCCTGCCGCTGGGAACGCTGGCCCCTGGCACCAGGTCGATCTGGCAGTCAAACTGTCTATGTGGTGGTAGCACTTCCGCCTTCACCTCATCAAATACATCCTCAAAACTGTGATAAGCCTGGGGGAGAGCCACATCTTTTTCTGCCGCTGTAGCCACCGTCTGACTCCCGCTCTCATCTGCGTCAAGGGATTCCGTTCTTATTCCACAATGCAGGATGCAATACGGTGACGTCAGTTCGATGCGATGTGTTGGCCAATCCACAGAGGGGTTGTGTTTCTGTAGCCACGGCAATCTCAATATGACGCCATATTGGGGCGCTCGGATGATGTTAAAATCGATTTGTTCCAAATGGTTCCTCCCACATCTCATCAGAAGGACCCCCGTGTGCTGCCCGATGGGCCCCGTCACCAATCGCCTTCCGTCTAAAGCATAGACGTCTTCGGGTACAGCTTTGGGAAGAAGCACTAGCCCTAGCCTGCATGCCTCGTTGTGGTCCATAAACATGCCAGTGGCCCCTGAATCCACCATGGCCACAACGGGTATCCACTGGTCATGCACTCCCACGTGCACCGTGAGAAACAGGTGTCGTTGTCCCTTAGTGACCGAGTTGGAAAGTGAAGGGATGGATGAGTGACTCGCCGGGAGGCGTCACCAGGCGCTTTACAAGCTCCTTTAAACTAAACTAAACTAAACTCCGAGATGCCCCTTCTTTGGTCTGGGAGTCCTCTAGTTTTCCGCCGGTACGTCCACCACGGCTGTTACCGACCGGTTGGCCCGATAACGTGACGTCTTCGGTTTGGCAGGGCATTCACGTACGTAGTGGCCTTTTTTGCCACAATATAGGCACAATCCTTGTTTACGGCGTGGCAGTTTCAGGACTTCCCACTGTCACATAGGATGGAAGGGATTTTCCTTTTCTCCCATGATCCCCCTTTCTTTCACTTAGCCTATGTTCCAGCCGTAATACCAGGTTGATAAGGCCCTTACATGTCTTGGGTTGTGGGTCAATATGAGCCACGGCGTCCTTGAGCTCAACGCACAGCCCGTGATGGAAGAGCGCCGTCTGTTTAGCAACAGGCCACTTGGTTTCCGCAACCAGCCTTCGGAACGCGTTGAGATACTGCACCAGGTCGTTGGATCCCTGTCTCAACTCAAGCATTTCACGGTCCGCCGTGTACGAGTCAGCCCTTCTGTCGAAGACCTTCAGGAATTCCTCGCGAAAAGCACCCCAATCACATAAGATGGGGTCGTCCCTGCTCACCAGAGGTACGGCCCATTGTGCCGCGTTTCCAGCCAAATAGGACATAAGGAAAGCCACACGAGCCTGACTCGTGGGGAACGCCCTTGGTTTGCACGATAAATGTAGCGCCACTTGTGTGAGGAATACCTGCACTGTGTTAGGATCCCCACTGTACCTCTCTGGTGTTGCCAAGGGGACGGCTACCGGCATTTCCACTACTACCGCAGGGGTCTGGTTCGTGAGGGAGGTGCTGGGCGTGAGCGGGTCCAATTGGATAGCATCCAGTCTGGCTTTTACATCGGCTGTTTCTTGCCTGGAGGCAGCCAATTCAATTTGCACGGTCGCTAAAGCAGCCAGCACATCATCAAGTGTTGCCATGTCTGTTATCGACCGGGAGACAGTTAGTGTTATTACGGTCGGATATTTTGTAACGCCCTGAACGTCTCAGGATCGTTTAACAGACACGATAATGAGAACGCAACCACTTGTGAAGGTTTAGTTATTTTAATGAAGGCAAAAATAATACAAGGAATAAACAAAGGTTATAGTCACTGGAATCCTCCAGGTTAAGTACGTTACCAGCCCACAGCACGGATGGTCCTAACCGTCCTCTGCATATACGCCGATCCCGGCGTATGCCAACAGAGGGCAGAAATGAAATGGCCGACAATGCCAATCGGTAGGCTGTGAGGGGCACGAAGAGTGTTGGGGAGAATCGAGGAGTCAGGGAAACACCCAGCCGGGGTCTCTACCTGAAGGGAGCAGCCGCTCAACCTCTTCCTCAGACTGCACCGGGACGCGGAGTCACCTCCTGGTGATGCGTCACCGATACCCCAATCACAAGCAAAGAAGACTGAACCGAGAGCAGCCGCTCGATCGATCCCGTGGACTTCCGAGTCTGTAACGCGGCAAACACCTCCTGGTGTGTGTTACAGCTGGCAGTCCCTGTATCTCTGGTCGGGCTGGGAGTTACGACTCCAACCAGCAAAAGCGCCACTGCGCTTTGACTCAGCCGAGTCAAAAAGCGAAGCTCAATGGTTATCCGGTAGAGCTTCTGGGTCCTTCACAGGTGACGATGGGGCAAGACACGGCCCAGGGAGTAACGACTCGACCTACCTCCGTTCTTGCCTTACTGGAGCACCACTCCGGAACACTGCTCTTCACTAAGCAGGTACGTCGGTGTAAACACAATATCCGACAGCGTTGTACCTCCCGGTTCCTCCCTTTATAGGGCGTGTTTTCCTTGAGTTATGTAACAGCTCTCCTGTTTACATAAGGGCGTGTTTTCCTTGAGTTATGTAACAGCTCTCCTGTTTACATAAGGGCGTGTTTTCCTTGAGTTATGTAACAGCTCTCCTGTTTACATAACCTCTCAACCGCTAAGCATCCTGGGAGATGTAGTCCGTTTTCGCTGGTTACCGTTTTCCTCCCCTCGCATGACAGGAATTCTTGACAGGGGGGGACTTCCCCCAGCCCCAGGTGCCTGGGCTCATTTGACTTGGGGGCATTTTCATTTGGAGGGCAGTTAGCCCAGTGGTGCCTGCGCTCTTATTTCCTGGGGGGGCATTTTCATTTAGAGCCCCAGAGCGGGGCCCAGAGGCACTGTAGTGCCAGAGCTTGTTCACTGGCCATCTTCCCCAGCTGCCTTGCGAGAACGCAGGCAGCTGCAACGTTTGGGGCCACATTTATTTTGTTAGATTCCCAGTGGGGGACAGTGACTGCCCGTGTTCATCCTGTTGATTTTACAGCTGCCCAGCAAGTAGTGGGCAGCTGCCACGTTTAGGCCTGATCTTTTGCCTTGCTGTTTCTGCTGCGTGCGCCGCCAGCCCTGACATTTTGGACAAAGGGCGTTTGAGCCCCTGAGAGGCCAAGTTGGCCTGGGGACAGTTTTCCTGTGTTTTAGGTCTAATATGTTTTATGTCTAATGTTATTGTGATCGCATAGTGTGCTCCTAAACTTCTACCAGTAGTTACTGGTTGTGCGCTACATTTCTGATTTGTTCTACATTTAATATGCATTGCCGTTATGCTTATTTGTATTTCTGACTGTGTCTATGCGTAGGAGAGGGTTTTTCCTAGTATAGGTTGTGCTAGTGAAGTTCATGGTTCACTGCGTGATATATGCCTAAGGTGTTTAGGATTGCGCAGGGTGTACTTACCTTTTACCAGTAGTTACTGGTTGTGCCCTACAGTTATAATTTGTGTACAGTTGCTATATGTTTTACATCTACAATTAGTGATTTGCGCTAATTCTGACAGTGGTCCATGTGGCCCTGTCTTGTGTAAATATTCCCCTGTAAATTCTGCCAGTGCCAGTTGGCACAGTGTAAATTGAGTGAATATTATCTAAGGTGTTTTGGTATAATACAAAGGCTATTTTTATATATAACCTTGTGTGGAGTTTCTTTTGTGGTGGGCCTGGGGTGTTGTTGCTGGGTGCGCACGCAAACGCTGTACACATTGCCTCCGGGATAAGCCTGACTGCTCGGGCCAAGCTACCAAGAGGGTGAGCAGGGGTTATCGTTGGCTTGTAACTCCCCAGCCCAGTAGCATGTGGCCATGTAGGCAAGCACTTCAGTGTCCCGTTTAGGGGTAGTAATCACTATGCAAACAATGAAATTCAATACAGTAATATTCCCTCTGCAAGATTTGTAGACCTCATGCAAAATGTAGCTTTACCTCAATCATGTCAAATGAATCACCTGCCTACAAGGATAGACTTTTTCAATGACCGCTGGCACTTTCTGGTTGGCTGAGGCAGTACCCCAGCAAGACAGACCCTACCAGTCCTGTCAGGGGCGGGCGATTACACAGACTGTATAGCCTGCACTCATGCTTGGTTTGTTTGGCACTGAGCATTCAGGCTTACGACAGAGACAATGTGTAAAGCATTGACACAGCAATCACTCACAATAAATACTTTGAGCGTCACAAAAGAGACTTCACACGTGATGTATATAAATAACGTTTATATTCAACACACATAATAGTCAACACAACATGAACATCATGTATTTTTGGGCATAAACCACATTGGGAATTATTACTAGCATTATACTAGGCCCATCCATGTTCAGTTTACATCAGTAGTATGTACACTTGGGAAAGATCCTAATCTCCAAGACCCTTTCCCCCCACAGCACCCTTATTCATCCCAGGCCCACCCTAGCAATTCTTATAATTCAATACCACACAGTAATAGGGGGCACCCTGGGTCACAACGATATCAGAAATATGTACAAACAACAAATTATAACGCATTTTTGTAGCACCGCAGGCAAGGGGGCGCGGCTAAAACCAACGTCAAATGTAATGCTATTTCGGCAAGATCAATGTATCGGGCCAACAGCCATCCAGTACAGTAAATCCCACTGTCACTCCCATAAACACACTCACTCTGCACTGCTACCCTGTGCAACGGATATCAGACAAGTCCGTACAGAAGCGCTTGCACACATACGCACTGAGCACCCTAATGCGATGCAAATGATACCCAGCAGGTCTACAAACTGCAGAGCACATGGCCCCAAGCCTCCCTCTGCCCTCCAACTCACCAAACTATCCAACACCCACAGTTTGGAGACACCCTGTCCTCCCTCAGACACTAGTCCGCACGCAGTTGAAGTCACTCCTAGTCAGGGTCCCAGGAAAGGAGGTGGGGGTAGGCAGCAAGGTCAATTAGGATGCATGCAGCAAAAGGGGTTTGTTAGCCACTCGAGAAGTTCTCCCACAGGATGCGGAGCATACACAGGCCGAGAGCAATAGACGTTCACACCAAAAGGGTCCCCAAGAGCCTTCTGGCACAAAGTCAGTTCTGCCATGCACGGGGGTGGGTCACGTAATCACTTGACTCACTTCCGAATATTCTCTGAAGCATTCATCCAGCCCAGTGAGTCACTCTCGCCACCCAGGCCCGAGTTGGGCAATACTACTTAGTAACATGGGAACAGGGGAAGGCGGGGTGAGGAGAGGGCAGAAGGTCCGTCATGGTGAGGGCCAAGTAAGGAAACAGTAGACAAATGGGGAATAAAGCAGGGGCCTCTCGGAAGGAGGAGGCACTCCGCCAGGTACTAGTTGATCAGAGTTGCACCCAGGCAAAACATCGGGGTCGCACCAGACCGTTCTAGTCACACACAATGAAGAGTTGCAAAATCCATACCTCCTTGGAAATGAGGCACAATGTTCTGTGCGTGCTGATTGTGACTGCACCAGAGAGCTCTGGCCACACACAGAACAAAGTTACAAATTCCATGCCTCCCCGGAAATGAGGCACAAAGTCCGGTGCACGTTGATATTGGTCACATCAGACAGTTCTGGTCACACACACAGGTACAAGTTCAGCAAAGCTTCACGAGGTAGAATGAGGTACTACTACAGTTAAGCCCCCATCTCCGAGGCTAGCAACCTCTGATTCGGACACCGCACAAAATTAACATGCAGTCGGTGCCACACAAGAGAGATGCGGCTTGGTCGACAAAGCGTTCCAACCTAGGTCCCACAACTGGCGAATCTGCTCACCACAAACTAGGTTCTTATGCGTACGAAGACCCCCATGATGCGGAGGCCACACGCCTTAGATGCAGGCCAGAGTTCGGGGCTCCGCACAAGACAATGTGGTCTCCAGGCACAACTGTTAGGACCACGCTCCGGCCGCGCTAGCAGTTGGAATCAAGTAGATGATGTGGGCACTTGAGAGGGCCCCACGCTTCAGGTGTCACAACTAGACAGTGTGGGTCCCTCTTAGGAGATCTTTGATGTCCCTGAGACCTCCGTAACAGGGGGCAAGCTCAACAAGCCATAGCAAAGCACACTTCAGGGTGCAACACAGCAGCAGGTAGTTGGCCCAGACAAGCCACTATTCAGGAAGGGCAAGCAATTCCTTTTAATGGCAGTAATCCTCCTTGTGCACAAGAGTCCTCTGGCAATGAGCACCACGTAGGTCCAGGTTCTCCAGTTCCACGTCCCCACAAGTGTATTCCACCTGTACTGAACTATGGCTCCAGTAGTTATACTGGAATGTGCCTTTGAAGTTGGGGGATGGTTCAAAGGGTCTCCCTTTGAACCACAGATGTCTCCCCTAAATTCCAGTCCTGTCTGCTATGAGGTCGTGGAATGCAGATCTTTATCTTTAGCGGTGCCATGATCAGGCTCCAGAAGCCAAGTGTCAAAACCTCTTCCTTCAATCTCTCCAGCCAGCCCGCAAATGGCAGAGGTCTGTTGTTCCAATTGCATGTCAGTGTTTTATAGCTGTGGCTGGAAAATGCCCAGATGTGCTCCCCAACCTCCAGTGTGGGCTGGAGCCAAGTACCAAGGCACACAAATATGCCCACGTTCTACCCTTGCTGGGTGCAGTGTCAGGGGCATCGCTCCCTCCCTTTTCCTGTCCCCAGAGGAGTGGGTAGATAGGAGGGAAGAGAGGGAGCATCAGCTGGCCATGGAGAAGCTCAGGATAGAGCATGCCAAGCTGGAGACCGAGAGGGTCCTAGCGCAGGAGAGGATGGCAGAGGCAGAGAGGGCCTTTGCCAGAGAGAAGCTAGCTCTGGAGGGTAAGTTGTCCCCTGAGGGCAGTTGTAGTTATCTGGATTCCCCAGGGAGGGTAGAGTCCAGTGGTGGCAGCGTTAGAGAGTCCAGTGCAGGACGTTCCATTCCCAGTTCCCCGAGTATGGTACCTTGTTCCCGAGAGGAGGAGTTCAGGTTGAAGTTCAGGGACAGTAAGAAGCAGCTGTCTCACCAGTCGTGGGGGTATTTTGTGGATGATTGTCATGATGCACTGATGCAGTGGCTTGGGGTTAACCCGGAACAGGATTTGGATGGAGCGGTCAATATGGTTATCAAAGAGCAGATGCTCAGTAGTTGTTATCCCGAGTTGCGCCAATACCTGTTGAGGTATAACTCCTTTTGTCCTTGGGACCTTGCAATAAAAGCGGACCGCTGGGAAAGTGCCCAAAGGGCTGAGGATGCAGGGGAAAGCGATTCCAAAAGTAGTGGCTCAGGTATCTTCCGGTCCTGTATTGGAGAAGAGGTTCAGAGTATCCCAGCTAGGTCCCAGAGTAGTGGGAGGGGTGTAGGGGTTCACAACCTATCTCAGTGGAGTAGGAGTGAGTGTGTGACTTCGAGTCCCCAGATGCCCGAAACCCAGTCTCAGAGCCTGGATGGTTTCTTCAGGGAACACAAGGTTGGGGGCCTAGGTTGCCCTGTTAGTCCATTTGAGGATGATCACCTAGTGTATGGAGAACCTGGAGCATCTGTAAGTAGAACTTCGGTGGTTCTGGTGTCGGGCAGAACCGCTCCAGTAGGGAGGGTACAGAAGTCCAGCGAGAGGGGTGGCATGGGGCTGTGTTCCCCAGTGGAGGAGCCAGTGGGTCAGGGACCAGCCGGGTGGGCTGAGTCTCCTAGAGGTGACCATGGTGACCACACGTCTGTCCTGGGGGATCCTCACGCACTGTCAGGTGGACAGGGGACGGGAGATCTGCGCCAGGCAGACTGTCACGCAACATATGAGGCATATGTTACCCTCGGGGGGACGGGGTGTAAGTCCCCAGACGTCCTGGAGTGCCCGGCAAGTACTCAGCCAAAGGGTTTAGACCCATGGTTGGGAGGCCAGGTTCAGGATCAGCCTGACCTGGAGGGAAGGACGACTGTAAGCAGTGTCCTGACCGATGTATCTGCTAGGGGCATCACTCCAGTTGGGAGGGTGCCGGACTCTGGAAGGGGGTGCAGAGGGAGGGAGTCCTCGCCTCTGACCCCGGTGCAACCTGAGGGGTTAAACACTAGGTTGGGAGACCAGTTCCCATGGAGAGGTCCTGAGCTGGTGGATGAATTGTGTTACGAGGTCGCCTCTCAGAGGAAGAGAGGATGGAACCCTAGAAGAAGAGGTAGGGGGAGGAGAGCCTCGCCCGGGACTGTTGGTCAGCTTGAGGGTACAGGCCCTAGGCTGGAGGATCAGTGGCAGTTTAGAACTGCCCTGATGCGGAGTAGAGTGGAGAATGGTTATTATGTGCCAGGGGTTACTACCCCCCACTCTGTGGATAGGCAAGGACCAGTGGCATCTGGATGGCCTAGGGCCTGGTTCTGGCCGCGGACAGCTGAGGAGTACCAGTCGGGTAGCTCCGTTGGTCCGCCGAGCTTTTACAGAGGGAACCACGTGGGTTCAGAGTGGCGTAAAACCGGAGAGTGTCCCTACCGTGGCGGGCCTGCGTCCGTGTTTTATCGCCCCAACCAGGTGATTGGTCTCCCCTGCGTTTTGGCTGGAAGGGGGTTGTGTTGGACTTGGCCCTTCTGGCAGGTTCACCCCAAAACTTTTTGCAATTATCCTAGCTTTTTCCCTATGTTGTGTAAGTAGTTTTAGGCCTCTAGGCACTTCAACACTGTGTCCCAGTGTAAAGTGTGTGCGCTCTGTGTTACATTTAGTGAGACTGACCTGCCCTCCCATAGGAATGCATGGGGAATGTGTGTGTCCATGGTAGTTCCTGATACGTGGGGAGTGCAGGGTCGAGTTTGGTATGTGCAAACTCGTGAGATTGAATGCTGCGCGATGATGCGTACGGCGTTACTGTGTCTAGTGTAGAAGTGCCACTTCTAGAAGCTGGCATGTCTGTGTAATAAATGTGAAGTGACTGTCTGGCTTGTGATTGGCTGGTGTGCCTGGCTCCAGGAGTCAGGATGGGTCTGCCCCAGTGGTGAATAGGGAGATTTACATCCAGATGGGTGGGAGGAGTGCACCTAGGACCTGAATAGGGCTGGGCCTTCCCTACACAATGCTGACTCCGCCCCCTGTGGTGCGACTGATGTCCCTAGCCTGTCCTGGGAATAGGGAGAGGGGCTGAGCAAAACAAAGTGCTCAGGAACCAGTTGCATCTGGTTCGCCCCTTCCCTGCACCTTGGTAACAAAGCAAATGTGTATATAAAAAGGGGCTGTGACCCCATGTAAAGGGGTTCTCTGGTGTGCTGTTCTAACTTGAGGGGGGCCTGCTGCTGCGCTAAGGGCTCCAGGAGAAGCCGCCACTAGGGACTGCCTCCCTGCTGGAGGGCCCTGTGAGCTGGCCTGCCTGGGCCCAGCCTTTGCCCCCTTCCTCCTGAAGGACCTTTTTCTGGACTGAGCGCCGACCTGGAATCTGGCTGAAAAGCGCTACATCCTGACTGAGAAACACCGTGCTTCGTGGGAGCAGCGCGTTTATTTTGTCCAGCTTGCCCCTCCGACCTTTGTGCTGAATTGTGGGCCCCGGAGCTTCGGTTTGTAATTTGCAGCAGGGAGAGGCTACCTGGGGATTCCCCTGTATTCTATCGCCTGGCGGGAGCCCACCCCGCATCTTGCCCGTTTGATTTGTATAACTAAAACAGCGGGTGCCCACCCCGCTGTTTCCTGCCTCCAAGCGGGAGCCCACCGCACTTGTAACTTATTTAATTAACGGGAGCCTACCCCGTATTGCCCGCAAGGAAGAATCACCGCCGCGACCCAGGTGCCGTGGAGCACGAAACAGGAAGTCAGGCGCCCGGTGTTGGGACGTGGCGGGGCCGCAAGAAGACAGGAAGCCGACGGGAGCCTACCCCGTGCTCCTGTGATGCCAGCCGTAAGGTAGCGTGTGAGCCAGCGGGGCCCCCGTGCTGGTGGAGCGCCCCGCCGGCTGCCGAGCCTGACCCGCTGATGAGGGAAGCCCCGCACATACCGGGTGAAGCGGGGAAGCCGAGAAGTGCATTTGACCTCAGCAGCGCTCCCGGCGTAGGAAGGGAGCCCTGCAGCCTGCCTCTAGCCTGCAAGAAGAGCAGAGCTGCCTCAAGGACCGAGCAGAGACAACGCGGGAGTCCCAGGTGAGTGGGACTCCACGTGGTTGGTGTTTGTGCCTGTTCTGCCTGTTGCCTCACAGCGGCGCCGCAGTTGCGGGCCGCTGTAACGTTGTGGGGGCATTTCTTCAGTTAGAGTCCCCAAAGGGGGGGACTTCCCCCAGCCCCAGGTGCCTGGGCTCATTTGACTTGGGGGCATTTTCATTTGGAGGGCCGTTAGCCCAGTGGTGCCTGCGCTCTTATTTCCTGGGGGGGCATTTTCATTTAGAGCCCCAGAGCGGGGCCCAGAGGCACTGTAGTGCCAGAGCTTGTTCACTGGCCATCTTCCCCAGCTGCCTTGCGAGAACGCAGGCAGCTGCAACGTTTGGGGCCACATTTATTTTGTTAGATTCCCAGTGGGGGACAGTGACTGCCCGTGTCCATCCTGTTGATTTTACAGCTGCCCAGCAAGTAGTGGGCAGCTGCCACGTTTAGGCCTGATCTTTTGCCTTGCTGTTTCTGCTGCGTGCGCCGCCAGCCCTGACATTTTGGACAAAGGGCGTTTGAGCCCCTGAGAGGCCAAGTTGGCCTGGGGACAGTTTTCCTGTGTTTTAGGTCTAATATGTTTTATGTCTAATGTTATTGTGATCGCATAGTGTGCTCCTAAACTTCTACCAGTAGTTACTGGTTGTGCGCTACATTTCTGATTTGTTCTACATTTAATATGCATTGCCGTTATGCTTATTTGTATTTCTGACTGTGTCTATGCGTAGGAGAGGGTTTTTCCTAGTATAGGTTGTGCTAGTGAAGTTCATGGTTCACTGCGTGATATATGCCTAAGGTGTTTAGGATTACGCAGGGTGTACTTACCTTTTACCAGTAGTTACTGGTTGTGCCCTACAGTTATAATTTGTGTACAGTTGCTATATGTTTTACATCTACAATTAGTGATTTGCGCTAATTCTGACAGTGGTCCATGTGGCCCTGTCTTGTGTAAATAGTCCCCTGTAAATTCTGCCAGTGCCAGTTGGCACAGTGTAAATTGAGTGAATATTATCTAAGGTGTTTTGGTATAATACAAAGGCTGTTTTTATATATAACCTTGTGTGGAGTTTCTTTTGTGGTGGGCCTGGGGTGTTGTTGCTGGGTGCGCACGCAAACGCTGTACACATTGCCTCCGGGATAAGCCTGACTGCTCGGGCCAAGCTACCAAGAGGGTGAGCAGGGGTTATCGTTGGCTTGTAACTCCCCAGCCCAGTAGCATGTGGCCATGTAGGCAAGCACTTCAGTGTCCCGTTTAGGGGTAGTAATCACTATGCAAACAATGAAATTCAATACAGTAATATTCCCTCTGCAAGATTTGTAGACCTCATGCAAAATGTAGCTTTACCTCAATCATGTCAAATGAATCACCTGCCTACAAGGATAGACTTTTTCAATGACCGCTGGCACTTTCTGGTTGGCTGAGGCAGTACCCCAGCAAGACAGACCCTACCAGTCCTGTCAGGGGCGGGCGATTACACAGACTGTATAGCCTGCACTCATGCTTGGTTTGTTTGGCACTGAGCATTCAGGCTTACGACAGAGACAATGTGTAAAGCATTGACACAGCAATCACTCACAATAAATACTTTGAGCGTCACAAAAGAGACTTCACACGTGATGTATATAAATAACGTTTATATTCAACACACATAATAGTCAACACAACATGAACATCATGTATTTCTGGGCATAAACCACATTGGGAATTATTACTAGCATTATACTAGGCCCATCCATGTTCAGTTTACATCAGTAGTATGCACACTTGGGAAAGATCCTAATCTCCAAGACCCTTTCCCCCCACAGCACCCTTATTCATCCCAGGCCCACCCTAGCAATTCTTATAATTCAATACCACACAGTAATAGGGGGCACCCTGGGTCACAACGATATCAGAAATATGTACAAACAACAAATTATAACGCATTTTTGTAGCACCGCGGGCAAGGGGGCGCGGCTAAAACCAACGTCAAATGTAATGCTATTTCGGCAAGATCAATGTATCGGGCCAACAGCCATCCAGTACAGTAAATCCCACTGTCACTCCCATAAACACACTCACTCTGCACTGCTACCCTGTGCAACGGATATCAGACAAGTCCGTACAGAAGCGCTTGCACACATACGCACTGAGCACCCTAATGCGATGCAAATGATACCCAGCAGGTCTACAAACTGCAGAGCACATGGCCCCAAGCCTCCCTCTGCCCTCCAACTCACCAAACTATCCTACACCCACAGTTTGGAGACACCCTGTCCTCCCTCAGACACTAGTCCGCACGCAGTTGAAGTCACTCCTAGTCAGGGTCCCAGGAAAGGAGGTGGGGGTAGGCAGCAAGGTCAATTAGGATGCATGCAGCAAAAGGGGTTTGTTAGCCACTCGAGAAGTTCTCCCACAGGATGCGGAGCATACACAGGCCGAGAGCAATAGACGTTCACACCAGAAGGGTCCCCAAGAGCCTTCTGGCACCAAGTCAGTTCTGCCATGCACGGGGGTGGGTCACGTAATCACTTGACTCACTTCCGAATATTCTCTGAAGCATTCATCCAGCCCAGTGAGTCACTCTCGCCACCCAGGCCCGAGTTGGGCAATACTACTTAGTAACATGGGAACAGGGGAAGGCGGGGTGAGGAGAGGGCAGAAGGTCCGTCATGGTGAGGGCCAAGTAAGGAAACAGTAGACAAATGGGGAATAAAGCAGGGGCCTCTCGGAAGGAGGAGGCACTCCGCCAGGTACTAGTTGATCAGAGTTGCACCCAGGCAAAACATCGGGGTTGCACCAGACCGTTCTAGTCACACACAATGAAGAGTTGCAAAATCCATACCTCCTTGGAAATGAGGCACAATGTTCTGTGCGTGCTGATTGTGACTGCACCAGAGAGCTCTGGCCACACACAGAACAAAGTTACAAATTCCATGCCTCCCCGGAAATGAGGCACAAAGTCCGGTGCACGTTGATATTGGTCGCATTAACATGCAGTCGGTGCCACACAAGAGAGATGCGGCTTGGTCGACAAAGCGTTCCAACCTAGGTCCCACAACTGGCGAATCTGCTCACCACAAACTAGGTTCTTATGCGTACGAAGACCCCCATGATGCGGAGGCCACACGCCTTAGATGCAGGCCAGAGTTCGGGGCTCCGCACAAGACAATGTGGTCTCCAGGCACAACTGTTAGGACCACGCTCCGGCCGCGCTAGCAGTTGGAATCAAGTAGATGATGTGGGCACTTGAGAGGGCCCCACGCTTCAGGTGTCACAACTAGACAGTGTGGGTCCCTCTTAGGAGATCTTTGATGTCCCTGAGACCTCCGAAAGAACAGGGGGCAAGCTCAACAAGCCCTAGCAAAGCACACTTCAGGGTGCAACACAGCAGCAGGTAGTTGGCCCAGACAAGCCACTATTCAGGAAGGGCAAGCAATTCCTTTTAATGGCAGTAATCCTCCTTGTGCACAAGAGTCCTCTGGCAATGAGCACCACGTAGGTCCAGGTTCTCCAGTTCCACGTCCCCACAAGTGTATTCCACCCGTACTGAACTATGGCTCCAGTAGTTATACTGGAATGTGCCTTTGAAGTTGGGGGATGGTTCAAAGGGTCTCCCTTTGAACCACAGATGTCTCCCCTAAATTCCAGTCCTGTCTGCTATGAGGTCGTGGAATGCAGATCTTTATCTTTAGCGGTGCCATGATCAGGCTCCAGAAGCCAAGTGTCAAAACCTCTTCCTTCAATCTCTCCAGCCAGCCCGCAAATGGCAGAGGTCTGTTGTTCCAATTGCATGTCAGTGTTTTATAGCTGTGGCTGGAAAATGCCCAGATGTGCTCCCCAACCTCCAGTGTGGGCTGGAGCCAAGTACCAAGGCACACAAATATGCCCACTTTCTAGCAGTGGCATTTCTACGTGAATTACGACAAAGCCACCTTTCCCACTGGCAAGGGGTTGTCGCGGCGAATCCGATGATAGAATACATCATGGGGCTGCTCCACTGCAATCCACTACTGCAGCCTGAAGTGATTTCAGCCATTTCCCTATGTAAGCCTTTGGGAAGAGCAAACGTCATAGGTAGTGAAAGCACGTATGGGTATTCTGCACTACCTGGACAGTGGACCGACATGGGTACCTGACCTGCCTTTCACCTACCACTCGCTTCACCCCCTTAAGATGTACCCTTGGGGTACACAGTGGAAGTGAAAGGTCCTCTCAGGATGGCTAGTGACTTAAAAAGACCAGTCTGAGTAAACGTGCAATTGCACGCCTCAGCCTGCAATAGCAGGATGGACACGTATTTAAGAGCACCATCAGTGCAAAGTGCATACCAGCCTGCAAAGGCAAGATGGACATGTATTTAGGAGCACCATTAGTGCAAAGCGCACACCCGCCTGCAATGGCAGACCGGACAAGTATTTAGGAAAACCATTAGTGCAAAACGCACACCCGCCTGCAATGGCAGACCGGACAAGTATTTAGGAACACCATCAGTGCAAAGCGCATACCCGCCTGCAATGGCAGACCGGACACGTATTTAGAAACACCATCCGTGCAAAGCGCACAACAGCCTGCAATGGCAGGCTGGACACATGCTTAGCACACCCTCGATGCAGAGTGCACATCAGCCTGCATGGCATGCTGGACACGCATTTGAAGACACCATCGGTGCCACGGCGCATCACAGCCTGCACTAGCAGGCTGAAACCAGATCTTAAAACGTGATAGGTGCGATTGACATGGCAGATCTAACCGACGCTTTAGAAACCTCAGGTGAGCACCACTTCCTAACATGTGAAAGAAGGGCGTGCACACTTTCACACTGCACTTACAGTGGGAAAGTGCCCAAGGCCCTAACATGAGAATCGGCCACACCGAGGAAGAGTCCCATAGGGAGAGCCGATCCCCTAGGTAGGGAAAACCCACATGAGAGTTCATCCCTAACCGGGCACCGCACACACAGATGTACCACAGTCACTCACCTACCCCGGTTTGGTGGTAGTGAATGGTCCCCTCAGGGTTGGCTACGGTGTGAGACCGGCCTACCTGGGTATGAGGCCTATCTGACAGGCTATTCAGGTGGGCGGCATACCCCTATTAGCCAGTGTCGCACCCACCCTGGGTATGTGGGGTACCTTTTTACAGGGCATTCACAGGTACGACACCTAAACCAATCAAGTAAGCACCCTATCCTGACATTCAGAAAGGGCACATGCACTTTCCCGCTGCAGTACAGTGGAAAAGTGCCCAGAGTCCTAATGTCAGGAAAAGAGAGTTGGCAAAAACCAGGAGGACAAAATGCTAAACGTTTTAGGGAAATCCCCCTAAGAAGAGCCATGTCCAAGACTGATTCATGAATCCTTATGCAGTGAGTTTATATTTACATCATTAGATCTTAAGTCAGTGAGGATCTCTTGTGACCCAACATTCCCCTCACACTTTAGTGTTTACCGACCTCATTTACTGAGCGCTGCTAACAAAAAATAGGAGATGGAACTGTAATGACTTCACAAGTTAGCATCATTTTAATCTAGAAATGATATATGACAAACATAAGGAATACTTTCCCTTAGTCAACATAATAGTTACAATGCGGCACAGAGTATTGGACATAGCTAAGGCAACACTTACTGGCCCACTAATAATAATGGTGTGAAGGTCAAAAATAGACATAATAAAGATGGAAGATAGAGCTTTTACTACTAATTAGTCTCTGAAAGCCAGGATAATGTTCTCCGTTGTCCTGGATATGAGGAATGTCACACTTCTGAGGAAGGGCAAGGGGAAATGCTGAATGTAAATATATTCATATCTGAAATTGCAGTTCTCCTATAATTTATATTTTATACATTAGGCTTTCCCACTGGTAGCTCTCCAGCTACCTCTAAGTAGTTCTCATGTGTGCAGCCCAGCTTACTAAATTAGAAGCTTTGGATTGGTTTAAATAATATATGTATACCAACATTTGAGACAATGTGTGTGTATTCAGAACTCATAAGCTGATGTTTGGAGAACAATGGCAGAATTCGGAAAATAATTTTAAAACAACTTTTTCAGTGATAAACGATAAGGAATTGGGAAGATATTATTACCTTTGTGCCAGGGGCTTTGCACCTATGCTTGTTCTATATCATGCACAAAGAAGCATTCTACATTTGCAAAGCCTTTTTTAGGTCACACCTGAGCCAGCGAGCATGCGCTGCTCTGCGAGGCATTTAGTAAGGGCTATGGAACTTTGAACACACGCTTGTGCGTGTGCTTTCTTTTTACTAAACCCCAATTGGCCTGTGCATGCTTCTTTCTTTTAAAAAGACAGCACGTAATTAGTTCAAGGCGGTAGATTGTCCCGCCTTGTTTGTTCCCCGGCCTAGGGTGCTCGGGAGCGAGCATTAATGCCATCTGTTTCCAATTATCGCGTTCGCCTTAATTGGAAACAGATGTCGTGATGGCGGTCAGCGCTGGTCGCGCTGGTTTTTTTCCCCGCCTGCAGCAGCGGGCACAAGTGCGCGCACACCACTCCAGGGCTTGTCTGGTTTTGAAAGGTGCTGGGTTTACACACCCCATACAAAGGAGATGTTGACCAATTATCAAGCAGGATAGCTAAGGATTGAACACACAATTTCAGGCTCCAAGCTCAGTTGATTAAAACTAGACCATGATAAAAAACACAAATCTACCCTGTACATCTGAGTACTTGACAAAAGAGCGTCTTATGCTGCAATTATTGGTACTTGGGGAAAATCGATCCTGGAAACTGGAGTCCTGCGGGACTAGTGGGTGGAGGGGGCACCTGGCAGAGGATGCCATGTCTAACGCAGAGCTGTACCTTGGCGCGCTAGGTCTCGAGGGCTAACTCGTGTCTAGGCGCTAGAGCAGGCCTTGCGGTACTGTGCCCTGCTCCTTACCGGCTTTGTTGCGGCTTTAACATGCCTGTTGTGTCGGCTTAAGCATCCTCGGGTTTAGAGTTTATCACACCCTTTCTTTGCAGTGCTGCAAAGACACAGGCTTACATAAGACACTATATAAAACATGTCACTGTTGCGCCCCTTATCGTTAAGTAATGCACTGCGCAGCGTAGGGCAGATTTGTCGCAGACCGGACTCCTCCTCTTCTCCTCCCATTGGCTGGTACAGAGGCTGCAGGTGTCAGGGGTGATATGCGATCACGTGCCATATGTCGCACCTTTAGCTACCAGCACATTGCATGCTGGGGCTTTTAACTGCCGTCACTCTGCACGTTGGGACTTGTAGTTCAGGACTCAAAGGAGAAAAGGGAGACTACAAGTTCCAGAAGGCACTTTGCCGTACATAGATCTTTAGTTCTCCAGGTTCTCTCTGCCTTGCCTCTTCTCTTCCTTCTCTCTTCTTTTCTCTTCCTTCTCTCTTCTCTTCCTTGTCACTTCTCTTCTCTTCCTTCTCTCTAGTCTTCCTTCTTCCTTCTCTCCACTTTCCATTCTCTTCCTTTTCTTTTCTCTTCTCTTCCTTCTCTCTTCTCTCTCTTTCTCTCCCTTCTCTCCACTCTCCCTTCTCTCTTCCTTATCTCCCTTCTCTTCCTTATCTCCCTTCTCCCCACTCTCCCTTCTCTCTTCTGTCTCTCTCTTCTCCTCCTTCTCTCTTCTCTTCCTTCGCTCTCTTTTCAGTCTCGAGACCGAGCTGGCACCTCGCCCGCAGTGCTGCCTGATGCCTGCCACACTAAGCCCCGGCATGGCGTGTGGGATTATCGAGCCTCGTTAAACCACCAACGTTAGAGGCCCAGGGGTATACAGGTCTAGGCGGGGTAGTATCGGGATCTCGGGGCCAAAAGGCTAGGCAGCATGGAAGACGTGATCCTCGACATATAAAGGCCCCCGAAAACAAGAGGCCATCCCCCAAGTCTGCCCCACCCTGTATCCAAGATTCAACAAGCATTGGCATAGCCAATAGGTCTCGCATTTGGGACCTTATAAGTTTTTAGCTATGCAATGGACGGGCAAGCCTGGGGTATTCCACTAGCGGACGTTACGCACTGTGTATCCATGTACGCAGACAACCTCCTCATATACCTGCAAGATGTGACAGCGGATCTCACCATACTCGAGACCGCTTTGACGGAGTTCACGGAGGCCTCGGGCGTGCAAGTGAACTGGGACAAGTCAATGGTATACCCCCTCCACCCGGACATCCCCTTTCAGGATGTCTGGATCGGGGACCGAAAACTACAGTGGGCAGTAGAGGGCCCCCGATACCTCGGGATTCGTCTATATCACTCCCCGGTCGACCTATACGAGGGTAACCACTGCAGGGCGCTCGCAGGGATACGGTCCTCTATTGGATTCTGGCGGAGCCTCCCGCTGGCCCCGATAGGTTGGGTAGCTTTGGCAAAGATGATTCTGGTCCCGCGGCTTTTTTTTTTTTTTTTTTTTTTTTTTTTGAAACCGTTTATTGCAGTTTATAGAAGTTACAGGTATGGGCCTACAACCACACGGCCGGCCGCTAGAGCATCAAAAGCATATTACATACATACAGCAAAAAACTTTCTCAGCGGTGCACAGTAGGAAGACAGGAGTGATCAATGGTGCAGGCCTCACAGCTCCATGCCCACAGTACGGTTCCATTTTCTTAAAGCAAAACAACGTAAACAAACCACAACCGCAAGGCAACCCTCAATCCAAAGTGACAACACGTGCTCCATAAGTGGGGGATCCAAACCAGCAGCAAAATTCTGAAGAGGGGGACGGGAGTAGATCAGGGACTGGGGGACCGCGCGCCCGCGGCCAAGGGAGGGGCGCCATCTAGGGAGACGGAGCCGGCGAGGCCGCCGGTAGCAGCGGCGGTGGTCCCGCGGCTTTTATACTATTTCACTAACCTCCCAGTAATCCCGCCTCGCTCCTTCTTCAGGGACTTGGATACACTCCTCAGTTCTTTAATATGGGGTAAGGGGCGGCATAGGATCGCGCTGGCAAAGCTGAAGCTGCCCACGACACAAGGGGGCTCGGTGCGCCATCATTTGAAGCCTACTTTCTAGCATCGCAGCTCCAGTGGCTTTCATATTGGACGGCAGACAGATATACCCTCGAAACACATACAATCACGGGTCGCATACCCCTGCCAGAGTTACGTCGCCTACTTTTACCAGGATCCCGCCATGCGCGTACCTACCCCCTACAAGTAGACATAGCCCGGAAGTGCATTCAGCGTATACATCGTATGGCGACAGATTGCCCCCCATACACACCATTACTGCCACTAGTCGGCTGGCCCAGACATAGGGGGTTCTTTACCTCTGCCATGCTTCGGGAATGGACGTCTAGAGACATTACCGAGGCGGAGACACTGTTTGAAGGGGGACAGCTCCGGCCATACAGACAGCTTATGGGCGAATATGACCTACCCCTAGGACAGTTCCTGCTTCACCGACAACTCCTCGGCTGCTAACGACAATACTCTCATCTCACATTAGGGGAACCTCCCACTCTCCCCGTTCTCCACACAATCTTGCGAATGGGACCGGGTCGCCATCTCACCACATGGCTATACAAATCGATCAGAGAACTGACACCCCCGCTACTGGGATCTCTACGGGTCCTTTGGGAGGAGGAAGCGGGGCGACCGTTTCATGATAGCGAGTGGGACAGAGCGATAGAGTTCCCCAAAAAAGTTTCCAGGAACGCTCGGTTCAAGAACATACAATTTCACATCCTACATAGGGCCTACCTAACACCAGCGCGCCTTCAACGCTTCTACCCGTACACGACCTTCCGCTGCCCTCGTTGTCAGGCAGGGGATGCAGCCTTTTCCCACATGTTCTGGACCTGCCCGGGCATCCAGACCTATTGGTCATTTATCCACTCGACGCTCAGGGATCTCACCGGGCTGTCCCATCTGACTACTTGGGAGGGCTGTGCACTCGGCATTCTGGGACGGAGGAAACGACACAAAATACCAATGCGCTTTTTTTCCTAGCCCACCTACTGGCCAAACGCTGTATAGCCATGCACTGGCGAGCCCCTCAGGTCCTCCGATCGCGGCATGGGTGGGGGCGGTTCTCAAATGGGCGGCGGCCGAGGAAGATGCAATCAGGGAGGAAGAAGTCAAAGGTATTCGTAAGGTCCCAATCTCCCTAGAATGGGCGCTCCTGCTGCACCAATTTAGACAGTCCCAGATTCCGGAGACCCCGGTCATCGACTTAAATACCCCCGGCACCACACAACCTCACACTGCATAGGCTCCCAGGATAGGAGGTTCCCCTCCACAACCCTCCGCGCTACCCTTAGATCCATCGGGTCCATCCTTCCCCGGCAGGAACGCTCAACAGCACTCCATATCAGCCCGCTTACCCACTCCCTCCTCGGTGAATAGTAGCTGCATGATGGAGTAGGCAATAACGGACTCATAGTATACGCCTAACCCAAACACTAAGAACCCCATGGCACTCCCCAGTTCAGTTCTCCCCCTAGTTTTTCTTTAACTGGCACAGACCTGCTACTCCACAGACCACATTCACACCGACCAGGATGTAAACGTAATCTTGATATCAACGATGGTCTACCTTGCTACTTATATGTTACAGTCATCTATGCGAAACATGATAAATGTACGTTTATATTACTAAATGCCAATAAAAAGAATTTTCAAAAAAAAGTTTTCAGCTATGCAATAGTTGATGTTATTGCACCAAGGATATTGTGCTGCATAACTAAATACTTATAAGGTCCCAAAATCGAGACCTATTGGCTATGCCAATGCTTGTTTTGTGTTTCTAGGCAAGCTACATGTTCTGTGATATGCTTGTTCATATTTACTGGCCATGTACTATACTTGGTTATTACACGTGCCTGCCTTTTCGGCTGAAACAACGGATGAATGTTACCTTTCGTGAGATTTTTCATATTTCGACTAATGGAGTGTGCTTTGAAATCCACATGTAATGTTCAAACCTAGGGCATGTCACGGTAAAGTTTGTCATAGTGGTATGTCCAGTCTGTCCTCTACGTCACAGTATATGCCGTGGCACAGTTATTTGTCAATATCCCAGTCCAGTGAGTGTCCTGGTTTGTGAGTGTCCTGTGTGTACCCGTGAACTTCCGGAGGCCGTGATCAGGGCAGTACAGTTTTCCGTTTGAGTCAGTGCACTCAGTTCAAACCACATGCTATAACAGCAACTTTATACATTCCTCGGTTTTAAAAGCGTTTTTTACGATTCTCTCTAAATAAATGCAGTGTACGGACTAGTTTTTTAACTAATCACTTTACAGGCCAACACTCTCAATGTCATTCATTATGCCGAAAATATTGAGCTGCCCTTTGAAAAGATGTTCTGCTAACGAGCCCACCTCTCCTGGCGGCCGGAAGGTCTGTAAATGTGATGGATTTTTCAGGAAGTATCGAGGCAATATCTGCTCTGGACCCGACTGTTCATTGAAAAATAATTTATATTTAAATCTGAATACATTTACAGACGTGAGCTAATTGGGTAGTATGGATATTTAGTGTTGTGCCGCTCGTTTGATGAACTATAATTCCTTGGATTTTTTGAGGCTCTTGATTTTGTGTCCAAAGAAACTGACTAGTTTGTGCTGTTTGGTGTTTTTATGGCATGAGGTGGCCAGAATGTGACCGGTTCACACAGCACAAAACTCCTGAGATAAATAACCTTCATTTTTTCTCTAATGTGTATTTAGCTTCCATTTTGCTAGTTGCATATTCTTACAGGTTTTTATTTTGTAGACCTGCAAAAATCAACAAGACAAGCCCGGCGGAGCGTGGCGCGCGCTTGGCGGGGGCGGGGGAGCGCATTCCAGACGGGGGAGCGGACCCTTTGAAGTATGATGCCGAGGGCGCCAGTGGGCTGAAGCGCTGTGAGTACAGGCTGTGAGTAGGGCTGAAGGTACAGAGTGTGAGTAGGGCTGAGTTTACCGTGTAAATTGGGCAATGAGTACAGTTTGCTCGAGTAGGCCTGTGAGTATAGAGTGTGAGTAGGACAGTGAGTACATAGTGTGAGTAGGGCTGAGTTTACCGTTTGAATTGGGTTATGAGTACAGTCTGCACAAGAAGGGCTGTGAGTATAGAGTGAGAGTAGTACAATGAGTACATAGTGTGTGTAGGGCTGAGTTTACCTTGTGAATTGGGCAATGAGTACAGTGTGAAAGAGAAGGGCTGTGAGTATAGAGTGTGAGCAGGACAGTGAGTTTATGGTGTGCGGACGACTCTGAGTGCAGTAAGTAAGTAGGGCTGTGAGTACTGTATATGAACACGTATATGGGTAGTGTGAATGCCCTGCGCAGGTGAGGACGGGGTGTCATTGGGTTTGGAAAGGCCGCTGCCTCAGGAAGAACAAATTGTGTGGAACGATCCTGAACATTCCATTAAAATGGAAACGCTGATCCCGGAACACATGTTCCTGATCCGAGATAAAATCACGTTGACGTCTTATAAATAAATCTACCCTTACAATTACTGTCAGCGGCCGTTTCCACGTGCACAGAGCCCGTGCCGGAGCAGCGCTATTAGAAGCTGTGGTTCTTTAAAGTTAGATACACCGAATAAAATTTGCAGCAAACCCTCTTGTAATATTTCCTTGATAATCCAAAGAATAAAGAACAAAATGTCATGACTACAATTTACAAATTGAAGATAATTTATTTTTCCATTTAATTCAAAGTTTAGCTCAGCTATAATCATCGGAAGGATAATTACGCAGGTATAGTGACTTGTCAAAAAAAGCAACCTGTTTCCGTGGGTGGCTCAAACTCCGTACTAGTGAAATAAACAAGACTGAGGCGCAAAAGTGAAAGCAGGCTGGCTGGCGAGTGGTGTGCGATGTGCGTGTACCATGACGAGAGAAGAAAGCCATATGGCGCCTCTGCTCGTCATTGTGCGCGTAACCGCACGCCCGTCACCAGTGCACGCGCCAGTGGGCTGAAGCGCTTCCCCAAAAGTGGATTGCATGGCGGCACGATGCACGTGATTGTGCGCGTGCTCGCCATGCAATCCACTTTTGGGAGCACTTTTGGGAGCCCCTTACTAGAGTCTCGCATAGCGAAAGCTACGCAATAGCTAGGCGAGCCCTTGGGAGCCCCTTACTAGAGTCTCGCATAGCGATTGCTATGCAATAGCTAGGCGAGACCTAAAAACCTTCTTGTGTCTGGAGCAGTGGGGCGCACGTCCCAGCTCCGCTTTGACGCACTGTGTGATGCTCGATGTATAACCTACCGCCACCCTAATCAGGTTATATTCTGTAATTTGGTGTCATTTTTTAACTATTTGATCTTTTTTATCTTCCTGTACTTGACGATCATCCGCATCTAACCGGGCTTAACCCGACTCGCACAACTATCTAACCCCTTTTATTTTCGGATTTTAAATCATTGTTTACATTTTCTCTTTCGCCCTCGCCATCTGCATTTCATATTTTTAACTTTAACAAAACAGCTGTTCCGATCTGTATGACCGAAACCCTATCACCATGGGGCAGTAACGGGGGAGTGGGTGGGTGGGGTCGGGTATTCCCTTTCCATTATTTCGATATCCCTGGCTTGTCCGGCGCTGTCTTTCGCCAGTTATGTTTCTGCTGCACAAATCCCATCACGTACATGTATTCATACATACATTCATTCATACATAGATACTTTCATACACACATACATACTCCCACATACATTCGTACATACACACATGCATGCATGCATACATACATTATACGTAATAAAAGCACTTCCCGTGATGAATTATATAAGGGTAAGGGGGTGTGAGTCAAGGGGATGAAGTCTACAAGCGTTATAGGGTGCAGGGAGGTCACCTTGACAATTCATGCTGCAATACGACAACCTCTCATTCATTAATTCATTCGTTCATTCATTCATGGCTGGATGGTCTGTAAAAGGCTGCGAAAGAGGTCACTTCATTGACTGCCCTTCTCTTGCTTCAGTGGGAGATCGACCATGCGGTGACTGGGTGGGGTATTTCGAAGGCCATCATCTTGGGTATCAGGGAGTTAAATGAGGGTTCTGTCGCACCACTCATAGTCAGGGTCTGGCAAAGATGGGGCGTTTGAAATCTTCGTCTATTTATTCATATGTCCTTCTTTTCTAATGCAAATTATCAATATTTATTTTGGTCGGCCATAAAATAAAGTTGCTACAAATATATTTATGCGTTTTTGTTTAAGTGAACAAGTTGCACTCCTGTTTCCATATGGTTAGGGTTTTAGAGTACGAAATGGTCACAATAAAGTCACTCACTCATGAAAAGATGAGTATTTCAGTGCATTTAGATGGGCACAGTTGCAGCCGTGTAAACATCACCGATGGTACCCTCTGTTTTACACCATATCATTTACTGTCAGTGTGCACAGCTTCTCACATCAACTAAGTGTCAGACAATCTGTTCAGTTTCTCAAGATAAACCACCCATTGCTCCATTGGGTGACACCTCCCATCCCTGACCCTGGTGTCTGCTCGTACCACCAACTCAGTCAATGCCCATCTGACCGCATCTTTCTGGCGCATGTGAATGGGTGACACTGCAGCTGCCTTCCATGGCATGGCTATACAGCATTTAGCCAGTACCAGAGCCAAGTTCTGAAATCCAGGTCTTTGCCTCATCTGCTTGGTTACCACCCTTGTGTTGAGAAGCAGCTCAGTGGGTCCTGCGGTAGGATGGAGGTAGTGACTTCTGATATACATTGTAAAACTTCCTTCCAGAACTCAGTAATTACCGGGCAAGCCTACACCATGTGAATATTCTGATGCTAACTTAATGCTGCCCCAATCTTTTACATACTCCAGTTGCCCTTTTACTCCCCAACCTCTGATATACAAAAACAAGCATTGGCATAGCCAATAGGTCTCGCTTTTGGGACCTTATAAGTATTTAGTTATGCAGCACAATATCCTTAGTGCAACAACATCAACTGTTGCATGGCTAAACACTTATAAGATTAGAAAGGCGAGACCTATTGGCTATGCCAATGCTTGTTATATTACTGCTTGCAACTGTGTCTGATGAAAAGCTGAAACTTCAACGAAAAATATGCGATGGCCTACATTGGGGATACGTCGGACAATGGCAGTTACAATGCAGGCTGTGAAGTCGATGCGAACTCATTGCACAGGGAGAATCCTGCTGCAGAAGAGGTGATGCATCAGTTCTGCTCTGCGTTGCACCACTCAGCAAAGGTTAAGCGTTGGCTCTGTGGGCTAGCAGAGTACCTTCAGACCCACTTCCAGGGGTCCAGCACTGGGGTGGCACCTCTTAACAGAGTAGAACTCACAATTGCTGATTACAAGACAATAGCCCTTTGAGTCACTCTGGGGGTCCAGGGTAGAGGTTGTAGCTCCGGTCCTTCTCACCCAGGCAACAGGGCAGCAGGCAGCATGTCAATACAACAGGCCGCATTCCTTCAGGGCACAAGTCCAGCAGAGTGTCAGTCCTTTCAGCTGCACACCAGACCTTCTTCCTGGCAGAGTCTTCCACAAGTCCCGACGTGTACTGAAGATTTGTTGTCTGAGGTCCAATATTTATACCAGGTGCCTCCTTTGAATAGGGAGAAGTTTCTAGAGGTTTCCCCTTGAAGTACACATGTTTACTTCCTCCTGGCATCCAGACTAATTACAGGGGGTATGCAGCCCTTTGTGTGGCGGCAGGACATAGCCTATTCAAATGTAAGTAGGGCTGTGCCGCCCAGCCAGCCACTGATGGCCCATTCAGGGACACTTAAGCTCACTACTGAGTGTGTCCGTTAGGAGGAATACACAGATCCCACCGTCAGCTACACCCATTAATGTGACTGAGGGACTGGATCTAGTAACTAAATGGCCATGTCAGGAAAATGCCAACAGGGAGACCCTGGCTTGGCACTTCCGGCTGGACTGTTCCTATGAGAAGCAGGGTTAAGATTGATTTGTATATTGCTGAGGTCAAATTGGGGTGTTGTGGAGAGCAAAGGAACGATGGATTAAAACCAGATCATTATGACTGGGAGTAAATGTTTGCATTGTTCACCATTCCATCTTTCAAGTGTTCTTTTTGCTTTTGTTGCCCCAAGTGGGAAGTGTACGCCCAGAAGTGGGTCCCGAGCTCTCTGCACCACTGGATTCAAGGTAGCCTCGCTGATGAGGGGTGATACCCTGAAACCAGTTCCAGGATGCTTGTTTCCGATCCAGGGAGGACCTGGCTTGGCAGTGCGAGCTGGACTGTTCCATGAGGAGGGTCAAAACTGATTTGCATATGGGGAGTGGCCAGCAACATGGACGTGTGAGACATGTCCTCACGAAGTACCAGCCAAAGGCTGAAGATCCGAAGTTAATCCGGCAGTCCCGTGACAAGTAAAAGTAGCGCTGAATCGTGGAAAACACCAGTAAAGACAAATCCAACTACAAAAGTAGAAAAAAGGGTGTAAATGCAAAGTAAAACCGAAGAATTCCGGCCTGGACCTGGCTTAAAGGGCGGGGCCCACACTCGCCCAGGCCGCGGAGAAGATAACTAGTATAAGCGCACCCGAGAGCCGGGGTCGAGTGCCAGGTGAGACTGCCCCGGGTCTTGGGGGACGGGAGTCCCGAGAGGGGGTCACGGAGTCTGTGATACTGGGACTCGGGAGGTTCGCTGAAGAGCCCCGCCACGGAGAGGAGAGGGCCGGGCCCTCAGTCGGAGGCCAGCCATCAGGCCCAAGTAGATCGCTGTCACAGTGCGGGCCCGGCAGGGGCAACAACAGAGGCTGGGGCCCGCCCGGGGTGTATCAGACAGTTGTCGGGTGGTGCGGGACAGCCCCAACGCTCAACAAAAAGATGCCTCCCCTATGAGTGACACGCACCCGTGTGGGCCCATAGAGGGAAGAAGGGTCCAAATCCCAGCAGAGGATCGTCCCTCCACCTCAGCGGGACGAAGAGAGCTGGCACGGAGACGCAGCAAAGACCGGGACCTTCAGGGTATACCATGGGTGGCTGTCTGAGGGCCTGGAGCGAGGACGAGACAAGGTGGCCCTGGGAGCCACAGGGGAAGTAACTAACCTCGCGGAGGCCAGGGTGACCAAGAGGACCCATCGGAGAGGGGAGGGCCGAGCCCACAGCCAGAGGGAGATCGAGCCTGCCAGGCAGGAAGACCTTGACACAGCCTGTGCCTAACCGAGGCCTCACTGGATCCAAGTCTGGCCCGAGAAAAGCTGAGTGGCGGCCAGGGGCCCTCTCCAGGACCAGAGGAGAGAAGAGTCTGCCACGGAACAAAGGAGGATGCCGGATCAGGGCGCAAAGGCCCTGGACAAGGTAATGACTCCGGTGTAGGAGGGTGAAGGGGCCTGGGGAGACCTGGACAAGGCTGCTCTACGTCCACGAAGGGACCTGGGCCTAAGACCTGAGTCAGACGGTGACGGTACAGCCGGGGCCCGATGCCAGAGGACCGCAAGCAGGCATAACGGGGGAGGCATCAAGGCAATAAAGGTGATCCATGGTTATGGCTGCCTCCCCGCAGTGACACTGAGGGACGGGAGTACGGAGAGGAACAAAGGCCGCATCGACCCGGCAGCAAGATGCACCAGGACCAGGGGGCTGGTCCTGTTCCCCCTGCCTGGACCCATGGGGAATTACAGGTGCCCACAGGCGGCCAAGTGATTGCGCCATGGCTGGTACCAGGCCATAACACCAAGTTAAAACACAGCTGAAGAGTGGGGAGGGCAGAAATATGGGAAAAGGTGGTGACCAGCTCAGAGGGGGCCTGGGCCTGAGATGGGGGTGGCTACAGAGAGATAGTCTGGATAGCCTCGAGGCTTGACATGCGGCGAATGTGACCGACCAACTCTAGGCGCCCGAGGAAGAGACTCGGCCCGAGACTCGCATAGTGGCCTAGAGGAATATACTGCGACTTCCCCGTGAAGTGAGAGAACCTTGAGACGCCTTAAGGAGGTGAACCTGTGACAGGAGCTGGCCCTTTGATGCACTGGGAAAAAGAGAGCACTGCCCTGAGGCTGTCGGCGTCAAGCAAAGGTGGGACGGACTACACCGGTGACGCCCAAAAGCCATCTAGTCAAGAGAGTGGGGCCGTCAGACGGATACCGGCAGCAGGGGCCCACACACAACAAATACACAATAACGGGAGACCCACCACAAGAATAAGTCAGACCCTAAGAAAGTCAGCACATCCGCCCCAGCAATGGGCAAAGACAAGGAACCTAAACCTCCCAGACAGGGCAAAATAGCCTGATACACTAAGATGGTCACCCCACCTCCGGAGAGTCTGCCGCCTCCCATGTCAGACACAGAGATGCTGTTACAGGCAAGTCAAGCATCCAGAACTGAAAATAGGGGCAGTGGGCTGCGACAACACGCTGCTGAGACAAGATCTCCATAATCTATCTGAGAGAGTGACAGAATGCAAGACTATGGTGACAGAAGCAGAGGAGGCAATAAAGGATCTCCAGAGTGGGGTAGCTGAACTAAAGGCATCAAGTAAAGATATCCAGTGGCGTACTGAAGAGGCTGAAAATAGAGCGAGAAGAAACAACCTACGCTTCGTCGGTTTCCAGGAAGGGATTGAAGGAACGAATGCTCCGGAATATCTGCGCTCCTGGCTCCCAAGCATCATCCCGGTAGACACATTCCCCATGTGCTTTGTGATCGAGCAGACAGGGCACTAGCGGCGAAACCCCCTCCAGGTGCACCGCCAAGGCCCATCATAGCAAGATTTCTGAACATCCTGGACAGACTCTTGATACTGAGAAAAGCCAGAAGACTGGGTGATATCAGGCAGGCCTATGTGAAAGGGAAGCTAAGAACACACCAGATTCAGTATATGCTTTATTCCCTGCAAAAGGTAATCTATATGGAAAAATCACACTTCTTTCAGATCCCAGAAGAGGGGTGGAGATGGGTGGAAGACCTACCAAACCTCCGTAGACCAGAAGGGTCGTAACAGAGCGGCAAGAGGGTACATGAAACGAACATGAGAACAATTGGGACCCCGAAGAAGACAAAAACTCTGGAACAAAGAAAGACACGTGCAATAGGGGCAATGCCCTTCATGTTTAGAGGCACAGCCAGGTTCCGAAGAAAAACACCGGTCTCAAATGACTCTGTAAGAGGAAAAGACTCCCAAAGCACCCATATAGCCGACCAGAGGGAATCCCAGACAGAATCAGATAGCAGGGAAGTCACGTCGAAGAAGAAGAAGAAGAAGAAGAAAAAGAAGAAGGAGGAAATCAGCACCCACTAGTGACAGCAATAATGGCAATGAAACAAGGCATGAGGCAGGACAACAGCCGACACAAGAAGATGCACCCGATTCAAGCTGAAACAGAAATAAGGAACTGCAACAATATTTGCCCATAGGAGCAAGCGACTATGTGACCTCCCCCCATCGCCTCCTTGGAACTCTACTGAACAGAGAAAAGCGTTGAGACTAAGTGAAGGTGACAGGCCTGTGGAGGCCTGCAATGACCTCTCTTCTCTTATCTCTCTTTTCTTTTCTGTTATCTCCTCTATTCTGTCTTATCTTTAATTTCCGTACTATACTTTAATTGCCTGTTTAATTGCAAGTTTAACCACTGTGGGAGTTTGAGATCATAGTGTAAGTTGATAAGGGGGGCGGGTGACAGACCTCTCCTTCCCCTTAAACACAAGATTTGGATAGGGATCATGGAGAAAAGTGTGAAGAGGGGGAGGCGAAGGAGGTGGGCAGGGGGTTAGTTGGGAGGGAATTTGATCACTTGAGTTAGTGTTTAAGTTTAGTCACAGGATGCATACAAGGAGCAAACCACAACAGAGACACCGAGCCAGAACACAATTTCAAACATACCCCAGACATAAGGATGAACATACCCCAAACCATGACGATGATGCTAGATGATGACCCTCTCTCTATCCTAATATGGAACGTCAACGGCCTGGGGAATAAGATTAAAAGAGGTTTAGTAAGCAGATACTTCAAAAGAGTACATCCAGATGTAGTGTTACTACAGGAAACACACATGAAGGGAACGAAATGCAGACTGCTTGGCAGGGGAGCGCACATGGTCCTGGCCCAAGCAGGCTACACGTCCGGCTCAAGGGGAGTGGCAATCCTGATTAAAAAATCACCACCTTTTCACTCCATGCGCACAACAGACCTACAAGGTACATATGTTGGGGTGATCGGGAAGTGGGGCAGATGCAACTTGACCCTTATTTCCGTATACGGCCTGACCAAACTACAAGCCCGCACACTAAGTAAACAGGAACTGGTTTAAAGAGTTTAAAAAAGTGAGAGGGTTTAAGGAATGGGAAACCATTGGCATTTCCACGATAGGAGATATTATCGATAAAGGCGTCCTCAAGAGCTTTAGTGCTCTCAAGTCTAAATTTTCATTACAACCGAACCAGTTTCTTAAATGTGCTCAGTTAAAACATGCATGGCATGCAGAAAACATAGCGGACTCCTCCCTGCCAGGACGCGCAACAGACCCAACATGTCACAGGTGTTGCATTCCCCACTTCCCATCATACCATCTGAGAGTGTACGAATACACAAACAAACTGGAAGGCTGATATAGTGGAACTTAATAAAAAATTGGAGTCAGATATCACTCCGGACCCCAAATTTACACTGTTAGGAATTGTTAACGATATAGACATAGACAGATCACAACTGATACTTAGTACATTAAGATTAGTGGTGGTGAAAAGGGACATAGCGAGACGGTGGGAGATATGACTATGCCAGCGATCCAAGAATGGAGAAGATGAATGGACATGTACATGGCAGCAGAAAGAGTTACATACAAGGTGAGAGTGTGCCCAAAAAAATGGAGGAAATATTATGGGCTTGATGCCACAGAGAAAATAGACCAAATACATTCTGAGTGAAATATGAGATACAAGGGTGTACAAAAGATAGAGGGGGTAATTCCTAGAGTGAACATTGGGGCAGGCAACACTGTCTGGTATGAGAAGGGAAGGGGGAAATTGCTAAATAAATGCTCTTATAATGTTTCTGGCTAAAAGTGAAAGAATTTCAAGAGGCATTATGGATGCAATGCCATGCTCTGTTATGGCACTAGTGTGATGTCATGCGACTTCAGTTGAACTGTTTTAATATTTAAAAGCAATAAAACGATAAAACCATTTTTTTAAAGACTGATTTGCATATGGCTGAGTCCAAACTAGGGTGGCGTGGTAAGCCTAAGAACAATTGATTAAACCCAGATTGTTGTGACTAGGGTGAATGTTAGGATTGTTTAGCATTCTGTTAATTATTTGTTCATTTTGCTTTTGTTACCCTAATTGGGAAGGTTATGCGCCACTGGATGCCATCTAGCTTGGCTGATGAGGGGTGATAACCCAAAACCGTTGTCAGGATGCTTGTTTTCGGTCTAGGGAGGACCTGGCTTGGCAGTGTGGGTTGGACTCTTGCCATGAGGAGCAGGGTCAAGACTGATTTCCATATGGCTGGGTCCAAACTGGGGTGGGGGTCGAGCAAAGAATCAATGGATTAAACTCAGATCTATGAGGTGAATTTTTTATTATTCAGCATTCCAGCCATCTTTTGTTATTTTTGTTTTTCTTGCCCTAAGTGAGAAGGGAATGCCCAAATGAGGGTCCCACACTCACTGCACCAGTATGCTTGTTTCCGGTCCAAGGAGGACTTGGCTTGGCAGTTCGGGCTAGACAGCTCGCTTGAGGAGCTGGGTCAAGAATGATTTGCATATAGTTGGGTCCAAACTGGGGTGGCCTGGTGAGTAAAAGAACAACAGATTACACCCAGATCTTTGTACTTGGGGTGAATGTTCACATTTGTTAGAATTCCGTTAATCATTTGTTCTTTTTGCTTTTGTTACCTTCAGTGAGAAGGGTATGCCCAATTGTGGTCCTGTACTCCGTGCACCACTGGATCCAAGGTAGACCCAGATCTATGTGACCATGGGCTAATGTTTGCATTGTTCAGCAATCCATTCATTATTTGTTCTTTTTGCTTTTGTTGCCCTAAGTGGGAAGGGTAGGCCCAGACGTGGGACCCACGCTCACTCTGCCACTGGATTTAAGCTAGCCTGGCTGATGAGAGGTGATACCCCGAAACCAGTTCCAAGATGCTTGTTTCCGATCCAGGGAGGGCCTGGCTTTGCAGTTCGGGCTGGACTGTTCTCTTGAGGAGCAGAGTCATAACTGATTTGCTTTTGGCTGGGTCAAACAGGAGTGGCGTGGTGAGCAAAAGAACGATGGATTAAGCCCAGATCTTTGGGAGATGGGGTGAATGCTTACATTGTTCATTCAGTATTCTGCCCATCATTTTTTCTTCTTGATTTTGTTGCCCTAAGTGACAAGGGACTATCCAGATGTGGGTACCATGCTCATTGCACCACAGGATTCAAGTCAGACTGGCCGATGAGGAGTGATACCCCAAAACAGGTCACTGGATGCTTGTTTCCAGTCCAGGAAGGACCTGGCTTGACAGTTAGGGATGGACTGTTTCCATGAGGCACAGGGTCAAGACTGATTTGCATATGGCTGGGTCAAAACTGCCCTAAGTGGGAAGGGTATGCCCAGACGGGGGTCCCGTGCTCACTGTGCCACTGGATTCAAGCTAGATTGGCTGATAAGGGGTGATACTCCTAAACCGGTCCCAGGATGCATGATCCCGATCCAGGAAGGTCCTGGCTTGGCTGTGCCGGCTGGACTGTTCCCACTAGGAGTGGGGTCAAGAGTGATTTGCATCTGGCTGGGTCCAAACTGGGGTGGCATGGTGAGCAAAAGAACGACGGATTAAACCCATATCCTTGTGACTGGGGGTGAATGTTAGCATTGTTCAGCATTCCGTCTATCATTTGTTGTTTTTGCTTTGTGGCCCTAAGTGAGAACGGTATGCCCAGACGTGGGCCCAGTGCTCACTGCGCCTCTGGATTCAAACTAGCCTGGCTAATGAGGGGTGATACCTCGAAACCGATCAAAGGATGCTTGTTTCCGGTCCAGGGTGGACCTGGCATTGCAGTTCGGGATGGACTGTACCCATGAGTAGCAGGGTCAAGAATGATTTGCATGTGGCTGGGTCCAAACTGGGGGGGCATGGTGAGCAAAAGAACAATGTATGAAACCCAGATCATTCTGACTCGAGGTGAATGTTTGTGTTGTTCAGAATTCCGTCCATCACTAGTTCTTTTTGCGATTGTTGCCCTAAGTGGGAAGAGTATGCCCAGGTGCTGGTCCCCTGCACACTATGCCACTAGATTCAAGCTAGCCTGGATGATAATGGTTGCTACCCCTAAATCGGTCCCAGGATGCTTCTTTCCAGTCCAGGGAGGACCTGGCTTGTCAGTTCAGGCTGGACTGTTCCCATGAGGCGCAGGGTCAACACTGATTTACATACGGCTGGGTCCAAACTTGGTTGGATTGGTGAGCTAAAGAACGATGGAATAAACCCAGATCGTTCTGACAGGGGTTGAATGTTTGCATTGTCCAACATTCCAGATATCATTTGTTCTTTTTGCTTTTGTTGCAGTAAATAGGAAGGGTAAGTCCAGATTTAGGTCCCATGCTCATTGCGCCACTGGATGCAGCTAGCCTGGCTGATGAGGGGTGATACCCTGAAACCGGTCCCAGGATGCTTGATAGCAGTCCAGGGAGGCCCTGGCTTGGCTGTGCGGGCTGGACTGTTCCCATGAGGAGTGGGGTCAAGAGTGATTTGCATCTGGCTGGGTCCAAAGTGGGGTGGCAACGTGAGGAAAAGAACGATGGACTAAACACATATATTCTTATGACTGGCGGTGAATGTTTGCATTGTTCAGCATTCCGTTCATCATTTGTTGTTTTTGCTTTGTTGCCCTAAATGAGAAGGGTATGTCCAGACGTGGGCCCAGGGCTCACTGCGCCTATGGATTCAACCTAGCCTGGCTAATGAGGGGTGATACCTCGAAACCGGTCACAGGATGCTTGTTTCTGGTCCAGGGTGGACCTGGCATTGCAGTTGGGGCTGGACTGCACCTATGAGGCGCAGGGTCAAGACTGGTTTGCATATGGCTGGATCCAAACTGGGGAGGTATGGTGAGCAAAAGAACAATTTATTAAACCCAGATCATTCTGACTGGAGGTGAATGTTTGCATTGTTCTGAATTCTTTCTGTTCTTTTTGCGATTGTTGCCCTAAGTGGGAAGAGTATGCCCAGATGTTGGTCCCGTATTTTCTGCCACTGGGTTCCAGCTAGCCCGGATGATGATGGGTGCTACCCTTAAACCGGTCCTAGGATGCTTCTTTCCAGTCCAGGGAGGACCTGGCTTGTCACTTCGGGCCGGACTGTTCCCATGAGGCGCAGGGTCAACATTGATTTACATATGGTTGGGTCCAAACTGCATTGGATTGGTGGGCTAAACAACGATGGATTAAACCCAGATTTTTGTGACTAGAAGTGAATGTTTGCTTTGTTCAGCATTCCGTCCATAATTTTTTCTTTTTGCTTTGTTACCATAAGTGAGAATGGTATGCCCAGACGTGGGACCCGTGCTCACTGTGCCATTGGATTCAAGCTAGCCTAACTGATGAGGGGTGATACCATCCTGCCCAGGCCCAGGACTTTTCTTTCAGATCCAGGGAGGACCTGACTTGGCAGCTCGCGCAGGACTGTTCCATGAGGAGCACGGTCAAGACTTATTAGCGTAAGTCTGGGTCCAAACTGGGGTGGTGTGGTGAGCAAAAGAACGATGGATTAAAGCCAGATCGTTTTGACTGGAAGTGAATGTTTGCATTGTACCGCATACCGTCTATCATTTGTTCTTTTTGCTTTTGTTGGTCTAAATGGGAAGGGTATGTCCAGATTTACGTCCCATGCTCACTGCGCCACTGAATGCCAGCTAGCCTGGATGATGAGGGGTGATAACTCGAAATCGTTCCCAGGATGCTTGTTTTTGGTCCAGGGAGGACCTGGCTTGGCAGTGCGGGTTGGACTCTTCCTATAAGGAGGAGGGTCAAGACTGATTTGCATATGGCTGGGTCCAAACTTGGGTGGGGGGTGAGCAAAGGAACAATGGATTAAACGCAGATGTTTGTGACTGGAGGTGAATTTCTGCATTATTGAGCATTCCATCCATCTTTTGTTATTTTTGTTTTTCTTGCCCTAAGTGACAAGGGAATGCTCAGATGCGGGTCCCACGCTCACTGCAGCAGTGGATTTAAGCTAGCCTGGCTGATGATGGGTGATAGCTCGGAACCGGTCCCAGGATGCCTGTTTACGGTCCAGGGAGGACCTGGCTTGGCAGTTCAGGCTAGACTGCATGAGGAGCAGGGTTAAGACTGATTTGCATATAGTTGGGTCCAAACTGGGGTTGCGTGGTGAGCAAAATAACAATAGATTACACCCAGATCTTTGTGACTGGGGTTAATGTTTGCATTGTTTAGCATTCCGTTATTAATTTGTTCTTTTTGCTTTTGTTACCCTTAATGAGAAGGGTATGCCCAATTGTGCTCCAGTGCTGCCTGCACCACTGGATTCAAGCTAGCCTGGCTGATGAGGGGAGTTACCCCGAAACCAGTCCCTGGATGCTTGTTTCTGATCCAGGGAGGAGCTGGCTTTGCAGTTCAGGCTGGACTGTTCCCCTGAGGAGCAGGTTCACTACTGATTTGCGTATGGCTGGGTCCAAACGGGAGTGGCGTGGTGAGAAAAAGAACTATGGATTAAGCCCTGATCTATGGGACTCGGGGTGAATGTTTGCATTGTTCATTCAGCATTCTGTCCATCATTTTTTCTTCTTCCTTTCCTGCCCTAAGTGGGATGAACATGCTGAGACGTGGGTCTCGTGCTCACTGCGCTACTGGATTCAAGTTAGCCTGGCTGATGAAGGATGAACACAGGATGCTTGTTTATGGCCCAGGGAGGACCTGGCTTAGCAGTTCGGGCTGGATTGGTTCCCTGAGGAGCAGGTTCACGCCTGATTTGCGTACGGCTGGGTACAAACAGGAGTGGCGTGGTGAGCAAAAGAACTAAAGGTTAAGCCCTGATCTTTGGGACTCGGGGTGAATGTTTGCATTGTTCATTCAGCATTCCGTCCATCATTTTTTCTTCTTGCTTTTGTTGCCCTAAGTGAGAAGGGACTGCCCATAAATGGGTACCATGCTTATTGCACCACTGGAATCAAGTCAGACTGGCTGATGAGGGGGTGATACCCCGAAACAGGTCACTGGATGCTTGTTTCCGGTCCAGGAAGGACATAGCTTGGCAGTTAGGGATGTACTGTTCCCATGAGGGACAGGGTTAAGAATGATTTGCATATGGCTGGGTCCAAACTGGCGTTGCGTGGTAAGCAAAAAAATGAGTGAAAGTAGCACGTTCAAATTTGAATGTGTCCCCCTGGGCACTCAGAAAGAGGAAAAACTTTACAATTTTTTCATATGTTTAGCAATTTTATTCATTGCTTGGTTTGAGTCAATAAAGTTTTCAATGTTGTCAATACATTGTATTCTTTAGAATATACATATGTTTTCACCAAATCAATGTCTGTTTGTAATCCAATGCATTTCGGGTTACTGAGAACCCTTCGTCAGGGACAAACCTGTAAACGCTATCAGAAATGAGGAGGCATTTAGGAACTGTCTATCACCATTAATCCGTTATATGCGTTTAAATCCATTATTTACATTTGAACATCTAAGGGGGGAGAGAAAGGTATACCTCGATGGATTCTGGTAATCAAGTGCGTGTTTACGGGAGTAAAAAATGACCAAGTTAAAGCAAAAAAATTATGCATTCAACTCAGATCTTTGTGACTGTGGGTGAATGTTTGCACTGTTCAGCATTCTGTAGATCAGTTGTTCTTTTTGCTATTGTTGCCCTAAGTGGGAAGGGTATGCCCGGACGTCAGTCCCGTACTCATAGAGCCACTGGATTCAAGCTAGTCTGGCCGATGAGGGGTGTTACCCTGAAACCAGTCCCAGGATGCTTCTCTTCGGTCCAGGGAGGACTTGGCTTGGCAGGTCGGGCTGGAGATTGTTCTCATGAGGAGCAGGGTCAAGACTTATTTCCATATGGCTGGGTCCAAACTGGGGTGGCGTGATGAAAAATGGATTAAACCGAGATCTCTGTGATTGTGGGGTAAATATTTGCATTGTTCAGCATTTCATCCATCACTGGTTCTTTTTTCTCTTGTCGCGCTAAGAGTAAAGGGTATGCCCAGACGGGGGGTCCCGTGCACACTGTGCCACAGGATTCAAGCTAGCCTGGCTTATAAGGGGTGATACCCTGATACCAGTCCCAGGAAGCTTGATCCGTGTCCAGGGAGGTCCTCGCTTGGCTGTGCGTGCTGGTCTGTACCAATGAGGAGCAGGGTCCAGTAGTAAAAGAACAATGGATTAAACCCAGATCATTTTGACTGGAGATAAATGTTTTCATTGTTCAGAATTCTTTCCATCATTTGTTCTTTTTGCTTTTGTGGCCCTAAATGGGAAGGGTATGTCCAGACTTAGGTCTTGTGCTCACTGCATCACTTCATGCCAGCTAGCCTGGCGGATGAGAGGGGATAACTCGAAACCGGTCCCAGGATGCTTGTTTTCGGTCCAGGGAGGACCTGGCTTAACAGTGCAGGCGGAACTGTTCCCACAAGGAGCAGGGTCAAGACTGATTTGCATCTCGCTGGGTCCAAACTGGGGTGGCGAGGTTAGTAAAAGAACAATAGATTAAACCCAGATCTTTGTAACTGGAGGCGAATGTTTACATTGTTCAGCATTCCGTCCATCATTTGTTGTTTTTGCTTTTGTTGCCCTAAGTGGGAAGGGCATGCCCAGACGTGGATCCCGTGCTCACTGCGCCTCTGGATTTAAGTTAGCCTGGCTAATGGGGGATGATACCCCAAAACCGGTCTCAGGATGCTTGATTCCAGTCTAGGGTGGAACTGGCTTGGTAGTTCGGGCTGGGCTGTTCCCAAGAGGAGCAGGGCCAAGACTAATTTCCATCTGGCTGGGTCCAAACTGGGGTGGCGTGGTGACCAAAAAACAATAGATTAAACCCAGATATTTGTGACTGGGGGTGAATGTTTTCATTGTTCAGCATTCCGTACATCATTTGTTGTTTTTGCTTTTTCTGCCCTAAGTGGGAAGAGTATTCGCGGATGTGGTTCCCATTCTCACTTCGTTACTGGATTCAAGCTAGCCTTGCATATGGCTGGGTCCAAACTAGGGAGGTGTGGTGAGCAAAAAATCAATGGATTAAACCCATATCCTTGACACTAGGGGTAAATGTTTGCATTGTTCAGCGTTCCGACCATCATTTGGTTTTTTTTTGCATTTGTTGCCCTTAGTGGGAAGGGTATTTGTGGTGTGAATGTTTACATTGTTCAGAATTCTGTCTATCATTTGTTCTTTTTGCTTTAGTTGTCCTTAGTGGGAAGGGTATGCCCAGACATGGGTGCCGTGCTCAGTGTGCCACTGGATAAAAGCTGGCCTGGCTGATGAGGGGTGAAACCCCGAAACGGGTCCCAGGATGCTTGTTTCCAGTCCAGGGAGGACCTGGATTGCTTGTGCGGGCTCGGCTGTTCCCATGAGGAGCAGGGTCAAGAGTGACTTGCATCTGGCTGTGTCGAAACTGGGTTGGCGTGGTGAGCAAAAAAACAATAGGTTAAACCCATATCCTTGACACTAGGGGTGAATGTTTGCATTGTTCGGCGTTCAGTCCATCATTTTTTGCTTTTTTGCATTTGTTGCCCTTAGTGGGAAGAGTATGCCTAGATGTGGGTCCTGTGCTCACTGCGCCACTGGATTCAAGTTATCCTGGCTGGTGAGCGGTGATACCTCGAAACCGGTCACAGGATGCTTCTCTTCGGTCCAGGGAGGACTTGCCTTGATAGTTCAGGCTGGAGATTGTTCCCATAATTTGCATATGGCTGGGTCCAAACTGGGGTGGCGTGGGGAGCACAAGAACAATGTATCAAACCCAGATCTTTGTGACAGGGTGGGGGATGTGGCCAACACCCGACCAGGATGGCCGATTGTTGAAGGAGCTCCGGCACCTCTCCACGTTATCCCCCATAATATCCGTTCCAATATCCGAATCTGCATGAAAACCTGCTGTCTGGTACGATGAAAGGTATCGAACAGCCTGGAGGGGAATTACGAGCAGCACGGCGCTGACAGGCTGCTGAAATCGCCGCAGACGAGGTGCGGCCTGTGTGCATGGGCAGCTCCCCAACATGGCAGTTGAGAGTGGCTACGTTTGAGGCCCGTGAATTGCGGCTGCCGCCCTGACCGGTGAAGGATGTGTGGGCGAAGAGGTAGAGATAGCCGGCCCCACCCGGGAGTTTCCGTCAAATCTCCAACGTGAGAGTGACTCTGTGGCAGTGACGGAGGCGGAGGCAGGTGGTGGGCTGCATCGAGATGTGGAGAGCCACTGCCCGCCTGGAACAAGAACGCTTGGGCAAACGAAGGAAGCGCTGCTGAGAGGAGTGGTCTTCCGGAGCGCTTGGAGGTACTGAGGGGAGAGAATTAGTGACTCTAAGATAACGGGCCGATTTGTGCTGAGGGTCTCAATGATGATATCCCATGGAGTTCTATTTCTTTAGCACCCAACTCCTAGTCGAATCCCGACCTTGCTAGTGTTGGCTTGATTTATCGAACCTTAGGGACAAGGGGCCTTCCCCTTGTGCTGGCCCTCCCTCTGTCACCACATCACTGGCCCTGTACCTTCTCTGATACACAGACTTATTTACAAGACTAACGATACTGGGTTCAATAGGGAACATTACACACATCTATCCCGTGATGTTTGACCTTTCTGTATCCACATCATAAGAATCCATGTGTCCTTCACTGTTAGTCTCTTATACAATGTACTCGCATAACCAGAGTACCGAACGTGACGTGAGACTATCCCCTTACTAACATGTCCGCCAGAGTTGTTTTCGACATCACGTGACCAGAGCACCGAACGCGATGCGAGATTAACAAATCCCCTTACCAACATGTCCGCCAGAGTTGTTTTCGACATCACGTTACCTTACACGTCATACGTGAGCACCGTGGTGACGCGCTACGCTCGCACCACACGTTTTTTGACGTTACGAATCAGGAAACATTGGGTTTATCTTCCCGCGTTATCCACACCCGGTCACCACCCCGGTTCCTGGCGGTGTTGGGTAGGTGCTGCGGCTTAGCGTGAATCTACGCGGGTGAGTACATCTTCAATCTCCTGATTCCGGTCAACTTGTGCCGCTCCTGAGAGCATTTCTTGGGCATCCCTTGGTGAGCTTCTCCTCCGCCTGTAAATTGCCGTACCCTCCGCCCCGACCAGACCGCCTGACACCCTCTAGGCTCTGGTCACTGTTCGGTGTGAGTGGGTCTCGCCTTACACGGTTGAGTCTCTACCTAGTACCCCAGTGGCGCTTCTCATCACCTTACCATTACTACTAATAGTTTTGGTTCGGCCATTTGCCTATTATACCCGCGTTACTTACCAGGTCCTTCTAACTCCCCCTCCCCCTTTTTCTCTGACGTTTTTATTTTTACAGGACCCAACTGGTGTCCTCTAGCCACCGCCAGGATTGTTGCTAGCAATCTCTAGCAATCCACTAGGTGAGTTCGCTTTCGCTATCCCCTTGACCATGAGTGTTGAAATATTACTCACCAGTTAGTTTTTAACTGCACAATTTTATATTCTTTAGACTGCACACTTGGTCCAAATAGGCACCGTACGCTACAATAATTAAGAGTTGACCTACCTACGAGCACTTGTAACTCTAATAGCGTGTTCTTTTCACTTCTCCACTATAACCCTTGTTAATATTAAGAAGAGATATCATTAGACATTTTTATCCGGTATTTTCACTTTTCCTCACCTTTTTTCGCAGGTAATGCACCTGAAGACGTGGTAGGTAGAATGCACCTTACCACGTAGTGTAGATAGTTGCTTTGATCCTGAAGAAGTGCCTAGATCCCCCTGACACACGAGGCATGAAACATGTTGATCTTTAGAGTAGAGCTTCATGACTAGACACCTTCTCTAGTACACAGCCACTCTACACCATTTTAATCGGGTAGTTTACCTTCTGAATAAATTACTGATAAGGACTAACTGACCCGTTTTAATCTCACTCCGTCACACATCTACACACACTAGGCCCCTCACCCCCAAGCACCAACCGGCAGGAACAGAAGATCCCCGATAAAGAGCCCCGGTTCGGGTGCCCGTCAAGGATTGCAGCGCCGTCTTGACGAGGGGCAGAGCTCATATGATGAAGCATGACACCCAGCTTGCTGGGTGTGTGAGAGCTCTAGTTCAACCAAGGGAATTTCCCAAGTCACTCCCCGGCCACTTCCGGTTCTGAATAAAGGATTGACGTCCTGAATAATCTCTTCTATGTACCAGAGGAACTTTGTACCTTGCATACAGGACCACCCCGGCTAAGACAAGTTCTAGTCCTGGCTCACACTTTGGGGTGCACCCGAGATACCTCGTCCGAGAGCTTTAGAATTCAGGGACCGGCCCCAGTCTACGAGGCCTACACACTGGCTCGTTTGCTCTGCAGTCCAAACACTTGGCCCTCCCCCCAGGTTACAGCACAATCCAGCAGGAAAATGTCGGGGAGCAAAGGTACACGTGCCACGCACCAAACAAAACTAGACAAATTTACCCATGCAAAGTCGGATCCCCAAGATCCACCTGCTGAGGAACAGGCAACTTCCTCTCCGAACCCCGCTGATAGCCCGATGTTGCAGGATATAATGACGGCTGTCCAGGTGGTACAAAAGGCACTGGAGTGCAAGATAGACACAGTAGCATCAGAGGTCTCCCTGAGGCGTCCGGACCTCCGAAACCTTGGCACCCACGTCAAATCTGCGGAAGATTCCATAGTTCCCCTGAAGACCTCTAACAAAACATTGGAAGGACAGGTCTGCACCCTGCTGGTCACAACGCCCTCACTGGAAGCCAAAGTAGAGGATTTCGAAAGCCGTTCTCGAAGAAACAACGTCAGAATTTTGGGGGTACCGGAGCGGGTGGAGGACCTTCTCACTAAGCAACTAAAACCCCGTCAACTTTCTACCCTTTTCTCGGTGGAAAGGGCACGCCGAAGCCTGGACTCCCACCCCACCCAATTGTGGCACGAATTTTCAATTACAGAGATAGGGACATTATACTACAGACGCCTCACGCTGGTCCCCCCTGACAACGCGATGATCACCTTCTTCCCGGACTTCACAACCAAAGCGCAGAACATGCAACGCTTATTTATAGAAGTCAAGAAGGCCCTATGGAAAAAGACTTGAAATATGCCATGATATTCCCTGCCAAGCTCAGAGTGGCGATAGAGGACAAGACCTGTTTTTTTGAGACTCCTGGGGATGCATGGTCTTGGTTGGAGGGGGGGGGGGGCGCAAAGTGGGGAACCGGAAATTACAGACAGACTACTGGAAAAATGATAAAGGCTCTGCGGAGACTGGACTACACCGAAACCCAAGGGCCAATATGACGGAACAAGGGTCCTCCAAGACTGAGGCCTCCTAAAACTGTAACGTTGGTGAAGTCAGGTTTGATCCATCTTGGCCCTATTACATGAGTCTATGGGCTGAGACCCCCCAGGCCTCGTTGTTTGGTTTCATGCAATATTAAGAATCGATTGACCTGAAGGGGGGAGGAAGGTGGCTGCACCAGGCTGGGTCACATCTTTTTCCCCATAATGGGATGTTGGGAACCGGGTACACAGGCGCTCTGCACAGTTGGGAGGGTGGGCAGTTTTGAGTCCACAATGCTGGGAGGTAGGGAGGGGAGCAGGGGGACACGGGTATTTCAGCGTTATGTTGCTCTGAAAATGTATAAAGTTGTAATTTGTAAAAAGTGGCAATGAGCATGACATGGCACATAGATCACAACAGCTTGCTGCGACAGGTGCAGCCGGACACCATACAGAGAGGCCAGGAAATAATCCCCGAGAGAAGTAAACACACACCCCTAGAACCACACTCGGGGTCCTGCCTAACTATGTTGTAATTGAAGTTAGAACACACACTTAATGTCTTCACATCAGAACACTTTTAGCTTCAAAATGTTGTTCTGGAACGTGAATGGACTGGGTGATAGGATAAAGAGAGGGGTAGCACTACACTACTTGAAACGACACCTATCAGACGTAATCCTTCTACAGGAGACACATTTGCGGGGGACGTCATATGGTGCGCTGAACCTGCGAGGAGATAAACTAGTCGCTCATGTGGGTTACACTAGAGGCTCCACGGGGGTGGGTATGCTTCTACGAAACACTTTCCCTTTTACCATCCAACACATCTCACATGACACACAGGGACGTTTTGTGGCGATCTCTGGACACTGGGAGGGACGCTTCCTTAATATAATTTCTCTCTACGTCCCCCATAGGCTCCACACGGCAGCACTAGCAGACTTAGGATCACTTCTCATTAAGCTGCCACAGGGGGAATTGATCATTGGAGGTGAATGCAATGCGGCAATGGTTGGTGAACGTGATAAATGGCCTGCTAGGGGGAGTGATCCCTCGAGCAAACTATTAGCAGATTTTGTAGCTGAACTTGGCCTCATGGACGTCTGGCGAGCGCACAACCCAAACACTAATCAATTTACTTTTCACTCTGGGACACACAGTAGTATCTTGCACATAGACTATATATTTGGACTTGCGCTGTGCTCTCACCCCTTTAGTAGTGTGGGTCTCCTTCCCAGGGGCATTTCTGATCATTCCCCCATCTGGGCGGTCTATGGTGAAGGTCTGAGACCGACAACCCGGGTTTCCCACTCGATCCCTGATTTCTGAGGACAGCGCACATTCAAACTGACTTACAAAAGACCGCGGAGCAGTATTTCCGGTAAAATGAGGGCACTGTGGAATTGACCCAGATACTTTGGGAAGCCTTCAAAACAGTGCTGCGGGGTTAGGGCATTGCCTCAATCATGGGCCACAGGAAAGATAAGATGGCACGACTGGAGGAACTTGAGAGGAAGCTCCACGTCCTTAAATCTGACCTGACAGCTAGAGACCCGCAGGCAGTTAGACATAAACTCAGTATAAAAAGGAAAGAATACAAAGACACTCTTGAGGAGGCAGCAGAACTTAGATATAAAGACACCCTACGTCGCCTATACGAAGTGGGAGATAAAGCAGGAAAGCTGCTGGCCTGGTAAGAAAAGCAAGAAGCAGTGTCTAGGTGGATATTTGAAATTACCATGGATAAGGGAGTTCCCATTCGGAACATGCAGGGTATAGCGAACACCTTTGCAGCATACTATGTGGAATTATACACCTCGTCACCAAGCATAATGCCGGACTCAGCTCGCAAGTTATTGTTCACCCTTAATATGCCAAATGTGTCGTCAGGGAACAGGGCCCTACTTGAATCAGACCTCACTGCAGATGAGGTGACGAAAGCCATCAGATATTTGAACTCCGGTAAAGCAATGGGCCCTAATGGCTTTCCAATTGAGTCATACAAATTGATAGCATCTAGGATTGCCCCACATATGGTAAAAATGTTTAACCGAAACCTAGACGCTGGGATTTTGCCAGAAGACCAAAGGCTAGCCAACATCGTTGTGATCCATGAGGCCGGGAAACCGCCGGACCGCTGCTCATCTTACAGACCAACTCCCTGTTAAATGCCAAAGTTAAGATCTTAGCTAAGTTGCTGGCAAATAGATTAACCCCGGTCTTGAGCTCTTTGATACACCCTGATCAGTCAGGTTTCATGCCAGTTATAAACAAAGCATTAAATCTGAGACACCCTTACGGAATACTGCGGAGGGCAGATACTATTCAAGAGATTGCCCAAGTGGTTTCATTGGACGCTGAGGTGGAGTTCAATATGCTGGAATGGTCCTTCTTGTTTGTGGTCTTGGAAAGGCAAGGTTTCGGCCCCAAATTCCTATCTTGGATTCGCCTCCTCTACACAAGGCCTAGGGCACAGGTGTTGGTGAATGGAGGCAGGTCAGAAACATTCACCGTACGAAGAGGCACGAGACAAGGCTGCCCCCTTTCCCCGCTCATTTTTGCCTTGGCCCTGGAGTCCCTGGCGGGGTGGAACAGAGGCGACCCTCTGATTATAGGGGTTGAATGGTTGGAGTTCTTGGAGGATCGCATCTCCCTGTATGCCGATGACATCCTTTTATATATAGCTAACACTTATGCCTCGCTATACATTTTGACCCTAAACCAAAAAAACTTGAGCTATACTATTAACTGGGACAAGTCAGTAATATTTGTCCTAAGTGGGGATACTCCCCGGATTCCGGGGTCCTGTGTGGCAAAGGTGGTGACAGAGAGATTCCGGTAGCTGGGTTACACGTCACTACAGAACCGACGATCTTTAATGATTGCAACCTAGAAGCCCCCCCCCCCCTGCGACGACTCCAAGACGATGTACAACTTTGGAGAACCTTACCCCTTACACTACTGGGGAAAGCCGCTCTCTATAAAATGATGACGCAGCCCCTATTCTTATACATACTGCAAATACGCCGTACACTGTCTCCCCTGATGTATTTCCCAACTGTAGAAGCTATGGTAAGAACATTGTTATGGGACGGGAAAGCTCAGAGGATAGCTTTACACAAATTAACAAGGAGCTGGTATGATGGCAGAATTGACCTTCCAGCCCTACAAAATTACTACTGGGCCGCACAACCCAGCTTACTGAATGGACAAATATAATAGGTAGACGGGAGGATATCAAAGGGTGATATATGGGGGAAGGCGCAGCATGCCAACTCGCGCCCCGACCTCAACGACACTTAAAATATAGAACACAACATTGACGACATTGGGGTGGAGTAATAGAATTACACGAGCCACTCCATTAAGGGCCTCAATACATCTAGGCCTACTGGCGACCTACACAGATTTTGATAAGTGGGTGGGACCTTATTGGTCTCTCGTGGGTGGGCGACCTGTGGACTAGTGAAGGGATAAAACCTTTTGCTGAACTAAAGCAGGGGTACGAGTTGGCACCCACAGAAATATTTTGCTACCATCAAATATGGCATGCACTGAAACGAGCTAACCCGCAAAAAGGGGATTCGCCTGAATCATCCCCATTAGAGGATAGACTACTTGATGATTACATGCCAAAGAAAGCGATCTACCTAATATATCGGAAAATATTGAATAACTCCCCCCACAATTTCACAAAATTTGAATCGTAAGATGGGAGGAGGACCTCGGACACATAGACGAGGAATAGTTCGAGGCAACTGCGTACCCAAAGGAAGTTGCCATAAGCTCCTGTTTCAGATTTGTCCACTGAAAATCCTACACAGAACCTATTATGCCTGCGCCACTCTTGTAAAAATAGGGAAAAGAGCCTCTCTGCACTGTATCAGGGGTTGTGGGGCCAGGGGTACCTTCTTCCAAATCTTGTGGTACTGTCCTATAATTCCGAGTTATTGGAGAGAGGTGAAATCCCGGTTCGATTTTGACAATAAATATTGACCTCACCCCCGACTAGGTTTGTTAAATATATGGAGAATGACAGCTCTTACGGGAGGGGGAAATCTTTGGGCTACACTCGGCCTTACGGTTGCGAAACGCAATATAACAAGAAATTGAGGTTTAGATGTTAGACCAACCCTGAGAGATTGAGAAGAGGATATGGATTGGTGTATGCAAGCGGAGCGGGTGGTCTATGAAAGTAGGGGGCGCCCCCTTAAGTAGTCCAAAATATTGGGATGTTGGAATACCGATAGGGGGATGTTGTGTCCGCCCATCCGGGCAACCACTCAGCTGGAAGAGGAGTGACTCCGTGTGGAGGTGGCGACGACTGCGCCCTACCGATTACTATTCTGCATTTATTGTTTTAAAATGTATGTAATAACTATCACTCATATATGTATTGCCAGACTTGTCCACCTGTAAGAACTAAACTACTGCTGTTCTGCTTTCCGCTCATAATAAAAAAAAGATTTAAAAAAAAGATCTTTGTGACTGTGGGTGTTTGCTTTGTTCAACATTCCGTCCATCATTTGTTGGTTTTGCTTTTGTTGCCCTAAGTGAGAAGGGCAGACGTGGGTTCCTTCCACACTGCGCCTCTGGATTCCAGCTAGCCTGGCTAATGATGAGTGATACCTCGAAACCGGTCACAAAATTCTTCTTTCCCGTTCAGGTTGGACCTGGCATTGCAGTTTGGGCTGAACTGTACCCATGAGGAGCAGGATCAAGACTGATTAGCAGATGGCTGGTTCCAAACTGGGGTGGTGTTGTGAGCAAAACAACGATTGATTAAACGAAGATCTTTGTAACTGAGGGTGAATGTTTGCATTGTTCAGCATTCTGCAAATCATTTGTTGTTTGTGCTTTTGTTGCCCAAAGTGGGAAGGGTAAGCCCAGACGTGGGTCTCGTTCTCACTTCGCCACTGGATTCAAGCTAGCCTGGCTGATGAGGTGTGCTGCCCAGAAACCAGTCCCAGGATGCTTCTTACAGGTCCATTGAGGACTTGGCTGGGCAGTTCAGGCTACAGATTGTTCCTGTGAGGAGCAGGGTCAAGACTGATTTGCATATGGCTGGGTCGAAACTGTGGAGGTGTGGTGAGCAAAAGAACAATGGATTAAACCGAGATCTTTGTGATTGTGGTGTGAATGTTTACATTGTTCAGCATTCTGTCCATCATTTGTTCTCTTTGCTTTAGTTGCCCTAAGTGGGAAGGATATGCCCAGACATGGGTCCCGTGCTCCCTGCGCCACTGGAATGAAGTTAGCCTGGCTGATGATGGGTGATACCCCGAAACCGATACCAAGATGCTTGTTTCCGGTCCAGGGAGGGCCTGGTTTGGCTGTGCGGGCTAGGCTGTCCCCATGATGAGCAGGATCTAAAGTGATTTGCATCTGGCTAGGTCCAAACTGGTGTGGCGTGGTGAGCAAAAGAACAATAGATTAAACCCATATCCTTGTGACTAGGGGTGAATGTTTGCATTGCTCAGCATTCCGTCCATCATTTGTTCTCTTTGTTTTAGTTGCCCTAAGTGGGAAGGATATGCCCAGACATTGGTCCCGTGCTCCCTGTGCCACTAGATTCAAGTTAGCCTGGCTGATGATGGGTGATACTCCGAAACCGGTACCAAGATGCTTGTTTCCGGTCCAGGGAGGGCCTGGTTTGGCTGTGCGGGCTAGGCTGTCCCCATGATGAGCAGGGTCTAAAGTGATTTGCATCTGGCTAGGTCCAAACTGGGGTACGTGGTGAGCAAAAGAACAATAGATTAAACCCATATCCTTGTGACTAGGGGTGAATGTTTGCATTGCTCAGCATTCTGTCCATTATATGTTGTTTTTGCTTTTGTTGCCCTAAGTGGGAAGGGTATGCCCAGACGTGGGTCCCGTGCTCATTGTGCCTCTCGATTCAAGTTAGGCTGGCTAGGGTGGGTGGGTTATACCTTGAAACCGGTCCCAGGACGCTAATTTCCGGTCCAGGAGGGACCTGGCATGGCAGTTCGGGCTGGACTGTACACATGAGGAGCAGGGTCAAGACTGATTTGCATAAGGCTGGGTCCAAACTGGGGTGGCGTGATGAGCAAAAGAACAATGGATTAAAACATGATTTCTGTGACTGGCAGGCAATGTTAGAATTGTTCAGCATTATGTCCATCATTTGTTCTTTTTGCTATTGTTGCCCTAAGGGGAAAAGGTATGCCCAGAAGTGGGTCCTGTGCTCACTGCGCCACTGGATTCAAACTACCCGAGCTGATATGGGGTGTTACCCCAAAACCGGTCCCAGGATGCTTGTTTTTGGTCGAGGGAGAACCTGGCGTGGCAGTGCAAGCTGGACTGTTCCCACGAGTAGTGGGGTCAAGACTGATTTGCATATGGCTGGGTCCAAATTGGGGTGGTGTGGTGAGTAAAAGATCCATGGATTAAACCCAGATCTTTCTGGCTGGGAGTGAATGTTTGCATTGTTCAGCATTCCATCTATCATTTGTTCTTTTTGCTTTTGTTGCCCTAAGTGGGAAGGGTATGCCCAGATGTGGGCCATGTGCTCACTGCACCACTGAATTCAAGCTAGCATGGCTGATGAGGGGTGATACCCCAAAACCAGTCACAGGATGCTTCTTTCCAGTCTAGGGAGGACCTGGCTTGGCAGTTAAGGCTGGACTTTTCCCATTAGGAGCAGCATCAAGAGTATGGCTGGGTCCAAACTGGGGTGGCAAGGTGAGCAAAAACAGATGGATTAGACCAAGATCGCTGTTACTGGAGGTGAATGTTTACATTGTTTAGCATTCCATCCTTCATTTGTTCTTTTTGCTTTTGTTGCCTTAAGTGGGAAGGGTATGCCCAGACGTGGGTCCCGTGCTCACTGCGCCACTAGTTTCAAGCTATTCTGGCTGATGAGGAGTGATGCCCCAAAACCAGTTTCAGGATGCTCATTTCTGGTCCATGGAGGACTAGATCTGCGATGACCGAAGAAGAAAGAAGACATCCTGGAAGCCGAATGTGCAGAGAAGCCTGAGGACGACGACTGTCTTGGCCCCAGCGCTACTGGCCTGTCTCTAGCTTCGACGATCCTGCAACCAAAAAGGCAACCAGTCTTGCAGCCACCAACCTCTAAAAACCCTGGGAGGACTGCTGCCTTCGAAAAAAGACTCCAATTTCCCGTGGACAGTGGATCTGTCCAGAACAAATCAACTATAAGGACTCCTGTGCCATCTGGAACCGCGAGTCGTGCACACTCTGCACCCGAAGCCTACGGCCCGAGTCTGAGTGGGTAACTAGTCCAGTGAAGTCTCCCCAGCGATCCTGACCTCGAGTCAAGCGTTGGCTGACCTCTCCTGACTTCCACGACGACACCTGCAGTGTGAACCGTAAGGGTCCCCCCAAACCCGACCAGCCCGTAAGAAGAAATCTGATGTCTAAAGGCATAGCTTCACCCACAGCCCCGGGCTTTGGGGAGCTTGACCAACAGTGCCCCTGAGACCAACCCAACATCCCAACTTACCTGTGCTGTCGGTGGTTTTGTGCTTGCACCCTCCGGTTCGACGCCCGCAGCCTGTTTCCGAAAAGAAGAATCTCTGATTGCATTGGACGCCCGATGCTGTGTTTGCACCCTGCACCCAGCCGCTCCTGTGGCATTGGTGGTGTATGTGTATGCTTGGTGCTGCTTTATGGCACCCATTTGCTGGTCCTAACCCCCAAAGCTTGGCCCCTGCAACCGATCTACTTACCTGCAAGCAATGTGGCTTCGAGCACCCCCAGTCTCAAATGAAATGCATTGTGCCGAACTCTGATTTTGACCTCTGCACCTGGCCACTCCTGTGGCTCTGGTGGTGCATTTTTGGTACTCACCTGACCCTTGCTGACCTTTGGTCCCGAAAACTGGAACTGTAAGTTGCGTACTTACCTGTTTAACCGATTATTGCTTTCCTCCAAAGGAAAGCATTGAAGTATTTTCAATAAAAAACATTCTTACCTTATAGCGAAGATCTTGGTCTTAAAATAAAATACAAACAAAGCTTTTTCTTCTACAATTGGTGTGGATCTCCTTTTTGAGTCGTGTGTCCATTATTGGTCAATGATGTGCATTGACCAATTAGGAATAAGGCTGCTCACCCACGCTACCACTAATAGAGCACTTTGGGTTTTACATTGAGCCCTGTACACTTTTTGGGAACCCCTGGACTCTGTACACGGTATAACCACCTAGTGGCATACCATATACAGAGCCAGCTTCCTACAGACGCTAGAGCTTATTAAGTGTAATAAGGTAACTCCAATGTTATCCTACTGAGGGAGGAAGCGTTTTTCACTACCAGGACTTGTAAAACTTAAAAGCACATGTTCAAATCTTTAAATACACTGCACCCTGCCCTCGGGGCTGTACAGTGCCTTCCTATGTATTAAAAAGGAAGGTTTGGGTGTGGCAAAAGTTTACTTTGCCAGGTCGTCAGGGCTGTTTAAAATTGCACACATAGGCTGCAGTGTCAGGCCTGAGGCATGTTTAAAAGGCTACTTAAGCAGGTGGCAAAATAAGTGCTGCAGGCCCAATAGCAGCATTTAATTTACAGGCATTGGACACAAGTAGAACCCCTTTACTAGGAACTTAAATGTAAATTAAATATGTCAATTGGGTATAAGCCAATTCTACCACATTTAAAGGAGAGAACACAAGCACTTTAGCACTGGTTATCAGTGGTAAAGTGGTCATGGTCCTAAAAGCCAACAGAAACGGGTTCAGAAGAATGGAGGGTGAGGGTAAAACGTTTAGGGATGGGGCTGCAGAAAGGCCCAAGTCCAACAGATCATAACTAGCTTGTATTACAGAAATGTTTGGAGATCCCTGTTATAAAACAACGCACATCCAAGACTCTAAACGTGGACTTCTTATGCCAGTTTCTGAGACTCTGGAAGTTCCAACCTGAAGACCTGAGGACTAATAACTTACTGCAATTCGGAAGACACCTGAAAACCCACCTATTCAAAACCTACCTGTAAATCCCTAGCCACCTCCATCAGCACCTCAGTCCAACTCTAATATGCAGAATGCTGTGACATCACTCCTGTAATCACTCCCTTCATTTCACTGTATATCCGGTTATGTGTAAAGATCTCTGCTGCCCATGGCAAAAAATAACTAAATCTACTGTAAATGTGGGCTAGTATCTTGCTATCTCCTGGCGAATAGAGACAGGCAATCTATAGGCAATCTATAGATGGTAATCCTGAGATTATTATTGTATATTTATACTGGTTTGGTTGCTTTGTCACAAAATTTATCCTTAACAAATTGATTAATTAGGCTTCAGAAAGAAGAAATTAAAAATGTAGAAGATTGCTTTGGAAGAATAATAATTTCTATACAATGTTATTTTGATACCTTACATATTCGATAATGTTATTTTAGGTATTGCTATTCAGCTGGTGGCTTCTTTTTCTAACATGTTTCTTGTGTATTGATTCTAATACTGTTTGTTATCAAACTGAATGAAACTCTTAATAAACAGATAGTTATTTTGGAGGCTATGAATATAAAATATGAACGTAAGATGCAAACAGACTGGTAAATGGAATTGTTTGCTATTGGCATTTCCCCTGCTTGAGAATTAACCAAATTGCTGAAGATGAGCATGTTGCCTTGTATCTGCTTCTTCTGAGCTGCCACAGCCAAGAAATTGTTCCTACAACCCTATACTTCCCCCACTGAGGCTTTCTGAAGATTATGCAGAGTGGCTGGCCCCCAGGGTAGCTGTGCTTAAGGACCCGAGACACCAAGGTCTTTATGTTGCATACCTTTTTGCTCTGTTTTGGGACTTCCTGAAGCCGAATCCTTGCTGTGGGCAGTCTGTTTCGCCTGGGGAGATCCAAGCCTGATTCGACGAGCAGAACTTGAACGCTTTGACAGGACAGGAGCTGAAGTCAAAGAAAGAAAAGCAAAAGATGTTTAGGCCTAGCTAGAGTCCATAACCTGAGAGTACCCTTTGTTTTTAACAGGGCTCTCCTATCCATTAGCTGCGACTTCTTACTTAGGGCTGCTTTTTAACCGTTCGAAATTGGGTTTCCGGTTGGCAGAGGTATGCACACTGTCCAAGCAGGAACCACAATCCTAGTCAGGGTAAATGTAGTACACACTAAAAGTTTACCTGTGCTTACCCCCTGGTAGTTTGGAACAGAGCAGTCAGCCTAAACTAAAGAGACAATGTGTAATGTACTTGTGAACCCATGCACAGAAACACAGTGGAACATAACAAAAGTACTCTACACCAGATTAAAATAATAGCCAATACTTATCTGAGTAAAACAAGACCAAAACAACAAAACTCGAACATACACACATCAAGATATGAATTTTGCAAGATTTAATCAAAATGCAGTGCTTAAAAGTCAATAGTACCAAATGGGGCTATTTGGTCGCGCTTACTTGGGGAAAATCCGAAAGTTCAGTCTGACCGCGATGGAGCGCTGGCCGGATACAGGAGTCGTGCAGACCGGCTGACAGTACCTTAGATGCGTCGATGCTCGGGGACGATTCGTTGAAGTCCAGAGGGGATGCTTCGCTGTCATAAGCGATGCGTCGGTTCGAGAGTCGAGCAAAGTCGTTGATGCGTCGATGTCAAAAGCGCTCTGCGACCGTTCCAGGGTGTCGATGCTGAACCGCTGGGCTGAAGGCAATGCGTCTATTAGAAGCCGGGATGGGAATGCGTCAGTCGGGACCGTGCGTCACAGATGTAAGTGATGCGGTGTCCGAGACTCGGGCAGCAGTTGATCTTCGGATGCACTGCGGGCAAAGTCATGGCTGCGTTGTAGGTCAAGGTCGTTGTGTTGTGCACTCAGTGAACGGTGTCCACGGCTTCGGTGCAGTCAGTGGCAATGTGTCGGTTTCGCATGGATGTGTTGGTTCCAAATGATACTTCAGGGTCGATGTGTTGGTTTACTGGGTTGCAGCACCAAACACTCAATTCCAAGGGCCCTCGACAGGCGTTGGTCCCACTTATCAGAGTAGAACTCACAGCAGAGGAGCCCATGTGCTGGTAGCAAGATGCAGTTGAAGTCTTTGATGTCCCTGACACTTCAGTAACAGGAGGCAAGCCCAAACAAGTCCTTGGAGAACCTTTAGAGATGCAGGACGTAGAGAGTAAAGTCCAGTCCTCACACTCCTAGGCAAGAAGCAACAGGCAGCAGTACAGCATAGCAAATCAAGCAGCAAAGTGGCTGTCCCTCCTGGAAGCACTGCATATATTCTTCCTGACAGAATGTCTTCAGTGCAGAAGTGTTCTGAATATATGGTGTCAGAGGTTCAGGGCCCGATTCACAGAACTAACTTAAGACAAAATCCTAAACTTACTACTTTAGGTATTCACAGAAGGCATTTAGTAGTAGTAAAGTTAGGATTTTATCTTAAGTCTGTCTTAAGTCTGTCTTAAGTCTGTCCTAAGTTTGTCTTAAGTCTGTCTTAAGTCTGTCTTAAGTCTGTCCTAAGTTATACTCTCTAAAGCTCATCTTAAGAGAAACTGTAGGTCTTCTTTTGTTTTGCATCTCAACCTCATAATTTGATCAATGTTATCTGAGAGGTCATTTCTAATGCAACTTATTTTTTAACTATTAAAAATCATTTGAATGTGACACTTTAGGCAAAAAATGTAGCATGAGTGCATGTCGGTGAGTAATTGAGGATGAATACGCGAAGAGGTTTTGTAAGCATCAGATTATTCAGTAACATTGATTTTTAAAAAGGTGACTATAAACTTGAAAGTTCTCCAGTCTTTATTTTCTCTATTGATACGGCTTTCTTGACGGAACACACTACCATTGAAAGTAGTGGTGCAGGGGTCCACCAGTAGGATTAACTCAAAAAAGTTTTTCTACTACCGTGAGCCAAAGCATATCGAGACCTTTGCACGCAAATGCTTTCCTCCACCATTCTTGCCCAGCACTCTGTCAAGGTTAGGCTACTACTCCCATTCACTTTGGGATTCAGCTGCATAGGTTTTGCCTGCCGTACCTGAAGACCTCTGTCCCTCTCTTACACAGGCCAGTCAAGATGGATGTGATGTGGCAACGTTTGTGATATTCTGTGGGCTAGACACTACTGACTGCCTCACTAGGCCAAGCAATTGGCACTAGTGTAGAACTCAGATGTCCTGTCTGGATAAGGTCTACAGGCTTCTCTGGAACATACAGTCCTCCTTAATGGACCTGCCCTTCAACAACTTGCGCCTATTCGGTGAGAAGGCAGAATCAGCACTTGAGCATTTTTAAGTCAGCAGGGCCATAGCATGCTCATTGGGTCTGTCTGCCCCTGTTGGACAGATTCCCCTGCAGTTCTGCACCCTCCATGGCTACCGTAGGGGCTATCAATAAAGTCATCACCACCATCCCAGCAGGCTTCCCCACCATTTTGCTGCTGAAGCTATGGATCCCACAGACAACATGGACAACAGGCAGCATTTAGACCAGCCCCATGCTCCACCAGTTGCAGCTACCACAAAACTGGTTTAGTGTGTCTTTACAGACACAACGCCCTGTTAGGGTCAGGACACGGCATTTTCTCCCAGTGAAGCAAACAACGACTTCAGACAAGTAAGTCCTGCAAACTGTTCATCGGGGCTATGCCCTTACCTTACATTGCTTTCTGCCTCACCATAACTTCCACTACCCTCGGGACAGTTGACAGAGCCCCATCTGTCCATGTTGCAGTTGGAATTGCAGTCCCTTCTGGCCAAAAGCCAAAAGAGAGGGTCCAGACATCAGAAGTGGGCATTGGTCTTAACTCCTGCTACTTCCTTGTGCTGAAGGAGGACAGAGGTCTTCATCCTAAGCAAGACCTTTGCCCCATCAATTCCTTTTTGACAGATTTAAGATGCTCACTCTAGCCCAGGTCTTGTCTGCCCTCAACCTGGAAGACTGGACAGTAGCATTGGACCAGCAGTATGCTTATTTCCACATCCCCCATCCTGCAGGCCAACAGGCACTATCTGCAGTTCTCAGTGGGCCAAAAGCAATTTTAATGTGTATTGCTTCCCTTTTCCTCATCAATGTCATTTAGATAATCATGGGGCATATCAACAACAAAAGGCGATAATAATCGCTGAACGCGTTTAACGCATTTGTCATTATCGCCGTCTATCGCCGGTTCACATCGCCGTGTTAGCGGCGTATTTACAACGCTTGGCTAACAGGCGATTGTGAAATCCGGCGATTGACGGTGATATTCCACATTACCGTTTGAAAACCGGCAACAACAGGACGGCGCTAAAGGAAATGTTGTTAATAGGGAGATGTGGACTCAGCCATTCAATCCACCTCCCATTGAACAATTAGACAAGTCTGACATTTATCAGATGTTAGATACCGGCAATAACCGCGGTTAGCACAGCTTTTTATAACGCTATGGGTGTCAGGGCACGGCTTGTAAATACCGTGATGTGCGGTTACCGACTTTTTCCCTGTTATTTTCTTTGGGAACGCCTTCCTTGCATCTCATTAGAGATACAAGGCTAGGCATGTGGAGAACGGCTGCTGACATGCGCTAATGCATGTTAGCACCGCATTGTTGATAGGGCAATGACATTTTTGCCGCTTTTCTGGCTTTTAAAGCCAGAAAAGCGGCGATATGGCTGTTGTTAATATGCCCCCACGAAAGTGATGATGTGATCATCATGCATCTTCAAAGGTGTAGGGGTCTAGCCTTCATCTTCCTCAATGACTAGCTGCCCCAGGCAGTCGTCATCCACCTCCAGACTATGGCAAACATCCGAAAATTGTTTTGGTTTACTATCAACGAGAGAAATTCACACCTGACTTCTTAGCCAATGCTCCCATTCATCAGAGCGATTCTGAACATGGTACAGGTTTGTGCCTTCCCCTGGAGCATCCAGGACATTCAGGTTATAGTCTCAATATTTCAGCCTTTGTCCTGGATATCAATATGTATGACTCTGTGGTTGCTGGGACTACTGGCCTCCTGCATCCTGCAGCTGAAGCATCCCAGATAGTATATGTGGGCTCTGTAGTGGGATATGAAGTCCCAGTGAGCATAGCACGAGGGGCATCTCTCTGATCATGTTCAGACTTCAGACAAAATAGCAAATACCTGCAAGAGGCAGCTGATAGATTGTGACTGAGTCAACGGCAGATCCCTTTCCTTTTATACCCAAAGCTGACAGTTGGGAGGGATGCCATCTGGGAGGGATGGAGATCAGAAGCATCTTGTCTGTGGTAGAGGCCCAGCACCACGTCAACTTGCTGGAGTTACAGGCCATTTGCTTGGCATAGAAAGCCTTCCAACCCACTATTAGAGGAAAGCTGGTACAGGTGCTCACAGACGCCACCACCGCCATGTGCTACTGCAACAGCAGAGGGAGGTAGAATCGTCAGCTTGATGTCAGGAGGTGCTACACCTCTGGAAGTGGTTGGATCACCAGGGGATTTCTTCTGATGGTGTACCACCTAGCTGGATCTTTAAACACCACTGACAAAGAGTGGAACATGAATGGCAGTTATACCCCCAACTGTGGCACAGCATCTCTTCCACAAATTTGGAGAATCCTAGCTTGATATTTTTGTCATGCAGAGAACATGCAATGTCAGCAAAAACGACTGTGTCCAAGTCATCCTAGTAACAACGGACTGGGCAAAGATAGTGTGGTGCCCAGTATTTCTGGGCATGAGCATATGTCATTCGATAAAGCTGCCCCTTCGGAGGATCTTCTATTGAACCAGCAGGGCAAGGTCCTACACTAGGGCTTGTGCAATCTTTATCTCCAAGCTTGGAGATTGAGCAGCGACAGTTGACTGCAGCCAGCAAGCCTCCTGAAGTTGTGGATATCATCAAGGCAGCAAGGCATCCCTTTAGTATATGCCTGCCATTGGTACAAGTTTGTGGTTTGGTGTGGCATTAAGCAGACTGAACCACTACAAGCTAAACTATCCACAGTGTTGCTTTTTTGTTGCCTTTAGCCCAGCAGCAACTTGCTTTGGATGCAGTTAAGGGATACTTGTCTGCTCTTTCAGCTTTATTGCAGTTGCCGGATCTGCCATCCTTACTTCAATCATCTGTCATGATGTATGTTTTTTAAAAAGGTTTGCAGCATTTGTTCCCATCTACACCTTTCATCAGACCTCAGTAAGTATTGAATTTAGTCTTGACATTCCTGATGTGTACTCCTTTAGAATTGCTTAACAGCTGTCCACAGCGGCTACTCACTTTAAAGATGGTTTCCTCATTGCCTTAACATCAGTGCAGTGTGTGAGTGAACTACAAGCTCTCTCTCTCAAACAACTATACATGGCATTCTTTCTGGACAACCTGGTGCTAAGGATGAGAGCTTCTTTTCTACTGAAAGTGGTTATTCCTTTTCACTTTGAGCAACCGATCACTCTCCTGGTATACTTTTCCACACCTTACCCCTCTAATAAGAAGAGACTCTATCAGTTGGACTGTAAAACAGCCCTAAGTTTTTACATTGATTGTACCAAGGAACATCACATAGACGTCTAGCTCTTTATTGGGTTTGCTGGGGCAAACAAGGGCAAGGCAATGCAGAAAAAGGCGTTTTTTGACTGGATCATTCTCAGCATTAAAATTTGCTACGAGTCTAAGCTGCAACCTCCAGCATGTGTGCTGCTCAATCCATCTGAGCCAAGGCTGCTTCTACTGGGTTGGATTCTAGAGTGGCCTGTCCCGGACATCTGCCAGCCTGCTATATGTGCATTAGTTCATATGTTCACGAAGCACTACTAATATCACAAAAAAGGTTCCCGGGTCCAGTTAGCTAGGGGGGTTATTCAGCGGAGAGCTGAGTGTACTTTTACGAGCAACAGGGAATTCCCTTTTTAGGACGGTTCCCCTCACACACCAAAGGTGTCATGCTTCATCACAGGAGTGCCTCCTCACGTGAGAGACCTAGTCTCAACGCGGGCTACAACCCCCTCGCTGCAAGGGAGGAGCTCAGGGATATTTTATTGCGAGGTCAGCAGGTGTAAAAACACCCTATGTGTTATGAAAAATGTGCAGTGCTGTGAGTGATTTAAAACTAACTACAAGGTTAGCTCTGCTGCAACTTTAATTCAACTACCTGGTGTCAGGATTAAAAACAGAATCTTGCTGATAACACAGGTGCCGACATTAGAGGCTTCTGTGTTGTATCAGGACCAACATGTTTCGGCCTAGAGACCTATAAAAAGTGTCATGGCCTTCTTCAGGGTCAATGATATAGCTATTTGCAAAATAGAAACATGTGAGCTACGTGAAAACAAAACTCGAAAAACACGTGCAACAAATAATGGTGTAATACTGAACCAGTGAGTTTAGCCTGTTCAGTATGTTCAATGCACAACCTATGTGGAGACAAAAACACATCATATCAAGAATTGTGTACCATTATTTGACAATCAAACAGGGTGATAAACAAGCGCGAGTACAAATTTCATGGATAATCCCCATTTAAATGCTACATTGAGTCACATTCTCTTTTTAGACTAATGTGTAGTGTAATGAGATGAGTGACTCACCAATTTAGTTTGTGCAGTTCACCACCTCTGTCCCAGCTTATTAGCCAAAAAGGTACGTGCGCCAAAACCTAATGGGAAAGGTTCATGGCATTAGGAATTTAAGAGGTCCCAAGGGAGGGAAAGCGCGCCATAGTTAAAGGTTTCAACGTCAGGCGACAAAAGGGAGAGGGAAAGGAACAGGAAGCCAACTGATTTATCGTCAAAGAGCTGGGTGTGCAGCATGGAACCCTCATTGATGGTGTGCAAGGAGTAGAGCCAGATGCTATGAGGATGGCCTTGTGTGAATGGCAGCTATTTGAGAAGCATGGGGGAGTGAAGATGAGATCCGCTCCGGTGTGTTAATGGAGTCGGAACCTGGCGGGCAGGAGTTCATGCTGCTGGGGAGCGTGTAGGGGACCTGCCAGCTGCGTGGTCTGCCCTGTCCTGGACATAAGCCAGGGAACATGCTGCCAAACGGCAGTAGGCTAGTGTCCATGGCATTCAACAATGAAGCTGGGTAGCCATGATTAAAATAAAGCTAGCTGTATAGTAAACCGCTAAGGGTAGCCGGGGCACCATGTGGGGTGCATGCAAAAGGCCAGCTAACCTAGAGGTGGTGGTCTAGAGCGGGCATATTCCTTGGAAGCACGCTGATGTCCGTGGAAAGCAGTGGGTAAATGTGAGGGGGAAGTCAGCCCGCCATCTGTGTGGTCTTAGAGAGGTGGAGGGGCTGCGGAACACCATGCGGGATGCTGGTAAATCCGCAGGTACTGGGTGACGACAACAGGTGAACTGCCGAAAAAGGACCACCAACTGTGTGGTCTGAGAGGGGTTTGGGGGGCTGCGGGACATCATGTGGGATGCCGGCGAGTCCGTAGGTTTTAAAAGCAAGTTACCGGAGCCGGCCATGATACAGCATCCGGGCAAGCCAGTGCTGGTAAAAAACTGCCGGGGTGGGCAGTCACTTGCCGCAGGCGGCGGGGTCCGGAACCTCACGGCGCTCGTCCAGAGTCAGGATGAAGTGGAGCAACAAAAGCTGGCCTTAAATGCAATGGTTCCTGGGTCAAGGGCCGAGCAAAAGCAGCGCACCTGAAGCTTCCACAGCCGGAACCGGAAATGGTGGCATGATGGGAGTTGTAGTTCTGGCAGGGCCCGGTGGAACTACAAAAACACGGCACGGGCTCATGAGGGAAACACCGGTATGTTGGCAATGGTTGGGAGCTAGAGGGGCCATCTGAGACACGGGTCAGTGATAGACTCCCTCAGTCACTGTGGTACCCCGTGGGGATGATGGGCAGAAGCGCAGCATTGGGTGATGTTGTGGAGGGAAAATGCAGAGGTGTGAGAGGTTGTGTCCCTGCATGTGTCCCCGGGAGGCCCACAAAGGTGGACGGGGACAACAAAACACCATCTGCACCGTGTGTGCAACTCGTTTAGAGGACGAGATGATAAGGGCGGGAGGGAAGAGGCCCATAGGGTGCGGCAGCACGGAAAGCAGAAAGTCAGTGCGGCTGCAGGCACCAGGGAGACCAAGTGGTATTCTCCTGGAAAGTGGCGCAGTGTGGAGGCAGTGGAGCGATGTAGGTCTCAGGAGAGAGCCAGCCACGGGATGTCATCATTAAGCCCCATGTTAGCAGTATTCAGCCTGTACACCCATATCTGCTCAAGCCTGAGCAGTTTCACAGTCAGTCCTGGAGTGTTTGCAGTGAGGTTCTGTTGTGTTTCGATTTAGATGTCCGTAGATAGGTTTTCCTAAATCATGTCCTTATATAGGCACAATTCGTATTGCCCTTATTTAGGCATAGAATCCCAGTCCTTATTTAGGCATTAGCCATGCTATCCAAATACCGGCATGGTCACCTACATCCGTCCATCCCAACCTCACAACGAGTTCTTAAAAACCAGACACTTAAGCCTTTGGGACTTTCCCTAGCTAGGGTTATTGATTTCTCCAAGAACTCATCTATTATGCATTAACTACTATTCCTTAGGGGTTCATTCATGACATCTTCCTCTGTCCGACTTTTCGTCAATGCTAACATTCCTAAGCACTTTCCAGGTATAACTATACCTTCCCTTACCATGGCAAACCACGACTCGGCTGCACAGCTTGATACGGCTCCCCACGGCAAGTTAGGAAGAATTCGAGTCCCCGCCTGATGCACTGACCAGACGTTGTCATCCCTGCCCGCAAAGAATTCAGCTACCAGTGTTCTGACTCCCTTTGCGGGGTGTTAGAGTTTGAGACGCGGAAAGAGATTCCCACCTCTCTCATTCTAAGGTATGGAGCTGACTAGAACCTAGAGGGACTCTTGGCATATGCAAAACTATAGCATACCATACTATAGAATACAGCACCTACTTCTTACCTTGTACTACACTTAGGTTAGGTACACTGGGTAGAACTATTTAGAAGCATCAAACGAGTATCCACTTTTTAGCCTATGTTATTTATGTATGTGTATATGAATATATGTCATGGCTAGAAGACAATGCTGTTGCAGTATTATTTCTTCTTACTGCTTACGCTGTACGTATTATATCTCGCATTCTGTCTTGCGATTGTACCAGCTCATATCTCTTACACGAGAAACAAGACTGTTCAATAAATCCTTTTTATTGAAACACCCGTCTATCTATTTCTGTGTAACTCTGAAGAAATTAAGCATGCACGATTGACTAGGTGAAACTGTTATCTGTTTTTTCCACAATTCTGAGACATGTTCCGATTCTAAGGGAAACAAAGTTATCATGTTTATGCGGTTGCCAGAAACTACTCCCTTCTTGTTTATTTAAGGAGTTTCTAGTGGCCTCTGAGTTAGCTGGCACACAAAGTAATTACGTTTAATGTACTCGATAGAGGCATACTGACCTCAGTCCTATGCCACAACTATAGTGTATATTATTCCAATGCGCAGAGCCTATAAGGGAAATAGGAACTATACTACATGGCACCCAACGTGTTTGGTAAGGCACAAATTTAACGCTAGATACTGAAGTAACTCAGTCGTGCTTTTCTCAGTCTCAGAGACCCATACTCACATACTCCATAAGACGTCTGGAGTAGGTAGGGTTAATATTCGCCATAGCTGAGTAGGACGAAAATCCTATGGATTAGCTGTTTGGTTTGTTCAACGTTGAAGGATACAGTGTTCCAAAATATTGTGCACCTTATCTTTGTTTCCTTGAAACTTGTTCTATATTTTTCAAAAACAATGTCCCAAAACGGGGATAATAATACCGTGACCGGTGAGGCTACGACTGACCAAGTCGTAACAGCTTTTAATCTTACAGGTTTAAATGAAACCGATGCGGGTGTTATAAACATCCATCCAAATTAAAGGAGAGCCATCACTCTAAAACTTATAAAACACGGCCTAACACCAAGAGGTGGTAGAGCAGTTTTTGTGGTAGAGGCACATGAATCTTTTCAGACAGAGGTATTCTATTCATGGATAGTATTCCCAGAATCAAATCCAGTAACAAAAGTGTTTAACTTCTATAAAGAAGATGAACCACCTGAGGAATATATTCCTTTCAAGGATGTTGAAATTCCACTCACATACCAGGAGCATAATCTCTGGTTTAAAGGCGCCCTAAAACATTACTATCACATTACCAGGCCTGGTCCACTAGGTAGACCAGGAGCAACATGGCCGATTTTAGCCGGCTACACACCTCATCCTGACATTGAAGCAATGTCAGACGAGGAATTACTTAATCAAATACAAGAATTAATAGAATTACACAGTTAAACCACAACTGTCTGAAGGTCCTGAGAAGGACTCTATTAAACACAATCCTACATCTTCTAAAAAGAAGTGACAACATTCAAAAGAGAAACGTTCTCAATCCCGAGGTAGGTCTCCTCAAAAGGAGCCCTCTGAAAGGAGGTATAACCTCAGGAATAGGGATAATTTGAGAAAACCTGACAGGTATCAAGATACTGATACACGTTCCTCTCGTACCTTTCAGATATCGTCACAGACATCCAAAAGAAGAGGACGGTCAGATCACAAAGAAGAACACGTGAAGTCCAAAGACGATCAACACGTTCAGGAAAACAAACCAAAACCTCAATTCACTAAGAAGAAGGTAGCAGGTCTGAAGATCAGACATGCCGAGAATTCTGAAAACACAACTCAAGAACGGAGAATGGGCTCAGAAAATGCTGGTCTGTGCAGCAGAAGTAAGAATAGCTTGCCAGAACCTGAAGGAACTTCTGGAGATATTGGACTTGAATGAGTACATCACAGTTAAGACTGTAGACACCAGGATTAGTACTCCACAAAGGTTATATGAAATAACACTCCAGATGGAGGGAGACATACCAAGAAAAGTGAGAGCACTCTTTTGGGAGAAACTTTCAAGGGGTTATGATATACTTCTAGCAGGATTGGCCACCAGAATTTGTCAGGGAGTGGCCACATGACAAAGACATCATTATGCTAGCCTTCTCCAACCATGTTCCAATACATCAAAAATATAAATATGCCAGGAAATGGGCAGTAGCGCAGGCCCCAGCGTTATGCAAAAATCATGTAGGATGGGATGAGGACTCACCTCACCACAAGATACAGTTAAAAAATCAACCTACTGCACAAAGGCTGTACCCAATTAAGCAAGAAGCTAAAAAACAGGTAATGGGGATCTTAGATCGACTTGAATACCAAGGGGTAATTGAAACATGCACCTCATCAACTAACAATCCTTTGTTTCCTGTCTCCAAACCAGACAATACATATCGTCTAGTTTTGGATTACAGACACCTGAACACCTGAAAAAATTCTGATAGCAGTTTAAAGCGCTGTAGCAAAATAAAGAGCTCTATCTCAGGGGAAACGCATTATTGTCGTGACTCCGGTACCAGCCTTAGAGGCAGTTACAAAAGCGAGCATTCCAAATGCAAAAGCTTTACATTCAAGATGGATACAATGGGTTAATTCTCTTGCTGCAACGGATGTTGAATATATTTTTGATCCTTTTTTAAAAACACAAGCATTCCTGCAATATGAACATGAATGTACTCTGCCTATTGAGATTCTCCCTCTTGATCAGTACAAATTTATAATTTATACTGACGGGTCAGCACAACCTGCTCCAGAAAGTAAGCAAGCTTATAATGCAGCGTGCGCAATCGTTAACCCCTTCAGTGCCACGCCCTTTCCCCCTCCTGTGCCGGGCGTTGCATTAGTGGGTGGGGTTCATGACGAGATAGTCTCGTCATGGGCACAGCGCGACCGTGCTCCATGACGAGACTATCTCGTCATGGGCACAGAAGAGGTTAAAGGTCGAATGCGCGATGGTAATTCCCGACCAATGGTCACTAAAACACAATCTCTAGGAGATTGTACAGCTCAGCGAGCTGAACTACAAGCATTCAAATTGGCACTTGAAAATACGGATCGTGAATTCCCCACTTATAGTGTGCGATTCTTTTTACTGTGTTCAATCATACAATGAATATTTACAGAATTGGCTTCAAAATGGTTTCAAAGATGCAAAAGGTGGCACAATCAAGCATAAAACGCTTTGGGAACAAGTAGTTCAGTTGCGAAACGGACTACAAAACACTCACGTGATACACACGCTGAGTCATCAACGTGATGGCGTTCACGTTGCAGGGAATACATTGTCTGACGAAGCCTTGAAGGGGGCTGTGCAAACGGCTTCCATAGCTGCGATCACTCGTTCAATAACGAGAATAGACAGTGAGATATTATTAGCTGTCAATGCTTCAAGCAAAGGCAGTGGTGCAGCGTTACCTAAATAATTTCCACCCAAATACTCGTATATCATTGATGCGAACAACGTTCCATTTGCTCGAATCCCTGGAGTGGGGGATAGGGTAATTCCAAACATGGAACGTAGATTAGGACTAATCCTAGCAGCACATAAAGAGATAGCCTCTGCCCATGCAGGTGTTTTTGCCACAATATCGTTATTAAAACAGAGATATTGGTGGCCCGGCATTAGGAAACAGACCAAAACCTATGTTTTGGAATGTGAAATATGCCAACAGATGAAAGTCTCTACTGTGAAACGTCCTGTGCAGACTCCCCTGTTAATTTCAGATAAACCATTAGTTTGTGTTTACCTGGATCACTACGGTCCCTTGAAAAGGGATGGTAACTATAAATATATCATGGTCGCAGTGGATTCGTGTTCAAGGTTCCTATGGATGTGGCCTCAGCGCTCGGCTGACGCTCGAACTGTTGTAAAACGTTTGCGAGGCTTTATAGGCACATACGCAATTGGCACACTACATTCTGACCAGGGCCCTGCGTTTAGCTCTCGGGCTTACAAAGAAGCCATGGCCAGTTTGAGCGTTGCATTGCGGTACTCCTCTCCATTCCATCCTGAGGGAAATTCCGCTGTGGAAAGGAAAAATCGGGACATAAAGCAGTCTATAACAGCTAGGGTATTAGGTTTGGGTGATGGGTGGATCAAACATCTTTATGGGGTCCAACACTCACTAAAAAATTTGCCAAGAATTTCTCTAGGGGGGGGTCACTCCATATGAGGTCCTATTTGGGACAAGAATGTGGGTTCCAGATCTCGAATGTAAAGGCACAGTGGTGGGAAATAAACCATTTGATATTAAAGATCGTTTGGGTGTTTTACAGGACTTAAATGAAATAAGATCGAAACAAAGCAACGTGTTCATGAAGCCAACCACCACTGGGGAAAATCCAGCCGTCCCAGCAAGGCCTGTCTGGATCCCAAGGCTTTGGGATCTAGTCAGAGAGAAGATCGCGGACAAGAAGGAATTTGGGCCTTCTTACAGACAACCAGTACCGGTCCTAGCCATCCACGGAACAAGAACAGTACTTCTGCCGCCCCTTGCTGGAAAAAAGGAGAAAAGATTTGTGTCAATCGACCTCATCAAACCACACTATGTGGCCAATACTACGCAGTAGGCCTTGTGGACTCCGATCAAGTAGCAGACGCACTCCTCTAGCTACCATTCAAGAGGTTCAGACTGAAAGACTCATCACCATCGAGAATTCAGCAGTGAGAAATGAAGGACTAAGCAACAGTGCTATGGAACTCATTCCTCTTGAAACCCAAATAACAGTTCGTCCTGATATACCTGTCTCCACCAACGCAACACGTGATCAACTGGTGCCAGCGATTTCAACAAATACTGATGCAATTTCAACCATTGACAGAACTGCCTCTGGCTATTTCATTAACTTTGATACGTTTTCTGAGGATCCAAGCGAACCGGAAACGACACCAGCCAAAAGAACTTTCAAAGACCGAGCACAAGACTTTTTTCATCTCCTGAAAAAGACTTATCTGGTTTCACCATGGATTGAGCTATGGATTATTTCTGGAATCATTTTCTTTCTGCTTTGGCTAGCTTTAGTAATGACTCTGAGCATGCTGATAAATGGAAGATATATTCACTTGGACACAAAAAGTAAAAATGTGAACTTACTTTTGAAACCACACAAATCATCCCATCGTGAAGCAAGAGACTTGCCAGCAGTAAACATCACAGCCATTCCTATACAAGATGGTATAGTTTGGGACAAAATGGATTATGATATATTCGGCCCGTCTGAACTTTTGAAGATTCCACACTTATTTAAAATTTCATTAAGTGACTTTATTACCTCCAGTACCTATTCTGATACTTGGGACTTTGAGACTGTTAATAACATGATGTCTGATCTAAAGAGGTCTGCTGCATTCTCTAACCATGAATACTTAGAGGGTTCAACAGACTATGAACAGCTTTACTGTTACAAGCACTATGGTCATCATTTCTTGCATAAATCTGCAACACCTAGAAATGTATTTATGTATAACCAATGGGAACATTGTCCTACACCACCAAGGGGTAGCTCAAAAACGTTTGCAATGAAGTTTCCATATTTTTCAGGGTACAATACATCTGATCCAGAATAGTTTTACTTTGAAAATGTGAACAAAACAGGAACGAGAAATATGTTGACTAATACAAAACAGATTTATTCTGCAGCCTTTATTGCCCAACGGCCTAGACAGGGTTTCGACTTTTGGAAAGACACAATTGACACAAAATCTGTCTGGAGTACAAAAGATTGGCAAGTGCAGGTGATAGAAGCTTTGTTTAGAGCCTGCATCATCCCACAGCAAATATTGTTTTTGAATGAAACTGTCCAACATACGTCATGCCTTGGGTTAGCCAAGATCAAAGACATGAACACACCGTCCATACCTACACCTGCAAGTAATAGCACTACACAGGGGGAGGTCGACGTACATACAATTTTACAAAACAACAGATCAGATCCTGAATGGGAAAAATGGTTGCTCTGGCCCACAGACATAAACATCTGTCAAGAAAGATTCCTGGACAGAATACAGGGTTTTACAATCAATAGGCCAGACCCACGTTATGTTCAAAGACAGCATCCAGGGGTAGTAACAACATACAGTGTAGGAAAATTATGCCTTGATTGGCTACAGAAATCTACACTAGAGGATGTGAAACAACACTTATATTTACTTAAAGAGGGCGCAGACCTTAGGGATTTCTTGATAGGTCCAGGAAAACATTGTCAAAAACGTTTCATATATGCCGGCATTTATGCTGCCTATAACGAAATATGGAAAGTTACCCAAGCAGATGCCGCAGAAAGAATACGAGAAATTGATCATATTAATTTAGAGAAATCTCTCGCTGTGGTCGACAATGGGTTAACGACTCTGTCATCAAGGATATATTCACTGGTCAACATTGTATCCTCTGCTATAGACATTGTGGAACAAGATTTGGTCCTGCTGCGACAAGGCCAGTCTCAATTACGTTCTATTCTGTTATTAGGCTGGACGCTACAAAACTTACGTGCAAGCTATGTGCCTTGGCGTTTCATCAACACATCGTCTCTGTTTTCAGAATACAATCTCACTGATAAACAGATCGAACTGGCACAAAGGGGAGCAAAGTATACAGTGCTGAGCATTGAAAATCTGAAAAAATTGCCATTTACAGTAGCAGAAAATCCAGCTACCGAATGGATCATTCATGGCAAAATAATTCTGCCTGTTACAACTTTCCATTTTCAGTATTGCCTCAAACAAATGCAAGCAGGCAAATATGAAAGGTTTGGTAAAGAATACATCAAGACATCCTGGGATTTACCTTACACACACAGATGTTGGAGTGGGGGGTGTGAAGTGTTTCTTAGCAGTACACACTGTGAAAATGCACTGAGCGGTTCACTCATATGTCGGGATATTAGTTTACACGGAGCCTGTAGCGGTTCTACTGCAAATTTATCCTGCCACCTGCAAGGTTCACCAGCCGCTGTGATTAATCCAACGTTTGTCCAACTTTCAAATGGGAGTTACCTCATGTTGAATGATCAGAGCTGTTGTGGCATGTTGCCAGGTATCCCATATCTAGTAACGGTTGGCTCCAGGGTCACTTGCTGAATGCAAGTTTTGTTCCCCCAAATAGACAGTCAGGGAGAGGCCTTTATGGCCTTCACTGAACATCTCTTCTATACAAATTGATACTTTAATCAGAATGAAAGCCATTCTTTTTCAACAGACTGTGCCTTTGACCTTGGCCAAAGAAACCTATGATCTACAAGTTGCAAGGACTTTGGCTGAGATACAGGCTCTATTGTGTACAAACTGCCCTACACATTTCATAGAAATGTTGAGACGTATCTTAAACATGTCTGATACGAGCGTTATTGTGCATGTATTTAAGACCATATGTTCACGACTGTTAACATCTTTTCAAGCAGTCCTCGGAATCATTCCAAACTTCGTGCACTCGGTGTTTGGTGGTCTGCCGCTAATTCTAGCACGCGTTGCCGGAATCCTGTTTTTATTCATACTACTATGCTATGGCAAGCCAATCTACCAGCGTCACTCCCAGCACCTTGGAGAAAGCTCTCCTTGAAGTGTCATGAGCGCATAGTACAACTTTTGGGCTTACCTGGTCTACGATAATTAAATACCACATGGTTTCTGTCATTCAGACCAATCTGGCAAGATTGCATCTTACCTGTTCTACGCTGCCTGCTTTGCGGTGAAGAATGTGTGCTAGACATCTGACTAACACTCCCATCAGTCATGCCAATGGATATCGATACTCTGCTGGACCCAATAACGGCCCACGCTCTGTGTTGTCCCCAGAGGCTACCAATCCTGATGACGGCATTCATTGAGATCTCACAGACGCAACATGCTACTGCTGAGGTACGAGATGGATCAACAGGCACACAGGTAACATCGCAAACAAACATTGCTACTGGCGGTGCTTCACATCTATGTGCAGTTAATCTTCTTAACGAGGTATTCCAACTATCACCAACATCGGTAGACGATCTTTTGTCTACAGGAATAGAGGATTTCATGTTTTCACCAGCCCCTTACACTGACTTTTGATTTGAAAGCTACAAATTTGGCCTTCATTTTTCAAAACAAAGACAAAGCCTTGGAACTTTTTCATACAATGTATTTTTTCTTCTAAATTAGAATTTTTCTTTTTATGGCAAAGTAATATGCTTAAAGTAGAACTATTAATAGAGAACAGACTTCTTTGAAAAACCTCCAGGGACACATTGTCACCTTTATTCACAACACTTTCATTTATGTATCATGACATGAAATAGCATTGACCTTTTCTTCTTTAATCGTGAGCCATTTCATCATATGTATATATTTATGTTCATTCATTTAGCATTCACTGTAAACATATGCTTAGAATGAAACATTGCTTTAATATGTACAGCACCTTTGCATTTCATGTCTAGCAACAGTTTTTTAACAAAGACTTATTTTAGTATGCTTTTACAAATGTTTTTAGCAACATGTGGTGCTCAGTTTTAAATATTTAGCATTTCATGTTTAGCATTTAGTATTATCGTTCATTCGAAAGTGGAGTGGGTGTTGTGTTTCGATTTAGATGTCCGTATATAGGTTTTCCTAAATTATGTCCTTATATAGGCACAATTCGTATTGCCCTTATTTAGGCATAGAATACCAGTCCTTATTTAGGCATTAGCCATGCTATCCAAATACAGGCATGGTTACCTACATCCGTCCATCTCAACGTCACAACGAGTTCTTAAGAAACCAGACCCTTAAGCCTTTGGGACTTTCCCTAGCTAAGATTATTGATTTCTCCAAGAACTCATCTATTATGCATGAACTACTATTCCTTAGGGGTTCATTCATGAGGTCTTCCTATGCCCGACTTTACATCAATGCTAACATTCCTAAGCACTTTCCAGGTATAAATATACCTTCCCTTACCATGGCAAACCACGGCTCGACTGCACAGCTCGATACGGCTCGCCACGGCAAGTTCGGAAGAATTCGAGTCCCCGCCTGATGCACTGACCAGACGCTGTCATCCCTGCTCGCAGAGAATCCACCTTCCAGTGTTCTTACTCCCTTCGCGGGGTGTTAGAGTTTGAGACCCGGAAAGAGATTCCCACCTCTCTCATTCTAAGGTATGGAGATGAATAGAAACTAGAGGGACTCTTGGCATATGCAAAACTATAGCATACCATACTATAGAATACAGTACCTACTTCTTACCTTGTACTAAACTTAGGTTAGGTACACTGGGGTAGAACTATTTAGAAGCATCAAACGAGTATCCACTTTTTAGCCTATGTTATTTATGTGTATATGAATATATGTCATTGCTAGAAGACAATGCTGTTGCAGTATTATTTCTTCTTACTGCTTACGCTGTACGTATTATATCTCGCATAGTGTCTTGCGATTGTAACAGCTCATATCTCTTACATGAGAAACAAGACTGTTCAATAAAACCTTTTTATTGAAATGCCCGTCTATCTATTTCTGTGTAACTCTGAAGAAACTAAGCATGCACGATTGACTGAGAGAAACTGTTATCTGTTGTTTCCACAATTCTGAGACATGTTCCGATTCTAAGGGAAACAAAGTTGTCATGTTTATGCGGTTGCCAGAAACGACTCCCTTCTTATTTATTGAAGGAGTTTCTGGTGGTCTTTGAGTTAGCTGGCATACAAAGTAATTAAGTTTAATGTACTCGATAGAGGCATACTGACCTCAGTCCTATGCCACAACTCTAGTGTATATTATTCCAATGCACAGAGCCTTTAAGGGAAATAGGAACTACACTACAGTTGGGTTTGTCAAGAACAGTCCAACTAAGGGAATCGGCTCTGTGTTTCATGTAAAAAAAAAATTGTTAGTTTCGTGATCTGTTTTGTGCACCTGATTGTGCTTTTATGTTCGAGAATCCTTGTGCGTACCTTTCTAGTGGTCATCCCCACATATCTGAGGCCACAGCGGCAAGTAATGATGTAGACCACCCTCTCGCTGTTGCAGTTAGTGTATTCTGTTAGGACCCAAGGTCTGGAGGTGCCCATATCTATGCTTTTGGTTACTTGTGTTTGTGCGCAGGCAGCACAGGACCCGCAAGGGTAGTGGCCCTGGACCTTGGGTAAATTCCAGAGGGTGTTGGGTCTGGGTGTATTTGGGACCAGGGGTCTTGTATGGATGAGAGTGTGTTTCAAATTTCGACCCCTTTTAAAGGCAAACAGTGGTTTCTCCAAGGTGAGCTGCCATTTTTTCAAGATATTCCAATTGTGTAGTATGGACTTTTTTACTACATTGGATAGTGTGCTAAAGGTGTTGACACACACCAGTTTGGATGGGGATTGTTTGGCACAAGGCTGTTCTAGTAATGCTTCTCTGGTATTGTTCAAAGCCCGTTTGGACAATTTTCCAATGAGGCTGGGTGGATAGTGTCTGTCTTGGAGGTTACTCTGTACTTGGGCAGCATGCTTGTTGCACTTGTCTATGCTGGAACAGTTACGTCGTAATCGCAAGAACTGCCCGTATGGCAGGATTGTCCCGCAACGATTTAGGATGGTAGCTCTCATATTGGAGTAGGACGTTGGGGGCCATGGGTTTCTGATAGAGTTCTGTTTCCAAAGTTCCACCGGCTGGGTAGATCGAAATATCAAGGAAAGCCAATTTCTCCTTGCTATATTCGCATGTGAAGCGCAGATGGTTGTTTCTACTGTCCAGCCATTCTTGGAAGCGTTGAACAGTTAAGTCGTCTCCTCTCCAAATGATGAGGATATCGTCTATGTACCTCTTCCATAGGATTATGTGGGTGCGTAACGGATTATCACTCCCAAGGACAACACCTTCCTCGAACATGTGCATGTACAAGTTCGCTAGGCTCGGCACGAAGGTGCTGCCCATGGAAGTGCCTGAGATTGGTAGATACAGATGTATTTCGAATTGAAAGAAGTTTTCTGTCATTGCCAATTTTGCGCACTTCATGATGAAAGGGATTGGTGTGATGGTTTCTGGTGGCTGTTGTGTCAGAAGGCGTTCAACTGTATCCAGGGTTTGGTCCTGCGGTATGCAGGTGTATAGTGCCTCCACATCAAACGATACCAGATAGTCAGTATGAGGATCAAAGTCCATGCCATTCAACAAGATACGTAGGCATTTTGATCACCAATGGTCTTAAGAAAACATCCACGAACTGTGATAAAGGTTCCAGGGCAGAACCGATTCCGGAGATGATTGGTCTGCCTGGAGGTGGTCTATGTGGTTTGTGTATTTGGGGTAATACGTAAAAGTAATAGGTTTTTTGGTGCAGAGAAAGTCAGCTTCTTTTGCCGTGATCCAGTCATTTTCGTGGGCCTCCTTGGTCATGAGTGAAATGATCTCAGTGATTCGTTCGGTTGGATCTTTTTCCAGGCGCCGGTAAGAGGAATTGTTGCTGAGTTGTCGAAGACATTCTGCTCTGTAGGTATCAGTGTCCATTATTACTGTTGCCCTGCCTTTATCGACAGCTTTGATGGTGATGGTCTTGTCTGATTGTAATGCAAGAAGTGCTTGTTGTTCATTTTTTGGAATGTTATTGTATGTCTTTGGTGGCGAAGCTAGACCAGTCGAGAGATCTTTCAGAACTGCTTTTTCGAAAGTGGCTACCTCCGCTGGAACTGAGCCGATCGGTGGATTGAACGTGGACTTAGGTCGTAAATTTGTATTAGTTTCCTCATTGCCCGCAGAGAGTGTGTCCTTCTCTGCAAAGAAAAAATGTAGGTGCACTTTTCTGAAAAATTGATGTACCTCTTGATGCATTATAAAGAGGTGATCGCTGTTGGTTGGGATGAAATCTAAATCACGTTCGAGTACTGAAGTTTCTTCGGACGTTAGTTCTCGTTGACTCAGATTGACTATCAGACTGGGTCGCTGCTCGGGCCCGCCTGTTGCTCCGTCTTTGTCATGCTCCGCGTTTTCCATTGGGCGACAGGGGAGCTACAGTGTACCTGTTGTTGGGATTGTCGGTGGCCCCTCCAGCTGCGGCCTTGCCCTAAAAAAGGCTGCCCGTAACCTAATGGTGGCTGTTGTTGGAAATTCGTCATCGGGCCTGGTTGGCCTTGTCCATAGAAGAGGATGGGAGGAAAACTCCAGGGGTTCGGGGTCACCACTGGTTATTCTGTGCTCCTCCTCCTGGTGGATACTCTATCTATCCACAGATTCCTCATCGGCACACCCACCGCCCTGTTCTGTGAACTAGGATCTTTTCCTTCTAAGAAGGTTGCAAGTCTAGAGAGCTACACCTGCAGAGCGCTAACAAAGGTACGTAACTTGTTCTTTGAACTATGACAGTTAAACATAATTGTAAGAAGTTGGTCGAGAGAGAATTGGTCTTAATTATGACGAAATCTATGGTGTTCACTTAAAAAAGGCCACAAAAGCAACAATTGATGAAATCAGAACTAGAGATGGTTTAGGGCAAGAGAAATCTTTTGAATGTGAATTTTTTTCCTGTGGCAGCTGAAATATTGGTGGGCCACCACAGAGGGATAATGGGAAGAGCTGTCTCCAGGGACCCAGCCATCTACGTGAATCCAGACCATCTCAGTAAACTGCACACACCGCCAAGATTTTTTAGGAGCTCCTCCACAGTGTATAACTTTAAATATGTCCGAATTACACAGAGAGAGACTTTGTATTTCAGAAAAGTGTTATGTTTGTCATAAAAGACTAACTGCTGGATCTGACTCCATTGTATCAACAATCCTTGCATCTAACATGAAGGGGTTCCATGCCTTCCTTGGTGTTTGACAGTGGGGTACGAACAATCCTTGCATCTAACATGAAGGGGTTCCATGCCTCCTCCGGTGCATGACTGAGGGTCTCAGCAATCCTGGCATCTAACATGAAGAGGTTTCATGCCTTCCCTGGTGCCTCACACCTGAGTCTGACACTGGAGTCTCTCAATCCGTGCATCTGCCATGAAAGGGTTATGTGCCTCCTCTGGAATCTGACACCTGGGTCACAACAATCCTGGCATCTAACACGAAGGGGTTCCATGCCTTTGCTGGTGCTTTACATCTATGTCTGACACTGGGGTCTCGCAATCCTTACATCTGACATGAAGAGGTTCCATGCCTCCTCTAGTGTCTGACACCAGGGTATCAACAATCCTGGCATATGACATGAAGGGGTTCCATGCTTTCCCTTGTGCCTCACACTTGTGTCTGACACTGGGGGTTTTCAATTCTCACATCTAACACAAAGAGGTTCCGTGCCTTCTCTGGTACAAGACTCTGAGGGCTCAACAATCCTTGCATCTGACTTGAAAGGGTTCCAAGCCTTCACTGGTGTCTGACACTGGGGTCTCAACAATCATGGCACCTAACATGAAGAGGTTCCATGCCTTCCCTGGTTCCCCACACCTGCGTCTGACACTGCAGTCTCTCAATTCTTGCTTCTGACATGAAGGGGTTCCATGCCTCCTCTGGTGTCTGACACTGGGGTCACAACAATCCTGGCATCTAACATGAAGAGGTTTCATGCCTCTCCTGGTGCCTCACACCTGTGTCTGACACTGGGGTTTCTCAATCCTGGCATCTAACATGAAGGGGTGCCATACCCACCTTGGTGCCTGACTCTGGGGTCTCAGCAATCCTTGCATCTGACATAAAAGGTTGTCCATGCCTTCCCTGGTATTTAACACAGGGCTCTCAGCAATCCTGCATCTGACACGTAGGGGTTCCATGCTTTTCTGGTGCCTCACACCTGTGTCTGACACTGGGGTTTCTCAATCCTTACATCTGATATGAAGGGGTTCCATGCCCACCTTGGTGCCTGAATCTGGGGCCTCAACAATCATTGCATCTGACATAAAATGGCGTCCATACCTTCCCTGGTATTTAACACAGGGCTCTCAGCAATCCTGCATCTGACATGTAGGGGTTCAATGCTTTTCCTGGTGCCTCACAACTGTGTCTGACACTGGGGTCTCTCAGTCCTTACATCTGATATGAAGGGGTTCCAGGCATCCGCTGGTGTCTGGCAGCAGGGTCCTAAGAATCTTTGCATCTGACATGAAGGGGTTCCATGCCTTCTATAGTGTATGACACCGGGGTCTTAAGAATCCTTGCATCTGATATGAAAGGGTTTCATGCCTCCTCTGGTGTCTGACACTAGAGTCCTAAGAATTCTTGCATCTGACATGAAGGGGTTTCTGCCTCCTCTGGTGTCTGATACAGGGGTCTCAATAATCCAGCATCTAAGATAGAGGCTTCATGCCTCCTTTGGTGTCTGACACCGGGGTCTCAACAATCACAGAATCTAACATGAAGGGGTTCCATGCCTCCCCTGGTGCCTCACGCCTGTATCTGACAATGGGGTTTCTCAATTCTTGCTTTCACACAAAGAGGTTCCATGCCTTCTCTGGTACCAGACTCTTGTGTCTCAATAATCCTTGCATCTGGCATGAAAGGGTTCCTGCTTCCTCTGGTGTCTGACACCAGGGTCTGAACAAGCCTGCATCTAACATGTATGGGTTCCATGCTTTTCCTGGTGCCTCACACTGTGTCTGACACTGGGGTTTCTCAATCCTTACATCTGATATGAAGGGGTTCCATGCCCACCTTGGTGCCTGAATCTGGGGCCTCAACAATCATTGCATCTGACATAAAATGGCGTCCATACCTTCCCTGGTATTTAACACAGGGCTGCATCTGACATGTAGGGGTTCAATGCTTTTCCTGGTGCCTCACAACTGTGTCTGACACTGGGGTCTCTCGGTCCTTACAACTGATATGAAGGGGTTCCAGGCCTCCGCTGGTGTCTGCCAGCAGGGTCCTAAGACTCCTTGCATCTGACATGAAGGGGTTCCATGCCTTCTATAGTGTATGACACCGGGGTCCTAAGAATCCTTGCATCTGACATGAAGGGGTTCCATGCCTTCTTTAGTGTATGACACCGGGGTCCTAAGAATCCTTGCATCTGACATAAAGGGGTTCCATGCCTCCTCTGGTGACTGACACTAGAGTTCTAAAAATCCTTGCATCTGACATGAAGGGTTTTTTGCCTCCTCTGGTGTCTGACACAGGGGTCTCAATAAACCAGTATCTAAGATAGAGGTTCCATGCCTCCTCTGGTGTCTGACACTGGGGTCTCAACAATCCCAGATCTAACATGAAGGGGTTCCATGCCTTCCCTGGTGCCTCACACCTGTGTCTGACACTGGGGTTTCTCAATTCTTGCATATAACACAAAGAGGTTCCATGACGGGGAGAGTAGGTGGCATAACAGCTAGGGAGGTTGACCCCGAATCTGGGGTGCTGGGTTTGAGTCTCAGCAATGACGCTGAACATCCTGTGATTCTGGGCAAATTGCTTAATCTCCTCATGCATAACAAAAATGAATGTGTCCTCATATAATGCAACTGGTGCTATGTAAAGCACTCCGATACCCGATTCGGATCAAGTTCGCGCTATATAAAACTCTGTAAAATAAAATAAATTTAAAAAACGCCTTCTCTGGTACCAGACTCTTGTGTCTCAATAAGGATAAGTTACTTACCTGTAATTCTAGTTCTCTTCCAAGGGTATACTCATCAAAGTCATAAGCACTGAATTATCCCCACCCACGTGTGGGACCCCGGAGCATATACAAAAATACATATATATGTGTATGTTTCGGTAAAAAAGTACAGAGTACCTCCAAACATAGACATATACTTGTATATATAAATAAAAACATGCAGCCTAATATACTTCAAATAGGCAAATATGCCAAAATTACATGGGTTTTTCAGAAAGAGAAAATAATCTCCCACATAAACACTGCAACAGAGAACATACACTGTAATAGTGTTCCAACACAGCTCTTTATTTTCAGAGAAAAAGGCAAGTGATAGCAGGCAATTAGCTCATAGCCTGCATAGAAGAAAAAACATCACAGTTCCAAAAAACTGGCACCATGCCTTTAAGGATCCCAAGAACCTGGACACCGTGCCTTTAAGACCTCCAGGAGCCCCCTGCTCCCACCATGCACCACAGGTGACAGTTAGGTCAGTTCTTTTTTACGGAGTACAAACATAAACGAACCATGGCACAAGGTGCAGAAACAATACTATACTGTCAATACTCGTCCGGGGAGGTGCGAGGGTTGCTTATGACTTTGATGAGTAAACCCCTGGAAGAGAACTAGGATTACAGGTAAGTAACCTATCCTTCTCTTCATGGGGATACTCATCAACAGTCATAAGCACTGAATAGAATAGCAAGCCCATAACCACTTTACCGCGGACGAGCAACAGTATAAATACAGCACAAATAACATTTTAAGAATGACTAAATAAATTTCTTAACGAGGCTTGCCCAAACTGGGCATTTGCCTGTGTGTCAGAGTCTAAACAGTAATGGCGAGTGAAAGTGTGCACTGATCGCCATGTGGCTGCTTTACAAATCTCAGCAATAGGTACATTCCTAAGGAGAGCTGTGGTTGATGCTTTCCCCCTGGTGAAATGGGCCTTTGGTTTTACCGGGAGGGCTCTGTTAGCTAGTTGATAGAACAACAATATACAGGACACAATCCCCCTAGAGATAGACCTTTTGGAAGCTGCAGAACCTGTGTTTATGGAACTAGAATTTATAAACAGACGATCTCACTTTCTCAGAGTCTTTGTTTTGTCTAACTAAAACTTCAAAACCCTCTTGAGGTCCAGAGAATGAAGGGACCTTTCCGGAGGATTTGAAGGCTTCGAAAAGAATGTGGGAGTTTGATTGTCTGATTAATATGAAAATCCGAGACCACTTTAGGTAAGAAACTCGGATGTGTTCTTAAAACCACTCTGTTTGCATGAAAGACAATGTAGGGCTCTTTACAACACAACGCCTGGATCTCACTCACTCTGCGAGCCGAGGTGCTAGCCCCTAGAAAAGTGGCCTTCCATGTCAAATGTTGTAAAAAAGCTCTGTGAATAGGCTCAAAGGGAGCATCCATCAGTTTTGCTAGAACAATGTTGAGCTCCCAAGGTGGAGAAGGAGCCCTGATTGGTGGCTAAACCTTTCTGAATCCCTCAAGAAAATCTTTGACCACAGGAATTTTGAAAAAGGAATCCTGAGTTGGGCCTTTCTGTTTGCTGTGATAGCTGCAAGATGGACTTTATTCGAGGAAAGTTGAAGACCAGATTTGGCCAAATGCAGTAAATACGGTAAAATCACCTGTTCCTGACCATGTCCATTGTTCATGCACCATAAGTAAAAACGCTTCCACTTGAAAGTGTAGGATTTTCTGGTGGAAGGTCTCTTGGCTTCTTTTAGAATGTTCACATGTTCCGAAGTCAAGTCTAGTTGTCCATATTAGAGAACTTCAGGAGTCATGCCGTCAATCGTAGGGATGAGAGATTGGGGTGAAACACCTTCCCTCTGTTCTTGGATAGTAAGTCTGGATGGCATGGTAACCTTCTGTGTGGAACTTCCGATAGCTGAAGAAGATCCGGGTACCACCACTGACGAGGCCATTCCGGGCCTATCAGAATCATTCTGGTGTTGGACGTGTACAACTTGCTGACCACTGTAGGAATCAACGGAATTGGTGGAAAGGCGTACAGTAATTTCTGAGAACATTTAAACAAAAGGGCATTCCCCCGAGAGCCTGGTTGGTGAAACCTGGATGCGAAGAGGGGGCATTTTGCATTTACCGCGTCTGCAAACAGGTCGATGTCTGGTACTCCCCAATTTTGAAAAATGTTTTGAGTGACCAGTCATGAGCTTCGACAAAGTCCCTGCTTAGGGCGTATGCCTGGACGTTGAGAGTTCCCGGGAGATGAATCGCAACAATGGTTAAATCTCTTGCGAGAAGCCATTTCCAGATGGTCTGAGACTCTAGAGAGAGAGGTCTCGATCGGGTACCACCCTGCTTATTCAAATAATGCATAGTCGTGGTATTGTCCATTTGAATCAGAAGGGAACGAGACTGGAACGAGGGGTACAGTGATTTGTGAGCTAGGTGTACGGCCCTCAGCTCTAGGAGGTTGATATGATAACCTTGTTCTGTCTCCGACCAGAGACCTTGAACTTGGAGAGGACCCATGTGAGCACCCCATCCTTGGAGTGAAGCATCTGTGACTATCATCTGGGTTGGAGGGTCCAGGTGAAAAGGAACTCCCTTTATTAGAAGGGATCGCTTCATCCACCATCTGATGGAATCCTTAGCTGATTGGGGAAGAAGCACATGGTTCTCTCCAGCGCCCCGATATCTGTATCCACTGGTCCTCCAGAGATTGTTGCAGAGGACGCATGTTTAACCTGGCGTTTGGTACGATGAAGATGCATGATGTCATTGATCCCAGCAGTGATGACACCTGCCTGACTGTGGGACGTTGCGTGTGAAGAAGATTGAGACATTTCTCGCGGATTGAGAATAACCTCTCCTCCGAAGGACACTCGCTTACCTTTGTGCTATCCAGGGAGGCACCCAGGTAGTGAATTCCCTGTGTTGGGTTGAAGATCGATTTTTTGTAGTTGACATGAAGACCCAACCTGTACAGTAGTTGAAGACAGTATGGAAGATGACTCTGAAACAGAGCAGGTGACGAGCTCTTCAGGATCCAGTCGTCCAGGTAAGGATATATGAATATACTTTGCTTGCGAAGAAAAGCTGCCACCACTGCCATGCATTTCGAAAACGTTCGGGGAGCTGATTTAAGCCCGAACGGGAGAACCTTGAATTTGAAATACTGGAATGACACTTGAAACCGTATACATTTGCGATGCTTCTTGGAAACTGAAGCATGGAATTATGCGTCCTGTAGATCTATAGAACATATCCAGTCTCCTTGATGAAGTTGAGGGAAGATTTGGTGCAGCGCCAACATCCGAAACATTTCTTTGCGGATGAATTTGTTTAACAGTCTCAAGTCGAGTATTGGTCTGTATTTTCTGGTAGGACCTCTTTTCTGCACCAGAATATAACGAGAATAAATCCCTTGCTTTCTTTGAGGAACAGGGACTGTTTCTATGGCTTCTTTTTGTAGAAAAATGTTCACCTCCGATTGCAACAAGTGGTGGTCTTAGAGAATCTTTTCTCGCAGAGTAATTGAAGAAGGTGGGGATTTGAATCTGAGTAAATAGCCATTGTGCACAATATTCAGAACCCACTAGTCCTTTGTTAGTTTCTTCCACTCCTCCAGATGTAACATAACACTTCCCCCTACTGGAGTAGTTAACTGGGATGGAGGAAGCCACCCCTCATTGCTTTGCTGGTTGTTTAGGCACAGTCGTCTGCTGTCTTGTAGTTCCTCTTCCTCGTCCAAGCATTCTCTGATGGTAGTGAGACCTGGATTGATTTTGATTTTGCGTGGTCCAGTGAAGGGTTTGAACCCTCTGCTGGAAGGAACGTGGGCCATAGGGACGGAACCTTCGACGAAATTCTTTAGGCTTCTCCAAGCCAACAGCTTTTAGAATGTCCAATTATGTTTTCATTTTGGACATCTCATCGTCCGCATGGAAACCGAATAGTGAAGAACCTTTGAAGGGAAGGTTTACGATCTTTCTCTGTGCATCCGGTTTCAACCCTGTGAGATGAAGCCAGGCTGAGCGCCTCGAGCAAATACCGTAGGAATAGCCATGGGCAGCCAAATCTGATGTGTTTGCAGCTGCACTGATAACTTGGTTTGCTACCAAGCCGCCTTCCTGTAGGATGTCTTGGAAATCCTGTTGATCCTCTTTCGGTCGCTTTTCTATGAATCTTGCCAAAGAGTCCCAGAGTGATCTATCATACCGACCCAGCAGGGCGGAAACACTAGACACCTTCATCACTGATGCAGACGTGTTCCACATTCTTCTACCTAATGAGTCCATATTCTTACTGTCCTTCTCCGGACGGACATTGGAGGAGGATGTAGCCGAATGTGCCTTTCTGGCTTGCCACTATGACTGAGTCTGGAGGTGGGTCCGCAAGAAGAAAAAATTGATCCTGAGCTGAAGCCTTATATTTTTTAGAAATACGCGTGGGGCTGCGTGGTGGTAACTACTACAGGGCGTTGTACTCGCGGTCCCTAGACTCGTCCCTCACGGGGCCCACTGGTGTGGCAGTGCGTGTGTGGAAGATAGCAACTGACTCGCTGGGCTGGAAGGGTAGGCTCACCCTCGCTACCCCGCTGTTTGAATCGGAGATGCTGGGAAGGCTTTGGCACACAAAAGGTTTTGATAAATGGGACCTGATCGGCATCTCCAGGGTGGGAGATGTGCTGAATAAGGGGAAGGTAAAGTCCTTTGAAGAGTTGCAGATGGAGTATGAGCTGGGGCCTTCCGAGTGTTTCAGATATATTCAGGTGCGTCACGCCCTCCGATCAGTCCTCGTAGAGGGTGAGAAGGTGCCTGAGTCCTCTCCTTTGGAGGACCGGGTCCTTGATGGCCATATGCCCGAAAGCACGATCTCGCTCATCTATAAGAAACTGATCAACGTCCGGGCGGATATGCTTCTGGGGCTGAGGGACCAGTGGACTAGGGATGGCCTCGAGTTGGATGATGAGGATTGGCAGTCTGCTGTTTCCTCTCCTAAGGAGGTTGCGATCCCGTCGCGTCTGAGGCTGGTGCAGCTTAAAATACTGCATCGAGTGTATGTGACGGGGCCAAGGCTGGTTCACATGGGATTCTCGGAGGACGGCCTATGTAGGAGGGGATGTGGTATGGTGGGCACTTTCCTGCATATCATTTGGTGTCATTACGGAATTCTGGAGGAGAGTCCATGCAGTGATGGGGGAGGTGACGGGCGTTGCTATGCAGCCGGAAGCGCGGTGTTGCCTCCTGAATGTCTGGGGGCCCACTGACCACGATGCGGCACAGACCCAATGGGTGACTCTGGGCAACATGGTCGCTAAGAGAGATATCGCGCGACTGTGGGGCTCCGCGGGGCCCCCCACATTGACCGCGTGGAAAGAAAATATGGACTGGAGTATGCTAAGGGAGAAGACGGTATATTGCGCTAGAGGCCGCCCCCGGAAGTGGCACGCCATCTGGGGGCGGTGGAATCAATACAGGGGGGGAATATGTGTTGCCCCGGATCTGGATCCTCCCGAGGAACAGCTTTCCTCCTGACCTTCTTTCCAGCTCAGTATGGTTAATGGACCCTTTTTGGCCTCTGCTCTCCCCCCTTCTTCCTCTTTACACTGTACTGTAACTGGTAGATGAGTGGGGTCCGGCCTCCCCTGGGGGGCTTTCACCATGGGCTTTCACTGTTCTTGCCTTGCTGGGGTTTGTTGTGTGTTTTGTGTTTACTTAAAATTGAACCTTTGCACTTCTGGGGACGCATCTCTGTTTCTATATATCGATGCTGCCGAACCTCCGGGTTGTCGGCTGAATAGCTGTGTCCTCACTTTTGAAAGTAAAGGTTTTAAAAAAAAAAAAAAAAAAAAAAAAAAAGAAATACGCGTGGGAGCTGAGCCCACCATGGCTGGAGTCAGGAAGGTCTGCATTGCTGGCTCTAGCAGACCTGGGACCAAAGGAAGCAGAGGCCTTGCCGATGACCTATGGTGAAGAGTCTCAAATATGACGGAAGTCGAAACTGGTGGTGCAGACATATTGATATTTAGCTTGCTGGCAACCCTGCAGAGAACCTCATTGAAAGTTCCGATATCATCAATCGGGGAAACCCTGGATGTTGGTGTCGTAGATAAAGTCGGTGAATAATCCCTAATGGACGATCTGGTAGACGTGGTAGATGATGGTGACCTCCATCTCCTTTTAGGTGTAGGAGAATGGCGAGATCTTGAGCGCCCTCTTGATTGTGAACGCCGTGCTGATAGGGACCTAGATCTTCTCGGAGACCTGTGTGGAGAGGGCCTCAAGGAAGCAGTAGGAGGAGGTCCCACAGAGACTCTGGATGGAGAGAGAGTTCTGGAGAATTCCAAGCCCAGACCTCTGGGTGGAACCTTCCAATGTCGTATGCTTTCTAGCCATCTTGGAGAAAGATTAATAGGAGGAGTCTTTCTCTAGGAGCCGGAGATCCCTCCGGTGTAACCTCAATAATGTTAATGGAAGGCGAAGATGACCCTTCCCTCGACGTCGAACGTATAGTTCTCGACGTTGACCTTGACTTTTCTGGTACGTCTCCTGAAGGAATGGTGAGGTCTTTCTCCCTTGACGTCGAGCGATGTCTTGACGACAACACAGAATGGGCCACCATTGAGGTCGACCGCTGCTGTGGAGACACACTTGAGGATTCGTGTCTATGTGGTGATGCCCTCAACTTCGGTCTCTTCGACGTCGAACGTGAAGGAGATCTTGACTTCGGCCATCTGTAAGATTGGCAACTTCCTTGGCAGCGATCGTGCCCTTGACGTCGACCGTCTGTGGGTCCGTGAGGGTATCCTCGTCATCGATCCTCTTGATGCCGACCTTCGCGAAGGAGGCGGCGATTTCGATGCCGACTAGCGTCTTGACGTCGACGGTTGCTTCGATATCGACTTAGATCTTTCGTGTCCAACATACTTCGAGCCCGAAGTAGTGTGCCTCGATGCCGACTTACATATCGTCGACGGAGGTTCTCGTCGTTTCGACGGCGATTTGTCCCTTGACGTCGTTGAGTGTCTTACTTGTCTTTCTGACGTCGATTTCGACACCGACGGCCGATCTGGACAGGAAGGACATTTATTTATTTATTAATATATATATTGATATTATTATTATTATTATTATTATTTATTAAGTAAAGCATTTCTGGCAAAAAAAAAATTGTTAAATAGTCAGAAAAAGACTGAAAAGGAATACCAGCAGCACAAAATGTCAAATAATGTTGAAAGAAACCAATTTCTGACTAGAAATAGCAAAAAACTTACGAGCTCAAGCTCCAGGATCCTCACAGAAGGAGCCGACAAAAAGAACTGACCTAACTGTCACCTGTGGTGCATGATGGGAGCAGGGGGCTCCTGGAGGGGGCTCCGTGTCCATGTTCTTGGAATCCTTAAAGGCAGGGTGCCAGCTTTTTGGTACTGTGATATTTTTTCTTCTATGCAGCCTGTAGGAAGGTGGAATCTGACTGCATGGTTATCCCCCACTTTTTTTCCTGGTGTTTTGCTGGTTTTTGACTAGTCTGACTAGGATCCTGCTAATCAGGACCCCAGTTTATCTGCTTTCTCCCTAAATTGGTTGTGCATGTACTTTAGGTACACTCCAGATTGGATACTGGGGTACCCTTATCAGTCCCTAGTATATGGTACACCATGTACCCAGGGCATAGGTACCCCAGTGGCCAACCAGGGGCTGCAGCATGTATTATGCCACCCCTGAGAGACTATTCAAACTGACACCACAGATCTGCTACTGCAGCCTGTGTAAGGTGGTGCATGCATCCCTTACTTAGATATGGGTTCACTATATTTATTCTAATTCACTTCACATATAAACCTATCAGTCACCCCTATGGCAGACCTTATCATTCCTGAAGGCAGGGTGCTGGGTTTTATGTGAGAGGGTGCACCTGCATGAGCAGAGCCCCTCTGTAGCCTTCGGAACCTATTTTCCGGGGTTGTCTGTGATGCAGCCAAACATATATATTTAAGTGCATTATAACCTCGTCGTAAATACCAACTTTAAAACGGCTGCTTAGAAACATGTCGTGTTTGGTGTCAAACGCCTTGGAATCATACCTCCACACCAGTAACTGGTGTGAGAGGTATGATTCCTCCCTTCTAGAAACACTACTGTGGGTCACCAGGCTACCCGGTACCAGCTTTCTCGACCTGAGCATCACAAAATGGATGCTGTCAGCTACAGAAATGAGTCTGCCCTCCTGCTGCTGAGCCAAGCTCGAGCAGGGGAAGGCTTCCCAATAGGTTTCCTGTCACAGGGAGGTGTGACCACCCCCCAGACAGGTTTTAGTGTATTGGGGCTGGGTGGGTGCACTCTGAGAGTGTTTGAAGTCTGCACTGGGGGCACATTTGGTGTCCTTGTGCATAGTCTAGTTCAAACCGGTGCTCCTGCTCTGGCGCGAAACTGGACAAATGACATGGGTGCAGCCACCCCTCTGTCCTGACCCTTTCATAGGTGGGTCCCCAGAGTTTGTCCCACCTCTTCCTTGTGTATAAAGTAGGAACCCTGACAACTCTGCTACAGAAACCAAGTACTTCGACGATCTACACTACGCTGGATGACTGAAGAATCTTCCTAGGAGTAAAGGAGTTACCCCCCTGCAGCAGCAGGCACCTAAATGCATCTGACCAGTTTGCATTACCCGATCTCCTGAGGACTACGAAGATTTCTGCAAAACAGGAGGTGGGTTCCCGAGGTCTCTGAGGTCGATCTGCTCTCTCAGCAATTCTGAGACAAGAATCCCTCGTGGGGACTGTGCAACCCGAACCCCTGTGCAGCCTGTACTTTTGCAGCAGCATATGCTTTTCGGCGATCCCTGAGGCTGTGCTTTGGGCTACTTGTAGTCCTGACCCCGAGCAGTAAGTCCACTGAAGATTTCCGGCCTACACTCCACGAGTGTTCCGTGGGCTGGTATTTCGTGATTCAGCTCGAGGTCCCTTCGCGATCCCTGGTCCGTTGGCCTGTGGGTCCCTGTGAAGGTAACTTTGACTTTCTTTGGGCTTCCCTGGTTGCTCCAGATGTGCCCTGACTCTCCATTGCTTGAAAAGTCCCCAGGACCTTGCAGGTCCTCACAGAAGCTTATTTCCTCTGCCCGCGTGGGTTGCAGTTGCAAAGGCTTGTTGGTGTTCAATCCGGACACTGACCCCCCAGCACTCGACACCCTTCGTCGGACAGCTCGCCTCCGGATTTTGGTCATCGTCGGTGTCTCCTGGTCCCAGTGGCTGCAAAGTCAAGCATCGCATCTTCTCACCTGAAGCACCCGACATCGGTGGGCATTCGTCTATCGTGCCCCTGGTCACTCTGAAGTGACCCAGACTCTGTCCCCTCTGCTTTCAGGTTCTTCTCATCTCGGATCCAGGCTTGAATTCCACCACACACTTTTCAACTTCCCGGCAGCAGCACTTTTTCGCATCACGCCATTGAAAACGATAAAGGTTTCCGACACCACTTGACCCCTATGCACCCGGCTTCTCTGGGATAGGTAACATGGGTATCTTGGTACTCTCAAGGGTGCTGGCCTTAGAATCTTCTATGTTCCAAGGGGTTTGCTTAAAGTCCTCTCCGAAGTGTCCTTAAACTCTAAAATTCCAACCGTGACTTTCCCATAGAGTTGTACGGAGCTTGCGAATGCGTTCACACACTGCACCCGTCCTCCGTGGGTCCCCTGTGTCACTACTTTGGGTGGTTCCTTGGGGCCCCAGCAATTCTACGTGCTCTAGGCACTGTGTCTAGTTAAGTCGTGGTTATTAAACCACTTTCTGAGTAAATGGTTCAGTCTCCCCCTGGAGCCCGCTGTGTATTGTGCTATTTACTGTCATTCTAGTGATTTAATATTGTGTGCTTTGTGCTCTAATTTCATAAAGAGGTTAGTAGAGAGTGTTTACTAATAAATACATATATTTTATATATCTCTTGTGTGGTTCTCCTTTCATTTGGTCAATCAGGAGGTTCTGATCTGGTAAAACAACCTTCTTTACATTCCTTCGAGACTTAGCTTGAAGGCTGCTCTCCATAGCTACCACTAGGATAGCTTTCAATAAAGGTTGTCTTTAACCTAATCATCAATAAGGGTTGTTTGGACTGGTGCAAGGTGCCCACTATAATTAGTGGACAGCATATACCAGGCCAACTTCTCACACAGCCTATGAGCTAATTGACTGCTATTACTTGCCTTTTTTCTCAAACAAACTGAGTTAGAACACTATTACAGTGTATGTTCTCTCTTGCACTGTTTATATGGGAGATTATTTTCCCTTTCTGAAAAACCAATGCAATTTTGGCATATTAGTCTATTTGAAGTATATTAGGCTGCATGTTTTTATTTATGTATACATGTATATGTCTATGTTTGGAGGTACTCATATATATGTATTTTTGTATATGCTCCGGGATCCTGCTCGTGGGTGGGGATAATTCAGTGCCTATGACTATTGATGAGTATCCCCTGGAAGAGAATCCTTGCATCTGACATGAAAGGGTTCTTGCCTCCTCTGGTGTCTGACACCAGGGTCTAAACAATCCTGCATCTAACATGTAGGGGTTCCATGCTTTTCCTGGTGCCTCACACTTGTGTCTGACTCTGGGGTACCTCAATCCTTGCATCTGACATGAACAATCCTGGGGTCTAACATGAAAGGGTTCCATGCCTTCCCTGGTGACTCACACCTGTGTCTGAAACTGGGTTCCCTCAATCAGGTGCCTGACTCTGGGGTCTCGACAATCCGTGATCTGTCATGAAAAGGCTTCTATGCCTTCCCAGGTGTCTGATACCGGGGTCTCAGTAATCCTTCATCTAACATGAAGGGGTTTCATGCCTTCCCTGGTGCCTCACACCTGTGTCTGATATTGGAGTCTCAAAATCCCTGCATCTGACACGAAGGGGTTCCATGCGTCTGCTGTTGTCTGACACCAAGGACCCAACAATCCTTCAATCTGACATGAAGGGGTTCCATTCCTCCTCTGGTGTCTGACACCACAGTCTCAACAATCCTAGTATCTAACATGCCTCAAACCTGTGTCTGACACTGGGGTCTCTCAATCCTTGCATCTGACATGAAAGGGTTTCATGCCTTCTCTGGTGTAAGGTTCCAACAAGCCTTACATCTAGTATGAAGGGGTTTCATGACTTCACTGGTGTCCGACAACAGGGTCCTAACAATCCTGGCATCTAACATGAAGGTGTACCATACCTTCTCTAGTGTCTGACACTAAAGTCCTAAGAATCCTTGCATCTGACATGAAAGTGTTCCTGCCTCTGATGATGTCTGACACCGGGGACTGAACAATCCTGGCATCTGATATGAAGGGGTTCCAAGCCTTCCCTGGTGACTCATAACTGTGTCTGATAATATAGTCTCTAAATCCCTGCATCTGGCATGGATGGGTTCCATGCGTCCAGGGGTGTCTGACACTGGGGTCTCAACAATCCTGGCATATAACATAAAGGTGTTCCATGCCTCTTCTGGTGTCATACACCAGGGTCGTAACAATCCTAGCATCTAACTAGAGAGGGTTCCATGTCTACTCTGATACCTGACTCTGGGGTCTCAACAATCCTTAGATCTGACATGAAAGGGTTCTATGGTGTCCCAGTGTCTGACACCGGGGTCTCACCAATCATGGCATCTAACACGAATATCTTCCATGCCTTCCCTGGTGTCTGACATCGGGTGTCAGCAATCCTGCATCGAACATGAAGGGTTTCTTTCCTTCTCTGGTGTCTGACTCTGGGATCTCACCAATCCTTGCATCTAACATTAAGGAGTTCCATGCTTCCTCTGGTGTCTGACACCAGGGTCCTAACAATCCTAGCATCTAATATGAAAGGGTTCCATGCCTTCCAAGGTGCCTGACACCGGGCTCTCAACAATCCTTGCATCCAACAGGAAGGGGTTCAATGCCTCCTCTGGTGTTTGACAGCTGGGTCTCAACAATCCTGAAATCTAGCATGAAGGGGTTCCAACTATTCCCTGGTGAAAGACACACCTATGTCTGATACTGGAGTTTCTAAATCCTTGCAGTTCCATGCCCACTCTAGTGCCTGACTCTGGGGTCTCAGCAATCCTTGCAAATATCACGAAAGGGCTTCCATCCCTTCCCTGGTGCCTCACACCTGTGTCTGACACCAGGGTATCTCAATTCTCACATCTAACACAAATAGGTTCCATGCTTTCTCTGGTACCAGACTCTGGGGTCTCAACAATCCTTGCATCTGACATGAAAGGGTTCCATGCCTTCCCTGGTGTCTGACACCGGGGTCTCAGCAATCCTGCACCTGACATGGAGGGGTTCCATGCCTCCTCTGGTGTCTGACACCAGGGTCTGAACAATCCAGCTTCTAACATGAAAGGTTTCTAGGCCTTCCCTGGTGCCTCACATCTGTGTCTGACAGTGGTGTCTCTCAATCATTGCTCCTGACATGAATGGGTTCCATGCCTTCTGTGTTGTCTGACAAAAGGTTATTAAGAATCCTTCCATCTGACATGAATGGGTTCCATGCCTTCTCTGTTGTCTGACAAAAGGTTATTAAGAATCCTTCCATCTGATATGAAGGGGTTCCATGCCTTCCCAGGTGTCTGACACTAAAGTACTAAGAATCCTTGCATCTGACATGAAAGGCTTCCTGCCTCCTATGATGTCTGACACCAGGGTCTGAACAATCCTGGAATCTGACATGAAGGGGTTCCAAGCCTTCTCTGGTGCCTCTTACCCGTTGGATCTCTAAATCCCTGCATCTAGCATGAAGGGGTTTCATGGGTCCACTGGAGTGTCTAAATCCCTGTATCTTACAAGAAGGGGTTACATGTGTTCCCTGGTGTCTGACACCGGGGTCTCAACACTCCTTGCATCTGATATGAAGGGGTTCCATGCCTCCTCTGGTGTCTGACACCACTCTCAACAATCCTAGCAACTAACATGACTCACACATGTGTCTGACACTGGGGTCTCTCAATCCTTACATCTTACATGAAGAGGTTCCATACCTGCTCTGGTGCCTCGTGCCTGACTCAGGGGCCCCAACAACCCTACATCTAGTATAAAGTGGTTCCATGCCTTCAATGGTGTCCGACAACAGGGTCCTAACAATCCCGGAATTTATCATGAACGGGTTTCATGCCTTCCCTAATGCTTCACACCTATGTCTGATACTAGTGTCTAAATCCCTGCAGTTGACATGAAGGGGTTCTATGTGTCCCCTAGTGTCTGACACCGGGGTCTCAGCAATCCTTGCATCTGACATGAAGGGGTTCCATGCCTTCTCTGGTGCCTGACTCAGGGGTCCCAACAATCCTTCCATCTAGTACAAAGGGATTCCATGCCTTCTATGGTGTCCAACACCAGGGTCCTAACAATCCTAGCATCTAACATGAAGGGTTCCATTCCTTCTATGGTGTCTGACTCTGGGATCTCACCAATCCTTGCATCTAAAATGAAGGGGGTCCATGCTTCCTCTGGTGTCTGACACCAGGGTCCTAACAATCCTGACATATAACATAAAGGGGTTCCAAGCCTCCTCCGGGGCCTGACTCAGGGGTTTGCAACCATCCTTCCGTTTAACAAGAAGAGCATCCATGCCTTCCCTGGTGTCTGACATCTCAGCAATCCTGTATCTAATATGAAGGGTTTTATTCCTTCTCAGGTGTCTGACCCTGGAATCTCACCAATCCTGCCTCCTCTGGTGTCTGACACCCGGGTCCTAACAAACCTGGCATCTAACATGAAAGGGTTCCATTTCTTCTCTAGTACCTGACTCTGGGGTATCAACAATCCTTACATCTCACTTGAAAGGGTTCTATGTTGTCCTTGGTGTCTGACACAGGGGACTGAACAATCCTGGCATCTGACATGAAGGGGTTCCATGCCTTCCCTGGTGCCTTACATCTGTGTCTAATACTGGGGTCTCTCAATCCTTGCATCTGACATGAAGGAGTTCCATGCCTCTTCTAGTGTCTGACACCAGGGTCCTAACAATCCTGGCAAATAACAAGAAAGGGTTCCATGTCTTCTCTGGTACCTGGCTCTGGAGTCTCAACAATCCTTCCATCTGACATGAAAGGGTTCCATGCCTCCTCTGGTGTCTGACCCCGCAGTCTCTACAATCCTAGCATCTTACATGAAGGGGTTCCATGCCTTCCCTGTTGCTTCACACCTGTGTCTGACACTGGGGTCTCTCAAGCATTGCATCTGACAGGAAGGGGTTCAGTACCTCCTCTGGTGTCTCACACTGGGGTCTCAACAATCCTTGCATCAAACAAGAAGGGGTTCCATGCCTTCCCTGGTGCCTCACACTTGTGTCGTATACTAGGGTCTCTCAATCCTTGCTTCTAACATGAATGGATGTCATGCCTTCTCTGGTGTCTGACACCAGGGTCTCAACAATCCTGGCATCTAAAATAAAGGGGTTCCATGCCATCTCTGGTGTAAAGTCCCAACAATCCTTACATCTAGTATAAAGGAGTTCCATGCCTTCACTGGTGTCTGACAACAGGGTCCTAACAATCCTGGCATCTAACATGAAGGGTTCCATTCCTTCTCTGATGTGTGACTCTGGGATCTCACCAATCCTTGCATCTAACATGAAGGGGTTCCATGGCTCCTCTGGTGTCTGACACCACTGTCCTAATAATCTGGGCATCGATTCTGAAAGGGTTACATGCCGTCTCTGGTGCCTTCCCCTCAGAACTCAAAAATCCTTGCATTTAACAAAAAGAGGTTCCAAGCCTCTTCTGGTGTCGGACTCCAGGGTATGATCAATCCTGGCATCTAACATGAAGGAGTTCCATGCCTCCTCGGATGCCTCACTCAGGGGTCTCAACAACCCTTCCGTCTAACAAGAAGGGCATCCATGCCTTCCCTGGTGTCTGACACCAGGGTCTCAGCAATCCTGCATCTAACATGAAGGGGGTTCCATGTCTTCTCTGGTACCAGACTCTGGGGTCTCAACAATCTTTACATTTGAAAGGGTTCTATGCTGTCCTTGGTGTCTGACATTGGGGCCTGAACAATCCTGGTATCTAACACAAAGGGCTTCTATGACTTCACTGGTGCCTTACATCTGTGTCTGACACTGGGGTCTCTCAATACCTGCATCTGACCTGAAAGAGTCTCATGCCTCCTCTAGTGTCTGACACTGGGGTCTCAACAATCCTGGCATATAACATGAAGGAGTTGCATGCTTTCCCTGGTGCCTCACACCTGTGTCTGGCACTGTTTTGTTTTTTCAATTCTCACATCTAACACAAAGAGGTTCCATACCTTCTTGGTACCAGACTCTGGGGTCTCAACAATCTTCGCATCCTATGTGAAAGGGTTCCAAGCCTTCCCTGGTTTCTGACACCAGGTCTGAACAATCCTGCATCTAACATGAAGGGGTTCAATGCCTCCTCTGGTGTCTGACACCAGGGTTCTAACAATCCTGGCATTTAACATGTAAGGGTTTCATGTCTTCTCTGGTACCTGACTCTGGGGTCTCAACAATCCATACATCTGACATGAAAGGGTTCTATGTTGTCCCTGACATGGCGTCTGAACAATCCTGGCATTCAGCATGAAAGGGTTCCATGTCTTCTCTGATACCTGACTCAGGGGTCTCAACAATCCTTACATCTGACATGAAAGGGTTCTATGGTGTCCCTGATGTCTGACACCGGGGTCTCAACAATCATGACATCTAACACAAAGGGCTTCCATGCCTTCCCTGGTGTCTGACATTGGAGTCTCGGCAATCCTTATATCTGACATGAAAGGGTTCTATGCTGTCCCTGACACGGGGTCTGAACAATCCTGGCATTTGGCATGAAAGGGTTCCATGTCTTCTCTGATACCTGACTCAGGGGTCTCAACAATCCTTACATCTGACATGAAAGGGTTCTATGGTGTCCCTGGTGTCTGACACCGGGGTCTCAACAATCATGACATCTAACACAAAGGGCTTCCATGCCTTCCCTGGTGTCTGACATTGGAGTCTCGGCAATCCTTGCATCTGACATGAAAGGTTTCTATGCTGTCCCTGGTGTCTGACACAGGGGTCTCAGCAGTCCTCGCATCTGACATGGAGTTCCATGCCTCCTCCAGTGTCTGTCACCAATCCTGCATCTAACATGAAAGTGTTCAATGCCTTCCCTGGAGGCTCACACCTATGTCTGACACTGGGTTCTCTCAGTCCTTGCATCTGGCATGAAGGGGTTCCATGCCTCCTCTGGTGTCTGATATCAGGGTCTAACCACTCCTTGCATCTACCATGAAGGGGGTTTCATGCCTCACACCTGTGTCTGGTTCTCTCAATCCTTGCATCGGACATGAAAGGATTCTAAGTCTGCCCTGACGCCTTACACCTGTGTCTGACACTGGGGTCTCTCAGTGGGCATATGACATTAAGGGGTTCCTGCCTTCTATGGTGTATGACACCTAGGTCCTAAGAGCCCTTGCATCTGACATTAAGGGGTTCCATGCATCATCTGGTGTCAGACATTAGGGTCCCAAGAATCCATGCATCTGACATGAAGGGGTTCCCGCCTTCCCTGGTGCCTTACACCTGTGTCTGACACTGGGGTCTGAACAATCCTTGCATCTAACACGAAGGGCTTCCGTGCCTTCCCTGGTGTCTCACATTGGGGTCTCAGCAATCCTTGCATCTAACATGAAGGGGTCCCATGCCCCCTCTAGTGTCTGACACTGGGGTCTCAACAATCCTAGCATCTAACATGAAGGGGTTCCATGCCTCCCCTGTTGCTTCAAACCTGTGTCTTACCCTGGGGTCTCTCAATCATTGCAGCTGACAGGCAGGGCTACATTCTCTCCTCTGGTGTCTCACACTGGGGTCTCAACAATCCTTGCATCAAACATGAAGGGGTCCCATGCCCCCCCCCCTAGTGTCTGACACTGGGGTCTCAACAATCCTTGCATCTAACATGAAGGGGTCCCATGCCTTCCCTGATGTCTCACACCTGTGTCTGGCACTGGGGTCTCTCAGTGGGCATATGACATGAAGGGGTTCCTGCCTTCTCTGGTGTATGACACCAAGGTCCTAAGAGCCCTTGCGTCTGACATTAAGGGGTTCCATGCATCATCTGGTGTCAGAGATTAGGGTCCCAAGAATCCTTGCATCTGACATGAAGGGGTCCCATGCCTTCCCTGATGCCTCACACCTGTGTCTGGCACTGGGGTCTCTCAATCCTTGCATTTAACATGAAGGGCCCCAGGCCCCCCGTGTGCCTCTCATGGTAGGTCTCATCATGCCAGCCTTGCCAGACATTGGAGTCTTGTGCATGACATTCACCTTAAACTAGGGGGAGACGTTTTGACTGTCTCTGCTGCTCAGTGTGAAGTGGGAATGCTGAAGGATGCAAGTCGGCATCTTTTACCCAATATTTCCTTGTCTTCTGGGTTATCCTTCGATTTCCGCTCCTGTTCTAGAAGCTGCTGTGCAAGACGCAAGTGCACCCCCTCGGCGTTCTCCTCATCGCTCTCATCTGCAGGGAGACAAGAGAAGGGTGGATGTTTACTCCTCGGGACACAGACATTCACTGGTGGCGCTACAGCCCTGTCTCTGCTATATCACAAGGGCGCCCAGAAGCCCCACTCTAGCAGCTGAGAGAGGAGGCGTGCTATCTTCAATGAGCTGTCCATGGGCATCTTCTGCTTCCAGGTTCGCAGCCAAAAGACTACTCGCATAACATGCTGCACGGGACTGAGAGGGAGGGGCCTGACAAGTCCCACCAAAGTGATGAAGGGAAAGAACAAGTACAGAGGAAAGAGTAAATGGGAGACAGAGAAAGGCAAGAAAGAAAAGACTGGGAGGGGAGAAAGAAGAGTGAGCACATGACAGGTATAAGGAGGGCATCAAGAAAGAGTGTAAAGGATGGAGGGGAAGGGAAGGAAAGAAAAATGAAAGGAAGGATGAAAATAGGGATGGCTTATTGGGGGGAGGGAGAAAGGAAGGATGAATGGATGGGTGGAGGGAGGGAAGGATGTGTGAGTAACAGGATGGGTGGGATGGTCAATGGACGAACGGAATGATGAAAGGATTGAAGGGTGGAAAGCGGAAGGGGTCAATGGCTGTATGTGTGAGGGGAAGGATGTCAAGATGAATGAATGAATGGATGGCTGAAGAAAACTCTTCTAGTGGGGGGTCGGGGCAACTCGGCGCTTGTATTTACAAAGACAACACTGCACCATCTCTGGTGAAGAGCAGAGACAAACATGCATCATCGACAAAATATCACATCACACATGCAGTACTACATCACCTATGCTATATCACATCACAGAGGCAGTACTGCACCACCTCTGCTATACTACAGCACAGAGGCAGTACTGCATCACCTCTGCTATACTACAGCACAGAGGCAGGACTGCATCACCTCTGCTATACTACAGCACAGAGGCAGTACTGCATCACCTCTGATGTAATGCAGCACAGAGGCAGCACTGCATGGCCTCTGCTATACTGCAAACACATGCAGTACTGCATCACCTCTGCTATACTACAGCACAGAGGCAGGACTGCATCACCGCTGCTGTACTACAGCACAGAGGCAGTACTGCGTCACCTCTGCTATACTACAGAATAGAGGCAGGACTGGATCACCTCTGGTGCACTACAGCACAGAGGCAGTACTGCATCACCTCTGCTGTACTACAGCACAGAGGCAGTACTGCATCACCTCTGCTGTACTACAGCACAGAGGCAGTTCTGCATCACTGCTGCGCTACTGCATCACTGCTGCGATACAGCAGCACAGAGGCAGTACTGCATCACCTATGCTATACTACAGCACAGAGGCAATACTGCATCACCTCTGCTATACTACAGCACAGAGGCAATACTGCATCACCTCTGCTATACTACAGCACAGAAGCAGGACTGCATCACCGCTGCTATACTGCAGCACAGAGGCAGGACTGCATCACATCGGCTGTACTGCAGCACAGAGGCAGTACTGCATCACCTATGCTATACTACAGCACAGAGGCAATACTGCATCACCTCTGCTATACTACAGCACAGAGGCAATACTGCATCACCTCTGCTATACTACAGCACAGAAGCAGGACTGCATCACCGCTGCTATACTGCAGCACAGAGGCAGGACTGCATCACATCGGCTGTACTGCAGCACAGAGGTAGGACTGCATCACCTCTGCTGTACTACAGCACAGAGGCAGTACTGCATCACCTCTGATGTAATGCAGCACAGAGGCAGCACTGCATGGCCTCTGCTATACTGCAAACACATGCAGTACTGCATCACCTCTGCTATACTACAGCACAGAGGCAGGACTGCATCACCGCTGCTGTACTACAGCACACAGGCAGGACTCCATTACCTCTGCTATACTACAGAATAGAGGCAGGACTGGATCACCTCTGGTGCACTACAGCACAGAGGCAGTACTGCATCACCTCTGCTGTACTACAGCACAGAGGCAGTACTGCATCACCTCTGCTGTACTACAGCAGAGAGGCAGTTCTGCATCACTGCTGCGCTACTGCATCACTGCTGCGATACAGCAGCACAGAGGCAGTACTGCATCACCTATGCTATACTACAGCACAGAGGCAATACTGCATCACCTCTGCTATACTACAGCACAGAGGCAATACTGCATCACCTCTGCTATACTACAGCACAGAGGCAATACTGCATCACCTCTGCTATACTACAGCACAGAAGCAGGACTGCATCACCGCTGCTATACTGCAGCACAGAGGCAGGACTGCATCACATCGGCTGTACTGCAGCACAGAGGTAGGACTGCATCACCTCTGCTGTACTACAGCACAGAGGCAGTACTGCATCACCTCTGCTGTACTACAGCACAGAGGCAGGACTGCATCACCGCTGCTGTACTACAGCACACAGGCAGGACTCCATCACCGCTGCTGTACTGCCGCACACAGGCAGGACTCCATCACCTCTGCTATACTACAGCACAGAGGCACGACTGAATTACACCTGCTTTACTACAGCACAGAGGCAATACTGCATCACCTCTGCTATACTGCAGCACAGAAGCAGGACTGCATCACCTCTGCTGTACTGCAGCACAGACGCAGGACTGCATCACCTCTGCTATACTACAGCACAGCAGCAGGACTGCATCACAGCTGCTGTACTACAGCACAGAGGCAGGACTGCATCACCGCTGCTGTACTACACCACAGAGGCAGTAATGCATCACATCTGCTATACTACAGAATAGAGGCAGGACTCCATCACCTCTGCTGTACTGCAGCACAGAGGCAGGACTGCATCACCGCTGCTATACTACAGCACAGAGGCAGGACTGCATCACCGCGGCTTTACTACAGCACAGAGGCAGTAGTGCATCACCTCTGCTATACCACAGCACAGAGGCAGTGCTGCTTCACCACTGCTATACTGCAGCACACAGGACAGACTGCCTCAACTCTGCTGTACTGCAGCATAGAGGCAGTACTGCATCACCTCTGCACTACTATAGCACACAGACAGGACTGCATCGCCTCTGGTATACTACAGCACAGAGGCAGGACTGCAGCACAGAGGCAGTGCTGCATCACCTCTGCTATACTACAGCACAGAGGCAGTACTGCATCACACCTGCTGTACTACAGCACAGAGGCAGTATCGCGATCCACATCATCGACGATATCCACAAATCACTCGACCATTGCTGCCTCCTCATTCTCCTAGACCTATCGGCAGCTTTCGACATGGTAGACCACAAACTTCTCATTAAGGCTCTCCAAGAAAGAGCCGGACTTATCGAGGTTGTCCTCAAATGGTTCTCATCCTTCCTACACAACCGCACCCAAAGAATCAAAATCAAAAACTTTGCGTCCGACCTACATCCAGTCAACAAGGGAGTTCCGCAAGGTTCACTGCTCTCCCCGCAACTTTTCAACATTTACATGGAACCACTCACCAAACTACTCTAAAAAGTCAACATCCGCTTCCATCTTTATGCAGATGATACGCAGAGCTACCTGGAAACTTCCCCCATCAAGAATATTCAAAGACTCAATGACATACTGAGAGACGTCCAATACTGGCTGTCTAGCAACCACCTTAAACTAAATCCTGATAAAACCGTAATTCTCCTCATCTCGAACAAAGAGGAGAACCCCCAAATTGCTGAATGGCTAAAAGCTATCGATGCACTCAACGGGAACCTCACCCTGACCGACTCTGTCAAATCACTAGATATCACGCTAGACCTGAAACTGGACATGACCTCACACATCAAGAACTCACCCAAGAGCACCTTCCTTAACCTAAAACTACTGAACAAAATACAAACGTTCATCCTACCCAATGATCTCAAACAGGCCACCCAAGCATTGGTGTTGTCAAGACTAGACTATGGGAATGCAGTCCTCTCAGGATTAGCAAAATCACATCTTGCTCCCCTCAAAACAATGCTCAACGCGGCAGCCAGAATGGTCACCGGAATCAAGAAATTTGATCACATTTCTCCGGCACTCAGAGAACTTAAATGGTTTCCAGTGGAAATGCGGGCTAGCTTCAGAACAGCCTGCCTCATACACATTGCCATGCACACCGGCAAACCCGAATATTTGGTGGCCAAACTCAAAAAAGCCGGTCAGACCAGGAACATCAGAAGCTCGATCTCTCTTCTACTCATTCCGCTGAAAACTCGAAAACAAAAAATTGCAGCTTGATCCTTAGCCAGGAGCGCGCACAAAATCTGGAATTCTATTCCCCCCCCCACAACAGAACTACTCCCTCTTTTGCAAAATTCAAAAGCCAGCTCAAAGTCCTGTTCCTCGACCGCTCCCTTTGGGAACCGATAGGAGCAGCAGTAGCGTGGAAGCAGACACCTCTCAAAGCCTCGACTCTATGTCCGCAAGCCTCATACCTGAACTCGCCGCCAAATGACCTACACTATTACTGTATATTGTGATTCTCTGCATTGAAACTGTTGTAAAGCGCTCTGATTCCCTCGGGTCAGGCCAGGGCTATATAAAATGTCTTAAATAAAAATAAAAAAATAAAATACTGCATCACATCTGCTATAAACAGCACAGAAGCAGTACTGCATCACCACTGCTATACTACAGCACAGGGGCAGGACTGCTTCTCGTCTGCTATACTACAGCACAGACCAATTGGGGAACCCAGTAAGCCGTAGGACCTGGGTACTTGGTATAAAAAACTGTTGGTCCCGACAGGGAATCTTAAAGTTAAATATCCCACTGATTTCGTCTTCAATCTACTAGAAATAGCAATGATGAAAAATTGTTTACTCTTTGAGGGAGAATTCTTTTTACAGACCAAGGGCGTGGCGATCAGAGCGAGCTTTGCCCCTAATCTAGCCATAAAGATCATGGATAACTATGAGACCACCTGCATTTTCAATGAGGACAATCCATATCAGAATAACATAGCTCTTTGAAGCGCTACATTGACCATGTCCTTGTGAGTTGGACAGGGACTGAGGCTGACCTGCAATCTTTTAATGGCTGGCTGAATGGTAGATCTCAGGACATTCAATTCACAGTCCAACATAGCTCCACCAGTATTGACTTTTTAGACATCTTCATCGAGGCTGAGAATGGGCATTTATACACCACACTATTCAGGAAAGGTAGTGAGCGCAACACCCTCTTACGCTAGTCTAGTCACCATCCTAGAAATCTTGGAGACAATTTACCAAATGGGCAATTTTTGAGAATACGAAGAAACTGCTCACATAAAATAGACTATCTAAGAGAATCTGAGGAATTACGAAACAGATTAGCACAAAGAGGATACCCCAGGAGTCTACTTAAAAAGGCTTGGAAAAAGCCTGGTTCAACCCCCGCAAAACATTACTAGACCCCAAACCACGTTCTGATAACATCAACAATAGGATGATTTGTGTCACAACCTTCTGCACATGCAGTAACGATATAAGACGCATTATCAACCATCATTGGAACTTGATCTCTGACAAATTAGACACACGAGACCCTTCCATGCATTCATTCAGGAAGGGCAAGAATAACAGGGACCATGTAGTCTGTTCTCTTTGAGCAACACCATCTTCACCTCTTATGCAATCAATGTAGAAGCTACCCGAAATCACTGGGCTCCACTAATGTGGGCATTGCACGGCGTGTGACCTCACTGTTGAAACCACCAATTTTAGTCACCCCAACCATACTTTTAAACTTGAGAAACACACCAACTGTAACAGCATAGACGTTATATATGCCATTAAATGCCCCTGTGACTTATTTTACATCGGTCAAACTTAACAAAAAGACAAGACATGAATACTACAACATTGTAGTCGCATTAGATGCAAGATCCAAGGTGCACTTATGGTTGAACATGTTGTTACACTCAGGTGCGCAACACCCATTGGGCTCACGGTGTTCCCCCCCCCCCCCACATATGTGGATCTAGGGGCCCACCTGGTTACACTTCATAACCCAGTGAACAGCCTCAGATGTTTTGTCCTTGAAAAGATTACTCTGGACCCTAGGGGTGGCGATCTGATAGACATTCTCAACTTGTGCGAGTGTAAATGGATACACCTTTTGGACACTGTCAACTGGGGCTTAAATGAAAATGAGGAAATTACTAGACAACTATCCCTCCTCAACACTGGATGAATTGTATATCGTATCATAGACATCAAGAGTTAGCCGTCAACTGCCATCTTTCATTCATATATTGCAGCCTTAACTATGATACTGTTGTCCACGTCTTCACAATGTTTTAACTATGCTGTTGATGTTCTTGTGTTCCATGTGCACCACGTCTATACAACTGTTTTACATATTTCACTGCCATCTATGAAACATCAAATATGTTGTATACGTTCATGAAGTATTCTATGTGCCCTTGTTATTTGCCTATGACAATTGCCACATTTACGGGAACCCCAGCACTTTGCATATATTGTATATTTCCGTGAAGCATCCTATGTGTGCCTTGTTATTTCTAGGCCTGGGCAAAATTTCCGTTCCGTTCGCGGAATTTGCGATAATTTGGCATTTCGGCGTTCCGCGGAGAGCGCGGAAATGTCAAAATTTCCGCATTCCGCAGCTTTGCGATAATTTGGTTCTTGCTCGCGCTGTAAAATAATACATTCTCGCGCGCGCGCGATCGCCTTACCTGAATCCCCGCGTTCGCCGACAAGTTTTCCCGATCCGGTCGCGTTCTCCATGAGATGTTGTATTGTTTTAGCCATTTGCGCTGTCTCGCGACAGTTCGCGTCCGCAGTGACGTCATGCGTCGCGCGATCACGTCTTTTTTCTCGCAATCATGCACCGCGAGACAACTGAAAACAAGATGACCGCGCCCGCAAGCAACCACATGGGTAAGTTGGCGACCCGCAACCATGCAGAAAATCTCGCGAACATGCCGGAAAAAAACTTCCGCATCTTCGCGATATTTCTGCTTGTTTGCGGAGATTTTTAACATTTTCGCGATAATTTGCGAAAGTCGCTTTCACAAATTCCGCCCACCCCTAGTTATTTCCCATGAGTAATTGCCACTTACGGGATCCTAAGCTGATTGCATCCTTTCAAGCCTGTTTGCAGGGCCCTTGTGTATCCGGCAGCTCATCTCTATCGCGTCCTCGTGCACGTTCACACGCGCTGACGTGTCTGCACTCCCGGCGTGACCGCGTGCACAGCTCTCTCGTGTCAATTTCAGACAGTTACCGGCCCGCTCGCACAGACGCGAGACGCTCTGGCTGCAACCTTCTAACTAAGGTAATATTCTATCCCCTTCGGACAGTCTTTCATGCCCTTTACCATTTGGGGTTTCACCCTTAGCTGGGTTTATGTTTGTATCTTTCAGGACAAATTAAGCCGATTGAATCGGAATTGCATATTTGAAGTAGCAAGTCGATAATTAAATCAACCTGATGACTAAAGGCAATATGGATTAAAGAACGTGTGGGTAAGAGACATTCCCCACTACTCTGGCTTAACTGTCTTTAGTAGTGCTCAGTATTTTGTTTTTTTTAAGGTTGCACTCTAATCCCAGATGTGCAATTTAATTCGAGCACATCATCGGCCTGGACCCTGGCAGGTCCACTTCAATTACCTTTTAGAGCAACCTAGCCAAAGCCTATGTTCGTCCCACATGTGACCCTACAGTGGCTTAAGGTGAGCCTCTGCGCCTACATTCTATTGTACCCGTTATTACTGCTTTCCGAAAAGGGTTCTAGTTATCGATAGGTATCCCTGCCCTCTTTCCGATTGCCCCACCCTGTGCTGAAGAAGACCCCATTGGCAGGTTCCAATGGTCCTCCCTCCCCTCGGAGTCGAAATGTACACATCTTGACCCTACTGACCCGGGCTGAAAAACTTCTCCACATATAGATAAACACAGGAATAAGAATGTGCATCCAATGACTTGTGGAAAATTTGATTATGACAAATACCTTCAGCCGGTGTTTATCTGAAATTATTGTTTACACTGTACAAACTTCACTTGTCAATCCTTATTCTTCACTTATCTACTCACGAGCACCGTTATCCAAACCTACTTTCCACTCACTGTGGAGCATCTGTGTCACATGAACTGATGTGTCTAGAGAATAATGATTTATCAACATTCCATATAAACAAGCTTAATGTCTATGTCTTTGAGTTTTTTGTGATATCAGCACTAAGTGATCTTTAACTTTAAGATTCCCTGTCGGGACCAACTGTTTTTTGTCCACATACTACAGCACAGAGGCAGCACATCACCTCTGCTGTACTACAGCACAGAGGCAGCACAACATCACCTCTGCTGTACTACAGCAGAGGCAGTACTGCATCACCGCTGCTGTACTACAGCACAGAGGCAGCACAACATCACCGCTGCTATACTACAGCACAGAGGCAGTACTGCATCACCGCTGCTATACTACAGCACAGAGGCAGTACTGCATCACCGCTGCTATACTACAGCACAGAGGCAGTACTGCATCACAGCTGCTATACTACAGCACAGAGGCAGTACTGCATCACCGCTGCTATACTACAGCACAGAGGCAGTACTGCATCACCTCTGGTATACTACAGCACAGAGGCAGGACTGCATCACCTCTGGTATACTTCAGCACAGAGGCAGCACTGCATCACCCCTGCTATACTACAGCACAGAGGCAGAACTGCATCGCCTCTGCTGTACTACAGCAGAGGCAGTACTGCATCACCGCTGCTGTACTACAGCACACAGGCAGGACTCCATCACCGCTGCTGTACTACAGCACAGGGGCAGTACTGCATCACCGCTGCTATACTACAGCACAGAGGCAGTACTGCATCACCTCTGCTATACCACAGCACAGAGGCAGTACTGCATAACCGCTGCTATACTACAGAACAGAGGCAGTACTGCATCACCTCTGGTATACTACAGCACAGAGGCAGTACTGCATCGCCTCTGCTGTACTACAGCACAGAGGCAGGACTGCATCACCTCTGGTATACTTCAGCACAGAGGCAGCACTGCATCACCTCTGGTATACTTCAGCACAGAGGCAGCACTGCATCACCTCTGGTATGCTACAGCACAGAGGCAGTACGGCATCGCCTCTGCTGTACTACAGCACAGAGCCAGTACTGCATCACCGCTGCTACACTACAGCACAGAGGCAGTACTGCATCGCCTCTCCTGTATCACAGCACAGAGGCAGCACGGCATCACCTCTGCTATACTACAGCACAGAGGCAGTACTGCATCAGCGCTGCTATACTACAGCACAGAGGCAGTACTGCATCACCGCTGCTATACTACAGCACAGAGGCAGTACTGCATCACCGCTCCTATACTATAACACAGAGGCAGCACAACATCACCTCTGCTGAACTACAGCACAGAGGCAGTACTGCATCACCGCTGCTATACTACAGCACAGAGGCAGTACTGCATCACCTCTGCTATACTACAGCACAGAGGCAGTACTGCATCGCCTCTGCTGTACTACAGCACAGAGGCAGTACTGCATCACAGCTGCTATACTACAGCACAGAGGCAGAACTGCATCGCCTCTGCTGTACTACAGCAGAGGCAGTACTGCATCACCGCTGCTGTACTACAGCACACAGGCAGGACTCCATCACCGCTGCTGTACTACAGCACAGAGGCAGTACTGCATCACCGCTGCTATACTACAGCACAGAGGCAGTACTGCATCACCGCTGCTATACTACAGCACAGAGGCAGTACTGCATCACCTCTGGTATACTACAGCACAGAGGCAGTACTGCATCGCCTCTGCTGTACTACAGCAAAGAGGCAGGACTGCATCACCTCTGGTATACTTCAGCACAGAGGCAGCACTGCATCACCGCTGCTATACTACAGCACAGAGGCAGTACTGCATCACCTCTGGTATACTACAGCACAGAGGCAGTACTGCATCGCCTCTGCTGTACTACAGCACAGAGGCAGGACTGCATCACCTCTGGTATACTTCAGCACAGAGGCAGCACTGCATCACCTCTGGTATACTACAGCACAGAGGCAGTACTGCATCACCTCTGCTGTACTACAGCACAGAGCCAGTACCGCATCACCGCTGCTACACTACAGCACAGAGGCAGTACTGCATCGCCTCTCCTGTATCACAGCACAGAGGCAGCACTGCATCACCTCTGCTATACTACAGCACAGAGGCAGTACTGCGTCACCTCTGGTATACTACAGCACAGAGGCAGAACTGCATCACCTCTGCTGTACTACAGCACAGAGGCAGTACTGCATTACCTATGCACTACTACAGCACAGAGGAAGTACTGCATCACCTTTGCTATACTATAGCACAGAGGCAGTACTGCATCACCGTTGCTATACTACAGCACAGAGGCAGTACTGCATCACCTCTGGTATACTACAGCACAGAGGCAGTACTGCATCACCGTTGCTATACTACAGCACAGAGGCAGTACTGCATCACCTCTGGTATACTACAGCACAGAGGCAGTACTGCATCACTGCAGCTACACTACAGCACAGAGGCAGTACTGCATCACTGCTGCTACACTACAGCACAGAGGCAGTACTGCATCGCCGCACAGAGGCAGTACTGCATCACCGCTGCTATACTATAGCACAGAGGCAGTACTGCATCACCTCTGCTGTACTACAGCACAGAGGCAGTACTGCATCACCGCTGCTATACTACAGCACAGAGGCAGTACTGCATCACCTCTGGTATACTACAGCACAGAGGCAGTACTGCATCACTGCTGCTACATTACAGCACAGAGGCAGTACTGCATCGCCTCTGCTGTACTACTGCACAGAGGCAGCACTGCATCACCGCTGCTACACTACAGCACAGAGGCAGAACTGCATCGTCTCTGCTGTACTACAGCACAGAGTCAGTACTGCATCACCGCTGCTGTACTACAGCACAGAGGCAGTACTGCATCGCCTCTGCTGTACCACAGCACAGAGGCAGTACTGCATCACCACTGCTGTACTACAGCACACAGGCAGGACTGCATCACCGCCGCTATACTACACCATAGAGGCAGTACTGCATCTCCTCTGCTGTAGTACAGCACAGAGGCAGTACTGCATGACCTCTGTTATATCACAACACGCAGGCATTACAGTTACTGCAGCACTGAGGCAGGACTGCATCACCTCTGCTGTACTGCAGCACGGAGACAGGGCTGCATCACCTCTGCTGTACTGCAGCACAGAGGCAGTACTGCATCACCTCTTCTGTACTACAGCACACGGGCAGGACAGCATCACCTCTGCTATACTACAGCACAGAGGCAGGACTGCATCACCTCTGCTGTACTGCAGCACAGAGGTAGCACTGCATAACCACTGCTATACTACAGCACTAAGGCAGTACTGCATCACATCTGCTGTACTACAGCACAGAGGCAGTACTGCATCACCTCTGCTGTACTACAGCACAGAGGTAGTACTGCCTTACCTCTGCTATACTGCAGCACAGAGGCAGTAGTGCATCACCTCTTCTATACTACAGCACAGAGGCAGTACTGCATCACCTCCCCTGTACTTCAGCACAGAGAAAGGACTGCATCACCTCTGCTGTACTACAGCACAGAGGCAATACTGTATCACCTCTTCTGTACTACAGCACACGGGCAGGACAGCATCACCTCTGCTATACTACAGCATACGGGCAGGACTGCATCACCTCTGCTGTACTGCAGCACAAGCAGCACAGAGGCAGTACTGCATCACCTCTGCTATACTGCACCACAGAGGCAGTACTGCATCACCACTGCCTCACCTCTGCTGTACTAAAGCACAGAGGCAGTACTGCCTCACCTCTGCTATACTGCAGCACAGAGGCAGTACCGCATCACCTCTTCTGTACTACAGCACAGAGGCAGTACTGCATCACTTCTGCTGTACTACAGCACACAGGCAGTATTGCATTACCTATGCACTACTACAGCACAGAGGAAGTACTGCATCACCTTTGCTATACTACAGCACAGAGGCAGTACTGCATCACCTCTGCTATACTACAGCACAGAGGCAGTACTGCATCGCCTCTGCTGTACTACAGCACAGAGGCAGTACTGCATCACAGCTGCTATACTACAGCACAGAGGCAGAACTGCATCGCCTCTGCTGTACTACAGCAGAGGCAGTACTGCATCACCGCTGCTGTACTACAGCACACAGGCAGGACTCCATCACCGCTGCTGTACTACAGCACAGAGGCAGTACTGCATCACCGCTGCTATACTACAGCACAGAGGCAGTACTGCATCACCGCTGCTATACTACAGCACAGAGGCAGTACTGCATCACCTCTGGTATACTACAGCACAGAGGCAGTACTGCATCGCCTCTGCTGTACTACAGCAAAGAGGCAGGACTGCATCACCTCTGGTATACTTCAGCACAGAGGCAGCACTGCATCACCGCTGCTATACTACAGCACAGAGGCAGTACTGCATCACCTCTGGTATACTACAGCACAGAGGCAGTACTGCATCGCCTCTGCTGTACTACAGCACAGAGGCAGGACTGCATCACCTCTGGTATACTTCAGCACAGAGGCAGCACTGCATCACCTCTGGTATACTACAGCACAGAGGCAGTACTGCATCACCTCTGCTGTACTACAGCACAGAGCCAGTACCGCATCACCGCTGCTACACTACAGCACAGAGGCAGTACTGCATCGCCTCTCCTGTATCACAGCACAGAGGCAGCACTGCATCACCTCTGCTATACTACAGCACAGAGGCAGTACTGCGTCACCTCTGGTATACTACAGCACAGAGGCAGAACTGCATCACCTCTGCTGTACTACAGCACAGAGGCAGTACTGCATTACCTATGCACTACTACAGCACAGAGGAAGTACTGCATCACCTTTGCTATACTATAGCACAGAGGCAGTACTGCATCACCGTTGCTATACTACAGCACAGAGGCAGTACTGCATCACCTCTGGTATACTACAGCACAGAGGCAGTACTGCATCACCGTTGCTATACTACAGCACAGAGGCAGTACTGCATCACCTCTGGTATACTACAGCACAGAGGCAGTACTGCATCACTGCAGCTACACTACAGCACAGAGGCAGTACTGCATCACTGCTGCTACACTACAGCACAGAGGCAGTACTGCATCGCCTCTGCTGTACTACAGCACAGAGGCAGTACTGCATCACCGCTGCTATACTATAGCACAGAGGCAGTACTGCATCACCTCTGCTGTACTACAGCACAGAGGCAGTACTGCATCACCGCTGCTATACTACAGCACAGAGGCAGTACTGCATCACCTCTGGTATACTACAGCACAGAGGCAGTACTGCATCACTGCTGCTACATTACAGCACAGAGGCAGTACTGCATCGCCTCTGCTGTACTACTGCACAGAGGCAGCATTGCATCACCGCTGCTACACTACAGCACAGAGGCAGAACTGCATCGTCTCTGCTGTACTACAGCACAGAGTCAGTACTGCATCACCGCTGCTGTACTACAGCACAGAGGCAGTACTGCATCGCCTCTGCTGTACCACAGCACAGAGGCAGTACTGCATCACCACTGCTGTACTACAGCACACAGGCAGGACTGCATCACCGCCGCTATACTACACCATAGAGGCAGTACTGCATCTCCTCTGCTGTAGTACAGCACAGAGGCAGTACTGCATGACCTCTGTTATATCACAACACGCAGGCATTACAGTTACTGCAGCACTGAGGCAGGACTGCATCACCTCTGCTGTACTGCAGCACGGAGACAGGGCTGCATCAACTCTGCTGTACTGCAGCACAGAGGCAGTACTGCATCACCTCTTCTGTACTACAGCACACGGGCAGGACAGCATCACCTCTGCTATACTACAGCACAGAGGCAGGACTGCATCACCTCTGCTGTACTGCAGCACAGAGGTAGCACTGCATAACCACTGCTATACTACAGCACTAAGGCAGTACTGCATCACATCTGCTGTACTACAGCACAGAGGCAGTACTGCATCACCTCTGCTGTACTACAGCACAGAGGTAGTACTGCCTTACCTCTGCTATACTGCAGCACAGAGGCAGTAGTGCATCACCTCTTCTATACTACAGCACAGAGGCAGTACTGCATCACCTCCCCTGTACTTCAGCACAGAGAAAGGACTGCATCACCTCTGCTGTACTACAGCACAGAGGCAATACTGTATCACCTCTTCTGTACTACAGCACACGGGCAGGACAGCATCACCTCTGCTATACTACAGCATACGGGCAGGACTGCATCACCTCTGCTGTACTGCAGCACAAGCAGCACAGAGGCAGTACTGCATCACCTCTGCTATACTGCACCACAGAGGCAGTACTGCATCACCACTGCCTCACCTCTGCTGTACTAAAGCACAGAGGCAGTACTGCCTCACCTCTGCTATACTGCAGCACAGAGGCAGTACCGCATCACCTCTTCTGTACTACAGCACAGAGGCAGTACTGCATAACTTCTGCTGTACTACAGCACACAGGCAGTATTGCATTACCTATGCACTACTACAGCACAGAGGAAGTACTGCATCACCTTTGCTATACTATAGCACAGAGGCAGTACTGCATCACCTCTCCTGTACTGCAGCACAGAGGCAGTACTGTATTACCTATGCACTACTACAGCACAGAGGCAGTACTGCATCCCCAATGCTATACCGCAGTATTGCATCACCCCTGCTATACTCTAGCAAAGAGGCAGTGCTGCATCACCTCTGCTATACTACAGCACACAGTGAGGACTGCATCACCTCTGCTATACCACAGCACAGAGACAGTGCTGCTTCACCGCTGCTATACTGCAGCACACAGGCCGGACTGCCTCACCTCTGCTATACTACAGCACAGAACAGTACTGCATCACCTCTGCTATATTACAGCACAGAGGCAGTTCTGCATCACTGCTGCGATACAGCAGCACAGAGGCAGTACTGCATCACCTATGCTATACTACAAACACAAGCAGGACTGCATCATCTCTGCTATACTACAGTACAGAGACAGTACTGCATCACCACTGCTGTACTGCAGCACAGAGGTAGCACTGCATCACCACTGCTATACTACAGCACAGAGGCAGTACTGCATCACCTCTGCTATACTACAGAACACAGGCAGGACTGCATCACCTCTGCTATATTACAGCACAGAGGCAGTTCTGAATCACTGCTGCGCTACTGCATCAGTGCTGCGATACAGCAGCAAAGAGGCAGTACTGCATCACCTTTGCTATACTACAAACACAAGCAGGACTGCATCATCTCTGCTATACTACAGTACAGAGGCAGTACTGCATCACCGCTGCTGTACTGCACCACAGAGGTAGCACTGCATCACCACTGCTATACTACAGCACAGAGGCAGTACTGCATCACCGCTGCTGTACTTCAGCACAGAGGCAGTACTGCATCACCTCTGCTGTACTTCAGCACAGAGGCAGGACTGCATCACCTCTGCTATACCACAGCACAGAGGCAGTAGTGCATCGCCTCTGCTGTACTACAGCACAGAGGCAGAACTGCATCACCTCTGCTATACTTCAGTACAGAGGCAGTACTGCATCACCGCTGCTATACTACAGCACAGAGGCAGTACTGCATCGCCACTGCTGTACTTCAGCACAGAGGTAGGACTGCATCACCTCTGCTATACCACAGCACAGAGGCAGTATTGCTTTACTGCTGCTATACTGCAGCACACAGTTTGGACTGCATCACCTCTGCTATACTACAGAACAGAGTCAGTACTGCATCACCGATGCTATACTGCAGCACAGAGGAAGTAGCGACGTCGGCAGAGACGGTAGGAGATGGTTTTTTCAAATAGAGTTCGGCGAAGGAATGAGGGACTTATCATAGCGCCCCAGATGCCGTATTGATTATCTTCAACGATACTAGGAATACTGTATATACAAAGTTCATGAATACGATTCTTTCAGTTAACGATTTAATGTAGTATCTGCGGTAACAGAGACTGAAGATCACCAAGGGACTATTATTAAACTTTGTATGCTGAGTTTACAGAATCATTTAGGTTATGTCTTTCGAGCCATCTAACTTCTCCATACAAATTGTACAATTTTGAGCCTTGAGAAAGTCATGGTGGTGACGAAACGCACGTTGGCTATTTCTCTTGTTCTTTACAAAAAGGACTGGACTACTATCCCCATCATTGAAAAGATCTTATGATTGTGTTAACAAGACTGAAATGTTCTAGTCCTTGCAACTTTTTGTATTAGGTTTGGTACTTTGTCTTTATCAAATAAATCAATGATTGTTCAGATGAATGCACTTCCTGTGTTTCCTGTGATACAAGAAATCTTCCTTCTTCTTTCTTTGGATTTGACTGACAGATTACTGTCATTAATTTAATGTGAAACATTGTGAGCGCCAGTGTTTTTTTGTTTGTAAGCAGTCATACCTCACCTCTGCTGTACTACAGCACAAAGGCAGTACTGCATCACCTCTCCTGTACTGCAGCACAGAGACAGTACTTCATCTTCTTTGCTATACTACAGCACAGCTACAGTACTTCATCATCTTTGCTATACTACAGTACAGAGGCAATACTGCCTCACCTCTGATGTACTGCAGCACAGAGGCAGCACTGCATGGCCTCTGCTATACTGCAGCACATAGGCATCACTGCATCACCTCTGCTGTACTACAGCACAGAAGCAGCACTGCATTACCTCTACTATACCACTGTTCAGAGGCAGTACTGCATCACATCTGCTATACTACAGCACAGAGGCAGCACTGCTTCATGTGTACTTAATTACAACAAACAGGCTGTACAGCATCGCCCCTGCTGTACTACAGCACACAGGCAGGAATGCATCACCTCTGGTATAATACAGCACAGAGGCAGCATTGCATCACCTCTGCTGAAATACAGCACAGAGGCAGTACTGCTTTGCCGCTGATATACTACAGCACAGAGGCAGTATTGCATTACCTATGCACTATTACAGCACAGAGGAAGTACTACATCACCTTTGCTATACTACAGCTCAGAGGCAGTACTGCATCACCTCTCCTTTACTGCAGCACAGAGGCAGTACTGCATTACCTAAGCACTACTACAGCACAGAGGCAGTACTGCATCACCGCAGCTATACCGCAGTATTGCATCACCCCTGCTATACTCTAGCACAGAGGCAGTACTGCATCACCGCTGCTACACTACAGCACAGAGGCAGTACTGCATCGCCTCTGCTGTACTACTGCACAGAGGCAGCACTGCATCACCGATGCTACACTACAGCACAGAGGCAGAACTGCATCGCCTCTGCTGTACTACAGCACAGAGTCAGTACTGCATCACCGCTGCTGTACTACAGCACACAGGCAGTACTGCATCACCGCTGCTGTACTACAGCACACAGGCAGGACTCCATCACCGCTGCTGTACTGCAGCACACAGTCAGGACTCCATCACCTCTGCTATACTACAGCACAGAGGCAGTACTGCATCACATCTATTATACTACACCATAGAGGCAGTACTGCATCTCCTCTGCTGTACTACAGCACAGAGGCAGCACTGTATGGCCTCTGCTATACTGCAGCACATAGGCATCACTGCATCACCTCTGCTGTACTACAGCACAGAAGCAGCACTGCATTACCTCTACTATACCACTGTTCAGAGGCAGTACTGCATCACATCTGCTATACTACAGCACAGAGGCAGCACTGCTTCATGTGTACTTAATTACAACAAACAGGCTGTACAGCATCGCCCCTGCTGTACTACAGCACACAGGCAGGAATGCATCACCTCTGGTATAATACAGCACAGAGGCAGCATTGCATCACCTCTGCTGAAATACAGCACAGAGGCAGTACTGCTTTGCCGCTGATATACTACAGCACAGAGGCAGTATTGCATTACCTATGCACTACTACAGCACAGAGGAAGTACTACATCACCTTTGCTATACTACAGCTCAGAGGCAGTACTGCATCACCTCTCCTTTACTGCAGCACAGAGGCAGTACTGCATTACCTAAGCACTACTACAGCACAGAGGCAGTACTGCATCACCGCAGCTATACCGCAGTATTGCATCACCCCTGCTATACTCTAGCACAGAGGCAGTACTGCATCACCGCTGCTACACTACAGCACAGAGGCAGTACTGCATCGCCTCTGCTGTACTACTGCACAGAGGCAGCACTGCATCACCGCTGCTACACTACAGCACAGAGGCAGAACTGCATCGCCTCTGCTGTACTACAGCACAGAGTCAGTACTGCATCACCGCTGCTGTACTACAGCACACAGGCAGTACTGCATCACCGCTGCTGTACTACAGCACACAGGCAGGACTCCATCACCGCTGCTGTACTGCAGCACACAGGCAGGACTCCATCACCTCTGCTATACTACAGCACAGAGGCAGTACTGCATCACATCTATTATACTACACCATAGAGGCAGTACTGCATCTCCTCTGCTGTACTACAGCACAGAGGCAGTACTGCATGACCTCTGTTATATCACAACACAGAGGCATTACAGTTACTGCAGCACAGAGGCAGGACTGCATCACCTCTGCTGTACTGCAGCACAGAGGCAGTACTGCATCACCTCTTCTGTACTACAGCACACAGGCAGGACAGCATCACCTCTGCTATACTACAGCACAGACGCAGGACTGCATCACCTCTGCTGTACTGCAGCACAGAGGTAGCACTGCATAACCACTGCTATACTACAGCACTAAGGCAGTACTGCATCACGTCTGCTGTACTACAGCACAGTGCCAGTACTGCATCACCTCTGCTGTACTACAGCACAGAGGCAGTACTGCCTTACCTCTGCTATACTGCAGCACAGAGGCAGTACTGCATCACCTCTGCTGTACTACAGCACAGAGGCAATACTGTATCACCTCTTCTGTACTACAGCACACAGGCAGGACAGCATCACCTCTGCTATACTACAGCACACGGGCAGGACTGCATCACCTCTGCTGTACTGCAGCACAGAGGCAGTACTGCATCACCTCTGCTATACTGCACCACAGAGGCAGTACTGCATCACCACTGCCTCACCTCTGCTGTACTACAGCACAGAGGCAATAGTGCCTCACCTCTGCTATACTGCAGCACAGAGGCAGTACCGCATCACCTCTTCTGTACTACAGCACAGAGGCAGTACTGCATCACTTCTGCTGTACTACAGCACACAGGCAGTATTGCATTACCTATGCACTACTACAGCACAGAGGAAGTACTGCATCACCTTTGCTATACTACAGCACAGAGGCAGTACTGCATCACCTCTCCTGTACTGCAGCACAGAGGCAGTACTGTATTACCTATGCACTACTACAGCACAGAGGCAGTACTGCATCCCCGATGCTATACCGCAGTATTGCATCACCCCTGCTATACTCTAGCAAAGAGGCAGTGCTGCATCACCTCTGCTATACTACAGCACACAGTGAGGACTGCATCACCTCTGCTATACCACAGCACAGAGACAGTGCTGCTTCACCGCTGCTATACTGCAGCACACAGGCCGGACTGCCTCACCTCTGCTATACTGCAGCACAGAACAGTACTGCATCACCTCTGCTATATTACAGCACAGAGGCAGTTCTGCATCACTGCTGCGCTACTGCATCACTGCTGCGATACAGCAGCACAGAGGCAGTACTGCATCACCAATGCTATACTACAAACACAAGCAGGACTGCATCATCTCTGCTATACTACAGTACAGAGGCAGTACTGCATCACCAATGCTATACTACAAACACAAGCAGGACTGCATCATCTCTGCTATACTACAGTACAGAGGCAGTACTGCATCACCTCTGCTATACTACAGAACACAGGCAGGACTGCATCACCTCTGCTATATTACAGCACAGAGGCAGTTCTGAATCACTGCTGCGCTACTGCATCAGTGCTGCGATACAGCAGCACAGAGGCAGTACTGCATCACCTTTGCTATACTACAAACACAAGCAGGACTGCATCATCTCTGCTATACTACAGTACAGAGGCAGTACTGCATCACCGCTGCTGTACTGCACCACAGAGGTAGCACTGCATCACCACTGCTATACTACAGCACAGAGGCAGTACTGCATCACCGCTGCTGTACTTCAGCACAGAGGCAGTACTGCATCACCTCTGCTGTACTTCAGCACAGAGGCAGGACTGCATCACCTCTGCTATACTTCAGTACAGAGGCAGTACTGCATCACCGCTGCTATACTACAGCACAGAGGCAGTACTGCATCGCCACTGCTGTACTTCAGCACAGAGGTAGGACTGCATCACCTCTGCTATACCACAGCACAGAGGCAGTATTGCTTTACTGCTGCTATACTGCAGCACACAGTTTGGACTGCATCACCTCTGCTATACTACAGAACAGAGTCAGTACTGCATCACCGATGCTATACTGCAGCACAGAGGAAGTAGCGACGTCGGCAGAGACGGTAGGAGATGGTTTTTTCAAATAGAGTTCGGCGAAGAATTGAGGGACTTATCATAGCGCCCCAGATGCCGTATTGATTATCTTCAACGTTACTAGGAATACTGTATATACAAAGTTCATGAATACGATTCTTTCAGTTAACGATTTAATGTAGTATCTGCGGTAACAGAGACTGAAGATGACCAAGGGACTATTATTAAACTTTGTATGCTGAGTTTACAGAATCATTTAGGTTATGTCTTTCGAGCCATCTAACTTCTCCATACAAATTGTACAATTTTGAGCCTTGAGAAAGTCATGGTGGTGACGAAACGCACGTTGGCTATTTCTCTTGTTCTTTACAAAAAGGACTGGACTACAATCCCCATCATTGAAAAGATCTTATGATTGTGTTAACAAGACTGAAATGTTCTAGTCCTTGCAACTTTTTGTATTAGGTTTGGTACTTTGTCTTTATCAAATAAATCAATGATTGTTCAGATGAATGCACTTCCTGTGTTTCCTGTGATACAAGAAATCTTCCTTCTTCTTTCTTTGGATTTGACTGACAGATTAGTGTCATTAATTTAATGTGAAACATTGTGAGCGCCAGTGTTTTTTTGTTTGTAAGCAGTCATACCTCACCTCTGCTGTACTACAGCACAAAGGCAGTACTGCATCACCTCTCCTGTACTGCAGCACAGAGACAGTACTTCATCTTCTTTGCTATACTACAGCACAGCGGCAGTACTTCATCATCTTTGCTATACTACAATACAGAGGCAATACTGCCTCACCTCTGATGTACTGCAGCACAGAGGCAGCACTGCATGGCCTCTGCTATACTGCAGCACATAGGCATTACTGCATCACCTCTGCTGTACTACAGCACAGAAGCAGCACTGCATTACCTCTACTATACCACTGTTCAGAGGCAGTACTGCATCACATCTGCTATACTACAGCACAGAGGCAGAACTGCTTCATGTGTACTTAATTACAACAAACAGGCTTTACAGCATCGCCCCTGCTGTACTACAGCACACAGGCAGGAATGCATCACCTCTGGTATAATACAGCACAGAGGCAGCATTGCATCACCTCTGCTGAAATACAGCACAGAGGCAGTACTACTTTGCCGCTGATATACTACAGCACAGAGGCAGTATTGCATTACCTATGCACTACTACAGCACAGAGGCAGTACTGAATCACCTCTGCTATACTAAAGAACACAGGCAGGACTGCATCACCTCTGCTATATTACAGCACAGAGGCAGTTCTGAATCACTGCTGCGGTACTGCATCAGTGCTGCGATACAGCAGCACAGAGGCAGTACTGCATCACCTTTGCTATACTACAAACACAAGCAGGACTGCATCATCTCTGGTATACTACAGTACAGAGGCAGTACTGCATCACCGCTGCTGTACTGCACCACAGAGGTAGCACTGCATCACCACTACAATACTACAGCCCAGAGGCAGTACTGCATCACCGCTGCTGTACTGCAGCACAGAGGCAGTACTGCATCGCCTCTGCTGTACTACAGCACAGAGGCAGAACTGCATCACCTCTGCTATACTTCAGCACAGAGGCAGTACTGCATCACTGCTGCTATACTGCAGCACAGACTCAGTACTGCATCACCTCTGCTGTACTTCAGCACAGAGGCAGGACTGCATCACCTCTGCTGTACTACAGCACAGAGGCAGAACTGCATCACCTCTGCTATACTTCAGCACAGAGGCAGTACTGCATCACCGCTGCTATACTGCAGCACAGACTCAGTACTGCATCACCTCTGCTGTACTTCAGCACAGAGGCAGGACTGCATCACCACTGCCTCACCTCTGCTGTACTACAGCACAGAGGCAGTACTGCCTCACCTCTGCTATACTGCAGCACAGAGGCAGTACTGCATCACCTCTTCTGTACTACAGCACAGAGGCAGTACTGCATCACTTCTGCTGTACTACAGCACACAGGCAGTATTGCATTACCTATGCACTACTACAGCACAGAGGAAGTACTGCATCACCTTTGCTATACTACAGCACAGAGGCAGTACTGCATCACCTCTCCTGTACTGCAGCACAGAGGCAGTTCTGTATTACCTATGCACTACTACAGCACAGAGGCAGTACTGCATCCCCGCTGCTATACCGCAGTATTGCATCACCCCTGCTATACTCTAGCAAAGAGGCAGTGCTGCATCACCTCTGCTATACTACAGCACACAGTGAGGACTGCATCACCTCTGCTATACCACAGCACAGAGGCAGTAGTGCATCACCTCTGCTATACCACAGCACAGAGACAGTGCTGCTTCACAGCTGCTATACTGCAGCACACAGGCCGTACTGCCTCACCACTGCTATACTACAGCACAGAACAGTACTGCATCACCACTGCTATACTACAGCACAGAGGGAGGCTGTACTGCATCACCTCTGCTGTACTACAGAACACAGGCAGGACTGCATCACCTCTGCTATATTACAGCACAGAGGCAGTTCTGCATCACTGCTGCGATACAGCAGCACAGAGGCAGTACTGCATCACCTATGCTATACTACAAACACAAGCAGGACTGCATTATCTCTGCTATACTACAGAACAGCGTCAGTACTGCATCATCACTGCTGTACTGCAGCACAGAGGTAGCACTGCATCACCACTGCTATACTACAGCACAGAGGCAGTACTGCATCACCTCTGCTATACTAAAGAACACAGGCAGGACTGCATCACCTCTGCTATATTACAGCACAGAGGCAGTTCTGAATCACTGCTGCGCTACTGCATCAGTGCTGCGATACAGCAGCACAGAGGCAGTACTGCATCACCTTTGCTATACTACAAACACAAGCAGGACTGCATCATCTCTGGTATACTACAGTACAGAGGCAGTACTGCATCACCGCTGCTGTACTGCACCACAGAGGTAGCACTGCATCACCACTGCTATACTACAGCCCAGAGGCAGCACTGCATCACCGCTGCTGTACTGCAGCACAGAGGCAGTACTGCTTCGCCTCTGCTGTACTACAGCACAGAGGCAGAACTGCATCACCTCTGCTATACTTCAGCACAGAGGCAGTACTGCATCACCGCTGCTATACTGCAGCACAGACTCAGGACTGCATCACCTCTGCTATACCACAGCACAGAGGCAGTAGTGCATCGCATCTGCTGTACTACAGCACAGAGGCAGAACTGCATCACCTCTGCTATACTTCAGTACAGAGGCAGTACTGCATCACCGCTGCTATACTACAGCACAGAGGAAGTACTGCATCGCCACTGCTGTACTTCAGCACAGAGGCAGTACTGCATCACCGCTGCTATACTGCAGCACAGACTCAGGACTGCATCACCTCTGCTATACCACAGCACAGAGGCAGTATTGCTTTACTGCTGCTATACTGCAGCACACAAGTTGGACTGCATCACCTCTGCTATACTACAGCACAGAGGAAGTAGCGACGTCGGCAGAGACGGTAGGAGATGGTTTTTTCAAACAGAGTTCGGCGAAGAAATGAGGGACTTATCATAGCGCCCCAGATGCCGTATTGATTATCTTCAACGTTACTAGGAATACTGTATATACAAAGTTCATGAATACAATTCTTTCAGTTAACGATTTAATGTAGTATCTGCGGTAACAGAGACTGAAGATGACCAAGGGACTATTATTAAACTTTGTATGCTGAGTTTACAGAATCATTTAGGTTATGTCTTTCGAGCCATCTAACTTCTCCATACAAATTGTACAATTTTGAGCCTTGAGAAAGTCATGGTGGTGACGAAACGCACGTTGGCTATTTCTCTTGTTCTTTACAAAAAGGACTGGACTACTATCCCCATCATTGAAAAGATCTTATAATTGTGTTAACAAGACTGAAATGTTCTAGTCCTTGCAACTTTTTGTATTAGGTTTGGTACTTTGTCTTTATCAAATAAATCAATGATTGTTCAGATGAATGCACTTCCTGTGTTTCCTGTGATACAAGAAATCTTCCTTCTTCTTTCTTTGGATTTGACTGACAGATTACTGTCATTAATTTAATGTGAAACATTGTGAGTGCCAGTGTTTTTTTGTTTGTAAGCAGTCATACCTCACCTCTGCTGTACTACAGCACAAAGGCAGTACTGCATCACCTCTCCTGTACTGCAGCACAGAGACAGTACTTCATCTTCTTTGCTATACTACAGCACAGCTACAGTACTTCATCATCTTTGCTATACTACAGTACAGAGGCAATACTGCCTCACCTCTGATGTACTGCAGCACAGAGGCAGCACTGCATGGCCTCTGCTATACTGCAGCACATAGGCATCACTGCATCACCTCTGCTGTACTACAGCACAGAAGCAGGACTGCATCACCTCTGCTATATTACAGCACAGAGGCAGTTCTGAATCACTGCTGCGCTACTGCATCAGTGCTGCGATACAGCAGCAAAGAGGCAGTACTGCATCACCTTTGCTATACTACAAACACAAGCAGGACTGCATCATCTCTGCTATACTACAGTACAGAGGCAGTACTGCATCACCGCTGCTGTACTGCACCACAGAGGTAGCACTGCATCACCACTGCTATACTACAGCACAGTAGCAGCACTGCATTACCTCTACTATACCACTGTACAGAGGCAGTACTGTATCACATCTGCTATACTACAGCACAGAGGCAGCACTGCTTCATGTGTACTTAATTACAACAAACAGGCTGTACAGCATCGCCCCTGCTGTACTACAGCACACAGGCAGGAATGCATCACCTCTGGTATAATACAGCACAGAGGCAGCATTGCATCACCTCTGTTGAAATACAGCAGAGGCAGTACTGCTTTGCCGCTGATATACTACAGCACAGAGGCAGTATTGCATTACCTATGCAGTACTACAGCACACATGCAGTATTGCATTGCCTATGCACTACTACAGCACAGAGGAAGTACTACATCACCTTTGCTATACTACAGCTCAGAGGCAGTACTGCATCACCTCTCCTGTACTGCAGCACAGAGGCAGTACTGCATTACCTAAGCACTACTACAGCACAGAGGCAGTACTGCATCACCGCTGCTATACCGCAGTATTGCATCACCCCTGCTATACTCTAGCACAGAGGCAGTGCTGCATCACCTCTGCTATACTACAGCACACAGGGAGGACTACATCACCTCTGCTATTCCACAGCACAGAGGCAGTACTGCATCACCGCTGCTGTACTGCAGCACACAGGTAGCACTGCATCACCACTGCTTTACTACAGCACAGAGGCAGTACTGCATGTGAGAAGTTGGCCTGATACATGCCGTCCACTAATTATAGTGGGCACCTTGTATCAGTCCAAACAACCCCTTATGGTGAATAGGTTACAGACAACCTTTATTGAAAGCTATCCTAGTGGTAGCTATGGAGAGCAGTCTTCAGGCTAAGTCTTGAAGGAATGTAAAGCAGCTTGTTTTACCAGTCTATAATCTCTTGAATGACCAAATGAAAGGACAACCACACCAGGTATATGTATTTAAAATATATGTATTTAAGATAAAACACACCCCTCTAGTCTTTTTATGAGACTGGAGTTCGAAGTACTTAATTTACAAGTTAGCAATCACCAGTAATAGCACAAATACACGTTTGGGCCCTAGGGGCGTACCAAACCATATACCAATATAGTAGTATAAGAACCACGACTGAACTAGACACAAGGCCTAGAGTCTTTAGAATTACTGGGACCCCAAGGAACCACCTAAGGTAGTGACACAGGAGACCCACGGGGCCGTGTGCAGTATGAAAACACAACCGCGGGTTCCCGTTAGCTTCTATGGGAAATTTAAAGATTAGGGACACTTAGAATCGAGTTAGGACCAAACCCTTTTGGACTTAGGAAGTTCTAGGGCTAGCACCCACGGGAGCACCGGAGTACTCATGTTACCTCACCCAGGGAAGCCGGGTGCATAGGTGTCTTTTGGTGTCTGGTCGCGTCGTCGATTTCAATGGAAGCTGGCGAAGAAGTGCTGCTGCCGTGAAGAGGAGAAGTGTCCGAAGAGATCCAAGCCTGGATCTAGGATGGAGGGAACCTGAAAGCAGAGGGGACAGAGTCTGGGTCACTTGCCAGTGACTGAGGGCAGGATGGACAAATGCCCACAGATGTCGGGTACTTCAGGTGAGTTAACGGATGTCTTGAAGCTTCAGCCACAAGGTCCAGGAGGCGCCGATGATGACCAGGAGCTGGATTCGAGCTGTCGCACGAAGTCTGTCGAGTGCTGCGGTGTCGGCGACCTGATTGGACCCAACAAGCCTTGGCAACTGCAAGTTACTGGAAATCAGAGAAAGGACTGCAGTTCAGACCAGCAAGGTCTGAGGGACTCACCCAGCGAGGGTAAGTCGGGGCACATCTGGAGCAACCAGGAAAGCCCAATCAGAAGAGGAGTTGCCTTCATGAGGACCTACTAGCCAACAGGCTAGCGATCGCGAAGGAGCCTCGAGCGGTCGCACTTGAAACTGGCCCACGGGTCACTCGTGGAGTGGAGGCCAGCAATCTTCGGTGCAGGAGGTGCTTAAGGCTGGGGCTACTCGGAGCCGAAAGCACAACTTCGAGGAAGACCAGGAAGATAGTGTTGCTGCAAAAGTTCACGGTATCCAGGGGTCACGGTTCCACATCACCTACGATAGCCATGGGCCTCAGCTTTGCTGTGGACTCAGGGTAGCCTCGGGGAAGTCTGGAAATCCACCTCTGGTGATGCAAAAACGTAGGCGTTCGGCGGGAGCTTCAGCGATGCAGACCGGTCAGTTGCTTCTTTGGTGCCTGCCAAGCAGGGGAGTCACTCCTTGACCACAAGGGAGATTTCTTCAGTCTTCTAGTCAGAGTAGAACATCGAAGGTCCAGGATATATGTTGTAGAGTTTCGTCCAGGGTAATCTAAAGTCGCAAGGACAGGGTTCCCATACTTATACTAAGTTTGGGGGTTGGACATACTCTAGGGACCCACCTATCGGAGGGTTTGGAAAGAGGGGTGGTTACACCCATTTACTTTGTCCAGTTTCGCGCCAGAGCAGGGGCAGGTAGCCCCTGCAACCGGTTTGAACTGGACTATGCACAGGGACACCAAGTGTTACCCCAGTGCAGGACTTCAGAGCACCAGAGAGTGCTTCCGCCCAGCCCCAATACACATCTGCCTGTCTGGGGAGGTGGTTACACCTCCCTGGGACAGGAAGCCTATTGTCCAGGCCTCCCCCGCCGGAGTTTCGGTCAGCAGCACGAGGCCAGACCCGTGTCTGTGGCAGAGGCATCCATTTTGTGATGCCAGGGCTCTAGAAAGTCCTACCGGGTTAGACCAGTGTGAACATGTCTCTCCCTTTAGAAGGGTGGAATGCTAACCCCCCCCCCCCCCCCGGGTGTGTGGTGTGTTTGGTGTCAAACACTTGGGGAGTATTCCAAAGCGTTTGACACCAAACACGACATGTTCACGTGCAGCCATCCCAAAGTTAGCATTTACCGCAAGGTTATAATGCACTTAAGAGTATATGGTCAGGCTGCACCACAAACAGCATCGGAGGAGGTACTCCGAACGATGCAGAGGGGCTCTGCTCATGCAGGGGCACCCTCTCACATAAAAACCAAGCACTCTGCCTTCAGGATTGTTAAGGCCTGCCATAGGAGTGACTTATAGGTTTTATATGTGTGTGCAATGGTAGTGATATAGGTAGCCTATACCACTGTAAGGGGTGCAAGCACACCCTTACCCAGGCTGCAGTAGCAGACCTGTGGTGCCATTTTGGAGTGCTTCCCAGGGGTGGCATAATACATGTTTCAGCCCCTGGTAGGCCTCTGGGGTACCTATGCCCTAGGTACATAGTATACCATATACTAGGGGCTTATAAGGCACTCCAGAATACAATTAAATATGTACCTAATGTACATGGAAACCATTTTAGAGAGGAAGCAGCTAGGCTGGGGTCCTGATTAGCAGGGCCACACCCAGACTAAGGTCGAAAAACAGTGAAACACCAGTAAAAAGTGGGGGTACCCATGTGAAGCAGATCCTACTCTCCTACACAACCACCCCTCCCAAACGCAGGAACATTAAACTAACCTTGACCAGTTGAGTCTTCATGTTATAAGTGGAAATACCTAGAGAGTCCATCTGCATTGACATGGTTACTCCCAGGTCTATGTTCCACTACAAAGTCCATCCCCTGTAGGGAAATGGACCACCTAAGCAGTTTGGGGTTTTCGCCCTTCATTTGTTTTAGCCATAAGAGAGGCTTATGGTCTGTCTGAACTAGGAAGTGAGTACCAAACAAGTATGGCCTTAACTTCTTCAGAGCCAAAACCACAGCACAGGCCTCCCTCTCAATGGCTGACCAACATTTCTCTCTAGGGGTCAGCCTTCTGCTTACGAAAGCTACTGACTGATCCTGACCTTCATCATTCAATTGTGACAGTACAGCCCCTACCCCCAATTCAGATACATCTGTTTGGACAGTGAACTTCTTGGAGTAGTCAGGACTCAGCAGAATGGGAGCAGTGCACATGGCCTGCTTCAGGTCATCAAATGCCTTTTGACGGTTAGCTGTCCACTGAACCTTTTTGGGCATGTTTTTAGAAGTTAAGTCATTCAGGGGTGTCACTATTGATCCATACCCCTTGACAAATCTCCTTTAGTACCCAGTCAGGTCTTAGAAGGCTCTCACCTGAGTCTGGGTAGTTGGAGCACTCCAATCCATTATGGTCTGGATTTTGCTCTGTAATGGTTGAACCTGTCCTCCACCTACAAGATGGCCCAGGTACACAACCTGACTCTGCCCTACCTGGCACTTAGTAGCCTTGATAGTTAGGCCTGCTTTTTGCAGGGTCTCCAAAACATTCCTCAGGTGGACCAGGTGATCCCCCCAGGTGGAGCTAAAGACAGCAATACCATCTAGATATGCTGCACTAAAGTCTTCCAGGCCTGTAAGGACTTGATTCACCAACCTTTGGAAAGTGAGAGGTGCATTCTTCAAACCAAAGGGCATTACCACAAACTGATAGTGCCCACTAGGGGTAGAACATTTTGTCTTTGGCTTTGCATATTCAGCTAGTCTGATCTGCCAGTAGCCAGCTGTCAGGTCAAATGTGCTTAGAAACTTGGCTGAGGCCAAAGTATCTATTAGCTCATCTGCCCTGGGGATGGGATGGGCATCAGTCCTAGTGACTGCATTGAGACCCCTGTAGTTTACACAAAACCTCATTTCTCTCTTGCCATCTGTGGGGGTAGGTTTAGGTACCAGAACTACTGGACTAGCCCAAGGGCTAACTGAGGGTTCAATCACACCCAAATCCAACATCTTTTGGGCTTCTGTCCTTATACAGTCCCTGACATGGTCAGGTTGCCTGTAGATCTTATTCTTCACAGGTAGACTGTCCACAGTGTCCACTTCATGAGTGCACCAGGTGGTCTGATTTGGAGTCAGAAAACATATGTCTAAACTGGCTGAGAAGGTTTCGGCAGTCAGTTTGCTGCTGGGCAGTGAGGCTGCCTGCCAAGGCTACACCATCAACTGACCCATCATCAGGGTTCTGAGAAAGCAGGTCAGGGAGTGGGTCACTCTCTTCCTCCTGTCCTTCATCAGTAGCCATGAGCAAGCGCATGTCTGCCCTGTCAACATATGGTTTAAGTCTGTTGACATGAAGTACCCTGTGGGGACTCCTAGGGGTTCCAAGGTTTACTAAGTAGGTAACCTCCCTTTTCTGCTCAACAATTGTATGGGGGCCACTCCATTTGTCCTGGAGGGCTGCTGGGGCCACAGGCTCCAACACCCACACTTTCTGTCCTGGCTGGTAAACAGTCAGTACAGCTTTTTGGTCATGCCAGGCTTTTTGCAGTTCCTGGCTAGCCTCAAGGTTTTTGTTTGCCTTTTTCATGTACTCAGCCATCCTGGAGCGGAGACCAAGTACATAGTCCACTATTTCCTGTTTGGGGGGCTTGAGAGGTAACTCCCATCCTTCCTTAACCAAACAAGATGGTCCCCTGACAGGGTGACCAAACAAAAGTTCAAAAGGGCTGTAGCCAACCCCCTTTTGAGGCACCTCCCTGTATGCAAATAAAAGGCAGGGCAAGAGTAGGTCCAATTTTCGCCTGAGCTTCTCTGGGAGTCCTTTAATCATGCCCTTTAAGGTTTTGTTGAATCTTTCAACTAAACCATTGCATTGTGGGTGATAGGGCGTGGTGAATTTGTAGTTCACTCCACACTCCTTCCACATAGCAGTCAAGTAACTAGACATGAAGTTTGCACCCCTGTCAGATACTACCTCCTTAGGAAAGCCTACTCTTGAGAACACACCCAAGAGAGCTCTTGCCACTACAGGTGCTGTAGTGGTCCTTAAGGGAATTGCTTCTGGATACCTGGTGGCATGATCCACTACCACCAGTATAAACCTGTGCCAAGATGCTGTTTGAGGATCCATGGGACCAACAATGTCAATCCCAACCCTCTCAAAGGGAACCCCCACCACAGGTAGTGGTATCAGGGGGGCCTTTGTAGTGCCACCTGCTTTGCTACTGGCTTGGCAGGTTACACAGGAGCGACAAAACTCCTTTGTGTCTTCAGACATGTGGGGCCAGTGAAAGTGAGTAACAATTCTGTCCCAAGTCTTGTTCTGGCCTAGGTGTCCTGCTAGGGAAATATCATGGGCTAGTGTCACTAGGAAACCCCTAAACTTCAGAGGTATAACCAACCTCCTGGATGCACTAGGCTTGGGGTCTCTACTCTCTGAGTAAAGGAGTCCATCATCCCAATAAACATTATGGGTGCCACTAGCATTCCCAGCAGCCTCATCAGCAGCTTGCTTTCTGAGGGGTTCAAGAGAGGGGCAGGTTTTCTGCTCCTGGCTCAGATCAGACCTTGAAGCCCCCCTGTCCCCAATAACTCAACCTGGTCAGGTTCAAGCTCCTCTGGGACAGTTCCTTCTTCAGGCTCAAGATCATCTCCCTGAGGAGACTGATCAGCATTCTGAGTCAGATGGGAAGGCTCTGCTGTAACCCTACTGCCACTTCTCTTGTGAGGCACCTGTTCCATTTTTCCAGAATCCAGGGCCTGTCCAGCTTTAGACATTTTGGCCTGTGACCTAGTCACAGCAAAGACATGAGCAGGGATCCCTAACATTTCTGCATGTGTCCTGAGCTCCACTTCAGCCCAAGCTGAAGTCTCTACATCATTGCCAAGCAAGCACTGTACTGGTAGCTCGGCACTTACCACAACCTTCTTAAGGCCATTTACCCCTCCCCAGGAGAAGTTAACAACTGCCAGAGAATGGTCTGTTCTAACATTGCTAGCATTGGTCACTTGGTACATTTAACCAAGCATAATCTGCCCAGGATCCACAAGATCTTTTGTCACCATTGTGACACTTGCTCCTGTGTCCCTGAATGCCCAAGCCACTACTCCATTTATCAAAGGCTGTTGTCTGTATTTGCCCAGATTACTGGGACTCACACATGGGGACATCTCTATGCCCCCATCACAGACAAGCACAGCCTGAGTTGGAACCCTGACTAAGCCAGAGTCCATCTCGGAACCCAGGGTCAACCCTACTACACCCTTATTCTAAACATTGCCACCATCTATTGTAGCTGTACTAGGGGGAACAGTTGCGATGGTGGCTGGAGTAGATTCTTTGGCCTTGGTGCAGTCACTGGTCCAGTGAGTTTTCTGTTTACAGATTTTGCACCAAGGTTTCTTTTGGCCTTTTCCCTTGTTTGACCGTGACTCCCCATTAGAAGAAAAATTTTGGGGCCCTTGCGAAGACTTCTGGTCTTTACCCTTGTTCCCACCCTTGTCAGAGTTCTTAGAATCCTGCTTCTTTGGGTCACCACCTTGGTTCTGTACCTTCTGCCTTACCCTGGTTCTGACCCATTTGTCTGCCTTCTTTTCCAATTCTTGGGGAGAGGTCAGATCAGAGTCTACCAGGTACTGGTGCAAAAGCTGATTTTTACAGTTATTAAGAATCTGCTCCCTCATTATCAGATTGTACAATCCTATGAAGTCACACACTTTACTGCCCAATAACCCACCTTCCAGAGCCTTAGCAGCACAGTCAACAAAGTCAACCCAGTCTTGATTTTGTGCTTTTTGGGTATCTCTGAACTTTAACCTGTATTGCTCAGTGGTTAGGCCAAACCCATCTATTAGTGCACTTTTCAAGACCTGGTAATCATCAGCCTCCTCTTCTCTCACAGTGAGGAGCTTATATCTACCTTTGTCTGCAAAGGAGAGCCATACGATTGCTGGCCACTGACCTTGAGGGACCTTCTGTACTTTACAGGCCCTCTCCAAGGCAGTTATCCATTTGTGGATGTCATCCCCTCTCTGGTAGGGAGGGACAATCTTACTTAGGTTTCTATGGTCATAAGACCTCTCCCTACTCTAGGGAAATTGCTGCCACCAAGGGACTCTAGTCCCTCCTTTTTACTAGCTCTGTAGAGCTCTAGGGCTTCCCTATCTAGAGCCATCTGCTGCTTTCTGAGGTTGAACTTGTCTTACTCATACTTCAGCAGTCTCTCTCTCCTCTCCTGGGAGGTTTCCTTCCCTCTGTGAGAAGAGACAGAGGTCCCTATAGAGGAGTTAGACTGGACAGATCCCTTTGAGAGAGATCTATCCCTTCTAGCCCTACTTTCAACTCTTCCTGGAGGAACAAAGAGGGGAGCATTGTTGTCATCCTCATCCAGGGGAGCTGGGTTCACCAGATCCTGATCATTGTCATCAGTCTGGTCAGCATTAGAGTTAGGGTCAGGGTAGTTTCCACCCCTAGGCCCACCCTCACCTGCTGCCCCACCCGCTCTGCCTACCCCACCAGAACCACTAGGTCCTGGGAGATCATCCAGCTTGAGTATCTTTGAGATGCTGGGTGGTTGGGCTTTTGCCTGTCCTCAGCTACCTAATGGAACATAAGGCCCTAAGCTGTGCAAATGAGAGATCCTCATATCTATAGGGGAGACGCTCACTGGCTTCTGGCAGGGACCCACTGGTTCCTGGCTGGTTAGACATTACTAATGTGGTGTGGTGTATTGCACCACCTACACTAGTGTGGCCTACTAAGCTCTCTTGAGTTGTAGAAAGGTTGTGCTATCCCTTAACACACAACTCTAAGTTCAGTAGAACTTACCGTATACTAAACTTGATATTATATGTACCTAAGGTACATTTAGTGGTTTTCAGTTGATTAATTCAATTGAGATTATCTGGTGAAACAATAGCAAGCTGGAATCCCACACGCTGTAGACCAATGTGAGAAGTTGTCCTGATATATGCTGTCCACTAATTATAGTGGGCACCTTGTATCAGTCCAAGCAACCCCTTATGGTGAATAGGTTAAAGACAACCTTTATTGAAAGATATCCTAGTGGTAGCTATGGAGAGCAGCCTTCAGGCTAAGTCTTGAAGGAATGTAAAGCAGCTTATTTTGCCAGTCTATAATCTCTTGAATGACCAAATGAAAGGACAACCACACCAGGTATATACATTTAAAATATATGTATTTAAGATAAAACACAGCCCTCTAGTCTCTTTATGAGACTGGAGTTCGAAGTACTTAATTTACAAGTTAGCAATCAACAGTAATAGCACAAATGCACGTTTGGGCCCTAGGGGCGTACCAAACCATATACCAATAAAGTGGTATAAGACCCACGACTGAACTAGACACAAGGCCTAGAGCCTGTAGAATCACTGGGACCCCAAGGAACCACCCAAGGTAGTGACACAGGGGACCCACGGGGCCGTGTGCAGTGTGTAAACACAACCGCGGGTTCGCGTTAGCTTCTATGGGCAATGTCGCGGTTGGAAATTTAAAGATTAGGGACACTTAGAATCGAGTTAGGACCAAACCCTTTTGGACTTAGGAAGTTCTAGGGCTAGCACCCACGGGAACACCGGAGTACTCGTGTTACCTCACCCAGGTGTCGGGTCGCGTCGTCGATTACAATGGAAGCTGGCGAAGAAGTGCTGCTGCCGTAAAGAGAAGTGTCCGGAGAGATCCAAGCCTGGATCTAGGATGGAAGGAACCTGAAAGCAGAGGGGACAGAGATTGGGTCACTTGCCAGTTACCGAGGGCAGGATGGACCAATGCCCACAGATGTCGGGTGCTTCAGGTGAGTTGACGGGTGTCTTGACTCTTCAGGTTGTCTTTCTGGGGGGAGGCAAATTGTATGCAGCCTTTGTAGACTTAAGGTCTGCGTTTGACCTTGTGCCGAGGGACAAGCTATGGAAAGTTCTCTTGGACATGGGCATGCCAAAAGATCTGGTTTCTTTTTTGGTCACCATACATGAAAATACGTACGCCCGTGTCCGATGGGGTAAACCCGGGGAACTGACCGATAGATTTAAAGTATCCAAAGGTGTACGACAAGGGTGTGTACTCGCACCCACCCTGTTTTCTTTATTTATCAATGGGGTTGTAAACTACTTCTTAAATTGCCCTACAGATGCACCTACATTGGCAGGAATGAAGATTCCCCTGCTCATGTTCGCGGATGACACCCTTTTGATCTCGAGGACGAGACAGGGACTGCAGTTGGCCCTGTCTCGCTTCGAGACCTTTTGCCGCGAGCATGAGCTGGAAATAAATATTGGGAAGACCAAGTTTATGGTTTTTCGTGGCCCTCGGCGGGTTAAGGCGGAGGTGTGTTTGGGTGGTGTCAACTTATCCCAAACGGCAGTATTTACTTATCTTGGAGTCACCTTTAGCGAGACGTGCAGCTGGTCTCACCAGCTGGATCTTCTCGCGCTCAAGCATGCCCAATTGGGAGGAGCTTTGTTGAAAGAGCACAAACACTCTTTAACAAAACCAATAGCCCCACTCATGAAGATCTACGGCTCCAAGATTTTACCTGCAATTTTATATGGAGCTGAGATCTGGGGCTTTAATAACTTGTCCAAATTGATAACTGCCCAGAATAAATTCCTCCGGTCAGCTATTGGGCTTCCCCAATCCACTCCACGCATCCCTCTTTTGTTTGACCTGGGAATTCAGCCTATAGAGGACTGCGCAGGGTATAGACCCCTGGCGTTTTGGCGCCGCTTGTGGACGACCCCCGAACTATCTAACTATGCAAAAGCCCTTCTGGAGATCAAAGGGTTGGAGGGGTCGCATAGGATTCCCTGGTTGTCTAGCATCAAAACCCTGTTATATGATCTCGGGATGCGTGATCTATGGGTTAACCCTGATACAGAAGTTTTCCCGGCAAAAAAGGTGCTTAAGGATGCGTACTGGAATTACATTAAGAATAGGAGATGTGCTTCCCTTACAGGTTCCACAATGACTGCTTCTTTTCTAGTTTTTAAGGATGACTCTGTCTTTGAAAGTTACTGGGATACCATCTTGAAGTTCCTAGATCGTAAGTTGTATCACCAGTTCAGAGTGGGCGCTCTACCACTGCGAGGACTCACCAAAAGTTGGAGTCCTCTTGGTAGTGATAAATGCCCATTCTGTGTTGACAAGATTGAAACCATGGACCACTTCCTTTTTTGTTGCCCAACTTATCAACTTCCCAGACGTATCTGGCTTCGACCTGCATGCAGACTAATGAGCACTCGTTCTGCACAGGTCGCTAGTAGAATTTTGAAAACCGATACTTCCACTCCTATAGTAATAGGTGTTGCTAAATTTATTAGTTGGGCATGGATCCTTAGGGCCAAGAAACTGAAGCTGTAATCTTTGTTCCCTGCTGCCACACAATAGTATCTACTTTGGTCCATGGCATAAACGGCACGTCTCTCTTTGCATTTTATTGTATTTTTTAACATGATGTGATCATTTTTAATTCATTATTTTATCTACCATTTTAAAGGTTTTACAGTCTATTTTTGTATTGTACATGAATTGTTTTGTAGTCGAATTGTCTAATATGTAGTATGTCTTTTATGATGCAAATCGAATAAAGACTTTCTGACTGACTGACTGACTGACTCTTCAGCCACGAGGTCCAGGAGGCACCGATGACGACCAGGAGCTGGATTCGAGCTGTCCCACGAAGTCTGTCGAGTGCTGCGGTGTCAGTGACCAGATTGGACTCAACAAGTCTTGGCAACGGCAAGTTACTGGAAATCAGAGAAAGGACTGCGGTTCAGACTAGCAAGGTCTGAGGGACTCACCCAGCGAGGGTGAGTCGGGGCACGTCTGGAGCAACCAGGAAAGCCCAATCAGAAGAGGAGTTGCCTTCGTGGGGACCTACTAGCCAACGGGCTAGCTATCGCGAAGGAGCCTCGATCGGTCGCACTTGTAACTGGCATATGGGTCACTCGTGGAGTGGAGGCCAGCAATATTCAGTGCAGGAGGGGCTCAAGGCTGGGGCTACTCGGAGCCCAAAGCACAACTTCGAGGAAAACCAGGAAGATAGTGTTGCTTCAAAAGTTCACGGTGTCCAGGGGTCACGGTTCAACGTCATCCACGATAGCCACGGGCCTCAGCTTTGCTGTGGACTCAGGGTAGCCTCGGGGAAGTCTGGAAATCCACCTCTGGTGATGCAAAGGCTTTGGCGTCCGGCGGGAGCTTCAGCGATGCAGACCGGTCAGTTGCTTCTTTGGTGCCTGCCAAGCAGGGGAGTCACTCATTGACCCCAAGGGAGATTTCTTCAGTCTTCTAGTCAGAGTAGAACGTCGAAGGTCGAGGATATATGTTGCCGAGTTTCAACCAGGGTAATCTAAAGTCGCAAAGACTGGGTTCCCATACTTATACTAAGTTTGGGGGTTGGACATACTCTAGGGACCCACCTATGGGAGGGTTTTGAAAGAGGGGTGGTTACACCCATTTCCTTTGTCCATTTTCGCGCCAGAGCAGGGGCAGGTATTCCAAAGCATTCCCAACGTTAGCATTTACCGCGAGGTTATAATGCACTTAAGAGTATATGGTCAGGCTGCACCACAAACAGTGTTAGACCTGGCACCTTGGCGTGAGTCTCCCTTCCACTTTTTGTCGCTGTGCCTCATGTGTTTTGCTGGTGTTAGCTGCTCAGAGCACTGTGCCACTGCCAACCAGTGCCACAGTGCAAGTGCTCCCTATTTAAAATGAATATGTTGGTTGGATTCCATGATTGGCTTATTTGGTTTACTGTCAGACCCCAGTAAAGTGCACCAGGTGTGCCCAGGGCTTGTAAACGCAAATGCCGCTGGTGGGCTTGCAGCACTGGTTGTGCCACCCACAGACGCAGCCTGGTAAAATATGTCTAAGGTCTGCCATTGCAGAACCTGCGTGCAGTCTGGTACTATCATGCTGATTGGCAAGTGCACCCACTTGCCAGTCCCTAAACCTTCCCATAACTTCATGTTAGTCACCCCTATGGTAGGCCCAAGGGCAGGGTACATTGTAAGCATAAGGTAGGACAAGCCCTAATGTGTGTGGCATGTCCTAATAGTGAATTACAGCCATTTTCGTTTTTCACTATTGTAAGGCTACCTGTTCTCATAGGCCAGAATGGGCTATTGGAAATGTTACATCCTATGATCCTAACAGACCCAGGGAACCTGGTAGAAAATCGAGTTTAGTATGCCTGAACTCAGAATAATAAAATACATCTGTTAGCAAGGTTTATTTTAATGTTCTGTGTTTGCAAACGCCACTTTTAGAAAGATGGCCTTTCAGCCCGCCTCTGCGCTGATGTATATCTGCTATCTGCTGTCTGGCTTGTGTGATTGACAGGGCTGGGGAAACCCAGAGGGGCAGGGCTAGGTAGCCTGGTGGTGAATAGAGAGATTGACATATAGATGGGTGGGAGGTGTACACCTGGACTCTGAATAGGGCTGTGCTCTGCCACCACAATGCTGGCTCCAACCCCTGTGGAGCGTCTGATGACTCTGCCCTGCACACTGAAAGAAGAAGCCTGCATCGCATCAACAAAGTGCTCCAGAACTGAACTGAACTAGGCAAGGGCCCCCCTGGCCTGAGAGAACAAAAGATTTGTGGTATAAATGTAGGAGCCCTGCTCCTAAGAAACTAGATCCTGTCCTGCCAAGAAGAAACCTCTGTCCGACGAGGAGGAACCGGGAAAGCTGCATGGAGGAGTACTGTCCCTGATCTGGGGGATTGGCCTGCAGTGGTTGCCTTGCTACTGAAGAAGAGGAAGAAAAGACCCAAGAAACTTTTATTTGACTTGTGCTGAAGATCTCCAAGGGCTTGTGAGCGAGCTTGCCCCCTGAACGAAGTCCCAGGACCAGTGGACTTCACCACCGTGAGAGCGCACCGGAAAACTGACCGTTTTCCTCCATAATCTTGAAGCGAACTGCTGTGTACGCCTCGACGATCGAAGCGTACCCCCCTGGAAGCCTGCACCAAGCTGTCCAGCCCGAACAAAGTGACTAAAGGCCCCTCTACGAGCCGTAGCTCGCACCGCAAAGGAAGGTATCGTCCGGCCTGAGCAACGCGACTAACAGGCCCCTACGAGTTGTAGCTCGCACTGTAACGGAAGGACTGCGCACCGTACTTGCTTCTATCCCCTACGAACCGTACTGCCCAGCGTACGCTCGTTTCCCCTGCTTTGGAAAGGCTGCGGTGCGTACGGTAGTCGCGTACGTCTCCCCTGTGCGGAGCGTACTGTGCGCTTGTGTCCAGCACTTCAACTCAAGATTGCCGATCTCATGGTACGGCGCGAACGCCGCGACGAACATTGAAAGCACCGTACCTACGCACCGTCCCCTGAAGCTCTGCACACCCAAGGTCTAACGTACCGTAGTACGCACCGCACTAGGAGGACAACGCACCGTGCATCGCACTTGATGCCCGCGCAGCCTTTGTGACGAACTCACCAAAGACAAAGGGACTGTGCCTGTTCGCACCGTAGGGTGTACGCCTCAAACCGAAGCGCCTACAGTGCGTGTAATATCCATTCCCCAAGCCTATTTTTGACGCGTACGAAGCGTACTGAAAGGTACGAAGCGCACAGAACATTAACACTACGCTAAAGTAAAGAACTCTTTTTGTAAATCGTATTGTGGGCCGTTTTAACGTTATTTGGTCTTGTGCTAAGCCTAAACTATATATATAAAGTGCTATTTTTATATATCCCAGTGTGGAGTCCATTTGTGGTGTTGTCACTGAGTTATTGTGTATGTGTTCACAAATGCTTAACCTAAACACCCTGAGATAACGCCTTGTCTGCTCGCGCCAAGCTACCTAGAGGGTGAGCAGGGGTTATTGTTGGAGTGTAACCCCTTACCCTGACTGGAGGAAAGGTTCCCTGCTTGACACAAGTACCTACCAGTGTAACAATCGCCAGCAGTCTCACCGATTATGCCCCTTGTCAGGAAACCGGGAGTGTTTCCGCGTTTTCCCGATGTCAGGAATTCACGAACTACAAATCCCTGCATGCACTGGGGCGCATCCGACGACCCTGTCTACATAAGCACTTCCGCGGGAAGCGGACGGTGCTTGTCAATCAGAGAGCTTGTGGATGTTTGTGGCGGAAGGTGTTCCCCGCCGGATTCCAGCGAGAAGCATTTCAGCAGCCATCCCTGTGACGGGCCGTGTCCCGCGTTCCCGAGGAAGCCGAGAAGCATTTCAGCAGCCATCCCTGTGACGGGCCGTGTCCCGCGTTTCCGAGGAAGCCAGCCCAATTCAGCGGCGAGCGAGACGCCGAGGTATTTGGGAAGGTAGATTCTTCAGCTATTCTGGTAAGCCACGAGTGTTGCATCGTCAACATAACTTTATTGACACCGTGAGAGACAGTGCAATATCCCGGATTACTTGTTCCCTCTTTGCCTGGACATGGTGGGGTCGGTGTAATGTAGACACGGACACTAAGTGCCTCATTGCCGTCCTGCTTCGCAATTGGAAAAGTATCCACGAAGTCCCGAGGAAGGGATTATCATTTGATTATTTCGAACTTTACTTTCGCTGTGACAGTGCACTTACGGAGGGCTCCCGGTTGGACCCGTTCCGTCATTGGCTTGTGGGGGTGAGAGAATATCACTCCCGAAGACCTAGTGCTTTGTAGGGGACTGTGGAGTAACCCAGGAAAGGGTGTGTGCGGCTAAGGCAGTTAAGGGAGAGTTCCGCAAGAAGAAAGGTACTTATCTTCCCAGAGGAGATTACAACCCCGACCTTCATCCTGGAGAGTCCCTATCCCTGGCCTCATCTATTTATGTTATCCACTTCCCTTTTTCCCACAGACCTGATCTCACGCAGTTAGGTTACCTTCCGCTGCTGGGGAGTAGGTTTTTGGGAGTCAGGGACCTTCTCATCTATCGTCTCTGCTGGATTCTACATTACAGGTTAGTGGCGGGTTATTGGCTTGGGCGCTACTGACAACCTGGCAGACCTGACAGATTGACAAGCCCACGTTTACGCCCAGCCCAGACGATGGATACCAGTGTAGTGCTCACCTCTCTGCTGGACAGCCTGACGGCTCTACAGCAAGAGGTTCAGACATCCCGACAAGAAAATCAGAACATCCAGAGAGAAGTAAGCTCCTTGAGGAGAGAAGTGGCAGGTCTTTCTCGCAGGGGTCAGGGGGAGAGTTCGTATATTAGACCAGCAACCTTGCCCCCTCCTGTCTCTACCTCCACTAACCCGTCTCCTGTAGGGGGCTCTTTCACCAACCCTCATTCCCACGCATCTACAGACACGGTTCCTACGGTTCACGTGGTACAGAATACCAGCATTCCGTTAGCCCCACCTGAACGCTTTTATGGGGATCCAAAAAAGTTCGAGACCTATTTAAATCAGTGTAGGCTTCATTTTCTCTGCAAACCTACAGTATTTCAGGGAGACGCAGCTAAAACGGCATTTATGATGTCTTATATGGGGGGCAACGCAGCCAGTTGGACCATCCCTCTGATGGAAAGAAACGATCCAGTCCTCCATAATTTCACGGAATTCTGCTTGGCCTTACGGAAACTGTTTGACAGGAAATCCCACATGCTGTCACTGGATCGTGAATTACTCACCTTACGACAGGGATCACAAGACCTGCTGTCCTACATAACAACGTTCAATCGGTTGGTGGTGGAGACCGAGTGGCCCCCTGACAAAAGACTAACCCTGTTTTATCAAGGACTCAGGGGGGAGCTCAAAGATGTACTAGCCCAAGTTGTGCAACTGCCACAAACGTGTGAAGAACTGATCGACTTAACCGTCCAGTTGGATCATCGTCTCCTAGAGAGAAAAGGGGATAAGAACCGAGGGGAAAACCGATTTTCCTATACTCGGCCACGGAACGTCCCGGAAGAACCACCTAAATCCCCAGAGGGGGTGGAACCCATGCAACTAGGAGGTCTTCGAGGCCCTCTCACCCCAGAAGAGAGAGAAAAAAGACAAAAAAGTGAAGTTGGCCTCCGTGTATTGCCAGGAACATTGCAAAAGTCTAGACAGTGAGGATCCTGAAGCAGGGGAAACACCGGCCGCTTATTTAGCGCTTGCCTGCGAGTCAGAACAGTCCAGTCGCTCCAGCACCCTGCCGGATGACTACGGCATGTATCGCGATCTCTTCGATAAACAAAAGGCAACTACCCTTCCGCCTCATCGAGAGTACGATTGCCGCATTGAGTTGATACCAGGGGCACCCATTCCCTGCAGTAGAGTGTACTCCTTGACTGAGCCGGAAACCCTTTATCTCAAGAAATACCTCGAGGATAATCTGGCCTCCGGATTCATCAGACATTCCTCCTCTCCCGCTTCTTCGCCTCTTTTCTTCATTCCGAAGAAGGACTGCGAAGAATTGAGGACGTGTATTGACTACCGTGCGTTGAATAGGATAACCATCAAGAACCGGTACCCACTCCCTCTCATACCGGTACTGTTGGACCAGTTAAAAGGGGCAAGATACTTTACCAAGCTTGATCTCCGAGGAGCCTACCACCTTGTCCGAGTTCGTAAAGGAGATGAGTGGAAGACCGCTTTCAGAACTAAGTTCGGTCTTTTTGAGTACCGGGTGATGCCCTTCGGGCTCTGCAACGCCCCGGCGGCTTTTCAGTTTTTCATGGATGAAGTACTGCGGGGTTATTTGGATACCTTCTGTGTAGTATACATAGATGATATCCTAATACATTCAGCAACATACCAGGAACACCTAACCCATGTTAAAGCGGTGTTAGCAAGATTACAACAACATTCTCTGTATGCTAAACTAGAGAAGTGCCTCTTTCATGTTCAGGAGGTCGCATTTTTGGGATACATCATCAACGCCCAAGGATTTCAAATGGAAACCTCTAAGGTAGAAGCCATCACTCAATGGCCTACTCCCCAGAATATCAAGGCCGTGCAAAGCTTCCTTGGGTTTGCCAACTTTTATCGGCGCTTTATCCAGGATTTTTCAAAGGTGATCCGCCCCATCTCTGGTTTGCTACGAAAAAACGTTCCTTTCAGGTGGGGAGAGGAAGCTGCGCGATCCTTCCAGGAGCTAAAGGACAAATTCACTCAAGCCCCCATCCTACGACATCCTGATACACGGCTCCCGTTTATACTGGAAACGGACGCTTCACAACATGCCGTGGGAGGGGTACTATCTCAGCGTCATCCTGAAACAGGACAAATACATCCTGTTGCGTTCTATTCCCGAAAACTTACTCCGTGTGAAGTCAATTACACCATCTCAGACAAGGAACTCCTGGCTATAAAGAGAGCGTGTGAGGAATGGAGACACTACCTCCTGGGGGCGCAGCACACGGTAGAGATTTACACGGATCATAGGAACTTGTTGTTTCTGACCCCTCGTCAATTACGCTGGACCTTGTTCTTCTCGGACTACGATTTCGTTATCAAATACCGGCCCGGACCCCAAAACGGGAAAGCGGATGCCCTTTCTCGCTTGGGAGAATCAGACAACAACATCTCCCTGAACGTAGATCCACCACCGTGTATACTCACCGAGAACAAGCAACCCCGACCTACGGTAGCTCTTCTCACCTCTTCCGACTTCCTCGAAGATGTGAAGGTGTCGTTAGCAGAGGTCGACGTGCAAGCCTGGATTCAAGAAGAACCCGAAATCAGGTCGGAAGTAGAGGAGTTGGCCTATCGCTACCAGGCGCTGTACATTCCTCATCCCAGTCAACAGCAGCAGGTTTTGCAATGGGCTCACGACTCTGTTTTGGGCGGACATCTCGGAACCTATAAGACTATCGCTTGTGTGGAACGATCTTTTTGGTGGTCAGACCTGCGAAAAGACATTCATGACTACGTGAAGAATTGTGCTATTTGTGTGCAAGGCAAGGCCAGACATGTGAAACCAGTAGGGCTACTACGGTCCTTGCCTATTCCCCCACGACCTTGGCACACAATATCAAAGGATTTTGTAGTTGAAATGCCCCCCAGCGATGGGAAGACAGTGATATTGGTGCTGATTGATCATTTGACCAAGATGGGTCACTTCATTGCCTTGGGACGGTTACCCACATCCCAGGAACTAGCTGGCGTTTTTCTACAGCATGTGATCCGAGCTCATGGAATACCGAATGTCTTAATTACTGATAGGGGGACACAATTCACCTCCCGGTTTTGGAAGGCTCTCTGCAAAACATTGGACATCGATGCGCGTCTTTCATCCAGTTACCACCCCCAAACAGATGGCAAAACAGAACGCCTAAATCAAACCATGGAACAATATCTCCGCTGCTTTTCTTTGCAAAATGCCATACACTGGCCTACCTTGTTATGGATGGCGGAGTTCGCATACAACAACGCCACACATGCCACCTTGGGTTGTTCCCCGTTTTATTGTAATTATGGTCATCACCCCAACATGCTCCCGTTTGAATGGCCAGTCAAAACCCCCGTACCCAGTATCCAAGAACATCATGCACACCTCAGGGCCGTATTAACAGAAGCTAAACAAAATCTAGCAGATGCCCAGGCCACTCAAAAGACCTATGCAGACAGAAAGAGAACAAGAGAACCCGAGTATCAGGTGGGGGACAAGGTGTGGCTGTCGACAAAAAATCTACACTTAAGGGGAGTGAATAAATTTAAGCCCAGATTCGTGGGACCCTATAGTGTAGAAGAAATCATCAACCCAGTAGCCCTGCGACTGTCCTTACCTAGGGCCTGGAAACTCCACCCTGTCTTCCATGTCTCTCTTCTTCAACCCTGTCTCCCCAGCACTAGATTACCTGCAAAACCGCAGCCCCTAGAGATAGAGGGTCAGGAGGAGTATGAGGTGCGAGAAATCCTGGATTCCAAGTTGGTCCGGGGGAGGGTGCAATATCTCATGGACTGGGAAGGTTTTGGGGTGGAAGAGAGAACCTGGGAACCTGAGGAGCATTTGCATTGCCCAGAGCTGGTAGAACGGTTTCATGAAGAAAACCCAGGTAAACCAGGTCGACCGCCGAGTCGTCGGTCCTTGAGAAGGGGTACTGTAACAATCGCCAGCAGTCTCACCGATTATGCCCCTTGTCAGGAAACCGGGAGTGTTTCCGCGTTTTCCCGATGTCAGGAATTCACGAACTACAAATCCCTGCATGCACTGGGGCGCATCCGACGACCCTGTCTACATAAGCACTTCCGCAGGAAGCGGACGGTGCTTGTCAATCAGAGAGCTTGTGGATGTTTGTGGCGGAAGGTGTTCCCCGCCGGATTCCAGCGAGAAGCATTTCAGCAGCCATCCCTGTGACGGGCCGTGTCCCGCGTTCCCGAGGAAGCCGAGAAGCATTTCAGCAGCCATCCCTGTGACGGGCCGTGTCCCGCGTTTCCGAGGAAGCCAGCCCAATTCAGCGGCGAGCGAGACGCCGAGGTATTTGGGAAGGTAGATTCTTCAGCTATTCTGGTAAGCCACGAGTGTTGCATCGTCAACATAACTTTATTGACACCGTGAGAGACAGTGCAATATCCCGGATTACTTGTTCCCTCTTTGCCTGGACATGGTGGGGTCGGTGTAATGTAGACACGGACACTAAGTGCCTCATTGCCGTCCTGCTTCGCAATTGGAAAAGTATCCACGAAGTCCCGAGGAAGGGATTATCATTTGATTATTTCGAACTTTACTTTCGCTGTGACAGTGCACTTACGGAGGGCTCCCGGTTGGACCCGTTCCGTCATTGGCTTGTGGGGGTGAGAGAATATCACTCCCGAAGACCTAGTGCTTTGTAGGGGACTGTGGAGTAACCCAGGAAAGGGTGTGTGCGGCTAAGGCAGTTAAGGGAGAGTTCCGCAAGAAGAAAGGTACTTATCTTCCCAGAGGAGATTACAACCCCGACCTTCATCCTGGAGAGTCCCTATCCCTGGCCTCATCTATTTATGTTATCCACTTCCCTTTTTCCCACAGACCTGATCTCACGCAGTTAGGTTACCTTCCGCTGCTGGGGAGTAGGTTTTTGGGAGTCAGGGACCTTCTCATCTATCGTCTCTGCTGGATTCTACATTACAGGTTAGTGGCGGGTTATTGGCTTGGGCGCTACTGAAAACCTGGCAGACCTGACACCAGTGCCAACCAGAGAACCCGGATTCTAACAAACAGCATCAGAGGAGGTACTCCGAACGCTGCAGAGGGGCTCTGCTCATGCAGGGGCACCCTCTCACATAAAAACCAAGCACTCTGCCTTCAGGATTGTTACGGCCTGCCATAGGAGTGACTTATAGGTTTTATATGTGTGTGCAATGGTAGTGATATAGGTAGCCTATACCACTGTAAGGGGTGCAAGCACACCCTTACCCAGGCTGCAGTAGCAGACCTGTGGTGCCATTTTGGAGTGCTTCCCAGGGGTGGCATAATACTTGTTTCAGCCCCTGGTAGGCCTCTGACGTACCTATGCCCTAGGTACATAGTATACCATGTACTAGGGGCTTATAAGACACTCCAGAATCCAATCAAATATGTACCTAATGTACATAGAAACGATTTTAGAGAGGAAGCAGCTAAGCTGGGGTCATGATTAGCAGGGCCACAGCCAGACTAAGGTCGAAAAACAGTGACACACCAGCAAAAAGTGGGGGTACCCATGTGAAGCAGATTTTACTCTCCTACACTGCATCACCGCTGCACAGAGGCAGTAGTGCATCACCTCTGCTATACCGCAGCACAGAGGCAGTACTGCATCACCTCTGCTATACCACAGCACAGAGGCAGTAGTGCATCACCTCTGCTATACCGCAGCACAGAGGCAGTACTGCATCACCGCTGCTGTACTGCAGCACAGAGACAACACTGCATCACCACTGCTATATTACAGCACAGAGGCAGTACTGCATCACCGCTACTATACTACAAACACAGGCAGGACTGAATCATCTCTGCTATGCTACAGTACAGAGGCAGTACTGCATCACCGCTTCTGTACTGCAGCACAGAGGTAGCACTGCATCACCACTGCTATATTGCAGTATAGAGGCAGTACTGCATCACCGCTCCTGTACTGCAGCACAGAGGTAGCACTGCATCACCACTACTATATTACAGCACAGAGGCAGTACTGCATCACCGCTGCTATACTGCAGCACAGAGGCAGTACTGTATCACCTCTGCTGTACCACAGCACAGAGACAGAACTGCATCACCGCTGCTATACTTCAGCACAGAGACAGGACTGCTTCGCCTCTGCTGTACTTCAGCACAGAGGCAGGACTGCATCACCGCTGCTATACTTCAGTACAGAGGTAGTACTGCATCACCGCTGCTATACTGCAGCACAGAATCAGTACTGCATCACATCTATTATACTACAGCATAGAGGCAGTACTGCATCTCCTCTGCTGTACTACAGCACAGAGAGTACTACAGCACAGAGGCAGTACTGCATCTCATCTGATGTACTACAGGAGAAAGGCAGAACTGCATCACCTCTGCTATACTAGAACACAGGCAGTACTGCATCGCTGCTTTACTACCGGTCCCAGGATGCTTGCTTCCAGGCCAAGGAACACCTGGCTTGGAAGTTCGGGTTGGACTGTTACCATGAGGAACAGAGCAAAGACTGATTTGTATATGGCTGGGTCCAAACTGGGGTGGCGAAGTGAGCTAAAGAAAGATGATGGATTCAACCCAGATCTGTGACTGGAGTGAGTGCCTAAAAATTTTCAGCGCTCCGTCCATTATCTCCTTGTATTTTCTTTGTTCGCCCTACGTTGGCAGGGTATGCCCAGACGTGGGTCCCTTGCTCACTTTGCCAATGGATTCAAGGTAGCCTGCCTGATGAGGGACGTTATCCTGAAACTGGTCCCAGGATGCGTCTTTCAGGTCCAAGGAAAACCTGGTTCGGCAGTTCGGACTGGACTGTTCCCACGAGGAACAGGGTCAAGACAGATTTGCATATTGCTGGGATTGAACTGGGGTGGCGAAGTGAGCTAAAGAAAGATGATGGATTCAAACCAGATCGGTGACTGGGGGTGAGTGTCTGAAACGTTTTAGCGCTCAGTCTATCATCTCCTTGTGTTTACTTTGTACTACAGCACAGAGTCAGTACTGCATCACCTCTGCTATACTACAATAAAGAGGCAGTACTGCATGACATCTGTTATATCACAACACAGAGGCAGTACAGTTACTGCAGCACAGAGGCAGGACTGCATCACCTCTGCTGTACTGCAGCACAGAGACAGGACTGCATCACCTCTGCTGTACTGCAGCACAGAGGCAGTACTGCATCACCTCTTCTGTACTACAGCACACGGGCAGGACAGCATCACCTCTGCTATACTACAGCTCAGAGGCAGTACTGCATCACCGCTGCTGTACTGCGGCAGAGAGGTAGCACTGCATCACCACTACTATATTACAGCACAGAAGCAGTACTGCATCACCGCTGCTATACTGCAGCACAGAGGCAGTACTGCATCGCCTCTGCTGTACCACAGCACAGAGGCAGAACTGCATCACCTCTGGTATACTACAGCACAGAGGCAGCACTGCATCTCCTCTGCTGTAATACAGCACAGAGGCAGTACTGCATCACCTCTGCTGTACTACAGCACACAGGCAGTATTGCATTACCTATGCACTACTACAGCACAGAGGAAGTACTGCATCACCTTTGCTATACTACAGCACAGAGGCAGCACTGTATCACCTCTGCTGTAATACAGCACAGAGGCAGTACTGCTTCGCCGCTGATATACTACAGCACAGAGGCAGTAGTGCATCACTTCGGCTGTACTACAGAACACAGGCAGTATTGTATTACCTATGCACTACTACAGCACAGAGGAAGTACTCCATCACCTTTGCTATACTACAGCACAGAGACAGTACTGCATCACCTCTCCTGTACTGCAGCACAGAGGCAGTACTGCATTACCTATGCACTAATACAGCACAGAGGCAGTACTGCATCACCTCTGCTATACTACAGAACACAGGCAGGACTGCATCGTATCTGCTATATTACAGCACAGAGGCAGTACTGCATCACCGCTGCTATACTGCAGCACAGAGGCAGTACTGCATCGCCTCTGCTGTACCGCAGAACTGCATCACCTCTGCTATACTTGAGCATAGAGGCAGTACTGCATCACCACTGCTATACTTCAGCCCAGAGGCAGTACTGCTTCGCCTCTGCTGTACTTCAGCACAGAGGCAGACCTGCATCACCACTGCTATACTTCAGCACAGAGGCAGTACTGCATCACCGCTGCTATACTGCAGCACAGAATCAGTACTGCATCACATCTATTATACTACACCATAGAGGCAGTACTGCATCTCCTCTGCTGTACTACAGCACAGAGGCAGTACTGCATCTCATCTGATGTACTACAGCACAGAGGCAGTTCTGCATCACTTTTGCTATACTACAGCACATAGGCAGTACTTCATCATCTTTGCTATACTACAGCACAGCGGCAATACTGCCTCACCTCTGATGTACTGTAGCACAGAGGCAGCACTGCATGACCTCTGCTATACTGCAGCACAGAGGCATCACTGCATCACCTCTGCTGTACTGCAGCACAGAGGCAGCACTGCATTACCTCTGCTATACTACTGCACAGAGGCAGTACTGCATCATCTCTGCTCCTCTGCAGCACAGAGGCAGTACTGCATCACATATGCTATACTACAGCACAGAGGCAGCACTTCTTCATGTCTACTTAATTACAACAAACAGGCTGGATTGCATCGCCCCTGCTGTACTACAACACACAGGCAGCACTGCATCACCTCTGCTGTAATACAGCACAGAGGCAGTACTGCATCACCTCTTCTGTACTACAGCACACAGGCAGTATTGCATTACCTATGCACTACTTCAGCACAGAGGAAGTACTGCATCACCTTTGCTATACTACAGCACAGAGGCAGTACTGCATCACCTCCTGTACTGCAGCACAGAGGCAGTACTGCATTAACTATGCACTACTACAGCACTGAGGCAGTACTGCATCACCGCTGCTATACCGCAGTATTGCATCACCCCTGCTATACTCTAGCACAGAGGCAGTGCTGCATCATCTCTGCTACACTACAGCACACAGGGAGGACTGCATCACCTCTGCTATACCACAGCACAGAGGCAGTACTGCATCACCGCTGCTGTACTGCAGCACAGAGACAACACTGCATCACCACTGCTATATTACAGCACAGAGGCAGTACTGCATCACCGCTACTATACTACAAACACAGGCAGGACTGAATCATCTCTGCTATGCTACAGTACAGAGGCAGTACTGCATCACCGCTTCTGTACTGCAGCACAGAGGTAGCACTGCATCACCACTGCTATATTGCAGTATAGAGGCAGTACTGCATCACCGCTCCTGTACTGCAGCACAGAGGTAGCACTGCATCACCACTACTATATTACAGCACAGAGGCAGTACTGCATCACCGCTGCTATACTGCAGCACAGAGGCAGTACTGTATCACCTCTGCTGTACCACAGCACAGAGACAGAACTGCATCACCGCTGCTATACTTCAGCACAGAGACAGGACTGCTTCGCCTCTGCTGTACTTCAGCACAGAGGCAGGACTGCATCACCGCTGCTATACTTCAGTACAGAGGTAGTACTGCATCACTGCTGCTATACTGCAGCACAGAATCAGTACTGCATCACATCTATTATACTACAGCATAGAGGCAGTACTGCATCTCCTCTGCTGTACTACAGCACAGAGAGTACTACAGCACAGAGGCAGTACTGCATCTCATCTGATGTACTACAGGAGAAAGGCAGAACTGCATCACCTCTGCTATACTAGAACACAGGCAGTACTGCATCGCTGCTTTACTACCGGTCCCAGGATGCTTGCTTCCAGGCCAAGGAACACCTGGCTTGGAAGTTCGGGTTGGACTGTTACCATGAGGAACAGAGCAAAGACTGATTTGTATATGGCTGGGTCCAAACTGGGGTGGCGAAGTGAGCTAAAGAAAGATGATGGATTCAACCCAGATCTGTGACTGGAGTGAGTGCCTAAAAATTTTCAGCGCTCCGTCCATTATCTCCTTGTATTTTCTTTGTTCGCCCTACGTTGGCAGGGTATGCCCAGACGTGGGTCCCTTGCTCACTTTGCCAATGGATTCAAGGTAGCCTGCCTGATGAGGGACGTTATCCTGAAACTGGTCCCAGGATGCGTCTTTCAGGTCCAAGGAAAACCTGGTTCGGCAGTTCGGACTGGACTGTTCCCACGAGGAACAGGGTCAAGACAGATTTGCATATTGCTGGGATTGAACTGGGGTGGCGAAGTGAGCTAAAGAAAGATGATGGATTCAAACCAGATCGGTGACTGGGGGTGAGTGTCTGAAACGTTTTAGCGCTCAGTCTATCATCTCCTTGTGTTTACTTTGTACTACAGCACAGAGTCAGTACTGCATCACCTCTGCTATACTACAATAAAGAGGCAGTACTGCATGACATCTGTTATATCACAACACAGAGGCAGTACAGTTACTGCAGCACAGAGGCAGGACTGCATCACCTCTGCTGTACTGCAGCACAGAGACAGGACTGCATCACCTCTGCTGTACTGCAGCACAGAGGCAGTACTGCATCACCTCTTCTGTACTACAGCACACGGGCAGAACAGCATCACCTCTGCTATACTACAGCTCAGAGGCAGTACTGCATCACCGCTGCTGTACTGCGGCAGAGAGGTAGCACTGCATCACCACTACTATATTACAGCACAGAAGCAGTACTGCATCACCGCTGCTATACTGCAGCACAGAGGCAGTACTGCATCGCCTCTGCTGTACCACAGCACAGAGGCAGAACTGCATCACCTCTGGTATACTACAGCACAGAGGCAGCACTGCATCTCCTCTGCTGTAATACAGCACAGAGGCAGTACTGCATCACCTCTGCTGTACTACAGCACACAGGCAGTATTGCATTACCTATGCACTACTACAGCACAGAGGAAGTACTGCATCACCTTTGCTATACTACAGCACAGAGGCAGCACTGTATCACCTCTGCTGTAATACAGCACAGAGGCAGTACTGCTTCGCCGCTGATATACTACAGCACAGAGGCAGTAGTGCATCACTTCGGCTGTACTACAGAACACAGGCAGTATTGTATTACCTATGCACTACTACAGCACAGAGGAAGTACTCCATCACCTTTGCTATACTACAGCACAGAGACAGTACTGCATCACCTCTCCTGTACTGCAGCACAGAGGCAGTACTGCATTACCTATGCACTAATACAGCACAGAGGCAGTACTGCATCACCTCTGCTATACTACAGAACACAGGCAGGACTGCATCGTATCTGCTATATTACAGCACAGAGGCAGTACTGCATCACCGCTGCTGTACTGCAGCACAGAGGTAGCACTGCATCACCACTGCTATATTACAGCACAGAGGCAGTACTGCATCACCGCTGCTATACTGCAGCACAGAGGTAGCACTGCATCACCACTGCTATATTACAGCACAGAGGCAGTACTGCATCACCGCTGCTATACTGCAGCACAGAGGCAGTACTGCATCGCCTCTGCTGTACCACAGCACAGAGGCAGAACTGCATCACCTCTGCTATACTTCAGCACAGAGGCAGTACTGCATCACCGCTGCTATACTGCAGCACAGAATCAGTACTGCTTCGCCTCTGCTGTAATTCAGCACATAGGCAGGACTGCATCACCGCTGCTATACTGCAGCACAGAATCAGTACTTCATCACATCTATTATACTACACCATAGAGGCAGTACTGCATCTCCTCTGCTGTACTACAGCACAGAGGCAGTACTGCATCTCATCTGATGTACTACAGCACAGAGGAAGTACTGCATCACCTTTGCTATTCTACAGCATAGAGGCAGTACTTAATCATCTTTGCTATAATACAGCACAGCGGCAATACTGCCTCACCTCTGATGTACTGTAGCACAGAGGCAGCACTGCATGACCTCTGCTATACTGCAGCACAGAGGCATCACTGCATCACCTCTGCTGTACTGCAGCACAGAGGCAGCACTGCATTACCTCTGCTATACTACAGCACAGAGGCAGTACTGCTTCGCCGCTGCTATACTACAGCACAGAGGCAGTAGTGCATCACTTCGGCTGTACTACAGAACACAGGCAGTATTGCATTACCTATGCACTACTACAGCACAGAGGAAGTACTCCATCACCTTTGCTATACTACATCACAGAGACAGTACTGCATCACCTCTCCTGTACTGCAGCACAGAGGCAGTACTGCATTACCTATGCACTACTACAGCACAGAGGCAGTACTGCATCACCTCTGCTATACTACAGAACACAGGCAGGACTGCATCGTATCTGCTATATTACAGCACAGAGGCAGTACTGCATCACCGCTGCTGTACTGCAGCACAGAGGTAGCACTGCATCACCACTGCTATATTACAGCACAGAGGCAGTACTGCATCACCGCTGCTATACTGCAGCACAGAGGTAGCACTGCATCACCACTGCTATATTACAGCACAGAGGCAGTACTGCATCACCGCTGCTATACTGCAGCACAGAGGCAGTACTGCATCGCCTCTGCTGTACCACAGCACAGAGGCAGAACTGCATCACCTCTGCTATACTTAAGCACAGAGGCAGTACTGCATCACCGCTGCTATACTGCAGCACAGAATCAGTACTGCTTCGCCTCTGCTGTACTTCAGCACAGAGGCAGGACTGCATCACCGCTGCTATACTGCAGCACAGAATCAGTACTGCATCACATCTATTATACTACACCATAGAGGCAGTACTGCATCTCCTCTGCTGTACTACAGCACAGAGGCATTACTGCATCTCATCTGATGTACTACAGCACAGAGGAAGTACTGCATCACCTTTGCTATTCTACAGCAGAGAGGCAATACTTAATCATCTTTGCTATAATACAGCACAGCGGCAATACTGCCTCACCTCTGATGTACTGTAGCACAGAGGCAGCACTGCATGACCTCTGCTATACTGCAGCACAGAGGCATCACTGCATCACCTCTGCTGTACTGCAGCACAGAGGCAGCACTGCATTACCTCTGCTATACTACTGCACAGAGGCAGTACTGCATCGTCTCTGCTCCTCTGCAGCACAGAGGCAGTACTGCATCACATATGCTATACTACAGCACAGAGGCAGCACTTCTTCATGTCTACTTAATTACAACAAACAGGCTGGATTGCATCGCCCCTGCTGTACTACAGCACACAGGCAGCACTGCATCACCTCTGCTGTAATACAGCACAGAGGCAGTACTGCATCACCGCTTCTGTACTACAGCACACAGGCAGTATTGCATTACCTATGCTGGGAGGAGGACAGGCGCCATCTTGGTGGGTATGAGGGTTTGCGGGCTAGTTGTTGGTCAAGCGACATTAAATGCCAGCACTACTGCGGCCGCGCAGCGGGCGCACCGCTGGCGCGCCTAAGGCAAGCCCGTCTGCGCCCGTCCGCGCACGTCAGTCGCCGGTCGCCAGGCAACCTGCCCGAGTTCCCACCGATTTTATCAGCTATTCGCGTGAGGAACTTCTGGGGCTGGAAGCCAAGTGCTCTGCTTCTCGCTGGGAGCATCAGGATGACTCCTTTAAGTGTAAGTCTTGCTCATTTCAGCTGCCAGGGGCGGATAGGGTACCATCCCCCCCAGAGGCTGCAGAGTACAAGTTCCTTAGTTTGAACTGTCGGTCCCTCGTGAAACACCATGCGGAGGTGTTCGACTTGCTAATAGATGAGGCCCCAGATGCCTTATTTTTTACAGAGACTTGCCTCACGCAGGACTCGGTGGCCGTGCCCTGGTTATGTGTTGAAGACAGTCAATAGAGAGGGTGGGCGTGGTGGTGGCATTGCAATGATCATTAAAGATGTTTATAACTGTAGTTTTATTAAAGAGAACATTGCGGAATGTGAAAGTGCAGTGTTCAAAGCTATGCTGAGCCCTAATTTCACTATGTCCGGCCTTTTAGTCTATCGGCCCCAGGCCCCGCAATTGGCTTCAGGGAGGAGTAAAGTCGCACTATACGCGGGTAGGGCTTCGAACTTCACCATCTTGGGGGATCTTAACCTTAATTTTGAGATGCATGAGAAAGCGGAAATTTCAAACATGCTGGGAGATTTGGAGGCCTATTCAGCTAGTGCAATGCGTCCTTGAGAGTACGCATGGGGCAGGGCACTTATTGGACCCTATATTTTCCAATCTATGTCCTTTACAGGTCTTTCCTCCGGCTCCCCAGGCCTGGACGGATCATTTCTTGGTTTCTTTTGTGTTGCGATTGCAGGGAAAAGCTGTACCCTCATTTTCTGCCCCTGTGCTGAAACGTCCCTGGCACAAATTAGATCTCTGCTAACTATCTGCTTGTTTGGCTAACAATAGGCCTTTATTGTCCCCAGACATGGACGCAGCAATTTCTTGCTTCCATGACTGGGTTGTTCGGGGTCTGGATACTTGTATCCCGGCCCGTTTGGGAGCAAGAAGTAGAGGGTCTTCTAACCCGTGGTTTGACACATCACTTATGTTAGCCAAAAAGGGATGTAAGCAGCTGGAACGTGTCTGGAGACGCTCTTATGACATCACAGCTAAGTTAGAATACCGGGCTGCCATTAAACAGTATCACCGACTTATCCGGAAGACGCGAGCCGAGTACGTGGCTAAAAAAATCTTGGCAAGTACTAATCCGGCTAAGTCGATATTTGCCTTGCTTAAAGGTATGAAAAGTGCAGGCTCAGTGGTATCCTCCCCGAATGTTTCTAACCAACAGTGTAATGAGCTGGCTCATCACTTCTTGAACAAGGTTGAGCAGATCTATTCTAACCTGCCGACGACAGATCTGCATGCTGGGAGGGAGGCTCCGAATATACTGGGCCCTATGGTGGGTAATAGCCTGGTATCCTTTCCATCTCTATCATCCAACGAGTTTGACGCACTCTGTCTGAAGATTAAGTCAGGATCCCCGGCTGATCCCTTGACCCCTGCCTTGTTTCGTCAGCTCCGCTCTGTGATCGCTCCTTGGGATGTGGGTTTGGTGAACTTATCTATGTCTTCTGCAGTGGTTCCTAAGGTATGGAAACATGCCAAAGTTATCCCACTGCTTAAGAAACCCTCCCTGGATCCCGTGGAACCAGGCAATTATCGGCCAATCTCTCAGCTGCCTTTTCTGGCAAAGGTGGCGGAATCTCATATTAACGCTGTCCTTTTGGAGTACATCGAGCAGAATTCCATTCTGGATTCTTCTCAACATGGCTTCCGAGCGAGTCATGGGACAGAGTCTGCACTGTTGGCAGTAATGGAAGCTATTAGGGATAGTTTGGACAGGGGTCACTCAGTGGCTTTGATCCTTTTAGATCTAAGCGCAGCCTTCGACACCATTTCACATGCAATTTTACTAACTCGTTTGCAGGATATCGGTGTTGAGGGTGTGGCTTTGGGCTGGTTCCGCTCCTTCTTAGAGGGAAGGTCCTTCCAAGTGTCCGTGCCTCCGTTCCACTCCCAGGAGTTTGCTCTGCATCAGGGAGTACCGTAGGGCTCAGTTTTGAGCCCGCTTTTGTTTAAAATCTATGTTCGCCCCCTGGCTGCGGTAGCAAAAAATAGAGGGCTTGCGTTGGTGTCATACGCTGATGACACCCAACTGCTGATCTCCTTCTCTAAGAATTGTGATGACAATCTGGAGAAAATCAAGGAGGATCTTTTAGCAGTGGCTGATTGGATGGCGGCCAATTACTTGCAGCTTAACGCCAGCAAAACAGAGATCTTACTGTTCGGGAAGGACCGTGAACAGTGCTGGCCTGAGCGTCTTAAACCTGCGCTCTCTCCCAAGAAAGTTGTGAAGAACTTAGGGATATGGTTTGATCAGGGTCTGACGTTTGAAGCGCAATCTAAAACAGTGGCTGGGGTGTGTTTTGGGCTCTTACGGGGTTTAAGACCCGTGATAGGCTTCTTTCCCACTAAAGTGCGACAAACCATAGTCCAGGCCTTAAACCTGTCCAGGCTGGACTATGGAAATGTCCTATACTTGGGCGCTAATAAGGCCAGTATTAAGCGTCTGAAGAGGGTCCAGAATGCTGCTGCGCGGCTGCTGGTAGCACTCCCAAAGTTTAGCTCAGTGGCCTCTCTGCTCCCTAAGGTGCACTGGCTGCCTGTAGAAAAACGCATTCAGTTTAAGGCTTTATGTGTGGCGCACAAAATCCTGTCCTGTCAGGCCCCTGTGGGCTTGTCCAACTTACTCAAGTTGTATGCTCCACTATGCCTATTGAGATCGTCTGGGTGCGCCCAGGTCTGTATCCCCCGTGTTTTCAAAGCTAGAACAGGCGGCCGTTCCTTTCGGAATTTGGCCGCCAAACTCTGGAACTCACTGCCTGTCTCTATCAGAGTAATTCAGAAGCATTTGGCCTTCCGCAAAGCCATAAAAACCTGGCTCTTCTCTAGCTTGGTTAAAGTATTATCTGCTTAGTTTATATCTTGCTTCTGTCCCCGGGACGTTGGAATTGGTTGGGGTTGCGCTGGGATTCCCCGTTGCTGGGGCAGCCATGCGCGTTACAAATCGGACTAATAATAATAATAATAATACTACAGCACAGAGGAAGTACTGCATCACCTTTGCTATACTACAGCACAGAGGCAGTACTGCATCACCTCTCCTGTACTGCAGCACAGAGGCAGTACTGCATTACCTATGCACTACTACAGCACTGATGCAGTACTGCATCACCGCTGCTATACCGCAGTATTGCATCACCCCTGCTATACTCTAGCACAGAGGCAGTGCTGCATCACCTCTACTATACTACAGCACACAGGGAGGACTGCCTCACCTCTGCTATACCACAGCACAGAGGCAGTAGTGCATCACCTCAGCTATACCACAGCACAGAGGCAGTACTGCATCACCGCTGCTGTACCGCAGCACAGAGGCAGCACTGCATCACCACTGCTATACTACAGCACAGAGGCAGTACTGCACCACCGCTACTATACTACAAACACAGGCAGGACTGCATCATCTCTGCTATACTACAGTACAGAGGCAGAACTGCATCACCGCTGCTGTACTGCAGCACAGAGGTAGCACTGCATCACCACTGCTATATTGCAGTACAGAGGCAGTACTGCATCACCGCTCCTGTACTGCAGCACAGAGGTAGCACTGCATCACCACTGCTATAGTGCAGCACAGAGGCAGTACTGCATCACCACTGCTATACTGCAGCACAGAGGCAGTACTGCATCGCCTCTGCTGTACCACAGCACAGAGGCAGAACTGCATCACCGCTACCATACTTCAGCACAGAGGCAGTACTGCATCACCGCTTCTATACTGCAGCACAGAATCAGTACTGCTTCGCCTCTGCTGTACGTCAGCACAGAGGCAGGATTGCATCATCGCTACTATACTTCAGTACAGAGGTAGTACTGCATCACCGCTGCTATGCTGCAGCACAGAATCAGTACTGCATCACATCTATTATACTACTGCATAGAGGCAGTACTGCATCTCCTCTGCTGTACTACAGCACAGAGGCAGTACTGCATCTCATCTGATGTACTACAGCAGACAGGCAGAACTGCATCACCTCTGCTATACTAGAACACAGGCAGTACTGCATCGCTGCTTTACTACCGGTCCCAGGATGCTTGCTTCCAGGCCAAGGAACACCTGGCTTGGTAGTTCGGGCTGGACTGTTACCATGAGGAACAGAGAAAAGACTGATTTGTATATGGCTGGGTCCAAACTCGGGTGGCGATGTGAGCTAAAGAAAGATGATGGATTCAACCCAGATCTGTGACTGGAGCGAGTGCCTAAAAAGTTTCAGCGCTCCGTCCGTCATCTCCTTGTATTTTCTTTGTTCGCCCTAAGTTGGCATGGTATGCCCAGACGTGGGTCCCTTGCTCACTTTGCCAATGGATTCAAGGTAGCCTGCCTGATGAGGGATGTTATCCTGAAACTGGTCCCAGGATGCTTCTTTCAGGTCCAAGGAAAACCTGGCTCGGCAGTTCGGACTGGACTGTTCCCACGAGGAACAGGGTCAAGACAGATTTGCATATTGCTGGGATTGAACTGGGGTGGCGAAGTGAGCTAAAGAAAGATGATGGATTCAAACCAGATCGGTGACTGGGGGTGAGTGTCTGAAAAGTTTTAGCGCTCAGTCTATCATCGCCTTGTGTTTACTTTGTACTACAGCACAGAGTCAGTACAGCATCACCTCTGCTATACTACAATACAGAGGCAGTACTGCATGACCTCTGTTATATCACAACACAGAGGCAGTACAGTTACTGCAGCACAGAGGCAGGACTGCATCACCTCTGCTGTACTGCAGCACAGAGGCAGTACTTTATCACCTCTTCTGTACTAAAGCACACGGGCAGGACAGCATCACCTCTGCTATACTACAGCACAGAGGTAGGACTGCATCACCTCTGCTGTACTGCAGCACAGAGGTAGCACTGCATAACCACTGCTATACTACAGCACTAAGGCAGTACAGCATCACGTTGCCTGTACTACAGCACAGAGGCAGTACTGCATCACCTCTGCTGTACTACAGCACAGAGGCAGTACTGCCTTACCTCTGCTATACTGCAGCACAGAGGCAGTACTGCATCACCTCTTCTATACTACAGCACAGAGGCAGTACTGCATCACCTCCCCTGTACTTCAGCACAGAGGCAGTACTGCATCACCTCTTCTGTACTGCAGCACAGAGGCAGTACTGCATCACCTATTCTGTACTGCAGCACAGCGGCAGTACTGCATCACCTCTGCTGTATTACAGCACACGGGCAGGACAGCATCACCTCTGCTATACTATCACACAGAGGCAGGACTGCATCACCTCAGCCATATGACAAAACAAGGGCAGTACTGAATCCCTTTTGCTACACTAGAACACAGAGGGAGTACTGCATCATCTCTGCTATACTACAACACAGAGGCATACTGCGTCACCTCAGCTATACTACCATACAGGGGTATAAGTGCATCATTTTTTGTTTGATCTCTTTATAAGATTTTAAAGACATAAGATGCGTATTACAAGCTTACATGTGTCTTACAAAGGCATACTTTACATTTCAAAAGAAAACGTATTAATCAAGGTGGTACACGTGGTTGCTAACAGATAAAAGTGAGAGTTCATGGCTGTACAGCATTAAATCTAACAACAAAAGGAGCTCAAGTATAGAATATGATCTAGAATGATATCAGACCAGTCTACAGTACATACCTGCATGAGCTGCCCACCTATATGTGTACGTACTTGAAGCAAACTGTGCCATTACCTCCTTAGGGCTGGGTTGGATTGCCAAGGTGAGTAATCAAAGGCCATGTATACAAATCCTAAACTTGTAACTACAACCTGTGAGAGAGGGAGGGGAGAGAGTGGGTTGTTCTAAAGAACAGAAAGATGGCGCTTGTCCATAATTGCCATCACACTGCAATAGGTTAGATTAGTTGGTTCAAATAACATGGTCCTGAAGTGGAATCTAGGGCGACTAGTATCTGTTACACTCTCTAGCCCTCCCTATATGTTGGCCGCGGTGTAGACCTACAAACAGGTCAGATCAGTCAGCATTAGAGTTGTCGATGGGGTCCTTCGGTGCCACCTCTACCAGGAGTGACGTTAGAATTACATTCTAAGCAGTTGCAATATGGTATTTACGTAATCCCAGAGCAGGACAGGGGTATAAGTGCACCATCTCTGCTATACTACTGTACAGAAGCAGTACTGAATTACCTCTGCTACACTACAGCACAGAGGCATTACTGCATGACCTCTGCTATACTACCGCACAGAGGCAGTACTGCATGACCTCTGCCATACTACAACACAGAGGCAGTACTGCATCACCTCTGCAACACTACAGCACACAGACAGTACTGCATCACCTCTCTTAATAGTAAAACACAAAGGCAGTACAGCATCACAGCTTCTATACTACAGCACAGAGGCAGTGCTGCATCACCTCTGCTATACTATAGCACAGAGGCAGTACTGCATCATGTCTATTTAATTACAACAAACAGGCAGCACTGCATCACCTCTGCTGTACTACAACACAGAGACAGTAATGCATCACCTCTGCTATACAACAGTGCAGAGGCAACACTGCATCACGTCTGCTTAATTACAACACAGAGGCATTACTGCATCACCTCTGTTGTATGGTACAGAAGCAGAAGAACATCACCTATGCTATATTACAAATTAGATGCTTTACTGCATCAGCTCTCCTGTATTACAGCACAGTAGCTGTATTCCCTCACCTCATATATTAAAACGCAGAAGAGGTACTGCATTACCTCTGCTGTATTACAGTACAGACAATACAATTCGACATCTCTGCTACATTACAAGACTGCATTACCTTTGCTGTATTACATCACCACAGATATTTTACAACACAGAGACACTTGCAACAACTGCTATATTACAGCACGGAGATTCCGCTTGGTCTGTTCTGGCATCAGTTCTGCACTAGTTAGAGGCTTTGGTGATTAAAGCGGTTTAGAAAGACAGAGGAAGTGTGTTCAGAGGAAGGGAGATAAAGAGAGCAAACCCTCAGTCCCCTCCCCTCATGTCTGTACACAGCCCTAAGGTGACCTTAATGATCAATGCTTCTGTCACTAAGTGCACAGTTCCAGAAAATGTAAAGCAAGCAATAGAACTACCCATTAAAAAATCTAATCTTTTCTCAGATGATCCGACAAATGATAGACTTTTATCCTTAATACAACATGCTGCCAAACTCCTAGGAAAATACTATCATAAAGCTACTACAGACATACGCAGCACACAAAAACGTACTGGCCTCCACACAAGCTGGCTTACGACCCCGCTTCGGGACAGAAGCGATAATAACATCAACCACTGACGACTTTAGAACAATGGTGGACAGGGAAAAAGCTGAAGCAATCCTTCTGGACTTTTGATTCTATTGACTCTCACATCCTCTTCCGCAGGCTGATAAAATGCAATATAAAAGACAGCGCTTTTGCCTGTTTAGGTTTTTTTAATTCTAAATAGAGTCCAACAAATTCCTATGGGTCCCTAGTGTTCCCAGGCTAAACCATTACCTTTAGGAAGTTTCACAAGGCTAAGCAAGATCACCCCTCCTACTCAACATCTGTGCTCAGCCTCCTGCAAGCTACTTAGCCAGTTAAGGTTACCACCTACCTACATGCAGAAGACACTCAGATTATCATCAACCTGAATCAAGACACATAGTATAAGACAAGTCCTGGGCACACGTATAAGGTATACAGTTAATCATAGATTTTGACTGCCCCAACCGCGGCTCTTGATTTTACCCGTAAACCGGGTTGGAATTATCACCGGTTCATCGATACACGCAAGCGCACTTATCAGCCCTGAAGAGTCACAGGTAGCGACCTGTTGAGGAAACACGTGTCGGCTGGCGTTGTTTTCTTTTACAAACATTATTTGCATAAAACAACTTTCGTGGAACCACCCGTGTCGACTACCTTATGATTTCATTATTGTATTAACTGTATACCTTATATGTGTGCCCAGAACTTGTCTTATGTTTGTTTTGCTAGGGGCTCTTAGCTCATAACTCCTACAGGGGTTTTGAGTCTTCCCCTGACCTGGCTGCACAATTGAAGCATTTGTTCTTCGTTCCCCTATAACACTGCACCGTTACCTGCCTGAGCGCCACTCACCTGCTACTTTAAAACCCCCCGCAGAAAGTACTAAGACACATAGTATCACCTCAGCCCTGCCCACCTCACTGGCACAGTGTCAGCATGGATGAAACATTTTTTTAAATGAAATCCAACTAATTCAGAGATCAAGCTGCTATTTAGTCAAATTGATCTCAGTGATGCATTCTTAAAGTCCATCACAAAAAACAAGTTACTTACCTGTACACTGTGGTTCTCCAGTATTGATATCTTTTATAGATTCACATTCTTGAATCTTACCCGTCGTCATGGTGGGAGTCCCACAGTAACAGTAAAATAGCAGTATAAAAAGCAAACAGGACAATCTCCCTTGAGAATCAACAGCATTTAGTAACCAGATAGCCTCATTAAAGAACATTCAAAGTCCAGCCAATCACATTGCAGACCCCTGAGTATCCATCCCCTGCTGGGCAACCATACCTCAGATTTCGAGCACAGATTTAGTTAGTAAAATAAAAGAGGTATGGAAGGGCGCACTTGTAAGGGGAGGATGGATGGCCGCATTTGAACCTATAAAATATATCAATACTGGAGAACCACAGTGTACAGGTAAGTCCTTTTTTTTCTCCAGTATTGTATCTTTTATAGATTCACATGCTTGAATCAGACTAGTAAGCAGTACATAAAAACAAAAGGAGGTGGAAAAACAGGTGAACCATCCCACAATGCGACATAAAGTCATCACCTAAACTGAACCCAGCAACTTAACTTTGCAGGTATAAAATATACAAAAATATATATACATACACATAAATAGGATTTGCCAGAAATATTGATAATATTAACAATAACAATAATAATAATGATAGTAAAAAATTCTTAGAAACCTCAGAAACGGAGGCCTACCTTAAGCGAATAGACGACGAAGGGCTGCTTGGTCAACTGCAGCATCCGTCCTTCGCCAAGTATCCAGGTAGTAGTGCCTTGTGAAGGTATGGACGCTTGTCCATGTCGCCGCCCTGCAGATGTGTGGTAGGAACACAGCGGCAAACAGTGCTGAGGACGTGCCATCTTCCTCATGGAATGGGCGGTTACTTTAGAGGCAAGCGGGCGACCCGCCCTTTTGGGGCAGTAGGTAATAGTAGAAGTAACGCAACAAGCAATTGACGCTCTAGTCAAAGCCTGACCCTTCCTAGGGACAGAGAAGGCGATGAGCAGTTGAGTAGACTTGCGAAAAGACTTAGTCCTTTGTAGCTAAAACTTTAAACATTGTTTGATGACCAAGGAATGCAGAGCTCTCTCTGCTGGTGTAGAAGGAGCAGGAAAGAATGAAGGCAGGACTACAGGTTCATTCAGCTGGAACGTGGTAGGCACCCTCGGTATGAATGAAGGATTAGTGCGTAGCCTTCTAAGAGAGACATTTTATGTCTCACTTGTGAATTGACTCAAATGGTGCTCTCATGCGATGGGACAACACAATGTTCAATTACTGGAGCACTGGAGTAGGCTGAACCAGCTGGTAGGCTCTGAAAAGACCTTTCAGAAATTCCTTTACCAATCTGCAGGACCATAGGGGCGACTAGCTCGAACGTCTCCTATAAAGGCCAAATGAACCTTTGCTGAAGAATGTGAAAGGTCAGCTTTTGCCAGCGATAAGAGATATGGCAAAACCTCCTCCTCCGAAGAACAGAGCAGATGGCAGGAGTGCTTTGTACACCAGGAGCAAACCTTTTCCATTTGGCTGAATAACACTTGACTCTGGAAGGAGCACGGGTCTTGTTAAGAATGGAATGGCACTCCATAGAAATGTTAGTGTGGTAAGGAGCCAGGCCGTCAAGTGAAGAGATTGAATCTGTGGATGAATCACTTGGCCTTGGTCCACTGAGAGTAGACGTTCCGAAGGCTGAAGATGTATTGGAGAGGTTTTTGATAGGCGAAACAGCTCTGTGACCCAGTATTGCCTTGCCCACGCCAGGGCAATGAGAATGATGCGGCAAGATTCTCGTTTCATCTTCTGTAGGACATTAGGTAGTAAAGGGAACGGAGCGAACGCGTAAGCGAACGTCCCTTCCAAGGAGAAATAGAAGGCGTTCCCGAGTGAACCTGGCTGAGGAAATCTACTGGCGTATAATTTGCATTTTTTATTGAGAAATGTAGCGAACAGATCAAGGGTTGGCAATCCCTAACACTGAAAAAAAATTCAGCTGAACGGCATCAAATTCCCACTTGTGACACTGCTTGGAATCCCTGCAGAGCGAATCGGCCCATTCATTGAGTACCCCTGGAAGGTGCTGGACTTGTAAGGATATGTTGTGGTGAATCAACCAATTCCAAATTCGTTGCGCCAGACTTGAGAGAGCCAGAGATCTTGTCCCTCCTTGTTTCTGAAGGTAAAACATGGCGGTTGTATTGTCCGTGCGGACAAGGATCAACTAACCTTTTATTCTTGGTAGGAAGTAACGTAGCCCCAGAAATACTGCCTTCAGCTCCAATAGGTTGATGTGGCATAGAGAGTCCTGATCCAACCACTTCCCCAGGGGCGTAACACAGGCCCCGCACCCCCAAGCTCCAAGGGATCCCCTCGGCACTGCACTCTGGCCGGAGAGCTCCAGATTAAGCCCGGAGGGGGCCCCTCTACGTACCGTGCAGGGAGGCCCCCTCACTTTTCGTTACGCCAGTGCACTTCCCCTGTTCCAGGAGGTGAGCTCTTCATCCCTCCATTGAGGCGTCCATTGTCATAACCATCAAGGGATCTGGCAGAAGGAAGGATGGGCCTTGTGAGAGACTGCTTCTTACTGCCCACCAAGACATCACCTTGATCACCTGAGGTATGACTGATATAGTGTCCTCGAATGAGCCTCAAGCTTGTATCAATTGGGCGTCGAGCTGCTTCTGAAGAGGCATCATTCGTAATCGACAGTGAGGAATCAGCAGAATGCAAGATGACATCATCCCCAACATTTGTAAATCCTCACAGAAACAAACTTTTTTAAAGAAAGGGACTGAATCATCTTTAGAATACAGGAAATTATTTCTTCTGTGGCAAAAGCCATTGAGAGGTCGATGTCTAACCTCGATCGCAGAAACACCAGAGATTTGGAAGGAAGGAGTGAAGACTTCTCTTAGTTGAGGTTTAAACCCAGGGATCGAAAAAGGCAAAGGCAGTCGTTCGTGGACTTTCTTGCCCCTTGAAATGTTGCAGCTTTGATCAACCAATCGTCCAGGTAGGGAATAACCTTGTGAGCGGAGCGCCAGAGATAGGCTGCTACTGGCGCCAAGCATTTGGTGAAAACTCTGGGTGCGGACTTTAGCCCGAAAGGTTGCACTTTGAACTGGTAGTGGCACCCTGCCACTTGGAACCTGAGAAAACGACGGTGCTTTGGATGAATAGGAATTTGAAAATACGCATCTAGAAGATTCAAAGAGGTCATGTAATCCCCTGAATTCAAGAGGAGAACCTCCTTGAGTGACAACATCCGAAATGGCTGACTTTTGATGAACTTGTTCAACAAGCTGAGGTCCATGACCTGCCTCCATTTTCCGGTTCTTTTCCTTATGAGAAAAAAGTGGGAGTAAAATCCCAAATTGCGCTGATTGCGTGGCACTACCTCGATCGCCTGCTTGTCGAGAAGGAATTTTATCTCCCTTTTGAGAAGCGCCAGATGGCGATGAGCAGTCTTTCTTGGGTGAAAATCCGAAGGTTGTTGAAGAAATTCCAGGATGTGACCGTGGTTAAAAAACATCTAACACCAATCTGTCGCACGAAATGGAGTTCCATTGAAGAAAGAATTTGGAGCAATCCCGAGCCGAATGTAGTGGGACTGGGGTGGTGGGTGCCTGATGAGTCTCATTGTCTTCTGCCCGTGTCATGGGATTTTTCTCACGATGCGGGACATCTTCGGGGCGGAGCCCTGGAGTAAGCCGGTGCAGGTGTCAGCCAAAAGGACTGGTCAGAGTATTGAGGTCAGAAACCTTGCTGGTAATAAGGATGAAAATGCTGCTGAGGCTGGGGCCGAGCTGTAAATTGACCCCTTCCTCTTCCTCAAAAAGAAGAGAACCTTTTCTGTTGCAGATTAGCTAAAGATTTTGCGGGATCTGTATGATTTGATAGCCTGAAGTGCTTCAGCAACATGCTTGCCAAACAGATTCTCCCCATCAAAAGGCATGTCCAGCTTTTTAGCCTGGACTTCTGGGCAAAATGCTGTTGCTTTCAGCCAACCTTGCCTGCGCAACACTGCAGCTCCTGCCATCTGCCTAAAGGTGGTGGAAGCAATGTCCATAGCCACATCATTGGCTTCAGATGAGGCTCTCTCTCCCTCTGAAAGGATCTCCTTTGCCTCCTTCTTCTTGTCCTCAAGCAAAAATTCTAGGAAAGGTGCGATGTCTGACCACATCTGCCTATCGTACCTCCCAAGGATGGCCATGTCATTGGAGGCTCTGCTGGCTGTAGCAGCCAGTGCGGAAAATCTTTTCCCAATATTGTCAAACCTACATCCTTCCTTGTCTGGCAGTGTGGTACATGGGAAAGAAGGGCTCTTAGATCTTCTTTGAGCAGTCTGCATTATTACCAAATCAGGCTTCGGATGGCCAATGAGACATGCCGGAGAGGCTTCCGGCACCGGGTATCGGATTCTTCGTTAGCTTGATGCCTTCCTGCCACAAGAAGTCCATAATAGGGATTGCCCCAACAGAACGTTGTGTGGAAGCTTTAAAATCGTACAAGAAACATTCCTCCTACTTGACAGGCATAGGAAGGTCTGAGCTCTTTGACGCTCTTTCAAGTAGATCGTGGAAACCGCTTATATCTGCCGGGGGAGAGTCAGCCATTGGCAGCGTGGAAGAAGGCGGTGTATATACTACATAATCCATCCACTCGTCATGGACATCCATGTCCACGGGGGCGTGGCCACGAGGCGGATGGGAACGGACGCGTGAGTGAAGAGCTCCGCGCCCGACCCCGTCTTTTATCCTGCTTAGAGGCATTATATGAGGCCCCCGGGAAGAAGGAGAAAAGGGCCCGACGCACCAGCACCCAGCAAAAGCGGGTATAGAGGCAGCGTAGACGGGGGCACCGCCGAGAGACAACTGAGCCGGAGGAAGCAGATCCAAAAAGGCGGTGTGAGGGCTCCGAGCTCCGACTGGTTGTGGAAGCGGCGCGGCCTTGGAGGACTGGCAGGGGCAACCGACGAGGAAAGACTCTCCCAGTGGAAGCCCAGACTGAATCTTACTGAGGGAGACTGGGGACATCGGACGGCTGAGTGCCTGGGGCACCAATGACACCGGAGGCTGCGAGGACGCAAAATGGCGGCGGGGGCAACCAGCGAAGATCTCAGGGGCTGATGCTGTGAGTGGGACTTGAGGATTGCGTTGCCGCTGCAGAGACCGCGGATTGAGAGGGCAGGTTGTGCTGAAGCGCGGCTGGAAGCAGAGTGCGGGGAGCGGCGGGCGCCCCTCCCCCCATCTTTCTATCCCGAGGGCGGCACTGGTGACATGATGGTAACCGGCGGGAACAAGCCGGTGCAGCTGGGGGCAGCTTGGGTCCGACATCGACTGCCTTGATTCTTTCCATGGACATAGAAGAGGCGTTTGATAGGCTGCAGTGGCCATATCTCTTTCGGGTAATGCGCAAGATGGGTTTGGCAGAGGCATTCGTGAGGTGGGCCCGAAAACTATATAACTCAGCGACGGCCAGAGTACGAACGGGGGAGATGGTGTCACCGCCCTGCTCAGTGGGACGAGGGACGCGTCAGGGTTGCTCTTTGTCTCCGCTCCTGTTTGCACTGGCGATTGAACCACTGGCGATGCGAGCTAGATCAGGGAGGCATTATGCTGGGCTGGAGATGCGTGGAGAAGTGCATTACATATCACTTTATGCTGATGATCTGCTGATGTTTTTTGCCGCCCCGATGAGGTGCTCACGGGAGCGACGAAGCTGTTGCGGATATTTGGGGAGGTATCGGGGTTGTGCGTGAACTGGGAGAAGACTTGCTTGTTCCCGGCATGCCGGGCGATGGATGCTCCTACTAGACTGGAGAGAATAAGATGGGAGCCCTGTTGCCTGCAATATTTGGGGACTAACATCTACCATGAGCAGGCAGATCTATTGGAGGGCAATGTGTACAGAGCAGTGCGAGGGGTCAAAGGGAGCATGGCATTTTGGAGTACTTTGCCACTCTCAGTGGCGGGTAGAGCAGCGCTACTGAAAATGGTGGTACTGCCTAGACTCTTATATTATTTCAGGATGCAGCCGATTTGGATCCCGGGTGCGGTGTTTAAGACGCTTAGATCCATGGTAGGCGGATTTCTGTGGGGGGGGGGGTTGGCAGGCGGCGAGTGGCACTGGCCACGATGATGAGGCCTAGAGCGGAGGGAGGATGGGCCGTCCCGGACTTCGAAGTGTATTATTTAGCGGCCCAGCTGCAGTGGCTTACGCAGGCGGTGGCTCGGGAGTTTAGGGGACCGGTTGGCTCAGAGGACCGTTGGCTACCGAGGCATGTTTTATCGTTTATAGTTCTCGGTCAGCGATTGCGAGTGGATTTATTGATGACTGAGGAGAAAACATTAAGAGCGTGTTGGAATACAAGCAAGCGTAGGGGTGGAATCACTCGCCCATACGCACCGGAGATTCCCCTGGGCATGTGCACGGCCTTACCGCATGGAGGAGACTGGTCAGCGCTAGCAGAATGGGAGGAGATGTGGCTGCAAATGATCGGGGACCTATATGAGGAGGGGGCCCTCTTGCCTTTTCAAGCATTACAGGATAGGTATAGTTTGCCTAGGGGTGCCTTTTTGCTGCATGCCGCACTGGTGTCTGCGATTCAGAAACATTGGGGAGAAGGGCTTTCAGAGCTACAGATATCTCTGACTTGTCAATATGTGGTAATGGCAGCGGGGACGATAAAGGCAGTAACATGTCTGTGTAGACGATTGGTGACGGAGGGATTGCAGCCACTGACTCAGTTGTGTGAAAAATGGGAGGCGGACCTGGGAAAGGATATCCCTGAGACGACCTGGACTAAAATAGTGGACAGGGCATGGAAAGGCACGCGGAACGCCAGGTTCCAACTTATCCATTTTTATATTATACACAGGGCGTATTTAAACCCAGAGCAGATAAATAAATATTTTCAGGTGGACTCAGCAGGTTGTCCAAGGTGCAACATGAATGCGGCAGACTTTCAACATATGCTGTGGAGCTGCCCGCAGCTTGGAACGTACTGGGAGTGGGTGGTAGAGGTCCTGGGTGGAGTGACGGATAGGCAGATAGAGCCCGATATGGGGGCATGCATACTGAACTGGTTTCCGCCCACGGCGCGAACTAAGATCACGACTAAGTTCATTGACCTGGGGCTCTTATTAGCTAAACGGGAACTAACAAGGCAGTGGAAATTAAAGCAGGGCCCTAGAGTAGCGCGATGGAGGGCGGAGCTCACAAACTGGGCAGCTAGTGAGAGTATGGTTCGGCTACAACAGGCCAGGAGAGCGAACAATGAAAAAGCGATGGAAACTGCACAGGCATGGGAAGCATTGGTAGCCCTGCTGAAGTTCCCAGAGCCGGATTCGGATACAGATTCCCTGGAGGCTTCTCGGGAAAATGATGGAGCACACAGAGTATAGATAGGTTTGGGTGGACTACAGGGGAAAAGGAGCAGGTACGGAGCCAGCGGGAATGGGAGCTCAACCCTAATACAATCAGAGGTCTGCACACCCTAGCACGATGATGACGATTGATTATTCTAGTTTAAATTACTTGGAGCACACCGGTGGATGGGGTTAGGGGGAAGGTGGAGGGAGGGGCAAGAGCACTCAGGGGGCACCATGTTTGAGAGCCTTCATTTACTGGGATGGTATCAAATGCATATATTGATGTCAATATCAACAGGAAGTGAGGACGACGGGTAGTTTATTGTAGTATTGATTAAGATGAGGATGCTACCCAAATGGTCGACAGTGAATATTTTTGCAATGTACCAAGGAATGTGCCTCCCATTGACAATGTGCCTTATAAGTGGGGGTTTGTGTGAGTTAAAAATCAATAAAATATTTAAAAAAATTTAAAAAATGGACATCCATGTCCACTTGTATCTCTCCTTCTTCCAGTTGATGGTCACCACTGCCCCACTGCCCCAGTGGATATCTGCACAGAAGGAAGGGACTTCTGTTTCGGTGGTGCAAGTGGGATTTCCTGAACTGGAGTCATGGCAGGCTCCTCTTGCTGAGAAGCTGTTTTTTGGAACACCTTGACCTCTGGGAACTGTTTATAATAGTCATCCAGCATCAGATGTAGGTCTGTCACCAATGACATTGGCAATTAACGGAGGGTTCATGTTGATGGTCCTCCTCCTGCTCATAGTATGGGTAATGTTCCTGGAAGCTATCCAGGTGTTGTGTACCAGGGTGTCTGCCCGAAAAGGAATAATCGCCTTCAAGTACGCCGAAGGGTCATCTGGTTGATCCTCTTCATCCAATTCCTGGCACTTTACTCTCAGCTGAGAGGGGTTGTAAGCAGGGCCAAACGGACCTTCATCCTCCGATTCCTGAAGGTTTGTGATATGGGTAAAGGCAGTACAAGCACTCTTTATGAGGGTCCTCTGAGAAAAGCCTGGACTTTCCACAAGTTTTGCAGGGCCTAAACAGTGACTTTTTAGACTCTGAAATTCTATAGGAATTACAGAAAATACAGAAATAAAGAGTAAACTCACTTTCTAGCAGCACCTCAGATGAAGATGAGGAAAAGAACTGCTGGCTGATAGTTGAAAAGTTCAATGTAGAAACACTGTGACTGAGCAGAGCGCAGGGAGACTCCCTAACACACGACGTGCTGTAAGAAATCTGAGGTATGGTGGCCCTGTAGTGGGCATATACTCAGGGGTCTGCGATGTGATTGGCTGGAGCTTAGATGTTCTTTAATGAGGCTATATGGTTACTAAATACTGTTGATTCTCAAGGGAGATTGTCCTTTTGACTTTTTATACTGCTATTTTATTGTTACAGTGGGACTCCCACCATGACGATGAGGAAGATTCAAGCATGTGAATCTATAAAAGATACAATACTGGAGAGCTAGGTGATTGCTTTCCCCCGGTGACTTCAGTCAAAAACTCTGGAATGATTATAGACTCAGAATTAAATCAGGAACTTCACATTTCACAAATCATCAGTCTGTTTCTTATAGGTGCAGGTTATTTGTCACCTACTGCCTTTTTTTAACCTATTATCCATAGAACTAATGTCACTAATGCGTTTGTTCAATCTTGCCTACATTACGCCAACTTGGCACATCTGAGCATTCCAAAAAAAAATAGTAAATCATCTCCCAAAACCCAAAATTCACTGGTAAGAGTGATCTTTAATCTTTAAAAAACTGATTTAGTCTCCACTTGAATACATCAACTCCCCTGGCTACCAGTGAAAAATGAATCTCCCTTAAAGGGGCATGCTTGGTGTACAAAATATACCATGGCATGGCTCTAGAATTCTTACGAATACGTTTGAAAGTTATGTTCTAACACAGAGCCTTAAATCCAACAAGAAATTTGTCTTTAAGGTTCCTTGCACCAACTTAAAAAGATTGAAAGAGCGAGCATTAGAGGTACAAGAAGCTATGTTACGGAACTCAATCCCACTAAACATTTGAGGTCAACTTTTATTATTGAAGTTCAGGAAAGCCTTAAAAACGTATAAATGCAAGTCTTGGATCTCCTCAGAGCCGACTAGGGCCAAGAGACTCCTAGAGAGTATTAGATGTGCCTAATGGAAAGATATGTAATAAATAAAATTAAATGAATAAATAAAAAGTGAATTGTGAGTGGGAAGGAGCAAAATAAAGAATATAGGTTTTTTTTATATCAGGTCCAGAACAGTACTTTGAGGAAGATGAGGCTAAGTAGTCAAATGCTGAGCTCACTAAAAGCAGGTGGGGGTGAAGTACAGTTCCCTGGCACTCTGGCATACCCTTTGACACAACAATGACATATTTGGTAGGCAGATTCAAAATATGCATGAACAAAGTCAACACTTTAAGGGCAGAAATCATGCTAGGGGCGGAGCAGTTGGTGGGGAAACCAGCTGAAGGTCCTATTCAGTTCTGACAAACATTTTTAGAACTACAGCTTTTTATAGAAGTTTTAGAAATACGTAAGAGTTAGACAAAGTTTAACAAAGTTTCAACCCAGGGCAGTGGTCTCCAAATCAAATGTAGTGGAGAACTTTTCAAGCAGTGCAGAAATAAGATTCCATTCACACAGAAAATGGACATTTGTCTCCTCAACTGCATGTAGTGAAGGGATGGGCTTTGGCTGCTTTGGTAGTAAGTTTTTACCAATTGTGTCTTTTTTGTAGGAACGAAAAACTCAAAATATGATCTATTTTTTTCAACAGTTTTCTATTGCTCCTGGGGTCACAGTATGGGTTAATTATCTTTGTTCTGTGTCACCACCGACGTCCCTTAGAAAAGCAAAAAGGGCCTAGGTAAGAATATGCTTGTTAAATAGATGTTTTCTGTCAGGTCTAGTTATTCCACTTCACCTTCGTTTTCCCACATTCGCTACTTCTGATCAACCTATCAGCCTTCTCTTACTCAAAGAAAAAATGTAATTTGACTGACTGGGGTAGGGGCGTAAAACAAATCCCTGCGGCATGTGGGGAACACACCTTCAGGGGCGCCCCTCAACCCTGAGCGTGTCCCCTTTCAGGCCAAGGTCAATAATTTCTATGAGACATGGGAGACTTATGGGCCCCACCTTACATTCTGCCAGGGGGCATCATTTTGCGTTAAGCCACTGGACTGGTAGGCAAGGGGGCACTGGGGGGAACAACCAAACTAGGAGAATTGAGTTTAGGAAAGAGCATGTGGCACCCACTGCAAAATCTCAGAAAGCTGAACCCTGTTTCTCATCCTTATAACACAGTGCTAAGTCACCCAAGCCCACTCAATATCAGAGATTCCCCTTTATCCCAAAGACTCGATATTTAAAGCGACAAGAAATACATCAAACAAAGCAAAGAAAGGATTATGTTCAAGCATTGCTTGCAGACCATTGTTTAGCCTACAGTGACTGGTGGCTACAGTCCCCGGGATTTGGAGGGAGGTAGAGCATCCCTCAGTGGCGTCCACCACGCCTCCGTTGACGCTTCTTTCATCTCATCCTCGTTGTCTCCATTGTACTCCTCTGTAGGGTCTGCGCTGTCTGCAAAATTGTTCCTCCAACTATTTTCCTCTTTCTGCTTAGCAAGGCTCAAGCTGTCTGCAAAACTGCCTCTCCTCCTCCTCTTCACTGCCAGGGATTCCTCCTTCTCGACGCTTCTGGCTCCTCTCCTTCTTGTCCGACGCCCTGTCCCCTCCTCCTTTTGGATTTTTCTTTCAAAGGCTTCACCTCTATTTTTTTTTAAATCTTAGAGCCCACCCATTGCTCACCTTTAATTACCATTGGATGTGTCCCTCCTCACTCTCATTTTCTTGCTTCCTACTGGTCAGCGGCCCTCCTTGCCTTCGGCTCCTTTCTGATCTTCACGTCATTGTCCTGTCGTGGATCCTGGACCAAGTGCTGCTTTTGGTTTCTAGTGTCTTTCCAAAGCAGGCTCCTGCAGGTACTCTTTTTAGGTCGAGCATAGACAACTCTTGCGTTGTCTCTTCGATATATGAATATACTTTGTGGGCGTACAGCCTGCCCGTTGTTTTTCATTTGTTTCTTTCAGGGTCTTCTAAAAATCCTTGCTTCCAAGTGGTTAATCTTTCCAATTTGCTCCTCCTTTTCATCCGTTGTTCACTCCCAAGGAGCAAGCCCCATTACTTGTAGCTTTCCACTTGTCCCATTTTAGCAACTGTAAAAGGGACTACTTTTTCCTCTGTCCAAGAGCACTAGACATGAGCGCTCGATGGTTTCAGTCACTCTGAGCTCCGACTTCCGTTTCTGTAAACAGGGCTGTAATTCTTTTTAGCTTGTCATATTTGCTTTTCAGTAAAAAAACGAGATCAAATGTCAGACGCTATTTCCCAGGGGGTGCCTCTTGAGTTTTCTTTGTCTAACTTCAAAGTGGGAGAACCCGTTCCCCCAACCATTGCTGCTTGCCCCCTTCATCTCTCATCGCTTGTTGAAGGAGTTTCTTGGTGCCGCGGTCGAGCTCCATTACTCCGTTTCTGTAAACAGGGCTGTAAATCTTGTTTAAATTTCTGACTAGTTTTATTTCTTGTAGGCATGTGATCTGTCACTGCTTTGCATCATTTCATTTTGATACTCGCCCTTTGAAAAGTGATCGTGAAAAATCTTTTTTCGTCTGTCTTTCCTGGGGACAGGTGATAACTTAAGACAGGTTCGGCGCAAGATTCTACAGAATGGAATTTTGTAGCAAGAGGGACAAAAATAACAACCTCACATGGAAGACAGGTTGTAAAAAGAGGAACCTTTTCTAAACCAACTAAACTACTCAAACAGTTCTCAGGGTGTTTTAGAGGCAGACGAACGCAGACATTATGGAGCCGGACTTGCTATGAAGTGAGAAAGCCACGGCACCAAGATAACATTTTGACTTGCTACAGTCAGACAATAATGTTAAAAGAACTGCTATTTCAGCGTCCTGTACATCACAAAATATTTGACATCCTGCAATGAGTCACATGTACGCATTACCATCTCATCCGCCTTGTTTTTTTTTGTTGCCATGTGGAGATTATTACTGATGGATGTTGAGCCTACGCAGAGACTCGAACCCGGTTCCTGGTTCTGAAATCAGCAACTCTAGCCGTAGCTGCACATCCTCTTTTCGCTGCAAGATGTGGCTACTGCGAATCTTTTTGTCAATAGTAATCCCTTCGCTGCTAGGCCTCCGGCCTCCATCCAACCCCCCCCCCCCCCCCCCCCCCCCGCCCGTGCTAAGCCTTTTTTTTGTCTATTTGGGGTAGATAGTGCTCAGGCCCCTGAAATGTATCCACACCAAATAAGGTATCCACGCCAACCAAATTTGCGTCCTTTTTTCCCAACATCATGGGGATTCTAAAGGTACCCAGGGTTTGTGGACTCCCCTGGAAGGGACCCAGAAATTAGCCAAAATAGAGGTAATTTTTTTTTTTTAAATGGGAAAAAGGGCTACAGATGAAAGCATCTGTTTTTTTCCCAGCAAATGGTATCGACAAAGGGGTTGTGGTGCTGAAATCACAATTTTCCAGCTTTCAGGGACAAGCAGACTTTTGCCAGAAAACCAAACTCTTTTTACACAGTTTTGGCATTTTTCTGGCACATAGCCTATTTTTGCAATTTTTTGTGCTTTCAACCTCCTTCCAGTTAATGGTAGAAATGGCTATGAAAGCAATAATGAATCCTGTAAAGCTATACATTTTAGAAAAGTAGACAAAATTCTGAATTCAGCAAGGGCTCATTTGTGTAGATCCTTCAAGGTTTCTTCATAGAAACTAATGGTTAAATATAGGAAAAAGAAAAAATTTGTTGAAAAAAAACAGCCATTTGTGGCAACGTTTTCACCTGTAACTTCTAATTGTGACAGCTGTTTGAAAACAATATATCGTTACATCCGCTAGACCTTTCTGGTTGTGGGGATATATACGACTTGTAGGTTCACCAAGAACCCGACGAACCCAGAGCCAATAACTGAGCAGCGTCTTGCAATGGTCTTTCATTATGTTCCGGGTATATAGCACTTAATTTGGGAAAATATATACATGGAAAAATCGGTATGAAAGACACCTATGTATTTCTGAAATTGGAACAAAATATAGAGTTTAGAAACAGTAGATATTTGCACATTACCGAAATTGTGAGAACCCATACTAGCATGAGACTTATAGGTCATTTTTCAAAATGACCTCTTTTTTACACATTGTCTTTCATTTGGAAGGCAGAAATGCATCACAAGTCAATAGGTAATAACAGTTGCTCTACAATTCTGTGTTACCCTAAGTCTCCCGATAAAAATGGTACCTCACTTGTGTGGGTAGGTCTTGTGCCTGCAGCTGGAAACTGTCTAAAACGCAATGTGGACACACTTTATTTTTACAGTGAAAACTGACCCTTTTTTTGCAAAGTGCCTAGCTGTAGATTTTGAACTCTAGCTCTGCCGGCACCTAAGGAAACCTAGCAAACCTATACATTTTTGAAATGTAGACACCCAGGGGAATATAGGATGGGGTGACTTGTGTGGCTCTCACCAGGTTCTGTTACCCAGAATCCCTTGCAAACCTCAAAATTTGTCAACAAACACATTTTCCTCACATTTCTGTGGTGCAAAGTTCTGAAATCTGCCTGGATCCACAAAATTCCACCCACGCCGTGTTCCCCAAAGTCTTCAGAGAAAAACGGAACCTCACTTGTGTGGGTAGGCCTAGTGCCTGTTACAGGAAACAGCCCAAAACGCATTTTCACAGTGAAAACTGACCCTTTTTTTGCAAAGTGCCTTGTTGTAGATTTTCAACCCTAGCTCTGCCGGCACCTAGGGAAGCCTAGCAAACCTATACATTTTTTAAAACTGGTGTGCCCAAAACGCAAGACGGTCAGAAAGGCTGTAATTTTGGTGGGGTGGGGGTTGGGGCATTGGCATGCACGTTTTGGACAGCCCCCGTCCTAAGTAAATTTTTGGATAAAAAATCACTGGTGCTAGTGGGCTTTCTGCCCCCCCTAAGACTGGTGTGCCCAAAACGCAATGGGGGGAGCAAAGGCCCTTGCCCAAGGGGCCGCTCCCCCCTCCCTGGTGTTAGTGGGTAGATCCCTGCTTGGGGATCGCCCTCCTGGGGTGATCCCCAAGCAGGGATCCACTAGGGAAAGGTACCATTGGAAAGGGGAGTTTCTCCCCTTTCTAACGATACATCTCTCAAGTGTTTCGGTGGTCGGGGGCTGAGATAGCCCCACGAGCACTGAAACACTGAAACTGAAAGTAAGTTTCAGTTTCGTTTTCAATGTAATGACGACAGCGCGCCATGTGCACGATCGTCATTACTCTGAAAACCAGTGGAGGGCCTCAGGAGGTTGGGGAAGCTCTTCCCCACCTCCCGAGGCCGCAAAAAAAAAAAATAGGAATCCCTCTGCTGTTTACAGCAGAGGGATGTCGTGCCCCTGTCCTCATGACGGAATGGTTCTGTCATGAGCACCGAAGGGGTTAAGACTTGCAGTGACGTCTAATTTTCTGGACTTGCTACCAGCCTGTCCCCCCCCCACGTCCATGATGAGGGCTTGATAATGAAGAGAATAGGAACACTCTAAGCACAGACTCACTCTCTGGTCACGCTGGAAGAAGCAGAGGCAGGCAGCCCGCTCTGCACCCCTATGTTAGTACAGCCATTGAGGTCCATTCCTAGCTGTAGTACAGCGCCACACTAGGGGTGTTTAAATAAACATGACATCATCTCCCAAGTGATGACATTTCCAGACAAGGCCAGAGCCTGGAGAGGCTCACAATCAACAGCTGAGGCTCTACATCCACCGATAGCACAGCGCATACACACCGTGTGAGCTTGGATCTTTGTGTGATGGCGCAGCTGCCCTTTGCAGGCGCACGGTGTGATCTTTGAGTGACGGGCGCACTCCTCTGCTCTCTACAGATAAGGGGACTGGAGGCTCCTTTCTTTACACTTTTATTTATTCCCCCACTGGTGTGGGTGGGTTTCATCTCGCCCTCTGATACCGATTCTTAAAATAGACGCTATGCTCCTTTCATTTTAAGGACCGCACAGCGGCAAGTACATTTAGTTTTGCGCGATTGATATGGAACAAAACGTGTTGTTTGAATGATAAAATGTTAACTTCTCAAAAGTAAAACAAGTAGGAGGCACGTGGCGGCAGCGAGACAAGCTGGCCGCTTGCTAGAGCCCCTCCGCAGCACCGAGAAGCCTTTGTTCGCCGAGGGACGTCAAATCAGCACTACGCGACTGCAAAACATGGGACAAGATGTTGGAGGCCCCGGGAGCGGCAAGGTAGGTTATTAGACCCCTAATTGGTCTTATTGATACCTTTTTTTTCTTTTGCCTTGCCGCTCCTGGCGCGCTCCTCATATCAGCCTCCATTTTGGAAGTTCAGACATTCGAATTGCCTCAAAAGCCAGCACACCTGTGATTTCTTCTTCCTTCTATACCAGGATCGTGGATTCAGAGGCCAGAATAACTGTACCCGACTTTGGACAAGCATATTTTTACTTTCTTGCTCTCCTCAAAAGTTTTCATATTTTTGGGCAGCATTCAAGGAAATTCTTTGATAGCGTCCTGGTTCCTAGTGGTTCCCACTGATTAGACTGCACATATGGTGACTATATACAATTTTTTTTCACAAAATAAGTCTATTTTTATTGCATTTTTGGGTCATTTGCTGCGCATTCAGTTCCAATTTAACCTTGGTGGTTATTTAGTGACTAAGAAAGCTTGTTGCTCTTTGGCTGTTCTCAATATGGATTCTACACACTCAAGTAAACCTCAAGCTTCTACTATTTCTAATGCCAACGGACGCAAAGAATCTGGTGCCAATGCTAATAATAGGGTTATGAAAGACCCCTCTTCTCCAAACACATCTCTGACGTTAGAGAACATCATTGACAAGCTGAGAAATATACGACCTTTCATGGCAGACACTACAAGTGGTCGGGTTTAGATTCAAGACTTACTGAGGTTGAACAAAGGATTAGTGACGCTCAGGATGTTGTCGCTAAGGTAGAAATTTTATCTAAAGAGGTTCTTCAGTTAAAGAAATTATAAGAAGATTTGGAGAACCGTAATAGACACAATAACTTATGAATTTATGGTATACTGGAGAATTCGGAGGGTTCCGACATGATCAGTTTTTGAAAGTTGCATATACCAAAAATAGTAGGCTTACCGAAACCTATGGATCTCAATATCCAAAGGGCACACAGGATTGGTCCTCTCAACGTCTCAACCTCGAACAGACCACGTGGGATTATTGCTTACTTTCTTCAGTGCTCAGATCTAAGGTTGATTCTTACAGCAGCCAAACAACAAACACAAATGTTATGGTTTGGTCAGAAGATATTTTTAGTCAAGATGTCTCAAGATCTACTGCTAATCGCCGAAAGGAATTTGTAGATCTCAGACCCCTGCTTTGATCCATGAATGCTGTTATGGTCTTATACATCTTTGTTTCTTCAAAGTAACATTTAAGGACAGGACAATTACTTTTGAGGATCCTGCAGAGCTGAGGAAATGTATTCACATGCACAAAGGAGAAGGCATGGAACTTAGTAAATCTCAAATGTTTCACATATCCTATTTAACATGCGTTTTTCTCTTTTTCTTCATGCAGGTCCCTACCATCCCCTTGTTCTGATGAGATTGTCTCTGTTCAACAATGTTTATCTACCCAATTGCCCATGTTTTGTTCAGCTGCGCTGTCTCCTTAATGTATGGTAAGTCTTCATGGTGCTGTGTTTGTTACGTTTTCTTCATTCTCATATTGTCCTTCCAATACTTGTTGTTATCATAGGTATTTCTTCTCGGTATTTCCTTCAGAGTGTTGTCTGTTCCTCTCGTTCCCCCCTTCTCATTATTATTCTCCTTTTTGTTCTTGACTTTCATGGCTAAAGCCCTTTGGCTTTGTGTCATCCTTCTTCTCTATATATATAGCAGAGGAGGCCGTGTACTCCTCTTGCTCCTCTTGTCCTTCCATCATACTTTTTCTCGTCTTTCTCTTTCACTTTTTTCTATTCTTTATTCCATTGTTATAGAGCGAATTTTTTAAATGCACAAAAGATTTTCTGGTTCTTTACTTTTTTCAGGTCTCCGATGAATTTTTTATTAGCTTTTTATACATCGCTTCGATGAATGGTTTACGTATTGTTTCATGGAATGTTAAGAGCCTTCGTAACCCAGTCAAGAAGCAAAGAGTGTTGTCTCATTTATCAAAGTTGAAATGCCAAGTGGCTTTATTACAAGAAACACACCTTAGACAGCAAGATATACCCTTCTTACGCAGACAATGGGTTGGGAGTGTTTTCCCCTCCACTGCTGTGAATAATAAGAATGGTGTTATAATACTATTTCATAAATCGCTATGTACTCATTTGCTAACCGAAGTTAAAGATGATAATGGGAGATCGCTCTTGTAAAACCTTAAGATTCATAATACCCAATTTTCGATCTGCAATGTTTATGGTCTTAATGGTATAGATTTAGTTTTTTGGAATTCATTTTCTACTCTCCTTTCTTTCCATGCAACAGAAAATCTTATACTGGGTGGCGACTGCAATCAACTGATGGAACCTTTTTTAGATCGTAAATCTCAAAATAGGTTTGGTCCAAAGAAAATGCATAAGATCTTCCATAAAGCTATACACCATACTCTTTACATCCCCTCATATTGCTGCTTATCCACTAATATGGTAACATCATTTTATGATTCCATTTAAAATTCAGAGTAATAGCAGACCCCTATTGATGGAATGGTCTATGAAAGGTCCATTAAGACGATGGAATAAGGTTACATCTGAATCCTTTGATAAAATGTATACTCCCCCTGTTTTTAATGAGTCTATGGATAGCTCCACAAAACTCAAGATTTTTAACACAACCCTAAGTGAGGTGATAGACACATTGGCGCCCATGTCAAACCAGCTCGGCAACACTAGGGAAAAAAAAGTGAAGAATGGTATACTGATATATTACGCAGTGAAAAATCCAAGTGCAAAAACGTAGAAACGTCTTGGCGTAATTCCCAGTTAAAGACAGATAAATCAAGATTCAAATTTGCCCTTACCAACTATCATAAAAACCTAAAAAAGGCACGTAAAGATAATTTTATAACCAAACTGGACCAGGCAGACAATACATCAAAAGATCTTTATAAAATTCTTAAAACCCTCACCCATCCTACTGCATGTGTACAGTTGAGCACCCCTTCGCAGGGGCTTTGTGACAGTCTAGCCACATATTTTGATGACAAAATCAATTTGATCTATAAACAATTTCCCCAAGAAATGGACAAGGGACCACCTGTCAACTCCGAATTAGTACTGAGATTGGACTCAGGAGATGGTCTAAAACAGTTTAAACATATTGATGTTTCACAAGTGGAAGCCATGCTAAAAAAGGCTAAATCTGGATCTCCCTTGGATATTATGCCTGCACATAAGTTTGCTCTTTTAGCCTCTTTTCTAGCAGCCCCCATTTCTGAGATCTTAAACTCATCACTATATGAAGTCAGCGTGCCTTTAGACTGGAAGGCCGCTCAGGTAATACCCATTAAGAAGAAAGATCAGGTGTCCGCTGAAGTGCTCTCCAACTACCGCCCCATTTCGCTTCTTCCTTTAATGGGTAAGATGGTGGAGAGCCATGTCACCACACAGTTAATGGATTACCTTGAGATTAACGGCATCCTTGACCCTTCACAGTCCGGATTTAGATCTAACTACTCAACGGAGACAACCCTCATTGGGGTCACAGACTATATTAAAATGGCCTTGGATGACAATAAAGGAGTGATGCTGGTCCTATTGGACCTAACCGCAGCCTTTGACACGGTCTCTCATCAGCAATTGATACTCCGACTGAGAGAGACCGGTCTGCAAGAGCTGACGCTTAAATGGCTTGTTAGTTTTCTGGACCAGCGCACGCAAACAGTCAATCTGGGCACACTCTGCTCACGAACTGTGAAGCTTAGTAAGGGGGTGCCCCAGGGCTCTTGCTTGAGCCCAACCTTATTCAATATATATGTGGCCCCCCCTTGCTAAAGTCATCTGAAAGTATGGCTTCATGCCATTTTCTTACGCAGACGATACTCAATTACTCCTATCCTTTGACAACTATATGGAGTCAGTCGATCAGCGTTTTGCGGAAGGCATGTCTGCCATAGCTGACCTGATGACTGATCATTTCTTGCAGCTAAATGTGACCAAAACCGAAATCTTGTTGCTTGGCCCTGCACGCACCTCCTGGTCGCCTGCATGGTGGCCGAAGGTGTTAGGCCCCGCTCCCTCTCCTACCTTAGTGGCCAAAAATCTAGGAGTCCAGTTGGATACACAGCTATCAATGAAAGATCAAATAATGACCACCGTTGGGACCTGCTATCGCACCCTGAGCCTTCTGCGTAGAGTGTTCATTAGGCTGCCTCTCGCAGTACGTAGAACTCTAGTTCAGGCTCTGATTATTGGTCGCCTTGACTATTGTAATGCCCTATTTGCATCTGCGAATGAGGCCCTCCTTAGCAGACTACAGATCGTTCAAAATGTGGCCGGACGCTTAGTCCTTAGTAAACCACCTTGTACCACCTCGTACCACCTCAGGGCCATTATTGAAGTCGCTTCATTGGCTTCCTATTCGTCGAAGAATAAAATTTAAGCTCTGCTTCTTTGCCCATAGAGCTGTTTTTGGCAAATGCCCGAGTTATATAGCAGATAAGTTTAAATTGTATCGCCCGAATCTTAGATAAGAAAGCAAAGGGCTGCTGGCGGTTCCGCGCTTTAAGAAAATTCGAACTGGAGATAAAACAGTTGCTTCCTGGCCCCAAAACACTGGAATTCCCTACCAGAGGAGCTTCGAAAATGCTCTAGCTTCGCGCGTTTTCGAAAACTCCTGAAGACGGAATTATTTAGGTCAGGGTGATCTATGCCAGTCCACTCTGTTTTCTATGTTAGCGTGGAGATACCCCTGTGGGGGTGATTCCTGCGCTTTACAAATTCCATACATACATACATACAGCCGCGGTACGTGCAGGTAACAGCCGTGGGGCGGTGGGGCCATGTTGGGGGGTGATTTTGAGGGACGATGCCAAGGGAAAATTAAATAAATAATTAATGTTCCCTCTGCACCGTCCCTCGAACTCCCCCCAATGCGACCCCACCGCCCCACCACTGTTACCTGCACGGACCGTGGTTGAAGTAATATCTTCTAGGGGGCTGGTAGACATTTAGAGAATTTCACACCTGATGTTTTAGAGTTCTCTTTTTGCTCTCCATTACACAGATCCCACTCTAGATTAGACTGCATATTTTTCACACAATCCACTCTTCAATTCCTGACACATGCCGAGATGCAATACTTATTTCTGGCCACCCCCTTGTCATAGTAGATTTGGACTATCCCACTCCTATACCCACTTCACGCAGATGGAGATTTAATAATGCTCTTCTGCTTGACAATCACTTTCCAGAGCAATTTACATTATTTTAACAGGAATTTTTCGAGAACAATCTTCCCTCGGACTCACAGATGAATTTCATGTAGGATGCATTTAAAACTACAGCTAGGGGGTTTATAATAGATTTTTTTTGTTGTTGAATAAAAAAAGGAAGGCACTTAGAGATTCAACGCTACTCTTAAAACAAATGAAGGCCCTAAAACATGAATATTATCTTCAAATCACTCAGATACCTTGCCTAAGCTCATTAAAGCTAAACTGCAATATAATACACAGTCCTGGGATACCGCCTGCGGTAGTTTGCTTAAGTTTAATGCTAAAATGTATGGTGGTCGGAATAAGGCTGGTAAATCTCTGGCTAGCTACCTTAAAATTAAAAAACAAAAATCCAAGATTGTTGCTATAACGGATGGGATTAGGCATGTTAATGACTCCAAAATATTAGAATGCTTCACAGAATACTACACTAAGTGGTATACCCCTGAGTCCTCTCCTTCAAGTGATCAGATTGATGCTTATTTTCAATCCATTCCAAAACCCCCAGAAAATTCTGTTGACTTTCTTCTCTCGATAGTCCAATTACGGAACAAAACATTTCTAACGCCATTCATTACATTCCAAAAGATAAAACTCATGAGCCTGACGGTTTTTCTGTATTTTTTTCCTCATTTCAAACACCTGTTAGTTCCTAAGTTATTGCTACTTATTAATAATTTTTCAAATATGAGAAAGACACAAGGCTCCTTTACTCAAGCCATGCTTTTTCTCATCCCTACGGACAACGACCTTTCTCAATGTGGTAACTACAGACCTATCGCACTAATTAACACGGATTGTAAGATTTTTGCCAAATTATTGGCTCTTCGTATCAATCAGTTCATCCCTGAACTAATAGATAAACATCAGTCAAGGTTTTTGACGGGATGTTCTATTGCGGACAACTCCAGAACTTTTCTTGATGCAATTCATTTGGCTTCCAAATTTAACTCAACTGTTGCTGCCGTAACTCTAGATGCGGAAAAGGCATTCAACAGAGTAGGCAGGGAGTTCATTTTACGGCTTCAGCCCCCACATCATTCATTACAACCAGTTATTATACCCTGGTTCCTCCACTTCTATTTGGGTTAACGGTCATCAATCTAATTATTTTGCCCTCCAAAGAGGAACTAGACAAGGTTGCCCTTTATCTTCACTTTTATTTATTTTAGCTTTAGAACCCTTCTTGGAAAGAATTTATCGTTCTCCACAGTTTACTGGGTTTCAATTTAAGAATATCGACATTCAATTTACAGCATATGCGGATGACATTCTACAAAGATATCTAATCCAAGCACTTCTGTACCAGCGTTTCTCTCTTTATTAAATGAAGTCTCTGGATACAAACTTAATATTGATAAATCAGAGGTCTTGCCCCTAAATAAATACTGCCTCCCAGATATGTTTAAAGAAGCAGGGTTTACATGGCATTCAAAATGTGGAGCTTTTGTGGGAAAGAGATCTTCATCAGGAGTTTTCCTTTCAGACCTGGAGCTCCATATGGGCTAAGATCCACACTTCATCTTGTTTGGCAAGCACAACACAAACAGGCTTTTCTTGACCCCTGAAGACTTTCACAAGATCGAGCTGACTATCAATGCAAAATGCTGTTCTTGTTCTCACGATAAAAGTGACTTTTTACACATGTTTTTTCTTTGCCCCTTAGTTGAAAAGCTCTGGCTGCTCATTTGGAGGAAGCTGAATCAAATTTTGTCCACAGCTTTCTCTTTTGATATTTTCCGTATTTTTTTAGGCACCTCTTCCCCCCTGTGGCGTTCTCAAGGGAATGTTGGAAAGTTTATTGATTTGACTATAGCTTTTGCCCTGCAGACTATAACAACGAAGTGGAAAGACACCACTAATATTACTTTTATTGGCTGGTGGAATTTATTATGTCATCATCACAGATTGGATCGTGCACATACCACTTCCAATCCCTTAATGACTAAAAAAGATTTATTATGATTACCACTCACATCTTTCCTATCCAGACAAGCTGTTCTATCCAAATCTACTGTAACTAGTTATGAATCTCCATAAATGTTGGTAAATCTTCATTAGCTTAATATTGTTATCACTGCAATGCTGTTATCACTTATTACTAACTTTTCCTCTTTTCTTTCTTTCTTTTTCCTTCTCTCCTTCTTTTTTTCTCTTACAATTTTTTTGTAAAATACATATTGTTTTGTAAATAGTTTTTATTTTTCAATTCGAGTTTTGGCCTATTGAATGGTTAAGCTTGCTTATGTTTAGATTCGCCGTGCTTAAATTTAACTGTTTGAATATTGGTATATATCTTATATTTGTTTCTCCATATAACTTCAATAAAGCATTTTAACAAAAAAAAGTAAACCACGTTGTGTCATTATCTAGAAATCTAGCAAGCTTCAAGCTGGTGCGGACAAGTCTTTGCAGCTGCTCCCAGAAGCCCCGTACTCAGGTTTAGGGGGAAAAAGGCTGCAATAGTTAAGTTGGCAGTTTCTCTGCTAGAGTGGCCATCTCATCAGCAAGACGGCAACTCATGACTGAAATCATCAGTATAGTTTGCTGTATGAGGCTTTTGAAACAAAAATTAGGGGAATGTATTTTCCCTATAGACTTACATAGAAGCAGATGCAATTTTAGTCGGGAGACAACTAAAATAAAGGCGTTTTGAGCTTATAAAAATGGGACTCTCCCCCCTGAATCACGTCCGTTGGCATGTATGCTCTGGCACCCTTGGAAGAAACATAAACAAATGCAATAGGTTAGTGACGTGGTGCGCTGTTGCATCATAGCGCATTTAAAAAATATCTTTTATACATGTTGCACATCAGCCGCTGTTAAACATAAAAATTAAAAAACAAAAAAAGGGGGGGAACGCTTTGACAGCCAGCATTGCCCGTGTGCTTTCTTTACTTTCAGCCATGTTGCACAGCAACTGCGCTGCTGTGCAACATTGCTAAAAAAAAAATGACAGAGCCAACAGATCTCGCATTGGCGATACCGATTGGCTTTGCCAATGCTTGTCTTCTTTTACTTTTCGGCTGACACATTCCAAACAGACATTCCAAACAGCTCTAAGAGCTACCACCGTGGCACACATGCTCATGCATATTCAAATTCAATCATTATTCTTTTATGAGCTAATAAAACTAGGGCATGGTACTGCCCTGCAATGCGTACAGAATATTTCCTTGGTTTCCCGATTATAGTCAAAGCCTGGGGCAGTTCAAAAGTTCATGCAGTATTTCACCCCTATCATTTTTCTGTGCCACTGTCTGGGGCCACGTCCTTTTTTCAATTATAGCTTTAATATTCTCCCCGGGCCTCCTTGACATGGGCACAACAGAAATAAATTTCACTTCTCTCAATAGTTATTCTGTCCTCTCTAACAACTATCATAATAATGGTGTGCGCCAAAACATTGATTTTCTCGCTGCACAGAATGGGGAATTCATTAAACCCCAGGAACTGGAGTTGTTTAGGTATTCGCTTTTCAAGGAATCAGCGCCAGTTTTTAGGCTTCGCCTGCACAGCACTTGCGCTGTGCTTGTGAAATCTCTTGTTTTTAATATATCTTTTTTTTTAATAATCAAGTTTATTGATTTTAAAGAACAAATCACAAAATACATTGGCAGCGAAATCAAGCACATTATTGGATAAAATACATTTGAAAGAGAGACGACAGAGACTTGTAAGGCACTCTTTGGGGTTTTTAATATATCTTTAAAAGCTTTTATCAGTTCCTATAGCTGAATTACTGTGTTACTTCGCTTTTGGATAGAAATATTTTCTTTGTTAACTTCCCCGGGCTACATCATTTACAATTCTTTGACTAAAGATGCTCACACTGTTTAAGTCACATTCATGGTCAAGATAAGATCTCCTCCCACGTAAAAGGCAGACAGCTTCTAACAATATGCTGGAATGCTTGCTTTTTATTACTTAGTTGTGAAATGCAGATGGTTAAGCCTTAGAACGTTTGTGGCATTTCCTATTCATGCCTGCCCTCAGTACCTTTTCTTTGCACTTTTTATGCATTATTGGATTGATTTTTTCAACTTATTCTATTTGGTCTAAATGTTGTAATAAACATTGCACGTTAAAAATAAAGTTAATATACAAGAGCTATGCTATATTTTACTACCCAACAGGCAGCTACAAGTGCAGTTACCTCGCATACAACAGGGTCATGATATAAATGGTGCATCAGGTGAAGTCCCCAGGGCAAAAAGCACTAGTCACCCCACTAAACACCTAATATTGCTATAATTCACTACTTAACAGGCAGCCATAACTGCACTTTCTTTGCAGAAAACAGGTCATGATTTAAATGGTGCAGCAGGTACAGTGGCACTGGGTCCAAAGTTGTTAGAATTCCTCTAAACACCTCCCGTATTTTCTTCTAAGGAAGAAATAGTTTTTTGGGGTATCCAGACACAAAATCTACATTGATTTGCTATTTACCTCGTCTGTGACAAGTAACAATTCTAAATGTTTGTACTGTCAACAACTATCTTAATACTCAGGCGTTATTTCGCGTTTTGTGCCATCCCACTTGAGTGGGGCATTGTGTATAATTTGAACTCTCTGCCCTCCAGCTATCACAGACTTTCAATTACCCATTTAGTGGGGAGATATTTCCTTTCAATTAAGGAGTAGTTACGCTCTCGTGCTTCTGGAATTCAAAATGGTTTTACTATCCCAATTTTTACAGTTTCGACTGTATGTCAGGTTGTATCACATTTGTACGCCCTGGACTCGATGAAAATATTCCTAGACAAGAAAATAGTTTTGCCAATTCTTGTTGTTTTGTGGGGTCTAAATTCTTATTGATACAACCAAGTTTGTGTAACTATACATCAAGAGAACCCATTAATACTGGTAAGGGTTCAAGGGTCCTTCCCATTTTTTAAGGAGATTTACATGATATACTTGTGTTTGCTTACGTGCTTTGTTGAGCTCAAGATTATATGTCACCGGGTTTATATTTTCTAATTTATCTATGTATGCCATGCTTTTACCCAAGCCCTATATGATACATGTTGGTTGCCGTTTGATGTTGGTTTTATTCCCCTTTGTATGTATTTTAATTGCTTTTATGGCAGGTTTCCATCTTGAATAAAGTTGCTTTTGATTTGATATTGCCTTATAGAGTCCCTGCCATTTACATTTGCTTCCCTCAGATGAAGGAAGCAAGAGTAAAACATAATCACCTGGCTGGAATATCCTTCATTTTTTTTTGCCTTATTTATTCTTTTGTATTTGTTGATGTTTTTCTAAGCGTTGCCACGCAATTTCTGTTATTTCTCTCAAATGGGTTTTTAACTAGCCCACATACTCTAAAATGGATTTGGTCTCTCCTGACTAGCTTTCCCAAGCTTCCTTTGCCATATCCAACATGGTCACAGGCTTTCTTCCAAACAACAATTCAAACAGAGTGTCCTGTACTTCTCTGTTCCTTATATCAATTGGCAAATAAGGCTAAAGGAAGCATATTGTCCTGCTGTCTGGCTTCCAAACCCAACAACATTTTAAGCATGGGCTTAAGAGTTGAATTGTATCTCTCAATGACTTCACCTGCTTGAGGGTGATTTGTGGCTGTTCTAATTTGTTTAATACCCAGTTGACTGCATATTTGTGCCATTAATTTGGATGTGAAGGGGCTTCCTTGATCTGTTAAAATTTCCCTTGGGATACCTACCACAGCTAGGATTTCAATCATGGCCCTCGCTATATAGGAGATATTAGGTTGTCTCAAAGGTATAGCCTCAGGATAATGTGTGGCATAGTCTACTATTGCCAACATAAAGCTATAACCACTTTTGGAAGGTACTAAGGGTCCTGTTAAGTCCATTCCTACTTGTGAGAAGGGCTCATCGATAATAGGCAGAGGATGTACGGAAGCTCTAGGATGTTGATATATGCTATTTTTTGACAGATCACCCACTCTTTGCAAAATGTCTTTATATGAATAAATATTCCTGGCAGATAAAATCTTTCTAGTATTGCATTTTCTGTTTTCTCCTTGCTAAATTGCCCCCCAGCAAATCACTGTGGGTGAAATACATGACTTTATCTTGGAAGATTCTAGGATTAAGAGCTGGATAGGTTGTGTTCGTCCTCGATATCCATACAAGAGCACATGTTGCTGAAAGAATTGAGGATCTACATCGTCTAGATCTTCTCCATCTTTTGGTTTAGCCCAGGCTTCCTGCAGAACAGGGTCGCTTTCCTTTGTGCTGCTGAAAACGTCTGTCTATTTGCCATACCGCTGGGTTAGCTATCACTGGAAAGGTCGACCCCCATGTATATTTATCATGCCTTTCAAGGCTTTTACTTTTCCTTTCTTAGGGAACTGGAAGGTCTTGCAATCTTCCTCAGCATAGGGTGCTTCATCCCACCCAGAGTTCTCTTTTTTACACGTTTTCTCTACTAATGGTCTCAATTTGGGATAGTCCATGCCCAATATTAGTCATTCTGGTAGCAGTGGGATTAAGCATCCTGTCAAAGAATTTGGATCTTCTGTTTTCTAACCATCTACCTTCACTAATGGATATTCACGCTGTTCTCCATGCATGCACTGAATCCTCACTGTACCCTGTCTTTAGGGAGGGTTGCGGATTGTTGACATCCAGTGTCTAGGAGAGTGGTAACTGGGGTACCATTGACCTCAAGGGGATAATGAAATTGGATCTTGCATACATATCACTTTTTGTTATTCCAATTTCCATAGGTTGCATCATTTGAGGACAAAACCGAGTTATATGACACCATGCCCCAAAATTATAACATTGGGATCCAGGGGCTGTTAGAATGCTTACGCCATTGGTAGATGATACCCCTTTCAGTCCTGTAAAGGTCAGGTAGATGTCACCCCTTCTTGTTAACATTGGTTTGGGAGACCGTTCAGGGTTAGCAAGTTTTCTTTAACATCCCCCTCTTCTCTCCCCACTCTGTTTTATTGGGCTCAATTTTAAACTGCTGCAACATCTGCAGTTTTCTAAGTCACATTATTATGTTGCTTATCCCATCTTTCTACTGAGGTATGCAGAGAATTTAAAAACTGTTCTAAGTATATTTCCTCCAATATTTACTCTGGTAGCTGTTTTAGTTTTTAACCATGTATCTGTTAACCTTTTACCCATTAAAATAAGGTTTAAAGGCTCTCCCCGGGTCCCTCCTTTATCTGCCATAAGCGCATTCTATAGGTTTTGTCATCTATCCCTAGCCTTTCAAGAATACTTTTCCTTATTTCAGGATAGGGAGTCAGGCCCCGTGGTTTAGCAGCTTGAGATACAGTTTGTAACTCTCCTGTCAACAAGGGCCTTAAATGCTGTCTCCAGCGATCTGTGGGCCACGCAGCAGCCTGTGCAATTCTCTCAAAGGTATTGAAAAAAAATCTGTATCTTCTCCACCTCTGTACTTTTGTAGTACCACTGACAGTAGGACAGTGTGCCCCCTTTGTTGTTCTAAGACATCTGAGAGTTTTCCTATGGTCATATCGTGACGCTGACCCACTTTATCTAACTGTTCCAATTGAGCGTGAATGGCTTTTTGAAATGTTTCTCGATGTTCTTGCAAAGCTATCATAAACTTCTCTAACGCTTTCTTCAATTTTTGCTGGCCATCAGCTAGTTTTACAACAAAAGCCCCCATTTCCTCTGATCCCACTTTTGACACCACTTTGTGGAGGGATGGGGGAAATAATGCTTTGAAGACTTTGGTGGTAAGGTTTTAGGAATTGTGCCTTTATTGTTAGAACAAAAACCAACAAAATGTGATCTCTTGCTCTCAACAGCTCTCTGTTGCTCATAGGGTCACAGTCCAGGTTAATTCTCTTTTTTCCTCTTTCTTCTACAGATTCCGTACGATGTCACCACTGACGTTCCTTGGAAAAGGAAACAAGGGCCCAGGTCAGTATGCATTTGTTAAATGGATGTCTATCAGGTCTAGTTATTGTTATGTTATGGACATTTATATAGCGCTGTGCAAATCACCCCCAAAAGGGTCTCTTGGCGCTGTGGCACATAAACAGGAAGAAAGAATAAAAGGGAGAGTCAGAAGAGCCAAGTTTTGAGAGTTTTTTTTAAGCTGGCCAAGTCGGGGCAGGACTAATCTGTAAGTGTAGTCTGTTCCAGTGGTGGGGAGCAATATAAGAGAAAGATCTCCCACCGTATCTTGCCATATGTATGCGGGATAGGTGTAGCAGAGATTGCCCAATAGACCTGAGGTTACAAGTTGGCAGGTAGGGCTGCAGTTTCTTTTGTAAGTTAAAAGGAGAGTTGCTGGGCAGAGACTTGTAAACTAGGTAGAGAAGTTTGAAAAGGGAGTGCTTTTTCACTGGAAGCCAATGCAGAGATTTTAGAGTGGGCTCGGAACATGTGCATGGGTGGAGGTTTACAGACCAGGTTGGCAGCCATGTTCTGAACTACCTGGAGTTTAGATAAAAAGGCCTCATTTGCTGCTAGCAAAAAATCATTGCCATAGTCTAAGCGGCTTACAATTAGTGCTTGAGAGTAATGGATTTTCTGGTTTGGCGGTGTAGTCATTGGAAAGCCTTCCTGAGCAGACGCATAATTCCAAAACAGGTGCCATAGGTAGAGCTAACCTGTTCTTTAAAAGAAAGGTTCTCATCTATTAGGATGCCCAAGTTTCTTAATACCTTTTTAGGGAGGGTGGCCGTACCCAGTTCAGGAGGCTACCAGACCTTTGACCAGTGAGCACGAGCCTTACCGAAAAGCAGAATACCTGTCTTTTCGCTGTTCTATTGTAGGCAGTTGGACAACATCCAGAAAGCTATCTTCCTCATGCAATCAGAAAGATATTGAAGAGTGTTGGTATCAAGAAGGAGCCCTGAGGTACCCCCTTGTCTAGGGCTATGGTACGGGAGTTGAAGGACTCTAGATGTACAGTTTGGGTCCGGTCACTGAGAAAGTTTTTAAGCCGTCCAAGAACTTTTCCGCCCACACCAATTCCAAAAAGTCTCTGGATCAGGTAGAGTGTGAGATGGTGTTGAATGCGGCCGATAGGTCAAGTATTACCAGCATGGCTGGAAGACCTTAGTCAAGAGAGGGTCTGTTGGTGTCTAATACTGCCACAAGCGCGGCTTCTGTGCTGTAAGAGGCACAAAAGTCTGACTGAGAAGAATCTAGGAGGGAGTGGGTTTTCAGACAAAATGTGAGCTGTTTGGTTACCACAGTCTCTATTGTTTTAATGAGAAATGGGACAGCAATATCAGCCTATAGTTGGATAACTCAACGGGGTCCACAGTAGGTTTATTTAAGATAGGCCTCACCTGAGCTGCTTTCGAGCTCAAAGGTGGAGGTTCAGCACTCATGGATTTGTTGAACAGAACAGTGATAGACGAAAAGAATGAGGGGGCAAGGGTCGCCATGATGTGTTGAGGAGAGGGATCAGCTGGTGAGCCTGGTTTAATTTTGTCCAGCAGGGCTAGGACATTCTCTGAAGTAATGGGATCGCAATCCTCCAAGACAGTTAAGTGGTTAGTGACTGAAGGGGCAAGAGAGGGCAATTCTTCCTGCGGGAGGCCACTGAATAAAATATGGTAGATTTTGAAAATATTGTCCTCAAATTGATCTGAAAGGGCATCACATAGAGATAGGAAGCTGGAATAGGAGAGGTGCAAGCAGTAGGTTTGGTAAACTCTGTTAGTAGCTTATATAGCTCCTTGGTCGAGTTTCCAGTATTTTTAATTTTATTTACTATATGGATCTTTTCAGCTTCCATAATGTTTTTGTGGTAGATACCTAATGCCGCTTTATAGGCAATTTGGTCAGGAGTGAGGGGGATTTTGAGATTCGCCATTTCCTTTTCAAGTTTTCTGCATGACTGTTTTCTGTTTTGAGATCCTTCGAACACTAGGGTGAGATTGTTTTATTCGGTTTTGGGTAGCTACGTTTTGCAGGAGCAATGGTATCTGAAGCCTGGGAAAAGGACCTCTGGAAATCTTCCAGGGCAAGGTTAATATCTGAGTGCATTGTGGAGGGTTGGGTAGGAAAGTGCAGCATGTAAGACGGAAGCTTTACTTTCTCCACTGTCTCATCATTCTGGGGACTGCTTTCTTGTGGCCAATCGGCACTCCAGTATTGAGCTGGAAATTTATGAAGAAATCGTCTGTCCAGACCAGCGGACTGGGAGAGTCTACCTGTAGATTAGGTGAATTGGTAACAATAAGGTCCAAAGTATGACCCGCTATGTGGGTGGGGCAAAAGACTTTTTAATCCAGTCCTAGTAACTCAAAATCTGAAAGAAGAATTCCAGTTTCTGGATCTGAGTCCAGTTCTGCATGGTAGTTGAAATCACCTATCAGCATAAGGTTATCAGATGCTAGAATATACGGTGCAAGACATTTCATCACTGTATTACTAAAATAATGTTTTGGTCCCGGAGGATGGTAAACTAAGGCACCCTTGCAGAAAACATCCAAAATTGTCTCGAGTTTGAAAATATAGACCTCGGCCCAGGTAAGGAGTGAGTCCAATAAAGTGATATTGGCTGGATTGCAAAAGGCAATAGCAACTACACCGTCTGTTTTAGCCACTCTATCCAGTCTGATCAGTCTGTATGGAGAGGGGGATGGGGGGAGGGGGGGGGGAGAGAGAATACTATAGGTATCCTGGGAAGTGCTGAGGGATGGAGACAAGTTTCGGAGATGAAGTAGATGTCAGGCTTAGTAAGAAACAAAAAGATCCATAATTCAACAGCATGTTTGGGGATGGATCTGGTGTTATAATAGGGGCCACAAAGCTGAGACTGCCCTGTGGCGAGGTTTAATGGAAGATTTACTGCTGAGCCAAGGGGGGTAGACTATTGTGTGCTCTGGCTGGCCGTGATCACCATCACTTCGGAGGCTGCTGTTCTCCTGAGAGGTGGACAGAGCACACATGAAATTGCAAGTTCTGAAGGCAAGAGGGCCATCTTGTTCCAAAGGAAGTATGGAGATACAGAGCAGATTGGGGGTTTTGGTTGGACTGTCTTATCCCTAATAGCTATTAGGTTTGCAATTTTGTATCGTAACAGAGGCATTTTAATTAGCTTTATGAAAAAAGGAGCAGGGTTCCTGGTGGTGTTTGTGCATGAACTGGTCCAGATGGGTTTGCCTTTGGCGCGTCTGTACCAGGAAGCCTCTTTTGTAGCCCTTGGGATGAGAAAGACTAGACTGCTGACCGTGCTTTAAAATGACAGTTGCAGTAGTCTTTAAAGTCTTTTAATGTTAGGCTGGTTCCCTCCAATCAAGCGGTGTGAGAGATCTTAACTAAAGTGCAGTGTGTGCCGAGATCAGTGCAGGCAGGGAAACTGTGGAGGAGCGGTCACAGGAGAGCCCAATAAAAGTAACTAAGTGTGGTTCAGTACAATGCTAATAATACAGTTTTAAAAACACATAAAATTCAGTTATTCAGAAGCACATAAAATATTCATATAAAACGAGGTAGAGGAGAGAGGTGCAACCTGTAAGCGTCATTTCACCATAATTTGTCCTCACTCTCTCCACTGATCACCCCACCGCCTTCTCTTTATTAAAGAAAATGCAATAAGACTGCTGGTGGTGGGGGGAGGGGAGTGCGAGAAGGGGAGGGGGGGGGGGGCGGAGATTAACCAAACTAGGAGAATTGAGTTTAGGAAAGAGCACATGGCACCCACCATGAAATCTCAGAAAGCTGCATACCGGGGAAGAGGGTTTAGGGGGAAGAAAGTGAAACAGTTTTCAAGTATTGTTCTTCCTGTATACATATCATCTCTCCCGTGTTTAGTTTCTCTCTCTTTCTGTGGTGTTGTCTCTCCCCCCTTTCTCCACTTCTGTCTGTCCTTGCTCTAAACCTATGGTGTACATTTGTTACGGGAACAGCATCGTAACTGGTCTCGCTACCAGGTATTTTATGTTTCTTCTGCTTTTTCTACTCTATTTTTCAATCTAGTCAATAAAAACGAAGGCCATCTCAACCAGTAAAGATCAAAATTTGCCTGCCAGTGCTGTGCTTGCAGTGTATAACAAATTAAGGCCTGATTTGTGCTGCCTGTTTAATTAGCAAAGTGTTGAACAGTCCTTGTTCAAGCAAGACGTCGGGTCAGTCCTAGAGAAGACCTTGTTTAAGTATCCAACTACCAAAGCTGAAAGATTCAATTAAGAGGAGCCAAACAAATTCTCTGAAAACTTCAAGTATCAGTTTGTAGAGAACGCATCTTTCTTGCAAGCAGTGTCTCCAATGAATGTATACAAGAGGAGTGACTGTTTTCTTTGAAAATAAAAGATATTCAGAAAATATTTAAAACTTTTTAAAAGCCTGACAAATGTTGCATGTGGTTTTGCTAACCTATTGAGCAATTGTTTAAGAAAGCTTTATTCGTAATATTTCTAAAGCATTATCAGCAGAATATGTGTTTGAAGCATGGCAATATTTGAAACATTCAGTAACGGAGACTTAGTCATAATATTTTCATACAGGATTTTGCAGAGTTCTTTCACTTATTACAAATATTGTCTCAGTTTTTGATCTAGTATTTAGAAAAAACGTACAGTACGGGCACCTAGGACACTCAGTCACAGTGAGATCAAGGGTTTTTCCCCAGACTACACATGCATTGAGGGGAAATGGTCATATTCTGGCCAGTCCCTTCCATTGAGAGGAAACTTTGAGTTTGTTAAAATTTTGCAGAATCAACTGAATGTTTTAGCATACATTTGTTCCATCTGAAGAGCCATTCACAAGCCCCTTCCTGAAAAACAAAGGCATGGCGTAACCAGGAGCCTGGCATATCCAGAACGCTTCAATAGAGATCTAACAACACCGAGCAATTATTCCCACTGATTCACTGTAAGCACTATATCCATCAGCCACTAATATATTGTTCTGATACCCATGTACAATTTTTTAAAAAAGGCTTACATCCTTCCCAAACAAATTGTTTCCCAATATTTATTAATATGAAGAAAGTGCCAAATACAAGGGATATGTTATGCAAAACATATTTATCCAGAAACAACAAGCTAAATACAGTCAAGTACTGAGAGTGCAGTGCAAAGTGAAATAAGTGACATGTACATATAGGTCAGTACAGTGATCAACACAGGCACCACCACAGTTCATTAACGCATCAGTTATTCATTGTCCAACGTGCCTTCATTTTGTTTAAATAAGTCCTATGGGTAAAAGGTAATGTTTCAACATTTAATTGCTAAAGTTTGTGGGTCTTAATCAGGACATGTAAGTGCCCTTAGTATAATGCCCTCGAAAGTGGAAAATTAATTTATAAGTACTTTCTCAAAAGTTCCTTTTGAAAAGAATAAATGGGAGAAATGTGTTTCCTCATTAACATTGTCAATTACTTATTGAGTGAGAGAAATATAAACAACTGTAATTTTTTACTGTTGGACCTGGCCCTTTTTGCAGGGTCATCCCTAAACTTTTTGCCTTCCTCCTATATTTTTTCTGACCTGTTGTTGGCTGTTTTATGACTCTGGGCACCTTACCACTGCTGATCAGTGCTAAGGTGCATATGCTCTCCCTATGGTAAAATGTATACATTGATTGGTGTCCATGATTGGCTTATTTTGTTTACTATCAGCCCCTAGTAAAGTGCACCAGGAGTGCCAGGGCTTGTAAATACAAATGCTGCTGGTGGGCTTGCAGCACTGGTTGTGCCACCCACAGAGGCGGCCTAGTAAGATGTGTCTAGGGTCTGCCATTGCAGAACCTGCGTGCAGTCGGGTACTGTCGCGCTGACTGCGCAAGTGCCCCCACTTGCCAGTCCCTAAACCTTCCCATAACTTCATATCAGTCACCCCTATGGTAGGCCCAAGGGCAGGGTGCGTTGTAAGCATAAGGTAGGACAAGCCCTGATGTGTGTGGCATGTCCTCATAGTGAATTACAGCCATATTCGTTTTTCACTATGTAAGGCTACCCTGTTCTCATAGGCCAGAATGGGCTGTTAAGATTGTTACATCCTATGATCCTAACAGGCCCAGTGAACATGGTAGGAGAGCGAGTTTAGTATGCCTGAACTCAGAATAACAAGGTACACCTTCTCGTAAGGTTTATTTTAATATTCCGCGTTTGCAAATGCCGCTTTTAGAAAGCTGGCCTTTGCTTGCCTAAACCATTCCAGCCGCCTCTGCGCGATGTGTATCTGCTGTCTGGCTGCGTGAGTGACAGGGCTGGAAGCACCCAGATGGGCGGGGCTAGGTAGGCCAGTAATGAATAGGACGATTGACAGGTAGATGGGTGGGAGGAGTGCACCTGAGCTCGGAATGGAACTGTGCTCTGCCACCTCAATGCCGGCTCCGCCCCCTGTTGAGCGTCTGATGACTCTGCCCTGCACCTTGAATGAAAGAGCCTGCATCGCGTAAACAAAGTGCTCCAGAACTGGAATGAGCTAGGCAGGGGCCCCCCTGGCCTGAGAGAACAAAAGAAATATGGTATAAATGAAGGAGCCCTGCTCCTAAGAAATTAGATCCTGCTACAAGACGAACCTCTGCCTGAGGAGAAGGAACCAAGGAAACTGTAGGAGGAGTACTGTCCCTGACCTGGGGGATTGGCCTGCAGTGGTTGCCCTGCTGCTGAAGGAGAGGAGAAAGACTGCTGAGAAACTTTGCTTCAACTTGTGCTGTTTAAGGTCTCCAAGGGCTTGTGCTGAGCTTGTCCCCTGAACGAAGTCCCAGGACCAGTGGACTTCACACCCTTTGAGAACCGCCGTTCTCCCTGCCAAGCTGACGCCGGGAAGCAGTGTGCGCCATCCAAACTCGGCGCGTACTGTCGCAAGCCTGTGCCCCCTGACCGGCCCGAGCACCGTGACTAAGGCCCCCGAGCCGTAGCTCGCAACGCAAAGGAAGGACTTCGTGACACCTAATTTGCCCCTCTGTGTCGTGCCGCTCTGTGTGCCCCCTACCCGTGCTGAGGGCAGGCTGTGGTTCGTAGAGTGACCGGTACGCGGCACCCCCTTCGGAGCGTGCTGCCGGCTTCGCAGTGTGCTGAGAACAGAGGCGCTGTCCTCAAAGGTCCGGCTCGAATGCCGCAACTAAGAGCCAGCGCATCGTACGTCTGCACCGCCCCCCTGAGCACCGCGACTGAGGCCCCCTTCGAGCCGTAACTCGCACCTCGATTGAGAGGACCGTGCGCTGCACGCACGCGCTGAGGATTATTGTGCCGTCCCTGATGAACTTCAACAAAGACTAAGGTACTGTGCCCCCTTCGCACGGCAAGGTGCGCGTGTCCCCCGGAGTGTCTGCCAAACGCTCGTGAGCCGCTCACAAGCCTCTTACTGCCGCACGCACCGGCCAACGCGCACGAAGCGCACAGAACACCTGAATTGAACTGAAACCAAGAACGCTTTGAACAAACAGTATTGTGGGCCCGTATTACACGTTATTGGGTCTTGTGATTATGTCTGCTTATATAAAGAAGTCTATTTTTGATACACCCAGTGTGGAGTCCATTTGTGGGGGTAACATTGAATTGATATATGTGATCAAAACTGTTTAACCATTACGCCTACGATAACGCCTTGTCTGCTCGCGCCAAGCTACCTAGAGGGTGAGCAGGGGTTATTAAAGGAGTGTAACCCCTTACCCTGACTGGAAGAAAGGTTCCCTGCTTGGCATTAGTACCCACTGGTGCCAACTAGAGAATCTGGATTCTAACATTTACCAAAAGGCGCATAAGTCTGCTAATTAATTTGGGAGAGTTGGCAAGTATGAATTGGCTTTGAGTATGCCCGAAGGAGGATGGCAGAAACAAGTTACAATTAATGGAAAGGTATTGTATGAGTGCACATGCAATGTGAAAAAAATATAATTTTTTGTCTCTGGTACAATAACATCTGAATCAAATGTCAAACAGAGAGATTGCTCTTGCTATAATCAGTTGCAGCTGGTCCAAAATCGTTACAAACGAGGTCTGTCTCCACATTGGTACATAACATCTAAATATGGCTTATCCAATGTTTTTAACAGAAAAGCAGCGCAGCACTAATCCGGGGCATAGTCAGTTAATGATGCAGAAAGATATAGGCAAAAACAACAATTGATGGACAGAATGCAGAACAATGCCATACATTCACCCCAGTACAGAGATCTGGGCCTAAATCCATCGTTTTTTTGCTCACCATGCCATTCCAGTTTGAACCCAGCCATATGCAAATCAGTCTTGACCCTGTGCCTCATGGGATCAGTCCAGCCCGAACTGCCAAGCCAGGTCCTCCCTGGACTGGAAACAAGCATCCTAGGACCGGTTTCGGGGTTTCACCCCTCTTCAGCCAGGATAGCTTGACTCCAGTGGCATGGAGAGCAAGGGACCCACGTCTGGGCATACCCTTCCCACTCGGGGTGACAAATGCAAAAACAACAATTGATGGACAGAATGCAGAACAATGCCATACATTCACCCCAGTACAGAGATCTGGGCCTAAATCCATCGTTTTTTTGCTCACCATGCCATTCCAGTTTGAACCCAGCCATATGGAAATCAGTCTTGACCCTGTGCCTCATGGGAACAGTCCAGCCAGAAATGCCAAGCCAGGTCCTCCCTGGACTGGAAACAAGCATCCTAGGACCGGTTTCGGGGTTTCACCCCTCTTCAGCCAGGATAGCTTGACTCCAGTGGCATGGAGAGCAAGGGACCCACGTCTGGGCATACCCTTCCCACTCGGGGTGACAAATGCAAAAACAACAATTGATGGACAGAATGCAGAACAATGCCATACATTCACCCCAGTACAGAGATCTGGGCCTAAATCCATCGTTTTTTTGCTCACCATGCCATTCCAGTTTGAACCCAGCCATATGCAAATCAGTCTTGACCCTGTGCCTCATGGGAACAGTCCAGCCCGAACTGCCAAGCCAGGTCCTCCCTGGACTGGAAACAAGCATCCTAGGACCGGTTTCGGGGTTTCACCCCTCTTCAGCCAGGATAGCTTGACTCCAGTGGCATGGAGAGCAAGGGACCCACGTCTGGGCATACCCTTCCCACTCGGGGTGACAAATGCAAAAACAACAATTGATGGACAGAATGCAGAACAATGCCATACATTCACCCCAGTACATAGATCTGGGCCTAAATCCATCGTTTTTTTGCTCACCATGCCATTCCAGTTGAACCCAGCCATATGCAAATCAGTCTTGACCCTGTGCCTCATGGGAACAGTCCAGCCCGAACTGCCAAGCCATGTCTTCCCTGGACTGGAAACAAGCATCCTAGGACCGGTTTCGGGGTTTCACCCCTCTTCAGCCAGGATAGCTTGACTCCAGTGGCATGGAGAGCAACGGACCCACGTCTGGGCATACCCTTCCCACTCGGGGTGACAAATGCAAAAACAACAATTGATGGACAGAATGCAGAACAATGCCATACATTCACCCCAGTACAGAGATCTGGGCCTAAAGCCATTGTTTTTTTGCTCACCATGCCATTCCAGTTTGAACCCAGCCATATGCAAATCAGTCTTGACCCTGTGCCTCATGGGAACAGTCCAGCCCGAACTGCCAAGCCAGGTCCTCCCTGGACTGGAAACAAGCATCCCGTGCTCACTACGCCACTGGAGTCAAGCTATCCTGGCTGATGACGGCTGATAGCCAGAAACCGGTCCTAGGATGCTTGATTCCGGTCCAGGGAAGACATGGCTTGGCAGTTCGGGCTGGACTGTTCCCATGAGGCACAGGGTCAAGACTGATTTGCATATGGCCATGTCTGAACTGGGGTGGCGTAGTGGGCAAAAGAACGATGGATTTAACCCAGATCTCTTGACTGGGGGAGAATGTCTGCATTGTCAGCATTCCGTCCATCATTTGTTTGTTGTAACGCTTTTCGCCCTAAGTGGGATGGGTATTCCCAGACATGGGACCCGTGCTCACTACGCCACTGGAGTCAAGCTATCCTGGCTGATGACGGCTGATAGCCAGAAACCGGTCCTAGGATGCTTGATTCCGGTCCAGGGAAGACATGGCTTGGCAGTTCGGGCTGGACTGTTCCCATGAGGCACAGGGTCAAGACTGATTTGCATATGGCCATGTCTGAACTGGGGTGGCGTAGTGGGCAAAAGAACGATGGATTTAACCCAGATCTCTTGACTGGGGGAGAATGTCTGCATTGTCAGCATTCCGTCCATCATTTGTTTGTTGTAACGCTTTTCGCCCTAAGTGGGATGGGTATTCCCAGACGTGGGACCCGTGCTCACTACGCCACTGGAGTCAAGCTATCCTGGCTGATGACGGCTGATAGCCAGAAACCGGTCCTAGGATGCTTGATTCCGGTCCAGGGAAGACATGGCTTGGCAGTTCGGGCTGGACTGTTCCTATGAGGCACAGGGTCAAGACTGATTTGCATATGGCCATCTCTGAACTGGGGTGGCGTAGTGGGCAAAAGAACGATGGATTTAACCCAGATCTCTTGACTGGGGGAGAATGTCTGCATTGTCAGCATTCCGTCCATCATTTGTTTGTTGTAACGCTTTTCGCCCTAAGTGGGATGGGTATTCCCAGACGTGGGACCCGTGCTCACTACGCCACTGGAGTCAAGCTATCCTGGCTGATGACGGCTGATAGCCAGAAACCGGTCCTAGGATGCTTGATTCCGGTCCAGGGAAGACATGGCTTGGCAGTTCGGGCTGGACTGTTCCCATGAGGCACAGGGTCAAGACTGATTTGCATATGGCCATGTCTGAACTGGGGTGGCGTAGTGGGCAAAAGAACGATGGATTTAACCCAGATCTCTTGACTGAGGGAGAATGTCTGCATTGTCAGCATTCCGTCCATCATTTGTTTGTTGTAACGCTTTTCGCCCTAAGTGGGATGGGTATTCCCAGACGTCGGACCCGTGCTCACTACGCCACTGGAGTCAAGCTATCCTGGCTGATGACGGCTGATAGCCAGAAACCGGTCCTAGGATGCTTGATTCCGGTCCAGGGAAGACATGGCTTGGCAGTTCGGGCTGGACTGTTCCCATGAGGCACAGGGTCAAGACTGATTTGCATATGGCCATGTCTGAACTGGGGTGGCGTAGTGGGCAAAAGAACGATGGATTTAACCCAGATCTCTTGATTGGGGGAGAATGTCTGCATTGTCAGCATTCCGTCCATCATTTGTTTGTTGTAACGCTTTTCGCCCTAAGTGGGATGGGTATTCCCAGACGTGGGACCCGTGCTCACTACGCCACTGGAGTCAAGCTATCCTGGCTGATGACGGCTGATAGCCAGAAACCGGTCCTAGGATGCTTGATTCCGGTCCAGGGAAGACATGGCTTGGCAGTTCGGGCTGGACTGTTCCCATGAGGCACAGGGTCAAGACTGATTTGCATATGGCCATGTCTGAACTGGGGTGGCGTAGTGGGCAAAAGAACGATGGATTTAATCCAGATCTCTTGACTGGGGGAGAATGTCTGCATTGTCAGCATTCCGTCCATCATTTGTTTGTTGTAACGCTTTTCGCCCTAAGTGGGATGGGTATTCCCAGACGTGGGACCCGTGCTCACTACGCCACTGGAGTCAAGCTATCCTGGCTGATGACGGCTGATAGCCAGAAACCGGTCCTAGGATGCTTGATTCCGGTCCAGGGAAGACATGGCTTGGCAGTTCGGGCTGGACTGTTCCCATGAGGCACAGGGTCAAGACTGATTTGCATATGGCCATGTCTGAACTGGGGTGGCGTAGTGGGCAAAAGAACGATGGATTTAACCCAGATCTCTTGACTGGGGGAGAATGTCTGCATTGTCAGCATTCCGTCCATCATTTGTTTGTTGTAACGCTTTTCGCCCTAAGTGGGATGGGTATTCCCAGACGTGGGACCCATGCTCACTACGCCACTGGAGTCAAGCTATCCTGGCTGATGACGGCTGATAGCCAGAAACCGGTCCTAGGATGCTTGATTCCGGTCCAGGGAAGACATGGCTTGGCAGTTCGGGCTGGACTGTTCCCATGAGGCACAGGGTCAAGACTGATTTGCATATGGCCATGTCTGAACTGGGGTGGCGTAGTGGGCAAAAGAAAGATGGATTTAACCCAGATCTCTTGACTGGGGGAGAATGTCTGCATTGTCAGCATTCCGTCCATCATTTGTTTGTTGTAACGCTTTTCGCCCTAAGTGGGATGGGTATTCCCAGACGTGGGACCCGTGCTTACTACGCCACTGGAGTCAAGCTATCCTGGCTGATGACGGCTGATAGCCAGAAACCGGTCCTAGGATGCTTGATTCCGGTCCAGGGAAGACATGGCTTGGCAGTTCGGGCTGGACTGTTCCCATGAGGCACAGGGTCAAGACTGATTTGCATATGGCCATGTCTGAACTGGGGTGGCGTAGTGGGCAAAAGAACGATGGATTTAACCCAGATCTCTTGACTGGGGGAGAATGTCTGCATTGTCAGCATTCCGTCCATCATTTGTTTGTTGTAACGCTTTTCGCCCTAAGTGGGATGGGTATTCCCAGACGTGGGACCCGTGCTCACTACGCCACTGGAGTCAAGCTATCCTGGCTGATGACGGCTGATAGCCAGAAACCGGTCCTAGGATGCTTGATTCCGGTCCAGGGAAGACATGGCTTGGCAGTTCGGGCTGGACTGTTCCCATGAGGCACAGGGTCAAGACTGATTTGCATATGGCCATGTCTGAACTGGGGTGGGGTAGTGGGCAAAAGAACGATGGATTTAACCCAGATCTCTTGACTGGGGGAGAATGTCTGCATTGTCAGCATTCCGTCCATCATTTGTTTGTTGTAACGCTTTTCGCCCTAAGTGGGATGGGTATTCCCAGACGTGGGACCCGTGCTCACTACGCCACTGGAGTCAAGCTATCCTGGCTGATGACGGCTGATAGCCAGAAACCGGTCCTAGGATGCTTGATTCCGGTCCAGGGAAGACATGGCTTGGCAGTTCGGGCTGGACTGTTCCCATGAGGCACAGGGTCAAGACTGATTTGCATATGGCCATGTCTGAACTGGGGTGGCGTAGTGGGAAAAAGAACGATGGATTTAACCCAGATCTCTTGACTGGGGGAGAATGTCTGCATTGTCAGCATTCCGTCCATCATTTGTTTGTTGTAACGCTTTTCGCCCTAAGTGGGATGGGTATTCCCAGACGTGGGACCCGTGCTCACTACGCCACTGGAGTCAAGCTATCCTGGCTGATGACGGCTGATAGCCAGAAACCGGTCCTAGGATGCTTGATTCCGGTCCAGGGAAGACATGGCTTGGCAGTTCGGGATGGACTGTTCCCATGAGGCGCAGGGTCAAGACTGATTTGCATATGGCCATGTCTGAACTGGGGTGGCGTAGTGGGCAAAAGAACGATGGATTTAACCCAGATCTCTTGACTGGGGGAGAATGTCTGCATTGTCAGCATTCCGTCCATCATTTGTTTGTTGTAACGCAGAAAGATATAGAGCATCTAATTTTTAGGGTCCAGAGCTCTTTAGATAACCAAGCGCAAAGAATAATTGTTATGGAAAGAGTCACCGGAATTCAATGCAACTAGGCACTGGACCACAGAAAAAGTAGCCAGAAGGGATGTCCGAGTTCGTCTGTTTCTAATTTATCGACAAGACTGCATCAGATGCTTTCGACTATTAAAATGGTTTTTGGCTTCACGTTCCTTCAGGACCTTCGGGTTCATTTTCCTACAGCAAGGACAGCCCTCGACATCGTGATCAGACGATAGACACCACAGGCAGTCCTCATGGGGGTCAGTGATCGACATATGCCCCCCGCACTTCTTACAGGGCTTGAAGCCCGACTTCCTTGGAGCAGACATGTCGAAACCACAGAAGGAAACCAGAAAAATACAAAGTATCCAGGAGAAAGTATTGGAGCGTCCATAGAAAAACCGTTAGCATAGACAGCGCGGAAAAAAGGTAACTGACGTCATCACGCCGACGTGGCCCTCTTATGGCTCCAGTGACGTCACGCGGAGCCGTGTGTGGAGCCATGGCATTGTGATGACCTTGTCGGCGTGGAGAGCAATGAAAACAGTTTCCGCGGAATGCTGGCGCAGGGGATATTCATAAGGTGAGGAATCCACAGGCAGATGTATCCATCAGAAGCTCATTTACTCTGCGAGCAGAGGTGATGGCAACAAGAAAGGCAGTCTTCAGAGTGAGAAGCCTAAGAGGACAGTTGTGAAGAGGTTCGAAGGGAGAACACATAAGGTAACTCAAGACAAGATTCAAGTCTCACTGGAGATGGAGGAAAGAGATGAATAATGCCTTTAAAGAATCTGCTTACAATAGGGGACTTGAACAAAGAGGGCTGATCTGGTATCCGAAGAAAAGCAGAAATGGCTGCCAGATAGCCTTTAAGAGTGTCCCTAGAGCTGAACCATGCTGGGCCAAAGAGAGAAGGAACAAAAGTACCTCAGAAAGAGGGGCAGAGAGGGGATCCACAGCCTTTGCTGTGCACCATGCCACAAACTTGTTCCATCGACAGGCGTATACCGTCTTAGTGGAGGTACTCCTGGATGCCAAGATGACATTACAATCTTCGGGTGGAAGGTCAAAAGCTGTAAACTGTCGCCGCTCAATCCCCACGCAAGGAGGTAGAGGCTGGACAGGTTCGGGTGGAGAACCATTCCCTGCTGCTGCGACAGAAGATCCTCCCAAAGGGGCAATCTGATTGAAGGATCGATAGCCATGCTCAGGAGCTCAGGGTGTTACAACAAACAAATGATGGACGGAATGCTGACAATGCATACATTCTCCCCCAGTCAAGAGATCTGGGTTAAATCCATCGTTCTTTTGCCCACTACACCACCCCAGTTCAGACATGGCCATATGCAAATCAGTCTTGACCCTGTGCCTCATGGGAACAGTCCAGCCCGAACTGCCAAGGCATGTCTTCCCTGGACCGGAATCAAGCATCCTAGGACCGGTTTCTGGCTATCAGCCGTCATCAGCCAGGATAGCTTGACTCCAGTGGCGTAGTGAGCACGGGTCCCACGTCTGGGAATACCCATCCCACTTAGGGCGAAAAGCGTTACAACAAACAAATGATGGACGGAATGCTGACAATGCATACATTCTCCCCCAGTCAAGAGATCTGGGTTAAATCCATCGTTCTTTTGCCCACTACACCACCCCAGTTCAGACATGGCCATATGCAAATCAGTCTTGACCCTGTGCCTCATGGGAACAGTCCAGCCCGAACTGCCAAGCCATGTCTTCCCTGGACCGGAATCAAGCATCCTAGGACCGGTTTCTGGCTATCAGCCGTCATCAGCCAGGATAGCTTGACTCCAGTGGCGTAGTGAGCACGGGTCCCACGTCTGGGAATACCCATCCCACTTAGGGCGAAAAGCGTTACAACAAACAAATGATGGACGGAATGCTGACAATGCATACATTCTCCCCCAGTCAAGAGATCTGGGTTAAATCCATCGTTCTTTTGCCCACTACACCACCCCAGTTCAGACATGGCCATATGCAAATCAGTCTTGACCCTGTGCCCCTGAGCTCAGGGTAGCAGACTCTTCGTACCCAGTCTGGTGCAACAAGAATGACTTGGGCCCATTGCGCTTGATCTTTTTTAGCACACGGGGCAGAAGGGGTCAGGCGGAAAGGCGTACAGGAGGCCGCAGTTCCACTCGCAACGAAAAGCGTCGCAGAGCAAGTGCCGACTTAGCAATTCTGCGCATTTGAATTTCCGACATTGCGTGTTCTCTTCGGTGGCGAACAGATCAAATCAATGCTCTCCCCACTGCTGAAAGAGACCTTGGACCACCTCTGAGTGAGACGCCATTCATGATCCACCAGGCACCAACGGCTGAGTTTGTCCACCCTGGCATTCAGGGAACCTGCCAGGTGTAAAACCACCAGGGTTATGCCCTGATGTTCCAGCCATGTCCAAAGACGAAGACCCTCTTGACATAGGGTCCACAACCCCACCCGCCCTGTTTGTTGTTCGTGAACACCTGCACTGCCTTCCCCTTGAGGGAGGGAAGGAATGCCTTCAGTGCCAGACGAATCGCCCAGAACTCCAACAGGTTGATATGGAGCCCAGACTCCGCTGGAGCCCAGACTCCTCTGATCTCCGCCTCTCCCAGGTGGCCGCCCCATCCCGAAAGTGATGCATCGGCCACCACTATGAGGCCTGGTTGGGGAAGGGAGATGGATCTGCCTCTGACCCAATACTGGTTCGTTAACCACCACTGGGGTTGTTGTGCAGTTCCCTCCGAGATCTGGACATAGTCGGAAAGATTCCCCTGATGCTGCACCCACCTGAACTTTAGGTCCCACTGCAGAGCCTGCATATGCCATCAGGCATGATACACCAGCAGGATGCAGGAGGCCATGAGGCCCAGCAGCCTCGGGGTCATTCTCACCGAAATCTGGTATAGAGGCTGAAACATCGGTATCATAGCCAAATTATCCCAGAATCGCTGCTCGGGAGGATAGGCCAGAAACAACACTGTGTCCAGAACAGCCCAGATGAAAAGGGGCGACTGAGAGGGAGTCAGGTGCGACTTCGACACGTTGATAGTGAACCCCAGCAAATGCAGGAGGTCCTCCGTAGTCTGGAGGTGGGAGACGACAGCCTTGGGCGAGCCCGCCTTCAACAGCCAGTCGTTGAGATAGGGGAAGACTGGAACCCCTGATCTGTGCAGATGATCTGCGACCACAGCCATCACCTTGGTGAACACCCGAGGGGCACTGGTAAGGCCAAAGGGGAGCACGGTGAACTGAAAATGCTCGTGGCCTACAGTGAACCGTAGGTAGCGTCTGTGGTCTGGCAGGACAGAGATATGGAAATAGGCATCCTGCAAGTTGACGTCACCATCTAGTCTCCAGGGTCGAGGGCAGATAGGACCTGAGCCAACATAAGCATTTTGAACTTCTCCTTCCGGAGGAAGCGGTTGAGGTCCCTGAGGTCTAGGATAGGACGCAGGCCCTTGTCCTTCTTGGGCACCAGAAAGTAGAGGGAATAGCAACCACAATCTACTTCTGGAGCAGGAACCCTTCCAGAGAGCTCCCTTGGCCAAGAGAGCTGAAACTTCATGGCAGGGAAGAGCCAAATGATCCTCTGACATGCGATTGAGAGACGGTGGCATGGAGGGATAGGTAGTCTTGAAGGGGAGGGAGTAGACCCTTCAGACTATCTGCAAAACCCACCTATCTGACGTGATAGATTGCCAGTGGGGGAGGTGATGGCGAATTCTGCCACTCACTGGCCGCTGATGGGCCTAAAAGGTCAGACTAGGAGGGTTTGGAGGCTGCTGCAGGGGGGGAAAGGGTGGACTGGCCCACCCGCTGGTTCCCAGACCTGCTTCGCTGGGTCCCGCGTCCACAGCCACACAGAGGCTGGGCAGCTTGAGTGGACTGGTGGCTAGACTGAGACTGACCTAGGGGCGAAGGCAGACTTTGGTGGACAGGAGGCCGCCGCGAGGCCTAAGGATCTGGCTGTAGCTTGAGAATCCTTAAAGCGCCTCAGCGCCAAGTCTGCATTGTCACCAAAAAGGCGACGGTCATCGAAGGGCATGTCCAGCGAGGTTGCTTGAACATCCCCCAAAAAGCCAGACGTCCTCAACCAGGCGTAGTGCAGAAGAGCTACCGGTGTGGTATTTGTTCTGTCCAGTGAATTGGTGGTATCTAGTCCACAGCGAATCGGGAATTTTGCTGCGTCTCTCCCATCTGCCACGTCTTGGGAGAGAACAGCCTGGGCCTCCTCCGGGGACTGAGGCAGCACTGGCAGAACCGTATACCAGATTGTATGAGAGTATCAGCCCAAGAGGCATGCGGTATTCCAGTGCCAAGCTGGAGGAAGAGAACATGCGCTTCCAAAGATGATCCAGCTTTTTGAATTCCCTGTCTGGAGTAGTAGAAGGGAATGCGCCCTTGGAAGAAGAAGCTTGTCCCACCAAGCTCTCAGGGGAAGGGTGTTGGGTGAGGAAAATGGGATCGCTCGGAGCCGGGCAGTGATGGCGGGCAATTGTCCATTCCACAGGAGCCCATGTGCTGGGCTTGGACCAAGTGCCCAGAAGGACATCCGTGAGGGCTTCACTGAAGGGAAAGAGGGGTTCGGAGGAAGTTGCCACAGGTTGAAGCACCTCTGTCAGGAGATTAGTCCTGACGGTCAGTCCGGCTCCATCTCGGGGGTGAGGATGGGGACGGTGTCGGCTGGAGGCGTCGTCACCGGGATCGGCACCGGGGAAGGTTGAGTAAGTTTGACTGGTGCTGATCCGGATGAAGGCCTGGATCCTCAGGGGCCCTCTGTCGCCGGAGAAGCCAGCATCCAAGGTCCAGGGCCCCCTACCAACTCCGCGGGACCCAAAGGTGCGCCAGCTGAGTCGGGCTGCCCAAAGATGTGGTGGAGGGCTTTGTAGAACGTACGAAGCTGGGCAGGGGACGCCCCAGCTCTCAGAAACAAGGGGGAGGCGCGAAGTTGTCTCTGAGTCAGGCACCAGAGAAGGAGCCTTAAAGCTATACCGCTCCAGGTCCTGCGTTGCGTCAACCAACGGAATGGGAGAAGGCATAGAACGACGGTGCTTCTTCGCCTTCTTCTTGTGCTTCGACTTTCTCGAGGAGTGTGAAGACTTGGACGAGGTGTGGTGGCTCCGCGACCAGTCACAAGACCTTCCCTTCGAGCGAGACCGAGAGCAACGCGGAGCCGAATGCGGGGCCTCCAAAAGCTCTCGGGACCGCTCCCGCAAAGACTTCGGATTCTTGGCTCGGCAGTCGGAGCACGACTTCGGTTTGTGGTCGCGCTTCAGGCATCAGAGGCACATAAGGTGCGGGTCTGTCACAGACAGCTTGTGACAGACCTCACAGGGCTTGAAGCCAGTCCGACAATGGGACATCCATCGCACACCAGGAGTTGATAACTCGGAAAAAGAAGTCGAAAAAAGTTTAGTCAAAAAGTGACTAAGGGGCAAGCTCTCACCGGATCTGCGCTAGGCTGGTGCGGAAAAAGAAAAAATTGACGTCAATGTGCAGGGGTGGCATCTAAGTAGGCAACGCAATGTCATCCCGGCGACCACGACGAAGGACGTGGAGTCAACTGACTCCCAACTACCAACGCGCAGGCATACTGCTAAGGAAACAATTATCTGGATCTAGTCTGAAGCCTGGGGGTAATTCTAAGGTAAGGAATCTCTAATAGTCTCTTTCAGATAGTAAATACACCAAAATATAAGGACACAATTTTGGATATCTATTAAATCACAAACTAATTATTATTAACACAAAGTGTATCAATGTCATATTGATGGTTTCTGTACATATGTACACAAGTGTGTACTACACACAGGACTATATACATTCTTTCAATTTAGACATTTCAGCATCTTTAAGACATTTCAGAAAATCTCACACATGGAAGACATCAATATGTCTGACTACAACTCCTTGATGATGGTAAAATGTCACCCAACCTTCGCACCTTGCCAAAGCCCTAACTTGCAAATTACCTAAAAAAATGTATCCACCTTTAACAAGTGGGTGTCTAGAGGCTTGGACAAACATATGCGGTTAAAAATGATAAAACAAAGCTCAAGAAAAAGGATCACATGGAACAATGGCAAGATTAAGAAAGTGAGAATAGATTTTGGCATCCTACGGCACAAATGGAGGAAATCACAGGAGGAAAAAGAGAAACTTCTACTGCGTCGCCGTGCCAGAGCTTACAAAAGTGTAATTAGAACTATGAAAAGACATCATCCCTACTCCACATGCTTAATGGATGCAGTATGCTCACTGGAAAAAAACATGCACTATTTTGGCACAGTTCTGTAACTCAGAGTGTTACAACTCAAAGACCCCGAAATCTCAAGCCTTCTGCAAAACAACCTCCAATGTATTCATTTTAAAATCTGAAAAACTAGAGAACCCCCCTCAGGCATAAAACAGCTAACATTTCTCTCTGAAAATGACAAGACCACCAAAAAGACACAATCGGTCAACTATTCTTTATCTCCTTAAACAGTTTTTCCCAAAAAACTGAAATCCAATGCCTTACTTGGGAAGGCAGGCTGGCCATGGATCATCAACACACCAAGCCATTCTGAGGGGAACGTGGCTAGTCTAGCATTGGCGGCTGCAGCCTCACTGATGCAGTGCTATTGATGATGGGGTGCTGCTGTCCTTCCTCGGGACGCCCTATTGGTGGACTAGATCGGAGTAGCTGGGGGACTCCACAACCAAGGCCCACCCACCAGGTCCTGGCCCGGAAGCCATGGAGGCCGAGACGCCAGCGCTGTGGACCTGCATGAATGAGAGTGCTGCAAGGGCCTTGCTCCCTTAGGAGCAGCACCACGTGGATCTCCGCTCCTTGAGGGCAGACAGCCCTTGGCGAAATAAGACCCGGAGGGCTACTGAATGGCAAGGCCGCTCGCGGAGACTCCTGAGCAGGGCCAGTTCTAGGATTTTTGGGGCAGAAGGGGAATGTGAGAGGCTCCTCTAATTTTCATAGACTTGACCCATTCAGAACTGTCTGCATCTCAGTAGATGCCCCCTGCTCCTGAAGCTCCTCCCTCTCAGCCACCTACAAGCACCTCATACAGCTCATAAAGGGCTGAAAGTGTGAGGGTTGCTTAATTCTAGAGAGAGTTAAGACTGCCAGGGAGCTAAACAGCCAGACAATAGTCCTCCTGCCCTCTGCATGGGCGGGGGAGGAGGCTTAATGGCAGGACAAAACTGAGGAATGTGCCTCCACCCATGGGTTCACCTCACTGCACCTTAGCAGTGAGGACAGGGGAGGGCGCCCCTAATGTGGTGCTCTTGCAAGATGGCACCTTTCATGCCGTGGCCTGCTGCGGGGCCCTGGGCAGCGGCCCACACTGCCCAGGCCCTGCCCCTGAGGCACCACCCGTCTCCTGGCCTTGGCCGTGGACCCGGAGGGCTGCATCATTGGCGGCAAGACGGGGCCCGTGGTCTTGCCCCCCCCCCCCCCCCTCCCAGGGAGGACCATAACTTGGGGGCTGTGTGAAATGTGAGCTGAACGCCAAAACATGGGAGATGACCGCACTGGAGACCCCACCATCCTTTCCTGAGGACATTGTGAATTACTCCTGGCATCCAGCGTACCCTTAATCCCCAAGTTAGGGTGCTGTCGCGGGTTCCAGATCCCCCGTGGGGGGAGGACCTAGTCCTGACCATCTCTAGTGCCTCTGGGGGTTGTGCTGGGCACGCCCGTTTCTCAGGGCTGCGAATCATCTGTGGGTGCCGCACTGGGCCCTCATTGTTCCACCGAGAATATCAGCGGGTCTCCATCTGCCGGCCTTCTCCAACTTGCACTGAATGACAGGGTAAGGCGATCTCCAATACTACCCTCACCTGCCCAGGGGACTCATGGCAACAATAAACAATGTCTCAACAGGTAAATCACGTGGGGGGACTGTTCAAAAAACGATCAATCATATAGCACAGGGAAGAACCAGGGAGACCAAGAAGGGTGGACAGGTTGTTATTTTTGCATATATAAGCACAGAAATACAACTAAATTGCAGTAACCATAACCACCAAGGTGCACTGGAGGTGTAATAGTGAATAAACGGCGCAGTGACACATGTGGTGAAAGGACAACGTGAAGCGACGCAAACAATAAGAGTAATGGTGAAGGTCAACAAAAATATTTTACATTTACAAACATAATTTCATCATTTGTGATAGACCATTTAGTATGCCACAATTGGCGTTGTGGGGTCGACGGTGTTTCGACCTCTCTAACTTGAGGTCATCATCAGGAAGATGGTTAAATAAATCAATAAGAGTGCTCTGGCGTCAATCAATGAGGGTGGGGGAAAGGGGGCGTCAGAAGGTGGATCTGACACTTCTGGTAGCCAAGGGCTGGTCAGGGTTACGAGGCGGTGGTGGCCAATTTAAAGGTCCAAATTCCGGGGCGATGAGCGTGCGTGCTGGAGGAAGGCAGCGCTCGAATGAAAAACTGGTTCGCGGGGTAGGGTTGAGTCCAAAAATGATCCAATCGTAATAAATACGGGCGTCGGCGTTAGTCCAGACTGCTTGGAAAAGAATGGGGACTCATGGAGCAGACTCTGCCTTTCTTGCCAAATTAGGCTGCCACTAAGGGCCTCGACAGTTGCGTGACACCCCCTTTTATCCAGCTATTGAAGTAGCGGGTCTTGCCAAGCGGGCTGGACGCTGACTGATCCACTCTCCTACTGGCCAGATTCTAGCTACCACTGCTGTCCCCTCCTGAGATGGGTTGCTCACGGTCTGTCACGCCCTCCTAGGTGTCTGCTACGGTAGTTCCACTAACGCCATTCTAAGGGCGGCTAGACAGGCCAGGCTGCTAGGCCTTGAGAACCCATAGTAATGTTGTTCCTGGACTACACCCATCCGGTTCAGCACAGGCTTGCCTCCTTCCTGGCGGTGAAGAAGCTACTCCGTCAACAAAGTACCCAGTAATCTCTGTTACTTCCAGCCCACCTTAAACTCGTGGTGGAAATCCCTCTTTTTTTACTGACCCACAGACTACGTGGGACTGGGTTGCTGAACATCATGTCATCTATGGAGGGGGGCTTCCCCGCATCTCCCTGAAACATCAATGGAGGCGTAACAGACCCAGACGGGCTACCCCATCGGGCCGCCGGTGATTCAGCCGCAGGGCACAGAACGGATCAAGGAGGACCTGTGCTAGGCTCAGAGGGCGGCGGCATCCTCAATCAATCAATTAATCAGGGTTTTATAAAGCACGCCATTCCTGAGGGTCTCAAGGCGCTGGGGGAGGGTGGGGCGGCAGGTCCGGGTTAGCCAAAGAGCCAGGTCTTGAGGTGCTTCCTGAACGTGTGCAGGGTCGCGGATCGTCTGATGTTCACAGGGAGCGTGTTCCAGGTTTTGGCTGCGATGTGGGAGAAGGCTCTCCCGCCGGTTCTGTTTCTGCAGATGTGGGGGACTTCTGCCACGGCAAAGTCGGCAGAGCGGAGGTTCCTCTTGGGTACGTGGAAGGATACTCTCTCATTGAGGTATTTGAGTCTGCTGTTGTGGAGAGATTTGTAGGTGTGGGTCGGCAGTTTGATGGTGACCCTCTTCTCGACGGGGAGCCAGTGTAGGTCTCGTAGGTGTTGGGTCATGTGCTCCTGGCGTGGTGTTCCCAGGACTAGTCTGGCTGCGGCGTTCTGGATGGTCTGGAGCCTCTGTAGGAGCGTTTTGTTGATTCCGGCGTAGAGGGCGTTGCCGTAGTCCAGTCTGCTGGTGATGAGTGCGTGGGTGACGGTCCGTCTACAGTCGGGGGGGGGTCCACTTGAAGGTCTTACGGAGGATGCGCTGGCAGTTAAAGCTGGCGGAGGCGACGACGTTGACCTGGCGGTTAATGGAGAGGGAGGAGGGGGGGTTGTTCCTTGGGGGAAAATGTCAGTGCCTTGTAGGGGGAGAAAGGCCCTGATATCTTCTCCTCGGATGATGACTCTACCATGATAGAAGGCTCACCCGATGGCTCCCAGACCACATCGCTCACCGCTGGTGATGCCACAGACAGCAGATGGCCTACTATAGCTCAAATATTGTGCACAACGCCCCCTAAACCCCAGGCAATGTCTCCCTCACCTCTGTACCCATATCACTGAAATCCACCATAGCGGCTGCCCCCCTACACCAGGGACACGGCCGCGACACACCAAAACACACAAGGGTAGGGGAGGAGAGACCCTACCTTCCATTTACCACAAGGCCGGGCACTTAATAACTACACAGTTGACACACTGGGCCACATCTTGCCACCGCACTCCCTTCTACTGCTTTGCCACTACCCTACTGTTTCCCATGGTTAGACACTCAAGTCAGTTTGGGTGTGCTGCCATTTGCAACAAGCTATACCTGTTGCTGCTTTTTTCTAACTCCCCGTTCCATTGTGCATACCCTAGCGACTCGACCAGGTGGGCGCACAACATTTGACTTACAGGGGGCAGGTAGCCACCCCTTACCTTTGAAAGAACACACAAAGGCACACCGGCAGCACCAACTGCTCACAATACATCTCCACTCCAATGGCCTCCACCGCTAGAACAAGATTCCTTACCCTAAACGTGCGTGGTGTGCACATAGCCGGAAAGCAGTATTCTATCTATTCCTTCCTTAAAAGACAAAACGTACAAATCATATTTATTCAGGAAACCCACACTATGGCCACAGAGCTACAGCGCCTGTGTAGGAGGCGGCATGAGACTCAAAACCTAGTCCACATACACTTGCAGAGCAATTATTTGGATTCGTCCTGGCGTCCCTTTTCAGGTGCTAGACACAATTAGAGATAAGGAGGGTCAATATGTGCAGTTAGATGGCCTCCTCGACAGCTCCTGCATACTTATTAAAAGTATTTATGACCCTAAGACTGATTGGGGTTATGGAGAGTGCTCTCTGGGCCACTGGCACTTAAGACCCACGCACCGCAAGTATTAGGCAGGGACTTCAACTGTGTGCTAGACACGTGGCTGGACCACTCCCATCCCCCACTCTCCCTCACACACTCAGTCTCAACGTTTTGCAAGTTGGGTTAACCAATGGGGTCTTGCGGATGCGTGAAGTACCCTGCACACTCACACCCACATTTACTCATTCCATTCTGCACCACATGACCCGTATGTTCGTCTTCAATGGGTTTTATGTTCAACCTCCATCCTAGACACGGTCGGGCACAAGGAATACCTAGTGTGCATAGTTTAAAATCATGCCCCGTATGTAGTATATGTGGCATGGAATGCCCCTGTCCACCCGTGTGGCATCTCTCTCAGGAACACCTGGAGGATACGGCATTCTGTGAATCTCAGAAAGAACATATCAGACAGTATTTTACAGAGAACCCGGCAACGGAATGGGACGCCTTTAAGGTGGTCACCAGAGGGTTTTGTCTGCAGCAGGTGGCGGGGATACGACGGCTATTCGAGGGAGAGATCCAGGAGGAAAACACATTCCCACTCTGGAGAGGGCTTTGACTCGTGTCCCCTCTAGGGACCCAAAGCTGAACAAGGCCAGGACTCATCTCTACGCTCTACTGGAGCGGCAGTGCTGCTTCAACATAAACGCCTATGTGGTGAGGTTGCATCGAGAAGGGGACAAGAATGGCCGCCTCCTGGTGTGGACCCGCTCCTAGAAATAGTCTCTCCCGCAGGGGGTACCCTTCGTGGTCAGCAGGATATCCTAAAACATTTCACATGTATTATTCCTCCATATACAAGGAGTCCCCACCTCCAGATATGGATGCCACAGGCACTTTTCTAGCAGGGCTCAATCTCCCCACATCCCTGCTGCCACCAGAGCCAGCATGGATACCTACAGCATAGTCCCTGAAATTAAGCAGGCTATCCGAGACCTGGTCAAAACAAAGCCCTGGCCTGGATGTGATCCCAAAAGAATATTGCAGCGCCTTTGTCACGAGCCTAGCCCACCCACTGGAAGTTCCTGCACCTATGAGAACATTCCTGTACCTTCAGGAATCCCTCCTGCTGTCACTCCTGAAACCAGACAGAAAACCCTATCCATCTCTCCTCATACATGCCTCGTACAGGCCCATTACCATACTAGGGAAGATCCTGGCAGATATATATGCACAAATCCTACTTGAATTTATACACCCAGACCAAAATAGCTTTGTCACGGGACGCAGCACTACCTAACATATCCGCAGACTTTTTCACATCCTCTGTCTTTCAAGCCCGCCGAAGGTACCCACAAGCATCATGTTTGATACTGGGCATAGAGAAGACCTTCGACACCCTCATCTGGGAGTACCTCTTCCAGGTGCTGGTCAAAATGGGGTGGGTGAATGCCTCTTATCGTATACTAAACTATTATACACTAACTTTACCTCCAGAATATATCTGTGCCGGCTCACTTCACCTCACTTCTCAGTGGGTAGGGGCGCTTGGCAGGGCTGCCCATTGTCTCCCCTGCTGTTTGCCAATGTTGTGGAACCTCTGGCTCTCTGACTTCACTGGGGGTTAAGCGTTACAACAAACAAATGATGGACGGAATGCTGACAATGCAGACATTCTCCCCCAGTCAAGAGATCTGGGTTAAATCCATCGTTCTTTTGCCCACTATGCCACCCCAGTTTAGACATGACCATATGCAAATCAGTCTTGACCCTGTGCCTCATGGGAACAGTCCAGCCCGAACTGCCAAGCCATGTCTTCCCTGGACCGGAATCAAGCATCCTAGGACCGGTTTCTGGCTATCAGCCGTCATCAGCCAGGATAGCTTGACTCCAGTGGCGTAGTGGGACACAGGGTCAAGACTGATTTGCATATGGCTGGGTTCAAACTGGAATGGCATGGTGAGCAAAAAAACGATGGATTTAGGCCCAGATCTCTGTACTGGGGTGAATGTATGACATTGTTCTGCATTCTGTCCATCATTTGTTTTTTTTGCATTTGTCACCCCGAGTGGGAAGGGTATGCTCAGACGTGAGTCCCTTGCTCTCCATGCCACTGGAATCAAGCTATCCTGGCTGACGAGGGCTGAAAGCCCGAAACCGGTCCTAGGATGCTTGTTTCCAGTCCAGGGAGGACCTGGCTTGGCAGTTCGGGCTGGACTGTTCCCATGGGGCAAAGGGTCAAGACTGATTTGCATATGGCTGGGTTCAAACTGGAATGGCATGGTGAGCAAAAAAACGATGGATTTAGGCCCAGATCTCTGTACTGGGGTGAATGTATGACATTGTTCTGCATTCTGTCCATCAATTGTTTTTTTTGCATTCACTGGGGGTTAGCCAAGGGAATCTCCTCAGATGATGCGACCCACACGGTGACTCTGCACACGACGATTTTCTCCTATACCTTAGGGACATCCGCTCAGACCTTTCCCCCATACATGCCGCTTTTCACACCTTTGACCAGGCAGCAAGCCTCAGAGTCAACTGGACCAATCCCTGTGTGTACCTGCTCAGTCCTACTTTACTGTACCACAAGGTGCATCTTGGCCGTACCCTTCTGACCTGGAAAGAAGTTACTGTTTGATATCTTAGGGTTCACCTTTAACTCTTTGCAGCCTACCTTTATGAGGGTAACCTGGAAAAGCCCTGTCTACCTTAAACTCCAAGTACAATTTTGGAAGCACCTGCCCCTAGCCACTACCGAGAAGATTAGTATATCTAAAATGATAATGTTACTGAGGTTCTTACATTATTTTGTGAATATCCCTAATAACCCCCCTGCACTTTTTCCAAGATTTGTACTCTCTATTAGGTGAACTTATATGGGGAGATAAACGCCAGCGTGTTGCACTGAAGAATGTGCAACTGCCGGTGGGCAGGGGAGGGCTTGGAGCCCCTCCATTTGAGGACTACTAGCTGGCAGCACAGTTACAGTAGGTTTTGAGATGGTTGGTGGGGAGACATCTGATGAAAACATGCAACGGCTCAGGCCCCCTCCACCTGTCCATGAACTGAAATTTCCTGCTTTCCAAAGCGACGCCCCTTTCTACATGGTGCTTGGCTGAAGTCTCTCATCTTACACTTCACATACCACCGTACGCTCCAGCGCTTAACCTGTAGGGTGTCCCATGCTTCCCTGGCACCTACTCCGCCACTGATATGCAGATGTGGCTTGAGCAATCTATGACAACAGTCAGCAACCTCTTTGCTGCAGGCCACCTTCTCACCTTTGAGCAACTTCTCTTAGACCACGCTATTCCTGAAGGCAATTACTTACATACAAAAAACTACATCATGCTTGTCAAAACCATTTGGTCCACGCGTAACGAGAAACCTCAACACATACACTGTCATACAATCTCTCCTACACATGAGGGCTTGGCTGTGCGTCACCTGATAACATGGAACATACTGGGACCTCGCTTGTTGTCTTATGGGGTAAGTAAGAGAACGTTTTTGCCGGATAGCGTACAATTGAGAATGGGAACAGGCCCTGGAATTCCCCCAATGATTGTCTAGAAACACCCAATTCAAAAACATTCAGTTCCCCATCCTACACAGAGCCTATTTGAGACCTGAGGAGTTCAATCGCTACTTTCCCACTGCACATTTATGCTGCCCACGCTGCCACTCTGCACCAGCTGATCTACTGCAAATGTTGCGGTCCTGCCCGCACTCTCCACTATTGGTGCTCAGTTTATGATGTGCTAGTGGAGGGCACCAAGCTCACTGATCTCGAATCACGAGTGGCATGCACCCTCTGCGTCTTCAAATACAGGAAACAACATAAGGTGCAGGCACACTTCGCAGGATTGGTCCTCCTGCTGACCAACAGAACTCTAACTCTGCATAGGAGGGCTGTGCAAGCTTCCCTGCTCCCTACGTAGAATGAAGTGCTGATGAAATGCGGAAAGGCTGACGGAGACCCTGCACTATGAAAAGGTTCATCATCTTTGCAAACAGCCAATTTCTGCTGCCTTGGACACCCTCCTCGAACACTTCCAGCAACTTACCCGCAATGATGACCTACCCCTGTGAACCTCCTAGAACAGTACACTATGTTTGTATATTTCATCTCACCAATTCTCCCATCTTTACACTATTCCACTTGCCTCATCCATCCCCATCCCTCATTGGGAGACTTGAAGCCAAGACTGGCCAAACAAATTCAAGACCATTCACGCTGGTGCCACAGCACACTATGAGCCCCCACTAGCTCACACACTGATCAGCCAACAAGGCTGATGCCCTCGAATGGTTATGCCCGTCCCCCAGTTCAACCCAAGTCCCTGTTCACATAGTAGGGGAGGCCCTTACCTGACCATCCTCAGTACTCTTGGCAGTAACAACTAAGGGGCCGATTCCGATTCAGGAAAAACCGGGTACGAATCGTCGGACGGAGCGTTTTCTCCGTCCGACTCGTACCCGGGAAAAATACCTTACAAACATGCAAGTACGATTCGTACGGAAACACCATTTCCGTACGATTCGTAAAAAACACCGACCCGCTAAAATATACCCACAATTCGGATCCGGGACACCGCGTACGCGACATTCGCACGGAGTCAGGCAGCGTTTTACGGATCAGCAAGTACGATTCGTACCCACAGCACTTCGCACGGCAATATTTTTACGGGACCTAAAAAGTGCCGGAAAAGCTAAGTACGCCGCGATGCATGACGAAAAGGGGGCCCGGTACGCACCGTACCCCCATCCCTACACGTCCGCACCGTACCCCCAGCTCCCCCCATGTACGCACCGTACCCCAGCACCCATACATGTACGCGCCGTACCCCACCTCCGTACCACAGCCCTGTACCTGTACGCACCGTACCCCCACCCCACCCCGTAGGTACGGAGCGTACCCCCACCCCGTAGGTACGGTGCGTACCCCCACCCCCGTAGGTACGGAGCGTACCCCCACCCTCGTAGATACGGTGCGGACCCCCAGCGCTACGCGCTGGGGGTCCGCACCGTACCTACGGGGGTGGGGGTCCGCACCGTACCTACGGGGGTGGGGGTACGCTCCGTACCTACGGGGTGGGGTTACGTTCCGTACCTACGGGGGTGGAGGTCCGCACCGTACCTACGGGGGTGGGGGTATGCTCCGTACCTACGGGGGGTAGGGGTACGCTCCGTACCTACGGGGGTGGGGGTACGCTCCGTACCTACGGGGTGGGGTGGGGGTACGCTCCATACCTAAGGGGGGTAGGGGTCCGCACCGTACCTACGGGGGTGGGGGTACGCTCCGTACCTACGGGGTGGGGTTACGCTCCGTACCTACGGGGGTGGAGGTCCGCACCGTACCTACGGGGGTGGGGGTATGCTCCGTACCTACGGGGGGTAGGGGTACGCTCCGTACCTACGGGGTGGGGTGGGGGTACGCTCCATACCTACGGGGTGGGGTGGGGGTACGGCGCATACATGGGGGGGGCTGGGGGTACTTGGGGAGGTGGGCTGGGGGGGTGTTCGGCGCGTATGCGGGCACATGTTTGGACGTCTCCATGGTTGCTATGGGAGTTTGCTCCGCACGGTGTTTTTCCCATACGGTTGTGCATTCGGACGGTCGGGACGGATCGTACTTGCGCGCTCGGACTTCAGTTTACCGATTCGTACGTAAAACTGTCCGGGGACGTGTCGGACACTTTTTCCGACCCGAGGACGTGTCGGGGAATTTTCCCAATGCGATTCGTATGGATTTTTTAACATACAAATCGTATTTGCCAGTTTGTATGGGACTTGTACGATTCGTCCGTAAAAAAATCCGGATACGATTCGTACGGGGAATATTTTTAACAAATCTTTTCCCTGGTTTGAGACACAACCTCCTACCTCAAGGTTTTTTAGAGGTATTATCCATGTTTGCCTGACAGCCTAACAGGTAGACAATACTACAACACCCCTTCATCGGTCACCCCCTACTGGGACGCTTTGACAGTTGCCTCATTTATTTCCCTATTCCCCACCTATGCTTTTACTTGGCATGTTTTTGTGATGAGGTTATACAATGTCTTGAAAACCCCCCAAAAATCAGACCCAGCCAAACCAAAAATGATCAAAGATACCCTCTTGTCAAGCTACCTCGAGTACAGACAAAGACTGGTGTTCTTGTCACCTTTTTCATCTGACCCACCCTGCACTGTAATGTCCCAAAAGGATCCATCTTCTCTTTTATTTAGCCTTTACTCAACCTCCTTAGAGGTTAATCTAATTTGCTACTTTTCAGTGGATGACACACAAATTATCCTAATATTGGACAACCCAGCAGGCTTCTACATGTCGGGATTCGATGATTGCCTCTATGCATAGATACTTGGATGATGAATCCCCATCTAAAACTCAACACTATGGTAGAGTGTCTACTCCATGCGGCACTGATATCACATATGGTTCACTGACAGAATATCGACGCCCAAAATATCCCCATACACGAATATCGAGTCATAAATATCGATGTCAAAAATACCAACATCCTATATTTATAATGGTAAGTTTACAATATTGATGTAAAAAATATTGATGTACAAAATATCAATTATTTTTTATATATGTAAAAAATAATGTTAAATATATTAAATAATAAAATGAACTTTAAAAAAATATTTGGATTTAATATACATTTTAACAAATATAAGAAATAAATGTAATTCAAAAAATGTAAACAAAAAAAATGACGTTAAATATATATATATATACATACTTTAAAACAAAAAACAAATAAACTATTCATTGTAATTTATTTTTAAATTGTATAAATCTATAAATATGTACATATATATATATATATATATATTATAGCTCAATTCCCTCGCTTCTGAAGAAATACCGCACTCAAGGGGGGCATTGAATTGGTACTTTATTCAACGACCAACAGCAAACAAACGCGTTTCGGCGAAAAGCCTTCTTCGGTGTTCATGTTGCATAATATGAATGTGCCGATATCCGGCTGAATGTATAACTGATCCAAAGTTGCAGAATATGTATGTGCCGATACACGGCTTAATAGCAACAATAAGCGATTTTTTGCAATGAGCATTTTCTTATAATTATGCCATACAGACAAGTATGTTACAAAGGAATGTGCAGTCAATGAATTTGTATGCAATCCGGATTAATATGCAACACTTCAAAATGGCACTCACGTTAGAGAGTGATTGCTTGTCCCTTCTTTATGTCAAAGCTCTATGTGAACGCTTTTTAAACATGCCGCCTTCGATGTGTCATGAACACCGAAGAAGGCTTTTCGCCGAAACGTGTTTGTTTGCTGTTGGTCGTTGAATAAAGTACCAATTCAATACCCCCCTTGAGTGCGGTATTTCTTCAGAAGCGAGGGAATTGAGCTATAATTGAAAGCGGTGTCCACTACCGCAAAACCGCACCCGCCCGAGAGTGCTTCGTTTGGAGTTTGAAGTGGAGATCGAGCGAGGATATATATATATATATATTCACTGAAAAAACCATAGGTTTCAGGGGCGTTATAGTTAGCTGGACTTTTCACTCGTACAAAACCATTGAAATTCCCCCGTTATAGTTAGTTCAGCTAACTATAACTCGCGCGCCCGCAATGCACTGCTGATGACGTCACATATTACATCACTCATGACATGGTCAGTGACATCACTCATGACATCACTGATGACATCTCAAATGACATCACTGATGGCATCACCCTTGTGATAGAGTGGCAGATCTCCTCTCCCCCTAATATAACCTTTGATACACACATTCAAAAATAGAAACTAAAATTTTCAAAACAATGGACATACCAATATCAGTTACAACAACCTATTAAGTAATTCTAAGATCCACATACACATCCACTCATTCACCAACAGTCCTATACAGTCACTCATACATGTACTCACTCATCATATGTACTCATACACCTATACATCCTGTTACACAACGCCACTCATCCAGAGTTACTCACACACATAGTCACTCATGCTAATAAAGAATCAAACATCCATTTACTTGCATTTACAGTTATACACACACCACCACACTTACTTCTACAGAAACTTACACATACTTAGTCTTTTAAACAATCACTTATAGAAACACATACTTATTCATACAGGAACTCTTTCAATCTCTCACTCTCACATATACTCACTTATATACACCAATAGTCACATATACTAGTTTAAAACATATGTAGATACTCATAAAGACACTATTGAAACAGTCATTCACTCACTAACACACCCATGCACACACTCATCCACCCATACAGTCCTGCACACATGCTGTCTTCAACACATGCAAACAGTGAGTCACTCATTCATGCACCTATGCACTACGTAATACCCACCACCGAACCATACAGACACTCAGACACTCATACTGATACTCAGAAGAAAAACTAATAACCTATATAGACACTCATGTAGCTACTCACCAACCCATCCAGCCACTTATACACAAAGTGAGAGACTGATACAGATATTTACATATTTAAACATTACTCACTAAGCCATGTATTCACTAAGATACACTTAATCAGTCAGTTATACAATACATTTTTCAAAAACAAATCATCCATTTAGACACTTATATACCCATTTATTCTTCCATCGACCTTGAGATATACATATATAAAACATATGTAATTTTCAGAAAATCACACATTCACTGGATGATGTCGTCAGTGATGTCATTTGAGATGTCATCAGTGATGTCATGAGTGATGTCACTGACCATGTCATGAGTGATGTAATATGTGACGTCATCAGTAGTGCATTGCGGGCGCGCGAGTTATAGTTAGCTGAACTAACTATAACGGGGGAATTTCAATGGTTTTGTACGAGTGAAAAGTCCAGCTAACTATAACGCCCCTGAAACCTATGGTTTTTTCAGTGAATTTCTAAGGTTTTTAAAATGCTAATTCCTAACTATAACGTGCCTGAAACCTATGGTTTTTTCAGTGAATTTCTAAGGTTTTTAAAATGCTAATTCCTAACTATAACGTGCCTGAAACCAATGGTTTTTTCAGTGAATATATATATAAATATATATATATATATATATATATATATATATATATATATATATATATATATATATATATATATATATATATATTCACTTAAAAAACCATAGGTTTCACACACGTTATAGTTAGGAATTAGCATTTAAAAAACCTTGCAAATTCACTTAAAAAAGCATAGGTTTCACACATGTTATAGTTAGCTGGACATTTCACTCGTAAAAAACCAATGAAATTCCCCCGTTATAGTTAGTTCAGATAACTATAACTCGCGCGCCCGCAATCCACTGCTCATGACGTCACATATTACATCACTCATGACATGGTCAGTGGCATCACTCATGACATCACTGATGACATCATCCTTGTGATAGAGTGGCGGTCGCGCGAGTTATAGTTATCTGAACTAACTATAACGAGGGAAATTCATTGTTTTTTTATGAGTGAAATGTCCAGCTAACTATAACATGTGTGAAACCTATGGTTTTTTAAGTGAATGTGCAAGGTTTTTTAAATGCTAATTACTAACTATAACGTGTGTGAAACCTATGTTTTGCATGTATTATTATATTTTTTATATATTTATTTTACAATAAACTACCTATGTATATAGTTATAGATTGACTGTATCCTGTAATATGGAATGGCTTGTTTAAAATGTTTTTTTTTTTTAAGGTTTTTCACCGTGCGCGCACCCCGCGAATTTTTGAAAAAAAAATAAAATGTTTTTTTCACCCTTTGGGGTCCTTCAGGGACCCCCTGACAAAGGCTAGGGGGTCAGGAACTCTCTACCCTGCCCCCTTTTCACGTTCTCCACCTTTCTTTTTCACTGTCACACACCAAACACACAAAATGGCGGCCGACACTTCCTGATTTCGACCGATTCGAATGTTGACTGTCATGAATCCACCAATCAGAATTACGCTCGCGCACGTTAGGGTGCGAGCACCGTGCGCGTTCGGTGCGCGGCTATAGATATGTATGTGCTTTCAAATGCAATTTTCTCAGGAACTACTGAACAGATTGACTTCATATATGCAAACGGCGCATCCCTGACCTGAGGACTACCTCTTTGCCAAATTTCAAGTAATTCTGTTCAGCCGTTCGGGCTCTACCTTCGACTAAAGGTCCTATGGGAAAATGCATGGGGAAAACGCGTTTTGGGACCCCCCTTTTTTCTCAGCCCCCGCTTGACGAATCACCCCGAGACTTCCAGGGTAGGAGCTGAGCGGAGCGCCCCATTCGTTTTGAAAATTTTGCGAGGATCCGTCAACCGGCGCCAAAGTTATTCAAAATTCAATTTTCAGATTTCCTATGGAAACACGGTCCTAACTATAACTATCTACTTGCGACTGCCAGTAGATAATTTATATATACACCTATAACATAAAATCTAATAAAAAAACATTATATTATAAATTAAAACATTAAAATATTTAATTGTATTTCAACTAACATTTTGCACTCCATTGAGTGCAACAGAAGGGAAAGTGTGGGATAGCGGAGGGGTAAAAATAACTATTCCAATTCCAGTGAGTACAACAGTAGGGAGTATGTTGGATAGCGAAGGGGTAAAAAATACTATTCCTATTCCAGTGAGTGCAACAGTAGGGAAAGTGCTGGATAGCCGAGGGGTAAAAATTATTATTCCTGCTCTAGTGAGTGCAACAGCAGGGAAAGTGTTGGATAGCGGAGGGGTAAAACTTAATATTCCCACTCTAGTGAGTGCAACAGTAGGGAAAATGTTGGATAGCGTAGGGGTAAAACTTACTATTCCCACTCCAGTGAGTGCAACAGTAGGGAAAGTGTTGGATAGCGGAGAGTTAAAACTTACTATTCCCACTCCAGTGAGTGCAACAGTAGAGAAAGTGTTGGATAGCGGAGGGGTGAAAATTACTATTCCTACTCCAGTGAGTGCAACAGTAGGGAAAGTGTTGTATAGTGGAGGAGTAAAAACTATTATTCCCACACCAGTGAGTTCAACAGTAGGAAAAGTGTTCCATAGCGAAGGAGTAAAAATTACAATTCCCACTCCAGTGAGTGCAACAGTAGGGAAAGTGTTGGATAGCAAAGGGGTAAAAATTAAGATTCCCATTGGAGTCAGTTCAAAATTAAAAACAAACTGAATATCAACTACAACAGAAAAGATTTAAAAAAAACAAAAAAAGAAAACATATAAAAATATTTAAAGTTAACAAAAGATAAAAACATATTATAATGTTAAAAAGATCTAACAAATACCTAGAAAGATTTTTTTTAAATGTAAAAATAATTTACAAACAAATAACTATATTTACTAGAAACTATTTATAATCAAAAACGTTAATTATTACATAAATCTAATCATTTTTATTTCCTACCCTATAACACCACACAATTCACAACACACATTTAAATAAAAAAAATGTATCTCTATAATTAACATAATTAATTATCAATTAAAGAAATATAATTAAAAACAAATTACTCCCCAAATGTTACCCCTATAAAACCAAAACCCACACTCAAAATAAAAATAAACAATTACCATAAATATTTATGAATTGATGAATTAATATTAATGATCAACTAATTATTCATTAAACGTAAATAACTTTCCATCCTCCCCCAATAAACACCACAACCCACTTCTAAAAATCATTACACAATTTCCAGAACTAACTTAACATTAATTAATGTCAATTAACGTATTAATTAATTAAAAAAATATTACTTCCAACCTTTACCACTATAAACCCCACAGCTCACACCTAAAATTAGTTACACAATTGCCATATTTAAATTGTAATCAATTAATTAGCTTTAATTAATAAATAATTTATTAATTCTAAATAAATTACTTCCCACCCTATTTCTCAATAAACCCCACCACCCGCTCCTAAAAAAATAGTACAATTAACATAATTGCCAATTAATTAATTAATAATTAACAAGCAATTAATAAATAATTAATAATAAATTAATTCCCACAATTAACACTATAAAATGTCAATTAAATAAATAATAAATAAAAAATATGAATTAAATTATTATAATTAAATTACTTCCCACCCTATTTCCCTGTAAACCCACAACCTGCTCCTAAAAAAATGACACAATTAACATAATTACCCATTAATTAATTATTAACAATTAACAACCAATTATTAATTATTAATAAATTAATTCCCACAATTAACACTATAAAATCTAAATTTCATAAAATACTAATACCCTATTCCCCTATTAACCCGCTACAGAAATAAACACAAAGTTTAATTAAAATAAAATGAATTACTACTAAAAATGTAACACATATATTTAAAAACAAAAGCAATACTTATACAAAAAAATAGTTCACATACTTTTAAAATACATCCTAAAATACATAGCACTAATTAAAACATCGATAGTTTAAACAACTACATTTTTGCAAACGATATTAATGACTTCGATATTTCTTACCTCCAAGTCGATATTCTTTTTTAAAAAAAAATATATTTTTATTGTTTTTATACAATAAGATCAAAAACAAACATTGAGAGTAACAATTGTCAGTCATTTTACAGCATAGTTGTCTACAAATCACGTTCATCTTCCAAGATATACCCAAAAATCAGTTGTTTTCTTCCAATGCTTGCGCCGATCTCTGTTGCATTTTCATTTAGACAGTTTTGGAATTACACAGGTCCTTCCCGAAATTCATTCCACTTGCCCCATTTCTTGTCTCATTTCTTGGGGCACCCACTAGACTTAAAAACCTCCTTCTCAGCAATCATACACTTGTCCAATTCCTTTACCCATAATCTCGGAGACGGCATATTCGCCACTCCCCATTTCCTGGCAATTTCATGTTTCACTAGAGTGTACCCCAGTGTGGTCAACTGTTGTTCCACTTCTGTGAGGTCAGTACCTTCCCAGACATTGAGTAGACCAAGTTGTGATGTAAGAGTAAGTGCCTTCCCTAGTGTGTCTTGAATGTGTCTCGTGGCCTTTTCCCATAAGGGTCGTATACACGGGCAGGTCCAGATGGTATGAAAAAAGGTTGCTTCTTGACTGCAACCTCGAAGACAGAGCGTGTCTGACCTTGAACCTATTTTCGCAAGCATAACCCCAGTGAGATTCGATCTATGCAGGATTTTTAGTTGGATCAAGCGGAACCGGAAAATAATAGCCACTTCCCGCGGGGACATCAGCGCCGCTTGCTAATCCTCGTCATCAATGGGTTCTAGGTCTGTCTGCCATTTTTCTCGAAGTGCATGGAATGGGTCAGGTAGGTTATTACACAATTTCTTATATGTTAGCAATATGGTTTTAGTTAGAATTGGTTAATCCAGCAGCACATCTCCCAAAGGGAACGACTCTGGTATCTTGCTCATGTCTGGGAGTGCTGTAGTGAGGGCATGCCTGATCTGTAGGTATCGGAAAGTCTCCCCCCTGAGCTAATTCGTATTTCTCCCATAGTTCTGGGAATCTAAGGATTTTGCCCTTTTTTTTTACCAGATTCCCTATCTTGGAGATTCCAATGGTGTCCCTTATCAAACCCAGGCTGATTACATAGCAGCCCTAATTGTTGAGTGAACCATAGTGGCGTGGCTTGGGTTAGTACATTCGACCAGCCGAGGCGATTAGTCGCCAGATGCCATATCGCCACCGTATGGGCCGTTAGGCCGATGTATCTTCCCTTTCGGGCCTTTGTGTACAACGCTCCCAGATATCCCACTCTGCCCATCTGATACCTGTCCAGCATATATGCTGGATCAATCGGGAATGGTATATCCAGTGGTTAACCACCGCCAGCTGCGAGGCCTAGTAGTAGTCTCACGTCCGAGAAAGCGATCCCCCCATCGTACCATCCCTTAGTCAGCTTTCGCTAACGCAATGCAAGGTGACCGTCTGTTCCACAGCAGCGTTCTGACCTCACTTTCTACGTTTAAAAAATATGCATCCAGAACCTTATTTGGACAATTTTGAAGGGCATATAAAAAGCGTGGAAGGGCTAACATCCTAAACAGGGTCGCTCGGCCCAGTAGCGATAAGGGCAAGAATCTGCACTGTTTGACATAATTGCGCAACCTGTCCAAGGGTATCGCTAGGTTTCGATCATAGAAGAGTTGGGGATCCGGGGTTATAAAAATCCTGAGATATCGAAATCCATCACGTGCTACCTCTACTGTGCAAGCTGGGGGGAGCCGTGGGGTGGGTCCCCAGAGGATAAATAGTACCGACTTACAGTTGATCTCATACCCAGAGTATTTCCCAAAGTTCATAAAAATATTTAACATACTATGCAGGGACGCATATGGGGATGCGAGAGACAGCAGGATATCATCGGCATATAGCGCTACTCGGTCATCGTGCCCTTCCGCCCATTTCAACCTTCTCACCAATACATCCCCTCTCACCCAGGATGCCAGTGGTTCCAGCATCAGGGAGAAACCAAGTCGATATTCTTCACCACGATATTCTTGCTGTCAATATTTCTGCATCACGATACTTCCAACTCGATATTTCTGTATGTCGACATTTAAAACTCGATATTTTGGATGGAGCGTCCAGTCAAGAGACAAAGATGGCCGCTTGAACTCGGAGCTTTCTGAGGTCCTGTAGACAGTTTAAAATAGGCTGTCTGCATTGCAGAGGACCCAAGGACTACAATGGTGTTTCTATTTCAACTGAAGAGGCTTCCAGTAATAAATATTGTCGACCTTTCTGACCTTTCTTCAGAGCTGGAGAGGGGAGGGCTGCTCAGTGAAGCCTGTGTGAAGAAGCCTCTTAAGGAGATTTATGACTCTGGAGAATTCCGGTCTGTTTTTAAACATTTCTTTTCAGTGTGAATTTGCTTAATGAGGGCTCATATTTCTGACTATTATTAAACTTGCCTTCACTTTTGTTTTTCTGTCAGCTGTGTGAAAAAACACATGTACTACCAGATACATTGTTTCAATTAAATTGAGCTGCTTAAGAGAGATGCCTCTGCCTTCCTAATAAATGTACTGAGTTCTTTTTAACAAAGGCAGCTTTATAAAATACAGACTATTTTTTCACTGCCTCACTTCAACTTGAGGAGAGAATTACACACTTTGTTGATGGATGCCTTTCCTGCTTGAAGACCGACAGTACACATTTTTTAATAAGTGACTTGCATTTCTGGCTTTTATTTGTCTTCACTTCTGTTCCTGTCAGATATGTGAAATTATATGCACTACTGGCCACATTGCGGCAATTAGTCTGTGTTTCTCAGGAATAATGCACCTGCCTGCCTTCTATTTATTCTATTACCAGTAAAATAGTGTGCTGGGTTCCTCGCGTCACAAGAAGTTTCGTAAGTATGGTAACCAGACTTGCCTTTATTTCTGTTCCAGTCAAGGTGTGAGAAATTATACGTACCACTGAATATGTCGTTGCAATCAGTCTGTGTTTTCACGAATGATGCACCTGCCTGTCTTCTTATTACTCTTTTATCAGTAAAATAGTGTGCTGAGTTCTTGACATTAAAAGAAGCTTTATAAATACGGACTATTCTTTGCTGCCTAATAACAATTTGAGCAGAAGTGCCATATATTCAGCTATCAGATACCTGTACTGCTTGAAGCAACTTTAGGCAACTGAGCTAATATATTTTATACCGGAAACGAAGGAGTATGTACTGCTAATATTATTGACTTATAAACACTGTTCTTTGATCCTCTTTCCTCCTGATACTATCTTAAGGGTTTTTGTGGGTGTTAATATAAAAAACTGACAAAGTGGTAACGCCCTTATTTGACACGAACAGTTTTAGCTCAGAAACCTACGTAGTTGTGAGGAAGCAAATTACCAGAGTATGAATTTTGCACAGTGGCGGCTTGGGATGTCTTCTGGTAAATCAGCTAGTAAATCTTCTAAACAACCCTCTTATTCTGAGGTATTAAGCCAGAGTCGTTCTGCCTCAGACATTTGCAACACTCTCCCAGCAGCTCAAAAGTCATCTAATCCGATGATGGCGACTGGTTCAGACTCTACTTTGGAACAAATACTTCAAGAGATTATTGCTGTTGGACGGAGACTAAATCCATACGTGCTAATATTGCAGGATTCCAGAAATGCCTTGATGACCTCACCGACCGAGTAACCACAGTTGAGAATTGCCTCCAAAATATACCAGACAGAGACCAAAGACTTCTCTTCCTAAGAAGCAAAGTAATTGATTTAGAAGATAGAAAGCCGCCAGGATAATGTGCACTTTTTTTGTTTTCCGGAAGGAATAGAATGATCAGATGCTAAATCCTTTCTAAAAGTAACTCTTCCGAACATTACAGGCCTCACTTTTGACCCGCCATAAGAAATGCAAAGAGCACATCGTATTGGTCCCCCTAAAGTGGGAAAGAATATGCAGCCACGTACACTCATTGTATGTGTTTTGCGACATGAACAAGCTTGACAATTAATGACAGCAGCACGTACGCATGGTCCATATATTTTTGACAGTCATGAGATACGAGTATCTGCAGATTTTTCCAGAGAAACGAATGACCGTCGCGAAGCATTTCTCTCTTTTTGGCCTCGCTTGCGTCAGTTAGACATTAAGGTGCCGATTCCGATCCGTTAAAAAAAATTACCGTACGACACGTATCCGTATTTTTTTACGTACGAGTCGTACAAGTACCGTACAAACTGGCAAGTACGATTCGTACGTGAAAAATATCTACAAATAGCGTCGGGAAAAGTCTACGAGAGTGCGTCGGAAAGTTAGTACGTCCGAATATCGTCGGGAAAAGTGTACGACACGTCCCCGGACAGTTTTACGTACGATTCGTAAAACTGAAGTCCGAGTGCACAAGTACGATCCGTACCGTCCGTCCGAATATACAACCGCATGTAAAACGTCCCGTACGGAGCGAACTGTGTACCACCCCTTCCCCGGGCACACCTGGGCGAGGGGTACGAGTCGCACGGCCCCCCCAGCTCCCCACCCATCCGACGTACATCCGCACCGTACCCCCAGCCCCCCCCATGTACGCACCATACCCCAGCACCGATAGGTGTACGCGCCGTACCCCACCACCGTACCACAGCCCCGTACCTGTACGCACCGTACCCCCCACCCCCACCCCCGCATGTACGGTGCGTACCCCCACCCCCGTATGTACGTGCGTACCCCCACACCCGTATGTACGGTGCGTACCCCCAGCGCTACGCGCTGGGGGTACGCACCGTACATACGGGGTGGGGGTACGCACCGTACATGCGGGGGGGTACGCACCGTACATGCGGGGGGTACGCACCATTCATGCTGGGGTGGGGGTAAGCACCGTACATGCTGGGGTGGAGGTACGCACCGTACATGCTGGGGTGGGGGTACGCACCGTACATGCTGGGGTGGGGATACGCACAGTACATGCGGGGTGGGGGTACGCACCGTACATGCGGGGGGTACGCACCGTACATGCGGGGGGTACGCACCATACATGCTGGGGTGGGGGTAAGCACCGTACATGCTGGGGTGGGGGTACGCACCGTACATGCTGGGGTGGGGGTACGCGCCGTACATGCTGGGGTGGGGGTACGCACAGTACATGCGGGGTGGGGGTACGCACCGTACATGCGGGGGTGGAGGTACGCACCGTACATGCTGGGGTGGGGGTACGCACCGTACATACGGGGGTGGGGGTGGGGGTACGGTGTGTACCGGGCCCCCTTTACGTCGTGCATCGCGGCGTACTTAACTTTTCCGGCACTTTTTGGGTCCCATAAAACTATTGCCGTGCGAAGTGCTGTGGGTACGAATCGTACTTGCTGATCCGTAAAACGCTGCCTGACTCCGTGCGAATGTCGCGTACGCGGTGTCCCGGATCCGAATTGTGGGTATATTTTAGCCGGTCGGTGTTTTGTACGATTTGTGCAGAAATGGTGTTTCTGTATGTATCGTACTTGCAGGTTTGTAAGGTGTTTTTCCCGGGTACGAGTCGGACGGAGAAAACGCTCCATCCGACGGTTCGTACCCGGGTTTTACAGGATCGGATTCGGCACCTAAATATGGTCTTTTTGAACCAGGGCGGCTACGAATCACCAAGGATGGCATATAATAAGACTTCTTCAATCCAGATGACCTTCTACGCTTTCTGGACACTGTTTCCACCCAACAAATGGAATATACTGATTCCCTATCAGAGATCCATTCTTCACTTTCTCCATGAACAAACAAAAAGATCTATAACGTCCAGCGTAACTCAGTTTGTTCTCACAGCAGAGGAAGAGATCCAGATAGAAGTACACGCTCGTTTCGTGACAGTGCTCAAGCCCTACAAGCAGTAGCTACTCTCAAGCAAGAGAGAGACAGAGACAAATCACGCTCTCCAATTAAACCTCTTCCATCACTTTATGATGCTGTTCCTTGAACTTGCTCTACTACTCTGTTATTGATATCTTGAAGAAGGGACACGATAGGCATATACTACTATCTGTTGAAGTCCTGACCTAATGAGTATCAACTTATTTATTTACTCAATTCTGCATTGTTTACTGTAGTAGTAGTAGTTTAGCTTTATTCGACATAAAATATCATGAAAGCAGTACAATTTTAGATTAAAAAGGAGACATATTTACACACTTTTTTTTTTTTTAAACGATTAAATCATGACCTAGTACAGCTTTTGCAATGCAATTTCCAGTGCAAATTTTATAAAAACCATAAAAAATATAAAGCTATAGTAATGGCTAAAAAACCTATATAAAAGAGAGGCCTGGAATTAATACCCCAATTGGCTAGTCTCTAATCACAGTTCATCCCTGGGCAAGTGGGGCAATTTGGCTTCCTAACCGAAATCTTACTTCTTATTAGCCAAGCACAGCCCAAGAATTTGGCCACCCCACATATCAAAGTAAGTGAAGATACATCTGTACATAGGATGCGAAGTGCATTTCGGTGGCTCATTGGACCTAGGGGTTGGCAAACCGGCTTTAGCCAACTAATTCTAGCAGACCTGTACGCCGGACAGGCGAACAAGAGGTGAGCGATAGACTCGTTATGATAAGCGCAACCCGGGCAGGGTGAAGGAGTCAAGTTTGACCCTTTCCAACTTGCAATTAGACTGTTAGTAGGGAGTGTCCCGAATCTCAGCTTCATATATATAAAGCCCTATCTCTAGGGGTCTGGATAAGATCCAGGTAAGGTTCCAATTTACAAGTGATTTTATGCTGAAAAAACTCCTCAGTCAATTTCCCTAATCTAGAATTTTGGATGGCCTGTGACTGCACTCATTCCCAATAAATTATTTTTAGAACCTGCTTTGTTGGTGGGGTCTGGGTGCACCAAGCCTCTTTGAGGCCAATGGCAGTTAGGAGTTTCCAAAGATCCGATAGCCATTTGATCTTGCTCCCTGTGTCGGCTAGTAGTAATTCGTCAAGAGCTGCCGCATAGTTGGACAATTCGGCAGTCCTTCGGATGCGAGCCCAAAAGAGAAGGGGGCGCAGGCGTACTATGTCTTGAATAGAATGCCTACCCAGGTCGAAGAATAAAGGCTTCATAGGCGTTGAAATAGGTAGAGAGGTTATATCTCTCATAAACTTGTTTTCGGATATGGCAAGTTGGTCAACATTCTGAAAACCCCAGAGCTCAGATCCATACAAGGCTGAGGAAAGCGCTTTGCCTTCATAGACAGCAAGCACAGGAGCCACTGGCCTGGACCAAGATAGGTGTTGTTCTCTCATGATAGCACCGGAGGCCCTCTTATGGTTTAAAAGCATCTTGGCTAAGTGGGGACCCCACCTCATGTCCTTGGAGATGCGAATCCCCAGATAGTCGAATCCCTCCACAATGTCCAGGGGGACCGCGTCCAGGGTAAAATTGTTTTTGAAACGTTTGGACGGGTTGATACTCATGATCTTAGTTTTAGTGGTGTTAATTGTCAACCCATGTAATTCACAAAAGATGCAAAACCTATTCAGGAGCCTCTGGAGTCCCCCCGGTGATTTTGAGATCAAGAGAGTATCGTCTGCGAACAGGAGGGTCGGGGTCTTCTCCCCAGCCAAGGAAGGAGCGTCTGCCGGTTCCTGTCGCAGGAAATCAACCACCCCGTTGATGTATAAAGAGAACAGGGTGGGTGCCAGCACACAACCCTGGCGGACCCCCCTGCTCACCGCGATACTCTCGGTCATTTGCCCCTGGGACCCCCATCTCATTTTGGCATAATTTCCATTATGCAGGCGCTGTATAATATCAAGGACCAGGGGGGGGATGCCTAATTGTTGTAAAATGAACCAGAATTTCCCCCGCGGTACCAGATCAAAGGCGGTCTTCAAATCTATAAAGGCCAGGTAGAGGACTGCCTTTCCCCAGGAGTACTGTCTTCCAATAGATCGTGAAAAATCTAAACACCTGGTCAATTGTTCCCACTTTGTTCCTAAAGCCCGCTTGGAAATGTGACAAAATGCCGTTATCTTCCATCCAAGAACCAATCCTGGCCAGGAGGACCCTGCCAACCACTTTCTGTGACACATCGATTAAACTAATCGGTCGATAGTTGGCAGGGTCTTCCCTATTCCCCTTTTTAAAAATGGGGACCACTTCAGCTCCTTTCCAAGAATCTGGCACAGGTGACCCCCTCGCTATTAAATTCAGCATCAATAGGATAAAAACAGCCCATGTCCCAGGATGGTGCAGGAGCAAATCTCCTGGGAGACCGTCCGGGCCCGCTGCCTTGCGGGCTATGCTATTTATTGCTGTCACCACCTCAGCTAATTCAAAGTAATCTGAATATTGAGCGGAGGCACTAGTGGTGGAGAGGCATTCAGTAGCTTGGGGAGGGAGATAAATATCATCCGCAGAATACAACTTAGCAAAATGATCCATCCATTGGTTAGCGGTGACATAATTAGAAATAGGGAGCGAGATACTACTGGCCCTTTTATTAATGAGGTCCCAAAAACCTTTTGGATCTTTCTCTTTGGATGCTTGTTTAAGATCTTGCCAATGGTTCTCGTCCAAAGTTTTCTAGGCCTCCCTCTGGGCCGCAGAGTATTCCTTTCTTGCTTTGGAGACTGCCATAGGATCTTTATTCTTAATTTCCTGTAAAAGGGCCGCCCTTTTCTCCTTACATTTTGCAGAATACCAGGGGTTACCAGCCTTTGCGAGGGTACATCTAGAGCCTGCTTTGCCTGCAACAGCAAAAAAGGCACTCAGTTTGGCAATGAAATCTTGGTAGGTCAGATAAAGTTTAGATTGGACCTGCGCTGATTTAGAAAGATTCATTAATTTGTTAATCTCGGCATCTAGAATGCCCTTAATGCTTTCCATTTTGTATTCCTAGTTGGCAACTTTTAGCCATTTAAGGCGTCTGCAACAATTAGTGGGGATTACTTCTCTAGTAGTCAAAAACGGGCGAGAACTAACCTCTGCACCAGGTGCCTGCCAAACGTTATTTAGTACTAGACATAGGGGGTTATGGTCACTATCTGAGGAAGGTTTTACTACCATGTCTATCAGATCTCGCTATAACATAACCTAACATCCAAAAGGAAGTAATCAATCTTAGACGGGGAGCTGATCCTGTTGAAAGTGTAAGCCCCATGTGGGTCGGAGGTTGATCTCCCATTTGCCGCTCTGAGATTAAATTCCTGCGTGAGTGCATTGATTTGGATACCCCTCTGGGACCACTTCCTAATAGGGGGTAACTCAAGGGTGGGAATATCCCAATTTGCGTCTACTTCGTCGGTGCCAAGAAAGTCCTCCTTGCCAAGCGGTTCAAATGTGCAATTTAAATCGCCCCCTACAATGATGTAGAATCACGCTCTCCAATTAAACCTCTTCCATCACTTGATGATGCTGTTCCTCGAACTTGCTCTACTACTCTGTTATTGATATCTTGAAGAAGGGACACGATAGGCATATACTACTATCTGTTGAAGTCCTGACCTAATGAGTATCAACTTATTTATTTACTCAATTCTGCATTGTTTACTGTTTAATGATATATTATATTTTCTAATGTTTTAATTATTTTTTCATCCTTCTCCCTTTTCCTCTGAAAAGGTATATAGAATATGGTTTACCTGTACTTATTTTCACTATGTTATAACATTTTCTATTTGAGGGCACTGTTATTCTTTTTACTATCCTTTGATATATATATATATATATATATATACATATACATATATATATATATATATATATATATATATATATATATTTTCATGAAGGAATACATAGGAACTATTGCCTCAAAGTTATGCATTATATACTTTATTAGTATTTTTACTATTACGCCTTCCTGTTACTTGTATATTTATTTTATTCTTTAGATATTCTGTTCTTTATTCAGCCTTCGATTTAAATTGTTATTAAATGTTATTTATATGCTGTTTAATTGTTCTTAACTTAGATTTTACCACAAATTTTAAAAGAATCAGTTTTTCTTCTTGCTTCAGATTTTTCCTGCAGCACTCTACTTAGATACGGATATTCTTTATTCTTCTCTGCTTTCAGTATTGTTTATATCCTTATCTTATATGTCCTTATATTTATTATTTGCTTATATTTACGTAGAAATGTAATTAACAATTGTATGACCTACTTGATATGTTTTACCTTATATTAATCAATTCGGATAAGATTCAACTGTTATTCTTATAATGATTGTATTTAATACGTAATTCTTCCATTACTCTCTTACCTCTCTCCTTTTCTTCTTATACTGCATCCTATACTATAATATTTAATTATTTATTTATATCCATAGGGGCAGATTTACAATAACTGGCGCTTCCCTGCATTTCAGCAGGGATGCGCCAGTTATTGTGCGTCACGGCTCCGCCACCATGGATGCACCGCATTTACAATGCGGCGCACCATGGGGCAAAAATGGACAGATGCGTGACGCATCTGCTGCCGTAAAGGCGGCGCATTGCTGAAGTTGCGTCGCAAGCGCGATGCAGCTCCAGCAAGGCTCAGGGGTGCACTATCTTTAAAATGCTGCGTCAATCCTTACACCTGCTTCAAGCAGGCACAGGGTTTTCACGCAGCATGGCCTTAAAAGTAGCTGAGTGAAATATTGTAGATTTCACTCAGTTCTTTTAGGAGGCGTTCCTGCGTCGGAACACCCCCCCCCCCCGCGCCGGAACGCCTACATGTGGCGCTGGACTTTACAACGTGATGCATCTCCCAGATGTGTCACGTTGTAAGTACCCCACACCACGGCGCTAGCTTTGCGCCGCCGCTGCGTCACGTGACACAACAGCGGCGTTAAAGAGGTACAAGGGGCTTGTAAATCTGCCCCATAATTGTTCACATCTTTACTATACTCTTCACTACTTGCCATATCCATTCACTCTTTCTATGCCTCTCGCTGTGCGGGGCTTCCCCCATGCGCATAGCCTGCAAGCCAGGACCCACAGAGCGCTTTTTCCTCTCTTTCCTAATTCTTGAGTCATTTTAATTTTTCTACTTTGGGTCCTTTTGAATTCTTCCTCTATATTCCTAAGTAACATATACTCACTCTATCTTTTTGCCGGGAACCTTTTTCTCTTTACCTTGTTTATCCTCCCACATTGATCCTTGATTTTTTCTCCTCTTTTTATTTTCGTACGTATATTCTGTTATTTTCTTCACTAAACTGCACATGGCTGTGAATAATTTCTCTGCTTCCCATCCTCCACGCATTATATCGTGGAATGTTCATGGCCTTACACACTTTAGTAAGTGTAAAAAAATACTTTCCTACCTCCAAACAAAAAAGACTGGCATAGCTCTTTTACAAGAAACCCATTTAGGCGCTCTAGAATCCTGTGAAGAGATTGGGTGGGAAAAGTCATTTATTGAGAGCTTACGACAGATCTTCCTCTTCATGAGAATAATCCATGAAAAGGCGGTTTAGCTATCCTTCTTCATAAATCCTTACCGGTAACAATAATCAAGACTTGGACTGATCCAGATGGCAGATACATCTTTGCAAAGCTGAAGATAGGTGATAAGGTCCTCTGTGTTGGCTCGGTTTATGCTCCAACAGGAGCCAAACGTGCTTTCTTTCTCAGTTTGAATCGTTTACTGGTAGTAATTAGTGCTTCTAGTTACATTATTGACGGTGACTGGAATCTTGCCCGAGACCCTATAACGGACAGAACGGGTCCCTTAGATAGATGCATTGTAGGAGACCGAGCCCTGTTGGGAGATGTAACATCAGATCATGGATAAGTGGACCACTGGTGTCTTTGTCATCCTTCTGACCAGGAGTACACCTTTCTCTCCTCCACCCATGGCACCAAGTCTAGGATAGACTATTTTCTCCTGTTGCATCCATTTGCAGCAATCACTACTGAATCCTGTATTCCGCAGGCCGCAGTATCAGACCATGGCCCTATCCTTATTACTCTAGAGATTGGTTTAGCTTCCCCAGGTCGTAAACCATGGCGTATGAATATTCAAAGATATCTCTCTCCCAAAAGTAAGCTTTTACTCCGTTCACACATTTCTGATTATTTAACTGTTAATAAATCATCTGTCTCTTCTGGCAGAATTGTTTGGGCAGCTGCTAAAGCAATGTAGATGAGAGATGCTGCAGAAACTAATAAGTCTAACTCTTTACGTTGTACTGAATTAGAGACTAAAATAACTTCTCTCACACGTTTATACACATCCCATCCCACATCACCCAACCGTCTTAAACTTGAACTTGCTAAACTGGAGCTTAATAACGTATATATTTCTAAAGCGGAGTATGCTCTTCAATGCCTAAAGGGTAGACATTATGAGCAGGGTGAAAAAGCAGGTCGTCTATTGGCAGCTTCTTCAATCCAGATGACCTTCGACGCTTTCTGGACACTGTTTCCACCCAACAAATGGAATATACTGATTCCCTATCAGAGATCCATTCTTCACTTTTTCCATGAACAAACAAAAAGATCTATAACGTCCAGCGTAACTCAGTTTGTTCTCACAGCAGAGGAAGAGATCCAGATAGAAGTACACGCTCGTTTCGTGACAGTGCTCAAGCCCTACAAGCAGTAGCTACTCTCAAGCAAGAGAGAGACAGAGACAAATCACGCTCTCCAATTAAACCTCTTCCATCACTTGATGATGCTGTTCCTTGAACTTGCTCTACTACTCTGTTGTTGATATCTTGAAGAAGGGACACGATAGGCATATACTACTATCTGTTGAAGTCCTAACCTAATGAGTATCAACTTATTTATTTACTCAATTCTGCATTGTTTACTGTAGTAGTAGTAGTTTAGCTTTATTCGACATAAAATATCATGAAAGCAGTACAATTTTAGATTAAAAAGGAGACATATTTACACACTTTTTTTTTTTTTTTCAAACGATTAAATCATGACCTAGTACAGCTTTTGCAATGCAATTTCCAGTGCAAATTTTATAAAAACCATAAAAAATATAAAGCTATAGTAATGGCTAAAAAACCTATATAAAAGAGAGGCCCGGAATTAATACCCCAATTGGCTAGTCTCTAATCACAGTTCATCCCTGGGCAAGTGGGGCAATTTGGCTTCCTAACCAAAATCTTACTTCTTATTAGCCAAGCACAGCCCAAGAATTTGGCCACCCCACAAATCAAAGTAAGTGAAGATACATCTGTACATAGGATGCGAAGTGCATTTCGGTGGCTCATTGGACCTAGCAGTTGGCAAACCGGCTTTAGCCACCTAATTCTAGCAGACCTGTACGCCGGACAGGCGAACAAGAGGTGAGCGATAGACTCGTTATGATAAGCGCAACCCGGGCAGGGTGAAGGAGTCAAGTTTGACCCTTTCCAACTTGCAATTAGACTGTTAGTAGGGAGTGTCCCGAATCTCAGCTTCATATATAAAGCCCTATCTCTAGGGGTCTGGATAAAATCCAGGTAACGTTCCAATTTACAAGTGATTTTATGCTGAAAAAACTCCTCAGTCAATTTCCCTAATCTAGGATTTTGGATGGCCTGTGACTGCACCCATTCCCAATAAATTATTTTTAGAACCTGCTTTGTTGGTGGGGTCTGGGTGCACCAAGCCTCTTTGAGGCCAATGGCAGTTAGGAGTTTCCGAAGATCCGATAGCCATTTGATCTTGCTCCCTGTGTCGGCTAGTAGTAATTCGTCAAGAGCTGCCGCATAGTTGGACAATTCGGCAGTCCTTCTGATGCGAGCCCAAAAGAGAAGGGGGCGCAGGCGTACTATGTCTTGAATAGAATGCCTACCCAGGTCGAAGAATAAAGGCTTCATAGGCGTTGAAATAGGTAGAGAGGTTATATCTCTCATAAATTTGTTTTCGGATATGGCAAGTTGGTCAACATTCTGAAAACCCCAGAGCTCAGATCCATACAAGGCTGAGGAAAGCGCTTTGCCTTCATAGACAGCAAGCACAGGAGCCACTGGCCTGGACCAAGATAGGCGTTGTTCTCTCAAGATAGCACCGGAGGCCCTCTTATGGTTTAAAAGCATCTTGGCTAAGTGGGGACCCCACCTCATGTCCTTGGAGATGCGAATACCCAGATAGTCGAATTGCTCCACAATGTCCAGGGGGACCGCGTCCAGGGTAAAATTGTTTTTGAAACGTTTGGACGGGTTGATACTCATGATCTTAGTTTTAGTGGTGTTAATTGTCAACCCATGTAATTCACAAAAGATGCCAAACCTATTCAGGAGCCTCTGGAGTCCCCCCGGTGATTTTGAGATCAAGAGAGTATCGTCTGCGAACAGGAGGGTCGGGGTCTTCTCCCCAGCCAAGGAAGGAGCGTCTGCCGGTTCCTGTCGCAGGAAATCAACCACCCCGTTGATGTATAAAGAGAACAGGGTGGGTGCCAGCACACAAACCTGGCGGACCCCCCTGCTCACCGCGATACTCTCTGTCAATTGCCCCTGGGACCCCCATCTTATTTTGGCATAATTTCCATTATGCAGGCGCTGTATAATATCAAGGACCAGGGGGGGGATGCCTAATTGTTGTAAAATGAACCAGAGTTTCCCCCGCGGTACCAGATCAAAGGCGGTCTTCAAATCTATAAAGGCCAGGTAGAGACTGCCTTTCCCCAGGAGTACTGTCTTCCAATAGATCGTGAAAAATCTAAACACCTGGTCAATTGTTCCCACTTTGTTCCTAAAGCCCGCTTGGAAATGTGACAAAATGCCGTTATCTTCCATCCAAGTACCAATCCTGGCCAGGAGGACCCTGCCAACCACTTTCTGTGACACATCGATTAAACTAATCGGTCGATAGTTGGCAGGGTCTTCCCTATTCCCCTTTTTAAAAATGGGGACCACTTCAGCTCCTTTCCAAGAATCTGGCACAGGTGACCCCCTCGCTATTAAATTCAGCATCAATAGGATAAAAACAGCCCATGTCTCAGGATCGTGCAGGAGCAAATCTCCTGGGAGACCGTCCGGGCCCGCTGCCTTGCGGGCTATGCTATTTATTGCTGTCACCACCTCAGCTAATTCAAAGTAATCTGAATATTGAGCGGAGGCACTAGTGGTGGAGAGGCATTCAGTAGCTGGGGGAGGGAGATAGATATCATCAGCAGAATACAACTTAGCAAAATGATCCATCCATTGGTTAGCGGTGACATAATTAGAAATAGGGAGCGAGATACTACTGGCCCTTTTATTAATAAGGTCCCAAAAACCTTTTGGATCTTTCTCTTTGGATGCTTGTTTAAGATCTTGCCAATGGTTCTCGTCCAAAGTTTTCTTGGCCTCCCTCTGGGCCGCAGAGTATTCCTTTCTTGCTTTGGAGACTGCCATAGGATCTTTATTCTTAATTTCCTGTAAAAGGGCCGCCCTTTTCTCCTTACATTTTGCAGAATACCAGGGGTTACCAGCCTTTGCGAGGGTACATCTAGAGCCTGCTTTGCCTGCAACAGCAAAAAAGGCACTCAGTTTGGCAATGAAATCTTGGTAGGTCAGATAAAGTTTAGATTGGACCTGCGTTGATTTAGAAAGATTCATTAATTTGTTAATCTCGGCATCTAGAATGCCCTTAATGCTTTCCATTTTGTATTCCTGGTTGGCAACTTTTAGCCATTTAAGGCGTCTGCAACAATTAGTGGGGATTACTTCTCTAGTAGTCAAAAACGGGCGAGAACTAACCTCTGCACCAGGTGCCTGCCAAACGTTATTTAGTACTAGACATAGGGGGTTATGGTCACTATCTGAGGAAGGTTTTACTACCATGTCTATCAGATCTCGCTATAACATAACCTAACATCCAAAAGGAAGTAATCAATCCTAGACGGGGAGCTGATCCTGTTGAAAGTGTAAGCCCCATGTGGGTCGGAGGTTGATCTCCCATTTGCCGCTCTGAGATTAAATTCCTGCGTGAGTGCATTGATTTGGATAACCCTCTGGGACCACTTCCTAATAGGGGGTAACTCAAGGGTGGGAATATCCCAATTTGCGTCTACTTCGTCGGTGCCAAGAAAGTCCTCCTTGCCAAGCGGTTCAAATGTGCAATTTAAATCGCCCCCTACAATGATGTAGAATCACGCTCTCCAATTAAACCTCTTCCATCACTTGATGATGCTGTTCCTTGAACTTGCTCTACTACTCTGTTATTGATATCTTGAAGAAGGGACACGATAGGCATATACTACTATCTGTTGAAGTCCTGACCTAATGAGTATCAACTTATTTATTTACTCAATTCTGCATTGTTTACTGTTTAATGATATATTATATTTTCTAATGTTTTAATTAATTTTTCATCCTTCTCCCTTTTCCTCTAAAAAGGTATATAGAATATGGTTTACCTGTACTTATTTTCACTATGTTATGACATTTTCTATTTGAGGGCACTGTTATTCTTTTTACAATCCATATATATATATATATATATATATAACCCCAGATTGGCTCCGTGTTGTCGACCCTTGGCGCTTCTGTTTTCCGGTGCGGAACCTCGGCAGAGCCACGCCGATACAAATTCAACATATACTTCCCAAGGAAATAATTGGCACGCACTCCCAATCTCTGGAATCAATATCCTCAATATTCTTTATTCAGCTTACAGCATTGCAATCCTTCGAGAGACAAACCAACGCGTTTCGCTATCCGCCGATAGCTTGGTCACGGTCAATATGCCTAATTCAAATCCACCAATAAAAACAGTGTGATGCTCAATCACATGACCCATGATGTCAATCATCAAGCTTTACCTGTTCGCAAAGACCTCTGGTCTTGGTAGTTTTAGGTATTCCTGCTACCCTTTGACTGTGATTTGGTGTTGTATTTATGTTGATTGTTCATAAACATAAACCCAATTGCTGATACACATAATGTCTATATGAACATATTTAACGATAGGAGAATCTCCCCAAATCTTACGACAGCTGAAAACAGCGAGTTACCGCATCGAGAGTCACTTTCTCTTGGGACATATGTACCATTTCAATTATATCAAGATGTACATTGATTTTAAAAGCGGAAATTTTTAACCTGTAAGGTTTGAGAAATAATATTGCAACTGGAGCTTATACATTTTGATTTTCTTGTTTTGATAATTATATGCCCGCCAGTGGGCTATCATTACTCCTGTAAACAATAAACTATCTGCGCCAACATTGCATAACCTTTCATTTAGTCATGGTAACTAAAACAGAGTAATATTGCATCTCGAGCTTATACATTTTGATTTTCTTGTTTTGATACTTATATGCCCGCCAGTGGGCTGTCATTACTCCTGTAGATAATCAACATTGCATAGCCTTTCATTTAGTCATGGTAACTAAAACCCAGAGCGATTACATCACTAGGTGATCTTATGTATTCCATTATGATTAACATCATGGTTTAGGCCTCATCATGGTTGTTCCCCAGAAAACCAAGAGCATCACCAAAAAAACACACACAAGTTTGTCAATATCATAAATGAATATATAACTCTTCACTTTGATTTAACCCCCAAGGGGTATAGGTCCTGAAATTCAGAATCTGACGTGATTCTCGACGTCTCAAATTTTTTTCGCGATCTCCACCTCTGTCATGCATGGGGATCGTCTCCAGGGCATAGAAACAGAGTAACTTCCAGTCACTCCCGTGATGGCTTTCCATATGCTTGGCAACAGCATTGCTCCTGTCTCTGTTCACCGTGGCTCTTACATGTTCTAAAATTCGTTTTTTTAGCTCGCACTTAGTACTGCCAATGTACTTAAGAGGGCACGGGCATTCGATGACATATACCACGAACTGGCTTTTGCAGGTGATGAGATCTCTGATTTGCCACGTCTTGTTACCCTTTTGTAGTGAAACCTCTGTTACATTCTTGGCTATTTGGCAGACTTTGCACGAGTGGCACTTTTTAAAGCCTTTGGTTGTTAGCCATTGTGTACCTTTCTTTTTCTTACTGTCCTGATAATGACTGTGCACCAATTTGTCGCGTAGATTTTTGGCACGACGAAAAGTGATGTTTGGATGTTTACCTACGAGTTCACCTACAACTGGATCCAATTGTAGCAACTTCCAATTTTTACGTAGGATGTCACTTATTTGTTTCACTTCTTTTGAATGATCCAAAATGAGTCTTATTGGTTTTGATTGATTTATCTCTGTTTTGTCACCTTGATTTTTGGAGTTGATGATGGTCAGTCTCTTTTTTGCATTGGCACGTTTCCAGCATCTTTTAATTATTCCTTTCTTATATCCTCGGTGTTTGAATCTTATTGCTGAGTCTTTACTATGTTGTTCCCACTCATGTTGTTCCGAGCAGATGCGGCGTAGCCTTAAGAATTCTCCATATGGGATATTGTCCTTTACTGATGGTTGGTGGAAGCTGTCTGCATGAAGGGTTGAGTTGGTAGATGTTTCTTTTCTATGTAGTGTGGTTTCGAGTTTGTTGTTCACAACATATATTTCTGTATCTAGAAAAACCACTCTGCTGTTGCTGATGTTATATGTGAATTTGATGTTTGCATCTGTGGAGTTTAAGATTTCAAAATATTCTTCAAATTCAAGTGCTGTTCCATCCCACACTATAAGTAAGTCGTCAATATACCTCAACCACTTCATAACTTTCTCCACATGTTTGTCGTTGTTTGGATGCCATGCCATCTGTTGCTCCCACCACCCCATGGTGAGACATGCATATCCCGGGCTAAAAGAGAAACCCATCGCACATCCCTTAATTTGGAGGTAGATCTCATCTCCAAAGAGAAAAACGTTTTGATTTAAACACATCTGGATCATGTCGATCAACATCTGATTGTGATGTTTCAATTTGATATCTCTTTCTTTTAAGAAGTGTGCACATGCAGTTAGGCCAATGTCGTTATCAATGTTCGTATAGAGTGAGGTCACATCCATCGTGATTAGCATATACGAAGCTTGCCAGGGTAGTTCCTGCAGGTGTTTCAAGAGATCTGTTGTGTCCTGGATGTAAGAGTTGAGATTGAGTACAAAGGGCATCAAGAAGTGGTCCAATAGTGATCCTTTGGCTGAAACTATCGACCGATAGTTTCAGCCAAAGGATCACTATTGGAACCCGTAGCTAGTTACATCGACCACTTCTTGATGCCCTTTGTACTCAATCTCAACTCTTGCATGTCTCACCATGGGGTGGTGGGAGCAACAGATGGCATGGCATCCAAACAACGACAAACATGTGGAGAAAGTTATGAAGTGGTTGAGGTATATTGACGACTTACTTATAGTGTGGGATGGAACAGCACTTGAATTTGAAGAATATTTTGAAATCTTAAACTCCACAGATGCAAACATCAAATTCACATATAACATCAGCAACAGCAGAGTGGTTTTTCTAGATACAGAAATATATGTTGTGAACAACAAACTCGAAACCACACTACATAGAAAAGAAACATCTACCAACTCAACCCTTCATGCAGACAGCTTCCACCAACCATCAGTAAAGGACAATATCCCATATGGAGAATTCTTAAGGCTACGCCGCATCTGCTCGGAACAACATGAGTGGGAACAACATAGTAAAGACTCAGCAATAAGATTCAAACACCGAGGATATAAGAAAGGAATAATTAAAAGATGCTGGAAACGTGCCAATGCAAAAAAGAGACTGACCATCATCAACTCCAAAAATCAAGGTGACAAAACAGAGATAAATCAATCAAAACCAATAAGACTCATTTTGGATCATTCAAAAGAAGTGAAACACATAAGTGACATCCTACGTAAAAATTGGAAGTTGCTACAATTGGATCCAGTTGTAGGTGAACTCGTAGGTAAACATCCAAACATCACTTTTCGTCGTGCCAAAAATCTACGCGACAAATTGGTGCACAGTCATTATCAGGACAGTAACAAAAAGAAAGGTACACAATGGCTAACAACCAAAGGCTTTAAAAAGTGCCACTCGTGCAAAGTCTGCCAAATAGCCAAGAATGTAACAGAGGTTTCACTACAAAAGGGTAACAAGACGTGGCAAATGAGAGATCTCATCACCTGCAAAAGCCAGTTCGTGGTATATGTCATCGAATGCCCGTGCCCTCTTAAGTACATTGGCAGTACTAAGTGCGAGCTAAAAAAACGAATTTTAGAACATGTAAGAGCCACGGTGAACAGAGACAGGAGCAATGCTGTTGCCAAGCATATGGAAAGCCATCACGGGAGTGACTGGAAGTTACTCTGTTTCTATGCCCTGGAGACGATCCCCATGCATGACAGAGGTGGAGATCGCGAAAAAAATTTGAGACGTCGAGAATCACGTCAGATTCTGAATTTCAGGACCTATACCCCTTGGGGGTTAAATCAAAGTGAAGAGTTATATATTCATTTATGATATTGACAAACTTGTGTGTGTTTTTTTGGTGATGCTCTTGGTTTTCTGGGGAACAACCATGATGAGGCCTAAACCATGATGTCAATCATAATGGAATACATAAGATCACCTAGTGATGTAATCCCTCTGGGTTTTAGTTACCATGACTAAATGAAAGGCTATGCAATGTTGATTATTTACAGGAGTAATGACAGCCCACTGGCGGGCATATAAGTATCAAAACAAGAAAATCAAAATGTATAAGCTCGAGATGCAATATTACTCTGTTTTAGTTACCATGACTAAATGAAAGGTTATGCAATGTTGGCGCAGATAGTTTATTGTTTACAGGAGTAATGATAGCCCACTGGCGGGCATATAATTATCAAAACAAGAAAATCAAAATGTATAAGCTCCAGTTGCAATATTATTTCTCAAACCTTACAGGTTAAAAATTTCCGCTTTTAAAATCAATGTACATCTTGATATAATTGAAATGGTACATATGTCCCAAGAGAAAGTGACTCTCGATGCGGTAACTCGCTGTTTTCAGCTGTCGTAAGATTTGGGGAGATTCTCCTATCGTTAAATATGTTCATATAGACATTATGTGTATCAGCAATTGGGTTTATGTTTATGAACAATCAACATAAATACAACACCAAATTACAGTCAAAGGGTAGCAGGAATACCTAAAACTACCAAGACCAGAGGTCTTTGCGAACAGGTAAAGCTTGATGATTGACATCATGGGTCATGTGATTGAGCATCACACTGTTTTTATTGGTGGATTTGAATTAGGCATATTGACCGTGACCAAGCTATCGGCGGATAGCGAAACGCGTTGGTTTGTCTCTCGAAGGATTGCAATGCTGTAAGCTGAATAAAGAATATTGAGGATATTGATTCCAGAGATTGGGAGTGCGTGCCAATTATTTCCTTGGGAAGTATATGTTGAATATATATATATATATATATATTTTCATGAAGGAATACATAGGAACTATTGCCTCAAAGTTATGCATTATATACTTTATTAGTATTTTTACTATTACGCCTTCCTGTTACTTGTATATTTATTTTATTCTTTAGATATTCTGTTCTTTATTCAGCCTTCGATTTAAATTGTTATTAAATGTTATTTACATGCTGTTTAATTGTTCTTAATTTCAGTTTTTCTTCTTGCTTCAGATTTTTCCTGCAGCACTCTACTTAGATACGGATATTCTTTATTCTTCTCTGCTTTCAGTATTGTTTATATCCTTATCTTATATGTCCTTATATTTATTATTTGCTTATATTTACGTAGAAATGTAATTAACAATTGTATGACCTACTTGATATGTTTTACCTTATATTAATCAATTCGGATAAGATTCAACTGTTATTCTTATAATGATTGTATTTAATACGTAATTCTTCCATTACTCTCTTACCTCTCTCCTTTTCTTCTTATACTGCATCCTATACTATAATATTTAATTATTTATTTATATCCATAGGGGCAGATTTACAATAACTGGCGCTTCCCTGCATTTCAGCAGGGATGCGCCAGTTATTGTGCGTCACGGCTCCGCCACCATGGATGCACCGCATTTACAATGCGGCGCACCATGGGGGAAAAATGGACAGATGCGTGACGCATCTGCTTCCGTAAAGGCGGCGCATTGCTGGAGTTGCGTCGCAAGCGCAATGCAGCTCCAGCAAGGCTCAGGGGTGCACTATCTTTAAAATGCTGCGTCAATCCTTACACCTGCTTCAAGCAGGCACAGGGTTTTCACGCAGCATGGCCTTAAAGCCTTAAAAGTAGCTGAGTGAAATCTTGTAGATTTCACTCAGTTCTTTTAGGAGGCGTTCCTGTGTTGGAACGCCTACATGTGGCGCTGGGCTTTACAACGTGATGCATCTCCCAGATGTGTCACGTTGTAAGTATCCCACACCACGGCGCTAGCTTTGCGCCGCCGCTGCGTCACGTGACACAACAGCGGCATTAAAGAGGCACAAGGGGCTTGTAAATCTGCCCCATAATTTTTCACATCTTTACTATACTCTTCACTACTTGCCATATCCATTCACTCTTTCTATGCCTCTCGCTGTGCGGGGCTTCCCCCATGCGCATAGCCCGCAAGCCAGGACCCACAGAGCGCTTTTTCCTCTCTTTCCTAATTCTTGAGTCATTTTAATTTTTCTACTTTGGGTCCTTTTGAATTCTTCCTCTATATTCCTAAGTAACATACACTCACTCTATCTTTTTGCCGGGAACCTTTTTCTCTTTACCTTGTTTATCCTCCCACATTGATCCTTGATTTTTTCTCCTCTTTTTATTTTCGTACGTATATTCTGTTATTTTCTTCACTAAACTGCACATGGCTGTGAATAATTTCTCTGCTTCCCATCCTCCACGCATTATATCGTGGAATGTTCATGGCCTTACACACTTTATTAAGGGTAAAAAAATACTTTCCTACCTCCAAACAAAAAAGACTGGCATAGCTCTTTTACAAGAAACCCATTTAGGCGCTCTAGAATCCTGTGAAGAGATTGGGTGGGAAAAGTCATTTATTGAGAGCTTACGACAGATCTTCCTCCTCGTGAGAATAATCCATGAAAAGACGGTGTAGCTATCCTTCTTCATAAATCCTTACCGGTAACAATAATCAAGACTTGGACTGATCCAGATGGCAGATACATCTTTGCAAAGCTGAAGATAGGTGATAAGGTCCTCTGTGTTGGCTCGGTTTATGCTCCAACAGGAGCCAAACGTGCTTTCTTTCTCAGTTTGAATCGTTTACTGGTAGTAATTAGTGCTTCTAGTTACATTATTGGCGGTGACTGGAATCTTGCCCGAGACCCTATAACTGACAGAACGGGTCCCTTAGATAGATGCAATGTAGGAGACCGAGCCCTGTTGGGAGATGTAACATCAGATCATGGATAAGTGGACCACTGGTGTCTTTGTCATCCTTCTGACCAGGAGTACACCTTTCTCTCCTCCACCCATGGCACCAAGTCTAGGATAGACTATTTTCTCCTCTTGCATCCATTTGCAGCAATCACTACTGAATCCTGTATTCCGCAGGCTGCACTATCAGACCATGGCCCTATCCTTATTACTCTAGAGATTGGTTTAGCTTCCCCAGGTCGTAAACCATGGCGTATGAATATTCAAAGATATCTCTCTCCCAAAAGTAAGCTTTTACTCCGTTCACACATTTCTGATTATTTAACTGTTACTAAATCATCTGTCTCTTCTAGCAGAATTGTTTGGGCAGCTGCTAAAGCAATGTAGATGAGAGATGCTGCAGAAACTAATAAGTCTAACTCTTTACGTTGTACTGAATTAGAGACTAAAATAACTTCTCTGACACGTTTATACACATCCCATCCCACATCACCCAACCGTCTTAAACTTGAACTTGCTAAACTGGAGCTTAATAACGTATATATTTCTAAAACGGAGTATGCTCTTCAATGCCTAAAGGGTAGACATTATGAGCAGGGTGAAAAAGCAGGTCGTCTATTGGCAGCTCAGTTGAATCAGCGTGAGGCAGTTATGGCCATTCCTGCCTTACGCTCGGATGGGGTGGGATCCTTACGAGACCACAGGACATTGAAGATACCTTTGCATCCTTTTATAAAAAAATGTATACCCCTGAAACATCAGTAACTGAGGATCAAATAGTTTCACATTTGGCAGATATCAATCTCCTTTGCCTCACAGATGAAAGTACAGCCCTGCTTGGTGGTGATATTAGCAAAGAAGAAATTTCTATAGCCATCACCAAACTGCCTTATCACAAATCTCCAGGAGGAGACGGTTTCCCTGTGGAATTTTATGAATGGACTGGGACAGAAACTGTTGATACTTTATTTACTGCCTTTCAAGAGGCGGTTCAAACGCAGTCACTTGGTCCTATTTCTAACAGAGCGTTGATTGCGGTTATTCCCAAGCCCGTTAAAGACCCACTTGTCTGTAGTAGTTACCGACCTATCTCCCTCATCAACAGTGATGTAAAGATTTTAGCTAGTATTTTAGTGGCACGTTTATGTAAAGTCATTCCCTCTCTCATACACCAGTCACAGGTTGTTTTTGTCCCAGGCTGTTATTCTAGGAACCATCTCCGTACCCTGGCTTATAATTTGTGGTCTGTAAATAAGATGATGGAAGATGCTTTGGCTCTCTCATTGGATGCAGAAAAAGCATTCAACCACATTGACTGTAAATATGTTTTTGCAGCCATGAAACGTTTTGGCCTAGGTGACCAATTTATCTCTAAAGTTCGTCTCTTATATGATACTCCGACAGCCTAAGTCGGATGTGGTGGATTTTTATCCTATCCCTTTCCCATTAAGCGAGGTACCCGACAAGGTTGCCCACTTCCCCCCTTTTATTCTTACTAGCAATTGAGCCTCTTGCTTCACTCATTCGGCATTCACCTCATGTACACGGTATACATATAGCAGGAGGCACTTCTAAATTATACTTGTATGCTGATGATATTCTGCTCACGTTAAAAGATCTCCCTCACTCTCAGCCATCTTTACTTAAGGTCATTGATGGTTTTGCAACTCATTCTGGTTACAAAGTGAACTGGGATATAAGTGAGGCTCTGCCAATTTCCCCTGGTACCACTAAAGCATCAATCGATGGTTTCCCCTTTTTTTGGAAACCATTCCAATTAATATATTTGGGAGTCTTGGTTTATAAAGGCTTATCAAATATTGTCACAGATAATATTACACCCCTTATAACACAAATGGAAACTGACTTTGCAAAATGGTCTCTTTTGAGTCTCTCTATGTGGGGAAGGGTACAAGCAGTGAGGATGGTTACCTTACCTCGTTTTAGCTATATACTTGGTATGCTCCCACTTCTTGTTCCCTTGTCTACACTTCGCAGAGTGGATGCCAGAATTTGATCTTTTGTTTGGGGATCTACAAAGCCTTGTCTAGCTGCTTCTAAATTATTGGTTCGTCGATCTTACGGTGGTTTGGGATTACCATCCTTAGAACATTATTCTTTAGCTTTACATCTTTCACAGCTAGTTTACTTACTTCCTAGAAGAACAGATCCTCCACAGTGGGTCACAACAGAACATTCTATACTTAATCGAGATGATGGTCTAGATTTCCTTTATAGACTCCGTCTTCCACATTTCTCTCCCCGCATCCAATATTGCAAGCTACTTATCGAACATGGCAACGTCCACATCGTAGTATCCGAATTGGCCACCGATTACAACTTAAAGCCCCTCTCTGGGGTAATAAAAGTATTTGTATAAGTGATTGTGCACTCCAATGGCATAGTTGGAAATCAAGAGGAATACACACGATTGATCAACTTATCCAAAATGGAGAACTAAAATCCTTTGATTCACTTAGTGAAGAGTTTGGTCTCCCGCCGCATCAGCTCACACGTTACACACAACTGCAATGCTGTCTCAAACGATGTCTTGGTTCTTTTCCCTGGTCTCTGAATTCTTCACCAATCTTAGACTACCTACTTACTTGGGGTCACCATAAAGGGGTATTATCAGGCCTGTATGGTGTCTTGATTCACCACCTATATTTAAAACCACTTCTTAAAGCTCTTCAAGAGAAATGGCAAGACCGTCTACACATCATTATTGAAGACGGTGACTGGTCAGATATGATAGAAGCCCTAGATAAGGGTACCCGAGAGGCTCGTTTGAAATTCTGCCTTTGTAGGGTACACGATTGGCATTGGACACCTCTAAAATTACAAACAACAGGACTTCTACCTCACTCTAAATGTTGGCGGTGTACTGGAGTTAATTGTGATCTTCCCCATATACTTTGTGACTGCCCTTCCATGCAGAATTTGTGGGCATATGTTGGGAACACACTAAAGGATTTGATCCCTTCTCTCCACACTCCTCTTACCCCTTCTATTATTTTATTACATGATTTTAGAAGTCTTACTACTATCACACGCCCGCAACGTCGTCTTTTACATACTGCACTCCCCACAGCTAAAAACTGTACCCTGCGACATTGGAAATAATCTAGTCCCCCTACGCAGGAAGAATGGATGGTAGCAATGATTCAAACTGCTTCTCATGAACGTATTATTTATACATTACAGGATCAAGAGGACATTTTTCAGCAAGTTTGGGCTCCCTTTCTTCACAATCTGTGAATTCTTTTCTTTCCACTCTTATCATATGATATAACCTTATATTCTAATACTTCTTTCATTTACATATATTCATTTACATATATTTATACTTTATTATTTATCTAATTTTTTTGTATTCTCTCTATTACCTTTTCTTTTTTCTACTTTACAAAAGTTATATTACTTATTTTCTAATATATATACTAAAATTATTTTCTTCCTGTGCTCTATAATTTTATATAACTCATCTATTACTTATTGTTTATTATTATATATGACTTATTGTTACTGTGTATGAACACACGCTATTCTATGTACTGTTTATGTCTTTTTCTCAATAAATAAATATGAAACAAAAAAATAAAACTCGATATTTTGTCTGTGCACCATCACATACAGTAAATAGTCTGTCCAAAAAAATGTATCTTTTTTTATAAAAGATTGGTTTCTCTGCATTCCCATGATGATAGCGCTCAAACAATAGACAGAGGAAAGTTACAGAGCAATGGAAACTGTGTGCTAGAATGTTATTTAATGTACTAAACAACTTTATCAAGTCTATAAGCATATTTCTTTGGTGGTAATAAAAGTCTGATCTCTTTAATGTTTTGAATGTGTTTTGTGTGCTGTCTGAACTAGGCATTCTTTAACTACTGTACCCTTTAAAAGTCGAAATCTAAAGAAGAGGTACATGGCAGTTCGTGAGCTCGTAGTAGTATCTTATTTCTACAGTTCCAGGGACAGTGATGATACTTGATGAAATGATTGCCTATCTGCCCTTGAGTTGCACAGCCCAGAGAACTGGCCTGGCACAAGGTATACCTTATAACCAAACCCCATTTCAATAACTATTGATAGGTCTAATTTTCTCTATTAAGCACCCTGTGAAAAACCTTGCAGATGCAAACAAGAATGTCCATCAAAGCTGGAAAAGGTTGCTGTTAAGGTACCAATGTAATCAATTAAATCACACTGATTAGAAGAATGGACGCATCCAACAGCACCTCCTTCCAAGCCTACACTTCCTGCACAGATTCAATGCCATCTAGCGCCACGGGCCTCGGGTCATCCACTTGTCCTTCCAGCATGTAGAGTTGACGTCACTCTTTAAGACTCTGTTCAACGCTACTGTAAGGAACTCATGTGGTCTGCGCCTGACATTTGTGCCATGAACAGCTAGTAATACTGCCACGGGAAGATATGAGAAAAGAAAGAGGTCCTAGTCACATAGCTGCATTTGTTTGAAATCAATTCAGGAATGGCAGACACTGAAATTAGTCAAAAGGATCTCTCATTCTGTGACCTCTGATGAAGGAGATATGTGATTTTACAAATATAACCACCACTTGAGTAAAAAGTGCTTTTAACTACAATGTAATGAAAAACCTGATAAAAAAGGATTTTTTTTTATTAATACCCGTCAAAGTGTAGCTTAGGCCAAAACATTTTCAGGAAATGTAGCCAACCCACTGCATTAAGTAAATCCTGTACGGGCTAAACTTCAAACCATCCTTCAGGTTCTTTGTAGACAAAATTTTCCATCACCCCACCACTTGCATGCAGTTTGAAGTCTGTAGGACATCAGTAGAGATGTTCCTGCTACCCAGGTAGTTCCTGCAGTAAATGTGTACTCTTGTAGTACAATGGGTCACTTGCTGCAACACCTTTTCATGATGCTCAGTGAGATTCTCTAGGAACATCACAGAATCAAAGGTAGAGTCCTTCTAGCAGCTTTCCGGAAGTTTGGTAACCTGGTCCCCTTCACCATCTGAGTTCTCCTGGCCACAGTCAAACAGGGCCTCCTCAGCTGGCCTATGGTGGATCTCTCCTGGTGTGTCCTCAAGTGCCACCACATAACTGGAGTTTCTGACTTTAGTGGAGCTCAGACCAAGCAGCATGCATCTTGTCCTGGTATTCAGAATGACCTAGGGGACCAAAATGTAAAAAGGTTGCTTACCTATAACTGAAGTTCTCCAAAATTTGTATTATTCATACATTCATAGTCTTGAATATCCCTCGTCATCAGGCTGGGAACCCTCAGTAGATAATGGCATGTTGAAATGAGCTGTAAAGCCCCTCACTATCAATCAAAACAGACAGACACATGCAGCTTATCCACCTTATTTAAAGACCCACATTCTGACCAATCAGGTGGATAAGCAGTGGAACTCTACTCCTGTCATGAAGGCTACAACTGCCGGATGTTCAAAACCTGTTAAGGAGCATAAATGATGAAGCCTCTAGAAAGGGAAGGAGGATGGATCCCATGTGTGTCTATGAACGATACAAACACTGGTGTACTGTAGTTATAGGTAGGTAAACCTTTCTTATTAGGCACTGAATATTTCATAGATTCAATTGCTTACCTTATTTAAATAGGTTACACAGCAATCAAATAACGTATGCCTTGTTTTTAAATCACGTTGCCCTTGCTGGTCTGCTCAAATGACACCAATAACTAGCCTGACTTTCTAAACTATGTGTTCTATTCAAGAAGAACCTAAAGCATGTCTTTACACCCAATGAATACATCAACTTGTCTGCTATCAAAACTAGATTAGGAAAAACAAAGTCTGTTGACAAACCCGCTCATTTTAATGAAAGGAAGTTGACATGCTGGGTATAAAACTTGGATTAGTTTGAAACAGCTTTATCCAACAATGGTGCCGATTAGGATCCTGGAAAAAAATTCCCCGTACGACTCGTATCCGGTCTTTTTACCGTACGAATCGTACAAGTGCCGTACAAACTGCCAACTACGATTCGCATGGGAAAAAGTCCATACGAATCGCATTGGGAATAATTCCCCACACGTCCTCGGGTCGGAAAATGTGTCCGACACGTCCCCGGACGATTTACCGTACAAATGTGAAAAGTGAAGTCCGACCGCGCAAGTACGATCCATCCCGTGCGTCCGATGTTACAACCGGATGGAAAAAACACCGTCCGCACCGAACTCCCATAGCAACCAAGGAGACATGTGCCCACATACGCGCCGAACACCCCCCCCAGCCCCCGTATGTACGCGCCCAACCACCCCCCCAGCCCCCGTGAGTACGCGCCGTACCCCCCCCAGCCCCCGTGAGTTCACGGCGAACCCCCGTACACGGGTGGGGGTACGACTCGTACGTACACGGGTATACATACACGGGTGGGGGTTCGACTCGTACGTATACGGGTGTACATACACGGGGGGGTTCGACTCGTACGTACACGGGTGTACATACACGGGTGGGGGTTCGACTCGTACGTACACGGGTGTACATACACGGGGGGGTTCTACTCGTACGTACACGGGTGTACATACACGGGGGGGTTCGGCGCGTACTCACGGGGGCTGGGGGGGTTCGGCGCGTACTCACGGGGGCTGGGGGGGGGGGGTACGGCGCATACCGGGCCCCCTAATCTGGTCGTTTCGCGGCGTACTTCGCTTTTCCGGCACTTTTTGGGTGCCGTAAAAATATTGCCGTCCGGACTGCTGTCGGTTCGATTCGTACTTCCTGGGTCGTGAAACGCTGCCTGAAAGCGTCCCGACGTCACGTCGGAGCATTCCCGGATCACATTCGTATGTATATTTTCGTCGGTCGGTGTTTTGTACGACTCGTACGGAAATGGTGTTTCCGTGTGAATCGTACTTCCATGTTTGTAATGTTTTTGTTCCGGGTACGAGTCGGACGGAGAAAACGCTCCGACCGACGGTTCGTACCCGGTTTTTCCAGGATCCTAATCGGCACCATAGTCGTGTTCAAAAAAGGTGCTTAGAAGCTGCTTCAAGAAACGTCTGAAAGGGGACATTCATCAGTGCCGCCAGGACTATGCTAAGATCCCATACAGGTGGTGACTTAACAACTGGAGGAAAAGTGAGAAGTAGTCTATTCTTGAATTTCCTGATGATCCTTGTTGAAAATAATGAGATTTTACCTGTTTGTCAAGGGTAAGAACAACATCTAGAGAAGAGTATTTGAGACCTGAACTGGCCAGTACAGCAAATACACAAGCGACTGTTGCGGAGCCATGTGTATGAATCCAGTTGGATAAAAAGTGCCCATACTAAGAATCTAGGGTCAGATGTACAAAGTTTTTTGCGGTCGCAAACAGCCCGTTCCACAGAATCGGGTCGTTTGCGGCAGCAAAAACGCTTTTTACAAAATTCAAATTGCCATTTGGTAAATTGTGACCAAATATCAATTTGCATTAGCTACCAAATACAAATTTGGTACTTGGAAGGGATGTCCCTTCCAAATACCGAATTACAATGGTATATATTAATGTTTTTCAACCACATTCTGGTCCCAAAACATTAATACTATACCACCAGTTTAAAACTGGTGGTAAACCATTCGCATAGGGGAAGGAGTCCCACAGACCACTGTCAACTCTTAAACAAGCACTGGCATAGCCATAAGGATGATAGGTCTCGCCTTTGGGACCTTGTAAGTATTTAGCCAAGCAGCACAATATCCTGGGTGCAACAACATCTACTTATACTTCTTGTGCCACTGGTGAACAGGGGAGCCAGAGCCACCAATTAAACCAGGAGGGGCGTGTACAGGCCACAAGAGATTGAACAAGCTGTAAGGGTCAGGTAATACACCATAGAAGACACATAACCAATATGAAAGCTTGCCAGTTATGCCTAGGAAAAAGGTATACATTTACGCTGGACTCACTTCCAAGGTATCGGAGGAGATTTAACCTATAAAGAGTATATCAATTATATTTTCTACCAAGGCAAGGGTCACATAATACATAAGGGGTTGCAAACTCCCAAAAGTAGAAGCACTAACACTGCCGGGGGAGAATGGGTCCCTTACCCTGTCCCCATTCCCCAAACATCCATAGCCCTGCGACACCAAATCCCAGTGCACAAAGCATATCAAGGTATCCTGCTGGACCGTGATCTGATGGGCTACTGAGGCAAAGGGCAGCTGCAGCTTGGGAGCCATGTTTGGAGCAAAGATAAGGCACGGGGGAGTAGTGAAAATACAGCAAGCAGTTCGAAATGCACTACATTGTACAATTACACTGTCATTGTTCGGCTCTCTCTGCGAACCGTGTCACGTTCTGCCATGGTAGTAGAAAACAGACTAGAATGCCCAAGCCTTTCCTTAAGCAACCGTACAATTCTGGTACTCTCCTCTGGTCATAATGAAAACAATGAAATAATTCACTGAGTACAACATTTTTAGATAAGACGTAGTCCAATTATACAAATTCATTTTAATTAAAAAGTAATGAATGGTACTTGAAAAACACAAAAATATTTTTCAAATCATCATCTGTTAGGCACTAGAACTATTACTTCGCTAAATTTGACTTAACGTACCGTCCGTTAATCTCATTGCGTGCACCTATGCTCCTAAAATACTATTGTGGGCAAGTAATGAGTTTCGACCTGACCCGAACACACCTATTAAGAAGTACATTTTGTTGTAGAATGTAGGTACAGGGTAGGACACATTAACCCCTTCAGTGTCACACCCTTTCCCCCTCCCGTGCCGGGCGTTGCATTAGTGGGTGGGGTTCATGACGAGATAGTCTCGTCATGGTCACAGCGCAACCGTGCTCCATGACGAGACTATCTCGTCATGGGCACAGAAGAGGTTAAGCCTGTTTGTTACTGTGCTACATCGGCAGAGTCAGGGATAACTCAGAGAATTCAAAAGCTAAACTGTTTTTAGCAAGGGGCTTTTACAGAGTGACTAACCTGCCTATAAACCATGTCGAGGTTGCAGGATAGTTTACGTGCACATAGCTGTTTTGATACGGGAATCAACATAATTGTGGCATACTATAACAATGCAATGAGTGCCGGAGAGGAAATGTTTGCAGTTTCATTTCTGTTGTAGGCATTGATAGAAATGCAAAACACAGCAATAACAGTGAAAAAGAAATCCGTGAGAAGGAGCCGAAACATCAGCCTTAACCTAAAGCTGCTTCTTGGGATCCCGGTGCCAGCCCGAACATAATGAGCGGATGCGGAGAGAGACTGGGGCTCGGGGAGAACTTTCTGTTTTATTAGCCACCGACATGACTAGTTGCCCCCGCCCTTCCCCATAGGCAGCCAATGATAAAAGCGGGACAGTATAATAAAAAAAATTAACAAAACTATGCTCCAAGATACGGTGCAGAGTTTGCAACACAAGCAGGAAACACACACATGAAACTAACAACAACACGATTTACAGGCTTAGTTTCAATTGCGCTCTTTAAAGACCTGTTTTCAATGCAGTTTGAAACCGAAAAGCATACGGAGCAGCTGTGCGACCCGAGAGCCTGACCAGAGAGCCTTCCCATGCCGCTTTCAGAAATAAAAGAAAAAAAGTGGTGAACAGCACTAGCCTAAATGCACCCAAGAGGAAAGCTACAAGTCATGGGGTCGTGCTCCATGGGAGGGAACAAACAACGAAAAGGTGGGACAAATGGGAACAAATAACCACTTGAAAGCAAGGATTTTTAACCCCTTCGGTGCATCGGATGCACCAGTGCTCATGTGCGTAGGACGGCCCCCGGCCGTCCTCGCAAATGGCATTTGAAATCCTTCTGGTGCGGGCACCAGAGGGATTTCTTCCCCCCGCCAACAGCCTCGGGAGCTGGGGAAGAGGCTGTCTGTGTGGTTTACCTGAAATGACGATCAGCGCGCCGTCATGTTCAGTGAAACCGAAACTGAAATGAGCTGAAAGGCTCATTTAAGTTTCGCTTTCTAAGTGCTCAGGGTGCTATCTCAGCAAGTGAGGTATCATTTTACTCGGGAGAGAGACTGTGGGGAATGCTATGTGGTAGGTCATTTGTGCCGGCACGGTGATTCCACACAAAAATATGTGGAAAATGTGGTTTTACAGTAAAATTTGTGGTTTGCAGGGGAATCTGGATAGGAAAACGTTGGGGGTTCCACTCAAGCCATATCTCCCTGGACTCCCCTGGGTGTCTAGTTTTCAGAAATGTGTGGGTTTGGTAGGTTTCCCTAGATGGCCGCTGAGCCTGGGGCCAAAAACCCAGATGGCCCCCTTGCAAAACCAGATCGTTTTGTGACAGGTAATTTTGATTTCTCCTCAATACGTGTTGGGCCCTTGCCTGTCGCGGGTACTTGGGCCACCCACACGAGTGAGGTATAATTTTTATCGGGAAACCTGGGGGAACGCTGGGTGGTAGGTAATTTGTGTCAGCCCGGTGATCCCACAACTTTCCCACACAGAAATTTGAGAAAAAAGTGATTTTTTTCAGTTCAATTTGAGGTTTGCAGGGGATTCTGGGTAGGAAAACATTGGAGGTCCACCCAAGCCATACCTCCCTCGCCTCCCCTGGGTGTGTAGTTTTCAAAAATGTGTGGGTTTGGTAGGTTTCCCTAGATGACCACCGAGCCCGGGGCCAAAAACCCAGGTGATCCCCAACTTGCAAAACCAGGTCGTTTTGTGATCGGTAATTTTGATGTCTCCTCGATACATTTTGGGCCCTTGTCTGTCACAGGTACTTGACCCACCCACGCAAGTGAGGTACCATTTATAACAAAAGACCTGGGGGAATGCAGGGAGGGTGGAATTTTGTGCATCCACACAAATTCCTTTTTTTTTTTATTTTTTATTTCTCAGGAAAGTAACAGTGGTTCCACAAAAATGATCAAGACATCGTATCAACAACAAAAACAATAAAAACAATAGAAAAAACAAGAAATACATATTCTTTCTTTTGGTCTTAGAGGTGTACTTTTCCTTTTATCCTTACTGCTCCACCAAGGGACCTCAAATTTTTAGCCCTTTTTTCCTAGCTCTATTTCCCTTACATTTATATAATGCCATCTCTAAATTAAATACATGGAAGAGTCTGGCATACCAAGCTTGGTATGTCGGAGGATCTTCCTCCTTCCACTTTGAGGCAATCATTATACGTAGAGTTGCTGTTACCAGAAAACAAAAATAAACTCGGGTTAATTCTAGCTGTAGGGTTACGTCACAACCGAATAGAATTAAAGTTGAAGTTAGCGGGGTCACTCGCCCCATGACCTTATATAGAAATGTTTCAATCCCTTGCTTCACTCAGCTTAGTTTACAACACTCGGCGAACATGTGGGCCATGTCAGCCAGGCCCTGTCCACATCTTGGGCATTTATTGGTCTCCCTTTTGCCCCATGCCCACAATTTCGCTGGTGTGAAGTAAAGTCTGAAAACTGTTTTAAAGTGTTGAGCCTTAAGATTGGCAGATAAGAGGATCTTTTTTTGACAGTTCTAGGGATCTACATAGGTCCAGGTCCTGATTTCCCAATTTAGCTGCCCACCCACTTTCCATTTTTGTTGTTATTGGGGTTAGCTTCCAACGACATTACATAGATTTCCTTCAATTGGGGCTGCTATGTACTAGGGAATCTAAAAGCGGGATACGGCCCATATTGGTGAGTTGTTAAGTGGCTGATTTAATTGCCTCCCTAATCTGTATATGTTTAAATAAACATCGGGGATCTATCCCATATCGTTCCTGGATTTCTTCAAATGACATAAGCCCATTTGAATTAAAAATTTCTCCAACACAGTTAATTCCCGCCTGCTCCCATTGCCTACCAATTTTATCGTACAATGGAGCTGAGAATATTGATGAGCGCCATAATGACAAATAGCTTTGGATTTTGGGGATTTTTAACCATTTACTAGATTTCTGCCAAACTGTCCAGGCTGCTCTCAGGGGTTTAAAACGAGTCTTCTTATAGTAACTCCCCTCCAGTTGTCTAAGTACTGTCCCTGGTGCTGCGTCACCCAGAGCTAATTCAAACATGGAAGGTGGAATCTCCTTATCCTGAACTGCTGGTATTATTGACCTAGGTCTAAATAAAATGGTCATTTGCTGGAGCATAATAGCCCAATAATAATATAAAAGATTGGGAACAGCCAAACCCCCTTGATCTTGTGGTAGGGTCATTAATTTCAGAGACCTCCTAACTTTCTTATATCCCCAGATGAACTGTGAAAAACCCCCTCTATTCTTTAAAAGAAAGAATTCGGTGGTTCCAATGGTATACATCGTAGCAAGTATAGCATTTTAGGAAACATAGTCATCTTTATGACGTTTGCCCTTCCAATAATAGATAAATGCAAGTTATCCATTCTCTTTAAGTCAGCCCCTATTTTCCTGATGAGAGGGTCTGCATTTATATTCCAGATTGTCCCGACATCTGCTGCGATAGTTATCCCTAAATACGTGGCTGCCTCCACCCTCCGAGGATCCTGCCAAGTAACCAAATTAGAGCAGATGATTTTTATTTGTCGGTATTTGGCCCATACCCTGACTGCTTCCCGAACTCCCGGGCCAGGTTTTCAATCCTCTCTATTGCCACCAGAGGGTCAGGGGTAACTACTGCAATGTCATCTGCGTAGGCTAAGATCTTAGTGCTATAACCCCTGACCACTACCAAATACATATATAGCGCAAAAAGGATTGGGGAGCAGGGGCAACCCTGCCTTGTACCCCTGGCGATCTTAACTTTCCCCGACTCCCTCCCCATAAGTTGTATTTTTGCAAATGATTCAACATACGTGGCTCTAAGGGCAGTTAAAATACGCAGACCAAAGCAGTTTGACCTTAAGTTCTGCCAAAGGTTTGCCCACTCCACCTGGTCAAACGCTTTTTGAGTGTCCAAAAGTATCAATGACATCTGTTGCCCTGAGACTGCCGCAATATTAAATAATGATATTACCCTTTGAATATGGTCTGTCGTTCCTCTACCCGGGATGAAGCCATGTTGCCATGGGCTCACTAAGGAGTCAATTATCTTTGACAGCCTAAGCGCTAGGATTTTAGAGTAATTTTTTCATCAGTATTAATCAGCGAGATTGGCCTATAAGAGGCTGGATCTTCCACTGCCTTTCCCTTCTTCTAAAATATGACTATATTAGTCTCCTGCCATGAACTAGGTGGAATTCTTTTCTGTCGTACCGCTAAAAACAGGTCTAATAAAAGGGGTGCAAATTTTCTATGCAAAGCTTTATAGATCTCCATTGGTATTCCATCAGGGCCTGCCGCCTTATCTGAAGCCATCAACAACAGCGCCTCGTTGACCTCCTCCAGCGTAATATCTTTTTCTAGTTCTTGAATCAATGGCGGTGTTTCTAAACCAACATTCCCTGCTATTGGAGCGCTCAACCTAGAGTTATAAAGATCTTGGTAAAAATCCGCAAATATTTTCACTATCCCCTGAGGTTCAGTACAGATTGTACAATCCTTCCCTTTTAGCCTTGTTATACTACTTGCGGCTACCCTTTATCTGATACGAAGGGCCAAATGTTTCCCCGTCATTTCTCCATATTCATAGTTATCTCGTCGGCTGGTTTGAAATCTTGCAGCTGCTATTTTGTTAAACACCCCGTTTATTTCAGCCTTAATACTGATTACTTTTAATTCAAGATTCAATTGTAGCTGAGTCTGTTTTTGTACAATCGCTGTCATGTGTTCTTCCTCATACCTACTCAGCTCCTTCATAAGTGCACTTATCCCTTCTCTTTGCTTTTTCCTATAAAACCCCACAAAACGAATTATCTCCCCCCTATGTCCTGCCTTAAATGCGTCCCATACATTCTCCCTTAAAGTGCTGTACCTGTTAATGTCATAGAATTGCATAGTCCAGCCCCTGATATGGTCGATAAAACCTTCGGTGACTAATAATTTCCTATCGAAAGTCCATTTTACGGCTGCTTTTTCATACCCTGGGGCTTCTATATCCAATACCAAGGGGTTATGGTCCGAAAGGACCTTGGGTAGCTTCCTAATCTGTGCTCCTTCTATTAAAGAGGAGGAAACATAAAAATAATCTAGCCTATCATATTTTTTATGTAGGCATGATTAGTAGGTATATCCTGGATCCCCTATTTTTTTTTAATGACCACGTGTCTACCAACCCATGGCTATCAACTAATGTCTGTAAGGCTTGAAAGACCCGTGGCTTCCTCCCCTGGTATACACCCTTACCCACCCCCTTACATCGATATGAATATTAAAATCACCGCAAATAATCAGTGGGACTGGCCAGGAGGCAAGCTTGATTTCTAATTCTGCCAGCAAGTCAGCTCCGTCTAAATTTGACCCATAAATAGTGCAAAGTGTGCCAAAGCTTGGAATTAGAGCAATTGTCCACCTTCCCCATTTATCCGCTAATGTCCGTTTAATAGGTGGTAACCGATTAGATATATGAATTGCAACCCCTCTAGTCTTTGAGGTCTGTGATGAGCAAATTGCTTGTGTATAGCCTGAAATAGTATTAAGCCCTCTCTTCTGCCAAGGAATGTGAGTTTCTTGCTGACAGATAATATCCAAGCCAAGTGATCGCAATACTTCTCCTGTCCTAGCTCGATCGTTCAGTCCCCCCATATTTACCGTAAAAATAGTCAACCTAACCATCCCTACCTTTTCCTTGGTACCTACTCTGCCTCTTAAACCATTCCTTCAGATTACCTGAAACCCATGTCTTAATTTTACAACCAAACTCTACTTTCCTGAGATTTCTTTTTCTTTTTACCCCCCTCTCCCCTCCTCCCTCCCCCCTTCCCGCCCCCTACCTGTGTAATGAAGCAACAGACCTATCTAGGTCTGTGGTGATGATTAATGGTGTTCTCCCTGGGGTGACATTTGTAAAAAAAAACAGTTAGTGCCTTTATTTCCCCCCCTTTTACTCAATTTATTTTTTAGCTACTTACTAGAGTCCCCCATCTTATACTGCCATATATTTACATAAAGCAAAAAAAGTCTTGAACAACCTGGAGGACAGAAAACAGCATCTAATCCCCTAGCATCAAAAAATTCCGACATATATCCGCCCCAGCCGGCACAACCTGATAGTTATATACCCCCAGCATCTAGGAACTCCTTGGCCTTGACCTCTGAGGTGAAAACTCTGACCCGGTCTTTCCAAACAACTTTCAGCCTGGCCGGATTCAATAGGAAGGCTTGTGCCCCCTTTTCCTGGAACTGAGTGATCATTTGACGTAAACACCATCTATGTTCCACTGTTATATGGCAGAAATCTGGCATGGTGAAAAAAGAGTACCCATCTGCTGCCCGTTGTGCATCTGGTCTGGCCGTCTCGAATACAGTTTGCCTCAGTAGATAGTTTCCGAAATATACCAATAGTGCCCGTGGCTTGGCATCGGGACGAATTGGCTGGCGTATGTTGAATGGCACTCTGTGTGCCCTTTGTATTTCCTCATTCCACCTCCAACCTTCCAGGTCTGAGAAAGAATTCTGCAACAGCTGAACCCTAAATGCTCTTGCATCCGATCCTTCCTTTCCCTCCGGGATCCCAAGAATTCGTAAGTTGTTTCCTCTTTGGTGATTCTCGCTTTCTTCCAGCTTCCATTGAATGTCTATAAGTTGGGCCTCATGTGCCTCCACTTGCCCCTTTGAACCTGCTAAATCCACCTCCAATGTAGCGGTTCTTGATTCCACTTCGGTCATCCGATCACAGATGTTGTTGCAAGTTCTTGCGTTTTTTCAGACAGCCCCCTGACGTTCCCGGCCACATTTTGTGCACGTTTGCTCTCCATAAGGGCTTCCTCACGATGTGCTACAACACACTGCAAGACTGATTCGAGTATAGGCGGCACTACGGTTGTTTCTGCTTCCCTAATCGGTTGTTTACTGTTCCCCACCGATTGATCTCCTAAGGAATAGTCCCACCTCAGCTCATTCGGTCTCAGGTTCTCTGCTCTAGGTGCTCTGGAGTTTATCTTTCTAGTAGCAAGAATATTTTGCCTGCCACTAATTCCTGTACCGGAAACACTGTCCTCCTCGCTCGATTCTATGTTAGATCCAGTGTCTGATCCCAATCCTGACCAGGTGGCATCCGATAGGGAATAGAAATAATTTGCTTCTGAATCAATATCCCTCTCCCTCATCCCTGGCGGTCTATGTGCCCTTACTGACCCTAGTGGTTCTTTTTCTTTTGTCCTTAAGTCTTACGCAGTGAGGTGTCGGCCGACCCCCCAGCTGGTCATTCGGGATTCTCCTACCCCCTCCATCCATATCTCCCAGAGCATCCTCTTGAGTATATTGATTTACTCCTTCCTGTTGGAGCTCATGACCCCCAGGGGCCCCCATATTTTGCTCCGTGATAGCCGCATCGGCTTCCCCTGCACCCAGTTCAGTCCCAATGCACACCTCTGGCAAAGTTCCCTCGTTTTCCTTTCCCTGTGTGCCTGTATCTTTAAGGATCTCCACACCCCCCTTTAACTGTTGGGGTATCTGGTGCAGTGTCTCGTGTAAATCCCCCTGTAGTGTCACAAGAAGTATCTCGTTTTCCGCCGTTCCTCCGGTTACACCGCCTCCTCTGGCCCTAATGGTGGTTTACCGGTTATTCTCCTGCTCTGTCCGCCAGCTCCTGCTCCTAGCTGCTCATCCGCCCGCACTGCTCCTTGAGTGCCGGGCCCCCGGAGCAGGTCAATGACTGAAACTGCGGCCCGCGGTGATTGGGGCTGTGATCCTGCGCCCCACCCCTTCCCGTCTAGGGGATTCTCAGCGCGGCCCTTCTGCCTGCATCCTTGAGTTGCCACGGGGACCGTGGGAGCCGTCTCCGATTGCACCAGTTCTTTCCAGGGGGAGTCCTGGGGTGCATTCTGCAGAGTCGCTCCTCTGCCTCCCGTACCAGACTTGGGAGGCATCCCGTTGGCCACTAGGACGCCGCTGCACATCTCACTTCGCCTCACGGTTTGGGAGAGCTCCTTCTCAAAGCCCCTACACCCTGCAATCAGTGCCTCAGCGATCTCTGTCAGTGTTCTGATCCAGGTTTCAAAACCAGGTACCATAGATTCATATTTACCAGCTTGGGGGGTTTGCATTCTGGGGTAACGGGGAGTTAAATTGGATTAATCATGTCACCCCCGTGAGAGCCACCTACGACCGCCTCACACGGTCGCCATCTTGCTTCGCTCCGGACTATTGGAGTTGCATCCACACAGATTCCAGAGCTTTCCACCACAGAAATGTGAAGAAAATGTGTTTTTCTTTTACAAAGTTTTTTTGGTTTGCAGGCAATTCTGGGTAACAGAACCTTGTGAGAGCCACATAAGTTACCCCTTCCTGGATTACCTTGGGTGTCTAGTTTTCAAAAATGTATAGGTTTCCCTAGGTGCCGGCAGAGCTAGGGTTAAAAAACTACAGCTAGGCACTGTTTTCACTGTAAAAATGTGGTGTGTCCACGTTGCGTTTTGGGCCGTTTACTGTCACGGGCACTAGGCCTACCCACACACGTGAGGTACCATTTTTATCAGAAGACTTTGGGGAACGCGCAGGTGAGTGAGATTTTGTGGATCCACACAGATTCTAGAGCTTTCCATCACAGGAATGTGAGGAAAATGTTTTTTTTTTCTTTTTACAAAGTTTGAGGTTTGCAGGGCATTCTGGGTAACAGAACCTGGTGAGAGCAACACAAGTCACCCATTCCTGGATTCCTCTGGGTGTCTAGTGTTCACAAATGTATAGGTTTGCTAGGTTTCCTTAGGTGCCGGCAGAACTAGGGTTCAAAATCCACAGCTAGGCACTTTGCGAAAAAAAAGGTCAGTTTTCACTGTAAAAATGTGGTGTCTACATTGCGCTTTGGGCCGTTTCCTGTCCCGGGCACTAGGCCTACTCACACAAGTGAGGTACCAGTTTTTTGGGAAGACTTTGGGGGATGCGAGGTAGGTGGAATTTTGAGGATCCACGCAGATTCCAGAACTTTCCTTCACAGAAATATGAGGAAAATGTGTTATTTTTTTTACTAAGTTTGAGGTTTGCAAGAGATTCTGGGTAACAGAACCCAGTGAGAGCCACTCAAGTCACCCCATCCTGGATTCCTCTGGGGGTCTAGTTTTTTAAAATGTATAGGTTTGCTAGGTTTCCCTGGATGCCGGCTGACCTAGGGTTAAAAATCCACAGCTAGGCACTGTCCACGTTGCGTTTTTGGCCGTTTCCTGTTGCGGGCACTAGGCCTACCCACACAAGTGAGGTACAATTTTTATCGGGAGACTTAGAGGAACTCAGAATTGTAGATCAACTGTTATTACCTATTGACTTTCTATGGATTTCTGCCTTCCTATTGTAAGGCAATGTGTAAAGAAGAAGTAACTTTTAAAAATGTCCTACAATTCACAGGCTAGTATGGGTAACCACAATTTCAGAGATGTGCAAATAGCTACTGTTTCTAAACTCTATATTTTGTTCCCATTTCAGAAATACATAGGTGTCTTTGATACCTATTTTTCACTCTTTATATTTTACCAAATTAATTGCTATATACCTGGTACACAATGAAAAACCACTGCAAGACGCTGCTCAGTTATGGGCTCTGGGTTCCTCAGGTTTTTGGTGAACCTAGAAGTCCTAAATATCCCCACAACCAGAAAGGTCCAGTGGATGTAACGGTATATTGCTTACAAACATCTATCATAGTTAGAAGAAGTTACAGGTGAAAACGTAGGCACAAATGGCTTTTTTTCAACTCATTTTCAATTTGTCTTATTTTCAACTGTTAGTTTCTATAAAAAACCTTTAAGGATCTACACAAATGACCACTTGCTGAATTCTGAATTTTATCTACCTTTCAGAAATGTATAGCTTTCCGGGATCCATTATTGCTTTCACACCCATTTCTACCACTAACTGGAAGGAGGTTGAAAGCACAAAAAGTAACAAAAATAGGCTATGTCCCAGTAAAATGCCAAAACTGTGTAAAGAAATTAGATTTTCTGACAAAAGTCTGTATGTTTCTGAAAGCTGGGAAGAGGATGATTTTAGCACCACAAACCTTATGTTGATATCATTTGCAGGGGAAAAAACAGACGCTTTCTTCAGCAGCAATTTTTCCCCATAAAAACAAAATTTAGCTGTATTTTGTCTTTTTTCTGGGTTTCCTCCAGGTGAATCCACAAACCCTGGGTACCTTTAAAATCCCTATGATGTTGGAAGAAAAGGGCGCAAATTTGGCGTGGATACCTTATGTGGACAAAAAGTTACAGGAACCTAAGAGCCAACTATCCAACATAGCCAAAAAAAGACTTGGCACGGAGCAGAAAAGGCCTAGCAGCGAAAGGGTTAAAGGGCATTGAAACAAAGCAATGAAAAGCACTCCGTCTGTGAACTTGGCTGGTGCTGCTGCCCATTGGAGGGATTCCTTGGACTTTCATCCCAGCTTTCTTGAAATCAACACCGCGCCTCGCGGCCCCCGCTTTGCGGGTGCCGCTCGAGGGACCGGGACTCTGCTGCTGTCACTTGGGGCATTGTTGGTGTGCTGACCCTGCAAGAACTGGCATATTCAGGACTGCGAGGACCAGGGTGCTGTGCACGAAGCAGATCAGCCGCACCTGGTCCTCTTCCTGACTCCTCCCCCAACACCTTAAACAGGCGGTGTAGCCCCAGTATCGTGGGCTCCGTCTGTGAACTTGGCTGGTGCTGCTGCCCATTGGAGGGATTCCTTGGACTTTCATCCCAGCTTTCTTGAAATCAACACCGCGCCTCGCGGCCCCCGCTTCGCGGGAGCCGCTCGAGGGACCGGGACTCTGCTGCTGTCACTTGCGGCATTGTTGGTGTGCTGACCCTGCAAGAACCGGCGTATTCAGGACTGCGAGGACCAGGGTGCTGTGCACGAAGCAGATCAGCCGCACCTGGTCCTCTTCCTGACTCCTCCCCCAACACCGTTGCCCTCCATTATATGTACGTCTCCCTGCCTACACGCGCTAGCGGGACGCGCGCGGGTCTCAGCACGGGGCTAAGACCGGGCAAAGAGCGGGCCGTTTGAGGCCGTTCGAGGACGGACGAGGAAGGCGAGGGACCACGATCAATCGCTGATCCCTATTGATACGCTCCCTACACCCGAGAGACTGAGGATGTCATCAAGGACAACTAGGAGCAAATCCTCGGTGGCCAAGGGGGCCCCCTCAGGTACTCTGGACACATATTTTGTGAAAGCGGGATCCCTTCTCATAGATGAAATCTCAATATTAGAAAGGCGAATTTCCCAAGAGTTAGAGTGGGCTAGAAGATCCTCTTTGGGCCCTCTTCAACATGTAACATCTCCGGCCCCTCTTGCCAGGGCCACAACGTTGGATGGGGGGGGGGCAACAGAAATAGCGACTAATACAGTTGAAGATTCGTTACTTGTTACTCTAAATGACTCTTTAACAACTCATGATTTTTCCATCCATTCTGATCCCAGTCTACTATCCCTCCCACTACCTAGTTCGTCCATAATTCCTACCATTATCGAACCTAGTCTTTCTGACAGAGTACCAACTCCAATCTCCACAGACCAGCATAAATTAACTACCGCTTACGAGAGGGAAGGGGCAATCCCTAAGACAAAAAAAGGGGCACAAAGCATAAGAGGAGTTAAAACTAAGAATTTCAAACATATCCCTCCTCGAGGCAACAATACTGCTAGTATAGCCAGAAAAGCCACGACGAAACCCCTAAAGCAAGCCAACTCATCCTCCGGCGCTCAGTCCAAAAATAAACTAATTACATTTGATGCCGCGGGAGAAGAGGGCTTAACACTATCGAATATAGGTACACTTCTGAGGGATTTACTTAACCCCATCTTAAACTGTCTAGTTAAGATAGAAAAGGCCTTAGTGCAGCGTAAGATGGATTTTACCCGTGTCGACGAGGGCTCTGGCACAATAAACCAGATCCCACAAAATAAATCCACACATCCCATCAACATCTCCACATCTGACACCAAAGGGGCGCTGGGTAGCTCGACCTTACATCCCAGCCAATTGCAGCAGCTTTCCAACGTCCCTGCAGTGCCCCCAAACTATAGCCCCATAACTAAAGCCCTCGGCTCAAGTGGCCCACTGAAGAAAGACACACCTTCTATGGGCACTAATGGCATTGATCATAACTATAGAACTATCGATCTACCACCAGAAGCAATGCCTTATACTGTAATTTTAGCTGGCATCCCCAAATTAAATTCCTCTACTAGAGAGCCGGCGGAGGCACTGAAGAATAAGGTAATCCACTGGCTCTCTAGGAATAGGCCGTTGCCAGAAGGAATATTTAGCGAGATTTTGATGGTAAGACGAATCCCCTGGATAGGACATACCAGGAAGTCAATCCAGGGAGATTGTGCACTGATTAATTTTAGAGATCCTCTTACTGTCTCGCACATTTGCAGTTGGCCCTATCAGCCCCAAGGATCACAGATTCATTCCCTCCCTCTATCCTTTTTTTATCCAACCGTTGATCTTGAACGGGGAGAAGATTGTTGGGAACTTGTGTCCAGAAGGTCTAGAAATCAGGCCCCCTCAGTTTTTAGAGCAATTCCACACCCCAAGCCTCCACGCTTTGACTGCTTATTAACTCATAATAGATTTAGCAGTCTTGATATGGTCGATTGACCAATAAAGTCGAAAGGGGCGGTAACAACAGGGCCCAATGACATTATTAACAAACCGTTTAGGCCAACTACTCCTTCTGAAAATATAAAAATACTTGGAGTACATCAAGTTAGGGATAAAAACATGGGTTCTTTTCTCCCAACGTGTTGCCCGCATGAGGTATCTGCACCCCAACTGGCGAAATCACGGGCTTTGGAATTTCCAGGCCAGGATAGGGGGGAGAACGATGTCTCTGCAATTATTGCTCCGGAAATATCTAACCGTCCCTCCCTCAAGATCCTGTCCTGGAATGTGGCAGGTTTGGTAAATAAAGCCAACTGCCCAGAATGGAGAGAATTTATCCAGGCCCAAGACATTTGCCTCTTTCAGGAAACCTGGGCGAGAGAACATCTCACCCAAACAGGCTTCGCTGCATTTTCTGTGCAGGCAACATGGGCCGGCATTGGACGCCCCTCAGGTGGTCTGGCTACCTGGGTAGCCACCGATCTGGGCTGTAAGGCTATTGTATATCCACAAAATTCGCCGAACATTCTTATGGTTCGGCTTGACTGGCCGAACGCAAACAGCCTTCTGCTAATTAATGTATACTCCAGGCCAACCAAGATTTCCCAGACTTCAAGTACGATAGAGGAGCTCTCAGGAGTTTTAGATGACATTCCACAGGGCACTCACTTCTTGATAGGAGGAGATCTTAACTCCCATTATGAGCCCCTTCCGGGATTACTGTTGGATTTAGCAATGGAGGAGGACATGGAGTGGTCCATACCCCCCCTGCGAGCAACAGCCCCCAGAGCTTGGACCCCCCTAGCTACACAAGTTACCGCCTTAACCTTAAAATTTGGTCTGAGGGCATGTAACGGCAGGTCTACCTCAGATAACCCAGCTAGCTTCACTTTTAACAGCAAGGGTAGGGAGTCAAGACTGGACTATATACTGGCCCCACTACCAATGTGGTCAAGTATCATTGACTTCTGGGTATTGCCTAGGGATGACAGTGACCATAATGCACTGAAACTAGAATTTGCTCATCCTGGTATAGATTCTAGGCTGGAATTGAGGGATTCCCGGGATACCGGCCTTGGCCTGACTCAAAATAAACGTAAAGTGGGAGATATTCATCTCTAACCCAGAGAGGATACCCATACTCTATCAAAGGGTTGTCCCTATACTCGAAAAAGTTCAGGAAATCATGGTTAATGATATAAACCAGAGTAACCATGAACAAGTAGGGCAGTGCCATAGAACCCTCTCTGAGACAGTATCTGCAACACTTACTCGTACCCTAAGGAGGCCAACTGCCTGTGCAGCTGGCCCAATTTGGTATAATAGGACCTGTCGTACTACAAAATCAAGCCTCTTGACCTCTATCAAAGCAGGTCTGGGAAGCGAGATAATTAGAGCCAAGAGATCCGCTTACAAAACTTTAATCTGTAATGCGAAAAGAGAATGGGAACACCAGAAATGGGAATCCCTTTCTGTATCATTAGCCAGGGGGGACTCACGAACATTTTGGCGAACAGTGAACACTGGCTCACTGGAATTGGCCCCTGCACTGGAGCCGAACATTTCACCTAGTGCATGGTCTGATCATTTTAAATCGCTATACCAACTACCAGATGGGGAGCAGGCTGCTTTCTACCCTTTATGCACTGAGGATCCTAAAGAAATCTCCCTGTTTACATTCAAGGAGGTTAGAGCGGCTATAGCTGGATTAGCTTCAGGCAAGGCCCCAGGGTTGGATGGTATCCCAGGTGACCTTTTTAAGCAGGAGGTGGATGTCTGGACTCCATATCTGGTTTTATTATTTAACCACATTCTGCGAGGCATGGAGATTCCTGCTACTTGGCTGGGCGCAGAGATTGTTCCCATTTTTAAGAAGGGCTCTCCTCTGCTCCCAGCCAATTACAGACCCATAAGCCTCATAGATGTCTCACAAAAGATCTTTGGTAGAGTGATTCTGAACCGGCTTCAGGACTGGATCGATGACAATAACATCTTGAGTCCCTTTCAGGCAGGTTTCAGAAGGGGGGTTTCGACGGTGGACCAGATCTTCGATTGAATCTTCTCTACTGGAAAACAGTAACAATCGAGGGGGGCAGTCTATACACAATATTCGTCGACCTGCGGGCGGCGTTTGATTTAGTCCCTAGGGACAAACTCTGGGCAGTTTTGGCAGCTACAGGGGTTCCTGCTGATCTACTCTTTATTCTGGAAAAACTACATCAGGGCAACTACGCAAGGGTAAGATGTGGCAGAGGAGGTACCCTTTCAGATCCTTTTCCCGTTGACAGGGGGGTTAGACAGGGTTGTGTGCTTGCACCCACCCTTTTTTGCCTCTTTGTCAACGGGATCTTTAACCATCTTGACGGGATTAGTAACATCGACGCCCCAAGGTTGGCGGGCAACAGGGTACCGGCAATTATGTTTGCTGATGATACCCTGTTGCTCTCCAAATCACCTATGGGTATACAAAGGGTCCTTGACAGCTTTGTCGACTTCTGCAAGTCGCATGGTTTGGAGATCAACACTACAAAAACAAAATATATGATCTTCAACCCACCTGCCTCTACCCGATCTAGCCCGCGGATAGGGACTTCCAGTCTTGAGAGGGTGTACACCTTTGAATACTTGGGGGTTATCTTTAATCCCCTAATGAGGTGGGATTCACATCAGACAAAAGTGAATCTGAAGCTAACCCAGATGACGGGCGCCATTTCCAGGATGCTGAGTGGGCTGAGCTACAAACCATTAGGCCCACGCCTTCACATTTACAAAACCCAGGCTAGGGCGGCTGGGCTATATGGGGGCGAAATCTGGGGACATGTACCTATCCAGAAAATACAGGTTGTAGAGAACAACTTCTTGAGGCAGCTGACAGCTCTACCATCAAGCACCCCGCTATTACCCTTAAGATTGGACTTGGGCTTAAAACCCATTGCGGTGGAACTAGGCCTCAAACCTCTAATTTTCTGGCATAAATTATGGCGTACCCCAGAGCTTGAGAATTACAGAAAAGAGCTACAAGATATTCTGCGCCTTATAAGAATTGATCAAGTACCATGGCTTGCTTATATTAAACATTCCTGTGAATTAATAGGAAGATCTGATCTGTGGACTGACCCAGTTAATACATGCCCAATGTCTTCCCGCAAAACTATCTCCTCAGCTTACTATGAGCACAATTTACGTGCCCTAGTTATGAAGGCTAGGGCTGGGTCCCTTACTGAACAGTTCCTGGCATTTAAAGATACATACACCCGGGAACCAGTCCTAGATGATATTGAACCAACATTAACCAGGAAGCTTTACCTACAATGGCGCTACGGTACTTTGCCTCTTGGAGCCCATACTGTCAGCTGGTCACCTAACTCAACAACTCTATGCCCAGCGTGTGGCCACCCATCAGAGTCTGACTTGCATATAATTTTCTTCTGCCAAGCCTACCACAGACCACGGAGATACTGGCTTCTTCCACTTTTAAAAAACCTGGGTTTTAAGCATTACATTTCAGCTTATAGGATTTTAAAAACTGACTTATCACCACCAATAGTATTTGCGGTAGCAAAATTTTTAACAGCTATGTGGATCAGCCGCAACCGTCATGTAAAGCCCAAAAATTGAGGATGGACTGATCTGAATGTTGCTATGCTGCTAACTCTAAATGAGTATTTTAATGTGGTGCATAACATGTTATTTATTGTATGTTTATCTCTTTTATGGCCCAAGTGGCCGAAATAAAGTTGAAATGATGATGATGAAAAGCAATGGGAGGGGTCTAAGCCCAAAGAGTGAATACAGCATGTCTCAAAGAGACAGCACAAGCTCCGTCTAGGCTCCACCTTAAAATGAAACTGCAAAGTAATTTTTTTTGTTTTTAACTGCATCCCATTTTTCTTTAAGGTTGCATTTAAAAAATAAAAAGATTGCATTATTATAAAGCAATCTCAGACATGGTGGCCTACTGACCTCAGCAGGCCACCATCCCTGTGATGGCTGCAATTCATAATGGGTCGCAAATTGCATCCTACCTCATTAACATGCATGAGGTAGGTCTATTTGCGACCCACTAGGAATCGCTCAATGAAACTCAAAATAGTTTCATACATTAGGAATACCAATTTCCTAATTGCGATTCAGTATTCCTAATGTTTGTACATCTGGCCCCTATTCTTAATAGGAGACTGCTCCCTGTCACCATGCAGTATTTGCCTGGAGTCGTCTGGAATTTGAAGCGAATCAAAATCTAAGTCCTGATCAGCCATAATGTCAGATATAACAACTGTAGGTCATGATGAAGTATTAATCGTTGTCCCATGAAAGAAGAGGATCCATTTTGAATTGGATCAATGTCTGCACTAACATTTCGTAAAGCCGAAAGCACTGATGTTACCTGGGCAGAGCTGGAGCTTTCAGGGTCATCTTGCAATGTATCATTCGCAACCTGTGGAGTAGTACTGTGATCAAAGGAATTGGTGGAAATACTTAAAGAAACTTTCCTTTCCATTCCAATGAGAAGGCTTGTTCCTTCAATTCTGGACATGGCCTTCTGGTGGTCAATGGTTGACATTGCTTGTTGACATTGGTGGCAACCAGATCCCGTTGAGGCACTCTCCATCTTTGAAATATCACTAATTGTTGTCTATCATCTGAGTGACACTTGTGGTTCACAGGGAGTTAAATGCCTGCTTAAAGCATCTGCGTACATATTGCTTGTTCCTGGGACTTGTTTCACTGAGATGTCTACTCCATGTTTGATAGCCCAAAACCAAAGATGCTGATCTTCCCTGAACAACTAGATGAACTTCAATCCTCCTTATCTACTGATGTAAAACATTGTGCTTGTATTGTCAGTGTGAACCAGCATACATCCATGACTTGTAGATCCTTTAGATGAGCTCCCCATGCTGTCACTGGTGCATCTAGGGTGAAAAACATTAGTGACTGCGGTGACGTCATTGTCTGTCCCGCAAAAATATTCTGCAGAAATATCCGCCATTGATATTCCATAGGTGGAGGTGCGTCTGTCAACAATGGCACAGTCGCCTTCACTAACGGTGCTGTGGGTGACAATTTAACTGTCAGTGCTGTATACTTCGAGGCAGACAGCTGTTTATTCCCTGCCATAATTGATGATGCTAACAACAAACCTGCCAATGGTTGAAAACGTGTAGTGGATAGCTGAGATACTTTTTGCACTGTTCTCAGCTATCACCAATGCTGACAAACGTGTGAATGTAGTTTCATATGAATAAAGGTGTCGAGAAGCAGGTTTTAATTTCACAAGCTTTACAATACTCCATTTCAATTAATAGTAGCTTACTGCAGGGATTTATCCCCATGTGCTCCAGCTGTGGTTTAAAACACCGTAGTTAATAAGTTCTACACATGAAAAATACATCATGGCATGAATCAAAGGGATCGGGAGATACAGGGCAAGGTAGATTACTGGGATAGTTCTGCCCTGAGGAAATCTCAACGAAAGAGAGACTTAAAAGTTCTGACCGACCTAGACAGCAGACTAAAACATTAACTCTATGATTATAGGATTACGCGTGTCACCAACTCAGGAGCCAAAAATCAGAATTAAGTAAAACATTCTAAGCAAAATAATTAACAACAGCTGACTTCTAATGTATCAAGTGAGGGTTGGATTGCTCATTTCTCTAGCATTTTTGACTCTAACAGTGTCACTGATGCCAGCCCCAATAAGTGGGCTGTTTTGCCCCTGGACATTTCTGTGAGTGAGGTTGAACATGGCATACGTGCGAGTAAAGGAGGGAAAGCCCAGGGCTCAAACGAGGAATTAGGCAGGGCTGAGTTTTGGCTCCCCTCTTATTTATTTTATTTATTAATGGAATTGATGCTATTTTTTAAAAGGTTAATGCTGATGCCCCCCAGATCAATGGTGTTCAGGTGCCGGTGTTATTATACGCCGATGACGCTGTTTTACTTTCTAGAACTTCTGTTGGACTACAGCGACTAATGGATAGTTTTTCCTCCTTTATCAAAGATAGAAAATTAGTAATTAATAAGGGAAAAACGTACACTATGACTTGTGGGGCTAAAGCTAAAATGTTAAATGCCTTTTTTATAGATAGTGAAAAGGTGCAACAGGTGGACAAATTTTGTTACCTAGGTATTACCTTCTCTAACGACAGGAAGTGGAATAATGAATTTAATAATATCCGGAACAAAATGGTAAAGAATGCCCATGGTATATACAGATTTGCTGCATAGGTTGGGGACCTCCGTACCAGGGATATGCTCAAGATTTACCAAGCTAGATGTGTGACTATAGCACTGTACGGGGCAGGAGTATGGGGCTATAGCTGTGTTCACAACTTACAGTTAGAGGAAAATATGTTTTTAAAAAAGCTCCTGTTTTTGCCCGCTTCAGCTTCAACTGAATTAAGCCACCGAGAACTAGCCATCAATTACCTAACTGATCTGTTATCGCTTAGGCCACTGATGATTTGGCGGTCTTTTTGGCTTGGCGATGAGAAGTTATTTAATAGATCTATTGTTGAGGATTGTTTACGTTTGGACAAATATCGAAATATTACCTGGGTTAAATATGTTGTTGTCTGTTTTTCAGACATTTTTAACTTGAATATTTTAAATGATCCCAGCGCAGCATCATTGATCTCCAAATCGGAAATGAAAAGTATATTTCTAACATACGTGGAAAGGAAGCAAGCAATCGCAACCGGATCATTGTCTACTGTCATTTTTTATAATAGATATAATTTAGCGGAGGGTTTCCATCTTACCTATCTATGGTGACTAGGCATTTACACAAATTTGTGCTAACCAGACTAAGATTTGGGATGGCACATTGTTTAGTAGCCCATCCAAACATTAAGAAATATCCGATTGGGCCATGTAGGTGTGATGATGTATCCACACAGAGCACTGTGCACTTTCTGCTGTTTTGCAAACTGTACACAAGTTTTCGTATAGCATTTCTGAAACCTCTGTTTGTTAAATACGGAGTATATACAGTTAAACATGCTAAAGCTTTAATTTTTAACTTGCAATCGGCAGATACTTGTTTTTATACTGCTACATTTTTAAATCAGTGCATCAACTCCAGGAAAAGTATGAGTTTTAATGAATTTTGACTATCAATTTCATATGTTTATGTAAATGATATGAATTGACTCATGAATTATTGACTGTAATTATTAGTTGTAAATTTTAGTTGAAATGTCCTTTAAAATGTATTGTTGTTTTTTATGTCTGTGCTTTTATGGTCATTTATATGTGCCGAATAAAGCTTAAAGAAAGAGAGAATTAGCAACACGAATCTGGCACACCCACTCACGCAGAAAGTAAGGTCATGCCCCATAGAGCACAAGGTCTACCAAGACTTCAAACAGACAAAGTGACGCAACTATATAGGTTAATTGCAGGACAAAGGACATGGACCCCACTGCATACATTATTGAAAAACAACACTGAAAATACTCCAACCTCACAAGGCTTTGGCTAAGGTCACAGTGGCGCACCCACCCTTTGGAACTTAACCAAAGGAAAATCTTAAAAGTCCAATACAACACCACTTTTATATTTTGGACTTGGTGGGTCCAAGAACAAGCTCATGGGCGACCCTTTAGAGCATTCCTACATTGACATACACGTCTGTAAGAACAAACACTAAGGTGCCAAGTAATTGGTGCACATGCTCTATATAAACAAGTAGTGCGCACATGTAATAATACGAGTTTTTTTGATGGTGGGCAGATTGGTACGAAGTCTAGCCCACAAGAGCATGCACATGGCTGTGGGCATACTCATATCGTCTAAAAATATGCTGTAAAAATACTGACATTTTGTACTCACCAAGATGCTTGCTGCAACGAATATACTACACTAGTGATTAAGAAAGCAGTTATATTTTGGATATAAAATAAGTTGCTTGCAGAAAATTATTTGGAATTGCTGTGTACTAAAACAGCCATGATAATACTAACCTGGTGTACATTCCCACAACCTTGTATGGCTAGCCATTGAGATCTTCGTTGGATTTGTGATTAGCGTCCCTTTACAAAGCGCGACACTATCCCCACAAGCCTCCAACAGGTAAATAACGTTTGAGGGAGAGTACTTGCCCGGAGCCACAGGCACACGCACTCCATCCTGTGCCTCGCACCCTATTGTCATTAAGGAATCAGCATGGACGGGTGCTGTGAGGCAGTGTTGGCTGCCCTGGAGGAGAATGTGGTCCTAGTGTCTGTTTTAAGGACTCCTCGTCAAGCTGTGGCGAGGGACAGGTCCTTGCTTACGCCGAACAAATGCTGAAGAGCAGCAAGGCGCACGGACGCTATTCTTAAAGTGTGCCGTTCTGCAAAAAATAAATATATTTTATTGTTGTTAAATTAACAAGTTTTATGAGCGGTACAAGTCAGGCGAGCTTATCATTTTAAAAAGAAGATGCGTGGGACCCATTGCGAGGGTGTCATTACCGTCGTGCCACGTTGTGAAAAAAAATAAAATGCTTAAAAAATAGAGTTGGGTGAGCTGAGCACAACAAAAGTAAAGGCTTGCGGCTGCCATTGCTAAAGAGCTTTAAAAAAAATACAAAGCAGCTAGGAGAAAGTCATTAAGAAATAGTGCTCACAGACTGTAATTAAAACATATTGAGTAACAACACATATAAAAGGGCCAGTCCTCATGGGAGTTAACAACAGAAGAGAGGGGGGTACTAAGGAGGGACTAATTAGCCTATTAACAAATCATAAGCCAACATTTACAAAGGACAGTGACAGCAGCCAATTAAAAAGATGGGCGGAGATTGGGTGGACCTTCAAGTCCATACCAGAATATAGCATGTTTCGAAGAAACCGTGCAAGCGCTGCCTAGGCAAGATCTAAAAAGTATTCACAGCCTTCAAAGCTGAAGAATGCATTTATTAAGGTTGTTGACAGAAATTTATATTACCTCAGGTGGACCAGGTCTTTCACTAAGGGGTATATTTCTTCTATGTAGCTGGCTCCAAAGTTAAGGTTGATGTCTTCACATTAGCTAATGACTTTTGAGATAGGCCTAAGGGCTGGACCTTGGAATCCCCAGAAGCCATGTGTGCAGACTTTGTTTTGGCATTTTCAAGGAAAGTTTAGGTTTAACCTTTGTTAGTGCACGACTAGATGGTGCTGATTCTTTTTCAAGAGGCGCTGAAGCTAGCCTCCAATCCAGAATATGTAACACATATGTCACATATTTTCAGAGCGTGGCTAGGATGAAGGCATGTAATAAATACCTCATGTTTCTTTGTCATACACATAAATATTAATCTTCCAACAGGCATTACAATTTTTTTTAAAGTGACTGCTTTGAAGTATGTCAGACATCCTGACTGCTTTGACGTATATCAGCCATCCTGAGGAAATGATGAACAACTGTCAGTGGAAACTGTGGCAGAATCTGTAATCCTTAGAAACTGGGTGATATTGAAATCTACAGCTAAATAAAAAACTGGAGCAGAACTCCTAATGATTCTCTTACATGAACATGTGGTAGAAAATGTGGCAGTTGTAGTCTCTGTGTGGAGAGTAGAGTTCACTGCCTATCCAGCTAATTGGTCAGACTTAGGGTCAGAAAATGTGGTGGAAAAGCATCTATGAATTATTTTCAATTTTAGTGAAGTGCTTTACTGATCAATACACTTTAAGTAAGTAAATTCTTTATTAACCGTATGATTACTTAAAATCTTTACAGTATAAACACATAAGCAACGCCCCTCCTCCCATCCGCCCTCCCACAACGAGCTTCCCGGCATTCAAAGTAAAAATGCATTATGACTGCATGGGCTCTGTTTACTGCTTTGTGTCCTTTTAAGACTTCAGATTAAAAATAAATTAAAATGTGGGGTCAACTTCTTTTCACCAATTTTGCCAGTCCTGTAAGGATCAATCATTATATAAAATCAATCAGGGTCATTCCGTCCGTAATATCGGTTGTTGTTGATAAAAGTTCTTAACATGTCCCCTACTGGGCCCCACTCTCTCTTTATGATCCAATTCTCCATACTAAGAGCCCCTGGATTGAGTGACATCTGTCGGGGCTGGGGCACCAGCTGGTTTAATTACTGAATAATTGTGACCCTGGAATGTGCAGCCTGTTGCTGGGAGTCAAGTGCAATTCTAATTTGATGAGTAAACTTGCCGGCTCTAGCAAGGTAGTACTGATCAATACAGCCTACCATTCATAAGATTCTCTACTGAGGGTTCCCAGCCCAATGGCCTGGGGTATTTAAGAATGAAATCTATGAAAGATCGAAGGCTCCAGAATGATCCCTTCCTGTTAGAAGAGTTCCTTAGCCAAAGGAGTGAAACTAAGGGTGTCCCTTTTGCTTTACCTCACAGTTGGCACACACAGGTTCTAAAGTAGGTCTCTAGGCCCTGGGTGACAGAGGGCCACACAAAATGGTTTTAGACCTGTGCTCTTGTTTTAGGCAGTTCTGCTCAGTAGAACTAGGGAACTATCAGCGTTTACCGTGGAGACATGTCTGTTTGCTCACCATGACGTAGCCCATTATGCCACTACATTCTGTTCTTGGGCACCTGGTCTCATCCCATAAGCATCCTTCCAATTTCAGTGCAACGGACTTGGGGGCCTGATATAGATTTCAGTAAGCGGGTTACTCATTCACAATGGTAACGGATAACCCGCATGCCGAAATATAAATCCCATAGGACATAATGACAAGTGACACATGGTAAAGGATTGAGGGTTGTAGATTGCACTACAATGTGAATACAATTATTCTGGGTCTCTGGCGCCCATCTTCAAAGCTTGCATCGACCCCCTCTATGTTTTACTGAAGTCTAACATGTGCCAAAGGGATGCGCTCCAGAGTGCAGGTCCCAATTACCACAGGTGTTAAATTGCTCCCTTGTCAAATGGTTGGGTTGAACCCCTGTACCATTCAACATATTTGACGTGCAGGATATAGTGCAGGAATAGTCAAGCAGGGCTAGCCCTGTGACGAACTAGGCTATATTCCCTTGCTGCCTCACATGAAGTTACAACTTTACTGGAGAATCCCTACTCCAAAGCCACGAAGTGACCTAGCTCCCATGTGCTGTTGCTTTACCTGGGTATAGCTCTTGTAGTGACCATTATACCCAAACTCATAGAACCCCCTTCAAACTGTTTATGGATAAGGCACCTTCCATCCCACTGGGCTAGGGATGCTCTCTTCCATGTTACGTTTACCCTTCTGTTTCTGTTCCTGCTGTTGCTGTGCACTTGAATGTTCTGTGGATGGTGCCTGGGATGGGGGTGAGACATGGAAGCCTTACTCCCCAACACCTCGTTTCTGGTTGGCCCTTCCCTCCATTTTCAAGGTTGGCCAGTTTGTTTCTCACACATCTGCCCTGTCGGAAGCCTTCTGGAGGGAACAGACCCCAGAATCATGCACCAACAGCTTGATGTTGTCTATGTAGGTCCTCAAGAACTGTTTCCTGCACATTAGTTCACTGGAGGCCTGATGTAACAAAAAGGATTTTCTGATTGTACACTGTGCTAAGCAAGATCACAAGGTTTGTGACTGTAAAATCCCTGGCAGTTATGTAAAAATCCCATTTTACAAATCTGTAAAGGGTGCGAAAGTGGCGCTCCTTTGAAAGTGCTATTTGGTGATCCTGTTTACCACTACAATTTCGGTTGCAAACCATTTGCCAGTCATTGACTCCTAAAAGGAGGTGGGAACGTATTTGCAATGTGAAAGGGATTCCCCTGGGCCCCTTTCCCTTTTGGAAAAAGGTTGGCAGCCTCAGGCGTAGTAGGTCGTGGTCCTGCTCCCCATGAAGTTTCCCCAAACAGGATTTCGTTTTTTAAACAATATCGGCTCCTTTGAGGATCTCCAGCTGTTTTCAAAATATATATTTGCCATTCGGAAATGCAAACACAGGGATTAGCTTTGCTGTATCTTGCAGACCACCATCTCTGTGTTTGCAGCCAATCACCATGGCTTGCAAATTACGACCTGCCTAATGAATATTAATTAGGCAGGTCATTCAGCTACTCTCTGAGAATGGGGATTTTGTGAACCGACCTTACATACCGACATAGATCAGTTTGCAAAATCAGATTCCATTAGTGATATGTCCGTGCACAATTTGCAACCACTTTTTTGAATGAATCCTTGTGTATCGGGTCAACAGTCCCCAAAAGGTTCATGACCTGTTTACCTGCCAACCACAAGACAAAGAAGGTGGCCAGAGCCGACTGTGAGCCGAAACTTTGTAGGATACTTACAAGGATCTAGCTGAAACTCTGCTCTGGTCATCTTCCTGTGCAGAGTTCTGAATGTTTCTGGGGTACTATGATATATTTTTGTAAACTGTTAGGGCCTCAGCTGCTGCGCCACAGCTTCTATAGTCTTGACAGTGAGCAGGATGATGACTGTGAGCTTCTCTTTTGTTGAGATTCTTTCCTTTGATCACACCCTTCAAACATCTCCTAAAAGTACCGTAGGTCATCATTGCCCCTTCCTAAGCCTGCAACACTGTCCTCCCTCGATCTGCTTTAAATGTACCATTGGACCCACACTCTGAGGTCAGTTGAGCCATTAGAAGATCCAGACCCTCCTGGAGCTCTGATGAAGCACGCAAGATGGCTGGGTTTTGTATCGGGAACCAAGGGGTCATCTCTTGCCATGTGCCCCTACTTTGAGACGTGGCCAGGCATCCTGTCCACTTCCTTCTGGTTCAGAAATCTCCTGGCCTATGGGTATCCCGTGTCCCCAAATCCGAGCTCAGTACCCCTGTTGGATTTTGCCGGTGCATTACGGCTGGCAGGCTCTAAGGCTATGCTGTCATCAGTGCGCCCTTTTGAAGGTAATGCACACTGTTCAAAGAGAGAGTGGAGAAGTCTTAACGTCTGAGGCAGCCAAGTGGTCCAAGTTTGGTAGGCTAGACCAGTTCATGTTGTACGCTGGCTGAGGGTAAATTCCCCGAAACCCAAGACCAAATTCTGCCAAGGGCCTCCTTATGTGCTCTCTGAGAGAGCCTCCTTAGCCTTGGGCCTAACAGTCTTCAATGCTGGAGGTCCCAAATCTGAAGGACCTCACTTCCATAGCCTCTGCCTCCATTTTTCAGAAGAAGTGGAGAGGGGTGTTAGGACTCCAGGCCAATTCTTGCGGCCTCTGTGCCAGGCTGAAGGCATCCAGCAGCCCCTGAGCCATCTATGCCATTGCCAATACCCCTCCTCTCTTTTGATGCGGTTTTGCAGTAACATAACTTTCTCTCTAGCCTCCTGGGTTGGGGTGCATGTAAAACCCTGTGCGCTTGCTTTGAACCCAGCCTCAAAGCTCCTCTTAGATTGGGCTGTTCGCTCATCTCTAGAAAGTAGCTCTGCGTCTTCATCCGGATGAGCTTGCTTGTCCGCAGCTTCAGAGGGAAGTCCTTGCACTAGCTCATTAAAGCTAACCCCCATCAGTGTCTGAAGGTCTGCCTGAGCAATGGCTGGATGCTGCAGGCCTTATCCCTTTCAATGTCAACAATCTCTTGTATCACCGCAACTGCCACCAGAGTGATGCCGATACTCCAGAGCAAGGGATGTCTGAGGTGCACAATCCTCCTTCCTTTGAGATCACAAGACACCCAACCTACAAGATGTTTCATTAAAAATGGCCCGGAACCATACATCGACAATGGATTATAAATAAGGCTCCTGGTTTTCTGTTTTTACTGATTTTTACAGATAATTACAGAAAGGAAAAAAAGTGTTTCCTGTCTGTATTTAATTTTAAAAGTGGAGAAATGCAAAAAAATAGGGGTTCTTGTGGGTGACTCTAAATGCTGTTTTTTGTGATATCTAGGACAACAGCTGAGCAGATAGGCAGCAAGGGAAGTTAAAAATAGGTTGAGATTTCCCTAAATGCAGGTGTACGGTAAATTATATTTGTATTACAATGCTCATATTTACCTGAATGTGTAGTGTTTTGCTATATTTGGCTACTTAATTTGCTAAAACGCGACAGGCAGCAAAGTATGAGTGCATGTTTATCAGTTAAATAAATGTGGAAATATACCATTTTATATTCGCAAAACACAAAATAAATATGGATAAATACCAATAAGATGGGCAAAAAATAAATATGGATAAATACAGATTGAAATGTTAAACATGAATACCATCAAACCGGGAGCCCTAATTATAAACAGACAATGGATCTATGCAAACTATATATTTGAGAAACCAACATTGTTTACATGATAGTGAATACACAGGAGCACAAGCCAAGCAGGATTTACAGTCTAAGTGAAAGCAGCCCTACACCGCAGAGCTCTATAGAGGATACACAAGGGTCAAGGCCTAGTGCATGATATAGTACAAACAACATCCTTCCATCTCCAGGCAACAGCCTGCGAAAAAGAGACACTGTTTCCTCCCTTCTAGGATGAAGTATTTCCCTTGGGCTGACTACCCACTCTCCATGAGAAAGCTCCCAGACGCCACAGTAGCAGTGTGCCCAAATTGAAAAGGGGATGTGATATATAGATGACTATGTTTTAGGAAACACCTACCTCTGCCAGGTTCCACAGTGCATGATCAACGTAGTGTGGCCTCCTGGGTAGGGGTCACCTCCCTGCAACTGAGACGGACAGGAAGTGACTTATACCTTCCCCTCCACCTCCCCCCAAAAAGACAGACACATACACACCTGGTATTCATTTCGCTCCTCAAATGCCTTTCCTGAGTTACCCAAAATGGAGACCTGGTCAAGATCACAGAATTCCCTTAGCTAACCCGACACCCACTCACTCATACGTATTAAGCACACAAAAATTCACCTTAGAGTTTTTCACAGTCAAACCCTAGTTCACAGCAGAGCTTAGCTCTACACACAGTTCCAGGAGACCAGCAAATACTTCCCAGCCCTGGAACCACTCAGCACATATCAAGCGAGAGATCTAGCCATTCCAAAATGGGCGCAGTACAGAAACTAAAGCACTCATATTCGAACATGTGCTCAGTACAGAAAGTAAAGCACTCACATTCGAACATGGGCTCAGTACAGAAAATAAAGCACTCACATTCGAACATGGGCTCAGTACAGAAAATAAAGCACTCACATTCGAACATGGGCGCAGTCCAGAAGGTAAAGCACTCGCATTCGAAAATGGGCTCAGTACAGAAAGTAAAGCACTCACATTCGAACATGGGCTCAGTACAGAAAATAAAGCACTCATATTCGAACATGGGCGCAGTCCAGAAGGTAAAGCACTCACATTTGAACATGGGCTCAGTACAGAAAGTAGAGCACTCACATTCGAACATGGGCGCAGTCCAGAAGGTAAAGCACTCACATTCGAACATGGGCTCAGTACAGAAGTAAAGCACTCACATTCGAACATGGGCTCAGTACATTAACTAAAGAACTCACATTCGAACATGGGCTCAGTCCAGACGGTAAAGCACTCACATTCGAACATGGGCTCAGTACAGAAAGTAAAGCACTCACATTCGAACATGGGCTCAGTCCAGAAGGTAAAGCACTCACATTCGAACATGGGCTCAGTCCAGAAGGTAAAGCACTCACATTCGAACATGGGCTCAGTACAGAAAGTAAAGCACTCACATTCGAACATGGGCGCAGTCCAGAAGGTAAAGCACTCACATTCGAACATGGGCGCAGTCCAGAAGGTAAAGCACTCACATTCGAACATGGGCTCAGTCCAGAAGGTAAAGCACTCGCATTCGAACATGGGCTCAGTCCAGAAGGTAAAGCACTCACATTCGAACATGGGCGCAGTCCAGAAGGTAAAGCACTCACATTCGAACATGGGCTCAGTCCAGAAGGTAAAGCACTCGCATTCGAACATGGGCTCAGTCCAGAAGGTAAAGTACTCACATTCGAACATGGGCGCAGTCCAGAAGGTAAAGCACTCACATTCGAACATGGGCTCAGTCCAGAAGGTAAAGCACTCGCATTCGAACATGGGCTCAGTCCAGAAGGTAAAGCACTCACATTCGAACATGGGCTCAGTGCAGAAAGTAAAGCACTCACATTCGAACATGGGCGCAGTCCAGAAGGTAAAGCACCTTCACGAGAAAGCAAATACAATAGGCACACAAAACTATCTACTATTCTTCAGCCATGGAAGTGTCTGAGATAATAGCCCTCTTTTGCTTTTTTCGATGGATGTCATAGCTTCGAAGTTATGACCTCATTGTGTTATCTTGGTGTTTTTACAGCACTGGTCTTTAGTCGGAGTAAAAGTTGTGCAATGGAAGGAATGCGACTGTCCCTTGCTCGACCCTACTGCCTCTCTGTTGGCAATCTTAAATTGGCCATCAATATTATTGCCCTAGAGCAAGCAGCCTTTGAGACAGGCCTCACGTTTTCGTCATTTCCTCGTGTAATAAATAAAGCAACAAGTTGCCTAACTTGCATTACTGTCAGGCCTCTTTCTACAGCTCTGCGTCATATCCTGGGGACACCAAACACGGAACAAAGATCAACAAGTGTGAATGCGACATTGTCACTGAAAGCAGAAGCAGAATGCTACTGAGTTGCGCCACCACCCAAAAACTAGAACTCAACCATTGTGCATGGTGTACAGCACCAACAAGGTAGATTACTGTCTGGACATCTTGAAGACTTGCCTCCAGATGACAGACCTCTACCTCCCCTTAGCATAGAGACCGACCACTTCAGATAAAACTGCGCCCTGACAGGCTGGTGAAACAGAGAAGAGGAGTAGGGAAGGGAGAAACACCAGCGAAGGTCACACATGACGCAGAACCACAGGCTATCTCACTCCTGTCAGATGGCTGGTGTCTGCAGCCACAGAGGCAATGAGGAGGCCCACGTCCTAGATAACTGCATGAAGAGAGGTGGACTTTGAAAGACTATGGAGTATAGCCAGGAGAACAGGGAAAGCCAGTATACTTTTGTAAAGGAGAATACTCCTGAGGTGTCACAAGGGAAATCCGAGAACACAAAAAATGTGCACACAAGAGATGGCTAGGTGCAAATTGAGACGGCGGCGAGAGAGAAATAACGAGTGCACACAGCTGCCATGCGGGGATCTGTGTCAGCCTGATTTCTCATATAAAGTAATATAAGAACTATGATTATTCTCACCCAGAAGAGGGAAAAGTCCTTCCTGGGTGCCATTTTAGATTGTGTTATTCTCGGTGATCTTATGTCTGAGAGCTGCCATTTTAGTGTGGGAATTATGCAAACCGTACACCCGGATGCCATGCAGTGCACTGATGTAGAAGTCTACCAGGATTTGGTGCCTCCGAAAGCGTTGAGATGAGGAGGACAAGATCAGCGTATGGCACTGAAAAGACACTCGGGTGGCTCCCCACCTTGTGTGACTACTCTGATTCTAATCTCTGGCACCTAAGGTCCTTGCAAAGATACATTTGACGAATAATGAAAACTGTTTGCCAGAATAGTGGGGGGAATGAATGACACTTGACACTTATCCCAGGGTGCAGCCTGTTGCACTATACCATTGTTGAATCCTGTTCCACAGTACAGAGCATGTGGAAGAAAAGATGCAGAAGCTCTTGAAAAGATAGGTATCATAGAACAAGAAAAACACTCCACACCATGGGTAGCGACTATAGTGGTCACAAAAAAGTGAAACAACAAGGACAGGTACGCCTCTGTATTGACATGTGACCAACAAACAATACCATGAAGCAGGAACACCATATCCACAAATAATGAGATGGTTTTAACCTAAGTACAACACACTGTTTTCAAAAATCAATCTGAATGTAGAATACCACTACCTCAAGTTTCATCGTAAGGACTCTTGTTAGATAATGGCATTCTACACACATGTGGGACTAAGAAGATAGCGACACCTCAACATGGACATCCCTATACTACACTGAGTTGGTCTAAATGCCATAGGGTAATACCAGATGGGCTTATCAGGAGAACTACTGTCATTAAAGACATTCCCAGCTAAGTTATTTCCAAAAACACGGTATGCAACTGACAGCCACACTGAGAAACATATATGAAAGTGACAGTGCTACACCAAGAGAACAGAAATTCACAAAACCAACCCTGGGATTTTCACACATACCTTTTCATGAGTGGATGTTATAGCAACTCACAAAAAGCAAACTATATTTGCACAGCTCAAGCTCCCAGGAGCATCGAGGAGATTCATGGCATGGCAATGTACTGCGATTGGTTAATATCCCCATAATCATTCCAAGACCTGCTCAAGGAAAGGCACCATGAGGTAGTGAACCTCAGCTCAAGCTGAAACCTTTAAAAATGTCAGCTACTATCTAACCTGTGGCTAAGTAAAGGCTTATTGCATGGAGCTCTGAAGTGGTGGTAGCTCCGGCTTTCGCACAACTCAACACCACCAGAGCAATAAGACCTGATGTTTATGCTAGCGGAGATCTGACACCCACTAGCAGAGATACTTGCACTTTGCACAGGGTTCTTGGGAGCTCTACCTCTATCTGTATGAGCATTCCTTTAAAGTGTTCACCAACAGTGCCTATTTTGTGCCAGTGGTTGCAGGCGGCTGGTACTGGCACTCATTTTTGGGGTTTCTGGGCTTATTTTTTTTTATCATCAGACTTTGACTAAGCTAGAGAGAAAGGCAGAAAAGGAAAACATAGGAGGAAGAGAAGTAAACATAGCTGAAAAAGGACACACAAATGGGATAGTAAGAGACAGGAAATGTAGGATGGTGGAAGAAAGATACTTAAGGTTGAATTAAGACTAAGCAGAGCTAGTGTTCAGCAACCCTGGCATTCAGCAGCACCGGTGGTGGGCTCCTTAGAAAACCATGGGACCCCTCCCCTTACTGTTTTACAAATTAAACACTATACAAAAGCCACAAATCGCCAGTGGCCCTCTTCATGGTATCAGCACCCCTCTGTCCTCTGACATATAGCAATGGGTTCTCTGCAGGAATACCTGATGACAGACAAAAAATATCGACCTATGACAACTGCTCGCACTACCCTTCGCAATACCCAGGAAATGCCACTACCTGAAAAGAGGCAGATGTAGAGATTATGGAAAAAAACGTTTAGAGGACACCAAACAAAGCGCCCCTGAAGTCAAAGAAAAACTGAGGGCATTTATGAAAATACTGAAGGGAGTCTCTATGATCATGCAGGCATGCAGGCATGCGGCCAGCGGATTAAAGAAGTCTTTTTGTGTACTCTTGCCATGTGCCAATCCTGCAATGGCCCCTTTTGTGCAGACCCTCATATTGATCCAACAAGCAGGGGTGGCTCGCCCCACTTAAAAATCCCCCCAAAGCCCCAGAGATGAAAAATAAAATGGTAATTATAATTTTATTTTTCATCCCCTGTACAAAGCCGAGTGTCAGGATGGAGACGGAGCCACTGCTAAGTTACAGCAGCAGGGTAAAGGGTGGGCTGCTATTGCACTGCTTAAAGTGTGCATTTCTTTTTGGCCAGCTGTACTGCAACGGTGAGCCACACATTCACACTTGAAACATCTCTAAACCAGCTGTCTGTGGAGAGTCAGGGCACATCTGGAGCAACTAGGAAAGCCCAAGGAAATTCAATGTTACCTTCACAGGGATCCACAGGCCAACGGACCAGGGATCGCAAAGTGACCTCAAGCTGAATCATGAAATACCAGCCCGCGGAACACTCGTGGAGTGTAGGTCAGAAACCTTTGGTGGAAATACTGCTCGGGGTCAGGACTACACGTAGCCCAAAGCACAGCCTCCAGGATCGCCAAAAAGCATATCCTGCTGCAAAAGTACATGGTGCACAGGGGTTCGGATTGCACGGTCCCCACGAGGGACAGTGGTCTCAGAATTGCTGAGAGGTTAGATCAACCTCAGGGACGCTCTAGAACCCACCTCCTGTGTTGCAGAAATCTTCGGAGTCCTCAGGAGCTCGGGAGATGCAAACCGGTCAGATGCATTAAGGTGCCTGCTGCTGCAGGGGAGTAACTCCTTTACTCCAGTTACTGGCTGGGAGGTATGATTCTAAGGTGTTTGACACCAAACACAACATGTTTCTAAGCAGCCGATTTCAAGTTAGCATTCATGGCGAGGTTATAATGCACTTAAATATATATGGTTGGCTACATCACAGACAACCCCGGAAAATTGGTTCCGAAGGCTGCAGATGGGCTCTGCTCCTGCAGGGGCACCCTCTCACATAAAACCCAGCGCCCTGCCTTCAGGATTGGTAAGGCCTGCTATAGGGGTTACTGATAGGTTTATAAGTGTAGTGATTTAGAATAGGTATATAGGTAACCTATACCTAAGTAAGGGGTGCATGCACCACCTTACACAGGCTGCAGTAGCAGACCTGTGGTGCCATTTTGAACAGACTCTCAGGGGAGGCATAATACATGCTTCAGCCCCTGGGAGTCCTCTAGGGGTACCTATACCCTGGGTACATGGTGTACCATATACTAGGGACTGATAAGGGTACCACAGTATCCAATATGGAGTGTACCTAAAGCACATGCAATCAATTTAGAGGAGAAGGCAGATAGACTGGGGTCCTGAATAGCAGGATCCCAACCAGTCTAAGTCGAAAACAGTGATACATCAGCAAAAAGTGGGGGTAACCATAAGAAGCAGATCCTACTCTCCTACAGTAGGCACAACTAGTGCCCCCAGAGGAATCGCCCCCAAAAGATCGGACGCCCACAAAAGCAACTCACAACAGGCAACAGGACAGCTGAGAAAGCCAAAAGCAGCAGCACAATCCAATAGCCAGTGACACAGGGAAATACAGCCAGAAGGGACCAAAAGACAGCAGCTTGAAAACCCTACAGCAGAGCAGGCACACTCAAGTCAAGCAAAATCAGAACCCAGGAACACTAAGCTCCACCCTTGCGGAGGAAAGGCTGTAAATGAGAAGGCATTTATCAGGTAGCGAACATCAAGGCTACTAAAAAAAAAACAACCACAACCACCACTGAGTGTGCAGGTGAAGGGCCACAACAGGCACCCCACCCAAACGAGTTTCCAAAAGCAAACCAGATAATATATGTCCCAAAAGTAAACCTAAGGGGAAGAAACAGGCAGCCAATAGTAGCACACAAGATATCAGCTCAGACTGGAAAGACCCAACCTAGGAGAACAGACATGCCTGGGCAAAACCCACCAAGAAGGCCCTAATAGAAGCACACCCTACATAAAGGGCAGAAGCTGTCATACCCCTGAAACAAGCACACATGGATACGGATGTAAACACCTTGCACCAATGTGCGCCTACCCAAACCAGAGCTTATTTGAGGCCAAGCATAAGCAGGACCTAAAGAATACAAGCCAATGGGACCGAGAAACACAGAGAACCTGTGTCAAGGAAACAAACAGCCCCGCCAGGAAAATGTTCAGTCTCTGCCCAATGCCTAACAGGAAACACAAAGTAAAGAATGCTAGAAGATCCCACATAAGAGTACAAGGACAGGAAGCCAGGAGAAGGCAAAGCAGCCCCGGGGTGTGCCAAGCTTTCACCCAACAAGGGGCACAGGGAGAAAGTTTTACAAGCAGAGCCAAAAGGCCCAACATGAGAGAGCACAACCACCAGAAGATGTTCAGTGTATCCCAGGCCACAAACTCCAAGGACCAACCAGGACCCAGAACGACAAAGCCCCCGGAGCAGCCACCAGAAATCCCAGAATGAGGACCCATCAAAGGACAAACAGACCTGTTCAGCATAGAAAAGGCCAAACAGGCACTACAGAGCTGAAATGTGTTGCTTTACACTCCCAAATTTAAGAAATTCAGCACTCCCCAGGCAAAGCAAGAAAACACCTAGAACGGGTCGCAGCACTCACCAAATGAGGCACATCAAGAGACAGTTTTCAGAATAAAGCGTGGTGTTTTATTAGTGCAACACTCTCTAACAGAAAGGCTTTTCCAGATGTCAAATGAAAACAACATGCAAATATATATATGCATCACAAGTTCAAATGCATGAGATTAACACAAGTAGATAATTATGATAAAACATATGCAGATAATGAGCACTTACGAGTGAAATAATAATAATAGAGCAAAACATAAGCAGATTATAATAAAGGAATACTAATAAATCAAATATAAAACAGCAAGTGAACAAGTTACTTTCCTTCAGTTACGCTTTTTCTGGTGGATACAGTATCTGCCTATTGATTCCTCACCTTTTGAATTACCCTTTGCGCAGCATTCCACGGAAACTTTTTTCATAGCGCTCGCACATCAAGGAGGACTTCACAATGGCACGGCTCCGCTTGTGACACAGCGTGATCTCATCGGAGCCATAAGAAGACCTCGTCGGCGTACTGACGTAAATTACACCCATTTCTTCAATGTCTTCGAGGCGAACGGGTGAACCGACAACATTTCACAGGTATACACAGTATACAATATATACACAAACATACAAAGTATATGACTTGAAGAAGAAAGAAAAATGGAAATTCTACAACATAGACATTTCCTAGCGACAAGCATCATATCAGTGCAAATGACAATGAATTACGAGAATGTCATGTCCAAAAAAGCTTTTCGGCATAAGTAAGTAGACAACGGGAAGGCGGTGGCACAGTGAGGAATCCACAGGCAGATACTGTATCCACCAGAAAAAGCATTACAGAAGGTAAGTAACGTGTTCTTCTGATGGATATGGATACATCTGCCTGTGGATTCCTCACCTTTTGAATTGAATCAGCAAGCAGTCCCGTTCCTGGAGGAGGGTGTCCACCTACCCATACCAAAAAATTCTGCAGCACAGAACGTGCAATATGGCCGTCCCTCCTCACCTCTGAATCCAAGCAATAATGCTTTGCGAAAGTGTGGAGGAAGGCCCAAGTTGCCGTCTTGCAGATGTCTACAACACGGACACCTCTAGCCAAAGCAGAAGAAGACTTAGCAATAGTAGAATGAGCTCTAATACCTTCTGGTGGCTCCTTCTTGTCCAAGGCATAGCAGATTGTGATGCACAAGATGATCCACCTGGAAAGCGTTCACTTGTGGACAGCTTTGCCCTTCATTCTTCTCACGTAACCAATGAAGAGCTGGTCGTCAAGCCTTAAGTCCTTGGTTCTGTCCAGGTAGAAGCTGACCGCCCTTCTAGGGTCCAGGCGGTAAAGTCTCTCCTCCTCCTTGGAAGGGTGAGGGGGGGGATAGAAAGTAGGTAAGATGATAGATTGTCCTAGATGAAAAAAGGAGTAGCCACCTTAGGCAGGAAAGCAGCTCTGGACCTTAAAACCATCTTATCTGCATGGATTGATGTAAAAGAAGGCTTAGAACTAAGAGCCTGAAGCTCACTTACCCTCCTGGCAGAGGTAATAATAATGAGAAAGACTGTTTTGAATGTAAGAAGCCTCAACGGACAACTATGAAGAGGCTCGAAAGGAGACCCCATCAGGAAAGTAAGAACCAAATTTAAATCCTACTGAGGCATAATAAAATGAGTGGGAGGAGATCTGTGAGTGAGACCCTTAATGAACCTCATAACTATGGGAGACTTAAACAACAATGGTTGGTCTAGCAAATAAAGGAAGGCTGATAAAGCCGACAAATAGCCTTTAACAGTCCCAGCACAAGGAAAGAGAAAAACTAAGAACAACAGACAAATGGTCCTTCAAAGGATCCACTGAACTCTCTCCACACCACTTAACAAATCTGGCCCATCTACAGGAATAGACAGATTTGGTGGAGTGTCTTCTGGCAGATAATATAACATCCACCACATCTGGTGGGAGAGAGAAGGAACTCAGGTTGCCCAGTGCAATCTCAAGGCATGAAGGTGCAGGCTCTGAAGGTGGGGGTGTAGAACCTGCCCACGCGACTGCGAGAGGAGGTCTGCCTTGAGAGGGAGACGAAACAGAGGATGTGATGAGAGGTGAAGAAGGTGTGTGTACCACACCCTTCTTGGCCAATCCGGAGCAATCAATATGATTTGGGCCTGGTCTTGGTGAATCTTCCTCAGAACTAGAGGAATGAAGGGTATTCGGGAAACATAGAAACAAGCCAAAGAATCCAATCCAGTTGAAACGCATCCTCCAATGGTCCACGCATCGGATACTGGAGACTGCAGAATGACGGGTTGTGCGCGTTCTCGTGAGTTGCAAAAAGGTCCACCTGCGGAAACCCCCACATTCCGAAAATGGACTGAGACTGTCTGCATGCACATTCAGCACCTCGGCCCGATGATTTGCAGTTACGCAAATCTGGTGGTCCTGAGCCCAGAACCAGAGTCGCAGAGCCTCTCTGCAGAGACGATACAACCCTACTCCTCCTTGTTTGTTGATGTACCACATCCCGGTAGTGTTGTCCGTCAGGACCAGAACCAACTGACCGTGTAGGGAGGGAAAAAAGGCCTTGAAAGTCAAACGTATTGCCTGCGATTCCAGAAGATTGATATGAAGCAATCTTTCCTCTGAAGACCAAAGACCCTTGATCTCCAGATCCCCCAGATGAGCACCCCACCCAAGAGTGGAGGAATCCGTTATCACCGTGGCCACTGGAGAAGGAGGTTGAAACTGCTTCCCTTGAGACAGTTTGCCCGAAACACTCCACCATAACAGATCCGCTGCAGTGTCTCTGTATATTCTGACCACCTCCCTGAACTCTCCATTGTGCTGAAACTACTGCCTGAGGAGGATCCACTGGAGTGCGCTCATGTCCCAGCGTGCATGGTTGACCAACAGAATGCAAGAAGCGAGCAGACCGAGCAGGCGCAAAACCTCAGGACTGGAACATCTGCTCCATTTTGAAACATTGGAATGATAGCTTGGATGTGTAGAACTCTCTGAGGAGGCGGGAAAGCATGACTCAGAGTAGTATCCAGTACCGCCCCTATGAACAGGTTGTGCTGTGGGGGCACCAGGTGAGATTTGGGTACATTTATCGAAAAACCCAAGTCGAACAACAGTCAAGTTGTTACTTGCAGATGATGCAGCACAATCTCTGGCGACCTTGCTTTGAGCAGCCAATCATTCAGATAGGGGAAAACAGGAATTCGGACCCTCTGAGATGTGCTGCTACCACTGCCATCACCTTTGTGAAGACCTGTGGTGCAAATGTAAGACAGAACGCAAGGACCACAAACCGGTAGTGTTGAGATCCCACAGTAAAACAGAGATACCTCCGATGCGACTTCAGGATGGAAATGTGAAAATACGCATCCTGTAAATCGATCAACACCATCCAGTCCTCCAGCTGCAGCACCATAAGAACCTGAGCTAGGGTCAACATCTTGAACTTCTCCTGTCTAAGGTAAAAAGTCAAGACCCTGAGGTCCAGGATCGACCGCAAACTACCACCCTTTTTGGGGATCAGTAAATACCGGAGTAACATCCCTGACCCCTCTCCTGCTCCAGAACAATCTCTATCGCACCCTTCTGTAACAGGGTCAGGACCTCTTGTTGCAGAAGCATTAGATGATCCTCCAACCACCAAACCTGGCGAGGAGGGTAAGGAGGGGGAAACCCCAGGAAGGGAAAGGTGTACCCATTTTCTACAAGATTAAAAACCCAAAGATATGATGTAACAGATTTCCAATTTTGTAGAAAATGGGAAACCCGACCTCCAACAGGACCAACATGCTCCACAATGGGGTATCTAGAGTTGCTTCCCTGCAGAGCCAGTGGTGAGGACAGGGGAGGAGACCTGTTGGCAAGCAGCCCCGCGCAGACAACCTCTTCCCTTCCCTCTGTATGACTTATACAGAGGGTTCTGTTGCTGCTGTTGCTGTCGGCCTCGAAAAAGAGCATCTTTACCAAAGCACCGAAATCTCCAGAAACCAAAACCCCTAGGCTGTGACTGCAAGCCTAAGGATTTAGCAGTAGCTCTGCTATCCTTAAATCGCTGTAAAGGTGAATCAGCCTTGGTTCCAAACAGTCTTGATCCGTCAAAGGGAAGGTCCAACAGTGTGGCCTGGACGTCCAGAGAGAAGCCTAACCCTCTCAACCAAGAATGGCTCCTAGTTGCCACCGAAGAACCCATTACCCTGGCAACGGAGTTGGCCGTATCAAGGCCGGACTGGATCACCGGACGGGCTGCAGCCTGCGTGTCTGACAGCACCTCAGTGAAGTGACCCTGGACATACTCTGGCAACTTACGTATTACCTCCTTGGCATAATCCATCAATTCATGGATAGAACGCCCCATCAAACACATGACATTAGTCGATTTCAAGGCCATGCTGGCCGACGAAAACACCTTTTTTCGCTTTGTTCCAACTTCTTGGTGTCCCTATCCCCCAGAGTCGAAGGAAAGGAACCAGCAGATTGTTTTGAGGAACAGGAAGCTTGAACCACAAGGCTTTCAGGCGAAGGGTGTGGCGATAAAAATGCTGGATCCCCAGGCGCCACCTATAGTGCCTTGCCATCATTCTTGACACTGGCTTCTGCCATATTTCCAAAACCGGATCTGTCAGAGTCTTGTTGAAAGGGAGCAAAGGCTCCACCGCAGAAGAAGGAGAATGCAGTACTTCTGTTAAAATATTAGATTTGACCTCTGCCGTTGGTAACTGTAAGTCCAAAAGGTCAGCAGCTTACCCAATGACCGAGTGGTATGAAGCCACATCCTGCGAGGGAAGAGCTTTTGGAGAGGAGAGCTCCCACTTCGGTGACGTGTCAATCCCACTGGTTTCTTGCAGTCCTGCAAAATCATCCATAGGGTCTAGTATCTCCCCCTCCTCAGCCTGCTCCTATTGCTCCTGGAATTCCTCCTCTTCCAGAAGCCTCTGAGCCTCCCTCCTCGATAGTAACTTTGAAGTCGGCGGCACCAGACACGGCACCAGAGACCTCGGAGCCGGCGTTGATGGGGGACCTTCCGAAGCGGGCAATGGCGCCGAATGAATTTGAGACGGTGCCAGAATGGAGCCCGACGGTGCCGGACAGTAGTCCATCCTTCCCTCCTGAGATGGAATGGGTGGCGAGAACCTCGGCGTCGGGAGAGGCCAAGACTGAGTCATTGGCATGAACGGCATAAATGGTGCCTGGGCATAATGTTGCGGAATGCCTAAATTATAAGTAAGTGGACCCACGGGGCCAGCCAGTGCACCGGATGGGTTAACCACCCTGGCAAACATGCCATAAATCGTATTAAGAAAATGCAACGGATCCGCACCTGGAGCCGGGAATGGTGGGTATGGATCTGGAACTGCCTGACTTGAGATGGATCAAGGTCGAAGAGAGGGCTCTGGTTGCTGCACTGGAGATGCCAGATCTGGGATCAGAGCGTCCAGAGGCACAGGACACTCCACCCTGGGCATTGGAGAGTACCTCGGCGTCAGAGAATCCCTCAGTCAGAAAGCGCACAGGAGACACCTGCGGTGAAGGAATTGGGGAGATGTCATCCTTACTATGAGGACGCTGGACCAGGGACACTGAATTCAACAACTTCTCCTTTGAAGAGAGACGCCAGGACCCGTGTTGCCTCTTCTTCGTGTGCTTTCTGGACGACCTCGAGGTGTGCGGAGTCGGCGACTTCAACCTCGACTTGGTTCTCTTCCGATTCCTCTTCTCCTTCTCCTCCCAGGCCATAAACAACTTTGCTTGCCTTTCCTTAAGTGCCTTCGGATTCATCCGACGGCACAAAGAACATTCAACATTGTGGTCCGATGACAAACACCAACGGCAGTCTTCGTGGGGACTGTGATCAACATATGGCCCCCACATTCCCTACAGGGTTCAAAACAGGCTGCTTCTGAGTAGCCATCGTGAAGAAACATTTTAAGGACAACTGCAACAAAGTAGACTACAAAAAAAAGGAGAGATCTAGAAAAGCCGTTACGCGTCGACGGCACGGAAAAAAGGGAACGGACGTCAGCACGCCGACGAGGTCTTCTTATGGCTCCGATGACGTCACGCGGAGTCACGAGTGGTGCAGTGCCAATGTGACATCATTGTCGACATGGGAGAGCTATGAAAAAAGTTTCAGTGGAATGCTGTGTAAGGGGTAATTCAAAATACATAATATTGTAGTACTATCATACTTGGCCCAGCAGGCGAACACCAAAAACAACTTGCCAGTGTTTGCCTGCTTTGTGTACTATTGAGCGGTGCTTTATTGTGTCTCCAGAAATAAGTTATGGAAAAAACTGAAGAGCTGGAATATTCCAGATAACCTTCTGAAGGCTATTATCTCACTATATAGTAACACATGGGTGAGGATAAAACTGACTGGGGACATAGACTCCAAAAGGCTGTACACAGATTGGGGCCTGAAACAGGGCTGCGTCCTAGCCCTGATGCTTTTTAACCTTTACACAGCAGATCTAGGCAAGGCGCTTCAAGGAGCTACATACGCCAAAAAAGGGCTTATAGATCAAATCAAATCAAATTAGGTGTTTTTGTTAAGCACAACTACTCACCCGTAAGGGTCTCAAGGTGCTGTGGTAAATAATTCTCCTTTACCTGGACTTAATTTGATACAGAAACATAATTAAATAGCTCAGTAAAATGAGAGGCAGAATCCGTGGTATTAGAGGTTCGGAATGGGCTTTATTCCAATGATCGATTATAATCGGTTGCTCCAAGTTCCATCACCACGGAGGTTCAGGAAGTGAAGTACATACTTTATTGACATGAAGTAACCTTTATAGTACATACATTACAATGAAGCGAATGCAATAGGCGTAACAATTGATAAGGAAAATGACGATTTGTCTGCGTAACCAAAAAATGGGTGTAATAAGGAGTAAAAAGGAACATAATTGGTTATGATGTCACCTATAGGTGGATCTATAAGATAATACTTGGCATAGATGCGCGCGCAGCAGTATGACGTGTGATTGACGTGCAACTAGGGGGTGAAGGGGACTTGACATTTAGCTCTACATGTGGAGACAGAAAGTCTGGGGGGTCAAGTCAACCTAATCCCAAATCATATCTAACATCCTATGTTTAAAGAACTATGTTATCCACAAAAGAAGGACTCTCGGACAGAATCTATTCTATACTGACTGTGCGTGCGTGTACAAGCGTCTAAATGTCTACACTGAAAGCGAGGGGGTAGGAATATTCCATGGTAACAGGGCTATGAATTACTTGCATGAGGACAGAGAAGTCGAGCCTTTTGCTCGGTAGCTGGAAGAATGTTTACTTAAACTACTAGACAGGAATGCATCGGCTGAGGGGGAAGCAGATAACTCGAAGGCGAAATACAGTTCTTGGCAGAGAATAGGCTGATGTCAGGCTTCGTGAGCCGCGCAGAGAATGAGACAAAGTTCATGGTCACAGATGCAGGCTCGAACTGGAGTTTTCAGAGGCAGAAAGCAAGAGGAGTTTGATGACAGAATCTGGGCCTACTTGCCTGGACTGTGAAATGACATAAGTGAACCATATAAAGCCGGTGGCCTTTCATATTTAGGAATGGAATATCCGGCCTGTTCATGGCGGATCTGACAGAGGACATGTTGACGGTGGACGCACATGTATTTGCGTCTTCATAACTGGAACTGGAGGGAACATACATGTACTTGTGACATGCACATAGAACCGTTGGGGTCCAAGATAGGGGACATAACTGATCGGGAAAATCCATATTTCCACATTCCCTCCTTGTCCCCTACTTGCCCGTTAAGAGATATCAATCTTCATCAATCCATTGATCTGTTAATATAACATCATTTGTTCTTCTTTCTTCTTCCGGGACGAACGAAATCTTGGTGGTGGAATACACGATGTGGTACACAGACCACAAATCGCTGGTCCACATTGCAGACATAGACAGCAACTGAATAGTATGAGAAGGCCAATACCTAGGAAGGATAAAACTCTCCATCCCCAGGCTGATATCACACTCCAAAACCAACTGGACCAAGTCCAAGTGCCTGGGTTCTGGTGTATCTGGTTTACAATCTTATGAAGGCGAGTGATGGCTTTATATACAGATGGCGAATTTTCTGGTATGAATACGCAGCAGCTTGATCCGATGACCCTACAAGCTCCGCCCCTATCAGCCAGGATGACGTCAAGGACAAGACGATTTTGAAGCACAACAATCCGCATAGCAGACTGCTCTTCCGTTAAATTGCCTAAGGGGGAAATAGTCTCATTCACTACTGCTTCAAGGGTTCTAGTTAATCTACGTATCAGTTTACTATTAGTAACAGTACCTATATAAGGAAAGATGCCTTTATTGAAATCTGTGTATTTTTCCCATGCTGTTTCAGTGTAATCGACAATTGGGAGATCTCTCCGCTCTCTGTTGTGTATTAGATGAATATTTCTGTAATAATCAGGAGGAGCTAGGAAAACAGGTGGCAAAAGGAATGCAATGTAGCAGGTACCATCCCAGTCTAGAGGTAGACGCATATATGCAGTCTGACCACATATAAAGTAGGAGTGGCGATAAGCTCTAAATGAAGATTTGCCTTGATCACTGAATTCTACTGTAGTGGTGCATTTACTATGGCCCATATGTATGGAACCAACCTTTCTTACGCATAATTCACCCTTCGCTGGGAATACTGACATGGTGGGCAAAACTAGTTCAACTTCGGATACGACATTCAGAATCATGAGATTAGGTGTAAAATTACCTAATCCATATACTTCATTTTCTAGATCAGTTCCTGTTCTCTTGGGGCGACCCTCCTTGTCAGGGTAGCAGACCTTGAGTAAAACTAGGTTCAGATTTCCCCATACCCAATGATCTTGGTAAACTGCTGTGTCTGAGTCTATGGAATTGATTAAACTAAACCATGCTCCACAGGATCCATTATGTGTAAACGGATGTGGAAAGAAAGGCAGGACTCCTTCATAATTCTGATAGGGAGGGAGTCGGCCACACACCCAACAATTAGTGGCATTACTAGTCTGATGGGAATGATGTAACATACTAATGAAAGTGTTATTGCGCAGCGCAAGTCTATAAGACAATTCATGCGGAGGTAAGTCACTAAAAGAATGTTCAGCAGTAACATTATAAACATGTCTAGAAATAGGGTAATATATGTGCAACAATATGCTTGCAGTAATTATTAAAAGACTCAAGAAAAACAAGATTATTAATGTCACTATGCAATGGCTACGCAGTGATTTACAATACGCCTGTCGTTTCATCATTTTTCGCGACTGTCCATGATTCAGGTCTAGAGGATACATGTCAGAGACAGATTCAACCGCTTCACCTAGGAGAGGACTTAAACAATCAAATCGTCTGACGTTCTAGGCCTCAATTTAACTTTGTAGAGTTCAGTTTCAGTCTTTTCAACCAAAGGAAGTTTTGAATCAGTCTGTGAGGGAGTGCAGGGCACAATGTCTATATCCGAGGATTGTCCATGAAATTTCTTGATATGACTTGAATGAATCCAGCCCTTGCGGCCCTCGATCTTCACGGCTGTTCTTGTGGTCAGCAGAACCAACTTGGGTGTCTTCCACCTGGGCTCCAGCTGAGTCTTTCGGTCGAAATTTTTCACAAACACGAAATCACCCGGAACTACGTCATGGGGTTTCACCTCAGTGTTGTCGGGAAATGCTGCAGCAACCTGTGAACGACAAGATTGTAGTGCAGACATCAAGGAAGCCAAGTAATCTGTCAGCATATTACAGTCAATATCAGTTATTTTGCGTGGTATGGGCGTCCCCCACATATTTGGTGGTCTGCCGAAGATCACCTCATACGGGGATAGCCCTGTTCGAGAGTGTGCTACCATTCTCATGTAAAAGAGTGCAACTGGTAATGCTACTATCCAGTCGACACCTTTCTCTCTGCATATTTTGGACAGTCTGATTTTCAGTATCTGATTATGTCTTTCTACGAGACCTGCTGCCTCGGGGTGTCGAACACAGTGGAATTTCCACTGATATCCTAGCAGAAGTGAAACATGTTTCATTAATTCGGATGAGAACGGCTGGCCGTTATCTGAGTAGACAACACGTGGTAAACCGTATCGTGGGAAGAATTCTCGAACCAACTGTTTGGCAGTAGTCGGGGCAGTGTAATCTGAAACCGGGTATGCCTCCGTCCAACGGGACAGAGCGCAGACAACTACGAGAACATATTTGAATCCTCGACATCGTTCCATCTGGATATAATCCATCTGGAGGACTTCAAAAGGGTGGTCAGGAGGATGAAATCCACCCTGTTCTACGGGAACGCTTTTTCCTGGGTTGAACTGGCAACAGATCATACAGGTACGGACCTTTTGTTTGGCTGCTGCTTGTAAATGTTTGTTGAACCAAATGTGTTGAATGCTGTCTAGCATAGCTTTTTCTCCTAGATGCGCTGGACTATGTATAGTGTTAATTATAACTTGGACCATTGAATCAGGGAGGAACCATACAGACTTTTCCTTCATCATCCATCCTTGGTCCGTTTGGATCCCTCCTAATTCAGTCCATTTCTTTATTTCGTCTGGTGTAGCATGTGTCTGTATGTCAATTACGTCAAGGGTAGGATCTTTAACTGTCATACAACGTGTCGGTGTCGGGACTATTGTCTTTGTCATGTCGGGGGTTTGAGTTTGAGCAGTCTGTTTAGCTGTTCTGTCGGCTAGATCATTGCCTTGGGAAATGATATCAGTAATCTTCGTATGAGCCTTACATTTCATAATTGATATTGCAGTGGGTAGATGTATTGCATCTAATAAGGCATGAATGAGGGGTCCGTGCTGAATGTGGGCACCGTGGGAAGTTAAATAACCTCTCTCTCGCCACAGCACGCCGAAGTCATGTACAACTCCGAATGCATAACGTGAATCAGTGTATATGTTGACTTTTTTATTTGTGGCTTGAATACAGGCTTGTGTCAGAGCGATGAGCTCTGCGGCTTGAGCTGACAAAGTATTTATACGATTAGTTTCAATGACTTCAGTATCTGTGGTGACTGCGTAAGCAGCCACTAACTCTCCTGTACTTGTTCTCATACATGAACCATCTACATACAACGTCAGGTCTGGATCTGACAATGGGACATCTGTCAAGTCTTGTCTGGGTTTTGTCGTTATAGTAATAACTTCAATACAGTCATGAGCTAGTGGGTCTGTTCCGGTTACTGGCAAAAGTGTGGCAGGATTCAATGTGTTACAGCGTCTGATTTCTATATGTGGCTGAAACAATGTAAGTTCATACCCTGTAAGTCGCGCTATAGTCAAGTGTTGTGTTTGCGTTCTATTTACAAGGACCTCTACTGTGTGTGGTACTTGAACTGTCAATGGGTGTCCTAACACTATGGCATCGCTTTGTCTGATTGCTAAAGCTGTCGCTGCTACTGATTTCAGGCATGCAGGCAAAGCCTGAGCTACTGGATCTAATGTACTAGAAAAATAAGCACATGGTTTGTGTGCTCCTGCTTGTTCCTGTGTGAGTACTGACAAGGCAGTACCTTCGCGTTCTGTAACAAAAAGTGTAAATTGTTTTCTGTAACATGGTGTTGCTAAAACAGGTGCTTGACATAAAGCTTTCTTTAGGCTTTCAAAAGCTTGTGTATGTTCTTGAGTCCAAGGGAGAACAGTCGATGTGGCTGCCTCCTGTGTTGTCAACTGAATGAGTGGTTTTGCTAGAAATGCATACTGAGGGATCCACTGCCTACAATATGAAGTGAGGCCTATGAAAGCCCGTACCTCCTTTTGTGTCTTGGGTATTGGCATGTTAGCTATTAACTGAATGCGGTCGGGTGTAAGCTGCCTTCCCTCCTTGGACAGCGAGTGTCCAAGATAAACAACTCGCTGGACACAGAATTGCAGCTTAGAAGGGGACACCTTGTGCCCCTTTTCGGCTAGAAATTGTAAAACTGTCAGTGATGCTTTTTCACATTCCGGTTCGCTTCTCGCGGTGATCAGCAGATCATCGACGTATTGAAGCAGAGCAGTGTTAACTGGCATGTGGATACTATCGAGTTCTCGTTTCAGTGCTTGGCTATAGATGCTGGGGCTTTCTGTAAATCCTTGAGGTGCGCGTGAGAATTTAAAGCTACGTCCATTTAAACTAAATCCGAACAAATATTGGCTTTCCGGATCTATTGGGACGCTGAAAAAGGCATTCTTGAGATCGATTACAGTAAAGAATGTTGCTTCGGAATCAATAGCTGTCAGTAATGCCGAGATATCTGGAACCACAGGGAATTGTGGCACAATGCATTTGTTTAACTCGCGCAGATCAATAACCAATCGATATACTGGCGGGGCCTTAGGATCTGTTCGTTTAAGAATCGGAATTATCGGTGAATTACATACATTGGAGTCTGTTTCCACAACTACTCCTTGGGCAATAAGCTCGTCAATGATTTGTAGTAAAGCCACTACAGCATCTGGTGGTAACTTGTATTGTCGCATTCGTGGTAGCACCACTCCTGCCTTTAACGTGACTCTATATGGTGTAATATTCATGCAACCAACATCAGTAGGGCCTTGTGCCCATAGACGTGTAGGTAAAGTCTGCAGTCGGGGATCCATGTCTCTAGACACATAGTGACCTTTAAAATCACGTAAAAACAACCTTACTCCTTCCGGAGAACAACATATTATGGCTCCTAGAGCTTTCAATGTTTTTATTCCTAGCAAGTTTTCTGGACATGATTTAGTAAGCAATAAATCTGTAGTTCGGGTCAGAGGTCCTATCGTAAGTGGCAGAGGTTGTGACACTTCATTAACAATAGGTTTTCCTGAAAAACCAAGGGAAATATTCTGTGAGCCTGAGAGGGGTGCCCCTGGAACTTCACTACGTTTTATAGTTGTTCGACTTGCCCCTGTATCGAGTAAAAACTTCCTATCTTGGCCTAATAATTCACTATGTACATAAGGTCCTTCTTGATCTACAGGAATCTCGATAAGGGGTAAATCAACTTCCCTCTCTAGGCTTGTTCATGCGTAACGCTGATACTCAGGATATTCATACTGTGCGGTCTGATACATTTGTCGTGTTGTTGTCTGTGTGGCAGTAACAGGCAACGGTGGTGCAGCTGGCACAAACTGTATTGGCTGTTGTGCGGCTGGCATGGCCTGGGCATGCTGCAGAGCTCCTTGTTCATTCTGCTCTTGTCTAAATGGCCGTGGTCTTTCTTGTGTTTTACCTATGGCGATATTATGTTTTAAAACTGGACAATCGTGTACATAATGACCTGGCTTTTTACAATAATTGCATGTCCCTTTTACAGGTCCTGCTGAATCGGAATGTGTCATACCCTTTTTATGTCCTTCAGCTGGAACTGTCTGGGAAACTAACATTTTCATTTTCGTGTCTTTCATGCGTCTGTGTTCATGTTCTTGTTCCTCTCTAATTCTATTGTGATGGTACTGTAACATTTGTAACATTTGTGATGGAGTGTTACCTTGCCAGGTACTCTCGAATTTTAATACTCTATTCTTTACTGGTGGCAGGGCATTTTCTACTAATTTTGTTACAAACAGATGTGGGTATGATTCGCTACTTGCTTTTATGCCACTATTTATACCAAAACATTTCTCAAATCGGGCATAGTAATCACTAGTGTCTTCATCTTGCTTCTGTTTACAGGCTGAAATTGTACCCCAATCTTCCTTTTTCGTAGTTAATAAACGTGGCAGTACCTGTACTAATAAACCTGGCAGTGCTTTAGTTTTATCCCCAAGTCCTGCTCCTGCAGTTCGGGCCTTTTCTTCCGCTTCTAACACTGACCATTCTATCTTTTGGTCTCCTACCTCCCACTCTTTTTCCTTGAGTTTCTCATAAATACCAGCAGGCATCAATACCTTTAATATTGTCATAATGTCGGGATAGGTATACTCTCCCATGAGTAACATGTCTTTAATTTCTCGGTGAAAACCCGCTGGATCTTTGTCATGACTGGGTACCACTTTCTTCATTTGTAACAATTCTATTTTCGATATGGGCGTATATACAAATACGCGCTTGAACTCGTTGTCCTCGCCTTTTATTGGGTGTACTTCTCGTAAGGGATTCTGTCTATCCATGTGATACGTGGTTCTTTCCTTGACGGGCAATGAGATATGCTCTGCGCATACAAAAAGAATATACTGCTTTCTTGATTCTAGAATTTCTTTAATTAATTTAGTACCTGCACCTCTCCATTTATTCATAAGCAATTCAGTCAGTATGTCAGGTAAGGGACCAGGGTCCGAATGCTGACTTCGATATAGTATAATGAGTTGTTGAATCATATAAATCCCAGCTAACCTCTGTTCATCTGGGGCAAGATTCAAAAATGTGCGTACTACTGTATCATCACTATATTTTCCGGGACCGTCCACCCAATGGACAGCTGCCCTGGCTAAATCTTGTTCATCCATAGAATCGAGAAAATGATAACCCCTTCGTTCTCGGAGTAGTTTGTCGGCGGTTTGGAACGAATGCTCGTTAGACCTTATATTAATTATAGGTATTTGGAAATTCCTGTTATTATCTGGACATATCGGACGTATCGAGTCAGTAAGACGTCTATTATTATTACAAGATCTTCCTCTACCTACATAGGCTATGGTGTCTGACTGTCCTGTGGGCAGTCCTGACCCTTCTTCCTCGCTTTGTTCGAACTCGTCTACCTCTAATCTTTCTTCGTGTAGGCGTTCTATTTCTTTACGGATCTTTCGGCACATGGCTATTATACAATTTTGTTTATCATGTCTCCCTTCTGATATATTCTGGCTCCATCTTGTAAGAACTCGCATTGCTTCCGGGTCTACCCCCGGTCGGTCTTGATTTCTGATCACACAGTTTATGAGGAAACGTAACAGTTCCCCCTGTATCTCTACTTTCTGGTATTCCCTAGCTCTGTTAATACATTCTGGATCTCGCCCTGTTTGGACAAAATGATATATATTATCTAGATGCGCAGTCATTCCTGGTAACTTTCCTAAATACACTGCGGCTCGTCTGATACGCAATGATGCCAGGGTCATTTCGTCCTCTTTACCGGGCACAGGGTCATATCTGCAATCTATAAGAAGTTCCTTCAGCGTACGGGCACTTATGAGTTTGGGTGTACGTGAATGTGCTGACTCTTGAAAAGTAAGTTTATTTATTCTGGGTGGCGTAGAGAAGATATTGGTAGCACCTCCCGTGGCCCCATCTGGGGTGTCGGGTGTGAAAGGATTCGTCGAACGTGACACAGCAACTACAGGTGTGGACACAGCTATAGAAGTAGCTGTAGGAGCGGATGCAGATACAGACGTGCTTGCCAGATCTTGGGACTCGATTTGTTGCTGTAGGGATACGTGTGCTGGATCTTGGCGTTGGACCTCCCCGGTATGCGGTCTATGCGGGGCGGAATTTGCATATTCGGGAGCTGCGTCATCTAAATATGAGGAAAGAAAAACATCTTCTGCGGTTCTAGGATGCCCCTTAGGATGCACCTTTATTGGGAACAATGGGGGTGGCAAGTCTTTCGGTATTTCTGGAGTAGCCTTAGGTAATCCTTCGGCCAGAAGGGGATACATACCATTCATAAGGGCGTTTCTTTGTCTGTCTACTTGTTCTGATTTCACTCGGATACCTTCCTCAATTAATAGATTTTCTTGAACTTTATTTGAACTTTCTTTATTCCTTTCTTCCTGTCTACGTGCTTTTTCTGTGCGTCTATGAGATTCTTTACGCCATAACTCAACGGCGTCTTTCTGTGACTGTCTGACTTTCCTTTTCCATAACTCTTCCTCGACTTTCATGATGCACTCTGCATCCCAGGTTCCCGCTGCGGGCCACCTCTGACTTTCTGGTAATCCCTTGGTGTAGTCTACCCATAAATCAAGAAATAATATAGCGTCTAAGCCATGTTTGTGATACATGAAATGCCCTGGAGTGTCCCTAGGAGGAATAGGGACGGCTTCTTCGAGAACCCCTTTTCTAGTAGTGATCTGTCTTAATTTCGAAAAGAGCGGCATATTGACAACTGATCCGATACTTAATCTTGAACACACTTAATACAAAAGCACAATAATGAACAACCATTCATACCACAATATGCAAGACGTTTAACACATTAAATATTAAACATTAAAACATTTTTAACCGTTAGAATAACCAACAATGATGATCGTCTGCATAACTAATCACCAAGCTTAATTCTTGACAATAACTAGATACTTCGGAATACTTGATATACTGCTAAACAGTACAGATACACTGCTAAAACAGTGCAGACCGGATTTGTGTACCCAAACCCGTCTTGACCGGCACAACCTATGTGCACGTCAGAAATGCCTCCCCGGCAATGGTACTCACCGGGTAGCTTCGGAAACGGAAGGCCTCGGTAACTTGAACTTGAACCGGACTGGACTGGACTCGACTCGTCGGACACTGGGCTTGACTTCGAACTGGTGGGTCTCTGTATACCTCGGATCTTGCTCTCTCAGCTAGGCTCTGGTCGGGATACTTCGCACTTCTCACCGCCTCGTCTGGGTGTTGATCGCAGTCTCAGTCGCCCCCGCTTGACCGGAGGGAGATACAGGAAATCCTGCTGGTACGCGTTATTGTCCGTCCAGCTGTGGCAGGAGACCGGGCCTGCAACGCACCGCCGGCGCGTGAGATGAGAAAGTGTCCCTGTTCGGGCGCCATTCATGTGGTAAATAATTCTCCTTTACCTGGACTTAATTTGATACAGAAACATAATTAAATAGCTCAGTAAAATGAGAGGCAGAATCCGTGGTATTAGAGGTTCGGAATGGGCTTTATTCCAATGATCGATTATAATCGGTTGCTCCAAGTTCCATCACCACGGAGGTTCAGGAAGTGAAGTACATACTTTATTGACATGAAGTAACCTTTATAGTACATACATTACAATGAAGCGAATGCAATAGGCGTAACAATTGATAAGGAAAATGACGATTTGTCTGCGTAACCAAAAAATGGGTGTAATAAGGAGTAAAAAGGAACATAATTGGTTATGATGTCACCTATAGGTGGATCTATAAGATAATACTTGGCATAGATGCGCGCGCAGCAGTATGACGTGTGATTGACGTGCAACTAGGGGGTGAAGGGGACTTGACATTTAGCTCTACATGTGGAGACAGAAAGTCTGGGGGGTCAAGTCAACCTAATCCCAAATCATATCTAACATCCTATGTTTAAAGAACTATGTTATCCACAAAAGAAGGACTCTCGGACAGAATCTATTCTATACTGACTGTGCGTGCGTGTACAAGCGTCTAAATGTCTACACTGAAAGCGAGGGGGTAGGAATATTCCATGGTAACAGGGCTATGAATTACTTGCATGAGGACAGAGAAGTCGAGCCTTTTGCTCGGTAGCTGGAAGAATGTTTACTTAAACTACTAGACAGGAATGCATCGGCTGAGGGGGAAGCAGATAACTCGAAGGCGAAATACAGTTCTTGGCAGAGAATAGGCTGATGTCAGGCTTCGTGAGCCGCGCAGAGAATGAGACAAAGTTCATGGTCACAGATGCAGGCTCGAACTGGAGTTTTCAGAGGCAGAAAGCAAGAGGAGTTTGATGACAGAATCTGGGCCTACTTGCCTGGACTGTGAAATGACATAAGTGAACCATATAAAGCCGGTGGCCTTTCATATTTAGGAATGGAATATCCGGCCTATTCATGGCGGATCTGACAGAGGACATGTTGACGGTGGACGCACATGTATTTGCGTCTTCATAACTGGAACTGGAGGGAACATACATGTACTTGTGACATGCACATAGAACCGTTGGGGTCCAAGATAGGGGACATAACTGATCGGGAAAATCCATATTTCCACAGTGCTCAGGTGTGGGGGCGGGGGCGGGTTCGCAGGTTCCAGTCCATTAAGGAGGGGGTCTGTCGAAGAGCTAGGTTTTGAGTTTTTTTTGCGAAGATGGGAAGCGATGTTATCTGTCTGAGGTGGAGCGGAAGGTCGTTCCAGGCTCTGGCCGCGCGGAAGGAGAAGGAGCGGCCTCCCGATCTGGTTTTTCTGGTGCGGGGACCACGGCGTAGGAGAGCTGGGCTGATCGTAGGGTCCTTTGGGGTGCATGGAATTTGAGTCAGCTATTCAGGTATGCTGGTCCGGTGTCGTGGAGGGCCTTGTGAGCGTGGGTTAGCATCTTGAAAGTGACTCTAGCTTCGATGGGGAGCCAGTGGAGTGTGCGCAGGTGCTGGGAGATGTGGCAGTGTCTTGGCAGGTTAAGGACCAGTCTTGCAGCGGCGTTTTGGATGTTCTGTAGCTTGCAGGTGAGGTTTTTGTTTATTCTGGCATAGAGTGCGTTGCCGTAGTCGAGCCTGCTGGTGACCAGGGCGTGAGTGACGGTCTTCCTGTGTTCGAGGGGGATCCATTTGAAGGTCTTACGTAGTAGGCGGAGGGTGTGGAAGCAGGAGGACGAGGCAGAGTTGATCTGATTTTGAGCTCTGAGTCCAGGATGATTCCCAGGTTGTGTGCGTGGTCTCTGGGGGTGGGCGGGGGGCCACCAGGTGTCGTTCCAGGCATCTGGGTTTGGGCCCATGATGAGTACTTCCGTTTTGCTGGTGTTTAGTTGTAGGCAGCTGTTTTTCATCCATTTGGCGATGGCTTCCATGCCTTCTCGAAATTTGTGTCTGGCGGTGTTGGGTTCGTTGGATAGGGAGAGGATGAGTTGGGTGTCGTCTGCGAATGACACAATGTTGAGTCTTTAGGTTCTGACGATGGGGGCGAGCGGAGCCATGTAGATGTTGAAGAGCGTAGGGCTGAAGGAGGACCCCTGGGGGACTCCGCAGGTGGGAGGTGTAGGGTCCGAGAGGAAAGGGGGGAGTCTGACCCGCTGCATTCTGCTGGAAAGGAAGGAGCGGATCCAGTCGAGGGCCTTGTCATGGATCCCTGCGTCGTGGAGTCTGTGTATTAGGGTACGGTGAGAGACGCCGCTGAGAGGTCGAGGAGGATGAGGTCTGCTGATTCTCCTTTGTCCAGTAAGGTACGGATGTCGTCTGTTGCGGCGAGGAGGGCGGTTTCCGTACTGCGTTTTTTTCTGAAGCCGGTTTGGGAGGAGTCGAGGATGTTGTGCTCTTCCATGAATGTGGCGAGTTGGCTGTTGATGCCTTTCTCGATGACTTTCGCTGGGAACGGGAGCAGGGAGATGGGTCTGCAGTTTTTTAGGTCGGTGGGGTCCGCCAAGGGTTTCTTCAGGAGGGGGTTGATCTCAGCGTGTTTCCAGTCGACAGGGAACAAGGCGGTTGCCAGGGAGTGGTTGATGGCGTGGCAGAGCATGGGTGCGATGGTGTTGGTGGCTCCTTTGAAAATGTGGTGGGGGCAGGAGTCCGTGGGGGGCCCCGGAGTGGATCGACTTCATCGTCTTCAGTGTGTCTTCGGTGGTGAGGGCTGTCCAGTTGTCGATCGCTGGCTTCGGGGTGTCGGGGGTGGTTGGTGAGGGTTCAGTGTGTTGGTTGTCTTCGTCAAAGTTGTAGTAGATGCTCTTGATTTTGTGGTGGAAAAAGGTGCTGAGTTTGTCGCAGAGGTCTTGTGAGGGAGGGATGTCGGTGGACTCGCTGGTGGGTTGGGCGAACTCCTTGATGATGTTGAAGAGTTCTTTGCTGTTGTGTGGAGATTCTGTCTTCAATCGCTTTTTTCCTCGTTTTTCTGATGAGTTGGTGGTGGGCGTTGGTGGTGGCTCTGAAGTTGTTGTGGGCTTCTGTGGATTTGGTGTTCCTCCAGGCCTTTTCAAGGCGGCGGCAAGTGCGTCTAGACTCTCGCAGTTCGTTGGTGAACCATCTAGCTTTCTTGAGGGGGCTATGGTGTTGGCGCTGTCGGAGATCCATCTGTGCATGGTTCGGGCTGCGGAGTTGGCGTCGTTGTTTTCCGCGATGGTTGGGGTGGAGTTGTTGAGTGATGAGGTTAGCTGGTTGTCGGTGATTCTGGTCCAGTTTCTTCGTGGGAGCAGGTGCTGGTGCCTGTGGATGGTGGGTGTTCTGAAGATGAATTGGACGCATCGATGGTCAGTCCATGGGAGTTCGGTGGTGTGGCTGAAGGTGATGGAGTTTCCTGTTGTGAAGAGGGTATCGAGGGTGTGTCCTGCTGAGTGCGTGGGTTCGGTCACAATCTGCCGGAGTCCAATGTTGTGGAGGTTGTCCAGGAGGGATGTCGTGCTGGTGTCCAGTTGGTTGTCGAGGTGGAAGTTGAGGTCTCCCAGCAGGGTGTAGTTGGTCGATGCGTTGGCATGTGGGGAGATGATGTCCGTGATGGAGTTGGTGAAAAGTCTGCGGGGTCCAGGGGGTCGGTAGATGAGGGTTCCTCGGAGGGTGGAGGTAGGGCTGGCCAGTATCTTGAAGTGAAGGTGTTCCATCAGGTCTGTGGGCTCGTCGGGGAGTGCGCTCAGGCGGAGGGTGGATTTGTGGACGATGGCGATTCCCCCTCCCGGGCAGGTGGGGCAGTCCTTCCGGGAGCTCTTGTATCCTTGGGGAATGGCAATGGCGATATCCCGGCCCGAGGTGGTGTTGGTTCAGGTTTCGGTAAAGAATGCTACGTCCGGGGTAGTGCTGTCAAGGAGGTCCCAAATTTCAGTGGCGTGTTTGTGGAGGGATCGAACGTTGATGAGGATGCATTGCAGGGTCCTCGGTTTGGTTGTGTTCTTGCGGGCGGATTGCGTTGGGTCAGTGGTCTTGGCAGTGCTGCAGGTGTGCCGGCAGCGGTGACAGCTGAAGGGTCCGTGGGTGTCAGCTGGGTTACATTATTACATATAGATTATTACATAGAGATTACACCGACTCCAATACGCGGATGACTTGGTAATCTTTGATCACACCAGAGTAGGTTTACACAAGGGTCTAGACGCTCTGAACTCATAACATGAGGCCAATGAGTTAGCAGCTAATGCAAGTAAGACCAAAGTAGAAGTATTTGGGCAACACATAAGAAGAACTCTTCTCAGATGGAGGCTGGGAAACCGGACAATAGGAATAGTAAGAACCTATATTTGTCTAGGTGCATGACTATGCAACACAGGGGAAGTAAGGGCACACCAGGCAAAGATGAAGGCCAAAACACAAGCAAACATATACGCACTATGCAAATTACAGGAGAAACTATGCAGCCCCACAACAATACCAATCAGGACAGTAATAAAATGTAAGTTGTGAGCAGTTGCAGGATAGGCTCAACAAGCATTCCCAGGTTCGATGGTGTCCGCACTGGAAAAAACACAGTGCCAGGGCTACAAACATGTCTTTAAGTTACCACAGTAGACAAGCAACCGTTTGACCCGGGTTGGAGTTCGGACTGGACTAACAAAAGTATGAATGCAGGAGAACCATCGCGAAATAATATTCCCAGATACTCAAAGCGTGCACAGGATCTCTAAAAGAAATACTTAAAGCAATTTTTGAAGGGGGGTCAAACCCCTGGAACAGTTACATGCAGGTGGCAGTGTCCAAACTAAACTTAGCAATAGCCAACTGGTCGATGGAAGGAGTGAGATACTTGGCAATAAAGGAAGCTCTAAATAAACAAGTTTTACTGCACTTGAGGGTGGAAGACATAGCCAGATTCAAGGAAAACCAAGAATTACCAGGCCTGACTTCCTCCTATAAAGCAAACATCTTACAGCCATATTTGAATAGTGCACTGGACAAGAAATGCCTGAAAGACTTCCAATGGGCCAGGATAGTACAACTTCCACTCAAGGAATTGAATCCAGGATGGAAATGCTTATGGCAGGTAATTAATGTCGGCTGTACAAATGCAGAGCAGAGTCCCTTTCACACCTTGTATGTTTCTGCCCTGCTTTATTACAAGATTGGGATCTCTTAAAGCCAATGCTCCTATGCTATGAGGTTAGGACCAGTGCAGAGGCAATCTCTTGGCTTTTCACCTATACCATGCCCGCAGACCTGGCCAAATTCTGAAGGTATATGAAAGCTGTCCGAATTGAACTAAATAAGACAATGGGCCCAGACAAGTACTTGGAATCAGTAAAGAAGTGAAACTCTGAAATTGATGGTATCACCTAATAAATTATAACTGGAAACATTGAACACTTAGGACCTATTTAGCGAAAACCCATCTACAGGTGCACCTTTAAGGCTATGCACAGCGGCAGCGTGAAGTCCAGGGATTGGACCTACCATCTGGGCTGCCCTCAGTGTGGAGGGGTAGAATCGCCACAGTAAAGTCAAAACACAAAGCAATTTATATACCATCATATAACTATCCGAATGTACGAAGAGGTTTTATAAACTAGATTCTATTTTACTCTTGGGTGGCAGTCGCAAGATAGATAGGCAATACAGAAATACTGGAGACCTCACTATTTTTTTATTTATTAAGTAATCATAGTTGCACGCGCTCTTATTACCACCTGTTTTTAATTTGTCTGTATATATGTGTAATTACAATGATTTGAGGTAATTATGCAATACATTTTTTCATGTATTAATTCAAGCAAGGACACAGAAGCAAGACGGTAAAAAGGCCACAACGAGGCAGCCCAGTTCTTCCCCACATAACCAGAGGGACACAACATGGAAGCCACAGACATGCAGAGCAAGAAGCGAGAACCAGACTGGTACCCAAAGGGCCGAACACTCAAACTTCAAGCACAGAAGGGTTGAAGGGCACAGTGCAGAAGTGGAGCAAGCATCCAATATGCAGAGGATACAAGTATCCAGCTCCAAGAAAGAGAATACCCAGCTACAGACCATAGTTTTTTTTTTGAAAACTTTATTTTTCATTTTAAGACAAACAATCAGATTTCTCCCCCCTCCCCCCGACATCAGAGATAAGCAGTTCATACAGGTCCAATCATCAAACATATACAGATGTAATACCTGGGAGTGAGGCAGGCCCCCGGCTATAATGGGGGAGTATTCGGGCCAGCCCTGCTCAGTGCCGCACAGGATCAGCCTCATCTTCAACCCCTCCCCCCTCCCCCTCCGAAGATAGCGGGGAATACAGCTCCCCACTCGTCCCCTCCGACTCACTCTGTGGCGACTGCCCCTCCTCCGCCAACCCCTCCATACACAGGACTCGCCACGCCAGAAGGTACTCCTGCAACCTCTCGTCCCTCCTAGAGCACTACATATGTGTTTCTTCCGCCAGCGACCATTCCCTCACATCCCTAAGCCACGTATCGAGCTCCGGGGCCTTCCGACCCATCCAGGTAATCGCGACCCGACGCCGCGCCAAAACCAACATTAACTGCAGCAATTTATAAGCCAGTCTCCGTTTCCTAGGTTTGGGAACCAGGGCTAACAGGCAGTGTAGGGGTGTCCGTTGGAGGCGGAGGCCAGTAACGGCCGCAACGCGGCCCACCACTCCTACCCAAAACCTCTCTACCAGCGGGCAGTCCCAGGCCAGGTGTAAAAACCCCGCCCCTGCTGCGCCGCACCGAGGGCATTCGTCCCCCCTGCCCGTACCAAACCTACTCAGCGCCTTCGGGGTAAGATAAGTGCGATGCATGAAATTAAAATGGGTGAGCTTAAACCGCGCATTACAGGACACTTTCCTCGTCAGGGCTCCGATTCGCGTTCGTTGCTCTTGCTCTAAAGGCTCTCCCAAATCCGCTTCCCAGGCCACCCACGCCGGGGGCTCCGGGGGAGCCGAATCTCGCCTCATCGCCGCGTATAACAATGCAATTAGTCTACGGCCCCGGCCGCACGTCAGGATTACATTAAGAGTCTGCGTCGTCGGGGGCATCTCCGGGCACTGCGGCCAAACCGAACGCACCACCGCCTGCAGCCCTTGATAATGTAGGTATTGTCCCCCCCGAAGGCCATAAAATTCCTCCGCTTGCTCAAATGACAGGAAGGTCTCCGAGGGGTACAGGTCTGCCAACACTTCACAACCCCCCTCTTTCCAGTCCCTGTATGACACCTGGCGCTCTAGTTCCACCATGGGGGCCAGGATCCAAATGGGTAAATCCCTATGAAAGGGTGCCGCACCCAAGACCCGCTCGACAAACCGCTGCCACACCCGTGCCGTATGTGTCACCACGTAGGGCAGCGCCGCGTCCGCCCCCGACCCCCGCATCAAGGCCAATTGAAGGTCCGACGCCGTGGCCCTGCCCGCCAGCAATCGTGTCTCCCAGACATCCGCATCTGCAAACCATCTGGCCGCCGGGAGGAGCTGCGCTGCATAATAATATAAATCGAAACATGGGGCCTCCAATCCCCCCTCGTCATAGGCGCGCACGACCGTCCTAAGGGCCACTCTACTGCGTCCCCCCGCCCAAAGCAAGGAGGTCAGTAGTGAATTGAGGGTCCGGAAAATCCTAGGAGGGAGAGGGCATAGCGTATTCTGCAGGATGTACAAAGTCCGTGGCAGCATTACCATCTTGGCTACAGACAGGCGTCCCATGAGGGACAGCGGCAGGGTGTTCCAAAACGTCACAGACTGCCGCAGTGAGGCCAGTACCCGATCCATGTTCCGTGCGAGCGCCAAACCCTCCGTGGCGGCCACCTGAATACCCAGATACCGGAAACCCACCCGCTCCCAGCGCAACCCCAGCTCCGGCAGGTCCTCGCCGGGCGTTGTATCAAAGCCCGAAAGCGGGAATATAAGAGATTTACTGCGGTTAATTCTCAGGCCCGACGCCTCCCCGAACCGGTCCAGGTGGTGCAGCAAGACCGGAAGTGCCTCCGTCAGTGCCCTCAGGTAAAACAAGGCGTCATCTGCATAGAGCGAGATCACATTCCGCGTATCCCCCACCTGGATTCCCCATTGCTCCATTTCCGCCCTAATCGTGACAGCGAACGGCTCAATCGCCAGCGCAAAAAGTATCGGCGAGAGGGGGCATCCCTGTCTCGTGCACCGTCCCAGCTGCCACTCCTCCTATCGCGCAGCACCCAGGCGCAGCCGTGCCCTCGGGGCGCTATATGAAAGCTGTATCCACCGACGAAAGTTGGGACCAAGGCCCACCCTCCGAAGGACCTCCTGTAGGTACGCCCAGTCCACGGTGTCAAACGCCTTAGCTAGATCAATAGAGACCAACACCGTCCGATCTTCCCGACTCCTCACTTCATGCTGTATGTGGTTCAGGCGTCGGAGATTCATCGCCGTATTGGTCCTGATGCACTAAATGTGCCATATGGGGAGCCAGCCTGGTGGCCAACAATTTCGTTAGGATTTTTACGTCCGTATTCAACATGGTGATCGGGCGGTAGGACGACGGGTCATACTTATCACCCCCCGGTTTGAGAATCATACAGATTTCACCCTGGGCCATGGTGCGTGGGAGTTCCCCCCTCTCCAATGCCGCCTGGAACACCTGCAGCAGGAGCGGTGCCAGTTCCTCTGCGAACTCGTGATAAAACTCTGATGGAAAACCATCACTGCCGGGCGATTTAGCACGCGGCAAGCGAGCCAGCGCCCCCCGGACCTCCGCCAAGGACAAGCCCTCCTCCAAGCCCTCCCGATCCGAGTCTGCCAGGGTCGACATCTGCAGCCCTTGTAGATATGGCAAATATTGGGCCTCCGAAATATCTGGGGCCGCCTCGTACACCCGCCTCAAGTGAGCCTGGAGTACCCCCAGCAGCTCCTGCTCCGAGCATACCACACGTCCGGAGGAGTCCCGCAGCGCCAAAATGCGCTCAGGCGCCTGCTCTCTCCGCAGGATCCATGCCAGCAGCCGTCCCGACTTATCCCCCTCTCTGTGGAGGCGCTGCCTATATTGGCCCAGAGTGAACTTATCCAACCTGTCTAAGGTGTCCTGCACCCGTGCCCGAGCCTCCCCCTCCTCCCGCTGTTGCGCCGCATCAGGGTCCACCACCCTCTGGATCTGCCGGAGGAGGTCCTCCTCCTTTTGTAGGTCCCGGAGAAGCTGTTTCCGGACCCCATAGGTGGGCCCCATACATGCGCCCCTCACCACTGCCTTTAGGGCTTCCCACTTCGTGGCTACTGCCAGGTCTCCTGCTCCCCAATTAAGGGCCACATAATCCCCTATGGCTGCCGCCACGTGCTCCCTCCCCACTTGGTCTCGGAGGAGGTCCGCCGGCAGCCTCCAAGTCCGAAGACGGACCACCGGAGGTCCCCACTGGACCACGCATGCCACCGGCGAGTGATCCGATAAGTAGCGAGCCAGGTGTGTGACCTCCACCGACATACCCCGCCGCTCCTCCGTCACCAAAACCCGATCCAACCGACTATGTGTGTTGTGCGTGGGAGAAAAGCAGGTGAACACCTTCTGTGTGGGGTTCTTTTGGCGCCAAACATCCACCGCCCCTATGTTGGCCATCACCCTTCTGAGTTGGTCAGTCATTCGCGGTTTCGTCCCCTCCCGAGGGGGCGCCCTGTCCAGTACCGGATCCAGGACACAATTGAAATCACCACACCAGAGTATCGGGGTCCCCAGATCATAAGTCAAAACGTCCTGCAAGGCCCCAAAAAATGCGGAGTCATCTATATTGGGCGTGTAGGAATTCAAAATGACTATGTCCCTGCCATCTAATCGCGCCCGTAGGAGCAGGTATCGGCCTTCGACGTCCGCCTCCACATATTGGATGGCGAACGGCACCCCCGGCGCCACCCAGATCAGGACCCCCCTGGCATATGTAGAGAAGGATGAATGAAACAGTTGTCCCTGCCATTTTTTCCCCAACTTCTGCGCCCCTTCTTCCACTAAGTGGGTCTCCTGCAGGCACGCTATCGATACCTTGTGCCGTCGGAGGAAGGAGAGGACCCTATAGCGCTTTGTGCACGTGCCGAGCCCCCTCACATTCCAGATCAAAAACTTATATCCCATGATCTCGTAGTCACTCCACCCCGCCTCGGCCACTCCATCCCAACGTAGCCCCACTCTGGAACCTGACCTGCAATGCAACTGATGTCATCAACTTTCCCCATCAACAACCCCCCCAACAATACCCCCCTCCCCCCACCCACGAGCACTATGCCGGCAACAACCAAACATGCCCATATGCCCTTACCCCGCTGGTGCCAGGACGTGCACAGCCACCCCATTCACACACCTTAACTCTACCCCCGTACTCAACCCACCACTCCCCCCACCCCGACCCCCGGTCTGACCCCGTTACCAACCATGCAAACCAGGCGCAACCCGACCGAATCTCCCCGCAACACCCCGTCCCCCCACTCAACTCCCTCCCGCCCCATTGCTCAAATTCCACAGTAACGCCATCCTCCTCCCGGGTCCATGTCTCGGCCCCCACACCGCCAAGTGCTGGCCCCGCAACCCAGGTTGATGTCTCATCCCCTCCGAAGCTCCCCAATCCGAGGCAACATATCGCTTCAAGAGTGTTCCCCCCGGCCCGAAGTCTCAACCCCCACAGTTTCCGGGATCACCAGGTTTGCGGCCACGACCTCTCCCTCCGAGGCCAACAGCCTGTCCGGGACCAAAATGTCTTCGGGGCCCGCCAGGCGTTCTGCGGAAGGCTCCGGCCCCTCCTCTGCTCCCACCTGTCCCAGCTGCAGTGCTCCATCAGCTCCCACCGTCACTCTGCCCCCATCCCGGTCTGCCACCGGCCCCGCTGAATATCTGCGCCTGTGAGGACGTTTCCGCTGTGGCCTCATGCCCCACGCCTCACGGGGGCCCCTCCCCGCTCCCGACGGGACATCCTCTCCCCGAGCTTCCAACCATTCCCAAGCCTCTCCCGGAGTCTCGAAGAAATGAGCCTTCCCCTGACACAGTACCTTTAGCTTGGCGGGATAGAGCAGCATGTATTGCAGGTTCATCACTCGTAACTTCTGTTTAACCCCCAGGAATGACTTTCGTTGCTCCTGCACCTGCTGCGTATAGTCAGGGTATATGGAGATCCTGCTGTTCTCATACATAAGATTCGCCACCTCCCGCGCCGCCTTTAGAATACAGTCCCTGTCGCGGTAATTAAGGATTTTGGCGATGATGGCCCGTGGAGGGGCCCCCGGTCGGGGCGGCGGCACCAGTGCCCTGTGTGCCCTCTCGATAACGAAAACGTCCGACAGCCCCCTCGGGCACAGACTCGTACGAATCCAGCGTTCCAGGAACCGTTCCGCGTTGCCTTCCTCCGCCCGTTCCGGTACACCAACGACCCTAATGTTACTGCGGCGGGCCCTCCCTTCCGCATCTTCCGCCCTCCGTTCCAGGGCAGCTGTCGTAGCCCTGAGCTGCACGACTGTCTATGTGATGGTCTTCACCTCTCCCTTTAGGTGCTCTATGTTCCCTTCTGCATCGGCCACTTTATCCGCCACATTGCGTAGGTCCATCCTGAGCAGATTCACATCAATGGAGACCGTTTCGATTTGCCGCTCCAGCGCCGAATGGGACCCCTGTATCGCTTTTAACAACTTCGCACGGGAGGGCTCCGCCGGGTCGTCCACCACCCCGCTGAGGCCCGTCTGCCGCGTAAGCCGCTGGGATGGCAGTCTCTGCGTGGTATATTGCGTGATCGTGTTCGGTTGCGTCGATCGCGACATCTTCCCCCTCGTCATCGCCGAGGCCTCCCGAGGCGCAGGGGCCCAACGTCGGCACTATCACCCGACCGTGGGAAGTGCTCAGGCAAGGATTAATGACTGGGGACCCCGGGGGCTGCGCTGACCCCCCCCCCGCCACCACTCCCTGGAGTCGCAGCCCCAGTCCAGCGGCCGCCAGGCGTCAGCAGCGGCAACCAGGCGGCACGTCAAGCATCCGGAGCAGGCCGCCCACAGCTGGGCCTCACCTCGTCCCGCAGCGGCCAAATCTCTCTCCTCCGAGGTGGGCCAGGTGCCGCCGGTCAGTCCCCACCTGCTCTTTCAGGCCAGGGGCCGTCGTAGAAGTCTGCAGGATAATCCGGAGTGCGCCCGGCTCAGGTGAACCTCCAACGACCCCCTCGTGAGACCAAGCCCAGTCTCCCTCGTAGCTCCGCACCTCCGGGCCTCACGGCGCCACCGGTCCGGTCCCCCGCCGCCAATCAGATGCAGGGCCGGAACCGTCCTCACCTCTTCTCCAGTCGGGCCCTTCCGCTCCGTCTCCCGCCACTCTCACTGGCTCCCCGTCGCAAGGCGGCAGCGTTGTCCCCACAGGATCTCCGCTCGGGGGCGGTCGCGCTCTCCCCGGCGTCCAGCAGTAGGCCTCAGACCTCGGCCTCGCGTCGTCCGCACCCAGAGCAGGGAGTGCAGGGTCCGTTCCCCGGCTTCCCCGCCGGGCACTCGCGGGGGCTCCTGACCTCGAGGCCCCCCGCCACACGCTGCCCCAGGATGTCGCTCTCACCAAGGGGGGTAGTCCGGGGCAGATCCACCAGCCACTCCGCCACTCTCCGGCTCGTCTGCCTGGCGACCGGAGGCCCCCAGTGCACCCGTCCCGGGCCCCCGATGTGGTTCAAGGAGGTTCTGTCTGCCGGTCAAGGCGGTTGCCTCCCCACCGCCGGCGCTCCGCCGTGTACCGCGTTCCGGCCGTCCTCAGCGTCCGGGAGTAGGCCCCTGGCCCCGGCCTCTCGTGATCTCGTATCCGGGCTGGCCCCTGCGGGTGCCGTACCACCGCTGCACCACCGGATTCCCGCTCCACTACGCACCGGAGCGATCCCCAGGGCTTAGGGGGTCAATACACTCTCCATCCGTCGGCACAGGAGCCCTGGCAGGATCGTTACTACAGGATTTAGGGGTCTAGGTAGCGGGAGCCGGCGGAGCTCACGTCCTGTCGGCCATGCTGCTTGGCCACGCCTCCTCGCTACAGACCATAGTTAGCATGAAGAGAGACCAGGACAGAACCCACAGCCAAGACCCAGGCAAAACATAGTAAAACAGTTAGGGTCACAAAAACATCATCTAGCATACAGAAGGGAGGGGAGAGAATACTCCAGATCACATAAACTGTCCAAGAGAATACAGGCCCAGTCAACCCACTAGGTAGAAAGTACGGCACACCCAATAGCATAAAAAGGGACATCCCCATATAGGGTCAAGTCGAAAAAGAAAACACATGGAAAGACCACCACCAAACAGCACATTAAACAAGCCTGACATGCAAAACACACTAAAAAATGTCTCACACTTAGAAACCATTTGGAGAGCACATGACCTCAAACTACCACAGAGTCAAGAACGCAACACAAAACCGAGGCAGTGGCACCAAGGAACACATGGCTAGCACCCACAAGCCCCATATCCAAGAGGGAGCAAGAGTAGCACATCCACAGGAGAACAAGAAGGTACATGGAAACTCGGGCGTGGTATGAGGTGCGAGATGGTGGTCCCCATTCTCTAGCGTTCCCACACCAGAAATCGGCCAGCATCCTTGAGCTGGGGAGTCGCTGAACCCCTGGCAGCACTGCCCGAGCCCCTTGGGGATCATGTGATGCGACTGAGATCCAGAGGCGCCGACCTGGTTGTTCCCTCCTGGCTCGGGTGAGTCAGGTGTGGAGGTGATCCCAAACCGCGTGAATTTGCGGGTCTACCCATGCGGCGCTGGGGCCTTTAGGGGAGAACAGCTAAACCCAGACGGGCAAGTTGGAGAGGTGGGGCCCCTCTCTGTTGTAGGAGATGGGGTGGGTGGCCCGAGAGATAATGGAGAGACGGCACTGGTCGACAGAGGGGCCCGTTTCGCAACAGAGGTGGTGAGGAAGCCTGAGGACAAAGGAGGGGAAAGGAGCCGGCGAGTGCAGTGGTTTGGAGGGCGTCAGCCCTGGGGGCTGCTACAGATTGGGGGGCTGGAGGAGTGATGGAGCCAGGCTCGCCAACTTATAACGGTGCAACAGGGTGTGGGTCCTAGAAGTAGCGGGTGCAGGCCAAAGGTTACTGGCGAAGGGCAGTCCTGCTTCTCTGACCTGAACCCTCCCAGCGACAATGCCCCCGGGGAAGGACTAAACGGAGAGGTGGGTACATTTGAAGGCAAACCTGCACTCCCTTCAACTGGCCGAAGGGAGTTTCGGATACACCCAGTTATATCACAGGCTGCTCGTACTGCTACCCCGTGGGCAAAGGGATGAAGGTCTGACAGACCAAAGCTGTTCAAGACCTAGGGGGACAGCGAGAGACAGGATGGCCATAGACAAAATCTGCACTAAACAAGGCAAAATCCCCAAATTTACCAAGCAGCTGTCGCAGCCCGCCACAATGGCAGCGTCAGGGTGGCCCAGACAGACGTGATCTTCCAGGCCATTGAATCCTTCAGGAGGGACCTTGAGACCAAAATTGGGGAAGTAGGGGCCAACTCTGCCCTGCTCCGGCAGGATGTGCAGAAGACAACCAGTTGGGTAACAGACACAGAAGACCGCATTACAACACTAAAGGTATTGATCAAGGAGATCCCCCAGATAATACAGAAACTCAAGGGGACAGCAATCGAATTGGCAGCCCAAGCTGAGAATGCTGAAGGGCACTCCAACCAAAATAATTTGCGCTTTGTGGGATTCCGGGTAGAAGTAGAGGGACCCAGCCCTGAACGTTTATTGGAAACTTTGCTACGAATCGTCTTGCAGATAGAGCGGCTTTTCTCCTGCTCCCTCATGGAGCGAGCCCACCAGGCGCTGGTGTGGTAGCCTCCACCAGAGGTAACACCCACAGCAACCATTGCTTGGTTACTGTAATACAGAGCTCGCAACTTAATCCTTTGCATGGCCAGAGGTTGGGAGGAGATTGTGCATGAATACCCCAAAATCCTGATTTTCCTGGACTATACAAGGCTGGTCCAGAGGCAGTGTAAATAATTCGACAAAGTGAAACAAAAACTGTGAGCACTGGGATTAAACTACATGTTACTTCCCCTGACTAAACTTCGAGTTGTGTTTCAAGGGAAAGATTTCTATTTTGAGAACCCAGACCTCACATGGGAATGGTTGGAGGAGCATCCCTCCGAAGGGTCTGGATGGGACACACAGGCGACCGAACGACAGCATGCCGCAAACTGTGGCAGGGGAGGGGGGTGCAGCATCGAACATGCTGGAGTGTGCGGAGAAGGTCGCCCAGGCAGTGACTGGGCCAAAATCTGGAGCAGGAGTGAGACAACTTATCAACGGACACCGACCTGGGGGACTGCCCCATGACAGAGAATGAATGAGAGATCCTACGACAAGCAGGGGACTCAGGGGCATAACTAGCTTGCAGGGAACTGTAGGTCCATTGCTGAAAAATCTGGAAGGTGGAGTAGTGGTGAGACTAATATAGAGGATCTCTGCATATCTTCTAATCATCTAGCTTAGAGCACACATCGGGCGGTGGGGAGGGAGGGACGACAGGCCTTTACACAGTTGGGGTGTGTGGGTAGTTCACTGCCCACACACAGGAAAGGTTGGGAGAAATAGGGGTAGCTTAAGTTCGACGTTCAGGGCACAGCATACATTACAAGTTACACAATAAGAGGAAGGAAGGGGGACGTAGGAGACTCAAGCACACAAGGAACTACTCCAGAGACACAATACTGAATCAGACCAGGTTAACTGAACCACAGCGTGACCAATTGAAAATCCTCACATGGGATGTGAATGCATCCAGAGGGGTAGGTACACCCTACTGACACATGCGGGTTATACAAGGAGATCGAGAGGGGTTGTGATACTAGCTAAGAGACACCCCCTCCTTTCAAGACACACCTCAATGGGCTGATCCAGAGGAATGCCTCCTTGTGGTAAAGGGGCTATGGAATATGATGGAGTTCCTTATAGTGAATGTGTACGCCCCCTCCAGGCTGCACTGGAACACAGCACTTTATATAAGCTGGGACACTTGATACTGGAGGCCGACACAGACATACATGTGGTGGGAGGGGATTTAAATGATGTGATGAACAGACAGCTTGACAAGCATCCACCGTGGACACAACAGCCACATGGACAGACTGCCCTTGCGCGATTCATGAGCACCATGGGCTTGGTGGATGTGTGGCAGATGAAACCACTGAATGATGACTAATATTCCTTTTTATCTAGGATGCATGGGTCCCTTGCACGCCTGGACTGTGTTCCCACTGCCTGAACTCCACTGGGTGGGGAGTGGAATATCTGGCATGGGGTATCTCTGACCACTCCCCCTACAAATTACCCTGAGAACGCATGTGTAGGAAAGTGCCCTTTTTTGACATGGTTACCCCCACTTTTTGCAGTGTATCTGGTGCAATTTAGACTGAAAGTATGCTGGGTTCCTGATAACCTGGTCCCCAGCACCAGTGTTCTTTCCCTAAACTGTACGATTGTTCCACAATTGGCAACCCTTTAGAATCCCTTGTAAGTCCCTAGTAAGTGATACCCCTGGTACCTATGGCATTGGACCTAAAGATGGTCCCTAAGGGCAGCAGCACAAATTGTGCCACCCTAAGGGACCCCTCTCCAAGCTCATGCAAACTGCCATTGCAGGCTGCGTGTCTTGGTGCAGAGAAAACTGAAGAGTCGACATGGCACACATCCCTGTGTGCTATGCCTGCCAGCACTACATGTGACCTAGGTAAGAAACCCCTAAGGCAGAGTGCACTATGTGAGAAGTTGGCCTGATATATTGTCCACTAGTTATAGTTGGCACCCTGTATCAGTCCAAACAACCCCTTATGGTGATAGGTTAAAGACAACCTTATTGAAAGCTATCCTAGTGGTAGCTATGGAGAGAAGCCTTCAGGCTAAGTCGTGAAGGAATGTAAAGCAGCTTGTTTTACCAGTCTATAATCTCTTGAATGACCAAATGAAAGGACAACCACACCAGGTATATATTTAAAATATATGTTTTTAAGATAAAACACACCCCTCTAATCTCTTTATGAAACTGGAGTTCGAAGTATTTAAGTTACAAGTTAGCAATCAACAGTAATAGCACAAATACACGTATGGGCCCTAGGGGTGTACCAAACCATATACCAATAAAGTGGTATAAAAACCGCAACTGAACTAGACACAAGGCCTAGAGCCTGTAGAAGTGCTTGGACCACAAGGAACCACCCAAGGGAGTGACAAAGGGGACCCACAGGGGATGCGTGCAGTGTGAGAACACAGCCGCGAATCGCGGTTTACTTCTATGGGGAATGTTGCGGTTGGAAAATTTGAGTTTAAGGACACTTAGAAGATATCTACGAGCGAACCCTTTTGGACTTACAGGTGTCTAGGGCCAACACCCACGGGAGCACTGGAGTACTCGAGTTACCTCACCCAGGGAAGCCGGGTGCATAGGTGTCAAATGGTGTCGGGTTGCGTCGCTGTTTTCATTGGAAGCTGCTCAGGAAGTGCTGCTGCCGTTAAGAGGAGAAGTGTCCAGAGAGATCCAAGCCTGGATCTAGGATGGAAGGAACCTGAAAGCAGAGGGGACAGAGTCTGGGTCACTTACCAGTGACCAAGGGCATGATAGACCAATCCCCACATATGTCGGGTGCTTCAGGTGAGTTGACGGGTGTCTTGACTCATCAGCCATGAGGTCAAGAAGGCGCCGATGACAACCAGGAGCTGGATTTGAGCTGTCCCATGAAGTCTGTCGAGAGCTGAGGTGTCGGCGACCAGATTGGACCCAAAAAGCCTTGGCAACGGCAAGTCACGTGGAATCAGAGAAAGGACGTCGGTGCAGACCAGCAAGGTCTGGGGTACTCGCCCAGCGAGGGTAAGTCGGGGCACGTCTGGAGCAACCAGGAAAGCCCAATCAGAAGAGGAGTTGCCTTCGTGGGGACCTACTAGCCAACGGGCTAGCGATTGCGAAGGAGCCTCGAGCGGTTGCACTGGAAACTGGCCCACGGGTCACTCGTGGAGTGGAGGCCAGCAACCTTCGGTGCAGGAGGTGCTCAAGGCTGGGGCTACTTGGAGCTCAAAGCACAACTTCGAGGAAGACCAGGAAGATGATAGATCAGCAAAAGATCACGGTGTCCAGGGGTCAAGGTTCCACGTCACCCACGATAGCCACGGGTCTCAGCTTTGCTGTGGACTCAGGGTAGCCCCGGGGAAGTCTGGAAATCCACCTCTGGTGATGCAAAGACTTCGGCATCCGGCGGGAGCTTCAGCGATGCAGACCGGTCAGTTGCTTCTTTGGTGCCTGCCAAGCAGGGGAGTCACTCTTTGACCCCAAGGGAGATTTCTTCAGTCTTCTAAGCAAAGTAGAACGTCGAAGGTCCAGGATATATACTGCAGAGTTTCGTCCAGGGTAATCTAAAGTCGCAAGGACTGGGTTCCCATACTTATACAAAGTTTGGGGGTTGGACATACTCTAGGGACCCACCTATGGGAGGGTTTGGAAAGAGAGGTGGTTACACCCATTTCCTTTGTCCAGTTTCACGCCAAAGCAGGGGCAGGTAGCCCCTGCAACCGGTTTGAACTGGACTATGCACAGGGACACCAAGTGCGCCCCCAGTGCAGGACTTCAAAGCACCAGAGAGTGCTCCCGCCCAGCCCCAATACACATCTGCCTGTCTGGGGAGGTGGTTACACCTTCCTGGTACAGGAAACCTATTGTCCAGGCCTCCCCTGCCGGAGTTTCGGTCAGCAGCAGGAGGCCAGACCCGTGTCTGTGGCAGAGGCATCCATTTTGTGATGCCAGGGCTGTAGAAAGTCCTACCCGGTTAAACCAGTGTGAACATGTCTCTCCCTCTAGAAGGGTGGAATGCTACCCCCGCCGCCAGAACTGGCGGGGGGGGGGGCGGTAGTATGCCAAAGCGTTTGACACCAAGCACAACATGTTTCCGTGCAGCCATACCAAAGTTAGCATTTACCGCGAGGTTATAATGCACTTAAGAGTATATGGTCAGGCTGCATCACAAACAGCATCAGGGGAGGTACTCCGAACGCTGCAGAGGAGCTCTGCTCATGCAGGGGCACCCTCTCACATAAAAACCAAGCACTCTGCCTTCAGGATTGTTAAGGCCTACCATAGGAGTGACTTATAGGTTTTATATGTGTGTGCAATGGTAGTGATATAGGTAGCCTATACCACTGTAAGGGGTGCAAGCACCACCTTACCCAGGCTGCAGTAGCAGACCTGTGGTGCCATTTTGGAGTACTTCCCAGGGGTGGCATAATACATGCTTCAGCCCCTGGTAGGCCTCTGAGGTACCTATGCCATAGGTACATAGTATAACATATACTAGGGGCGTATAAGGCACTCCAGAATCGAATTAGAAATGTACCTGGAAACCATTTTAGAGAGGAAGCAGCTAGGCTGGGGTGCTGATAACAGGGCCACAGCCAGACTAAGGTCGAAAAACAGTGAAACACCAGCAAAAAGTGGGGGTACCCATGTGAAGCAGATCCTACACACTATACCCACATGAGGACATATCTGCAAGAGTGGGTATGTCCCTGTGATACCCAAGTTCATCTTTAGATATTACCAGTGCAAAGGGTGCCATAACCAGTACATGGGCTGGACACTTGTCCTTACGAGTTCCCCAGCTACATGATAGCTTGACTGTACCCCAAAGTGTTTGTTACCAAACACCTCGTCTTAATAAACGCACACTGATGCCAGTGCTGTATTTATTAATAAATGCACACAGGGGGCACCTCTATCTACCGACTACTAGTGTGTTGACTGACTGTTCTAGACCAGCCAGCCACCATAGACAGGTTAATGACCTCCTGAGGTGAGAACCTTTGCTCTCGGAGGACAGGCACAAAGTCTGCTCTGGGCGGAGGTGTTCACACCTCGTCCAACCAGGATGGACATTCCAGGGCGGAAAGCTTCAGAGGTCCTGCTGTCTTTGATATATGACTCCAAGCATCTCCAGATAGTAGAGGTGGTCACCTCTCTGTCCTGACCCCACTTTTTGGTGGCAAGACAGGTAAGAAAATTAGTTAGATTAGGAGGTGGGCCAGTTGATGTGGACCCCACTTTTCAGATTCCGCCATGCTCATTTGGCAGGAATTAGCCTTCTAGGGTCAGGGTTATGCCCACTTCCCACAGGAAGTGGTCTTATAGAGGGTATAGACAACCTAAAGGTGGGTGGGTGGGGACGCCTATGGGCAATCGCGCGCTTTACAAATGCAAAAATCAAATCAAATCAAATCAAATGTAGCTCATTGGCTACTACCTGTCACTCCCCATAACGCCCCTAAATTGAGCATTTAGGTGGTGCCCCTGAACCCAAGAACTCAGATTCAATGGATCAATGGATGAAGGACAAACAAGAGTCACTGCCTGGCGAGAACTGCAGCAGGAATTTGGGGCAAAACCCTGAAGTCTTCAGTCCTCTCTCGACAGTCGCAACAGAGTGACTCGTCATGTGAGCTGAAGCACTACCAAAGCCTTGGGTAGCCTGCACTTCACCAAACACCAAAAGTGTCCCTTGGAGTAGAGGAACTAATGACAAACAGACTTATGGTCCACCGCCTTGCAGCTCCTCAGCCGGACCACCGACGCCGACAACCAGGAGAAGGTACACGTGCTCTGAAAGGTCAGATCTGTCTCCCCACCAAGTGTGAAGACACTAGGACCAACCGGAGCCATGCAGCACCAACCCCTGGGGTACCAGATGCCCTGCATCAAACACCGGCTTTGAGTGTCCTGTCCGGACTCTCACTGCACCAGAACTAAGCACCCGTTGAGGGACATCAGCATCACTGAGACCCACTTTGAGAGTGGCCCAGCTGTCTTGATTTCTCCTCTTCCAGCGATTTGTCCCTGACAGCAAGGTGCATCTTTGTGCACCAGCCCAGCTGACCAAACCACTCTTCTCCCAAGCCCCAAGCCTGGGTCCTAACAATTCAGTTGTGTCCCCATGTTCCAAGACTCCTTGCAGCCTGAGCCCCCGTTTGGGAGCCATGGACTTGCAAGCAAGTCCCCCCGTGCAGCCTCTTTTCAGATGCCCCCCTCCCTTCTCTGTAGCCCGCCAGCTACGAGCCTCGCCAGCACCCTGCTCTCGGTAGAAACCAGGTGGTGCCTGTAGAACTGCTGGTAGTACTTTGAACCTTGGCCCACTACTACTCCGATACCCAAAGGTGAAGCCCTGAAACCGACTGTACCTACCTTAAATGCATTTTTGACATTTCCTCCCATATGAATGTATTGTTCGCCGGATCAGTGGAGCCACCATTGACATTGTGGGAAGCCTAAAAGACAGTGATCAGAAACACAGCCCAGAATATTGTATCTATAAAACAAAAATGCAAGGATCAACAGGTACAAGACCTTGAAAAGTAGTGTATTGATTTAAAAAAAAAATGGCTGTGGGAGGGGAAACCGAGAACTATATTCACGATTGGTCACGACCCGGGAGCAATTACATAATCTCACTAGGAACGCAGCATGTAACCACTTCCTATTAACACAGAGAAAGATATATGAGTTGGGACAAAGTAAGTCACCTACTAGCGTGGCTGGATAGGAAAGAAGAGGAGGCAAGAAGGGTGAAGAGTTGCAGACAGAGAAGGAAGACCTAGTAAGCACAGATAGCGATATAGCATGGGTCTTTGCAAGGAATTTCCACACATTATAAACAGCAAGGGCAGGATGTCCTGAATAGGACATCAGAGAATTCGTAGGAGAGGTAACTGTGCTGGAGGAGGCACAAAGAGAAGTGCTGGAGGGAGGTATAGCCCACAAAGAGATTGGGGAGTCCTTGGCGGCCATGAACTCAGGGAAAACGCGGCTGGTGAACAGCTTCCCTAAACCACACTTGTGTGACCTGTTCCAGACTGTCAGGGAAACAGGTGAATTCTCACCAGGTCTGAACCACACAATTATAGTGGTAATCCACAAACAGGGCAAACCTAGAGACATCTGCAAATCCTATAGGCCCATTTCACTCCTCAATACGAAATCAACTGGCTGGCCAACATCCTAGCACTGAGAGTGCCAAGGTTAATTACCACTTTAATGCATGAGAATCAAATGGGATTTATGCCTAGGAGTGCCACCCACCTCAATCTGACACCTGTGGGTGTGGCTTGAGGATACAAAATATGATTGGGAAACAAGAGGCATCCTCTCACTAGACACTGCAAAAGCGTTTGACTCCAGATACATCCACCTGACCCTGAGACAGTACAGGTTTGGCCCCCAAATTCTGTCAATGGATTGCCCTGTTATATACAGCTCTGGTGAGAGTGAACAGGTTAACATCAGATACATTTAGACAGGGGAGTGGAATGTGACAGGGGTGCCTGCTCTCCTCCCATCTATTTGCGCTAAGCTTGGAGTTCCTGGCCTGTTGGGAGTGTTGCAGTGAGTGACGTGACCAGGTTTCCTGAAGTAATGAACGAACCAGAAAAAAATCTTGTTATAGTCGGATGATGTCTAGCTAATCCAGGGATGGTAATAACTGGAGCCCTGTCCATTTTTTGTAACTTTGAATGGAACAAGTCAATCATGTATCAACTGAGAGACTGGGGAGTGGTAGGGGGTGGTGAGTGGATCTTTTAGGACCACAGTGGAGGGGTTCAAATATTAAGGTATTGAGGTTATCACCAGTAGAGACAGATTTCAGAAAAATAACCTCGACAGAGATCCTAAAGCCTTCTGCCTGGATGTGGATAGATGGAGCACACTACCCCTAATGATAATGGGAAGGGCAGCCCTATGCAAGATGATCTCGTTATACAAGTTTCTGTATATAACACCCCCTCCCTTTTGAAGTGCCGGAGGCGTACTTTAAAAAGGTGGATAAAACTCTAAAGAAGCTGGGGAGGCCCACGAATAGCTCTGCAAACCCCAAGCTACAATGGGGGTACAGCCCTCCCCGGCCCAAGAACATATTACAGGGCCACACAACTAGGCCAAAAATAAATGGGGGTTACCCACATAATACTCCAGCAACTAAACACGAAAAGGTTTGGATGGCTTGGCCTCATACATAAATAATGTCTTACCTGCTTTATTTGAAGTATCCTTATGTGTGTTATTGATATCTCCGGCTAGGAGATATACCAAGTAATAGTGATTGTGTTGTGTTAATAAATACACTTATTTTCATAAACACTGTGAGGTTCTTTCTCATCTAATCAACACTCTTGATTAAATGTGGTAAAACAAGCTGCTTTACACTCCTTCAAGCTAAGCCTGAAGGCTGCATTCCACATCAACCCCTTTGAGAACTTTTAAAGTTATCAAAGACCACTAAAATCACAAGAGTTGTTTGGATTAATGCAAGGTACATCACTCCTTTAAGTGTACACCATACACTAAGCCAGCCTCCTACAATAGTGTTCTTGCAAAGTTGATTCTGTTTGCATGTATAGTTCCAAGAAACTAATCCAGACTGTCATGGATGCAAATGTGTCAGAAGTCGTTCTGTAAAAATGAAGACAACTTTAGGAAAGACCCGTGTATATGTAAATTGGCAGTGTTTTCCTTCAGGCCTAGCTGGAACACATGACACCCACTCCTAGGACATAAGTAAACTAAGAAAGCTATTTACAAGAGCAAATCCTATTACTAAAAAACGCAGCAAGATATGCAAAAGGAATCCTGACATGTATACTTAAAAATCAAGCTAAAAAGCTGTTTAAAAGGCAATCATGCTATTTAGAAGCCCAGAGCACAAAGAAAGGCAACTTAAAAAATAAAAAAGCGTAAAAATCTCAATTTAAAAATCGATTGAGGATGTTAAAAACAGGCCGAATAAGAGTTCCCACCAAACAGAATAGACAGATGTGTATGTGTTCCGAGTGGTAAACGAAACATCTAATTACCAGCATCTGGAGACATTGATCCCAGAGGCACACCTCGGAGCAAGTTGATAGAGCAAATATGTTCCTATCCAACCTCCTCAGCAGCCGTGAGAGCAGCCGTGAGAGAGCAAAAACGGGGTTCCACTGAACCAGAGCCAAGATCCAATCCTTCCAGAGCGGAAGCATCCCAAGGAGGGTCGTAGAATGCGGCCAGGAGCAATAGAATACGTAATTGACAACTAAACATATGGGCTTTTAAGGGATCCACCAGTATGTTCATTTCCGAAAGCTCAACCTGTTGCAATCCCAGGCATAAATCCAAGGCACATTCAAAAGTGCACAGTAGACAGCGGAATACGGCTGTACGCAGTGAAGCCACACAGGCCGAAATGATAAGAACCAATACTCATTCAGTTCTCAAAGCAAAGGCGTGCCAAAGCAATGCACCATGCGCTCACGGAACAGTAGCACATGAGGTAATGCCAGCTCAATTTGATCTCGAAATGGAACATCCATTGCGGAGCAACAATATTAAAACAACAGTCCTATCAATCAGGAACCAGACCAGAGGAAGACCTCCAAAAATGTTCCGGAGGACAGAGTGAATAAAAGAAGGAATGACTCCAAAAACTGTCTGGACGGTGCTACCCAACCCAGAGCCTACATTTTTGAAAAATTGTGCTATTCCCTTTGCACTAGACATCTTAAAAATATGGTTCACCAGCTCGTCAAAATGTCGTGGGAAATTAGCGTGGAGTAGGGCCTGTATTTCTGAAGAGGACCTTGCCACCTGAAGATCAAATGACTCCTTAGCAGATGTGAAGGCCACATCTTTTTGAAGCAGAAAGGCTTTTAATTTCCTCAAGGCATCAAAATGCAAAGTGGTAAGATTAATTGAAGGCCAAAGCATTGCCTCCCTGACTGTACGGACAGGTGGAAACAGGACTTGGGTACTGCAAGTAACTATGGAACTAATCTCCAGCAGATAGGCAACCCCCGGTTTCATTCTGCAGTTACCTTGAGCGTTCAACATCAGGTAACTCCCATTAGAGAGCAATCTGAAAGTCGGACGTATCACGGCAGCCAGAGAACCTTTTAAATAGCACAATAAGTTCGCGACAGAAGCTTTACAAGCCCCGCCAATGAAATATCCTTGCAATCTTAGGATCCACTTAAAGCACTCTCGCAGTCTGAACTGCTGAAAAATACTTCAGTTCACTTATTTTGGCACCAAAATTCAAAAGGAAGTTCCCAAGACTCAGGTACAAACCCTTCCCCTAATGCTCATATCTGCCCACTTGGTGATGTTGCAGACGGTACTGAAAATTAAATGTCAAGATTGGCATTGTGATATACCCATGGAATATTCTATCCGCAGAAGCTATTTCTGTAATGGTGAAAGGTAATTTCTCTAGCTTCTCTATGTGTAACATAGTGGGGGAGTGGCCTGACAACATGGCCTACAGGATGCGAGCTCCCAAGCTCTCTGCCCATCCAGGATACTTTCTCCTCTGCATCCTGCATAATCCTGCCCAAAGTGGCGCATTTCACGTCGACATACACGCAGCAGATACCAGCCAAGCTGATCCTGGCCCCACTTACCAGACATCAGAGGCAAATCTGGGATTTCTTTTTAAAATTTTTGTTTTTACTGAGTTTTATATAGCGCGAACTTGACCCGAATCGGGTATCAGAGCGCTTTACATAGCACCAGTTACTACATGAGGATACACATTGATTTTTGTTAGGCACGGGGAGATTAAGTGATTTGCCCAGAATCACAGGATGTTCAGCGTCCTTGCCAAGACTCGAACCCAGTTCCCCAGAGCCGAGGATGACCGCCCTAGCCGGTAGGCCAACTCCTCTCACCAGAATATTCTCTGACTAGTGCCGGGAGACGCTGGACCCTAATAGGTGACATGAGGGGCAGGACCTTTGGAGTATATATGACTAAAAGGCTACCCCTTTCCAAATCCCCATGAGACACGCTTTTTCCACCATAATCTGCCAGAATTTTTAAAATCTTTCTGGATGGAGAGATAAGTATACCCTCCATATACTTTTCACGAGGAGCAGCTTTCTGCTCCGTCACTTAAAAATACATAGGAATATGCTTTATATCAAATTTCAGGGAGGGAACCTCAATTTGCCCTAAAGAGAGCCCTGGACCTATGAGGCCATTGACTAAGGGCTGAAACATGTTGGCACACCTTTAGGGTCATAGGACCATTACCTCCAATTGACCCCTTGTATATATTTAATTTTTAATATCCACTACGTCTCCGCGAATAAAGGGATACCTGGGGAACGCAGTAGGATTTTTATCTCTAGACCCCCTGGCCTACATCTTCTAAGCGCTCACTGAAATACGGGCGTGCCCACCCTGACCTTTAGGAGTCAGGGTGAACCCTATGATGAAGCATGACACCAATAGGGTGTTTGAGGGTAAACTAACAAAAAGGAGTTTCCTCCTTTACCGCGTTCGAGTGGGGTACACCACGTAGGTCTAAACTTGAGCCCTTTGGGTTTGGATACTTTAAGTTTGCAATATTCTCTGACTGCGCCTGCTCCGAGTGAGGATGGGAGTCTAAACCGTTCCGGACCGCGCCTGGGCTTGTTGGGGCAGGAGGAGACCGCTCCGGAGGTGCCTGATTTCCCCCAGGGGTGGCAGTGTGGACCGGAGGGCCCTGTGGCGCAGCTGGAGGGAGCGCTGCGCCTGACCTGGGGACGACCGATGCTGGGCCCCTGCTGCAGATGTAACAATGGTGGCCACTGCAATACCTGAAGACTGGGGAGCCTGGTGAGCGAAGCTGAGCACTCGAGCTGTGACTGGACCGGAGATGGAGTGGGAACGGCTGGCTCTGAAGGGAAACTTCAACCAGACTGGTGGTCTTGGAGACTAGGGGCTGCTCTTGCAAGGGAGCCAGTGCTTTCCAAAGAGAGTCATTGGGAGAGACGCTGCCTTGGGTCCGGCAAGTGTGCTAGCCCCAAAACTGCTGCTGAGGCGCTTCACAGTCCCCGGGCTACCATGAGGAGCGGCATGGCCAGGAAACGGACATCGGAGCTTTGAGAACCGTGAGGCGGGTTTCGGCTGGTCCCCTCACCGTGGAGGGCAGCGTTTCCCAACTCAATAAAAATCACCTGCGGTCCGGGTGGCCCTTTGCTCTCCTTTGTACAACATTAGGCTGTGAATTTGGAGGGCACCACGATCACCCCTCTGAGCCCCCTCTGGGAAGCTGGTTGCCCTCCAGTTCATTGGTGCCACAGTGAGTACATCGGGCACAGAGGGCAAGTGGAGTCCTGAGCTTGACAATGGGGGTCCCTGTGCATGATCGGTGACTGTGGGAACTGGAGGCTCCCTGCCTACAGTATAGTGAGACTGGTGCACAGGACTCAAATGTGGTGCTGGTTGCTTGCTATTAATTACCCAGGGAATTGCTGAGCTGTGCTTTTATACTTTGGCACCTGAAGTGTTTGAGATCCTCTGGTTCTCTTGGTCTTTGCTGTCTGCTGCCACCTGGGGGCCTAAAGGTACTGCCACCACCTTTCAGGGTGCACCTTGGGGACTGCGGTATTAGCCCTGCATCTCTCAGGGCCATCATTTGTTGGGCCCATTGGACTAGTGGAGAGGCGGTTATGGCTGCGGAGCTCACTTAGCTGGTGGGGACCACAGAGGGTACGAGATATAGATTTGGAGGTGCACAGACTGTCGCTTCAGACCCTGCTTTACAGCTGGCCTCCAACCTGTTCCCATTTTTGCCCTGTGCCCCGCAACTTTGGTGTGTTAAAAAAGACAAAGCGGTGCATGGTCGGGTGCAGTTGACCCGCTGGGCTTGTGAGCATTCTATAGAGTAGAAAATCAGCTGTGCATTGTGAGGTGTGAGCACCATCGCGGCGGCACTATGGGTAAGGGTAAAATAGCACGAACGCAAGTGACAAACACAATTACGCAGTATACCACTCACCACAGCCTACCCACAGGTTGACAGGGCAACCAGGCGCTGCGGACACAGGGGACTCGGGGAAGAGGGCTTTGGAGCCCTCAAAGGCATATCTTCTGGCAGCTATCCAGGGATCACGTACGGCACTGGAACATCAAATAGAAGCTGTGTCGATAGATATCAATCTGCTGAGAGCTGATCCACAAAAAGTCTCTGCCAAGGTTACGAATGCTGAAACTAACATCCTAACCCTGCAGTGGGAGGCAGCAACCTTGAAGCATCAGATGGCAACAATGACTACCACAGTTGCGGAGCTGGGCAGGAGAGCGGAGGACACGGAGGGTCATTTCCGCCACAGCAACATTTGGGTGTTGGGTTTTCCGGAGAAAGTGGAGGGCTCGTCCACTGAGCATTTCTTGGAGGACTGGATTAGATCATATCTGAAACCACAGGGATTTTGCTGACATGTTTGTAACTGAATGGGCCCACAGGCCCTTGGTACCGCTGCAGCATCCCAAAGCCCCTTCCAAGGCCAACACTGCTAAGGTACTCAATCATCGGGACAGGGATTGCATTTTGAGAGCGGCTCGGGAACAAGAAGTTCCTCGATTTGAGAACAGTAACATAGCTATCTTTCCGGATTACACAAAAATGGTTCAGAAACAGTGCAAGTCCTTCATGGCCACCAAACAGAAACGGAGAGCAATGGGTTTGAGCTATATGGTATTGTATCCAGCTAAGCTGAAAGTCCTGCACAATGATAAAGCCCACTTTGTTGACAGACCTGAAGATGTTTAGGAATGGCTTGAGCCAAGAGATGCTGCTACTACCTCGGGTGATGGTCCTAGTCGATGCCGGAAATGAGGAATGCGTCCTCGTACCACCCCTGCAAAGACCTGCACCGACAATGACAATCCAAACTTTTCTCCCGTTGGCTCCGACAGAATACATACTGGGGAGGATGGAGCAATGCATTTGATGCTCCTGATATCCTCTGAAGGAAGTGGAATGTCACCTGCGCAATCATCATCGGTGTATTCTGCATCTAGGGTCCCGAGCCCCACGTCTAAGATGATTCCGGACACAGCTATTTCTTAGGGTGGGAGCTGTGAGGGTTGAGGGGGCCTATGTAGACGCTATTAAGAGATGTTAATGTTAATGTTATTGACATTTCTAGAGCGCGGCTGTTACCCGAGGGAGTCTTGGCGCTAAAATGAAGTCCAACAGAGGCCTGATATGGGAGAAGTAATGAACACGATTAAACAGTAAATAGCCACGTTTTCAAGGCCTTCCTGAAATCGAGTAGATTAGTCATGCCTCTAAGTGGCAAAGAGAGTTCGTTCCATGTCTTGGCTGCACCGGCCATAAAGCTTCTGCCACCCCAATTAGCTTTCTTTGCAAAGGGCACAGATACCAATTTTGCTTCTGAGGAGCGCAGTGGTCTTCTGGGTACATACCAATGGAAATGTAGTTTTAGGAATTGGGGCCTTCTTCCTTGAAGGGCTTTGTGGATTAAGCACAGAGCTTTAAACTGGACCTGTTCTTTAACGGGCAGCCAATGCAGCCTTCTAATCTCTGCCGAGATTGAAGCAAATTTTGGTGTGCCGGTAAGTAATCTGGCCGCTGCATTCTGCAGAAGTTGAAGTTTTTTCATTAGACCTTCCTGGATATTGAGACAGAGACCATTGCAATAATCCACTCTGGACATAGCTAATGCAGTGATGACTGTTTGATGGCTGTCTTTGGGCAGGAATGGCATAATTTTCTTGCAGAATCTAAGGATGTACGATGTGGATGAGACCACCGCATTCACTTGATCCTGAAAATTAAGTTTGTTATCTATCTAGACCCCCAGATTTTTTACCTTCATAATATGGAGGGGACCCAGTGCATCCGGCCACCATGCCGGGGTCCAAAAATTGGGATCATTACCAAACAGTACCACCTCCGTTTTGCTGGAGTTAAGTTTCAAGCAATTTTAGTCCATCCAGCTGCCCACAGCTGTCATGCAATCATGGAATCAAGCTGCCGTTCCCTGCCCTTCTAGCAGCAACACACTACTATTTGGGTGTCATCTGCATATGAGGTTAAATTAAAACCAAAGGATTCAATCAGAGGGGCCAGCAGTGACACGTAAATGTTAAAAAGTGTTAGACTCATGGATGACCCCTGAGGAACTCCACAGGGCAGAGAGAAAGGTTTAGCAGAGAATTCACTGAGGGACACCGTTTGAACTCTATTGGAGAGAGAGGATTTGAGTAATTTCCAGGCGGTGCCTTGGATTTCAATCTCTTCCAGCCGGTCCATCAATAGAGCATGATGGACCGTATCAAATGCTGCTGAGAGGTCCAGCATGATCATAGCCGCTTTCCTCCCTGGTCGAGTGTAGTCCTAATTTCTTCAGTGGATTTAAGAAGAGCAGACTCCGTGCTGTGCCCCCCCCACCCCCGGAAACCATACTGGGTGGGGTTCAGCACCTGAACTTCTTCCAAGTACAGACTGAGTTGCGCATTCATAATAAAGATGCTTTATTGATTGAGCTGTCAGAGATCTATTCAGGTGGGAAAATGGCGTCTCATGAAAATGTTCGGTTTATCTAATTTTCATAGGTGATTCTTAACTCGCATACTGTGGCTGCATGCTGTACTTGTAGTTGGGGTATGCTGGATCCTGGATGATTCTTTGCATTACACATGAGTCTCTTTTGTTTAAGGTTTTAAATATGGGGATGATGGTAAGGGTGCCTGGCTAGGGTTCTTTGCTTCAGTTAGTAGGTCCCTGTTGGACTAACTGGGGTGTTGTGTTCATCCTGACACAACTGTGAGCGGGCTCCTGTAGTCAGATGTTGGTACTATGGTTGCATGTGGGAGGGTGGAGCATGGGAAGTTTGTTTCTGAAGTTCTATATAGAAAGGATTTTCTGATTGTTACGATGGGGTTGTAGCTATGTTAGCATGTGGGCATTTCAGAAAATGGTATACCCGAACTTACGACACAATGACTGTCACTACTAACTATTAACCTCTTTCTTGGAATGTGAGAGAACGTGGCACTTGTAATAAGTGCTCTTGAGTGCTATCACTTCTCAAATGTCATGGGGCTGGTATATCATGTCTCCAGGAGACCCACTTAACCGAGACTAAAGCTAAAATGATTGCAAACAAATGGAAGGGGCAGACATGAAAATGTTCGGTTTATCTAATTTTCATAGGTGATTCTTAACTCGCATACTGTGGCTGCATGCTGTACTTGTAGTTGGGGTATGCTGGATCCTGGATGATTCTTTGCATTACACATGAGTCTCTTCTGTTTAAGGTTTTAAATATGGGGATGATGGTAAGGGTGCCTGGCTAGGGTTCTTTGCTTCAGTTAGTAGGTCCCTGTTGGACTAACTGGGGTGTTGTGTTCATCCTGACACAACTGTGAGCGGGCTCCTGTAGTCAGATGTTGGTACTATGGTTGCATGTGGGAGGGTGGAGCATGGGAAGTTTGTTTCTGAAGTTCTATATAGAAAGGATTTTCTGATTGTTACGATGGGGTTGTAGCTATGTTAGCATGTGGGCATTTCAGAAAATGGTATACCCGAACTTACGACACAATGACTGTCACTACTAACTATTAACCTCTTTCTTGGAATGTGAGAGAACGTGGCACTTGTAATAAGTGCTCTTGAGTGCTATCACTTCTCAAATGTCATGGGGCTGGTATAGCATGTCTCCAGGAGACCCACTTAACCGAGACTAAAGCTAAAATGATTGCAAACAAATGGAAGGGGCAGACGAACAAGTTACTTACCTTCGGAAACGCTTTTTCTGGTGGATACAGTATCTGCCTGTGGATTCCTCACCTTGTGAATATCCCCTGCGCCACCATTCCACGGAATTTTTCCTAGCTCTCCACGTCGACGTGGACGTCATAATACCACGGCTCCGCTCGCGACTCCGTATGACATCACCGGAGCCATAAGAGAGCCACGTCAGCGTGATGACGTCAGTTCCACCCATTTTTTCCGTGCCTCCAAGGCAAACAGGTGAACTGACACGGACTCAAGTATACATAGTACACAACATCTGAACCAATATATACAGCACAAAGTCAAAAAGGAAACCTAAAAACATCAGCATTTCCTAAATGTACTAGATAGAAAATACAATGAAAAAACAACCAGCCAAAAAAGGAATCTTTTAGGTATACAAAGGGGGACAACTGGGAGGCGGGTGGGTCAGTGAGGAATCCACAGGCAGATACTGTATCCACCAGAAAAAGCGTTACCGAAGGTAAGTAACTTGTTCTTCTGATGGATACATCTGCCAGTGGATTCCTCACATTGTGAATAGATTCCCACAGCAGTCCAACTCCCGGAGGAGGGTGTCCACCTTTCCGATACCAAAAAGTCCTGCAAGACAGAGCGCGCAAAATGGCCCTCCCTCCTCATCTCAGAGTCTAAGCAATAATGCTTTGCGAAAGTATGGAGGGAGGCCCAAGTCGCGGCCTTACAAATGTCTGCAACTGGAACACCCCTGGCCAAAGCAGAGGCGGAAGACTTAGCTCCAGTAGAATGAGCTCTAATACCCTCAGGTGGAACCTTACCAGCCAGGGCGTAGCAGATCTTGATGGTTAGGATAATCCACCTGGACAGAGTGCGCTTGTGCACAGCTTTGCTTTTTGAGTGTCCAACATAGCCCACGAAGAGCTGATCTGCCAAACGTACATCTTTTGTTCTGGCCAAATAAAAGCTCACTCCTCTTTTAGGGTCCAAGCGGTGAAGTCTCTCCTCCTCCTTGGAAGGGTGAGGGGGAGGATAAAACACAGGGAGAGTAATGGACTGCCCCAGATGAAAAGGAGTAACTACCTTAGGTAGGAAAGCAGCCCTGGTCCTGAGGACCATCCTTTCAGCAAGCAAGGTTAAAAACGAGGGTTTTGAACTAAGAGCATGAAGCTCACTCACCCTCCTTGCTGAGGTTATGGCTACAAGAAAGACTGTTTTAAAGGACAACAGCCTCGAGGGACAGCTATGAAGGGGCTCAAAAGGGGACCCCATCAAAAAAGTTAAAACAAGATTAAGGTCCCACTGTGGCATTACAAAGGGAGTAGGTGGAAACCTATTAGTAAGGCCTTTGATTAATCTAAAAACAATAGGAGATTTAAATAACGACGACTGATCTGGAAGATACAGATAACCCGATAAGGCTGATAAATAGCCCTTAACCGTGGCCACAGCATAACCCTTCAGAGCCAAGGAAAGAGCAAACTGAAGCACATTATACAAGTGGGACTTTAAAGGGTCAATGGATCTCTCTCCACACCATTTCACAAACTTAGACCATCTATAGGAATAAATTGACTTAGTGGAGTGTCGCCTGGATGATAATATAACATCCACTACGTCAGGTGGGAGAGAGAAAGAACTCAGGTTGCCCCTTTCAATCTCCAGGCATGAAGGTGCAGGCTCTGGAGGTAGGGGTGCAGAACCTGCCCCTCCGACTGCGAGAGGAGGTCTGCCCTGAGAGGGAGACGGAGCGGAGGGTACGACGAAAGGTGAAGTAGATCTGTGTACCACACCCTTCTTGGCCAATCCGGGGCGATCAATATAACTTGGGCCCGGTCTTGGCGAATCTTCCTCAGAACCCGAGGAATCAAGGGTATGGGAGGAAACGCGTAAAGGAGTTGCGAGCCCCAACTCATCTGAAATGCGTCCTCCAATGCCCCCTGCATCGGAAACTGGAGAATGCAGAATGACGGGCAATGTGTGTTCTCTTGAGTGGCAAACAGGTCCACCCGAGGAGTCCCCCATGTCCAGAAGACGTGCTGAATTACCTCTGGATGAAGCCTCCACTCGTGGTCGGCGGAAAACTGCCGACTGAGACTGTCCGCATGTACGTTCAGCACCCCGGCAAGATGATTCACCATCAAGCAAATCCGATGGTCCTGAGCCCAGGACCAGAGTCGCAAAGCCTCTCTGCAGAGACGGTACAACCCTACTCCTCCCTGCTTGTTGACTTATCACATCGCGGTAGTGTTGTCCATCAGGACTTGAACCGACTGACCGCGAAGGGAAGGGAGAAAAGCCTTGAGCGCCAAACGTATCGCCTGCAATTCTAGAAGATTGATATGAGACAATCTTTCCTCTGGAGACCAAAGACCCTTGATCTCCAGATCCCCCAGATGAGCACCCCACCCTAGGGTGGAGGCATTCGTTATCACTGTGTCCACTGTTGGAGGAAGATGAAAGGGCTTTCCTTGAGACAGATTGCCCTCCACGCTCCACCAAGACAGATCCGCTGCAGCTTCTCTGGAGATCCTGACTGACTCCCTGAGATCTCCGTTGTGCTGATACCACTGCCTGCGGAGACACCACTGGAGCGCCCTCATGTGCCAGCGTGCATGGTTGACCAACAGAATGCAGGAGGTGAACAGACCGAGCAGACGAAGGACCTTCAGAACTGGAGCAACCGCTCCATTGTGGAATAAAGGGATCATCTCCTAAATGTCGAGAATTCTTTGTGGAGGAGGAAATGCTCGACACACAGTAGTGTCCAGAACCGCCCCTATGAACAGGTTGCGCTGAGAGGGCACCAAGTGAGATTTGGGCACATTGATTGAAAAACCCAAGTTGAATAACAGATGAGATGTTACCTGCAGATGATGTTGCACCATCTCTGGCGACTGCTTTCAGTAGCCAGTCGTCCAGGTAGGGGAAAACCGGGATTCCCGACCTCCTGCGATGGGCAGCCACCACTGCCATCACCTTGGTGAAGACTCGAGGTGCAGTAGTAAGACCAAATGGAAGGATCGCAAACTGGCAGTGTTGCGACCCAACCGTAAAACGGAGATGCTTCCTGTGCGACTTCAGGATTGGGATGCGGAAATACGCATCCTGCAAGTCGATCGACACTATCCAGTCTTCTTGCTTCAACGCCTAAAGGACCTGAGCAAGGATCAGCATCTTGAATTTCTCCTGCTTCAGGTAAAAGTTCAAGACTCTGAGGTCCAGGATCGGACGCAATCTGCCGTCCTTTTTGGGAATCAGGAAATACCGGGAGTAGCATCCCTGACCCCTTTCCTGATCTGGAACCACCTCTATTGCACCTTTTGTAGCAGTGCAAGAACCTCCTTCTGCAGCAGAAGCAGATGGTCCTCTGAGCAAAAACCTTGGCAAGGAGGGTAAGGGGGAGGAAATTCCCGAAAGGGAAGGGCATACCCATTCTCCACAAGGTTTAAAACCCAAAGGTCCGTCGTGACCAGTTTCCAACCTTGCAGAAAGTGGGACACCCGACCCCCAACAGGCCCCACATGATCCAGGATGGGGAATCTAGGGCTGCTTCCCTGTAGTATCATAGGGAGCAGAGGAGGCTGAGGAGGAGGAGAGATTGTGGCCAGAACCACGACGACCCCTTTGTCTTCCTCTATAGGACTTATAGAGTGGATTTTGCTGCTGTTAAGGTTGACGGAAGGTGAGAAAGGAAGACCTTCCAAAACCCCTATACTTTCTGAAGCCAAAATCCTTCGACTGGGTCTGCAATCCCAAGGATTTCGCAGTCGCCCTGCTATCCTTGAATCTCTGTAAGGCAGAATCCGCTTTTTCTCCAAAAAGCTTTGTCCCATCAAAGGGTAAGTCAACAAGAGTGGCCTGAACATCAGGTGAAAATCCAGAAGAGCGGAGCCAAGCCTGTCTTCTTGTGGCTATGGAAGAACCCATAACTCTGGCAACCGAGTCAGCCGTATCCAATCCTGACTGGATTACCTGCCTAGCTGCAGCCTGAGCGTCTGAAAGCACTTCCATGAAGCAACCCTTCTCCTCATCAGGCAATTTGGGGGGCCAATTGCTTTACAGAGTCCATTAAAGCGTGTATGTAGCGGCCCAACAAACAAGTTGCATTAGTTGACTTCAGTGCCATACTAGCTGAAGAGAAAACCTTTTTAGCTGACTGTTCAATCTTCTTTGAGTCTCTGTCAGCTGGAGCTTGTGGAAATGTCCCCGAAGATTGTTTGGAGCAAGATGCTTGCACTACCAAACTCTCTGGAGATGGATGTGAAGAAAGTAAGCTCGGATTCCCTGGAGCTACTCTATATCTTCTAGCGACAGCCCCTGAAACAGCAGGCGAAGAAAGCGGCTTTCGGCAAACGTCCATGATAGGATCCAGGATGGCCTCATTAGAAGGCAACAGAGGCTCAACAATTGAGGAAGGTGAATGCAGAACCTCCGTCAATACGTTAGGCTTATATTCAGCAGAAGGCAACTGCAAGTCTAAAAGCTCCGCAGCCTTCTTAATTACCAAATGGTAAGGAGCCAGCTCTTGAGGCGGAGAAGACCGTGAAGAAGAAAGTTCCCACTCAGGAGTGGTGTCCAATCCGCTTGCCTCCTGAAATCCTTCAAACTCATCCATTGAGTCATCTAATTCACCTTCCTCCACTTCCTCTGCACGATACTGCTCCTCTTCTATAAGCCTCTGAGCATCTCTCCGTGAACGAATCCGTGGACACGTCGTCGGCGGCGCCGTTCGTGGAGTCGGCTGCACCGATGGAGTCGGCGGCGTCACTCACGGCGCAGCTGGAGACGGCGCTGGCGTCGAGGGAGGCTCCGACGAAGGCACACGATCCAGACGAGGTCGGAAGGCTCTCCAGACGGTGCCCGAAACTGCCATGACGGCGCCATCGGCATGAAGGGCATAAATGGTGCCTGAGCATAGTGTTGTGGCACGCCCAAACTGAATGTCGGTGGACCCACGGTACCTGGAGGTGCTCTGGATGGGAAGGCTGCTCTATGGAATACTCCATACATGGCATTTAAAAAATGCGACAGATCCGTCCCTGGAGCCGGGAATTGCGGGTACGGATTCGAACCTGTATCCAGCCGGGGAGTAACCGGCGCCGGAGCCGACGGATCCCCTACCGGATCCACTGGTTCACCTTCAGGAACAGGAGAGAGTTCAGGATCCTGATCCGGCCCGGCGTCGGAAGCTGGTGAATCACTCGGCGCCGGAGACTGCGCCGGAGTTACCTTAGGCGAATGAGACTTCTCCGGAGTGACACAAGGAGAAGGAGAAGGCGAAGGTGAGACAAAGTCCCTACTGCGACGTCGAGGTGAAGGCGACTTCGAAGATCTACCCTTCTTCGATCAGCGCAGAGACTCATGCTTCCTCTTTTTCTTATGTCTTCTCGACTTTGACGAGTGTGAAGTCGACGACTACGGCTTCGACTTGTCTCGCTTGCGATCTCTACCTTCCTTCTTCGCCTTGGCCATAAACAGCTTCGCTTCCCGTTCCTTAAGTGCCTTTGGGTTCTTTTTCCAGCAACAGGAACAGTCTTCCACGTCGTGATCCGACGACAGGCACCATAAGCAATCTTCATGAGGGTCAGTGATGGACATGTGACCCCCTCATTCCCTACACGGCTTAAATCCTGACTTCATCGACGAAGACATGAGTACTTTAAAAAACAGTAACTCACAAGTGAACAACAAAGTAACTCTTGAACCAAGGAGAGTGCTAGAAAACCGTTACGCATCGACGGCGCGGAAAAAAGGGAACTGACGTCATCACGCCGAAGTGGCTCTCTTATGGCTCCGGTGACGTCATACGGAGTCGCGAGCGGAGCCGTGGTATTATGACGTCCACGTCGGCGTGGACAGCTAGGAAAATTTCCGTGGAATGCTGGCGCAGGGGATATTCACAAGGTGAGGAATCCACTGGCAGATGTATCCATCAGAAATATTACGCTACCTGTCATTCTCTAGGGAAGTGCTGGTTTGGATAGCTCATGAGGTGTAGTTTGCATTAACATACATGGAGGCAGATGTGGAGGGCCAATACATACTGGTTCGGGGTACATTAGATGGCCAGGAAATTGAGGTCACTAATTAATATGGTCCAAATACTGATGATGACTCCTATTACCCTACTCTGAAAGTTGTAGTGTCCACTACAACTAGTTCTGGGTGGGCGATTTTCATTTTGTGGTGAATGGGGATTTGGATCACCACCCTGGCCCACAGGGCACTAAACCTAGGATGACAACCAGGTTGATCGACGTTATGTCTCAACTGAGGTTCAGAGATGTCTGGAGGGACACTCATCCAGGGCACTGAGAAATATACCTTTCACTCAGCCACACATGGTACATATAGCAGGTTGGATCGTGTATTGGTAACGCAACAAACTGCCACTAGAGTACAGGAGGTAGCACTTCTGACACAATATTTATCTGATCATGCATGTCAAGTCCAATGGAAGGGAAGTCCCTGATCCCGCTACTCATGGAGATTTCCTCCTGAGATACTGCAGGAACAGGTGGATAGGGAAACAATAGTGGAGTCCCATACAGACTATATTGCCATGAACTGGATGACCACCTAGAGTTGTGCGACAGAATGAGAGGCGCTGAAAGTGGTGCTAAGGGGTAGATGTGTGGGTCTTTCCTGTGGAGTGCGATGCACATTACAGACAGAACTCCTTCATAAGGAGGAAGCCTTGGCAGCCTTGCAGAGGCAGTCATTTGGGGAGGAGTATGAACAGAAAACTGAAAATGAGCTATTGAGGCAGGTGGCAAAAACTAGGGGCAGGCTAGAGCATTATACACTGAAATCTTATCAACAATTGCTTCATCAGGAGGGAGGTTGATCGGGAAGACTCTGGGCTTGGATCCTTTGCCGTGAGCTGCCCTGTACCCCTGTACACCTTACAGATCCCCGAGGAGGTGAGACGCGAACCCAGAGTAACATATTGAAGGTGTTTTAGGAGCACTTGGAGCGTGTACACCGGCCCAGGTGACCCGGACTATGAAGGACTCACTGAATATTTGGCAGGGATACAGATCCCACAGCTGGGTAAAGTGGAAGGGCAGGAACTGGACTCTGATCTCACATTAGAGGAGTTTCAGGCAGCCATGAAGTCTCTTCCAATGGGGAAAATGCCAGGAAATGATGGCTGCACAGCCAAATTTTATCAGGCCTATAGTACAGTGGTGGCTCCCCTCCTTCTCGAGGTCTATGTAGAACCACTAGCTAAGAAAGTACTCCCGACGTCAATGCGCAAAGGTACCATTGCAATGATCTTGAACCTGTCCTCCTATCGTCCGATCACGATGATAAATATAGACATGAAGATCCTGTGGAAAGTTCTCGCATTGCGACTGGGACCGGAGATTGTCAGGTTGGTCCACCAGGACCAGTGTGGGTTTATACCCAGGCAGCGCACTACCATATTAGGTGGTTAATGCATGTCATGCATGAAGTGGAGGACAGGTAGGGAGAATTAGCCAAGGTATCCATTGATATCACCAAGGCGTTTGATACAGGGAACTGGCAGTTCCTCCTGGTGGTCCTGGAGGCAATGGAGTGTGGACCTCGATTTACAAACTGGGTGAGTTTACTATAGACTGAATCCAAGGCCAGGGTCAGGTTGGGTAGACTATGTTCTGCCCATCTGAAGGTCAGGAGGGGCACATGACAGGGGTGCCCACTGTCACCCCTGTTGTTTGCGATGGCGCTGGAGGTTTTCAAAAAGTACTTTATATAAGAAAATCTTCTGGTCATTATGGCACATGCAGGCATATTTTTTTAGTGAACACTAGAACACGCACAATGGAAAGATATTTGCGCATTAGTCAAGCAGGGGACGTGCAATGCATGGTTCAAGCTAGTACATTTGAATTACATACACCGCACATATATCACTCCGGTGTTCCTCCATAGAATAGACCCCGCCAAAACAGACAGATGCCACCGGTGTCAAAGTAGACCAGCAACCTTCCTTCACCTAGCCTGATACTGTCCTCTAGTACATCCTTATTGGGAGTTTTGGTCCAGAGATTGGTGTGTATTGAGGGTGTAGCAGTGGAACTGGACCCAACTGCATGTCTACTGGAGATTGTCAGGAAACAGAAGGGCAGGAAAATGAAGTGGAAATTTATGCAACTGGCTCTGCTTCTAGCGCAACGGTGGGTTGGCATTTCATTGATGAGTCCATTAGGACCCAAGGAACAAGGATAAATCAAAGATGTTAACGAATGAGTGGTAGCAGAAGAGATGTGGCTCTGTCAATGTAGGGAGGACGAACATACGGAGGTGGATTTGCAAACATGGAGAGGGATCCTTACAAGGTTCGAGGAGGTATCTACAGACGATAGGCAGGAATCTGAGGGTTAAGGATATACTGGCAGCCATGGGGAGAGTTTTGGGTCAGATGTAACGTAACCAGAAAAATAAGCGAACTTCTGTGCAAATGTTTTTGAACTACCCTGTGGTGGTGCAGTGAAAAATTCCCATAGGATGTAATTGTAAATAGCACGTGGAATACTTATTTTATGCAGGAAATGATGACCGTATTGTTGAAAACAAAATATGTTGTCATAATTAGATGTACCATCATACAATTCATCAGAAGAAAACACAGATGAATGCTCTAGAGATCTTCCAGCAGTTTGTGCTCTGTATCAATGTCCCAATCGTCAGAAACAGTACTGGGGTAATGAAATAATTGAAAGACATTTTGAACAAATATGGAAATTGTAAAAGCTCAGTGGGGCCATACACATAATATGATACCCTATCGCTAGCAATCCAATCGGGAACTGGAACAGCTGTAATGTTCACCAGGTGAAGGTCTATGTTCTCGGTCAAATGACGAATGGAGTTTAAGAACCAAGTTCACCAGTTGTACTGCAGAGTATTCTAGGAGGAAATGTCCATTCAGAAGTAGGAAAAAGACTGTCACAAAACTAATCCAAAGGACCAGGAAAAGTAATGCAATTGTAATCCAAAGATGTAACCATGGAGAAACAAAATATAGCCTTTTCAGCCAAAGATAGAAAACACGCACTTTCAAACTGAAAGGAAAGAGTGGTGGTGGCAGTGAATCAGTTGAATCCAATGAGAAGTCATCAAAGTCGATAAAGTAGCCAGAGCACATCCAATTTATTTTTGGCAACTCAGCATGTTTTGTAGAACTGGCAGATGACTTGATCTGTGGTACATCGTCGTAGACCGGGTTTTTCTCAGGTTGGTGAATTAAAATCGGTGTTTCTGTATTAGTTGACTGTACAGCTGTAGTAGATGTAACAGGTAAAAGACATACTTCGTTACTGTTGTCTCTCATTGGAGAGAGAATGCTTCTTCAGTTATGAAAGCTTTCTTTACAACTTCCTCTATGGTAGCGAGAGGAGGTAGGTAGCTATCCAGGAGCCCACGCGGCTTACTGATGAGAATCGGTCATATAGTGTGGTTTGACCAGAAAAATTGAGACAAATCTTTTGTCTTTGCGACTGGTAAGGGACTGAAGAAGTACGGATCTGGCACCTTCAACAGCCAGAAAAGGTACAGGCGTTCTGCAGGATGGCCCAAACTCTTACTTGTCCACTAGTTATTCCCTGACCAGTCCCCAACCTTCGGGATCCAGCTGGGCCTCGCCGGGACTACCTCCATTTCTCCAGTGCCGGCGCATTTTTCTCAGCTGTTGCTTGGTTCGTCCTGGACGTTGTTCAGTTCCTGTAAAACAGCCAAACGCTCAATGATGTCGAATGGTGTTTCCGCCACCACTGTGCTGGCATTGTCGAGGTCTGGGACACAAATCTTTACCCCAAACAGGATCTCAAAGGGAGTCCCACAACCCAGGCATTTCTCAGCGTTTTAACGAGTGCCCTTTGGACACCGATATAGGTGAAGGACCCAACTGCGACCGGAGCCTAGCACTCTTGCTGTTAAAGACTGCTTTAAGTCATGTGTTTTCCTCTCCACAACCGAATTTCCCTCTGGATGGTATGGAGATGAGAGGCACAAGGTCATACCCAAACTTCCCATGGCCTCTTTGTAAGCCCTAGAGCTAAACGCAGGTCCCTGGTCGGAATGTAATGGGCCAACTGCGTAAGTCCCGATAAAGACTCGCAGATGCTTTATAACGTCTGTGCGTCAGCCGACTGCTATGGCAATACCCACACAAATTGAGAGCAGGAATCCACTGCTACCAAGATGTACTTCTAAGCCCCATCTGATGACAGAGGCCGCAATGGTCCAAACAGACACAAGCCAGAGGCTTGTTTGAAATCAGTAGAGGTGTCGGGGTGGACACACTACAGTGGAACCCTTCATCTGCTGGCAAATGTCGCAGATAAGGACAAAGTCCTTGGTCTGTTTAGAAAGCCGTGTCCACCAATAGCACTGCTGCAATAATGAAATTATAGCAGCCACCCCCACATGTGCAGAAGCCAGACCCTCATCTGCAGCTGGTATTAACCCCAATCTTCGAATAGTGTTTTGTATTACTCTATCCCCCACTCCAGGAATGTGAGCATATGGTATGTTCTGAGCATCTAACTTGTAGTACTTGAGTGGAAAGCCTTTAGGCAGGTGGGTGTCGTTTCAAGCAGTATTGACTTCCACCATGATGTCGCTTTCTATCCTACTGCAATAACGAGTAAGTGCAGCAACCTCAGCTGTGCAAACTGTTGCTTTTGCGGCTTCATCAGCATGAAATTCTCTGCAATGTGAACGCCAACACATTGATAACTCAATGTAGGGATTACATAAGTCCGTGTCAAGCAGTCTCTTAGCTTTGCAATCTGTTCCCAAAGCATTTTGTGCTTTATTGTGCAACGCTTTGAACCTCTGAATCCATTCTGGCTCCAATAGTGTAGGTATTCAATTTAGGACTGGACACAGTAATACGAATCACAACTATAGGACTGGGGAATCCGGGATCCGTATTTCCTAGTGCCAGAATTAGAGCCATTAGTTCTGCCAGCTGCGCTGTGCAGTCACCAAGTGACTGCGTGTAGGTTACATAAGGATGGAATTCTCCATCATGCAAGCACCTTTTCACAATTGTGCATGTGCTGAGTATTGGTGCTTAGTCCCTACGATAGGCTGGGCTAAACCATCAGTATACATGATGTAATCATAGCGATCTAGAGGCATTATTTCATTAGTCAGAGGATATTCTTGTTCGTACTGCAGAAAAGCTTGTGTTTGTAGTGTAGAATCAAACCTCTAGTCTACATCTGTTGAGGTGAGTGAGTTAGCCCATTGTATCCATCGTGGATTTAAAGCTTTCGCTTTTGTAATGCTTGCTTTGTTGACGGCCTCTAAGGTTGGCACCGGGGTCAAAACAATAATGTGTTTACCCTGAGCCAGGGACTGCTCTCTCAGCACAGCAGCCTGCACTGCTGTCAGGATTTTTTCAGTAGGTGCAAAATGCATTTCAGCATTAGTGTATAAATGTGATTTATATGCAATTGGTACTGTGTCTCCTTCATTGAACATGAGTATCCTGTTGTCCCCACAATGAAGCAGACCAGCTTTGTTGTGTTCACAAGTGTGTGTAAATTTTGGAAGCTATCATGTCAGCTTGTCGTGAACGTTAAATATTTGTGTGTTTGTGTGTCCAATGTGTGCTAAAGAAGTCTGGACGTATCAAGTCGTAGAATGGTTTAACCTGGTCAGCGTAATCTGGAATGTATGTTCTGCCAACATTTAGGAATCCCAATATGTATTGTAGACTTTTCAATGTTTTTGGGGGGTTGAGCAACACACATTTCTCTAAGAAGTGTGTCGCAAGGCATTTGCCTTCACTTGACAGAAAAAGGACACTGAGGTGGGCAATTATTTTTATTTTTTCCAATTAAATTTGTAGCACATGTGAGCAAATCCTAAGAATACACAATATACTCTTGTCAAGTGTTTCATGAGGTCATCATCCTTCAGCTGTATGTCATCGACAAAAATCATCCGGTTAGAGAGAACATCCTCGTGTGGGATGCGTAGAATATTCGATTCAGTCCGCTTGAGCTCAATATTCTACACATCCCACACAGGGATGTTCTCTCTAAATGGCCGATTTTTGTGACGACTGTAGACTTTACATTAAGAAACTGCTACAGCTCGCCTTGAAAAAGCCCTGGCCTGCTAGCCTTTGGGAGAAACAAGTGTCGGCTGTCTTTGCTTTCATTGCACTCAAATAAAGAAGATAAGACTATAACAAGAGAGTATTCATTTCCTGCATCTACCGCACCAAATCCAGAATTTGGGATTTTCATCACCCTGTGATTATATATAATCATTGTGGGCACAAACCTATCAAACTTGTGTACTCCAAGTTGTGCAGTCTTCAGCAGGTGGAGCCATCCCCATTGGCAAGCAAATAGTTAATATTCTGTGTTTTTCCTATGGGCCTGGATGGGGAAACACAGCTTCAAGCTGGTTTGTTTTTTGTGCAGTCCAGAACGGAATCTGCTACCTTTTGACGGGAACTATATCCGATGACTGCATTTAGCGTTTGCGGGCTGATGTCCGGGGTAGCCAATTGTGGTTGTGCAGCTTGAGCAGTCCGTGCAGGGTTAAGTGTTAAAGTTCACATAACGAACTGTGTAATACATCTATATATTGTTACTAAATCTTTGTACAGTCTTCGCACCTCTGCTGCTGGTAAATTATCAACATTAGGATGCGGTGTATAGCGGGCTAAGACTGGCCATGTTGTTCCCTCATTGCTTAGAGGACCGAGTCTAACGTTTGCTGTTGTGTGTGGGAAGGCACCTTTAAACCAATGTATGTGTTCTTGGTAAGTGAGAGGTATCTCTACCTCTTCATATGGAGTATAGTTATCTGGTATTTCATCCTTAGTGTAGGTGTGAAATAGTTGTGTAATGTCTGCAGCCAGGAATGTACCCAAAGAATAGAATACCTCGGTCCTAAATGCTTCGTGTGACTCAACCACAAAGATAACATCTCCACCCCTGGATGTGAGACCATGGTGTAATCGTTTCAGAGTAACCACATCTGCAGTTCTCTGCATGTTTAATGCCCGATCATTGTCCTTGCCAGACATTATTAGAAATGAATTACAGAGTGGGTAAACACAGTGGGAATTAGATCCTTTAAGAGTTCAAGCTTCAACAGCCTACAGCCAATACACAGGAGTTATCTACTCAGCTAAGGAGGATTTTCCCTACCACCACGGACGTCTCTGGTTAGGAGGTAAGTAGGGGTCTCTGAGAAGGCATGATTGAACTACTCAGGCAAACCATTAAGAACCCAACCAACGTTGGAGGTGTCATGTCATGTAGTTTCCACCATACAGTAGGAACGGCACGTTTGTGGACAGCATAACCTTTGGGGCGGTGCCAGACTGATTCCATGCAGCCCCTCAGGATAGCTTGTCTTATCAGCCAGCTAGCTCACAGTGCCACCACCAGCCCCCTTAACCCTAGCCGGGTGGCAAATGGTTCTGGCAACCACTGAACATGACAACACTGATCACTCCGGAATCGTGGTAACAGATGTAGAACCCTTTTGCTCAGTCACCCGTGCTCTCCCTCTCTCAGAGAAATATACAAGGAATACAAAGTGGGACATTTTCAATATTTATTAAACCAACAAGATTCTTGTATAAAATATATGTGCTGCAATGATCAATTGACAGAAGCAAATGAAAGTTGTTAGAAGTACTAAGACAGTGAACAGAATGAAAAGTTCCACCATCATGCTAAACCAATGTATAGATCCAAGCATATAAAACAATACAGAAATCTGGCATACTCCTACTATGCGTTCCCTAACCTAAGTGTCTGGGGAGTGTGTGTTCTGCCAAGAATCCCCATACTGGATGATCCAACCCCCATTACATGAAGGGGTACTGTTCACGAGCTAGACACCCCTTTTAGAGATATCAGCGGGCTGCTGAGCGAAAGCATCATCATGTAGAGACCTCACAAATAACAGCAAAGCGCTCCTCTGCCAACACCCGCAAACTGATGTTTATTTATAATAAAAGACATCCTTGCCTTGGGCTGAGATCTTGATCTGGCTGCCAGTTATTAGTGTTTTATAGATAGTTATGTCGCCATATAAACGAATGCAAAAACAACAGTTGTTGGACAGAATGCAGAACAATGTCATACATTCACCCCAGTACAGAGATCTGGGCCGAAATCCATTGTTTTTTTGCTCACCATGCCATTCCTGTTTGAACCCAGCCAAATGCAAATCAGTCTTGACCCTGTGCCTCATGGGAACAGTCCAGCCCGAACTGCCAAGCCAGGTCCTCCCTGGACTGGAAACAAGCATCCTAGGAGCGGTTTCGGGGTTTCACCCCTCTTCAGCCAGGATAGCTTGATTCCAGTGGCATGGAGAGCACGGTACTCACGTCTGAGCATACCTGTCCCACTCAGGGTGACAAATGCAAAAACAACAGTTGATGGACAGAATGCAGAACAATGTCATACATTCACCCCAATACAGAGATCTGGGCCTAAATACATCGTTTTTTTGCTCACCATGCCATTCCAGTTTGAACCCAGCCATATGCAAATCAGTCTTGACCCTGTGCCTCATGGGAACAGTCCAGCCCGAACTGCCAAACCAGGTCCTCCCTGGACTGGAAACAAGCATCCACGGACCGGTTTTGGGGTTTCACCCCTCTTCAGCCAGGATAGCTAAATTCCAGTGGTATGGAGAGCACGGGACTCACGTCTGAGCATACCCGATCCACTTGGGGTGACAAATGCAAAAACAGCAGTTGATGGACAGAATGCAGAACAATGTCATACATTCACCCCAGTACAGAGATCTGGGCCTAAATCCATCGTTTTTTTGCTCACCATGCCATTGCAGTTTGAACCCAGCCAAACGAAAACAACAAGCACATTTGCACAACGTATGTATAAATCTTGTTCATGGTGTCAAGGTACCATGATAGATGGTAGTGTTCTCGCAAAGTTGATTTTGTAAGCAAGTATAGCTGTTAAGAATCTAATCCAGACTGTCACGGATGCAAATGTGTGCCACAAGTCACAGTGTAAAAGTGAAGGCAACTTTAGGAAAGACCCAGTATATGTAAAATGATAGTGTTTCTCTCCAGGCCTAACTAAAACACATGACAGGCCAGACATCATAACCATCTCAACACCACCCAAATCTAAGCCCAGTAAGGAGGCAAAGGCTTTGATATGGGCAAAAGACAGGACATACCTCATGGGGAGGTGGCTCTTTGTCTGATCCATGAAAGCCAGCTTTCAGTGAAGATTCTGCTAGTGGTATCAGTTCCCTCATCTGATTTTCATTGTGAATGGTTCTTGGAGCCAATTGTGGCATCCCTAGGTACTGCCATCTGAAGACAAAGGGCAATGGTGAAGGAGCTGAGGCATGGCCTCTTCGTAGCTGTGGATGGGGAACCAAGTTGAGAAGCATACAGGACAAAAGCTGGAGGTACTGTGATGTCTACCTGTGGATCACACCTGCGCCACGGTAAACTGGTGCTGCCTTCTCTCCTTTGCTCTGAAGGTCAGAAGCTGCAGGTGGGCGAGGGTGGAGCCTCATATCGAAGTTGAGACCACCTGCAAATATACCATGGAGTCCTGAAGGATGTGCAAGCTTCCCCTATTGAATGACACGCAGTTACACAGGATATTGGAGACCATGGATTTCTTCCTGCTGGGGCACAGCCAGATCTCATTAAGTAGAGCCCTTTAGACTTCTGCTGCTATATTAGTGCAATCCAGGTACTCCAAGAAGCCGAACATTCTAGGATAGCCAGTTGCCTTCTTCAGCAGCAGACACACCAAATAACTGATGTTGTCAGATGGCCAGATGCTCCTCTGGTCTATGAAAGTCAAATTAATTTCGTGAAGGTTGACTTTTTCCAAGGAAGCAATGACGAAGCAAAAAAAGTTGCTAACGATGCGTCACAGACTTCAGAAATGTGACCTACGGTATGGCCTGCTGGAACCAGTCACAATGCTTCTGACCATAGATCGGAGGAATGGATGATTTTATGAATCAGATACCCTGGAGAGGTTCTCAGATGATATGGACCTCCTACTTATAGATATACCATTCTCACATCAACCGCAGCAGATTATAGACACAACTAGCAATGAAAATGCTAGCGGATCAGCCTACATAAGATCATCCAGCACCGTTGCCAGAGTTAGCAAAAAGGGTCTGGTTAAAGTCAGTCACAAAGAGATGGGCAGAAAGGGACAAACACTATGAAAGACAGTCCCCCTGTGGAAATCTGGAATAATTTCTGTTAGCATAAGCTGAAGCCATCTTGGTTATGGCATCCATTTTGTAGGCTTTGTAATTCTCCCATCCTCTGCTGCTCGTTTTTCCCTGCCTGTGCTGTCTATTTTGGTTGACTTCCTGACTCAGCTAAAAGCAATATGCATGCTAAGAGTTTGTACCTGCCAGAACACCTGGTCTCAAACTCAACTGTCAATCTCTTACTGCACAGAGTCAAGACTGATTTGCATATGGCCATGTCTGAACTGGGGTGGCGTGGTGAGCAAAATAACGATGGATTAAACCCAGATCTGTGACTGGGGGTGAATGTTTTGCCAATGTGCAACATTCCGTCCATCATCTTGTGTCTTTTGCTGTTCGCCCTATGTGGGAAGGGTATGCCCAGACGTGGGTCCTGTGCTCACTACGCCACTGGAGTCAAGCTATCCTGGCTGATGACGGCTGATAGCCAGAAACCGGTCCTAGGATGCTTGATTCCGGTCCAGGGAAGACATGGCTTGGCAGTTCGGGCTGGACTGTTCCCAGGAGGCACAGAGTCAAGACTGATTTGCATATGGCCATGTCTGAACTGGGGTGGCGTGGTGAGCAAAATAACGATGGATTAAACCCAGATCTGTGACTGGGGGTGAATGTTTTGCCAATGTGCAACATTCCGTCCATCATCTTGTGTGTTTTGCTGTTCGCCCTATGTGGGAAGGGTATGCCCAGACGTGGGTCCCGTGCTCACTACGCCACTGGAGTCAAGCTATCCTGGCTGATGACGGCTGATAGCCAGAAACCGGTCCTAGGATGCTTGATTCCGGTCCAGGGAACGCATGGGTTGGCAGTTCGGGCTTGACTGTTCCCATGAGGCACGGAGTCAAGACTGATTTGCATATGGCCATGTCTGAACTGGGGTGACGTGGTGAGCAAAATAACAATGGATTAAACCCAGATCTGTGACTGGGGGTGAATGTTTTGCCAATGTGCAACATTCCGTCCATCATCTTGTGTGTTTTGCCAATCTCTTACTGCTGCCATAAGCACTCCTGCTCCCCCTCCCACTTTGCTGACTATGTGATTTCCCATCTGCCCATGTTTGTCAGTAACTATTCCTGTGTAGGCCTGTACCTTCTATTTGTATCTACATGCTTACCAGTGCAGAAAAGCTGTATATAAGGCCTGTGTTATGTGACTTTAATGTACTACATCAGACAGCACTTGAGAGTGATTAATAAACTTGTTAATTGAATTCCAATTTCAGTTCCAATCTCTATTTTATTGATCTAAGGACCCGTGGACAGAGAAGGGTGACCCTAGCAACGGTGTGCTCACTAAAAGGCACATTTCCACAGTTGGCACCCAACGTGGGGCCTCATCGGAGACGCGGCCATCCAAAGGAGTGGTCTTGACGGAAGAGTGGAATATTGCTGAGGAGACAACCTGCATGAGGAGACCCTTGTCTTTGCAGCCGAAGTGATTTTTCTGGTTTTCTTGATTTGACCCTCCAGGTGTTGGCCGGTCCCGACTGAGGTATTCTTTGGGGTAATTTTTTGCAGTGACCATTAGGTCGACCAAGAGATTGGCAGTTGGAGGTTGGAGACTCTTGTTTGGTAAGGTCGCTGAAGCGGCACTCTTGTTTGCTTGGCCAAGATTCTGGTTTTGTTTGTTTGATTTATTTTTTGCAAAAAATAAAGGCAGGTAATGTGGGGATTTTTCTCTACTTTTGAATATTTTGAAAAGTAATATTTTACAAAAACTTGGTAGCATGCCTGTTTCCAGCACACTCCGTAAGTTGTGTTCCTGTCTTGGTGGTGCCAAAACGGATTTAGAAAGAAGTCAGCCGGCTCCTCCAGAGGGAACACCTAATACACATATGTATGTCAAATATGGTATTTCTTCCATAATGTATACTACACTGTGGAACAAATGTACGAAAAAGGATCCTTATTTACGATGGCCTGTGAATGGGTCATTTGACTTTAAAAAGATTCAATATGTAGAGCAGTGTTTATTCAAGAGAAGAAGTCGACAAGATATGTTTGATTGTGTACGAATGTGGGAGAAAGAAGTGCAAGAGAGAGTGAGGAAAGAAGAAGCTATAACAGAAAAAGAACGGCGAAAAACGATATATCAAAAAGCATTGGAATTAAAAAATAAAAAGATGAAGGCAATAAAAGAAAAAGAGGAAATGGAGCGTCGTTTAGAGGTAACTGGCCAGTACCCTATTAGGCGCCTAATTTATCCTATACTTAATAAACCTCAGGATGATTCCATCTTGTTAGATCGACCTCCGCCCCCATATAAATGTCCCTCTGCTCCTGAGGATGATCTTTCTGAAGAAGAACATTTTTCTTCAGATGATAAAGAATTAGATAAGCAAAATGGGTGGCAGACTCGTTCTACTTTGACTGTTGATGAAAAATCCACAATCAGATCCACTACTCGCAAAGAAGCTCATGGGACTACTTCTGCCCCAGACCTTGTAGCGATAGTTCAGCAGTGGAAGGATTTAGAGCAGTTATATTTTGCAGAGAAGTTCCCCTGGGAGGTAATACTTGGTTTTAGAAACGTTTCTAAAAATGTAGAGCCCACTGATATTAATTCTGATTATAAAAAATTAAATGATGGCACTTTCCTTTTGTCAAATATACCTGATTTAATTAGGGCGAGTAGTTAAATTAAGACATGATACACTACGCTTAAAAGCGGAGCAAAAATCAGCTGGTATAGTTAAAACTGCACAAACAGTTCAGACCCCAGTGGAGAAAGAAGAAGTTTTGGGGACAGACAATGACCCTAGTGATACTGCAGTTATTGTAAAACCGATGCGTGAAGCTGCGCCTTTGTATGTTTCTCCGAAGGGTATGGGAACAAGTGCTGATGAAGATTCAGATTATGCAACGTGATATTTTGTCTATTATTGGGTCTATACTCCTTGGAGTCGAGCAGATGTTATGACTCTTAAAGCTGCTTTGCCTGAACCACGGAAAGATCCGGCTGCTTTCTATGAAGAAGTGGAAGGCGCCATTAGCTCCTGCACTATGACCTTTTCAGATATTGATATGTTTTTGGACTTATTTTGCCCCTTGATATGTGGAGAACAATTCGGAAAATAGATGATAATGTAGCATATGGTGATACTTGGGTGCATTTAGAACAAATAGATGAGGCTAGAGAGCCTGCGCAGAAACCACAACAGGTGATTTTAGATCTTCCCAAAGCTATTGTAACTAAGTTAAAAACTCTTATACCCCCTAAGAAAATTGATTGGACAACGTTAGCGTCTTGTAAACAGCAAGCGGATGACCCAGTTTCTGATTTCTTTACACGATTTGAAGACACATTTCATGACTTTAGTGGACAGTCATTGACAGATGACACAGGTAAGCATCTGTTCGTCGACAAATTTGTCGCTAACATGTTGCCAGAAATAGCTAGTCGCCTAAAGGCCAGCGAGAGTTCATGGACTACGTCTTCCCCAGTCTCCCTTTTGACTATGGCCCAGTATTATGAGCATCAGGAATTTTAAGCAAAAGGCAGAGGATAAGAGGGTAAAGGAGTTAAAAACGAAAGTTATGTTGGCTCAAGTATATGGTCCACCATTCAGAGGTGGTGGTAGAGGCGGACGTGCAGTATATACCCCTGGTGTACCCCCTTTCTCTCGATCAACTTTGTCTTCTGATCAGTGTGCTTATTGTAAAGAGATTGGACAATGGCGTTCTGAGTGCCCCCTTTTGTGGGGTCAGCAATATCAACTGGGTAGAGGAAGTATGAGAGGACGCCCGGGGAATTCAGGGCATAGGGGAGGAATAGGAACTCGTCCCAGGTTTGAGGCAGTTGAACATGGGCCAAATTATTCTAATACTTTTGATAGCCGAAATCAATATCAAATGTCACATTATTCGGCTGATGGTCTTGGGGATTGTAATTATTGATAGGAATGCCTAGGATGGTGTAAGGAACCGGTTGAGGTCCCAGTAGATCAGAAAGGTCCTTATGTTGATGCAAATGTCTTGGGCTCTACTGATCGGTTTCTGGTTGATACAGGAGCTACTCGTAGTGCTCTGTCTAAAAAATTGGTTCCTAGGGCTCCCCTGTTTGGCGCAATGATAACATCGATAGGATTCGATGGGACACCCACATCTAGCCCACTGTCACATCCACTTGCATTTAGTCTTGATAAATTCACTGCAGCATGTCCATTTTTGCTTTCCCCAACCACGCCGGATAACATTGTGGGTATCGATATGCTCAAACATTTTTATGCTACAATACGTTGTTCCCCAGAAGGTGTGCGTGTTATCTTAAATGATAACTATCCAATGATTGAGAGGTCTTGTCTCATTAAAGAAGATATTGCTCTGGCATAGTTACCTAGTACTTTATGGGCTACATCAGATACTGATGTGGGACAAATGGTTATTCCACCAGTGCATATTCAAGTAAAGGAACGTGCTTCATTGCCTCGAGTGCCCCAATATAAAATATCTCGGGAAGGCGAGGAAGCATTGACGCACATTGTTCAGGATTTGATCAAGGTGGGGGTTGTGGAAGAAATCCCTTATAACATTTGTAATAGTCCTATCTTTCCTATTTTGAAAAGAGAAACTGATACTAAAATTTACAGATTCATTATTGATTTACAATAAGTTAATAAAATTGTGGTGCCCCAATAGCCGGTAGTCTCTGACATCACAACACTTCTTACTATGGTTCCTCCTACTGCCACTACATTTAGTGTAATTGATTTTAAAAATTCATTTTTTTCAATACCTATTCACCCTGATAGCCGTTATTTGTTCGGCTTCACTTTGAATAATAGATCATACAGATTCTGTAGAGCTCCACTGGGGTATACAGAGAGTCCTAGAATTTATAGTCAAGCATTGAAAAGGCAGCTTGATTCTTTTCCTGTGCCGAAAGGGGTGGCTCCTATTCAATATGTTGATGACATCTTGTTGGCTGCCGATACCCCTGAACAGTGTAAAGAAGGAGCACTGTCATTATTATCATTCCTTGCCTCTCATTATCACAAAGTCTCTCGGAAGAAATTGCAATTTTGTAGACTGCAGGTTACCTATTTAGGTCACCTCCTGTCTAAGGAGGGATGTGCATTCACACCAGATCGCATTCAGACCATTTTAGACACACCTGTGCCCCGTAATCAGAAGGACGTTCGTGCATTGATTGGCCTTACTTCTTTCTGTAGGCAGTGGATCCCTAGCTTTTCATACATTATTAAACCCTTGTTGGCCCTTTTGACTAAAGACACTCCGATGCCTCTCCCATGGACTACTGAATGCCAGAATGCTTTCCAACAGCTACGTCAAGCTCTTTGTTCTGCACCTGTATTAGGAACTCAAGACTACACTAAGACTTTCACACTCTATGTACACGAGAGGGAAGGTTATGTCCTCTCGGTTTTAACAAAGACACACGGTGATAAACAACGTCCTTGTGCATATTTTACGACTGTCTTTGATCCAGTTGCTCGCACGCTGCCTGGTTGTTTCCGAGAGGTGGCGGCAGCAGCTGTGTCCATACGTCAGAGTGAGGGAATAGTCTTGTCACATAGATTGTTTGTGTTAGTACCGCATTCAGTCGATGCCTTGCTAAATCAAACAAAGACACAGCATCTGACTAGGGCTCGCTTGACAGGATATGAATTGACACTTTCGGCCCCTCATATCACATTGAAAAGATGTTTGACTCTGAATCCTGCTACATTATTGCCACTTCCAGCTACCCAGTCTCAGCCACAAGAGCTACATGACTGTATATCCTTACTGAAGAACACACAAAGGGTTGTGTTGACCTACAAGATAAACCTCTTTCTAGTGTTGATGGGGAATTGTGGGTTGATAGATCCTGCTTGAAGTTGCCTGATGGCTCGACATCTGCTGCTTATGCAAATACATCACTTCAGACAGTAGTTGAGGCAGCTCGTATCCAACAGAAGTCAGCACAAGCAGCCGAGTTGATAGCACTGACAAGAGCATGTGAGATTAGTACAGATTTGCTTGTTAAACATTTACACTGATAGCCAATACGCCTTCGGCGTGGCTCATAACTTCGGGCAGCTATGAAAAGAAAGAGGCTTTCTCACTTCATATGGGACACAAATAGTGCATGGGGAATTAGTACATAATCTCCTTACTGCCTTGACCTACCCTAAGAAAGTGGCAATTGTTAAATGTAGCGCACATAAGAAAGTGACAGGTAAAATAGGAGCCAGCAATGCCTTTGTGGATAACACAGCTCGGGAGATCGCAATGCAGCGAAGTACCACATCTATGTATGTAGTTAAATCACAGGCTGAACGTTGGCATGATGCCAGGCAAGAGGTCCTGGACATGCAACAATCTGCCTCTGTTGATGAATTAGACCAATGGTCCAAGGAGGGAGCATTGGATGATGAGGGCTGATGGAGGAATAACGAAATGACCAAATGGAAGTTACCCACAGCCTATTTACACCCTAGGATTCATATGGCAATGGGCCGGCACATGTTGGAGCATCCTCAATAGCAAAGCACCTTATGCAAGTTTGGGATCATCCGGAGATTGTCGGTGCGGCTAAGAAAATAGTCCAGTCCTGTCTGATTTGTCTGCAGTATAATCCTGGAAAGGGAACACAAACTCCAACAGGAGGTTTTGCAATACCTACTGCACCTTTTGAGGTCCTGCAAATGGATTACATCCAGCTTGAGCGTTGTAACAACCTAAAGTATGTCCTGGTAGTGGTTTGTGCCTTTAGTAAATGGGAGGAGGCATACGCTACGAAAGATAATACAGCTCTTACTACAGCAAAGGTGCTCCTAAAGGAGTTCTTTCCCCGATTCGGCGTTTGCTGGGTTTTGTGACAACGGACCCCATTTTATTTTATTGGGCAAGTTGTTGAGTATCTCATGAAAGGGTTGGGAATTAAGCAGAAGTTTCAAGCTGCTTTTCACCCACAATCAGCAGGACTAGTGGAAGTTTCAATTCTACCCTCAAATTGAAATTGGCTAAAATACAGGCTTCCACATCTTTGAAATGGCCACATGCACTGCCTTTAGCATTGCTATCTATTAGATCACTACCACATACACTATCTGGCCTCACACCGTATGAGGTGGTTTTCGGAAGGTCAATGAATATTTGGGGGATTCCTAAGCCACGCCCTATACATGATGTACCCTACGTATTGATGAAGGACTATTTGTCTCAGTTGACTGACAGTTTGTCTTCTATTTATCAACAGGTTCGGCAGACTCTTCCAGACAGGTCGCAAGGTGAGGGCCACTGCTTGCGCCCTAGCGATTACATGGTAATCAAGTCCTTCCAGAGGACTGCAGTTTGAGTGACCAATCGGAAGAACTGGGTCCATGCAACACACTGCCGAAAAGTGTTGCAAGATCTACTGAGCCCAGCTGCGCTGACAGATCATCGCGAAATTCTGGTCATGGAGAAAGGAAGAGCTGCGTATACTGGAGAACCACAGATTACAGGTAAGTAACTATTGTTCTTCTCCAGTATTTGGGGTGTCTTTCATAGATTCACATGCCTGAAGCAGGTAGCAGTATATAACCTGATGCTCATAAGACGCCACTTTGTATCATAGACATATACATTATGAAACAGTATAACCATAGAGAAATACATGTGTGTTTCAACATATGCAAAACAATTTCAAGACAGAAATAGTATGGAAAAGAGCGTCTTATAAAAGCATAGTGGGGGAGGGAGAACAGAGGCTCACCTTATTTGAAAAGATTGCGTAGAACAGCTTGTCCCACTGATCCATCCACATCACTTGCAGCTTCCAAACAGTAGTGTCTGGTAAACGTATGGCAGCTGGACCATGTTGCCGCTTTACAGATCTGCTGAAGAGGCACACCGGCGAAAAGAGCTGTAGAAGAAGAGATTGCTCTCGTAGAGTGTGCTCTTGGGGTCGCTTGCAATGGTCTTCCAGCTTGAACAAATTGCAGCCGAGATCCAACGAGCTATGGTTGGCTTTGATACTGAATGGCCTTGGCGTGGTTTACCATATGCTACCAAGAGTTGGTCCGATTTGCACAGTGATGCTGTACGCTGTAAGTAAAACTTCAGACGTCTTTTGATGTCTAGGGAGTGCAAGGCCCTTTCTGCAGCTGTTATCGGATTTGGGAAGAATGTTTTCAAAACTATGGGTTCATTAAGATGGAAATCCGTCGGAACCTTTGGCATAAACTTTGGATTAGTGCGCAGCACCACAGACTCAGATGTGAATTGCAGAAAGGGTGGATGAACAGTGAACGCTTGGAGATCACTAACCCTTCTTGTTGAAGTTAGAGCCAATAATAAAGCAACCTTCTAAGAAAGGAACTTTAGATCCGCCTTGTGGATGGGCTCGAAAGGATGCCGCATTAGTTGTGAAAGTACTATATTAAGGTGCCAAGAAGGAGGTGGACGCCGAATAGGCGGGAACATCCTAAATAACCCCTTAAAAAATTGTTGGATGACTCTATTGGAATAGAGAGAGTTAACACCATCCTGCCGAAACCTTGAAATTGCAGCCAAGAACACCTTCAGAGTAGAGTGGGAAAGACCTGACCTCGCCAACTGAAGAAAGAAAGGCAGAATTTGCTCTGGTCTTGCGTGGATCGGATGGAGATTAACGGATTGACACCACATGCAAAACCTCTTCCACTTTAGTTTGTACGTTTTAACAGTTGCGGGTGCTCGAGCATTGGCCAAAACCTCTTGACAGTCTGGAGGGATATCTAGGTGTGCAATTTCAAGCTGTTGAGGAGCCATGCCGCTAATCTCAGTGATGCTGGGTCCGGATGACAAATTTGACCGTTCTGAAGGGTCAAAAGATGTGGAATTGGTCGAAACTGTATGGGCTCGGCCTCCGAGAGGAGGAGAAGTTCTGTGAACCAGTACTGGCGGGGCCACCTGGGAGCAATTAAAATCATGCGGCAAGGCTGTTGTTTGATCTTGCGCAGAACTCGTGGAACCAACGGGATTGGTGGAAAAGCGTAGGCATATATTTGCGACCAATTCATCGAAAAGGCATTTCCCAGTGAGTCCTTGTGGGGAGCCCAACTTGCTAAGAATGGGCATTTGCGGTTCTGGCTGGTTGCAAAGAGGTCTAGATCGGGATGCCCCCATTCGTGAAATACCCCGTCTAGGAATGGTTGGTGTAGCTCCCATTCGTGATTCGACGTTGTGGCTCTGCTGAGGGAATCCGCCAGAACATTCGTGATTCCTGGGACGTGAATGGCTTTGAGGTTGATCTTGTGGCGAATCGCCCAATCCCAAATCTCTTGCGCTTGCTGAGATAGGTTGACCACGTACTCCTGTGGTTTTTCCGGTTGTGGTAAATGCACGGCTTGCAAATGGGCACACACTAGAATCACTGAATTTGGAGGCCCTGTTGGCAGAACTTATAAAATCAGGACCAACATCACTTGCCTCACCAAATTCGCGATTTATGTTATAGAGTGCAAATGTGGGCGGAAATACATTGGTAGTACCATCAGATCACTACGCGACAGGATTGGAGAACACATGAGAGCGGTTAAGAATGGGGATATGAGATACCCTATAGCTGCTCACATGTCTATCTGCCCCAAACAAACGACAATGAAACGCTTCGAGTATTATGGCATTGACTACATACCCAGACACCCCCGGGGTGGTAATCGGGAACTGACACTGAGACGCAAAGAGGCACTCTGGATTCTAAAAATGAGGAGTACTGAACATGGCATGAACATTGATCATGAGCTCCACTACTTCCTGGGCAGATAGACTTAACTGACAACCTATACGAAATAGCTTAAACATGACACATGAGTATACTACCAATGTTGTACTGCATATTTTAGTTTTAAGAGAGAGGAATGAATGTGGCACACAAGGTTACCGCTCTATTTACTCCAATCTTGAATAGTTTTATATATACTACGTTGAACTCAATGATGTACTGTTTATATTCATAGAACAATTCGATGCTGACTATGTCACGCTAAGGTTAGACTAATCATTACCTAACCAGGACTCTAAATGTTTATGTTCGCTTTGTATGTGTACTTCCGAACACAGGAATGTGTCAATACCTATAGCTTTTACTGTACATATGTTTGAATTCTGAATTTATTTGAATATTTTAAATCTTAGATCGCTCATTGACCGAACCATTTGTTGACCTCACCTGTGGAGAGACCTAAGGACACTCACCTTAAGAAATCTTATCAACCGGCACAAATATAGCCTACTCGTGCACACATCACGTCTCTAATTGACCCAATGATCAATCACAATTCGATTTTGCACTCCTTTCAGGCCTTAACAGGCCTCGTAGATTGTAAATAGTGAATTTATCTGAGGAACATATTTACGGCGATATCTGAGATCCAACTGAAGCATGACGATTTCTAACACCTCATTGGATCAAGGTGCATATAGTATTTGAATTCGCGTAGTACCCTATGTGTTATTCACTTATGACATTGGGACCAAAGTCTTATCGGACTAAAAATATAAATGTAGGGATTAATAGTGACAAGCATGGGTCCCTACTCGTGGGATGGGAGACGGTATCTTCACGCTTAGTCTTTTCACTATGTTAATTTTCTGACGGACGTGCTAACGCGCAAACCCGGATATATTCCCGGTTTGGCTTCGTCACGTGACACAAACACACGTAGAACGGGTTGCCATACTCGGCGGACCCAGCTCTTGCACTTAGGAGATTCGTGTGGGAACGAGGGCACGATATATGGGAAGAAGACGTCAGGTAAGGTGAATGCGTTTACTCAGACTCTAGGTTGGTTGTATGTTGGAACGGCACTCTGTTTCCACGAGGTGATTCTCGTATATGCCCCACATGGGACATTGCGAGTGTTTGTCAGACAGAGTCAGGAACTTATCTCGTGACATTACAAAAGGATATGCGTGATATTTACAATGGCTATTTGAATCACCTAAGATATTATGGTCTTATCGATATATAGATCATGGTTTGTACTTTGGTCTTGCATAATTTGCAGTGGATATGCGGTGAGACTTTTGGATTAGCAGATACGGGATGACAAACATAGACTTAAAGTTTTCATTTATGACAGGTAGTGTGGTTTGGATTAACAAAATCACGCAATAATAAGTCTGGACCGTGACATATGTATTTCTCATCTCCATAGAGAAGTGTTTGTATACGAACGCCTCCCTGTTAATTCTGTGATATCCCTCGCTTCTACAATTGAACATAGAACCCCTTGTGGGCCGGAATTACAACCACAATTAAAGTAGGTTTAACCACGTTTTAGCTCATAAACTTGATCACCGAGACGACGGTTGGGTCAATATCTGATGTTTTTTCATTTTATTTTATTTCCCTGGTGTAAACAGAGATTTCAAGAATACCAAGAGAGGTAAACAATTCACCTCGGTATTTTGGGTGTTATTTATTCAGTCACGTTTTTTTTTTTTTTTTTTTTTTGGAAAAAGTTTTTATTGAACAATAATTCGGTTACAAGTATGGGCCTACAACCACCCGGGCCGGCCGCTAGGTACATAAGGAAATATACACATATCAAGGCTGCAATCCGTTCCCAGGGCACTGCCCCGCAGTGGCTCAAGATAGTCCTCGAAGAACAGCAAGCGTCAGTCCAACAATAACAGAAACAAAAAGAAAAACAATAAAAACAAAAGGCGAGTTACGAGGGATACCAGTGCGGTTCAGGCTCCCCCCGGGAGACTCCAGTCAGAACATTTGAGCAATCCGCTATAGAGAGGAGTACCGGGAGGCCGGGGACGGAGGGGGGGGGGGAAAGGGGGTCAAGGGAAATGAACGTCCATATGTGGTTGTTACAAAAAGCGCCAGGAGCCGTCAAGGGTCAGGGGGACATGGCGATATCAGTGTCTACCAGGGGGGGCGTACAGATGCCTCCGCGATACGCATTCCATTGACCCCAAATTCTACCCCATGCCCCCGGCTTGCCACGGGCCACATACACTGTCTTCTCCCGAAACATACACCAGTCCATATTCTCCTTCCATACTGACACGGTGGGCGGCCGTTGAGCGCCCCAATGTTGCGCTATATCCCTCTTGGCAATCATGTTCCCTAGGGCCGCCCACCGAGTCTGAGCCGCGTTGTAGTCATTGGGCTCCCACACATTCAGGACACAGCGACGCACCTCCGGCAGCAGCACAACCCCGGTGACCTGTCCCATAACCGTGTGGACCCGGCGCCAGTAGTCCGCCACCTCGCGACACTCCCAAAGGATATGAAGAAAGGTGGCGCTGAGCCCGCAGCCTCGTTTACAGAGTCCGTCGTCGGAGAATCCCATCGCGACCAAGCGCGGACCCGTAACATACACCCGGTGGAGAATCTTGAGCTGTACCAACCGGAGACGAGCCGGAATGGCAACCTCCTTGGGGGACGACAGTGCAGACTGCCAGTCTTCGTCGTCCAATTCAACCCCATCCCCAGTCCAAGCCTCCCGAAGGCGCACCAGGAGATCCGCCCGGTGATTAATCAATTTTTTATAAATTAAAGAAATAGTACTATCAGGGACATGTCCGTCAAGTACGCGGTCCTCGAGGGGCGAGGAAACAGGGATCATGGTCCCCTCCCCGAAGACCGAGAGCAGGGCGTGTCGAACCTGGGCGTAGCGGAAGAACTCCCTGTCGGTCAGCTCGTATTCGGCCTGGAGCACCGCGAAAGTCTTGACCGCGCCCTTGTGCCACAGGTCTCCCACTTTGCCGATACCAATCGTGTCCCACTGGTCAAACCCCTTGGTGGTCCACAAGCTGCCCAGGCGGTCGGAGGCAAACAAGGGAGTAGCACATGTCATTCGCTCACTCCAGCCCGTGGCCGCAGTGGCAGCCCTCCAGGTCCGCACAGCAATCTTAGTAGGACCCGTAAGGGTCCGGTCAGCCAGGCGGGAATAAAGTGCCCTGTTGTAGTTCCCGCCGGGAAGCAGGAACTTGTCCATCTCATACGCCGGATTCAAGCCGGGCGCATACGTGGCGTGGTTAATGGCAGATAGCTGCGAGGCCCAATAGTACCTGCGAATGTCAGGAAGCGCGATGCCCCCGTCATACCAGGGGAGAGTGAGCTTGGCAAGAGCAATACGCGCCCGGCCGTTCCACACCAGTCTCCTCTGCAGGCTCTCCACCTCCCGAAAGTAGGCCACTGGGATAACGTCAAAGGAGTTCTGGAGTGCATAGAGGAACCTGGGAAGGGACATCATTTTAAACAGCGCGGCCCGACCCAGCGGGGACAGGGGCAGCCTGCACCACCGGGCCGTGTCCTCCCGCAGCCGCCGAAGTGGACGCAGAAGATTCTGCTCGTAGCGAGCCACCGGGTCCAGCGAAACGTATATCCCCAGGTACTTAAAGCCGCTCAGAGATATTTGAATCGGGAGCCGAGGCGGCAGGAGAGGAGGACCACCAGCGATGGGATAAACGCAGGATTTAGACCAATTGATCGTGAGACCCGAATTGTTCCCAAAGGAGGTCAGAACGTCAAAGAGGACGTTGAGTGACTGCCGCGGTGAGGTGAGGTACAGGAGAATGTCGTCCGCATACAGCGAGACCCGATCTTCAAAGCCCGGGCCCCACCGGATCCCTCTAAGCGAGGGCTCCCAACGGAGCCAGGCAGCGAGTGGCTCCAGGGCGAGAGCAAAAAGCAACGGGGACAACGGGCACCCCTGCCTCGTGCCCCTGCCAAGGGCAAAGGGCCGAGAGACCCGCCCATTCACCACCACTTGAGCCATGGGTCCCGTGTAAAGGAGCCTCACCCAGCCAATAAATCCCTCTCCAAAGCCGAATTTATCCAAGACGGCCCAGAGGAATGGCCACTCAATAGTGTCAAATGCCATCGTGGCATCCAAAGAAACCAGCACGGCCGGTTCGGAGAGGAACTCCGCCCTGGCGAGGACCCCGTGCAGACGCCGCAAGTTAAGAGCGGTGTTGCGGTGCGGGATAAAGCCGCATTGGTCCGGATGAATAAGGTCGCACACTACACTCAACAATCGATTGGCCAGGACTTTCGCCAGGATTTTAGGCTCCGCATTGAGCAGTGAAATAGGCCGGTAAGAGGTACAGCGGTCACGAGGCTTGCCCTCCTTGGGAATAACGACTATAGTGGCCAAGCGCTGGTCGGCAGGAAGGGAACCCGCCGCAAGAGAGTCGCGGAACATGCGGCCGAGGAAGGGCGCAAGCTTATCAGGACGCAATTTGTATAGTTCAATGGGCAGACCGTTAGGACCCATAGCCTTGCCCGAGCGAAGGGAACGAATCGCGGTCGCTATTTCATCCGACGATAAGGGGGCGTCCAACCGCTCCCGGTCCTCAACGGACAGGCCGGGCAGAGCAATATCTCTCAGTAGGAGGCGAGAGTCATCCTCGTCCCTGTCAGTCACCGGGGAGTACACCGCCCGGAGGTGATCAGCGAAGCATTCCACAATCTCATCCGGCTCAGTCACACACACACCATCCGCAGCACGCAACTCGGGGACCACACGATTCACTCTCTCTTTTTTGTCCAGCCACGCAATCAACTTACCCGCCTTGTCCCCCGCGTCATACAATCGGCCCTGCCGCTCCCTATACATAGTTTTGGCCGCGTCAGTGACCAGGGACCTATATTCGAACTGTTTCAGGCTAAGGGCATGTAGTCCGTCCGGAGTAACATTCGCCTCCAGGGCCGACTCCAGCCCCGAGATGTCAGTCTCCAGCTTTACCACCGCCTCGCTCCTAACCTTCTTGGCCACCACTATCTGGGCGAGGGCGTGTCCGCGTAGCACAGTTTTAAAGGCTTCCCAAAGGGACAACGCAGACGACACCGACCCCTCGTTTTCACTGAAGTATTGGTCCATGGCCTTAACCAGGCTGTCACGAGTCACAGGGTCCCGCAGGTACCAGGGGTTAATGGGAGCTATCCGACCCGCGGACCGCGACCCGGTGTCAAAGAGAAGCCACAGCGGAGAATGGTCGGAGATACCACGCGCCAGGTGTCTGACCTCTCGAATCCGACCAGTCTGCGCCGCGGGCATAAGAAAGTAGTCTAACCTGGAGAGACTCCCATGCGCCCCCGAATGAAAGGTGAACTGACACTGGGTCGGATGCAATAGTCTCCAACTATCCACCAAGCCGAAGGTCTCCAACATCCCACCCAGCCATGACTGGGCAGCGGGGAGGGTCCTAGGTGGGTGACGATCCAGTTCACCCGAAACCACAGAATTAAAGTCCCCGCCCATGAGCAGGAGGCCGTCCGGAAGGTCAAGCAGCATTCGACCCAAGTCAGTGAAGGTGGAGTTCTGGAGGCCCGGGGGGACGTAGACTGAAACCAGGGTAAGGGGCTGCCCCTCCCACCTCCCAGTCAAACACACATAGCGCCCCCTGTCATCAGAGACTATCCTCGTGATCTCCACCGGAAGGGAGGTTCGCAGGAGAATGCCCACCCCCCTGGAGCCAGTTGTGAAACCAGAATGGGCTACGAGGCGGTATCCCCCCCTGTTCATCGCATGGCAGACATTGCCGACCAAATGCGTCTCCTGGAGAAACACCACATCAGGAGTCAAACGACGCAAATATTGCAGTACAACACCCCGCTTAATACGGTCCCCCAACCCATTGACGTTCCATGACATAATCCTCAACCCGTCTCCCCCCATCCCATCCAATAGCTCAAGAGGCCCCCAGCCCGCAGCACCGCTCCCAAATATGGATAAAAATCAATACCTCGCCCTGTAAACAAAAAACACACAACTAAACAACCCCTCTTCCCCCCCAACCCCACCCCAAGTCCAACGCCCCCCACCCTGCACCCCTGCGGGCCAAAGACCCCCCCCAACTTGCAGTGTGCCTGTCGCCCCATTAACCCCATTCTACAAAAAGACCCCGGAGGAGGAAAGGGACCCGCACCCGCCCGCACCCCTCACGGGTCCTGGTAAAGCACAGTATACAAAAGAAGTAAGACCCAACTGTACAGTGCCAAGCCGTAAAAAGTAAGGACCAAAGGTCAGTCTAAGGGGACCCGTCACCTGCGGTGCCCCCAGAGGGCCCGGGCCGGCCACCCCCGTCCGGCAGCGAGTCCAGCCAGTCACTTGCGGCCACAGGAGAGTCAAAAAAGGCTGTCCGCTCTCCATGCTCCACTCGAAGTTTCGCCGGGTAGATCATTGAGTACTTCAGGCCTAGCTCGCGGAGACGGCGCTTCACCCCTTGGAATCCCATCCGCTGTTTCTGGACCAGTTGCGTGAAGTCCGGATAAAAGTTGATGGTCGAGTTCTCGTAGCGGACCGGGCCACGGGTCCGTGAAGCCTGCAGAATAGCATCGCGGTCCCTGTAGTGGAACAGTTTAGCCACGATAGGCCTCGGGGGGGCCCCCGGCCGCGGCCGGCCGCCCGGAACTCGATGGGCCCGCTCCACAGCGAAGAATTTGCTTAGGCCAACCGGGGACAGCTGTTGCAGGATAAGTTCCTCGACCACGAGGTCCACCGGGCGGCTGTCGGAGGACTCCGGTACCCCAATGATGCGGATATTGTTGCGTCGGGCCCGTCCCTCGAAGTCCTCAAGCCGCCGGGCCATATGGTCGTTGACCACTCTAATGTCCCCAAGCGCGGCCCGCAGATCCGACACCTCCGCACCCAGGGTGGAGGTCCGTGCATCAAGGGCCTGGACCTTCTCGTTGGTTTTAGAGAGGTCGGCCCGAATCAGGGTGACGTCGATCGCGACAGTGTCGATCTTACGGGCCAGGGCCTCATATTGCTTCGCGATAGTTTCCCTGATGCCCTCGATGGCGCCCATAATGTCCTGCAGGGAAGGTTCCGCAGCGACGGTCGTGCCTCCCCCTGCAGCATCCGGGGAGAGGCCAGCAGCGCCAGGGGACCTCCTGCCCTGGGTATAGCGGTCCATGTTGTTGCTCTGGACCGCTCCCCCGCGCAGTGAAGCCTTGGTCTTGCGCCCCTCCGGACCCCCTTTGCCCGCCATGTGAGCGCAGTCACTCAATGGGACCTCCGATCAAGGGGTGCGCGGGTGCCAGCGAAAGGACCACAAACCGTCGGTGTAGGGGCCGGAGGCGTCAGACCCGCCAGTAGCAGATGAAAGCAAACCTCGGGCAGAGGCCCAGGAGGCACCTTGCCACCTTGAGCACGCACGCCCGCTGATCTCCTGAAGGCCAAAACCGAAACCGAAAGTGCTGAATCGGTAACTGGCACCGCGCTGAGGCCGCTGTTGTTCAATTGCAGCCCGGCCCCACGGGTCACCTTCACCCCGGCCACCTCCGTCGGGTGGGTCCCAAAAGTTCCGGCGACGATAACTCAGGATTCCCAGGTCCGATTAGAGTTTTGAAAAGAGATATATGATCAGCTGGTCTTCATCTCCCAGATTCCATACACCAAATCAGGATAGTCTCAGGATATATTCCGAGGAGCAGAAAGGGTCCGGGGAGCCCTGTGCTCACGCGACCATCTTGGATGCGCGCTAAGCTCCTCCTCCCACGTTTTGTTTTAACGATGACATGGCACTTACATCCCACGACTGCGATAATGTTACCAGTAATTCGCACAATCAGCAGTTCACTTAGCAACCACGTAGTTTCACAATCGGGCCTTTCTCTCTCCATGTGTTTGGTTTGCTTCGAAGACTTTTTGCTCATCATTCCCCTTATGGGTTCCTATCTTTCATTTGGAAATCCAACTTTCCATCACGCAATTACTCACTGTGTTTGGGATCACGATGCCAAACTTAATGTTGACTACTGTGGATTTCAGTTACTGTATGTACTTTCACGGTATGAGTTGGCATCTTTCTGTTTATTTGTACAGCCTTGAGGAAGTCGCGGGTTCACACTCCCGATGCGACGAAACACGTGTTGGCTGTAATCTCGACACTTCACCTGGACTCGTCTTAATAAAGAAGACAAGAAGAAAATTGTACTCTGTATTTTTTCAAAAAGAAAAATCTCTTATGTACTCATATTTCATGTGTGTATTCACTTAAGCACGTATATTTGTCACGTGTGCTGAGGCTTCAGCAAGGAATTGCTGAGATAGGAGGGCTGACCACGTCCCGCCTTGTTTGTTCAAGTAATGCATACTTGTTGTATTGTCTGTTCTTACAAGTATGCATGCTCCTCGGATGATGGCTTGGAAGGATTTTAGAGCCAAGAATATGGCTCGCAGTTCTAGCAGGTTGATATGCCACTTTCTTTGTTCTAGAGTCCACCTGCCATTGACTGTCATTCCTTGAAGGTGCGCTCCCCAACCCTCGAGGGATGCATCTGTGGTGACTGTGAAATCCGGCATTTCGACCAGAAATGGACAACCCTCTTTCAAGTGGTTCATCTGACCCCACCATTGAAAGGCGTCCCGCATTCGTGAGGTGATGTGAATGATATCCTCGAATGACCCTGTGATCTGAAGCCATTGCAGATTGAGCTCCTCTTGCAACGGTCTCATTCTGTACCGACAGTTGGGAATGAGATGAATGCAAGAAGAAATCATCCCTAGGAAGGATTTGTACACACGGACTGAAACGCACTCTTTTGATAGCAGTGAGCGCGCAAGGTTGCATATCTTGATTTGCCTTTCTTTTGACACAAAGGCCTTGGACAGATCCGTGTCTAATTTCGCTCCTAGGAACGTTCTTCTTTGCGAAGGAGCTAAATGTGATTTCTCCAGATTTGTTGACAGACCCAGGGACTGGAAGAGTAAGAGGCATTTTTGAACATGCTCGGATGCTACCTTGGCGGAACTCGCCTTGATAAGGCAGTCGTCCAGGTACGGGAATATTTGAACTCCTTGCAGACGGAGATGCGCAGTCACTGGTGCTATGACCTTTGTGAAGACTCTGGGTGCAGAACGGAGTCCAAATGGGAGGACTCTGAATTGAAAATCCCTGCCAGCCACTCTGAACCGTAGAAATTTTCTGTGCCTGGGTAGGATTGGTACATGAAAATAAGCGTCCTGCAGGTCGAGGGTGGCCATATAATCTCCCATCGAAAGCAACTGCAGAATTTCTTGGAGCGCTAACATCCGGAAAGACATTTTCTTTAAAAATTTGTTGAGAGCGCGAAGGTCAAGAATTGGACGCCACTCTCCTGACTTTTTCCGGATGAGGAAAAACCTTAAATAAAAGCCCGTTCCTTTCTGTAGGAGAGGGACTTTTTTGATTGCTTCTTTTTGAATCATCAACTTTATTTGGGAAAAAAGCTCCTTGAGATGAGCAGGGGGTGGGCCCTTGGGAGGAGAATTTGGCGGAATTTTTGTAAATTCCAGAGCATAGCCTCTGGATACTATATCTAATACCCACTTGTCTGTGGTAATCTTGGACCAATTTGAATAGAAGTGGGATATTTGACCTCCAATCTTTGTACGTGGTAACGGTAGAGATGGTGGCAGGTGGCAGAACTCATTGCTTCTTACTGGACTCTCGTCCACGAAAGGACTGTTTCCTTCGAGACTGCGAATATGGTTGATTTCGCTGTCCGTAATATTGCTGGCGATAATACTGAGATCTTTGGCCAGTTTGGGAGGTTTGGAAGGAACGCTGCTGATTATAACCTCCCCTGCTAGAGAAGGATCCACGTCCTCTGGCTCCACGGAAGGAAGACTTTCGAAATTGCAAACTACCCAGGGACCTTGCCGTCTCCGTATCCTTCTTAATCGACTGTAGCGCTTCATCCACATGTGCACCGAACAAGGACTCACCATCAAATGGCATGTCTATGATTTTAGACTGCACCTCCTGGCGAAAAGATGTTGACTTTAGCCAACCTTGCCTCCTCAGCACTGCAGTTCCTACCAACTGCCTGAACCCAGTTGATGCCACATCCACTGCTGCATCAATGATCTCCGCTGATGCATACTCCCCTTCCTGCAAGATCTTTATGGCCTCGGATTTTGAAGGCTCCGATAACATGTCGAGGAAAGGAGAGACGTCGGACCACATCTGGCGGTCGTATCTCCCTAAAATCGCCAGGGTGTTTGCAGCCCGAACTGTGGTTGCTGCCATCGTGGAAACCTTCTTTCCTATTGCGTCCAATCTTCTACCATCTCTATCAGGTGGAGCTGATATGGGCGTTGATGGATTTCTAGCCCGTCTCTGAGCCGCTTATGCTATAACAGTCCGCCTTAGGTTGACCAATAAGGCATGCTGGCGAGTTACTTGGGGCTTTATATTTCTTGTCCAGCCTTGGTAACACTGCTGGAAGAGAATTTGGGGTAGCCATCAGTCTCAATCCCTCCTTCCAAATAAAGTCGATGATTGGTATTGCCCGAACCTGCTTCCTTGGTTGGTCCTTAAAATCATACAGGAAGCAGTCATCCTCCTTTGTTTCCATGGGGATCAGGAATCTCTTGGTCGCTCTTTCCATAAGTGAATGGAAATTCCCAATGTCCACCGGGGGAGAATCCACCGGAGGCGGAGCACTTGGAGAAGGAGTTTGTACCTGATAATTATCCCACTCCGACATGCTAGATTGATCATCTACCTCTCCTTCCTCCCTTTCATCGTCAGTAACCTGCAATTGACGAGATAGCAACGGAGAAGGTGGTCTTGGAGACTGAAAAGACGACAACTGCACTCTTGGCCTAGGTGTCGACGGAAGAGATTCCGCCGTTTCCGAAGGAGGGAAACGTCTATAATAATCTTGCAACATATACTGCAGATTATCAAGCAGTTCCAATGGCATTTGACCAGACGGCACCGGTGCAGGAGGTGTCGGCTGTGGTTCCGTATTAGGATCTTCGTCCTGGCCATCATCATCATCATCTTGATATTTGATGAGAAGCTCCGATGGACTCCTTGCAGTCCGAAACCTCTCATCCTCTCCGGAGTCGTTATCCTCATCCTCCTCCGATTGTAAAAGTTGCGCCGGCAATTTTAGAGGCGAAATAGCTCCTAAAGACGATCCTCGGCGCTGAAGAAGCGTAGTCGCTGTTGCCCTTTGATCAGATACGGCAGACGCCGGAGTCGCAGTCCATACCTGCATATCCATGCAGGTAGATAAAGGAGGTGGTGACAATCGCGTCGACGGAACCGACGACGGTGGTAATCCTGACGAAGCAGCCATTTTCGACGACGAGGCTGTTTTCGTCGACGAGATGGTAGCCGTCGATGAGGCAATCTTCGTAGACGAGGGCGTCGACGACAAGGCAATTTTCGTCGACGAGGACGTCGCCGACGAGGCAATCTTCCTCGACGAGGGCGTCGACGAGTCCATCTTCGTCGACGCATGAATCTTAGTCGACGAGCCACTCTTCGTCGACGGGGCAACTATCGACGGTACCACAATCTTCGTCGACGGAGGATTCGTCGACGAGGAAGTCTTCGTAGACGGAGCAACTTTCTTGCTTCTTACCGTCGACGGAGCGGAGACGAGCGATGACACCTCCTATGTCGACGAGATGGGTTTAACACTCACCGAGACCAGCGTCGACGGCGGCGAAGCTGATGACATTATCATTGCAGGTCTCAGCGGCGAGAATGTAATCGTCGACGTTGAAACCGCGTCGACGATAATAACCGTCGACGCCACTGCCGTCGACGGCACCGTCGACGACGGCAATCTCACCTGAGGTAAATTCCTGTCAGGAAAACTTTTAGCTGGTAGATTTTTTCCTGATTTCCTCGGGGGCGTACAGGGCTTGGTTCCTGATGGTGGAGACGTCTTCTTAGATGAAGACGAAGACTGACCCGAGCCCTTAACAGACTGGGCTCTCCTCAACACCTTCGCCCCAGTAGAAGAAAACTCTTCTTCAGCCACCCTCTTTCTGGAAGACATAGAGGAGGCACTCTCTATCTCTGACAAAGGAGCATCTTTATCCTTGAGCTTCTGTAGCCATAGAAGAAGGCGTCCTTCCCTATCCCTTAGGGTTTTCTGAGGGAAAGTCCGGCAAATCTTACACTCCTTCACCTCATGATCAGGATAGAGGCAATAGATGCATTTTTTGTGAGGGTCTTCAGAAAAAAGCCGAAGCTTTCCGCAGGACTCACAAGGTCTGAAGAGGGATCTCTTTGTAGTTGACATGCTAGAAGTTGAAGAAACAGCAGAAAAAACTTGAAGTACTGAGCAGAGCTCAGGGAGACTCCCTTCACACGACGTGCGGTAGAAAATCTGAGAGCCTGAGCCTCTGAGTAGAACATTCTGGTGGGTGCTGTCACCTGATTGGCTGCACTTTGGACTGGATATAATGACTGTGATAGTCATAGCTGTGGAAGTTTTTTCTCTTGTAGCTTAGGCTACTTTACTTCCTGGTTCAGGTTACCAGGGTTTTTTGGTTGTTATATGCATAATTATTGCTTTTCTATGTACCGTGGGACTCCCACTCCGACGACGGGGAATGATTCAGGCATGTGAATCTATGAAAGACACCCCAAATACTGGAGAAACCAACTGCTGCAAGAGTTTGTAGAAAAAGAACAATAATCGCTACTGGACTTAAAATGACTGTTGTTACTGCTACTATAATAACAAGGATTGCAGAGGAAGTAGCTCCTGTCTGAAATCTATTGACTGCTACTACTCCTGTCCCCATTGAACATCATTACTTTACTCTTCCTTATCATGAGCAGAAGCACAGAATGTCCTACCTCAATAACACTTTCATTCAGATGTTGCACCATACACACAATGCTACAAACGTTACTAACTGCGGGGTATGTGGCAGTGATATTTTTCGTATTCCTTCAAAAGTATAAGAAGATGTCTTCAGCATATGCTAAAAGGGTCGTCTGTGGAAATCTGGAATAATTTCCGTTAGCATAAGCTGAAACCATCTTTGGTTATGGCATCCATTTTGTTGGCTTTGTAATTCTCCCATCCTCTGCTGCTCGTCTTTTTCCCTGCCTGTGCTGTCTATTTTAGTTGACTTCCTGACTCAGCTAAAAGCAATATGCATGCTAAGAGTTTGAACCTGCCAGAACACCTGGTCTCAGACTCAACTGTCAATCTCTTACTGCTATATGTCATCAAAGAGGACTAGTCTATTTATGCGTGATACAGGACTCAGGACTGTATGGGAGGGGAAAACAGGAAAAAAAATTTTTTCCTTATAAAGCCCTCACCCACCAACCTAGTAAGTGGCATGCTTCATCATCGGGCCCACCCAGTGACACCGAATGTGTCCCGGATGTGCTACAAAGCCTGTATTACAGCGAAGCGGGTATTTTACTGAATGTGCAGTGATTGTGAAGTGAAATTTAAAAACTATCCAGTGGTGCCAATACCCACGGGGTTTATTTTTAGTATATGGGCCACTGGTAGTGATAAAAACAAGGCGGTGGATGTAGGTGGAGTGATAGTTGGGAATTCCTGCATCCAGTGGGTGGTCTACATGTTTCAGCCAGGCCTTTCATTAATAACTGGCTTTCCTCAGGCCCTTAATTATGTGAATGTGAGATCTACACTAGAGGTGAGTGTATGACCTTCAATGTGTTGCACGTGCTAAGGTGCCCTACGTGTGGGAGGGGGATTCCCTCTCCAAGCATTACTGTACAAAAAACATAAGAGACAGACAAACATACAGTAAAGAGTTTTAGCATGGTTTAGCATAATCACGTCAATACATATTTGCGGCTAGATTTGTGCGAGATGGCGTAAAAATGCGGCAAACGTGAGACCGTGGTAGTGGTACGGTTTGGTGATTACCGGTATATGCGCTATTAAATTTGGTGGTCTATATCGGAAAATCACACATGCGGAAAAAGAAAAAGAAACTCTGGACTATTCTCACGCTAGCGATTTGCAGCAAATGCCCCTTGAGACTCCGGCAGGGGTTCTGATTCTGTGGAGAGAGAAACAGTGGCACGTCGGCCCTGTGAAGGCTGAAAAAGAAAGTCTTACCCAGTTACTGGGTCAGTGGCTCTTTTCGGTCTACTCACTACTTAGTTGATCAGGACCCTCGTGAAACCTGTTGTGCTGCAGCGGATCTCCGTTGGTAAAGGGCCCGGGTTTGTGCAGTGTTTAAATACCCAGCCCTGCACGCTCAGGTGTTCCCAATGGCTCGGGTGCTGTGAATAGCGTCTGTAAGAGAAGACATAGAGAAAAGACCTAGTGCGCGCGGTGACGTTCAGGCGTGTTTACGCCTGTCGTCATGGGAACCATTAGTTAACATCCAGCCCACCCATGACATGCGTCACAACGTACAACGTGGCCTCGAATAAAGTGTCCTGTATCATTCATAAGCACTGGTGCATCATAAACTCTGGTACGAGACAATGGGAGGAACCCCTCTACGCATACAAACGCGCAAGTAATCTAAAGGACCGCCTAGTGTCTACACAACCTAGAGCACCCCAAAGACCAACCACCAACACAATCTTGAACACATGGGATCTCCCCTAAGTAACTGGACACTACCCCTGTAATGATTGCAGCGTATGACACACCAATCCAAAACACTTGACCTGGAACCCGGCAAAACCTGGAAACAGCGACAACATACAAACTGTAATTCTATCAATGTTGTTTACCTTATCACATGCCCATGCGGCCTCCGCTACGTGGGCATGACGGCACGTAAGGTCAGGACCAGAATAGTCGAACACCGCAGCACAATAAGGTGCAAGAAAAACATCAGTCGCCTTACGGATCACTACCTGCGACTAGAACACACAGCTAATGACATGTCGTGGACAGTTTGAACACAATCACCAGAACAATGAAAAGATCCTGAGAGCTATTTTTTACTTACACACTGATGACCAAAACACACGCATGACTGTTGCCACCTTCGCTTATCTCAAGTATATATGCGCACATCTGTCAAGTGGAATGCCCACCGAACTGTCTGGCATCTGGGCTCATAAGCAAAATGACTTGTTTACCTTAAACGAGTCAGCTTGCACTTACTAGCACTTCGGGGTTAATAGCACACATAGTCACCATGATGATCGGCCTGCGCCCGTACGCCACTATGTGTGGGTCCCCCATGATCACTACGGCGCTTAACTAACGGTTCCCATGACGACAGGTGTAAACACGCCTCAACGTCACCCTGCGCACTAGGTCTTTTTTCTATGTCTTCTCTTACAGACGCTATTCACAGCAACCGAGCCATTGGGAACACATGAGCGTGCAGGGCTGGGTATTTAAACACCGCACAAACCTGGGCCCATTACCAACGGAGATCCGCTGCAGCACAACAGGTTTTACAAGGGTCCTGATCAACGAAGTAGTGAGTAGACCGAAAAGAGCAACTGACCCAGTAACCGGGTAAGACTTTCTTTTTCAGCCTTCACAGGGCCGACGTGCCACTGTTTCTCTCTCCACAGAATCAGAACTCCTGCCGGAATCTCAAGGGGCATTCGCTGCAAATCGCTAGCGTGAGAATAGTCCAGAGTTTCTTTTTCTTTTTCCGCATGTGTGATTTTCCGATATAGACCACCACATTCAATAGCGCATATACCAGTAATCACCAAACCGTACCACTACCACGGTCTCACGTTTGCCGCAGTTTTCCACCATTTCGCACAAATCTCACGGCAAATATGTATTGAAGTGATTATGCTAAACCATGCTAAAACTCTTTACTGTATGTTTGTCTGTCTCGTATATTTTATGTACTGTAATGCTTGGAGAGGGAATCTCCCTCCCACACGTAGGGCACCTTAGCGCGTGAAACACATTGAAGGTCATACACTCACCTCTAGTGTAGATCTCACATTCACATAATTAAGGTCCTGAGGAAAGCCAGTTATTAATGAAAGGCCTGGCTGAAACATGTAGACCACCCACTGGATGCAGGAATTCCCAACTATCACTCCACCTACATCCACCGCCTTGTTTTTATCACTACCAGTGGCCCATATACTAAAAATAAACCCTGTGGGTATTGGGACCACTGGATAGTTTTTAAATTTCACTTCACAATCACTGCACATTCAGTAAAATACCCGCTTCGCTGTAATACAGGCGTAGTAGCACACCCGGGACACATTCGGTATCACTGGGTGGGCCCGATGATGAAGCATGCCACTTACTAGGTTGGTGCGTGAGGGCTTTATAAGGAAAACAATTTTTTTCCTGTTTTCCCCTCCCATACAGTCCTGTATCACGCATAAATAGACTAGTCCTCTTTGATGATATATAATAATCCAGGGGATATGGACTAGCCTTCTAGTCCTCTCTCTCTTTTTGATATTTGAAAATCTCTTACTGCTGCCATAAGCACATCCTGCTCCCCCTCCAACTTTGCTGACTAAGGGATCTCCCATCTGCCCATGTTTGTCGGTAACATTTTCCTGGGTAGGCCTGTACCTTCTATTTGTGTACACATGCTTACCAGTGCAGAAAAAGCTGTATATAAGGCCTGTGTTCTGTGACTTCAATGTACTACCTCAGGCAGCACTTGAGAGTGCTGTGTGGACGTAGTCCCACTCATGAGTGATTAATAAACTTGTTATTTGAATTCCAGCTTCAGTGCCAATCTCTATATTGTTGGTCTAAGGACCCGTGGACAGAGAAGGGTGACCCCTGCACCGGTGTGCTCATTAAAAGGCACATTTCCACAGCCCAAGAACTGCGACAATTCCATACCTCCCCAGGAAAATATGACATGCTGACTTACCATCTTCCTCATGCTACCTACATACAATGACAATTTCTACATGAGGCATTGACCACGGCTCAAAAACTTTTTCTACTGCAGAAAATTATGACCAATGACCTTCTGATGATGCACATCTTAGACATGCCTGTCCGTTATCCAAAACCACGGTGCAGTGCATCTCTTCATGGGCGTATGAAACTGTTCAGACTTTGGGTCAGCAATATGAAGAGCTGATCTCTCTTTTGTTGGACCACTCTCCTTGTTGTGCTCACTGACAGGGCTGTATATGATTGGCAACGTATGGGGCAATGGTGCTAAGGTTGTTATGCTTGCCTGTTTCACGTTATATAGTTGACAAACTTTCATTTAAGGTAACATAGGTCTTCCTGTATTAGACGTAGGGATCACTCACATGTATTGTTTAATTCCAATAGACCAGAAAACTATGACCTTCCAACCCTTCTCTCATCTTCCTCTTCTGTCCTCTGAAAAGGGTGTGTTAAAATAGTGGACCCCTTTGGGTATCTCAGGGCTCAACACCCACACAATCAGCATCCTTATACCATACTCCCTGTGGCATATCCACCTTCCTCTCTGCAACCAACCCACTTTCCTTCCCCCGATGCTATGCGTATGAAAATCATGTGTTTTTCTCGACAAGCACCCACATGTAGAGTCCAATTTCACTATGCAGGCCCACCGGAACTTACACAACAATAAAACACTCACCTTTATCTCTCTTAACGTGACCAGCATGGACCTCTACATTCAACACAAGAAAGTCCTAACATATATAGCTACAACAGCCCCTGACATTGCATTCATAGAGGAACCGAATCTCACACCGACCAAATATCTCAAACGGAAGAGAGACTGAGTGGGGAGAGTTATCAGTAGCAGTAAGGCACAATGACCTACAGGACCGCACAGATGGAAACTCATTCATCCTCCTCTCCTTCTCCAAACGTGGTAGAGTAGCATCCTCCTCCATATATTCTTGCAGTTCACTGTGCTGAAGACTCAGACCGATCCGATTTGGGAGGAACATCTTCACTAAAATAAACACCTTGGGATCTATTCCCAGATTTTGGATTCCATGTTTGTCCCTAATGACTCCAAGGCAACCTTCTTCTCTTCTTTCACAGAGTGTGGGCCCTCGAAGATAATAATACGGGTAGACTGAAATCTTGCAATGGACCTGGTTGTGGACTGAAATGGTCCTGTGGACATAGGAAATGGGAGGAACAGGACAATTCTTCGTGACATCACAGAATAACTTGGCCTGGTTTACCTGTGGTGCTTCATGCATCATAAAGACAAAGAATAAACTTTTGAGTCATGCACACATAGAACCTGCTCCTGCATAGACTATTTCCTCACATTGAACTTGGTCCTGAGTAATGTCTCCAGGGATTAAAATGTGGCTTTTTAAATAATCTGGTCACTAAGGTGCTTTTACTGGGTTGACAGGTTGATGCCTCTTACTCAGTGCTGGGGTGCCTTCAGGTCGCCACACGCTCTACAAGTGAGAGATAGATATGCAATATTGGACACTCCCTAGCGCAACTGATTTAGGCCACAAGATAGTACTGTCCAAGAGGTGGAGAATGAATATCTGTAGATAGAAACTCCCTATGGGCAAAGTCACCCTTAGGGAGAAGCTCCAAGACTATTTGGCTTTGAACAAGGCTCCAATAGCCTCACCCCATTCCCAGTTGGTTGCACAGAAAGCTGTCTTGAGGGGTGACACAATGCAAGACTTAACCCTCAACAAAGGTAAGTAAAAAAAAAATAAAGTAGGTTAGTACAGGTGATCAGATCACGTAATCCCCCAGATTACCCTGTGATGACCAAAGCAGGGCACATGTTTTGTCATGTGCAGTGATAGTGGGGTGAGAAGTGGGTTAGGGTGGTCTATAGTACTATATGCTGCCATCATTACAGTAGTACAGACATGAACCCCATATGCAGTTGAAAAGTGCCATGCATCTTTCAGTCTGTATATGAGGTGCTATTGTCCTTCTAAACATAACAGTGCTGCGGTCCATTCAGTCATTGTGAGAGTGTCTTTGGTTCTCCAGTGATAGAAGATGCACATCTTAGCAGTAGATAGTGCGGTGGCTATCCCACAGCTACAGTGTGAGATGGTATCTTCCACGTCCAAGGTGTCATACAGGAGGGCATTTTTGGTGAAGGGATGAAAGGATGGTTTCCCATAGATTGCAGGACCTGCAGAACTCCCCAACACTAGGCGAGTGGCTTGGGGCATGTCTAGAGGATGGGTAACAGATACCACGCCTGCAAACCGCACCTCCAATAGAAATTGTTTGAACTTAAACCTACCCTGAAGAGCCTAACTGGGGTCCAGGACCAGCTGCGTAGTGTCTTGTAATAAGTGTATTTGAGGAGTGCTTCCTCACCTCTGTTGTGGGTTGGAAAGAGTCCATCTCAGCGAGTCCTAACCCACCTGCTTTTGAGGATGTGTGAAGGGAGAAGGTGCGGTTTCTTCCTGGCCCAGACAAAGTTCCATATCCTGGTAGACATATCTCTCAACAATCTGAAGGGGATCAGTAGGGGCAACATTCCCAACAGGTTTTACTACCATTTTTACGACTTGGACATTTCCCCATAAAGAGTTTAAACCTGACAAAGTCATTGTAAATTATATCCATCAGGGGTTGTAAATTGTTCTGACCATATGTTCCAGGCTCATACTGATCAGGACACCTAAACATTTCAGTCACAGTTCATCCACTAGAAGACATATGCATCTGCAATGGGCTTCTTTGATCCCCTTGAGATCCGAAGCCCTTTTCTTTTGCCCCAATTTATTCTTTAAAAAGAGGAGAAGTCAATAAGGGCAAACAAGTTAGCAAAGGACATTTCAGGTTCTTTGATTGGAAAAAGAATGTCATCCGCACGCAGTAGGATCTTCGATGGGCTGGCTGTGTCAACCCTGCTTTATGAATTCTGAATACCTGACTGCCACCTTCAATTTTCCAGTTCAAGTACATAGGACAGAAAACAATGCCTCATCCTCTGACATATCAGAAAACTCTCTGAGAGGAAGCCTCCACAGTCTTTTTGCACAATTCATTTAGCCAGGAAGTTCAGGCCGCCCATTAGACTCGGTCAAATGACATCCAGCGAGACTGTGATCATGTCATCAGGGTTATCTCTCACTGATCACAATATGTTCTAGAGAAGGCGTAGATACTTTCTGGGTTTGCTGGCAGGTACGAGTCCCACCTGTGAGTCATGTATTAGGCTTGGGGTGTGCTTTTTAAGAGAGTTTGCCAAGATCTTGGACAAATTCTTGACATATGTGTTATTGAGTAATATTGGGAGTACATTTGTCTAAGTTGGGCTGCAGGGGGTCTAAAGGCTTTCTCTCCCTGTTTCTAATGGCAGCATCGTTGAAGAGTGAGGGTGTGCTCCGCCTTGCTCATGAACAAAGTATTAACATCAAATTTCTTCCATTCTAATTCCCGTTCGAGTTCTGGTATCGGGATTTCATTTTGGAAAAAAGTGAAGGCTTTCAGCTACACATAGATATATTCCAGTCCACTGTCCACTATAGAGGGTGGCTCCTTGCTGTGTTTGAGGATAAGGTTGCTCGGATTTCCTCTCATGTATAACTCAGCCCCACCCCCAATTTCTCTCCTAAATGGGCTGCCAAGACATCTCACTATTTCACTATAACCCAATACTTCTCAACATTGTTCAGTACACTTTACTATACCTAAAACACCATCCATTCCAGTACATGATATAACATCCATGAATGCTGCAACCCAATCAACCACCCTCCATTCCTGAGATTACCGCCACTGCAAGTTCTAGTCCTGGACATATTGCCTTTGGGGTAAATTAAAGCTACAAGACTCTATAGACATAGCAACATTGAAGTGTTTTTGTGTGTGTGTTGTCTGTCACCTGTGCACATTACCGTTGCTAACCAATGCGAATGAGAATGTACTCTCACCTTTAAACATGGTGAAATTGGCTTACACCCAATTGGCACATTTCATTTACTCGTAATTCCCTAGTAAAATGGTACTAGATGTCCAACGGCCTGTAAATTAAATACTACTAGTGGGTCTGCAGCACTAATTGTGCACCCCGCTTAAGTAATGTTTAAACATGTCTCAGACCTGCCATGGCAGCCTGTAACTGCAGTTTTAACTTGCCCTTTTGTCCTTGCAAAATAAACCTTTAGCCAAGCCTCAGCCTTCCTTTTTGATACATATATGTCACACCTAGAGTAGGCCATAAACAGCTCAGAGGGCAGGGTGCAGTGTATTTAAAAGGCTGGACATGTACTTTTAACTTTTACATCTCCTGGTAGTGAAAAAATCTTACTTTTGTTTTTTACTACTGGAAGGCTTAACTCTCCCATAGGATAACCTGGGGTGACCTTATTACATTTAATAAGGATTAACTTTCAATTGGGAGCAGGTAAGAATGTCAAGTTTGGTATCTAAAGATTTGTACATTAAAACCCTCTTTACTGGTAAAGTTGGATTTTAAGATACAACTCTGAAAATGCCTCATTTAGAATGTTGCAATTTCTTATCCCGACTTCTGGGGCCTGCAGCCTGTATCCTGAGTCACATGACTAGCTGTAGCTGACAGCTGGTGTTTGTGTATTGCTCTCAAACAGTGAGACAAAGAGGAAATATGTGTTGGCAGGATGGGCCTTCTCTGACTTGATAAGGAGGAGGAGCTACCACCTACCATGCTTGCATTTCACAAATGATCTGCTTGAGCACACTTACAATGGGTTTGACATTAGTCTTTTTCCCCCCAGACAAGCTTGGGCCAGGGCAGGGAGACAGGAAATTCCAAACACCTCTGAGGGTGGAAACCTCCAGAACCTTCTCCTACTTCACAGTGGGCGCCAGGTATAAATAGTGAACCCTCAGACCCAACTCTTCAGTACACCTCTGGACCCATGGAAGACTCAGAAGAACTGCTACTCTGCTGCCTGAGTGAGAAGGGCTGGACCTGCACCTTGAACCCAGGAACACCACAGTGACTCAAAGGACTAGCCTCATCCCCGGCCCAGGACCTAACATTGCAGCCCAAAGCCTTCTCGGAACTGCCGCTGTGCGACGCATCCTTGACTCCAGACTTCGCTTCTGAAGCCCCTCGTCAACTGTATCCTCGGCAAAGATGCAGGACTCTGCATTTCAGCCCCACAGCTCCTCGGAACCACTGCTGCACGATGCATCCTTGCTGCAGGATCCTGCAACATTACTAACCCAGGATGTAAGGTACTTTGTTCAGTGTGCCAAACTTGGTCCCTGTATCCGACCCACGCTCCATCTGGTTCGGCCTGAACTTGTGAATTTGTTCCAGTCCGACACGACCAGATAACCACAGTTGGCACTCTTTTCACCAAAATCTTTTAAACTGCATATCTCCGGGTCTACTGATTGGATTTTTGTAGTTTTGGTCTCAAATTATTACATTTTACTCTATTTTTCTAAACTGGTGTGGGATTTTCCTTGTGTTGTATTTTTAATATATTACTTTATGAAGTGTTGCATAAATACTTTACACATTGGCTCTACATTAAGCCTGACTGCTTGTGCCAATCTACCATAGGGTTAAACACAGGTTAATTAGGAGCATGCTGATGACTTCACCCTGGCAAAAATTGTGATTGCTGCTTGAGTAGAGTTTCACCCCCTCAACCAGTAACCCAATTTCCTACACTTGTACACCCAGCAATAAGGAAATATTTAAAAAATGAATACAAGGCACACATCTCACAAGCCCCAACCCCAGCAGGACGCATTGAAGGAAACACACAAATAGACCACACCAAAACCTCAAAAAGCGTTGGTCCGTTAGCAAAAGTAAATCTAGTGAGCCACATTAAACGGATACACCACAGCCAACGCTCTGTGGAAAGCCAGGAGAGGGTAGACTAAACATCAGTAGAAGTACCAACGAGCCCCTAAGAAGCTCAAGAGTGAGGCAGAGGTACACACAGTCATAAGAGACAGGTACATAAGCTAGAAATCCCACCTCAAAAGCCCAGCAGGAAGCACAAGAGGAAGCACAATATCTGCCCACACCCCCAAATGAAATGGCAGGCACCCGTCTGATCACCAGTGAACAGACCCCAGTTCTGCAGAAAGGGCAGAAACACCCAAACCCAAGCCCAGGAGGGAGCACATGGTTGTCGCCTTAAATCCAGCCCGCAATCCCAGGGGGTGAGTCCAGATTTAATGCAGAGAACCACAACATCATAGGGCAGAGCAAAATCAGCAATGCCTCAAGCCCATTAGGAAGCCAATTAAGAGCTGATCAAAGATCACAGAAGCAAATCACAGCTCCGAGCAAGCAGAGTGAGGCAGGGGCATGAAGTGGCCAATAAGAGAAAACAAGACAGGGACCCAAGCCAAGCAGGGAACAGAGCCGGAAGCCCAGACCTAGCCCACACCCCAGTAATTAAAAAGGTGGCACTCCAGTAAAGCACACCATGCAGGCACACATGGGCTCAAAACCTAGCAGAAAGCACACACAGGACAGAATGCACAGAACAGCATACCTCTTTACCCCAGTGGGGAAATCCACATCCAATAGAAGAGACTCACAGCAGCATGAGGGAGCCAGGGAAAGGGTTGGCAAAACACCAGAACAGTACCACACTGCTCTTGATAAGCTCCGCAGTGAGTTCAGGGCATACCACAGTCAAACAAGAGACAAAACAGGGCAACACCCACAAGCCTGACAGGTAGCAGTTAGCACAGGAGAATGTCCATGCTCAACCTGCACCCAAGCCAGAGAAAGGGGTGGGCTAGCAAAATGGATTCCAGAGCTGCATAAAGAACAGGTACACCCAACCCCAAGCCCAGCAGGGAGCACAAACAGTGGAAGATTCTACTAAACTGCAGGGTGTCCACATACATCGAAGGAAGTTGGTGGTAACATCTGGAAAAGCAATCACAGGACTGGGAATGAGAGGGTAGACTGGGGTAAATGTTAAACAGAGGTGGGAACAGCAAGAGAGATACAGTTAAGGAAGGGAAAAGAAAAGAGAGGAGCAAGAGCATAAAAACTGAGTTAGAGAAGAAAGTGGGAGAGGGGCATATAAAAAAGTAATAAGGTATACAGAGAGGTCAAGAAGGATGAGGGAGAGGTAGGTGGAAGAGGAAAGGAGTATATTGCTCTGACCCCTCAACAAAGAAAAATCTACTTTCCAGTGCTACTAATTTTTGTCATACATGATAGAATAAAATCCCTGGAGTGAATTCCCACGACCTGACCCTCCACCTGAAAAATAGTCCTAATTACATATCTGGCCTGATACCCTGTGGATGAGTATATACATACCTTGAGAGCTGGCCCGTGGAGATTGGGACAGGAATCGCCCCTCATTGTAATGAGATTTCCTTTTGCTGAGGAATTCTAGAAGAAAAAACATTAGCTGGAAAACCTGTACCATATGACTTCACGCCACACAACATCTAGTCTACAGGCCTGGCCCTTCATTTTCCACATCAGTGTATTGTGGGGCTGGTAATCCTAATTGAATGCATTGCACTGCACAGCACACCAGAAAACAATCATTTGCAAAAGGAAAGACCAGGACTGGAAAAGGCGAGTTCATGTAACACTGAGTCACATGATAGTCCTGTTATGTTATGTTAATGGGTATTTAGCACAGCGCAAACAACTCACCTCTGAAGAGGTATCTTGATGCTGTAGCAGAGGGGCCTTACAACGTGGTGGGCTTATGTAGTACGCCCCAGGAAAGGAAGGGACACTTGTACCCGCCCAGCAAGCACCCAGCCACAGCTGCACTGCGCTCTACTCAACGTAGAATCCCTCTGCAAGCATGCCATAGAAATCTGGGACACCATCACTACCCTCACACCCAACGATATGTTAATCACTGAAACCTGACTCACCTCCACATCAGCACCTGACATCGCGACATCCCCCGTATACAAGATGATTCACCACAACTGCCCTGACAGTGGCTGCAGAGGCATTGCCATCATCCACAAGTACTCCCTCAACTGCACCCCCTCCGATGATGATACAACACCTATCATGGAACACCTCAACTTCCAGATCAAACTAGATGCCAATACCACCATCAGAGGAACCCTCACCTACAGACCTCCTGACCCCGCCCCAGTTTCTGCAGCTCCATCCCAGACTTGGGGGGGGGGGGTTGCTGGCGGGATTTATTCTATTTGTTGCCCCTCGGGGCCGATTGAAGAGCAGGGGTAAAGGGGGGCGATTGCCGTACCGAGAAATGCAGGTAAGAGCTGGGGGAGGCTGCCGCCCCCAAGACTCGAGCAGTCCAGGGCAACTGCCCCCCTCCCCCCTTGCTACACCACTGAGTGGGGCTCATGGAACCATTAAGGACCAGGTTCATGGTTAGCACCTCTTAGAGACCTCGGAAGCTTAGTTGTACCTCTGGAATGTATCGTAAGGTGAGAATTGCCTGTGGCGGAGGCATACCTGTGGTGAGAGAGACACCTGCAGGAGAGCTCATGGAAGCATCGGGAACACTGTTAAGGTTAGCACCTCTAAGACGCCTCTGAAGCTTAGGCATACCTCTAGAAGGGATCCTAAGGTAAGAGTCGCCCGTGGCTGAGGCACACCTGTGGTAAGATAGACACCTGCAGGAGGGCTCATGGAAGCATCAGGAACATTTTTAAAGGTTAGCACCTCTAAGAGACCTCTGAAGCTTAGGCAAACCTCTAGAAGGGATCTTAAGGTGAGAGTCGCCTGTGGCTCAAGCACACTTGTGGTGTGAGAAACACCTGTTGGAGGACTCATAGAAGCATATTCCAAACAAATCGAAAACCAGTCCACGACAAAGTGTGTGAAATAGAACAAATCTCCAATAAGATAGTTGACTAGGAAAAAAATATTTTTCTTAGAGACCCCTCACCCACTAGGGTTACCCCTTGGTGGCATACTTCATCATTGGGGTTCATCCCAATCCTCTACGGATTGGGGAGTGCTACGACCAGGCGGTTACGCGGGAGGACTTATAGATGGAGTCAATGATAAAGACGACGTTGGTGAAAGGGAGTGGGAGAATGGGTGCTAGTGAGTTAAAAATACCTGACTATTAGGATGTATATTTTATTCCTGCCTCTAGCCGGTATGGTTAAAATCAGGGGATGTGGCTGAAGGGGTGGACTTTTAACAAATCCGTTCTCTTCAGAGATATTTGGTCAACATGTTTCGGGTCGTTCCCTTATTGGCTCTACTTCAGGACCTACAGGAAAAATGATCCAATTGGTACCACCCCACGCAGTCCTCTAATCAGGATACAAACGTTAGCATGCCATGCGCATACTCCTAATAATACATACGGTAACACTTTGTCAGTCCAGATCTGAAATGAAAATTAGATCAATTAAGAAACACAAGAGGCCAATCAGCCACTGCTGATAAACCCCCACACGTAATATGCATGAGAAACCCATGTCTAAATCCTGTGGTAATAGAGCTCAACACAACTGCACAGTCGTAATCACTTCATACCTGAAAAAACGATGTTGCCCGCCATCGTACCTCTTATTTAGTGGATGTTAAAAATGTCTCCACCAAATGGTGGGACCTATTCAAACAGAAGACAAAACACACAACACATACATTTACATACATTTAAGACGCCCTACGGGGGCGTCATGGTCTTTCCAGGGCAGAGGGGCCTGTAGTCATACCCTATGAGGAGAAAATAAATCGGGACAAATCATTGTCCGCTGCTAAATATCCAGCGCTTCGTTAAGGGGCTGGTGCGTGTGGAGAGGGCAATGACAAATAAATCCCTCTACTCAAGGCCCTCCAGTAAAGAGTCTTATCACGCCGTCCTAGTCACTTACTTTGTCAAGGCCGTCCTCGGCCTGTTCACCTAATTCAATTCCCTGGAGACCGCATCTTACCGGTGTGCGTCTCCAGTTCCTTTTTACACAGCACAGCCTGGCAGTGATTTCCAAACACGTGACTTAGTCCGTGGAAGACTAGACCGCTCTCTTTGTTAAAGTAGATGCCGCCTAGCCTTGGTAAAGGTGGGGGACATCTTGGACAAGTCCGTTTGAGATCACATACTGTAAAAAGAGACACCTATTGGTAATTAATTAGGGATGTAAGAAAATTATAATATATACATGCAGGGCAGGTGAATTTCTGTAGAACATTGAAAACCGGTGATTCTCTCGCAAGTATTAGTCAATTCATTGGGGGTAGGGAAAAATGGCAATTCCCAAGCACATGTGGTCAATCGCCTCGGTGGTGAGACTGTCCAGTAGTGTTCTAAATGGCACTTGCCCATGGTCAAGAAAGCAAAGGGCCATTATATAGTCATATCAGTGTGACTACATCAAGTGGTTATAAATGGACCTGTACTTTTTTCTTTTTTCAGGGTGCAGTTCCTAAGGTGCTATGTATTGGGGAGATCATTATGTGATTCTTTCTACTATAAGGTGTACTCCTCTAGCTGAATAAAGTACAGGAGTATCTCAGTGTTACTCGCTGCCAAACAGGCCACCACGGTGGCAGGGGCCCAGGGCACAACGGAGTACATCATTCAAAAATGTTAAAAAAAGACACTCCAAGGGATATTATCATTAAGACCGTTGGTGTCTGTCTTAAGTTTAAAAACCCATCTCTGCTCTTTTTCCAGGAGTCGTTCTTCACTATTGTCTGCGTTTCTTATATGCTCCAGGATCACCCATCCCAAATCATGAGGTGTGTGTTTCAGTTCCAGCAAATGGGATGAAATCTTAGTTGTGATGCGTTGGCATCGGACATTACTCCTGTGTTTGCATATTCTAGTGGATTCTGAACAGCGGCAGTTTAAACATACCGAAACCCATGTTTTCTCACAAGAAAGGAAAAAGTCTGAAGGATATGCTAGTGCACACCCGATTGACTAACACAAGACCAATAAGGCTATCGTTTTTTGGGACATCACCTATGGACCATTATCCTTGCAGGAATTGCAGTGTGTGCCATCTCACCAAGATCACAAAAACAGTATTGTTCAACAATGGAATGAAATGGGAACTTCGGCACCTCACGAATTGCAACACTGCAAGGATGGTCTACCTGATCACCTGCCCCTGCAATTTGCATTATGTGGGCATGACCACTCGTAAAATAAGCAGTAGAATATGCAAACATAGGAGTAATGTCCAATACTGAACAACGACTCCTAAGAAACGCAGACAATAGTGAACAACGACTCCTGGAAAAAGAGCAGAGATGGTTTTTTAAACTTAAGACAGACACCAACGGTCTTAATGATAATATCCCTTGGAGTGTCCTTCTCTAACATTCTTGAATGAGGTACTCCACGGTGCCCCGGGCCCCTGCCACATTGGTGGCCCATTTGGCAGCGAGTAATACTGAGATACTCCTGTACTTTATTCAACTGGAGGAGTACACCTTATAGTAGAAAGAATCACATAATGATCTCCCCTATACATAGCACCTTTGGAACTGCACCCCGAAAAAAGAAAAAAGTACAAGTCCATTATAACCACTTGATGTAGTCAAACTGATACGACTAAATAATGGCCCTTTGCTTTCTTGACCTTGGGCAAGTGCCATTAAGAACACTGCTGGACAGTCTCACCACCGAGTAGATTGATCACATGTGCTTGGGAATTGCTATTTTTCCCTGCAGCCAAGGAATTGACTAATACTTGCGAGAGAATCTCCGGTTTTCAATGTTCTTCTACAGAAACTCACCTGCCCTGCATGTATATATTACAATTTTCTTACATCCCTGTGTAATTTGGGTTCTCAAATAAGTGTAGTATTTTTCAATAGGTGTCCCCGCTTTACACTAAGTATCAATAGGTGTCTCTCTTTACAGTGTTTGATCTCAAACGGACTTGTCCAAGATGCCCCTCACCTTTACCAAGGCTAGGTGGCATCTACTTTAACAGAGAGAGCGGTCTAGCCTTCCAAGGACTAAGTCACATGTGCGGAAATGACCGCGAGGCTGTCCTGTGTAAAAAGGAACCGGAGACGCACATTGGTAAGATGCGGTCTCCAGGAAATTGAATTAAGCGAACAGGCCGAGGACGGCCTTGACAAAGTAAGTGACTAGGACGGCAGGATAAGGCTCTTTACTGGAGAGCCTCGAGTGAAGGGATTTATTTGACATTTGTCAGTGCCCTCTCCACATGCACCAGCCCCTTAACGAAGCACTGGATATTTAGCAGGGGACAATCATTTTCTCCTCATAGGGTTTGACTACAGGCCCCTCCGTCCTGGAAAGACCATGACGCACCAGTAGGGCGTCTTAAATAATGTAATGTAAATGTATGTTTTGTCTTCTGTTTGAATACATCTCACCATTCGGTGGAGACTTTTTTAACATCCACTAAATAAGAGGTACGATGGCGGGCAACATCGTTTTTCACATATGAAGTGATCACGACTATCCAGCTTCGTTGAGCACTATCACCACAGGGTTTAGACACAGGTTTCTCATGCATATTACGTGTGGGTGGTTTATCAGCAGTGGCTGATTGGCCTCTTGTGTTTCTTAATTCAACTTATTTTTATTTCAGATACGGATTGACAAAATGTTACCGTATGTATAAATAGGAGTATGTACATGGCATGCTAACTTTTGTGTCCTGATTAGAGGACTGCATGGAGTGGTACCAATTGGATCATTTTTCCTATAGGTCCTGAAGAAGAGCCATTAGGGGAACGGCTCGAAAAATGTTGACCAAATATCTCTGAAGAGAACAGACTCATTAAAAGTCCACCCCTTCTTAGGGTGTTATATACCAAATCCACGAAATTGAAGCTGACTGGTCTCACAATGCATGAGGTACAGGTCTGCCGGGCGGCTATGAAAAGCTTGGCTTGGGAAGGGAAAATAACATGTGCCACCCCTCTCTGGGATGCAGAGGCTTTTGGTAACCTCAGGAAGACCAATGGCTTTGACCGATGGGATCTAATCGGCATCTCTAGGGTTGGAGATCTTAGGAAAGCGGGAGATGTGGTCACCTTTTCCCAACTGCAGAAGGAACACGACTTAGCCAATACTGACTATTTTAGATCCATGCAGATTAAACACGCATTACAGACGACAATAGTCGCGGGAGACGTTACCTGAATCCTCCCCACTAGTAGATAGAATCTTAGATGGATACATGCCAGAAAAAGCCACTACTTTGACTTACAAGTAGTTCATTAATAATATGTCAGATCCTCTTCTTCACCTCCGGTATAAACGGGAACACGAAGTAGCGGGGTTGGAAGATGAAAAGTGGCTTGAGGCACTTGCGTCCCCTAGGGAGGTAGCTATCTCATCTAGCTGGACTGATACAATTGAAGGTGCTCCACAGGATCTATCTTACAAGGTCGGCAATGGTGAAGATGGGCTACAGAATGGAACCGGGATGTACTCAAAAGTGTGGTCAGGAGGGAACCTTTATTCATACACTCTGGGAATGTAGATATATACAGGTGTACTTGTCCGAGATTAAGAAATGTATGGCAGAAGTGATGGGCTGTGAGACTGACTATAATATTAAGCTGTGCCTTCTGAATATATGGAGTCCCACTGATCTCAACACCAAATAGAGTACATGGGTGACAGTAGGTATGGCAATTGCAAAATGTAATATCGCAAGATTGTGGGGGAAGCAAGGTCCACCGGCCCCCACAGAATGGAAAAACGACCTGGACTGGTGTATGTTGACAGAGAGAACGGTGTATGAATCCAGAGGGTACCCCAAAAAGTGATCACAGATCTGGGAGAAGTGGAATAATTACAGGGGAGAAATGTGCGAGCCCCCGAGGCAGAGATATGGGGATATCCCACTGTAGATCAACAAGTCAACTTGATCAAATGTATTATCTGAAGTTGTAGTCAAACTCCATGCTTTTTGAGGAATTTCAGCAATGTGTACACTCTTGTTTGCTACTGTTTGTATGATGTATAAGATGTGTGGACTTGTCATCAATAAAAAGAAATATAAAAAAATTAAAAAAGTCCACCCCTTCAGCCACAACCCCTGATTTTAACCATACCGGCAAGAGGCAGGAATAAAATAAACATCCTACTAGTCAGGTATTTTTAACTCACTAGCACCCATTCTCCCACTCCCTTTCACCAATGTCGTCTTTATCATTGACTATAAGTGCTCCCGCGTAACTGCCTGGTCATAGCACTCCTCAATCCGCAGAGGACTGGGATGAACCCCAATGATGAAGCATGCCACCAACGGGTAACCCTGGTGGTTGAAGGGTCACTAAGAAAAAAGTTTTTTTACTAGTAAACTATCTCATTGGAGATTTGTTATATTTCATACACTTTGTCCTGGACTGGTTTTCGATTTGTTTGGAATAAGTGTCTATAAGGAGAATAAACCAGACCTTCACCTCTAGCTCCCCCCTATTTATGTTGAAAGTATATTGGCAGCGCACAGCTGTGGGAGCCCCCTCCCTTGAAACAAAACACCAATATGGCCGAAGTAACAGTCCTGACATTCTCGGAAGATGAGGTTCAAAGAATTTTGGCAACCATCTCTACTTTCGACAGGACAGCTGTCTCAGAAACTAATACAGAAGACCAGAGTTGGGATGAATAAACAGAGGTTAAACGTGCACAAATAAAGACAACGATCCATGGCATAATGATGACCGAATATCTGCGAGCGAATGCTGCTCCTCGAGGTCTCATTGTGCGAAACGAACCATTCATATTTCAAAATGACAAAACTTTTTTAAAAGACTGGTCCCTGATATCGTGGCATTGCACCAGGGATTGGTTGGTGCTAATCATCAAGACAGCGGCACACCTTTCACAGGAAATGAAAGAGGAGATTCACACAATTGAAGTACGCCTGAAGTCTTACCAGACAGTGGCAGACCAGAAGAAGAGACTGGAAGAACTTAATTAGACTATGCAAGAATTTGAGGACACCCTCAAAGACACCAAATTCCAAAAATTCAAGAAGGATGCCAGGAGTTTTTCTCATGAAAAAGTATACCCCTATATCAGGGACGACTACAACACTACGAGAAGGAACCCAGGGTATAACACTGATTCAGACGGTTCAGATTCCGGATCAGACAGCTCAAGTTCCAACACCAACAGGAAAGGTTTTTATGGGAACAGGAGAAACAACAGAAGAACTGGGCATCCAAGTGGACATGGGAGAGGATGGCCTACATTCCAGGTCCCTCCACCATTCCTGGGACACTTTTATTATGGACTACATCCGTTCCAACAATGCCAATATGACTACTGGAATTCTGCCCAGATACCACATTCAGGCCACAGATGCCTTTTTTAGGGAGAGGCCGCAGATCACAGAGGGGTCAGACGAAGAAAGGGCATCAGGTACAGTGGTGAGATCCACTGGAACAGACAAGGATGACAACGAGGAACATGGAGTCACCCAACTACCCAGGAACGAGCAACCGTCCAGCCCAGTGGTGAACCTGACTAACAAAATCTGGTCACCCACCCATGTCAGTGTCCTACAAAAAGGCCTGGGTTTTGTACCAACAGTGAGCCTCGATAAATTCAAACTAAGTTGCGAAATCAACTAATTCATCCAGAAAATAAAACTAAAGACTCTCTTTGCCAATAAACCCTCGCAGGATACCAACCAAGGCGATACAAACCTACGACCAAAATCTACCTTTGTAACGCCAAGCTCAGCACTTCCGGTGAAAGTCTTGGCCTTCAAAAAGGCAGTTCGAAAAGATGTAAGCGAAATTGATCATAGAACCATCAAGGTCTTTCACATCACCACGAAGGGAGAACAAGCTGCCATTCACAAACTATCGAATTATGAAAACATGGTCATCAAACCAGCGGATAAGGGAGGTGCAATAGTCTTACAAACAACTCACGCATACCGAAAAAAATGTCTGAGACTACTGAGTGATGAAAGGAATTACAAATGCCTATCTGAAGATCCAACTGAACGGTTACGAATACAAATAACCAGCATGGTAGAAGAAGCAGTAACAGATGACTGGACCATAAAGAAAGAAGGGGAATTCCCAGTAAGACCAACCCCACCACCCCATATTTCTACACCATTCCCAAGATTCATACATCACTGATCAACCCTGAAGAACGACCAATAGTTTTGGGAATCGGCTCCATTTTGAAGCCCCTTTCAAAATTTGCGTATGCTTTCTTAAGACCCTTGATCCAGGGCACTGACACATATTTACAAGATACCAAAGCAGTCTTGTGCCTCCTTCGGGAGTTACCATTCGATCCCAGTATCAACATTCTGATAGGACTTGATGTCGAAATCTATAGACGAGTCTACCACATCAAGAAACCCTCAATATTATCGAAGAGGTCCTTTTAAAAGCTAACTGGACCTATCATACACCTAGTTATGGATTGCTGCAAACGGGCCTTAACTGAAAATGTCTTTCGTTTTTGAAGGCATGCTTTTCCTCCAACAACATGGGACCAGCATGGGGAGCACTTTTGCTCCAAGTGTGGCAGGGTTGAATGTGCACCATTTGGAGACACACAAAATCCTAAACAACACCAATCCTTTCGTAAGCCAAATAAAAACATGGAAAAGATACATCGACGACATCTTGGTGATTTGGGAGGGCGATGAGTCCACAGCTGGAGCGTTTATAACATGGCTTAATACACAAAACGCTTTCCTGAAGTTCACTCACACCATGAGTAGGACAAAATTGGTGTTTTTGGATCTTAACATCATCTCAGACGAAGGGATCCTAAAAACCAATACCCACGAAATACCAACAGCAAAGAACTGTCTACTACTCTATGACAGTTTCAACCCAAGACACCTAAAAGAAAATCTACCATTTGGACAATTTGTAAGACTCAGGACAAACTGCACGGATCTCAATGAGTACCGGACACAGGCAGACAAACTATCAAAGAAACTTAGTATGGAACTATCCAAAGGGAATAGTGTCAAGAACAAAAAAATATGCCTTAAACAACCAGAGGGACAGTCTCCTTGAACGACGTCCTCCACCAGAGAAGCAAGAAGAAATGAGACCCATTTGCATTACTGCATACAACATAGTTTCAGACCATGTCTCCAAAATCATACGGAAACACTGGCGGATTCTGAACAGGGGCAGTTTAAACATACCAAAACCCATGTTTTCTCATAAGAAAGGAAAAGGCCTGAAGGATATGCTAGTGCACACCCGTCCCCGTTTGACTAACGCAAGACCAATAAGTCTATCGGTTTTTTGGACATCACCTATGGGCCATTATCCTTACTGGAATTGGTGTCGGCCATCTCACCAAGATCACAAAAACAGTAATGTTCAACAATGGAATGAAATGGGAACTTCGGCACCTCACGAATTGCAACACTGCAGGGGTGGTCTACCTGATCACCTGCCCGTGCAATTTGCATTATGTGGGCATGACCACTCAAAAAATAAGCACTAGAATATGCGAACACAGGAGTAATACCCGATGCCAACGCACCACAACCAAGATGTCATCCCATTTTCTGGAACTGAAACACACACCTCGTGATTTGGGATGGGTGGTCCTGGAGCATATAAGGAACGCAGACAATAGTGAACAACGACTCCTGGAAAAAGAGCAGAGATGGGTTTTTAAACTGAAGACCAACACCAATGATCTTAATGATAATATCCCTTGGAGTGTCTTTCTCTAACATTTTTTAACAAGGTACTCCGTGGTGCCCCGGGTCCCTGCCACCATGGTGGCCCATCTGGCAGCGAGTAACACTGAGATACTCCTGTACTTTATTCAACTGGAGGAGTACACCTTATAGTAGAAAGAATCACATACTGATCTCCCCTATACATAGCACCTTAAGAACTGCACCCCGAAAAAAGTACAGGTTCCTTTATAACCACTTGATGTAGTCACACTGATACGACTAAATAATGGCCCTTTGCTTTCTTGACCTTGGACAAGTGCCATGTTAAACACTGCTGGACAGTCTCACCACCGAGGCGATTGACCACATGTGCTTAGGAATTGCCATTTTTCCCTACCCCCAATGAATTGACTAATACTTGCGAGAGAATCACCGGTTTTCAATGTTCTTCAACAGAAATTCACCTGCCCTGCATGTATATTATAATTTTCTTACATTCCTGTGTAATTAGGGTTCACGAATAAGTGTAGTATTTTTCAATAGGTGTCCCCGCTTTACACTAATTAATTATCAATAGATGTCTCTCTTTACAGTGTTTGATCTCAAACGGACTTGTCCAAGATGGCCCACATCTTTACCAAGGCTAGGCGGCATCTACTTTAACAGAGAGAGCGGTCTAGTCTTCCACAGACTTTGTCACATGTGCAGAAATGACCGTGAGGCTCTCCAGTGTAAATAGGAACCGGAGATGCACATCGGTAAGATGCAGTCTCCAGGGAATTGAATTAGGCGAACAGGCCGAGGACGGCCTTGACAAAGTAAGTGATTAGGACGGCAGGATAAGGCTCTTTACTGGAGAGCCTCAAGTGGAGGGATTTATTTGACATTTGTTATTGCCCTCTCCACATGCACCAGCCCCTTAACCTCTTCTGTGCCCATGACGAGATAGTCTCGTCATGGAGCACGGTCGCGCTGTGCCCATGACAAGACTATCTCATCATGAAACCCGCCCACTAATGAAACGCCCGGCACAGGAGGGGGAAAGGGCGTGGCACAGAAGGGGTTAACGAAGCTCTGGCTATATAGCAGTGGACAATGATTTGTCCCTATCTCCTTTCTCCTCATAGGGTTTGACTACAGGCCCCTCCGTCCTGGAAAGAACATGACACACCAGTAGGGCGTCTTAAATGTATGTAAATGTATGTTTTGTGTTTTTTGTCTTCTGTTTGAATACGTCTCACCATTCGGTGAAGACTTTTTTAACATCCACTAAATAAGAGGTACGATGGCGGGCAACATCGTTTTTTCACGTATGAAGTGATCACGACTGTGCAGTTGCATTGAGCACTATCACCACAGGGTTTAGACACGGGCTTCCTATGCATATTACGTGTGGGCGGTTTATCCGCAGTGGCTGATTGGCCTCTTGGTGTCTTAATTTAACTTCTTTTCATTTCAGATACGGACTGACAAAGTGTTACCATATGTATTATTAGGAGTATGCTCATGGCATGCTAACTTTTGTGTCCTGATTAGAAGACTGCGTGGAGTGATACCAATTGGATCATTTTTCCTATAGGTCCTGAAGAAGAGCCATTAGGGGAATGGCTCGACAAATGTTGACCAAATATCTCTGAAGAGAAAGGACTCATTAAAAGTCAACCCCTTCAGCCACAACCCCTGATTTTAACCATACCGTCTAGAGGCAGGAATAAATTAAACATTCTAATAGTCAGGTATTTTTAACTCACTAGCACCCATTCTCCCACTCCCTTTCACCAACGTCATCTTTATCATTGACTTCATCCATAAGTGCTCCCGCGTAACCGCTTGGTCGTAGCACGCCCCAATCCGTAGAGGATTGGGATGAACTCCAATGATGAAGCTTACTACCAAGGGATAACCCTGGTGGGTGAGGGGTCTCTAAGAAAAAAGATTTTTCCTAGTAAACTATCTCATTGGAGATTTGTTATATTTCATACACTTTGTCCTGGACTGGTTTTCGATTTGTTTGGAATACGTGTCTATATGGAGGATAAACCAGGCCTTCACCTCTATCGCCCCCCTTTTTTTGTTGAAAGGGCTCATAGAAGCATCAGGAACTGGTTCATGGTTAGCAACTGTTAGAGACCTCTGAAGCTTAGGCGTACCTCTAGAAGGGATCCTAAGGTAAGAGTCGCCAGTGGCTGAGGCACACCGGTGGTGTGAGAAACACATGTTGGAGGGCTCATAGAAGCATCAGAAACTGGTTCATGGTTAGCACCTGTAAGAGACCTCTGAAGATTAGTTGTACCTCTACAAGGGATCCTAAGGTGAGACTCACCCATGGCTGAAGCACACTTGTGGTGTGATAGACACCTGCAGGAGAGCTCATGGAAGCATCAGGAGCATGGTACAAGTAGAGGAACCTGTAAGAGACCTCTGAAGCTTAGGCGTACCTGTAGAAGGGATCCTAAGGTAAAAGTCGCCCGTGGCTGAGGCAAACCTATAGTGAGAGAGACACCTGTACGAGGGCTCATGGAAGAATCAGTAATATGGTTAAAGGTTAGCAGTTGTAAGAGACCTCGGAAGTTTAGGCGTACCTCTAGAAGGGATACTAAGTTGAGAGTCACCCGTGGCTTAGGCACGCATATGGTGTGAGACACTTGTAGGAGGGCTCATGGAAGCATCAGGAACATGTTTAAAGTTAGCACCTGTAGAGACCTCTGAAGCTTAGGCGTACCTCTAGAAGGGATCCTAAGGTGAGAGGCGCCTGTGGCTGAGGCACACTTGTGGTGTAAGAAACACCTGTTGGAAGGCTCACAGAAGCATCAGGACAGGTTCATTGTTAGCACCTGTAAGAGACCTCTGAAGCTTAGGCGTATCTCTAGAAGGGATCCTAAGATGAGAGTTGCCCATGGGTGAGGCACACCTGTGGTCTGAAAGACACCTGTATGAGGGCTCATGGAAGCCACAGGAACATGGTTCATGCGTAGCACACGTTAGAGACCTCTGAGGATTAGTTGTACCTCCAGGAGTGATCCTAAGGTGAGTGTCACCCATGGCTGAGGCACACTTGTGGTGTGAGAGACACCTGTAAGAGGCCTCATGAAAGCATCATGTACATGGTTCAGCAGTAGCACCTGTAAGAGACCTCTGATGCTTAGGCGTACCTCTACAAGGGATCCTAAGGTGAGAGTCACCCGTGGCTAGAAACACCTGTGGTGTGAGAGACACCTGTAGGAGTTTTCACGGAAGCATCAGGAACATGGTTCATGATTGGCATATGTTAGAGACCTCTGAGGCTTAGGCATACCTCTAGATGGGATCCTAAGGTGAGAATCATCTATGGTTGAGGCGCATCTGTGGTGCGAGGGACAACTGTAGGAGGGCTAATGGAAGCATCAGGAACAGGATTAAAGGTTAGCATCTGTAAGAGACCTATGAAGCTTAGGCGTACCTTTAGAAGAAATCCTAAGGTGGGAGTCGCCCATAACTGAGGCACACCTGTGGTGTAAGAGACACCTGTAGGGGGGCTGATCAGGCAGCTGTAGAGGTGGGATTCTACTAGATCTTCTAGGCGAGGCTGGCACCTGTAGGTGACCTCTGAAGCAAAGGAGCACCTCTTAAAGTATGGAGGCCTCAAAGGACGACACATAGGGGAAGCTTTGAAGGCCTTAAAAGAGATGGGGAATCTATTACAGACCTCAGCGGTTTGTGCTAGAGGCAAGAAGGGCCACCATTGTAGGACCTCAGGGAGACCCTGGGGATGGAGGTGGGGGACCCATAAGAAATGGCGAGTAGAAGGCACCTGTAAAAGACTGTATAGCTGACGGAAACCTGTATGAGACTACAGAGTGGAGGGCACCCGTAGGAGAATGCATAGAGGAGGGCACCTGTGGGACACTAGAGAGAGGAGGACGCCTGTAAGAGTCGTCAGAGCTGCAGGAACCCACTGAAGAGCGCATAGGGAAGGACCCCTGAATGAGATGGCAGAGCTGCAGGAACCATAGAAGAGCACAGAGGGAATGGTCCCTGAAGGAGAAGGCAGAGCTGCAGGAACCCATAGAAGAGCACAGAGGGAAAGGCACCTGAAGGAGACGTCAGAGCTGCAGGAACATATAGAAGAGCGCAGAGGGAAGGGCCCCCGAAGGAGACAGCAGAGCCGCAGGAACCCATAGAAGAGCACAGAGGGAAGGGCACCTGAAGGAGACGTCAGAACTGCAGGAACATATAGAAGAGCGCAGAGGGAAGGGCCCCCGAAGGAGACAGCAGAGCCGCAGGAACCCATAGAAGAGTGCAGAGAGGACGACGCCAGTAGGAGACGGCACAGAAGAGGGCACCTGTAGAAGACTGCAAAGTGGAGTATGCATGCTTAGAGTGTAGGGTCTTGTGGCCAGATGTATGACCATAGCATTCTGCAACTCGCAAATTGCGACAAATTGCGAGTCGCAATTTGCGAGTGGCAAAATGCTATGTACAACAGTGTCTGAGACACTGTTTGTGATTCCCAATGGGGACGCAAATTGCAAGCCTCATGAATATTAATGAGGCGGTCGCAATTTGCGACCCCATTGGGAACGACTAGCACACCCAGTGATGGTGGCCTGCTGGGGTCTGCAGACCACCATGTCTGGGACTGCTTTGCCAATAAAGCAGTTTTTTTTTTAAAAATGCAGTCCGTTTTTCTTAAAGGTTAAACGTTTTTGTTAAAGGAAAATGGGATGCATTTAAAAAATAAAAATGAAACTTATCAGTTTCATTTTTTAAGGGCAGGAAGTGGACCCAGGGACCACTGCCTGTTCTTAAAAAATATCTGCGCATTCATTCCCCAAGGGGAAGGGGTCCCATGGGGACCCCTTCCCGTTTGCGAGTGCCTTACCACCCTTCTGAGAAAGGTGGTAAACAAGTGTTTTGCGACTGCAATTGCGGTCGCAAAACATTCATACATGGGTTCTGAACTCGCTGTTAGGAAGAGACGCCCTTGGCACGCCCCTTCCTAATGCGAGTCGCTAACCCTATTTTGCGAGTCGCTAATTGATTAGCGACTCGCAAAATAGGGTTAGTACATTGTCCACACGTTTTATGCGGTCGCAAACGGGTCTAAAACCCCTTTGCGACCTCAATAAACAGTTGTACATCTGGCCCTAGGTTTGTTAGTGCAGGACGCCTCACTTCTTCCAAGAAGGTTCGGTTTGGGTATGTAGCTGGCAGCTGCTAAAGGCAATTCTGTCCTTATCCCTTCTGATATTTCTTCCTGTCCTGTAGCAAAGTATGGCTCGGACACGGTAGCTCAGAACTGGAGTGCTGAAAGGATATGACTTTGGAGCTTTGTGTGGGTTTCATGTGACAACCTGCTTTTCTTGAGTGAGGTATCGTAGGGTAGTAGCCCAGGGAGTCTCCTATCGCTGGACAACTCTTTGGAAGAGGGTAAGGGTCGCTTTGGCCACATTGCAGAAATAAAGCCAGCAAAAGAGGCAACTACAATTCATATCCAGTGCTCTTGCTGTTTGACTCTTGGTTATGGAGGCTAGCCCTGAGTCATAATGAGCACACAGGAAGAGGCTAAGAAAGAGCATCACTGGCAATGGATTCTCTAGAGTATATGTCAAGACGAATGGAAATTATATTTCTCTAGTTAAAAAATGCATGAGAGTAAGAAAACAAGTTATTTACCTGTAACTTTGGTTCTCCAGTATTGGTAACTTTCATAGACTCCCATTGCTTGTATCTTTCCCTGTCGTCGAAATGGGAGTCCCCGGTAATAAAAAATACCATAGAGATAGGTACAAAAGAAGAAAAAAGGCCTAGGCCTCATCTCATTTTGTAGCATATCCACCTCTTTTTGTAAAAGAGACCAAATGAAATGAACTACCAATCAGAACAGCCTCACCCCATAGAACCTTCCTGAGAGAGCCTCAGATTTTCGTAGCCGTTGTGTAACAGTATCACAGAATATGATGAAGGCTGAGCTTTCCCAGGGGAAGAGGGCGGGCGCATGGGAATCTATGAAAGTTACCAATACTGGAGAACCAAAGTTACAGGTAAGTAACTTGTTTTCTTACTCCAGTATTGGAACTTTCATAGATTCCCATTGCTTGTATCAGAATAGCTAGCAGTAAGAACATTGTTGAAACCTTGCGAAATGCATACAGTCATTAAAAACCACAAGATAGCAAACAAGTAGCCAGTAAATAACATGAATTACAAAATGTGCTAACAACCAATAAAAGGAATGAGAGTTAGAAGGGGAAACTCACCACTTATTGGAAGAGGTTCCTCAGGGCTGCTTGTCCCACTGTAGCGTCACTCCGCGTGGAGGAGTCTAAGCAGTAATGCTTCGTGAAAGTATGGGCACTGCTCCATGTTGCTGCCCTGCAGATGTCTTTAATAGGCACTCCTGCCAAGAGAGCCGTCAAAGAAGAAATGGATCTCGCAGAGTGCACCCGGACCCGCCCTTCTAGGGGCTTGCCGGCCGCTTGGTGACAGTATTGGATCGCGCTGGCAATCCATCGTGCAACCCCTTGCTTTGACAGAGGGAAACCCTTGCGAGGGGCATTGAATGCAACAAAAAGCTGTGTAGATCTTCTGAAGTCCTTGGTGCACTGGAGATAGAATTTTAGACACCTTTGAATATCCAAAGAGTGAAGAGCCCATTCCGCTGGAGTAGTAGGTCGAGGAAAAAGGATTTAAGGATGACCGGTTCATTCAGATGAAAGTCAGAAAGGCCTTTGTGATAAATTTGGGGTGAGTCCTCAGAATCAGAGTGTACTTTTTAAACTGCAAGAACGGAGCCTTGATTGTGAGAGTGTGTAGTTCACCTACTCTCCTAGCTGATGTTAGAGCGAGGAAGAGGGCCACTTTCCATGATAGGAATTTAATGTCCGCCCTATGAATTGGCTCAGAGAGTGGCCTCATGAGCTGAGTAAGGACTAGGTTGAGCTGCAACTGACGTGGGGGAGGTTTAACAGGTGGAAAAACCCTAAAAAGTCCTTTTAAAAATTGTTTCACAATTCTCACCGATCAGAGGGAAGGTCCAGAAGAAGTTCTTCTGAATCTAGATATAGCTGCCAGGTGCACCTTGATAAAAGAATGAGCAATACCTGACTTAGCCAAAATCAAAATGTATGGTAAAATTTGATGAGGAGCAGAGGAATAAACATGAATGTTCTCCTGTTTGCACCACAAGCAGAAACGCTTCCATTTCAAGCGATAGGTTTTATTCGTACTTGGTGCACGGGCCTGAGCTAGCACCTCTCTACATTCTCGTGAGCTGTTTAGGATTTGAAATTCTCTGTGCTAAGGAGCCATGCTGTTAACTGAAGCGATCTCGGATCCGGATGCACCACTTGGCCCTGGGACATCGTCAAAAGAGAGGGAATCGGGTGCAGGTGAATTGGCTGATCCAGGGAGAGCAGGACAAGCTCCGTAAAACAAAACTGGCATGGCCACGCCGGGGCCACCAGTATCATGCAGCAGGGCTCCGCTTTGAGCTTCTTGAGAAGCCTTGGAATTAGTGGAATCGGAGGAAAGGCGTAAACAAAGGCGGCTGACTAGACCATCGAAAGCGTATTCCCCAATGATCCCTGATGGTGTTCCCTGCTTGCGTAGAATCAGCATTTCTTGTTCTCTGGGGTGCAAACAGATCTATGGACGGAGTGCCCCAGAGAGAAAAAACCCTGTCCAGAGTGAGATTGTCCAGTTCCCACTCGTGGCTCACCGATTTGAGACGACTTAGAGTATCCGCCGTCTTGTTGAGGGCACCTGGAAGATGCTCTGCCGAAAGAGATATCTGATGTTGGATACTCCAATCCAAAGCTCCTGAGCTTCCTTGGATAGCGGAAGAGACCTTGTTCCTCCCTGTTTGTTCACATAGTGCATAGCGGTGTTGTTGTCCATACGGACTAGGACGGTGGATCCTCTGATCCGCTGAAGGAAAGCTTGCAAAGCCAGACGAATCGCCCTGAGCTCCAACAGATTGATGTGGCGAAAGTGGTGCTCGGGCTGCCAGCGGCCGCTCACCTGAAGGTCTTGCAATACCACTCCCCAGCCTTCTAGCGAGGCGTCTGTTGTAAGAATTAGAGGAGCCGGGGTGACCGTGAAGGTGAGGCCCTGAAAAATATTCTCTCTGATCGTCCACCAGTTAGCAGCCTTCTTCATAGGCTGAGTTACCCTTATTTTGTCGTCGAAAGAGCCTTCTGCTTGGCGCCATTGCAACTCCAGTTGTTCTTGAAGAGGGCGCATTTGCAGCCTGCAATGAGGAATTAAGGGATTGCAGGAGGCGATCGATCCTAGAAGGGATTCGTACAGGTGAACTGAAAGTGATCGTCGTCTTTGGAACCGACGGGCAGAGGCCATTAGATTTGCCTGCCGTTCCTCCGATGGAAGCGCTTTGCAACAAGTCGTACCCAGAATAGCACATAGGAACTTTGCCGATGTGGACGGGCACAGGACTGACTTTTCCCTGTTGAGCTGAAGTCCCAGACGACTGAAGAGGTGAGTGCAAGTTTTGACTGCCTCTGAAGCTGCTCGGGAAGACGGTGCCTTTATCAGCCAGTCGTACAGGTAAGGGAAGACTTGTAGAGTCTGTCTCCTGAGAAATGCTGTGACTGGGACTAAGACCTTTGTGAATATCCGCGGTGCGGATCTGAGTCCGAAAGGCAGTACCTTGAACTGAAAGTGGCTCTTGGCTACTGTAAATTGTAAAAACTTCCTGTGGGCCGGGTGAATGGGAACATGAAAGTATGCGTCCTCGATATCCAGGGTGGCCATGTAATCTCCTGGATTGAGGAGACGCAAAATATCCTGTAGGGATACCATCCGAAAGGAGAGCTTTATGAGATAGGTGTTGAGCTCCCTCTCAAATTGGGGGTCACTTGTCTACGGTCTTTTGAACAAGGAAGAGCCGAGAATAGAATCCCCTGCCCCGTTGGGATAGGGGCACCGGTTCTATAGCTCCCTTGAGGAGGAGTTGGTGGGCCTCCAGATGTAGAAGGTGTAGATGTTTGGATTCGGGGGCGCGAGGTGCTCTGGATGGTGAATGGTGTTGAAACTCCAGTGTATGTCCTGACAAGACGATATTTAGAACCCACCGGTCTGATGCTATAAGTTGCTAGTTGTGGAAGTGTTGTGTTATCCTGCCCCCCACTGGTGTAACAGGGGACGAAGTAACAGTAGGAAGAGCCTGGTAGCCGCTATTGGCGCTTAGAGGAATCTCTCCCCTGGCGTCCCTGTCTTCCTCTAGTGGATGGTCGAGAGAAAGACGACGATTGGTTCTGACGCTGCAAAATTTGTGGCCTGTAAGACTGCGAAGGCTGCAAGTAGGAGGAATAGCGCTGTTGCAGGTATCCGCCTCTGTATGAAGAGAAACCCTTTCCTCTTGCTCCACGGAAAGGAACCTTGCGGTATTGCAAAGTCCCAAGGGACTTAGCAGTCTCTGTGTCCTTCTTTATATCCTGCAGCGCGTCGTCAATGTGCTTTCCAAATAGCATCTCACCATCGAACGGAAGATTCAGGATTTCGTTTTGGACCTCTGGACGAAACCAAGTAGCCCAAAGCGAGCCTTGTCGTCGAAGAACTGCAGCTCCTGCGAGAGAGCGGAAAGCCGTAGTAGCAATGTCCATTGCGCAATCGATTATCTCAGAGGATGAACGTTCTCCCTCCTGCAAGATCTTTTTTGCCTCAGTTTTTGCTTCTTAGGGTAGCTGGTCCAAATACGGGGAGAGATCGCACCACATCTGGCGATCATATCGTCCCAGAATAGCCAAAGCATTGGCCGCCCTGATCAGGAGGCTGGACATGGAAGAAAACCTCTTGCCGATATTATCTTGTCGTCTTCCCTCTCTATCAGGTGGCGTGGTAAGAGGTGCAGCCGGATTTTTAGATTTTCTTTGTGCCGCATGCGAGATTACAGAGTCCGGCTTCGGCTGGCTGACCACACAAGTGGGGTTGTCTTCTCTAGACACGGAAGAACAGGCATGACCGTTGCCGGCGACTTCATGAACTTTATTCCCTCATCCCAGACATGGCCCACTATAGGAATAGAGTGAACAGACTTCTTAAAAGGTTCTTTGAAGTCCTAGAGAAAACATTCCGATTGAACCGATGGAATTGGTAAATCGAAACGTTTAGATGCCCTCTCCATTAGATTGTGGAAACCTCCGATATCGGCTGGAGGAGAATCTCCTGGATCAGGAGTAGGAGAGGCGGGATCCGGAATAATGTAATCATCCCATTCCCTGTCCGGAACTGGGATTGACACAGTGCCATGGTCATCATCCGATGAGTCGTCTTGAACAGTGACCACATTCTGACGTGGTTCAGATAGCTCCGGAACCTGATGTTGAGGGAGCTGAGGTGGAACTGGAGAAGCCGGATGAGCTGGAGGCTGAGTTGGAAGCATGTGATCTGTCTCTTGGCCAGAGGACTGAGATGGGAATCGTCTCCTATAATCCGACAGCATGAATTGGAGGGCTGTAATGAGTGAAGATGGTACACAGACCATCTCCGGCTGATACTGATCCTGGGACCTAGATTGCGGCACATATTGTTGTTGCTGTTGCTCCATATAATAGTCCTCAGAGTCCAAGTCCTGATATTTCACGTGCAGTTGTCATGGACTATCTGCAACCCCATAAGGACCGTCATCATCCTCAGAAAGCTCCTCTTCCACAAGGAGTGCCGGAGGCAGAGGTGTTACTTTCCTCGGGGAAATCATTTCAGGGGTAATGCGGCACCTTCTTATAGAGATAGATACATTCTGTATCGTTGACGAGGTCGTCGACGGAGCCACCGGCGACGACGAGTGGATCGTCGACGACGAAAGGCCCAACTTTGAAGGGACCGTCGCCGAGACTGTTGTTAATATGAAGCTGGAAGCTGTGGACGTCGTCAACATGGTCGCCGTCGACACCATCATTGTCGACATCCTTGTCGACATGGAAGTAGTCATCATATGCGTCGACGACATAATCAAGGGTACCTTTGTCTGTGGCGTCGCTGTCGAAGTTGTCGTCGACGTAGACACTTGCGACAACGGAACTCCCGTCGACGAACCCGTCGACAGAGCTGAAGTCGACGCCGGTTGAATCTTTGAAGCTATCGTCGACGGAGCTGATGTCGTCGTCGAACGGATTTTCTTCTCAGCCTTTCCTTCAGGTGGGGCAGAAGCTGGTTTCTTGAACATCTTCTGTTTCTCAGAGGGTGGGGAAGTAACAGAAGATCCATGGCTCGTCTTCTTACCCAAAACCACCTCAGTAACCAGTCCTTCCCTCTCCTTTACACCTCGGTGAGGAGATTTGACGGGACTACGCCTGTCCGACCTATCAGAGGTCTTTTGCAAGGCTTTGGCAGGGGGGTCAGAAGAAGTTGAAGGTGAGGACCTACCCCTTTTTTGAGATCTCCTCGAGGATGTCGTAGAGGAGCCATCATCACTATCACTTGACACAGGATCCTTCCGTGACTTCAATTTCTGTAACCAGGTGAGCAGACGTCCTTCACGGTCCCGCAAGGTCTTAGTAGAGAAGGTCCTGCAGATCTTGCAATCAGTAGGCTTGTGGTCAGGATACAAACAATAAAGACAGTCTTTATGTTTGTCCTCCACATAAAGCCTCTTCTTGGCGCAGGTAGCACAAGCCTTGAACAGAGCTTTCTTTACTTTATCCGACATAAAGTAGATTTGAAGAATTGAAATACCAGCAGAGCTCAGTGGAGACTCCCTTGCACAATGTGCAGTAGAAAATTTAAGGCTCCGAGGCTCTCTCAGGAAGGTTCTATGGGGTGAAGCTGTTCTGATTGGTAGTTCATTTCATTTGGTCTCTTTTACAAAAAGAGGTGGATATGCTTCAAAATGAGATGAGGCCTAGGCCTTTTTTCTTCTTTTGTACCTATGTCTATGGTATTTTTTATTTTCGGGGACTCCCATCTCGATGATGGGGAAAGATACAAGCAATGGGAATCTATGAAAGTTCCAATACTGGAGTAAATATCCATTTTCTTAATAGGCAACTACTGGAAACTTCTAGAGAGAACACTTCTGTGACCTTGTACAGCGCTACACTGCCTTTTGGCTAGGTTTGTGTTATGGAAATACCATGTACATACACACATACATACATACATACTTCAAAGGAGTTGGTGCACCAAAGAAATCCAGTGCTCATGGGTACCTGTGGGGACACCTCAGTGGCAGTAGGGCACGTCTAGAAAACATCTGGAGCAAATGGGCACATGTTGGAAACCAAACAAGAGGGGAATCTGCAAGAGACATTCTAAGGGGCTTGACAGCAATCATGTGCACTGTAGGATAGGAAAGAGGGCTCAGGCACTTAAATAAAGCATCATGAGTTTAGCACTGGTAGCTCTCTGGGGTGCCTGGGATTGTGGAAGGCCTTAGCATTGGGTGGATGCCAAAAAGGGCCTTCTAGGGAGGCATGACATGTGGAAACACCCGAAACGCTGTTCCTTGCAGGTCCCTAGATTGGTTTGAGATCTGTAGAAGACCCCAGGAAGGATGGAAACCTATAGGAGATTTTAGTGGTGCATGAAGGAGACCTTGGTAAGGATGGGCATCTGTAGGAAACCACAGAAAATCCTAGGAGGTATAAGCACCTGTAGTAGACTTCAGGAGGAGTAAGCAGATGTAGGAAAACTCAGGAGGGGTGGGTGACCTCAAGAGTAACATGTAGGGAGTTATAGGGAACCTGGGGGTGACGTCAGCAGCAGGCGAATAAGTGCAGAGAATCTCAGGCACATTTAGGGACCCTGAGAAGTAAGTGGATACCTGTACAGGACCCAGGGGGACACTAACCTCAGGAGGAGGTGACAATCTGTTAAGGGCCTCAAGTAAGAGTCGGTGACCTCAGGAGGGGCTGAAATTTGTAGGGACCCTGATGAGCTTGTGGGTACATGTAAAGGACTCAAGGTCACAGAACTTTCAGCAGTAGGTGAGCACATTCAGATGACCCCAGGTTGGGGTGGGTGACGTTCACAGGGATTTGCTACTTGTCTGGATCGTCTAGTGAGGGGGGATCCCAGTCGAGACCAAGGAAAGCTGTGGCCTCAAGATGAGGTGAGCTGCTTTAGAGGACCTAAGGAAGAGGCGAGTGACCTCAGAAGAGAACCTGAAGAGCAGATACCTTTTTTCCTTTTTTTACAGAGTTTTATATAGCGCAAACTTGAACCGAAGGTATCGGGTATCAGAGCGCTTTACATAGCACCAGTTGCGTTACATGAGGACACATTCATCGTTTTTTTTTTTGTTAGGCACTGGGAGATAAGGTGATTTGCCCAGAATCACAGGATGTTCAGCGTTCTTGCCGAGACTCGAACCCAGTTCCCCAGATTGGAGGTCAACCGCCCAAGCCGCTAGGCCAACTCCTCTCCCCAATACCTCGTGAGGACCTACGGGTACAGAGATCTCATGAAGAGCTGAGTGCCTGTAGAGGTTCTTGAATGTGGGTGAGCACAAGCAGATGACCTCAGGTGTTGCTAAGAGTAAGTACATTTCCTCAGGAACGAGTTGGTGCTTCAGGAATGGGCTGGTACCTGCAGGGAACCTGCTGGATGGGCCTTCAGTCTGCTGGGCTTTTATGGTGCAGTGTCAGGGCCATGGTCATGTCTTCTCTAATGGACCCCTGACTTAATTCATCAGACACTTCTGACCTTGCGTCCTTTTTATCGTCACCTTTAATAGGAACAGCACACCTCTTTGTAGACATGTATCATTAGGGACTTGTGTGCTGGACCTTCATCTGCCCTTTGTCCCTCCTTTTGTAGATTTTCTCTAATGGACCCTCATTACCTCTTTTAGTACCCGAGTCCTGTTGGCGTGATCTGCTGCGCCCCTCCACGGCCTGCAGAGCTTTAGGGCTGATACCGTCCAGGGCAGCAAGCCTGCAAAACAAAGAGACGCCAATCAAAGAGAGACGCGAGGGAGCCTGAAGTTCACAACCAACATACACCAAGATTAATGAGCCAGTGCCCAAGTCAAAGGGTGTAACTAGGAAGTCAGACTTACAAACAGCTGACTTTCACCAGGGTCAAGGGAGGAGTGAGGGTAAGAGTACATTTGTATCCGGTGCTGGAATATGGCAGAACACCCTGAGCAGTACATTGGTAGTGGTGGGTGGTAATAACACCCCAAAAACTGGTCACGCGGACAGCAAGGGGTTTCACTTCTGTGACAGATAGTGTACGAGTAGAGAAAAATATAATGTATGTTTACAGTGCAATAGCAAAATGTCATACATGTAAACATGTTACTTGTGCAAATGTGGAAATGTCTTCACCGGAGAGGAACTCAGAACATAATTCCAAAAATATTTCCAGCACAACAGGAAGATTTATCATCAAGCAACTTCTCACGAGTGCACCTGGTCTCCACTATGAGATTTAAAAAACAGTCATAAATATACTCCAAACGTACAAATCAGCGACAGAAGTACATTTCTGACCTTATTATACAGTTCTGTCCACGAGGGTCAAGTAATGTTAAGCAGCTTTCCCAGCACCATCCCTTTATCTCGCCTATATTTACCTCTCGGCGAGTAATTCAGGGGTGAGAGCGACTGGGTTAAGGAAGGTCCCTCCTGTGGGCCTGTCCTCCTCGCTGCCATCATCGAGTATCCTGAAAACAAACAGATTAAAGTACAGTAAGGCTGCATGCTTGTGTGTAACTCTGTTTCAGAATTTCAGCATGCCTGTCTGTTTGTATGTGTGTCGCAGCTTTCTACCTATGAAAGAATTTGATCTCCTGTTATGCATCTGTGTGTCTGCTACCTTATTTTCTGGGTATTCTTATTAGGTCTGTGAGTTTGTTAATATTTGTGTATTTGTTCTTATGTGTTGGTGTACCTGTCAGTATGTCTCTGTTTTTTCATGTAGCTAGCTTTGAGTTCTCACATGCTGGTGAGTCTGTTCGTACTTCACTATGGGTTGTAAATTTCTCTCCTCGTGTATTTGTGTTTGGTAATACTTCACTATGTTCTTTTCTCTGGTAGCATGTCTATCGATGTTTCGATGTTTCTCTGTGTGATGTTTTAGTCAGTGTCTGTTAGTGTTTCTATTTAGGTTATGTGTCGATCTGCCAATGAACATCTATGTGTATTCCTATGTGTCAATATGTCTTTCTAAACTTCCCTGTGTTCCTAGATGTTGACGTATCTATTTGTATTACTGTGCATGTTGTTACATGTATGTGTGTCTTTTAGCGTGTTCTTGCTGTAACTGTTCCAAGACTGCAGATAGGAAGTCACAGGAAGCCTCACATGAATCAATAAGGATAAAGAGCGGCTTGCACTGATGAAAGACATCCTTGAGATGCTGTATTCGGAGCGTTGTCACTTGTGCTGCCTTCCCATTTCTGTGCTGCTGTATGCCTGGAGAGGTGTTCCGTGAGCAAGGTTTACTGTGAGGAGGGTGGTGATGCCCAGTAAGCTGCACCATCCGAAGAATGTTAAACTTTGGTTTCTCCTTCTGGTGAATGCCATGGTTTCGAGAAGGGTAGCATGGATAAGCTCCATATGCCAGCCCAATCCAAGATGCTGGTTAGACTTTTTAATGTTAACCGGGTTACCAATCCAAGATGAGCCCTTCTTGTGGTATCAGTCCTGTTAGAATCATATATAAAGAGCCATTCCCAAGTGCAGATGCATTGTTGTTACTATTTTTTGTAGTATTCTTCACCCCTTTGTATTTTAAACCAGATTTTTGTTTTCGATGATCTTCTGGATTTGCTTCTTGGTTCATTTCTCTTTCATGATGTCAACAGATGTTTGGGGCCTTGCTGTTATTCTTCAATCTTCTTTTCTTTTTCAATCAAGGGCTACAAAATTGCCAAGGAGTGTTATGAACCCCAATATAGGCCTAGGTAGTTGCACGACCTTTTACCTACATTTGTCCTACCTTGCTCTACATAACGGTTCTGGCGCTGACCTTTTACCTAGTTAGGTGCCACATAAATGTCGTATGGTTTTCTCTGAAAACTAGCCTAATTTATTATGCATGAAGGATTCTCAGTATCATAGCAGGATTACCATCTTCTGCATAGTAACTCTGTATAAGGGTCACCACTATCGCCATCCTTGGCCGACACGCCCACAGTACCATGACACATCTATGCAGAACCCCTGAATGTACCTTTCGGGTATATAAGTACCATGTCTTCGCTGGGCGAGCCAGATGACACTCCAGCACACCGTGGACTGACATCCGGTGCAGGGTGTCCAACTCGAGATCAAGATAGGGTCCTTCATTCTCTCACATCAGGTAATGGGGTTGGCTCTTTCCTAGGGGGATTCTTGGCTTTACACCTACATTCATGCCAGGTACACTTAGGCACATTTAGTTAGGGTTTGCATTGTAGGAGTCCTAATGATTACTGCCATGTATCTATATGCCTGCATATATTTACTGTTTTAGCACCATGGTAGAATTCTACCTTTTATTTACTCTATTGGTGCGTGTAATCGTATATATCTATTTCTGCGTAATGGTTGTTGCAGCACATGTATTTTATACTAGAATGACACTGGCTCAATAAATGCTTATTGAAAACGTCCCCACCGTTATTCTGTGTATCACTCTGGGAAAAAGTGAGCACGAGTGACTGAGCGAAAAGTACTGTACTGTTTCCACGATCCCTGAGGGGTCAGGGTTGTCATGTTTGATAGTTGCCAGAAACTATTCGCCTCTTGGTAAGATTGGGGGGCTTCATAGTGGCACTGTGAGCTAGCTGGTCTACAGGCTAACATATCCTTTGGGGGTGTCTGGAATCAGTCTGGACACCAATCCCTTAGTTTATGGTGTCTAAATGTGCCGTTCCTACATAGATTTGTAGGAACTAAACGACAGGAGATTGTTTTCTCCATTTTGAGTGCAGGGTGTCAACATGGCTAAAATATCTTCTCAGCTCCCAGTCCCTGAGAGATCTTAGATGCAGTCTATCTGTTAGTATTTTCCATTCTCTTTGTATGTATTAGTGTGTCTGTTAGTATTTCCCTGTGTCCATAGGCATTGGTGTGTCGGTTAGTATTTCACTTTTTATTCTTATTCGTTAGTGTGCCTGAAGGTATTACTTATTCTCTTCTTATTTTGTGTTGGTGTCTCTATGGTATTTATTAGTGTGTTTTGGGTGTTTGGTGCGTCTGTTGGTATTTTCCTTTCTAGTCTTGTGTTTTGGTCTGTCTGTTAGTATGCCTCGGTGAATTGTTGGTGACTGTTTTTATTTATCTATGTATTTGTAGGGGTTGGGGTAGGTGTTAGCATTTGTCAGTGTCTTCTTCTGTGCTGGGTTGTCTGTTAGTATTTCCACTTCTGCTCTTATGTGCCATTGTACCTGTTTGCTTTGTCTGTGAGTGCTTATCTGTTGGTGCGCCTATTAGTATTTATGTTCAGTCTTAGCTACCAGTGTATCCCCTTCTCTCCTTATGAGTTCATGCTTCTGATAGTATTTGTCTGTGTGTTCTTATGTGTTGGCGTATAGTATTTCTCTGGGTGCTGTTATGTATAAGTTTGAATTTGTATTTGAATGTGTGTTTTCTTGGGTGCTGTATTTGTAACTGTGTCTGTTACTATGCCACTGTATGCTCTTAAGTGTTGGTGTTTTTTGTTAGAAATTTCTCTGTGTCTCTATGCGTTCCTAAGTTTCACTGTTTATAGCGGTACTTCTCTGTGTTTTTTAAGTGTTACTTGTCATGACCGAACGAAACCAATATTTCGGGTGGCACTGTTAGATCTTGTAGGAGGGAGGTGAGTATCCAGAAGCGAACTTCCCATGCCTCCTGAGCTCTGCTATAACTGGAGGAAAAGTCCTCCCACCTGCTTGGGTAACGCAAATGAAACCTCTTTACCAACGTAGGAGCATGTACTTGACCATGATCTACTTTCAGGTCCATAACCCTTCCAATCAATAAGGTAGTACATTTGTCCTCTTACTCTCTTAGAATCCAAAATTGCTCTCACCTCATATTCCAAATTGTCCCCAATGTCAATAGTGAATTAGTATAGTGAAATATGAACGTAAATTGCGTGGTGGATATGTTAGTCGGTTATTTGGATGGAGAAGGATTGAGGAGGTATAGAAGAGGGATAAGGTTTGCATTTATATAGTGCTTGCTACCCCTGATGAGGAGTTGAAGCACATTTTTGGTGAGTAGCAGGCTACTCTGTAACCCATAAAGGATTAGTGGTGAATTAGTATAGTGAAATGTGAAGTAATTTGAGCAGTGGATATGTTAGTCTGTTATTTGGATTGAGTAGGATAGTGGAGGGATAGAATAGGGAAAAGGATTGCATTTATATAGCACTTGCTACCCCTGATGAGGTGTTGAAGCAGTTTTCGCTGAGTAGCACGTTTCTCCGGAACCTAACAGGATTGGTGGGAATTAGTATAGAGAAATATACATTTAATTTGAGTAGTGGACATTTTAGTCTGTTATTTGGATTGAAAAGGAATAGTGGAGTGATGAAAGAGAGAAGGGTCTAGAATGTTTTTTTGTTTTTTTGATTTTATAGACGAAGGAGGGGGTTTTGGATGAGTAAAGGAGAGGTGGATGGGGAATTAGTATAGGGAAATATAAAAATTCATTTGAGTGGTGGACATGTTCATCTGTTATTTTGATTGAAAAGGAATAGTGAAAGGATAGAAGAGGGAAGGAGGGATAAAAGAAGGAAGGTCTAGAATTACATTTCTTTTTTTTGGAGTTCATAGCTGTAGGAGGGGGTTTGGGATGAGTAATGGGGGGTGGAGGGGGAATAGTTAGAGGTAAGGGTTTAGAAAGGCTTGTTTGGGAGATCTGAATAGTAAAAGAGGTATGAAATGATGGAAGGAAGAGATATAAGGTATTGTAGATTACTATGATTAGTAAGGATTGTACCCGTATGTTGTACCCCCAACAAATAGAGTCTCTACTCTGCAAAGGCATACTTAATTTCCAATAATTCCCTCTTTGCTACAGTATAATTAGATTCAGCTGGACTTAATTTTCAAGAATAATAAGCTACTGGATGCATCTGACCTGTAACAAGATGTCTCTGGGATAATACTGCACCCAAAGCTGTCTGCCTCAACAATGAAGGTTCGAGAGGGATCTAGTTGCCCAAGGATTAGGGCTGTGATGAACTGTTTTTTCAGGGTCTGAAAGGCTTTTTCTGCCTATACTGTCCAATGAAAACAAACCAACTTTTTTCAGCAGCGTGGTAATTGTAGAGACAAAGGCAGAGAACTGGTTGACAAACATTCTATAGAAGCTAGCAAAGCCTAAAAAACTTTGCACCTCTTTAACTGAATGAGGTGATTTCCACATCTGCATAGCTTATACCTTCCTGGAATCTATTTGTATTCCTTTTTCTGACATAATGAACCCCAGAAAACTCAATACCCTCCACATGGAAAATACACTTTTTTAACTTTGCAAACAACCGATGTTCACTTAATTTCGTCAAGATACTTTTAACATGACTTACATGTTCTTCCATTGTTTTTTTAAACAAAATCACAAAGTTATCAATATAAACCACTGCACAGACATTAATGTAATCACAGAATACCTTGTTAATAAAGAATTGAAAAGCTTCAAGAGCCTTACCAAATATTCAAATAAACCAAACTTTGTACAGAAAGTAGTCTTACAATCATCCCCTTCTCTGACCCGTACCAAATGATAAGCCAAACTAAGATCAAGCTTAGTGGAAACAGTAGCATTTTTTACTTTAAACAAATAAAGAAGGAATGAGGGATGGAGGATATATGTTCTTAATTGTTACACGATTAATGGATCTATAATCGATGTAAGCTGATAACTCTTACCCCTTCTTTGGCACAAAAAACAGAGAAGAAACCGGGTAATGAGAGGGACGAATGTACCCAATCTCTAGACGTTTATCCAGATATTGTTTTAGATACTTATTTTCTTTTTCGGTCAGAGCATGGATCCTACTGCAAGGTAATTGAGCTCCTGGTTGCAGATATATTCTACAGTCCTAGGGTCTATGTGGGGGAAACACATAGGCCTTTTTTGTCAAAAACTTCAAAAAAACTCTGATATTCTTTGGGATTCATTACACTCAATTTCCCTAGAGCACCTAAAGTTTGTTCTGAAAACCCAGAAAGGGGTCCTAGACAATCTTGTTGACAATCAGAAGAGGGTAAGGTAAGAAAACCATTTACTCAATCTATAGAAAGTTATGTTAGTACAGCCCCTCTACTCCTAGAATAGTCTGAAATTGAGGGGCAGTTATGATATCAAAGCAAATCAACTTGTGATGTCCATTAGACCTTGGAGAATTTTAATGGAGCTGTACAGTAATTCACAGGGCCAGACAATACTTCCCTTTTATCAATTGTACGAATACTCTCCACTGTGGGTTGAGATCTAATAGGGATACCCAATTTACAAGCAAAAACAACATCCCAAAAATTATGTGTAGCACCAGAGTCAATCAAAATATTAATGGAGACATTAGAATTGGGTTCCCATTCTAAACTCACAGGAATATGAAAATGCTTGAAAGAGTATTCCCTGTTGGGATAACCCAAATAAAAAATCTTTGTATCAACAAAACCCGGCAATTTGGTATTCTCAATTATCAGTTTAATGCGTTTTCTGATGGCTTGAGAGAAGAGGATGGTGCCTTAACTCCTTCTTTGGGTTTATTAGGACAATCTTATACAAAGTCACCTGCCTTTTTTACAGTATATGGATAATCTCTTATCCCTTCGTCATTGCAGGTCTTCAGAGGAAAGAGGGCCAAGAAAACCTCCTATCTGCATTGGTTCAGGTTCATCCACTGTTTTTGTTCAGTTCATCTTTCTCTGGACACTATGAGTCATGGTTCACTTCTTCCCTTATCCAACTTTCTTTCACAAACCACAAACTCAATCAACTCGCCGCAATCCTCAGGTGGATCCACCACCTAAGCTAATAAGTCTTTTAACTCATCATTTAGGCCTCTGTAAAACCCTTTTCTCCTTAGGCCACCCTGACTCTGCTATCAACCTATTAAAAGTGGTTAAGTGATTAGGTCTTTATTACCTTGTTTCAAGTTTAATAATTTTGTGTCAATCAACTACATTAAAGTGTGTCTGTCAAATAACATTTGCATTTCTGATTTAAGCTCATTATAATTATACAACATAGGATCATTTCTCTCCAAGAGGCGGGTAGACATGTACACATGCCACCTTTGATTGATCATTGGGAAAGCAATTGGGTTTGCACATGAAGTACAACTGACACTGATTGAGAAAGTAGCACATTTCAATGGTTCCCTATAGAATCGTTCAAGTGGGGCCAAAGGAACACTTTGAGGGGTTATTACTTTGACTATCAGGCTCGCTAATACGTCCCCACCAGATGCTCCCTTATCTACATCTGTTATGTTATGTTAAACGGGGTTTTGTTAAGCGCTCAGCTACTCAAGCAGAGTGTCCCGGCGCTATCAGACCCGAAGCCACAGAGCTCTAAACAGGGGGGGGGGGGGGCTTATTGGCTAAAGAGCCAAGTCTTGAGCTCTTTTCTGAAGGACAGCAAGCTCTCACTCATCCGTAAAGAGAGTGGGAGGGCATTCCAAGCCCGGGGCGCAAGGTACTTGAAGGAGCGTCCACCAATGCGGGAGCGCCTAATTGCTGGGACCGTGGAGAGAGATAGAGACGCTGAGCGCAAAGCTCTGGCTGGTTTATAGAGGATGAACCTCTTTCTGAGATAACTAGGGCCCATGCCATGAAGGGTTTTAAAAGCAAGGGTGAGCGTTTTAAACTCAATGCGCCTCTGGATCGGCAGCCAATGAAGGGTTTGCAACAGGCCAGACGCATGGGCGCGATGACCAAGACCAAAAATCGCACGAGCGGCCGAATTTTGCACAATCTGCAGGCGCGAGAGGAGAGACTTCGGGAGGCCCAGATAAAGGACATTGGCATAATCAAGCCTGGATCCTATTAGGGCCTGCACTGTCGTCTTCCTGTGGGCAATGGGGAGGAGGGGAAGGAATTTTCTAAGTGCTTTCAAGACCCCAAAACACTGGCCAACCAGACTCATAATTTGTGGTTTCAGAGAGAGGGAGGTGTCCAGCTTAACCCCAAGATTTTTTGCCACCGGTGTTGCATTAGAGGGGGGGGACATGTCCAGCGGCCACCAGGATTTCCAACACGTATCAGGGGGACAGCCAAAAAAGAGAACCTCGGATTTTTCCGAGTTGCATTTGAGTTGATTCATTTGAAGCCAATTAAAGACTGCCTCCAGACAGCCTTTGATGAGAGCACCATCGAAGTCCATATCTTTCTCGCATGAGAAAAGGAGCTGAGTATCATCAGCATAAGAGACAATCTGGGCACCGAAAGACTCCGCAAGTGCCGCCAGAGGGGAAATATAGATATTAAAAAGAGTAGGACTCAGGATTGATCCCTGAGGCACACCCACCTCCATGGGTGGCACTACCGCGGAGTGTGGGGGTGCCCAGACTGTTTGTTGGCGGTTGGACAGAAAAGACGAAAACCAGTTGAGTACCGTACCACCAATACCGATCTCCTCAAGGCGCGCTAGAAGGCGGCCATGGGGGACGGTGTCAAATGCCGCCGAGAGATCAAGCAAAATCAGCATTGCCTTCCCCCCAGAGTCCAGGACTTCCTTAATGGCCTCAGTCACCTCCAACAGGGCCGTCTCCGTGCTCATGTTGGCACGGAAACCGGATTGAGTGTGGTGCAGAATACCATGGGACTCAACGAAGAGCGAGAGGACAGACTGCACGTGCTTTTCCGCATCTGACCCTTGTGACTCAGAATAAACAAAGATAGGAGGCTATAACAACAAATTCTTAGGTACTTTTTCTGAGGGCAGTATTTTAGAACGCACACGAGGATCACTTATGCCTCCTTGCAATTCATCTAATCGCTGAGTCAATTTCTTTGTTTCACTTTGAGATTGTTGAACTGCCTGTGTCAAGTCCTTAGTCTCATTTTGTAATGCTACTAATATTGCCATGACGTCAGACAATTATGGGTTCTAGGACTCCATCTTGGTTAGACAAGAGGAATATTCTTTGGCCTGCAATGCTGTCATAACTGAAGGCAACTAGTATTTTGGGTGGTAGCGTTAGATCTTGTAGGAGCGAGATGAGTATCCAGAAGCCAACGTCTAATGTTTCTTAAGCCCTGCTATAACTTAGAGAAATTTAACACTTCCCAAGTCACAACAGCCTTCAGGAGAAAGGGGAATTGGAGAAAAGATAAGACATGGATGAAGAAACTGGGTCTGTGCGGAATTTCAACAAAAACCAGAATGTGTACACAACATTCTAACATCAAAAATCTAGACAATACAAAATTAACACTGTTATCTTTCCCTAGTATCTTAATTATCGAGTGTTAATAGTTCTCACACAACCATAAACCCCTACCCAAAATGTCCCCCTTTCCCTGCAGACAACCCTGAACACTCAAAAAGCAGCATGTCTGGAATACTCAATGGCAATGGCCCTAAAAAAAAACCCACAGTCATAGAGTAATATATGAATATTTTCTGCAAACCTGTCCCTTCCCAACATTATAATACTTGATAGCATCCTTACTCAAAAGGAATTACGTAGTTCCTAAAAAAGGGAGGAAAGACTGACCAAAATTGATACAATAAACATTAATCCTTAGAGTTAGCCAAAAGAAGGAGCAAAAGGGTTAGAAAATAAGTTTCCATATACAAATGTCTCTTGATATTAGTTCATAGTCACCAGTCCCTTCACCGCAGTAAAGTTACTTCTTTTCTATGCTGTCTTGTAGCTTACAATGTGCAAGTGACACGCTCTAAAGCAAAGAAAACCAAACAAAACCCTACACGGACCACAAAATAGACGTTAAGTACTTGATTACAAATAGAAGCATGCGCCTTACCCCAGTTTGGAGGAATGAATTGCTGTTGGTGAAAGTTTCCTCTTACTTTTATCTTCTAGGAAACAGTTACGGAAAACCACAGAATCCAGGAGAAAAACACCTATCAATAGCCACTTATCAAATGAGGAAGATATCAGCAACACAGAGCCCAAAAGCAGGATTCAACAAGCTAGATATGTCAAGTAAGTAATGTGTATATATAGAGGGCATCTTGTTGGTGTAATTTGTTGGCGGCTTGTCCGGACACGGAACAGCCCCGCCGTGGTTGCGGTCCAATCCCATCGTCAACATACGCTGTGATGTATGAAACAAGAAGTTACACTGGTTGCATCTGTACTAAGCAGCCCTCAATCTTGGACATTTTCACCAACCCACTGGGCTCTGAAATGTTTAGGCAACATGCAAACGATTCAAATGGATACATCACCCCGCACTACTGAGACTAGAAGGCAGCACGCTGTCTCCGCCCACTTGGGAGAGCATCACGAATATTTGTTCAGCTGAGATAACTTTTGCTGTTCATGCCCGTCAGCTCATGAGGAAGTGCGGTTGTCGCACGAAACGCGTCGGGCACATTGACTTTAATTTATTATTGGGTGTTCCTGTTCCAATTGAGCGCTGTTGCTGCAATTAGTGCGCACGGCTACCCCAAATAGGGGAGTCCCGGCGAACTAAAAAAAGTGCTGGAAACTTACCTTCTTGTGAGAGGCTGTTCCTTAAGGGGGCATCTTGTTGGTGTTATATATATATATATATTACCTACTGGCGGTCGCCAGTAGGTAGTTAAAGTTAGGACCTATTTTCCATAGGAAATCCGCAACATTCTATTCCCAATAAGTCTGGCGCCGGTTGATGAATCCTCGCGATATTTTCCAAACTTTTGGCCAGCTCCGCTTCGCTCCTACCCTGAAGGTTTTGCGGTGATCCGTCAAGCGGGGGCCGAGAAAAAAGGGGGGTCCCAAAACGCGTTTTCCCCATGCAATGTCCCATAGGATCTGTTGTCGCAGCTACAGCCCGAACCGCTGAACGGAATGACACCAAATTTGGCAAAGAGGTAGTCCTCAGTTCGGACTCGTGCCTTTTGCTTAAATGGTGTAAATCCGTTCAGTAGTTCCTGAGAAAATTAGAGTTAAAAGTACATATATATCTATGGCCGTGGAGGATCCGCGGATCCTCCCCGCACCCACCCCGAACCCTCCTGAGCACGAGCTGAATGCTAATTGGCTGCCAACACTCTGAATCAGGAAGTGTTGGCAGCCATCTTGTGCCTCGGTAGAACCGAGGCACAAGAAAGCACAAAAACAAAGACGCAAAACGCGACAAGGGGGCAGGGTAGGGTAGGCCTGCGCGTAGGGTCCGCACATCCCGCGAATGAAAAAAAAAACGAAGCGCGGACTCCCGCGCTTCGTTTTTACTTAGCCCCCAGGGGGGGCCAAGTCCCGGGGGCAATGTGTTTAACATAATGGGGGGCCTAGAGGGGCCCCCCAGCCCCGGGGTCCGCCACCCCCGGGGCTTAACTGAATGTATGCGGGGGGCTCATGGCCCCCCTGCAGCCCCGGGGACCGCCACCTCCCCGGGGCACTAAATATTTAAATAGGAGGTCCGTTACAGACCCCCAAGCCCCGGGGACCACCACCCCCCGGGGCTTAAAATTCAGTGGGAGGGGGGCCGCGCGGTCCCCCTCCTGGAGCCTTGTCGTGGCCCTAGGGACCGCCACCCCCCAGGGCCGGCTCCTGCAGTGTCCCAGGGTGCCCACCCCCGGGACACTGCTGTTTGCTATGGCAGGGTGGGATCCTCGCGGCTCCCATCCTGCCATAGCAAACTGCTTTGGTATTTGGAAGAGAGAGCAGGAAACCTGCTCTCTCTTCCAAATACCAAAGACGATTGCTTTTCCACACGCGGAGCAGCATGTTAGCTGCTCCCCATGTGGAAAAGCAATGCCGGCTCCCGCACGACGCGGGGAGCCGGCGGGGCCGTGGGGGGTATTGGGACCCCCCCCACGGTCCCCAACATGAAGGCCAGGGCCCGGGGGATGGGGCCCCGGGGCCTGTAGTGGCCCGGGAGGGGGGCCACACGGCCCCCCTCCCAAAAATAAATAAAACATTTTTTTTTTAAAACCGCCCCGGGGGATGGGGTCCCCGGGGCCAAAATGGGCCACAGGAAGGGGGCTACGCAGCCCCCCTCCATAATAAAAAATAAATAAATAAAAAGGGCCATGCCCCGGGGGATGGGGTCCCCGGGGCAAATTATGGCCTCAGGAGGGGGGCCACGCGGCCCCCTTCCCGATTTTTATATTTTTTTTAAATAAAAAAAACAAATTGGGGGCAGGCCCTGGGGGATGGGGTCCCCAGGGCCAAAAAATAAGAAAAAGAAGGGGGGCTACACAGCCCCCCTTCTTTAAAAAAATAAAACGACATGATCGGGCCGGAGTCACGTCCCCTCCTTTCATCACTCTGCAAGTGTTGTAAAAAGGGGCGTGGCCTCTGAATACCTCTCTGCAATGCAGCTCCCTGGCGCATACTGGAGGTACCTAGTGGGCTAGTTGGCCCCCAGGGGACCTCAGGATTGAAGAGGAATTAATTCCCCATTCATCCATTGTGTGGTTTTCACCCCAAAAATTTCTAAGTGTCCATTTTTGAAATGTACAAATATTCCTCTAAAATCAGCCGAACTACGAATTCCGATTTACTCACCTGTAATCAGGAGAGAACCCAGTGCTGCATCTTTTAGCCCAGCACTGACCCTGAAAAGTAATTCTAAGCGTACTTACCAGTAACTTGTATTTACTTCCATAGGAATCCATTGTGTGGTTTTCACCAGAAAATTTTCTAAGTGTCCATTTTTAAAATGTGCAAATATTCCTCTAAAATCAGCCGAACTACGAATTCCGATTTACTCCCCTGTTATCAGGAGAGAACCCAGGGCTGCATCTTTTAGCCCAGCACTGACCTTGAAAAGTAATTCTAAGCGTACTTACCAGTAACTTGTATTTCCTTCCGTAGGAATCCATTGTGTGGTTTTCACCAGAAAATTTTCTAAGTGTCCATTTTTAAAATGTACAAATATTCCTCTAAAATCAGCCGAACTACGAATTCCGATTTACTCCCCTGTTATCAGGAGAGAACCCAGGGCTGCATCTTTTAGCCCAGTACTGACCCTGAAAAGTAATTCTAAGCGTACTTACCAGTAACTTGTATTTCCTTCCATAAGAATCCATTGTGTGGTTTTCACCAGAAACTTTTCAAAGTGTCCATTTTTGAAACGTACAAATATTCCTCTAAAATCAGCCGAACTACGAATTCCGATTTACTCACCTGTTATCAGGAGAGAACCCAGGGCTGCATCTTTTAGCCCAGCACTGACCCTGAAAAGTAATTCTAAGCGTACTTACCAGTAACTTGTATTTCCTTCCATAGGAATCCATTGTGTGGTTTTCACCCAAAAAATTTCTAAGTGTCCATTTTTGAAATGTACAAATATTCCTCTAAAATCAGCCGAACTACGAATTCCGATTTACTCACCTGTTATCAGGAGAGAACCCAGGGCTGCATCTTTTAGCCCAGCACTGACCTTGAAAAGTAATTCTAAGCGTACTTACCAGTAACTTGTATTTCCTTCCGTAGGAATCCATTGTGTGGTTTTCACCAGAAAATTTTCTAAGTGTCTATTTTCACAAACTAAAAATATTCCTAAAAAATCGTCTGTATGACTTAAACACATTCTTTCAACTGTTTACAGGAGGTTGGCCAGTGCTTGATCCAGGATCCACCACTGAGTGAGAAAAAGTAACGATAACACTACTTACCTGCTATGTGAATTTTCTGCCATAGGATAACATTGGTGATTCTATGGGAAAAAGTTTCTAAGTGTCAACTTTTAAAATACAATAATATTCCTTAAAAATCACTACTGTAACCAAAGCGCTTTTATTCAACTGTTTACAGGAGATGTCCAAGGACTGAATCTAGGATCCAGTCTTGTGGTTAGAAAATCCATAATCCATAAAGTAACTAATTGCATTTAACTAGAAATTCACATTGAGCTCAATGTTGCTTTGTGTTTGAAATGGTGTTGCCCATTGCAACAACTGTAACTACTGTACTTAAAAGTCTGTTGCCTATTTGCCAAGTATTTAAACTAAAGTAATTCATTCTGAGAAAGTATATTTTGTATTGTAATGTATAATGTAATTATAATGTAATAAAAAAAATATATCTAAAAATAAATAGTTTAAAAAATGTAGTAAATCAGTATCAAAAAATCAGTATAACAATTAATACATTCAAAATTGTCATTTAGAAAACCTTTGAAATTCACTGAAAAAACCATAGGTTTCAGGCCTGATATATTTAGGAATTAGCATTTAAAAAACCTTTGAAATTCACTGAAAAAACCATAGGTTTCAGGGGCGTTATAGTTAGGAATTGGCAGTTAAAAAACCTTAGAAATTCACTGAAAAAACCATAGGTTTCAGGGGCGTTATAGTTAGCTGGACTTTTCCCTCGTACAAAACACTAGAAATTCCCCTGTTATAGTTAGTTCAGCTAACTATAACTAGCGCCCCCGCAATGCACTGCTGATGACGTCACATATTACATCACTCATGGCATGGTCAGTGACATCACTGATGACATCACTGATTACATCTGAAATGACATCACTGATGACATCACTGATGACGTCATCCATATGATAAATTAGTGCATCTTCTCACACCCTTTGATATACTCAATCAAAATTTCAGACGTCCATTCTCAAAACCATAGATACTCCAATACCAATAACTACATACCCACTCATTGACTCTTAGATCTACACACACATCCACTCACTCACCTGTACAGTCACTCATACTTACAGCCACTCAGTACAGGACTATCATATGCATTTATACACCTACATAGACACTCACACATCACCAATCATCCATAGAGGTACTCTCACACCTAGTCAGTCATGCAAATAATTAATCACACTCCCATTTACTCACCTATGCAGTTATACACACACAAGTTCACTTACTCATAAAAATAGTACCACATTCTTACGCTCTTATACAATCACTGATACAAGCACACACTCATCCATACAGCCACTCTCACAATCACACACTCTCACATATACCCACTTATATACTCTTACACACATATATACTGCCTTTCACATATGTAGTTACTCACACATGTACCACTGAGATATACATTCAATCACTAACACACCCATACATACACTCACCCAACCATACAGTCCATCACAGATGCACTCTTAAAACCATACACCCATAGAATCACCCACTCACGCATTTATGCACAGAGTCACACACACCCCACCCACACAAACACTCAGGCACCCAAACAGATACTCAGACAACCAATCAATAACCCATAGAGACACTCATATAGGTATTCACAAAACTATGCAGCCGCTTATACACTAACAGATAGACAGATACAAACATTCACACAGTTTAGTCACTAGTCTGCAGTAAGATACGTTTAATGACTCACTTATACAGTCAGTCACGCACCTACTAAATCATCCATTCACACACTTATACACCCACTGATTCTTCCATAGGTTTTTCCCTATATATATATTAAACATATTTAAAATTTACAAAAACACACACTCACTGGATGACGTCATCAGTGATGTCATCAGTGATGTAATTTCAGATGTCATCAGTGATGTCATCAGTGATGTCACTGACCATGTCATGAGTGATGCAATATGTGACGTCATCAGCAGTGCATTGCGGGGGCGCGAGTTATAGTTAGCTGAACTAACTATAACAGGGGAATTTCTAGTGTTTTGTACGAGGGAAATGTCCAGCTAACTATAACGCCCCTGAAACCTATGTTTTTTTCAGTGAATATATATATATATATATATATCCTGATTACCGCATTCGCCAGCCTCGGTAATCCTCCGGACACTCACAAAATGCAGGTACACGAACCAAATAAAGTGCAAAGTCAATTTTATTTGCCCAGAGCGACGGCCATAACGTTTCGGCTCCTCAGAGCCTTGCTCACATGACAGCGTCATTTACAAAGTGCCGGTTTTTTAAAGTGCCAGTGCAGATTAACAATTGCATCACATGGGGGAGACATCGTAGCCACTGAAGAAATACTACCACAGTAAACATATTTGGACCATACAAATACGTAAAAGGCCCCACATAGTATGATTCACACTGTTATATCATATGCAATATATACAATACTGAAATCCAATAATGGTGTAAATGCCAATTCACTCAACATGGAGTAAGTATAAAATAACAATATGTACAGTAACTAATTTCCATTGACTAATGATACTGCCATCTATATGGAAATGAACACAGCATGAAATCAATAACTAGTAGTAATAGTAGTCCTCCCCCTATCTGATGAAAAAAAGAGTTGCCGTGCAATTTAAAGTGTAATAGTGCTTGTACTGGTGGTTGAGAGAACAACAGTATCAGAAATGTGCATCATCAAGAAAATCATGTATTCCGGTGCATCACTTAAATATCTATGTTGCTAAAAACAATAACATTTCATTCATGTTCGTAAATACAAAATAGTCTATAGAGTCAGAGTTAAGTCGGGAGTCACTAATCATCATAAAGAAGGCAAATTTGGAAAGCTCCTAGGCTGCTAGTGTCAGAGTCATCACAATATAAATCAAGATCTGATCCAGGGTATAAGGGCGGATGCAAATGTGCAAAAGTGCAAACTTCCTACATACAGTACAATTTATCTGTAATATATAGTAAACTACAAAACAAATAAATAACCATAAAAGAGAGGAATAAATAGATTAAGACCAATGTCTAAAAATATAAATTGCTGTATACACATCTGACCCTGTTACCTAGTTACAAATCAATAGATAAAATCATGTATGGGATATAATCATGGGTCTCATATGACTGTTCTTCACGTAATGTAACTGATACAGTATTTTGGACATATAATTAGCCTAAACACGTGTATAAGTCCTCTGTTATGTTAAGGCCTGATGGATACTTTGTGTCAAGTTGCAAAATATAACGTGTTTCCAGTCTGCGCAAGCTAGATTCTCTGTCCCCACCCCTCCTGCTGGGCACAATGGTATCAATAACATAATATCTGAGACCCCTGATGTCACTTTTGTGGGTTTCTCTGAAGTGCCTGGCAACAGGGTAGGTATTGTCTTGATTGGAAATTGCACGTAAATGTTGCAGTATACGCTTGTGTGCAGCTAATTTCGTACTGCCAACATAACTGAGATTGCAAGGGCATGTGAGGACGTAGACAGCATATTCGGTTTTACACGTCAACAATTTAGTGATTTTATGCTGTCTACTGCTAAAAGGATCAGTATATGTTTTGGTGTTGATCCCATGGGCACAGGCTTTGCAGGTCTTGCATTTGTAGAAGCCACTGTTAAGTTGCAACCACAAAGTTTTTTCAAGTATCTCTGGATTCGTATTGACCAAGGCATCCCTCATAGTGGGGGCCCTACTGTAAGTTATCAAGGCCCGCTGGGGGAGCATTGGACCGATGATGGGGTCGCTGCGTACAATAGGCCAATTCTTATTGATAATTTTGCGTAAATCAGCCTGTTGTCGACTATAGCCCATGATAATCCTAAAGGCGTTGAGGGGATTTTTTACATTTTTAACTGTGTTATCCCGTGTTGCTGCTATCCTAGATATATTAGTGGTAGGCTGTAGTAGTTGTTCTCGATTGAGATTATTAGTTCTTGTAATGGCACTATCGATAATTTTAGTAGAATAACCTCTTTTGTTTACTCGAGGTCTGTGCCATTTTTAAGTCGATATCATTGCTACACACTCTTCTTAAACGCAGAATTTCACCATAGGGTATACTTCTAATGAGGTGGGAAGGATGAGCGCTGGTTGCATGCAGTGTAGAGTTACCTGCAACCGGTTTGCGATTCAGTCTAGTCTCAATGTTTCCTGCATGTATATAGACTTCTGTATCAAAAAATGTGACATTAGTTTGGCTACATGATGCTGTAAAATGAAGGTTAAGATTATTTACATTTAAAACATCAATAAAATTAGTTGCCTCTTCCAATGTGCCATTCCATATCACAAATAAGTCGTCAATAAAACGCAACCAGACAACTATATTTTCTTTCAGGTACTTAGCATGCTCATTCTTAAGCATCCTCTCTTCTTAAAAACCCATATGGAGACAGGCGTAGCTAGGGAAAAAACTAGCCCCCATAGCTACGCCTCTCAACTGGCGATACAGTAGATTATTATACATAAAATTATTTTTGAGAAGACAATAGTCCAACATCTCAATTAGCATCTCGTTGTGGTCTTTGAACGGTACTGGTTTAAGTGAAAGATAATACTTCGTGGCCTGAATGCCGTCACTATGCCTGATACTAGTATACAATGACGTCACATCCAGTGCCAACATCCAGTAGCCAGTTTCCCATTTGGTTTTGCTAATTTTACGCAAAAAATCCCCTGTATCCTGTACATAAGAGTCTAGAGATTTGACAAAGTCCTGTAAAAAGAAGTCAATGTACTGTGATGTTTTCTCGTACATCCCATTACAGGCAGAAATAATTGGTCTGCCTGGAGGCCTGTTGTAATCCTTATGAACCTTAGGGATACAATATAAGGTGGGAATGACCGGGTTACCCATCTTCAAAAAACCATATTCGGCCTCAGAGATTAATTTTTGTCTCTTCCAACCAGCCAATTTGCAATAGAATTCATTGTTAGATGTTTGAATAGCTGCTGTAGTAGTGCGGGCATAGCAGTCTCTATCATTTAATTGAGAATACGCTTCTTGATCATATTGTTCTTTTGACAATAGTACAATGTTACCTCCCTTGTCACATTGGTGAATAATGATATTTTTATTCTGCTTGAGTTTCGACATAAGCTGTTCGTATTGCTGAGTTTGTCGGTTGTACCAACGTTGTTTCCTCTGAGTCTCCTTGTGTAGAGTTTTCACCTCAGCTGTCACGTTCTCATTGAAAATATCGAGGGCATCACGGGGCATAATAGGATTGTACGTAGAATTAGGTCTGAAAGGAGTTGTAGGCACTAATGGATTAACACCATCTTGACAATTGGGGTTAATTTGATTACCTGTTCCGTCAGTATCCCACAGCTCCTGCATAGCGTCCAGAAGAGATGTTTCAGGTGTGCTTCTAAGACTATCTTGTTGGTTGTTTTTAAGTGCATAAGATTTTTTGAGTTTAAGTTTGCGCACTGTTTTATATATATCAAGACGTGTGGCCGCATAGTTAAAGTTGACCTGAGGTGCAAATGATAGACCCAAAGAGAGGATCCTCTTATCATCCTCCGTGAGAGTTAAAGGAGTCAGGTTAATTATTGTTTTAGTATTGTCAGGGCTTACTTCTTCGCCCAGTAACCTCTTCCTCTCTTCCTGTTTTGATTTGAGGCTCCTCTTCCTCGCCCTCCGCCTCTGCCTACACTTGTAGTTTGAGCATTTGCGTCGTGACTCATTGATGTTGGTCTTGGGCGTAGAGTTTGTCTCCTCTCTACACATAAAAAATTCATTTCCTCAGCTGGGGTTGGTTTGGAGATCAAGCCTGCTGCCAGGTTATTCCGTATCTCAGATTCGGAGTCACTGCCACCTGCTGAACTCAATTCTCAATGAGAAGTGTCATTCACATAGGTGTTCTTACTGGGACCCCTGTTTGGAGGAATCACCTTGGCTTTTGGGACACCTAGTGAATCGTATTTCTTTGCAAATGTAAATATTTGCCCCAATTGATAATCATTACGGTCCCTCTGAAACTTGAAAGTCTTTCTCTCCATAATCTTTGTTTCCTCTTTTTTGAGCCTAGCAGTCATTTCATTCAATAACCTGGTTTTCTCATCTTTGTTTTCAATTTTGTCCAGATCCTCATTGATTTCTTCTATCTCTTTTAAAAGCAGCGCCCTATCGATGTCAGCATACTTGATTAGGATCAATACCAATTTACGTGAGGACTCTAAATTTGTTTCCGCCCATTCACGCATTAGTTCAGGGTTAGGATTTTCATAGCTTGGAGCCGTGAGAATGCGCAGACCACGGGGGATTCTGTTTACATCAATATAACGTTGGAGAGATTTGGACTCCCACCATTTGCTCTGCTCACTTCGTAATTTCTTTTCTAATAATCTGTACTTCTCTTTCAGTGAATTGTTGTGTAAATCCTTATCCGTAGTACCACTACTGCGGATATTTGCTGGTAACGGGAGGTTGTCAGAGAACATAGATATTGCTGCTGCCTCACGTTCACGCACGCTGTCTGCCGCCATGCTCAATTTGGGGCTTAATTATTAAACTGCGTATAGGGGGCCAACACGATCTTCAATATTTCATCCGTGGCCACCCCGGTGCAGCACTCGTACTCTCCACCCCTCGATACCACGGTACCTCAGTAAGTCTTCAACGAAGTTCCCGGTACCTCCCGCGTCACGTTGTCCGACTTCAGCTGGGGAGCACCTTCTCCGTTTGCAGTTAGTACCCACAGAACTGCCAGTTTGGTATCAGGGGAATCAGACGCCAACTCTTCCTTCCGGGAGTAAGAACATCCGGGTAAAACCAGGAATCAGTTTCACTTCAGAGGCCGACCAATTAGCAGAGAGGGTTCCGTGTGAAGGTCGAGTGAAACCAATTACGACCGAATATATCCTGATTACCGCATTCGCCAGCCTCGGTCATCCTCCGGACACTCACAAAATGCAGGTACACGAACCAAATAAAGTGCAAAGTTAATTTTATTTGCCCAGAGCGACGGCCATAACGTTTCGGCTCCTCAGAGCCTTGCTCACATGACAGCGTCATTTTACAAAGTGCCGGTTTTTTAAAGTGCCAGTGCAGATTAACAATTGCATCACATGGGGGAGACATCGTAGCCACTGAAGAAATACTACCACAGTAAACATATTTGGACCATACAAATACGTAAAAGGCCCCACATAGTATAATTCACACTGTTATATCATATGCAATATATACAATACTGAAATCCAATAATGGCGTATATATATGTGTGTGTGTGTGTGTGTGTGTGTGTGTAAAACCGAAAGAGTCACCTGCTGAGGAAGAGCCCACAATGGGTATGTATACGCCAACAATTATTTAATGGAAGAAGCACTCACAAAGACATCAGCCATGCCCACAATAATAGAAATGTCCAGCCCAACGCGTTTCATGTAAAACACTTCCTCAGGGGCTCTGAACAAACAGTCAAAGGCATGGCAATTTTGGGGGCATCAATTATACTCAACAGCACCCCGTCCCTGTGGGCGTGACCATCACCATGGGCTTCTGGTCGTTGTGGTGCCGCCGGCTTACTCCAGTGAGCTGCTGCATCATCGACCATAAACAAAACTCAATAAAACTCCCAGTGCAGTGTGGTGCAATGTTCCGTGGCTTTGCAGCTGCTTTTTATCCTCTCGCAACAGCACCTGTTCCTTCAACAGTTCTGCCGCTTGACGAAACCGCAGGAGTACCATGGCAGCACCGGGGCTTACTTCCGCGGCTCAGGCTAGCCACACACATCCAACCGAAAGAGTCCCCTGCTGAGGAAGAGCCCACAACGGGTATGTATACGCCAACAATTCTTTAATGGAAGAAGCACTCGTAAAGACATCAGCCATGCCCACAATAATAGAAATGTTCAGCCCAACGCGTTTCGTGTAAAACACTTTCTCAGTGGGGTCTGAACAAATAGTCAAAGGCATGGCAATTTTGGCGGCATCAATTATACTCAACACATATATATATATATATATATATATATATATATATATGCCTTCTGTTTTGATCCCTTGAGACGGCATGGAGCTCCACATTCGGGTGGTGCGTGTCTTCTGGAAGGGTCTCGCCATTGATTATTCAGAGCATTCACACTTTGTGCGAAAAGGAGAACGCACTAACAGGATTTTTGCTGTCAGGTTATTTAATGTGCATGGAATCGGTCACATATATACACACACAATATGGTTAGAAAATGGAATTTAAAAAAACTTAGAAATTCACTGAAAAAAACAGAGCTTACAGGGACTTTATATTTAGGCTTAGGTTTCACTCGTACAAAACCAGAGAAATTCAGCAGTTATAGTTAGCTGAACTAACTATAACTCGCGCCCCCTCAATGCACTGCTTATGGCCTCACATATTACATCACTCATGACATGGTCAGTGACATCACTGATGAAATCACTGATATTTGAGGAAGGGGGCCGCGTGGCCTCCCTTTCATGGACCATTTTGCGCCCCAGGGACCCTTAGAAAAAAAAATGAATATTAAAAAAAGTAGGGGGCCAGGCAGGACCCCGCTCCAGGTCCGATTTCGGCCATGCGGCCCCTCTCCCAAGGCCAGGCCTTTATATATTTTTTTTAAAAAGAGGATGAGGCCACGCGGCCCCTCTCCCTGGCCGACTTTGGCTCCACAGACCCTATCCCTCAAGGCAAGACCTTTTTCTTTAAAAAAAGAAATCTTTTTTTTCATTAAAGGGAGGGGGCAAGGCCTTCATGGCTAATTTTTAGCCCCAGGGACCCCATCCCCAGGGGCCAGGCCACTTCGTTGTGGACTGCGGGGGAGCCTGAAGACCCCCGCAGTCCCTGCCCGCTCCCTGCCTCCTGTTGGATCCAGCATTGCTTTTACACACAGGGAGCTGTTGACATGCATCGCCCTGTGTGTAGAAGCAAACTGCTCCGCTTTGGGCAAGCAAGAGCAAAATGCTGTTGCTTGCTCAAAGCAGAGCACTGTGTGCTATGGCATCTGCCGCCAAGCCATAGCCTACTGCAATGTCCCTGGTGTGGGCACCCTGGAACATTGATGGAGCCAGCCGTGGGGGGGGGGGGTGGCTGTTCCCAGGGCCAGGTAGGGCTCATGGAGAGGGGCCGTGCAGCCTCCCTCCTTTGTTAAAATTTGCCCCAGGGAGGTGGTGGTCTCAGGGGCCCGCAATGGACCCCCTTAAATATTGCATTTGTGCCGCGGGGAGGTGGCCGTCCCCTGGGCTGCGGGGGTGGCTGTAGGGCCTTCCTTGCTTATTTTCTTTTTAATAAAGGACGTGGCAGTCCCCAGGGCAGTAGGGGAGGCCCTACAGCCTTCCCCGTATTAATAAAAAAAAAAAACTGTGTGCCCTGGGAAGGTGGTTGTCCCTGGGGCAGGCAGGGGGTCTGCGAGGCCCTCCCACATAATTTTAATGAGCCCCGGGGAGGTGGCTCCTCCTTCAACCAAATAGCACGCCATAACATTAATGGTCTTAAGGCAATCAGATCTGAAAGATGTTGGATCCCAAGCTCTCTGTGCACCAGGTCGTTAGAGGCTGATTTGGGTAAACACAGGAGTCTCTTTAAAAATAGATTTTCCTCCACTTGTAGGCTCCCTGCTGTGACGTGTCCCCAAACCCCAGCACCATAGAGGGCAATGGAAAGGCATCTCAATTGATAGATTTTTAGCATGTCTTTAATCCGGTTGTCCCCTAATTTGGTAGCAAACTTGAACACCCCATGGGCGCATTTCGCCATCTTGGCCCGAACATTGGTAAGCTCACTAGTCCAGCTACAGTTCTTAGAAAATGTGGAGCCAAGATAGCTAAAGGTATCCACCATTTGCACCTTGTGCCCATCGATAAAATAAGAATGGGGTTTCCCTCGCCCTGTTCCACTTTCCATAATGTAGGTTTTGGATTTATTGATCAACAACTTTCTATCCTTGATGAACAGCGAAAACCTGTCCATCAGGCGTTGTAGACCTATGGGGGTCCTGGACAAGATCACGGCATCGTCCGCGTAGAGTAATACAGGGACGTTAAGATCATTGATGTTTGGGGCATCTGCCGCAATCCTCTTTAAGACGGAGTCAACTTCGTTGATAAAGAGGGTAAAGAGTAGGGGGGCGAGAAAACACCCTTGTCTTATGCCACGCCTGAAATTAAACTTTGGGGTGCACTCACCGCCAGGTCCATAACGGACACTGGTGCTTAGGTTGGCATAGAGTCGGGCCAAAAAATAAACAATGCCCTCAGGTGCCCCCATTTCTAACAATTTAGCCCAAAGGATGTTATGATCCACCATGTCGAAGGCACTACTCAGATCTGCAAAGCAGAGATAGAGAGAGCCTTTCTTAGCCTGCGTATATTTCCCAATTAAGAGTTCAAGGTTAAGGCATTGTTCAATAGTCCCTCGTCCCTTTCTAAAGCCATATTGGCAATTGGCCAGAATGCATTTGGATTCGGCCCATTCTTCCAGCCTAACCAAAAGCACCCTGCTCATTATTTTCACTGAGGAATCGAGCAAGGAAATTGGGCGATAGTTCTTCACATCCCCCCTATCTCCCTTCTTATAGATTGGAATAATGATGGATTCCTCCCAGGTAGGTGGGACACCCTTACATGCAGCAGCATTAAAAACGTTAGTTAACAACGGGCCCCACAACTCCGGTTCTAGTGTGTACACATCGATGGGCACCCCATCGGGCCCCTGGGCCTTCCCACCATTACTGGAGGTGATGCTTCCCAGGACTTCAACGGTGGAAATGTCCAGCGGAACGATAGGCCAGCAGTCCTCATGCACACCCATCGGTCTATCCGAATCAAAGATCAAAGAGAAATGGGTAACCCAATTTTCCACACTAACGTTAGCCGTCAATTCGGGCACCTTGTCGTCCTTAAGAAACGGACAGTTAACTGTGGCCCAAAATAAAGAGGAGTCCGAAGTTGCGGCTGCCTGGTCTAAATTATCCCAGGCCTCTTGCCTTAGTTCGGTTTTCCTACGTTTGACTGCAGCCTGGTAGGTGAATCTAAGCTCCCTAACCACACTATTATCTCTTGGTTTGGCTGCCAATGCCGCTTTAAGCCCCTTAAGCGCGGTAGTACTCGCGTGATCAAACCACCCCTTTTGATGATGTAACTTGCCCTTACCAAGTTTGGTGAATTTACTGTCAATTGTGAGGTTGATGTTAATAAAATTACACACAGTTTCAACAGTAACCTCCTCACTCTCTAGGATGGTAATGATTTCTGTTAAGCAGCTTTTAACAATAAAATTTGACATCACTTCCGCTTTGTCCCCTTTCCATCTAATTCTGGTTCCGTTGGGTCTGTGCGGCTCTATGTTAGCAATGGTACAAATTTTAGGTACATGTTTCTCCTTCCAAAGTATGGCCTCAATAGTGATACAATTGTGATCAGTAAGCAAATTATCCACGACCACAGGGGCCTTACACCACGGGCTGAGGCTAGAGGACATGCAAATAAAATCTATTACAGTGTTTGCATTCCTTCCCGTGAACGTGGGAATGATTTCTCCAGAGGCATTTTTCGCATTTACCAAAATTTCCAAATCATAGGTGGCCAAAATCTTATTCAACGAGTCCCCATAAGGATTGTGGGGGAAATGAAGATCAGCATCCCCAAAACAATTAGTAACTCCACAGACCCTTTGGTCGGAAAGAGAACACGCTGCAGTATTAAAATCCTCCACCCAAATAAGGTCAAAAACAACATCAGACCCCATTATAATGTCGGCCAAAACGGTCTTGAGTGCAGACACTACCTGATGCCTAGTGCTGTCAAAGATATTATTATAAAAGTTAATTAAAAGAATATTTCTACCTAGCTCCTGATAAAGCCATAAAATCTGGGAGTGGACCCCAAGCAATACATGTTTTTTAACAGTGATAGGGAGTTCCACAGATATCAATACCAGGAGCCCTCCCTTAGCCCTACCCGAAGGGGAGGCCACAGGTGGTAATTGGTATGAAACAAAGCCATTGCAATTAATTGGGTCCTTACACCATGTTTCTTGGAAACAAATTATATTAAAAACATTGATAAACTCAGGCCAGCCCAGGCAGGCATCCTTAGACAATAATCATGCAACGTACCAGCTAGCGATTGAACAAGTCCAGGGGTTAAAGCTTTCAATGGGCATATTGATCAAGGAGTTTGGTCTACTGAGTCCATGGGATACGTTCTTGGGGGAGGGGTCCACACCCTGGCCATCAAAGACCAGCCTCGCATCTCTACAACCTCTAGAGTCGTTATTGAGATTAACTTTGTGTTAGACCTGTCAGCCCTTTGGGTGGTCCCTCCTCATCATTATTTATTTTGTCCCACTTTTGCCTCAAACCCTGTTAGTATTTTTCCTTTTTGGGAACCACCAGACTTTTTAGTGTTGATGCAGGGTCAGGGAGCCATTTTCCCTACCCCTGGAACTTCTGTCTGAGGGCCTGAAACACAAAATGGTGGCCACCCATTGTCACCTGTGACATCACTGGAACCTACCAGCACCTTCCAGAACATTCCAGAACCCTGTGACAGTGTGAGGCAGGTTTAGAATGTTGGGAAGGCATCTCCAGGTTGGCAGTTGGAGTTGGCAGTTGGCACCTGACTGGTGAAGGGAGAGCAGCACAACACTGAAGGAGGAAGGAGTGAGGCAGCAGGGGTGGAAACTTGTGCCTGGAGTGGGGTCCAGAAACCCACCCTTGATACTAGTCCCTACTGACTGAGCCCAGCCTGGAGCCCTGTGTGGGATAAAGTCAAGAAGAACCAACTCAAGGACCTGAACAGCCGGAACAGGCCTTGGAAGTAAAGAACAGCAAGTTCCTGACCTGTCTATTGGTATCTTCCTGGAGTCCGACGCCGAGAAGCCTAGAGACCTGGGGCCGGAGGTGAAGAAGCGGCGCTGACTGGAAAGCAGACGTCGTACCCGGAGCCGCCAGAGGTCGAGAGAGGGCGCCGACGGAGGTCGTGGAGACACCAGAGATCGAGGAGGAAGTCACCTGAGGTCGAGTGTGCGGCGTCGACGGGGGAGTGAAGTCCGCCCTCCGGAGTCGCCGGAGACCGAGGGAATCGTGCCGGAGGACGGGAGTGGAGATCGCACTCCGGAGTCGCCGGAACCTGAGGAAAGGAGCACCGGAGGTCGGGAGTGGAGATCGCACTCCGGAGTCGCCGGAACCTGAAGGGAAGAGCACCGGAGGTCGGGAGTGGAGGTCGCACTCCGGAGACACCCGGAAGTAGGGAGATCGTGTCCCTGTGACGCCGGAGACCGACATCGAATCGAGGCTGCCCAGCGACATCGAGCCGAGGCCGCCCGCCGACATCGATCCGGAACCACCTCACGGCGTCAACAGGAACTGACATCGAGCCGAGGCCGTCCGCCGACATCGATCCGGAACCGCCTCACGGCGTCGACAAGAACTGACATCGAGCCGAGGCCGGCTAGCGACATCGAACCGGAACCGCCTCACGGCGTCGACACGACTCCGGCGGAGTCGGAAGTTCATAAAGAGGGCAGTAAGTGGAATAGAGGGCGCCTAAGGCCCTGTGGAGCCCTAAGAGACCATCCTAGGGGCTAGAGAGGTGTTAGGACCAGCCTGGGAGTGCCAGGGGTGGACTGAGACTGATACAGTGACCTGTGTGAGGGGTTGTGTAGTTTGGGAGAGCCAGATTCCTAGATTACCCTTGATCTACCTCAGTTTTAGCCTCAGCCTTATCCAAGCTAGGTGAGACACACTCAGGCCATCCACATAACCACAAGCTGTGATTGGGCCAAATCAACCCTTAGTACCTCACAAATGTGACCTGATTTGAAAGTGTACTGATGGCTTATATTTATTGAGAGTATTGTATTCTTTGTATTTATCCTATTTATTGTCTCACAGTATTTATTGTCTCACAGTATTTATTCCCTTACAGTATTTATTTGCCAATGTATTGTATGCACATCTATTTATTCATTGATTATTTATGATCTGAGCTTATTTATTTGACCTACCCTTTTTACAGAGGAAGCTTTGTGTACTGTAAGTGTGTTATTATTTATTTAACCTGCAACTAAGAGAAAAACAAGATAAACACAGATATATTTTCATAAATTTTTACGGTGTAGTGTCGTTTTTGGAACGGATGCACGCATGGTTATTGTGAGGGTGTGACGTACGCTTAACACGGTGCCTGACCCCCGACCGCTCGAGCCAAGCTACCCCTGGTGTTGGGAAAAACCGGGTGACTGCTAACCCGGTTGCCCGGGGTTTTCTAACATAATTGGTGTTCAGCGGTGGGATAGAGCTGTGCTTGTGTCCACTCGACAATAACTGTGGGTAGTCCATAGGCCTACACCGGGAGTTTTCTCCAAGCGGACTTCCTAATTTTGAGTTTTGTTTTTTCCAAATTTACTCTGGTGGTGGGAGGAGGTATTACAAAAGGTACCCCCCTGCATAGCTTCTGTAAACAACTGTCTTCTATTCTGAGTGGGCAAAATGGAGTTTGTGTTGGAAGATGTGGAAACTTACACTGTGGCCCAACTCAGAGAGTTTTGTCAGCGAGAGGGGGTGTATTGTCCCCCAGGTGCCAAGAAGGCTGAACTCCAGACCAGCTTGAGGGCTTGGGGGGAGGCACGACGGGAAAGTAAGGCTGAGCAGGAGGACAGGGATGGAGAGCCTGTTAGCGAGGGGGCTGGGTTGTACCAACCTGAGGTGGGGAACCTGTTAGCGGGGCCCAGAACCATTTCCAGGAAGGGCAGCACTGTCTCTAGCGGTGGCTTATCAGAAGTAGAATTAACTGACAGGAGGGAGAAAAGACAGCTCACATGGAAGTTGGCGGAGCTGGAGAAAGAGAAGGAGGGACAGAGGATGGCTCACGAGTTGAGGCTGAGGGAAATAGATCTCCAGATCCTACAAGTCGGGGCACACACTGTTCCTAATGGTGGCAGCAAAGACAAAGAAATCACCAGGGAACCCAAACCCTATCTGCCAAAAGACATAGTAGCTAGTTATAGTGCAGGGGATGATATTGCCAAGTGGCTAGCGGCCTATGAGGTCTCTTTAAGGGCCCATGGGGTGCCAGAGAAGTACTGGGGAGGGGGATTGTACAAATACATGCCTCCAGCTGGTAGGCATGCATTATTGGCCCTAGAGCAGGATGAGCAGACCCACTACCCCACCATGAAAGTGGCGCTCGTAAGAAAGTTTGGACTAACACCCGAGAAGTACAGACAGAAGTTCCGGGGTAGCCACAAACTGGGCATACAGAATTGGGTGGATTTCCTGGACTATGCAAAGAAGGCATTAGAGGGTTGGATTCAGGGCAGTGAGGTGAGGGACTACGAGGGGTTGTTTGATTTAATGTTGAAGGAACACCTGCTCGAAAAATGTTTCCCTGAACTGCGTCAACACCTGGTGGATAGCAAGCTGACCAATCCCCGGAAGCTTGCTGAGGAGGCGGACATTTGGGCTAGTACCCGGGTGTCCACAAGGGGGACTGGAGGGGATACTCAAAAGGCCGGACAGGGCGCCCCCCAGAAGAAAGAGGGAGGGGAAAAGAAAAAGGAGTTCTCTAAAGGCCCCCAAAATAACTTCCAAGGAAAGGGAACAGGATTCACCCCTAGGGCTAACCCACCCAGAAACCCTAATCCTGGCCAGAGTCAGCAGCCAAGGGTTGTCCATTGCTTCGAGTGCGGTGGCGTCGGACACTATAAGGGAGATGCGAAGTGCCCGAAACGACCACCCCCTCCCATTTGAGGAAAGGCCCCCGGAGTAGCTAGTGTAGTGCTCGGGGAGGAGATGCCTTTAATTAAGGGAAGGGAGTGGGCGGGTGTCACTTTAGTGTCCCTGGGAGAACGGGAGATGGTTCCTAAGATCCAGGTGCCCGCAAATACTATAAAGTATGGGCAGTGGGTCACCATCAACGGCCAAAGGGGGGAGGCTCTGAGAGACACAGGAGCCAGTATGACTATGGTGCGTAGCCAACTGGTGTCTCCAGAGCAGGTGATTCCCGATGTACTCCACCCTGCCGCGATGGCTGACGGCAGAATGGGCCACTATCCGGTGGCCGAGGTTCCCTTTGAATGGGAAGGGGTTGCAGGTTCACTTCGAGTTGCCGTAAGCCCTGCCGTGCCAGTCGATTGTCTGCTAGGGAATGACATGGAGCACAATGCTTGGAAAGAGGTGGAATACCGGACTCACACTGAGATGCTGGGTACACCTGTCTGGGCCTGTGTGAGCACAGGGTCCGCGACTACCCGGAGAGGGAGTTTGTTCAGGCTGGAGCCTGGAACAAAGGCCCAGCCAGCTGCCGATCAAGGGAAGAACCGAGGACGGGAGGAGCCTGCCTCGGCATCCGCGCCCCGTGTGACGGATAGGCCACCGGAGGTGGTGGACCAGGAGTCCGCGGTGGGGGATGTTACCAAACTGGAGGACCTACCCATCCCGGCCGAGTGGCACGTGGAGGGAGGGCCGACCAGGGAGGAATTCTGCAAGGGCCAGAGGGAGTGCCCTACCCTTGAGGGACTGAGGCGACAGGCCGAAGCCCAGGCAGCAGGGAACGTTGAAGGGAACTACAGTGTTTACTGGGAGGATGGCCTCCTCTACAGTGAACCCAAGGCACCCCTACATGGATCGTCACGAGCCTTGGTAGTCCCTCAACGTTATCGAGCCTTCCTTCTGGAGTTGGCTCACGAGATCCCATTGGCAGGACACCTGGGGCAAGACAAGACCTTCGCCCGTCTTGTCCCACACTTTTATTGGCCTCAGATGAAAGTGTCGTCCGACACCTACTGCCGGACATGTGTGTCTTGCCAAGCCAGTGGGAAAACAGGGGTGAAGCTGAAAGCTCCCCTGGAACCACTTCCTGTCGTTAGCACCCCCTTTGAAAGGGTGGGCATCGACATTGTGGGTCCATTAGATCCGCCTACTACAGCTGGTCACAGGTTTATCCTGGTTCTGGTGGATCATGCCACACGGTACCCAGAGGCTATACCTCTAAGGACCATTACAGCACCTGTTGTGGCTAGGGCCCTGATGGGAATCTTTACCCGAGTGGGTTTTCCCAAGGAAGTTGTGTCCGACAGGGGGACCAACTTCATGTCAGCATACATGCGGGCCATGTGGAAGGAGTGTGGAGTGACCTACCGGTTCACCACTCCTTACCATCCCCAGACCAATGGTCTGGTGGAGAGGTTTAACAAAACCTTGAAAGGCATGATTAGAAGTCTGCCTGAAAGCCTGTGGAGGAAATGGGACGTCCTCCTACCCTGTCTATTGTTTTCCTACAGGGAAGTGCCACAGAAGGGAGTGGGCTTCAGCCCCTTCGAGCTTTTGTATGGGCACCCTGTGCGCGGACCTCTCAGCCTGGTGAGAGACGGATGGGAAAGAACTCCCAGAAAGCTTCCCCAGGATGTGGTGAGCTACATGCTGGCCTTCCGGAGCCAAATGGCTAAGTTGTGGAAGCAAGCTTCTGACAACTTGGAGGCCAGCCAAGCAGTAATGAAGGCGTGGTATGACCACAACGCTCACCCTGTGGAATTGGAGCCTGGCCAGAAGGTGTGGGTGATCGAACCAGGAGAGCTTAGCACCCTCCAGGATCGCTGGTCAGGACCCTTTGAGGTATTGGAGAAGAAGGGTAAGGCTACCTACTTGGTGGATCTTAAGACCCCTCGTCAGCCCCTACGGGTGCTGCATGCCAACCGCCTCAAACCCCACCACGAGAGGCCCGAAGTCATTTTGATGATGGTGACTGACGGAGCAGAGGACGTGGAAAGCGAGCCTCTCCCCGATTTGTTTGCGTCTCAAGAGAAGGATGGGTCGGTGGAGGGAGTGATTCTCTCCCCATCTCTAACTCCTGAACAGCAGGAGGACTGCCGCCAGGTCCTGGGACAGTACTCTTCGTTGTTCTCCCTTGTTCCGGGTAGGACTCACCTGTGCGTCCATGATGTGGACACAGGAGACAGCCCACCTGTGAAGTCCAAGATCTACCGGATGTCAGACAAGGTGAAGGCCAGCATTCACAGTGAAGTCACTAAGATGCTGGAGCTAGGAGTGATCGAACCTTCCAGCAGCCCCTGGTCCAGTCCGGTGGTGCTAGTACCAAAAGCCGCACCACCGGGTGCCCAACCGGAACTGAGGTTCTGTGTGGACTACCGGGGACTGAACTCAGTAACCAAGACTGATGCTCATCCGATCCCAAGGGCGGATGAATTGATTGACCGGCTGGGAGCTGCCCAATATCTAAGTACCTTTGACCTTACTTCTGGGTACTGGCAGATCTCTCTGACTGACAGAGCTAGGGAAAGGTCAGCCTTCTCCACGCCCAAAGGCCACTACCAGTTCTGTGTGATGCCCTTTGGGCTCAAGAACGCACCTGCCACGTTTCAGCGTCTGGTGAACCAGAGCCTCACTGGAATGGAGAGTTTCTCTGCTGCTTATCTGGATGACATAGCCGTCTTCAGTAACAGCTGGGAGGATCACTTGCGTCACCTGCAAGCTGTTCTCCAGGCCCTGAGACAAGCTGGTTTAACGATCAAGGCCAGTAAATGCCAGATCGGGCAGGGGTCGGTAGTGTACCTTGGACACTTGGTGGGTAGGGGAGCGGTGCAACCCCTCCAGGCGAAGATCGAGGCCATCATGGCCTGGGAACCCCCCAAGACTCAGACTGAGGTCCGAGCTTTTCTGGGCCTCACCGGATATTACCGCCGCTTCGTGAAGGGATACGGTACCATTGTGGCCCCCCTCACGGAGCTTACGTCCAAGAAACAACCTCGACGGGTAGTCTGGACGGAGGCTTGTCAGCAGGCCTTTGTAAAACTGAAGCAAGCCATGTGCGAGGCCCCGGTCCTAAGGGCCCCAGACTTTTCCAAGGAATTCATTGTCCAGACGGATGCATCGGAACATGGCATTGGGGCAGTGTTATCGCAACTCAATGAAGAGGGTCTGGATCAACCCGTGGTCTTCCTATCCCGGAGACTACTTCCCAGGGAACAGAAGTGGAGTGCAATAGAGCGTGAAGCCTTTGCAGTGGTATGGGCTCTGAAGAAGCTGCGGCCATACCTGTTTGGCACGCACTTCCTAGTTCAGACCGACCACAGACCCCTTCGTTGGCTGATGCAGATGAAGGGGGAGAATCCCAAGTTGCTAAGGTGGTCTATCTCCCTACAGGGAATGGACTTTCAGGTGGAACATCGGCCTGGAGTGGACCACGCCAATGCAGACGGTCTCTCAAGGTATTTCCGCCTTAGTGATGAGAACTCCCAAGGGGTTGGGTAGCTCTCCCCACTTTCAGCTGGGGGGGACGCGTGTTAGACCTGTCAGCCCTTTGGGTGGTCCCTCCTCATCATTATTTATTTTGTCCCACTTTTGCCTCAAACCCTGTTAGTATTTTTCCTTTTTGGGAACCACCAGACTTTTTAGTGTTGATGCAGGGTCAGGGAGCCATTTTCCCTACCCCTGGAACTTCTGTCTGAGGGCCTGAAACACAAAATGGTGGCCACCCATTGTCACCTGTGACATCACTGGAACCTACCAGCACCTTCCAGAACATTCCAGAACCCTGTGACAGTGTGAGGCAGGTTTAGAATGTTGGGAAGGCATCTCCAGGTTGGCAGTTGGAGTTGGCAGTTGGCACCTGACTGGTGAAGGGAGAGCAGCACAACACTGAAGGAGGAAGGAGTGAGGCAGCAGGGGTGGAAACTTGTGCCTGGAGTGGGGTCCAGAAACCCACCCTTGATACTAGTCCCTACTGACTGAGCCCAGCCTGGAGCCATGTGTGGGATAAAGTCAAGAAGAACCAACTCAAGGACCTGAACAGCCGGAACAGGCCTTGGAAGTAAAGAACAGCAAGTTCCTGACCTGTCTATTGGTATCTTCCTGGAGTCCGACGCCGACAAGCCTAGACACCTGGGGCCGGAGGTGAAGAAGCGGCGCTGACTGGAAAGCAGACGCCAGAGGTCGAGAGAGGGCGCCGACGGAGGTCGTGGAGACACCAGAGATCGAGGAGGAAGTCACCTGAGGTCGAGTGTGCGGCGTCGACGGGGGAGTGAAGTCCGCCCTCCGGAGTCGCCGGAGACCGAGGGAATCGTGCCGGAGGACGGGAGTGGAGATCGCACTCCGGAGTCGCCGGAACCTGAGGAAAGGAGCACCGGAGGTCGGGAGTGGAGATCGCACTCCGGAGTCGCCGGAACCTGAAGGGAAGAGCACCGGAGGTCGGGAGTGGAGGTCGCACTCCGGAGACACCCGGAAGTAGGGAGATCGTGTCCCTGTGACGCCGGAGACCGACATCGAATCGAGGCTGCCCAGCGACATCGAGCCGAGGCCGCCCGCCGACATCGATCCGGAACCACCTCACGGCGTCAACAGGAACTGACATCGAGCCGAGGCCGTCCGCCGACATCGATCCGGAACCGCCTCACGGCGTCGACAAGAACTGACATCGAGCCGAGGCCGGCTAGCGACATCGAACCGGAACCGCCTCACGGCGTCGACACGACTCCGGCGGAGTCGGAAGTTCATAAAGAGGGCAGTAAGTGGAATAGAGGGCGCCTAAGGCCCTGTGGAGCCCTAAGAGACCATCCTAGGGGCTAGAGAGGTGTTAGGACCAGCCTGGGAGTGCCAGGGGTGGACTGAGACTGATACAGTGACCTGTGTGAGGGGTTGTGTAGTTTGGGAGAGCCAGATTCCTAGATTACCCTTGATCTACCTCAGTTTTAGCCTCAGCCTTATCCAAGCTAGGTGAGACACACTCAGGCCATCCACATAACCACAAGCTGTGATTGGGCCAAATCAACCCTTAGTACCTCACAAATGTGACCTGATTTGAAAGTGTACTGATGGCTTATATTTATTGAGAGTATTGTATTCTTTGTATTTATCCTATTTATTGTCTCACAGTATTTATTGTCTCACAGTATTTATTCCCTTACAGTATTTATTTGCCAATGTATTTTATGCACATCTATTTATTCATTGATTATTTATGATCTGAGCTTATTTATTTGACCTACCCTTTTTACAGAGGAAGCTTTGTGTACTGTAAGTGTGTTATTATTTATTTAACCTGCAACTAAGAGAAAAACAAGATAAACACAGATATATTTTCATAAATTTTTACGGTGTAGTGTCGTTTTTGGAACGGATGCACGCATGGTTATTGTGAGGGTGTGACGTACGCTTAACACGGTGCCCGACCCCCGACCGCTCGAGCCAAGCTACCCCTGGTGTTGGGAAAAACCGGGTGACTGCTAACCCGGTTGCCCGGGGTTTTCTAACATAATTGGTGTTCAGCGGTGGGATAGAGCTGTGCTTGCGTCCACTCGACAATAACTGTGGGTAGTCCATAGGCCTACACCGGGAGTTTTCTCCAAGCGGACTTCCTAATTTTGAGTTTTGTTTTTTCCAAATTTACTCTGGTGGTGGGAGGAGGTATTACAAAAGGTACCCCCCTGCTTAGCTTCTGTAAACACCTGTCTTCTATTCTGAGTGGGCAAAATGGAGTTTGTGTTGGAAGATGTGGAAACTTACACTGTGGCCCAACTCAGAGAGTTTTGTCAGCGAGAGGGGGTGTATTGTCCCCCAGGTGCCAAGAAGGCTGAACTCCAGACCAGCTTGAGGGCTTGGGGGGAGGCACGACGGGAAAGTAAGGCTGAGCAGGAGGACAGGGATGGAGAGCCTGTTAGCGAGGGGGCTGGGTTGTACCAACCTGAGGTGGGGAACCTGTTAGCGGGGCCCAGAACCATTTCCAGGAAGGGCAGCACTGTCTCTAGCGGTGGCTTATCAGAAGTAGAATTAACTGACCGGAGGGAGAAAAGACAGCTCACCTGGAAGTTGGCGGAGCTGGAGAAAGAGAAGGAGGGACAGAGGATGGCTCACGAGTTGAGGCTGAGGGAAATAGATCTCCAGATCCTACAAGTCAGGGCACACACTGTTCCTAATGGTGGCAGCAAAGACAAAGAAATCACCAGGGAACCCAAACCCTATCTGCCAAAAGACATAGTAGCTAGTTATAGTGCAGGGGATGATATTGCCAAGTGGCTAGCGGCCTATGAGGTCTCTTTAAGGGCCCATGGGGTGCCAGAGAAGTACTGGGGAGGGGGATTGTACACATACATGCCTCCAGCTGGTAGGGATGCATTATTGGCCCTAGAGCAGGATGAGCAGACCCACTACCCCACCATGAAAGTGGCGCTCGTAAGAAAGTTTGGACTAACACCCGAGAAGTACAGACAGAAGTTCCGGGGTAGCCACAAACTGGGCACACAGAATTGGGTGGATTTCCTGGACTATGCAAAGAAGGCATTAGAGGGTTGGATTCAGGGCAGTGAGGTGAGGGACTACGAGGGGTTGTTTGATTTAATGTTGAAGGAACACCTGCTCGAAAAATGTTTCCCTGAACTGCGTCAACACCTGGTGGATAGCAAGCTGACCAATCCCCGGAAGCTTGCTGAGGAGGCGGACATTTGGGCTAGTACCCGGGTGTCCACAAGGGGGACTGGAGGGGATACTCAAAAGGCCGGACAGGGCGCCCCCCAGAAGAAAGAGGGAGGGGAAAAGAAAAAGGAGTTCTCTAAAGGCCCCCAAAATAACTTCCAAGGAAAGGGAACAGGATTCACCCCTAGGGCTAACCCACCCAGAAACCCTAATCCTGGCCAGAGTCAGCAGCCAAGGGTTGTCCATTGCTTCGAGTGCGGTGGCGTCGGACACTATAAGGGAGATGCGAAGTGCCCGAAACGACCACCCCCTCCCATTGGAGGAAAGGCCCCCGGAGTAGCTAGTGTAGTGCTCGGGGAGGAGATGCCTTTAATTAAGGGAAGGGAGTGGGCGGGTGTCACTTTAGTGTCCCTGGGAGAACGGGAGATGGTTCCTAAGATCCAGGTGCCCGCAAATACTATAAAGTATGGGCAGTGGGTCACCATCAACGGCCAAAGGGGGGAGGCTCTGAGAGACACAGGAGCCAGTATGACTATGGTGCGTAGCCAACTGGTGTCTCCAGAGCAGGTGATTCCCGATGTACTCCACCCTGCCGCGATGGCTGACGGCAGAATGGGCCACTATCCGGTGGCCGAGGTTCCCTTTGAATGGGAAGGGGTTGCAGGTTCACTTCGAGTTGCCGTAAGCCCTGCCGTGCCAGTCGATTGTCTGCTAGGGAATGACATGGAGCACAATGCTTGGAAAGAGGTGGAATACCGGACTCACACTGAGATGCTGGGTACACCTGTCTGGGCCTGTGTGAGCACAGGGTCCGCGACTACCCGGAGAGGGAGTTTGTTCAGGCTGGAGCCTGGAACAAAGGCCCAGCCAGCTGCCGATCAAGGGAAGAACCGAGGACGGGAGGAGCCTGCCTCGGCATCCGCGCCCCGTGTGACGGATAGGCCACCGGAGGTGGTGGACCAGGAGTCCGCGGTGGGGGATGTTACCAAACTGGAGGACCTACCCATCCCGGCCGAGTGGCACGTGGAGGGAGGGCCGACCAGGGAGGAATTCTGCAAGGGCCAGAGGGAGTGCCCTACCCTTGAGGGACTGAGGCGACAGGCCGAAGCCCAGGCAGCAGGGAACGTTGAAGGGAACTACAGTGTTTACTGGGAGGATGGCCTCCTCTACAGTGAACCCAAGGCACCCCTACATGGATCGTCACGAGCCTTGGTAGTCCCTCAACGTTATCGAGCCTTCCTTCTGGAGTTGGCTCACGAGATCCCATTGGCAGGACACCTGGGGCAAGACAAGACCTTCGCCCGTCTTGTCCCACACTTTTATTGGCCTCAGATGAAAGTGTCGTCCGACACCTACTGCCGGACATGTGTGTCTTGCCAAGCCAGTGGGAAAACAGGGGTGAAGCTGAAAGCTCCCCTGGAACCACTTCCTGTCATTAGCACCCCCTTTGAAAGGGTGGGCATCGACATTGTGGGTCCATTAGATCCGCCTACTACAGCTGGTCACAGGTTTATCCTGGTTCTGGTGGATCATGCCACACGGTACCCAGAGGCTATACCTCTAAGGACCATTACAGCACCTGTTGTGGCTAGGGCCCTGATGGGAATCTTTACCCGAGTGGGTTTTCCCAAGGAAGTTGTGTCCGACAGGGGGACCAACTTCATGTCAGCATACATGCGGGCCATGTGGAAGGAGTGTGGAGTGACCTACCGGTTCACCACTCCTTACCATCCCCAGACCAATGGTCTGGTGGAGAGGTTTAACAAAACCTTGAAAGGCATGATTAGAAGTCTGCCTGAAAGCCTGCGGAGGAAATGGGACGTCCTCCTACCCTGTCTATTGTTTTCCTACAGGGAAGTGCCACAGAAGGGAGTGGGCTTCAGCCCCTTCGAGCTTTTGTATGGGCACCCTGTGCTCGGACCTCTCAGCCTGGTGAGAGACGGATGGGAAAGAACTCCCAGAAAGCTTCCCCAGGATGTGGTGAGCTACATGCTGGCCTTCCGGAGCCAAATGGCTAAGTTGTGGAAGCAAGCTTCTGACAACTTGGAGGCCAGCCAAGCAGTAATGAAGGCGTGGTATGACCACAACGCTCACCATGTGGAATTGGAGCCTGGCCAGAAGGTGTGGGTGATCGAACCAGGAGAGCTTAGCACCCTCCAGGATCGCTGGTCAGGACCCTTTGAGGTATTGGAGAAGAAGGGTAAGGCTACCTACTTGGTGGATCTTAAGACCCCTCGTCAGCCCCTACGGGTGCTGCATGCCAACCGCCTCAAACCCCACCACGAGAGGCCCGAAGTCATTTTGATGATGGTGACTGACGGAGCAGAGGACGTGGAAAGCGAGCCTCTCCCCGATTTGTTTGCGTCTCAAGAGAAGGATGGGTCGGTGGAGGGAGTGATTCTCTCCCCATCTCTAACTCCTGAACAGCAGGAGGACTGCCGCCAGGTCCTGGGACAGTACTCTTCGTTGTTCTCCCTTGTTCCGGGTAGGACTCACCTGTGCGTCCATGATGTGGACACAGGAGACAGCCCACCTGTGAAGTCCAAGATCTACCGGATGTCAGACAAGGTGAAGGCCAGCATTCACAGTGAAGTCACTAAGATGCTGGAGCTAGGAGTGATCGAACCTTCCAGCAGCCCCTGGTACAGTCCGGTGGTGCTAGTACCAAAAGCCGCACCACCGGGTGCCCAACCGGAACTGAGGTTCTGTGTGGACTACCGGGGACTGAACTCAGTGACCAAGACTGATGCTCATCCGATCCCAAGGGCGGATGAATTGATTGACCGGCTGGGAGCTGCCCAATATCTAAGTACCTTTGACCTTACTTCTGGGTACTGGCAGATCTCTCTGACTGACAGAGCTAGGGAAAGGTCAGCCTTCTCCACGCCCAAAGGCCACTACCAGTTCTGTGTGATGCCCTTTGGGCTCAAGAACGCACCTGCCACGTTTCAGCGTCTGGTGAACCAGATCCTCACTGGAATGGAGAGTTTCTCTGCTGCTTATCTGGATGACATAGCCGTCTTCAGTAACAGCTGGGAGGATCACTTGCGTCACCTGCAAGCTGTTCTCCAGGCCCTGAGACAAGCTGGTTTAACGATCAAGGCCAGTAAATGCCAGATCGGGCAGGGGTCGGTGGTGTACCTTGGACACTTGGTGGGTAGGGGAGCGGTGCAACCCCTCCAGGCGAAGATCGAGGCCATCATGGCCTGGGAACCCCCCAAGACTCAGACTGAGGTCCGAGCTTTTCTGGGCCTCACCGGATATTACCGCCGCTTCGTGAAGGGATACGGTACCATTGTGGCCCCCCTCACGGAGCTTACGTCCAAGAAACAACCTCGACGGGTAGTCTGGACGGAGGCTTGTCAGCAGGCCTTTGTAAAACTGAAGCAAGCCATGTGCGAGGCCCCGGTCCTAAGGGCCCCAGACTTTTCCAAGGAATTCATTGTCCAGACGGATGCATCGGAACATGGCATTGGGGCAGTGTTATCGCAACTCAATGAAGAGGGTCTGGATCAACCCGTGGTCTTCCTATCCCGGAGACTACTTCCCAGGGAACAGAAGTGGAGTGCAATAGAGCGTGAAGCCTTTGCAGTGGTATGGGCTCTGAAGAAGCTGCGGCCATACCTGTTTGGCACGCACTTCCTAGTTCAGACCGACCACAGACCCCTTCGTTGGCTGATGCAGATGAAGGGGGAGAATACCAAGTTGCTAAGGTGGTCTATCTCCCTACAGGGAATGGACTTTCAGGTGGAACATCGGCCTGGAGTGGACCACGCCAATGCAGACGGTCTCTCAAGGTATTTCCGCCTTAGTGATGAGAACTCCCAAGGGGTTGGGTAGCTCTCCCCACTTTCAGCTGGGGGGGACGCGTGTTAGACCTGTCAGCCCTTTGGGTGGTCCATCCTCATCATTATTTATTTTGTCCCACTTTTGCCTCAAACCCTGTTAGTATTTTTCCTTTTTGGGAACCACCAGACTTTTTAGTGTTGATGCAGGGTCAGGGAGCCATTTTCCCTACCCCTGGAACTTCTGTCTGAGGGCCTGAAACACAAAATGGTGGCCACCCATTGTCACCTGTGACATCACTGGAACCTACCAGCACCTTCCAGAACATTCCAGAACCCTGTGACAGTGTGAGGCAGGTTTAGAATGTTGGGAAGGCATCTCCAGGTTGGCAGTTGGAGTTGGCAGTTGGCACCTGACTGGTGAAGGGAGAGCAGCACAACACTGAAGGAGGAAGGAGTGAGGCAGCAGGGGTGGAAACTTGTGCCTGGAGTGGGGTCCAGAAACCCACCCTTGATACTAGTCCCTACTGACTGAGCCCAGCCTGGAGCCCTGTGTGGGATAAAGTCAAGAAGAACCAACTCAAGGACCTGAACAGCCGGAACAGGCCTTGGAAGTAAAGAACAGCAAGTTCCTGACCTGTCTATTGGTATCTTCCTGGAGTCCGACGCCGAGAAGCCTAGAGACCTGGGGCCGGAGGTGAAGAAGCGGCGCTGACTGGAAAGCAGACGTCGTACCCGGAGCCGCCAGAGGTCGAGAGAGGGCGCCGACGGAGGTCGTGGAGACACCAGAGGTCGAGGAGGAAGTCACCTGAGGTCGAGTGTGCGGCGTCGACGGGGGAGTGAAGTCCGCCCTCCGGAGTCGCCGGAGACCGAGGGAATCGTGCCGGAGGACGGGAGTGGAGATCGCACTCCGGAGTCGCCGGAACCTGAGGAAAGGAGCACCGGAGGTCGGGAGTGGAGATCACACTCCGGAGTCGCCGGAACCTGAAGGGAAGAGCACCGGAGGTCGGGAGTGGAGGTCGCACTCCGGAGACACCCGGAAGTAGGGAGATCGTGTCCCTGTGACGCCGGAGACCGACATCGAATCGAGGCTGCCCAGCGACATCGAGCCGAGGCCGCCCGCCGACATCGATCCGGAACCACCTCACGGCGTCAACAGGAACTGACATCGAGCCGAGGCCGTCCGCCGACATCGATCCGGAACCGCCTCACGGCGTCGACAAGAACTGACATCGAGCCGAGGCCGGCTAGCGACATCGAACCGGAACCGCCTCACGGCGTCGACACGACTCCGGCGGAGTCGGAAGTTCATAAAGAGGGCAGTAAGTGGAATAGAGGGCGCCTAAGGCCCTGTGGAGCCCTAAGAGACCATCCTAGGGGCTAGAGAGGTGTTAGGACCAGCCTGGGAGTGCCAGGGGTGGACTGAGACTGATACAGTGACCTGTGTGAGGGGTTGTGTAGTTTGGGAGAGCCAGATTCCTAGATTACCCTTGATCTACCTCAGTTTTAGCCTCAGCCTTATCCAAGCTAGGTGAGACACCCTCAGGCCATCCACATAACCACAAGCTGTGATTGGGCCAAATCAACCCTTAGTACCTCACAAATGTGACCTGATTTGAAAGTGTACTGATGGCTTATATTTATTGAGAGTATTGTATTCTTTGTATTTATCCTATTTATTGTCTCACAGTATTTATTGTCTCACAGTATTTATTGTCTCACAGTATTTATTCCCTTACAGTATTTATTTGCCAATGTATTTTATGCACATCTATTTATTCATTGATTATTTATGATCTGAGCTTATTTATTTGACCTACCCTTTTTACAGAGGAAGCTTTGTGTACTGTAAGTGTGTTATTATTTATTTAACCTGCAACTAAGAGAAAAACAAGATAAACACAGATATATTTTCATAAATTTTTACGGTGTAGTGTCGTTTTTGGAACGGATGCACGCATGGTTATTGTGAGGGTGTGACGTACGCTTAACACGGTGCCTGACCCCCGACCGCTCGAACCAAGCTACCCCTGGTGTTGGGAAAAACCGGGTGACTGCTAACCCGGTTGCCCGGGGTTTTCTAACACTTTGGAACTGCGGTTGCCACTTATACCCGCGATATCTGGGTACCCGATGTTACACCCCCCCCACCTCCAGGGAAAACAGCTACTTCCCCGAGGGGGGATTTCGGCAAGGCAGATTCCAGTCAATCATTGGAGTCAAGACCACTCAAAGATTGGAATCTGTTAGAAGTGGCAATTTTAAAACCAGTGTACAGATTCAAACCTCTACCTCCCCCCCTGGTATAATCAGCATTAGACTGATTGTTTAGGTGCCTATAGAAATAACCTAAGGGACGAAGAGAGATCCCTTGGTCTCGATAGGGAATTGAAGTAGCTCTTAGCAAGGCAGTGGTGGCGAGGTGTGGGTTTCTAAAATTAACAACGATGCAGTCACCACTAAAATTCTTGCGTGAGCGGCCGATCCAGTTGGTTCTTCTAGTACTTAGGATCTCATCTGCTAAAGCTACTGGGAAACCACACTCCCGGTGAAGCCAAGCCACAGTCTTGTTCTTCAGGGAGTCATGAGATTCTCTGTAATTGTTATTGTGCCCAGTCCCTCTAACTGGTGGGACGTTAGTTAAGACTGCCACAAAAGGTGCACAGTCTGGTGGTAGATCAAACTGTGAATTAACAAAACTTTTGGTATTCCCTGCGCTAGGTCCTACCTGAATCCCAGGGGCTGTGTTGGGTAAAGGGTTTCGACCAGATGTCTGCGGGAGGTTAGATGCAGTAGATACCATCTCGCAAAGACCCCCGGAAGATGGCTTAGATGTCTTGGACGTAGCCGTAGGTATCACCTTACTAGAGATCTTAGAAGTTACTTTACTACCTCCGAGACCCTTGTCCTTAACTTGGGGACTTATACTTGTGTTAATTTGTGTTCCCAAAAGACCTCCCAATCTGACTACTTCAGCAGTGATCATGTCAAGTTTGATCAATAAAGGTTTGACAATCAGATCAAACTTTTCGTCTATAGTTCTGATTAGGAAGACTATTTGCTCGGTGTCTATTATGACCGAGGTGCTATCCGGTGCTAATTTAGGGTCACAGACAGCACTAATTGATGGTGGATCTGCTCTCTTGTTTAAGCGACTCCCCCCCGTTTTAATTGGACATTCCTACTGTTATTCCTACATGAACGCAGTACTCTCTGAGATCTTGGGGCCGTCGGGCATTGTGCCGGTGAGTCTTGAGGGGCAGCCTGACTAGATTCTGGGTCTATGAGAGCCACCGGGATTAAACTATCAGAGCGGTCTGGGTCTGTGGGCGCCGCCAAGATTGGACTATCCAGATGGTTAGGGTTATAGCTAACATCCTGATGAAGGGTAGACAAGGGAATCGGTGGATTGGGTAAAGGAGGAGTTGAGTCAGGGGGACCCCCCCGACCCAAGGACTTTCGCCGTTCTTGATTAATTTTGTCCACCATCTTAACCAGGTAATTGTCCAAAGTGGCTGTCACTGGGGCTTTTTTGGCTTTGGACATTGTGAATATAACCAGTTGACCTTGGTGAGCTTATAACCTGGTTCGACAGACTGGAATAACAGAAATCCTAAACAACAGTAGCATGAAACGCAGTCCCCCTTCCCCTCTTTCGCTGTTGCCTTTCCAGTGAATGTCAAAATATTAATGTCTCACTTGGGTAAATAGGGTCTTGTTACGGCAACCTGGGTAGTCGAACTCCTTAAATCAGCACGCAAAGTCCGAGGCCCAGCCCAGCCCCCTCCTGCCCCGGACTGTCACAGACTGTCCGCCCTTTGTCCGGGCTTCGTCCGGCGCGTCCAGCGCAGCGGTCAGAGATGATGTTTTAAGGGGCGTGAGCTAGTAGGCGAGTGGGCGGGCCGCAGCACAGCTGGTCGGCTGCACGGACTCCTGGACACTGGAGTCCCGTGTGACGTGCGGCGCAAATGACCGCCCTTCCCCCTCTGCAGCTCCTGAACAGCACGACACCCGGGGACACAGCCCCTCCAGGGGCAGCAGCAGCTCCGGTAACAGAATGCCCTCAGAAACGAAGTGGGACCCGCGCCAGCGGGTTCCGCGAGCAGTAATGAGGTGCTTGTGGGCGGGTGGGCGGGCCGCAGCACAGCTGGTGGGGCGCACGGACTCCTGGACACTGGAGTCCCGTGTGACGTGCGGCGCAGATGACCGCCCTTCCCCCTCTGCAGCTCCTGAACAGCACGACACCCGGGGACACAGCCCCTCCAGGGGCAGCAGCAGCTCCGGTAACAGAATGCCCTCAGAAACGAAGCGGGACCCGCGCCAGCGGGTTCCGCGAGCAGTAATAAGGTGCTTGTGGGCGGGTGGGCGGGCCGCAGCACAGCTGGTGGGGCGCACGGACTCCTGGACATTGGAGTCCCGTGTGACGTGCGGCGCAGATGACCGCCCTTCCCCCTCTGCAGCTCCTGAACAGCACGACACCCGGGGACACAGCCCCTCCAGGGGCAGCAGCAGCTCCGGTAACAGAATGCCCTCAGAAATGAAGCGGGACCCGCGCCAGCGGGTTCCGCGAGCAGTAAGGAGGTGCTTGTGGGCGGGTGGGCGGGCCGCAGCACAGCTGGTGGGGCGCACAGACTCCTGGACACTGGAGTCCCGTGTGACGTGCGGCACAGATGACCGCCCTTCCCCCTCTGCAGCTCCTGAACAGCACGACACCCGGGGACACAGCCCCTCCAGGGGCAGCAGCAGCTCCGGTAACAGAATGCCCTCAGAAACGAAGCGGGACTTAACTGGAGGGCTCCTATCATAGGGTGAATTGAACCTCTTGAGCAAAGTCTTCTATTTCTATCCTGTACCTAAGGACCAAAATACGAACAACATAATGAGAGGCCTAAAACCCTTCGAGAGATGATGCAGACTTGCAGAATACTTTAACAATAATTCTAATGTTGATCTGCAAAGTTACCTTCCAGATCCATTTAAGAGGCTCTGCCATCTCAAATCATGGACTCCTCAATGTGACAGACATCCTGTTCTTGATACATATATTTTATCCATCAACAAACTCATCAAGGAATCAACACCTAAAAGGATTTTTTATATAATTACCTGAGAAGAAAGAAAAGCTTTCCACCCCCTTCAATAGATAATGGATTTCATTATAAAACCATCACACAAAGGTGGTGCAGTGATTGCCATGAAAGTAAGTGATTATATTGAGGAGGGAATGAGACAGCTAATGGATACCAACACTTTCAACCCTTTAGAAACTGACCCCACAGAAGACTAGAACAAAGAAATTAAGAACATGGTTGTACGGTACAGGAGCTTAAACCTCATTGATAAAACAACAGCATCCCAAACCGAGACCAAGGAGATTTTACATGCTTCCCAAACTTCTGAAAATGAACATACTGGCCATCCCATCATCTCTGGCAATGATGCAGCCATTGAGAGACTATCTTTATTCGTCGACCTCCACCTTCAGCCCATTGTACAGGAACTTCCATCATTTGTTAAGGATACCAGTCACTTCCTTCAGATTATTGAAAAATTAAACCAAACCTACAGATTTGATGATGACACTCTTCTGACTACGTTTGATATTACATCATTATACACCAATATACCGAATGAGAATTGACTTAAAGAGTTATCTAAAGCTCTTAATGAAAGAACTGTGGAAAAGCCATCAACAAAGCTCCCAATTTACAACTTTTTTTTTGTGAGAGCTGAACTCAAGCAAGCTGTAACAAATGCAGGGGTTCATTGATGTGCTGTGCTTTGAATTTTTGGCCAGATTTGTGTTTTTTTTGGGGCTCTGGGATCCCTGTGGGACCCCCTGAACAGGGCTAGGGGTCAGGGTGTTTCTACCTGGCCCTTTTCTTGTTTTTTAATGGATCCTGAAATTCCACTGGATCCTGCATCGGAATCAAACCCAGATGATTCCGATGCAGGATCCAGTGGAATTTCAGATGCGACTAGCATTAGTGAACGAATGACGATCTTGGCACATGAGGAAGGAATTGATATGAACATTGAAGCACTAACCAATTTTAAACCCCGTTCAAGATTTACTCCCATAACAGCAAGAGACTCTGTAGATGTATTTAATGAACTGGTCACCAATGAAGTTAAAAATCTCTGTACATCATTAAAGGGAAAGAAGAATGCACTTACCCAGCAGTCTAAAGACTATTACAATCTGATAGATAAATTGAACAGTGATAATGATTGTATTGTCCACAATGCGGATAAAGGGGGCAACATGGTCCTCTGGGGCAAGCAGCAGTACCTAACAGAGGCATATAAACAACTTAACAACAGGTTGAATTATGTTAAGGTGAAAAGCAATGTCATGCATGAGTGTTATTCGTCTTTTAACAACTTGTTGGATGATTGGGTCCGACAGGGCGTGCTAAGTAAAGATGAAATGTCCTTTCTTAAAATTGATTGCCCCACTATTCCGGTCCTATACCTTATGCCTAAGGTTCATAAAGATATGTCTAATCCCCCTGGCCGTCCTATCATCTCGGCCATAGGGAGTGCCTTTGAGCATACTTCGAAATATGTTGATTCCTTTCTGTGCCCTCTTGTCAAAGCCCTCCCTTCATTTATTTTAGATACGAGCGATTTTTTGCGCAAAGTATATGATGTTCGTTGGGAATCGGACTTTCTTTTGCTAACTATAGATGCAACGACCCTTTACACCAGTATTCGCCACACAGATGGTATTAATGCATGCAAATATTTTTGGGGAACACGTCCGGCAAAATTTTGGCACCACACACAAATGTTACTCAAAATGATTACCATCTGTCTTGAGACCAATTTCTTTTTGTTTAATGGGGAGCTATACCACCAAATATGCGGGACGGCGATGGGCACCTGCTTCGCCCCCAGCTATGCTAATTTGCATATGGGCTGGTGGGAGGAGCAGGTGGTTCAGACGCGTTGGCATGCAGAGTGGCAAAATAATGTAATGCATTGGAGTCGTTACATCGATGACCTTTTTATTATTTGGAAAGGTACTATGAAAAGTGCTCAGGACTTTGTTAAAGAATTACAAATTAATGATTTGAACCTGAAACTTACTAGTACAATCAGTGCTTCTGAAATCAATTTTTTAGATCTTACGGTGTATGTGAGTGATGGTAAATTGCAGACTAAACTGTATCGCAAGCCCACGGATGGGAACACGTTATTACATGCCACGAGTTTCCATCCGGCTAAACTAGTCAATAGCATCCCCTATGGGGAATGTCTTAGAGCTATGCGTAATTGCAGTAGTGATCAGGATTTGGACAAAGAGCTTTTGTGTCTCAAATCCCGTTTCCGAGCCAGAGGATATTCTGAAGTTTGTCTAAATCAAGCTATCTCAAAAGCAAGAAAGACCAATAGAGAACAAATACTCTTTAATAAAGACAAAAAACTAGCTAAAGTCTCGCAACAAGACATCAACCAATGCAGGTTCATCACCACTTACAACAAACAACAAAATGAATTAAGAACCATTTTCAATAGACATTGGCACATTATTCGTAATGATCCTGTGCTTGGCAAACTTGTACAAAGGAGACCCCAATTTACCTTTAGAAAAGCAAGGTCTTTACATCAAGCGCTGGTCAGCAATATGCTACCCAGCAGTACTCAAAAGAAACCATCTGGCTCCTGGTTGAGTAGAAGGGATGGGTTTATCAAATGTCTTAAATGTAAGGCGTGTGTGTTCGGAAAAAACACTACCTGTTTCCCAGCAGGCTTTTCTCATAAGTCTACACAACAAATCAAGGGCCAATACTCGTGTACGCAGTTTACGTGCTACAGTGCCCATGTGGCCTAAAGTACGTAGGTTCCACCATTCTGCCTGTACATAAGAGAGTACTACAGCACCTACGTGCCATTAAAAATGGGGATAAATCTTACCCCGTGGCGCGACATTTTGATAAATACCATAACAAAAATGCTGAGGGTCTTCTTTATTTTGTTATTGATGCTATCCCAGCAAGCAGCCGGGGTGGCAACCGGGAAAAGAAATTACGTAAACTAGAATCATGCTACATTATTAGACTAAATACCAAAATCCCACATGGTCTTAACATGGAAGAAGATTTACATACCCATTTGTAGGTTCCTCTCGCTCTTTATCAACTCAGTTTTCTCTTAGGTTTTGTCTTAAGTTTTATTTTATTTTATAATTCTGTTTTGATTTTGTCACCTATTTGGACAATGAGTATTTACAGACGGACCGTTGCGCATACATTCCTGTTGTACACTTTGGCCCACTGGGGCAGTACCTGTTTGTTTGTTTGCTGCTTATTTTAGCCTATTTTGGCTAAAACTGCATAGAGTGTTTGATCACCTGATCAACCTAGAGTAATGCCTATGGTATTTAGGTCAACCACATATTTATTTGGCTGACAGTTACGGGCCATTGATGAAGGCGGCACCACTATGGTGGAAAGCCTACGTAATTTTGTTGTGAACAACAAACTTTACGCTAACGTGTACATGTTGAATTGAAGATTTAGAAAGGCAATTAATGCTGTTTCATTTTGTAACAACTCTGATGAATTGTGCTTGTTAATAATGTGACATTGGTCTTTTATTCATATGTTTATGACGCACGATGTTAAACTACGAGTCTGTCATCCATTTTTACCTTTGTAGTTCACCATGTGACTTGATCACATTCACAGTTTTAAACAGCCATGAAAACTTTATCAAACTGCTAGTGAACAAGCCTGCAGGTCAGGCGAAACATGTCTAGCATTTTCAGCTGGCATTAAATAATTTTGCACAGACACGGTGTCGATTGCTTTTTCTTGAAGAAGTTTGGTGAATATATATATATATATATATATATATATTACCTACTGGCGGTCGCCAGTAGGTAGTTATAGTTAGGACCACGTTTCCATAGGAAATCCGCAACATTCTATTTTGAATAACTTTGGCGCCGGTTGACGAATCCTCGCGAATTTTTCAAAATAGGTGGGGCGCTACGCTCCGCTCCTACCCTGAAAGTCTCGGGGGGATTCGTCAAGCGGGGGCTGAGATAAAAGGGGGGTCCCAAAACGCGTTTTTCCCATGCATTTTTCCATAGGACCTTTAGACACAGCTACAGCCCGAACGGCTGAACAGAATTACTTGAAATTTGGCAGAGAGGTAGTCCTCAGGTCAAGGAAGTGCCTTTTGTAGGGTTGGTGTAAATCTGTTCAGTAGATTCTGAGAAAATAGCCTTTAAATCAATATATATATCTGAGCCAGCGTACGGTGCGCTTACGGTGCGCTTACCGTACGCGTACGGTGGCGTGCGCGAGTGCGATTCTGATTGGCCCTTAGATCTTAGTAAACATTCGAATCGGTCGAAACCAGGAAGCGGCGGCCGCCATTTTCTCTCTCGCACTCTGACAGGGGGTTGAAAAACCAAGTGCAAAAACATGTAAAGGGGCTGTTTACACAGCTCCCAAGCACCTAGCCATGTCGAGGGAGTCCCCAACGATCCCCCAATTGAAAAAAGGCAATTTTAAATTTTTCGAAAATTTCGCCGATTACGCTTACCGTACGCGTACGGTAAGAAATAATAATAAAAAAAAAAAAATATCCACATTCTCCCCACCCCGTGTGCAAAAGCTGCCCGAAGGGCACCTTTTGTGCATGGCTTATTAGAGCTAAACAAAACATATATTTTACCTGTCACAGCGATGCTCATCATATGTCCTCCATGTGCGCACGGTGCGCGAAGCGCATCGTGCGTTCATGGCCCATCTAGCGTAACGTGGGCACGCGGTGCGCGCACTGAACGAACTGCGTTAAGTGGGCGCGCACGCCACAAATGGCGTAAAGTAACTTAGCATTTAAAAAAACGTACAAATTCACTGAAAAAACCATAGGTTTCACACACGTTATAGTTAGGAATTAGCATTTAAAAAACCTTGCAAATTCACTGAAAAAACCATAGGTTTCACACATGTTATAGTTAGCTGGACATTTTACTGATAAAAAACCAATGAAATTCCCCCGTTATAGTTACTGTAGGCAACTATAACTCACGCGACCGTAATCCTCTGCTGATGACATGTGTCTTTATGAAAAAAAAATATTTGTAATATATGTATAGCTAAAATTTAATGGAAGAAGACATGGGCAAATAAGTGTCTAAATACAGTATTAGCATCAGCAGAGGATTACGGTCCCGTGAGTTATAGTTGCCTACAGTAACTATAACGGGGGAATTTCATTGGTTTTTTATCAGTAAAATGTCCAGCTAACTATAACATGTGTGAAACCTATGGTTTTTTCAGTGAATTTGCAAGGTTTTTTAAATGCTAATTCCTAACTATAACGTGTGTAAAACCTATGGTTTTTTCAGTGAATATATATATATATATATATATATATATATATATATATATAATATATCAGAAAAATAAAACTTCAGAAGTTCCATCAAGTGAAAATAGACCAGTTACATACAATGGCTCCTAGTAGAACTCAGCAAAGAACAAGTGCTGAACTTACAGCCTCGGATATGAACTTGCTTCGTGACCTCAACATGTTGCAAAGAGAGCAATCAATAAATGAGGAACCTACACAAGTGACTATGGAATCTTTGGATATTAACATCAATACCGCACCCGTTACAAAATTCAAAACAAATCTAAATTTGTGGCAATAATGACCAGGGATTCGATAGATACTTTTAATGAGATTATAACATCTGAAATCAGGAAATTGCACTTTAAAACTCAACATCAAAAAAAGAAACATAATGTGCAACTGCAGAAATACCATCAGCTAATGAAAAGATTGCAGAACAAAGACTCCATAATAATATAAAATTCCGACAAGGGCGGAAATGTGGTCACTTGGCCAAAACAACAATATGTGGAGGAGGAATTGCACCAACTGGGAGACCCCAATTGTTACAAGCGAAGTTCTAAATCTATCGTGAAAACAAAGCCGGATGAACTATTCACCAAATTATTGGCATAGAAAAATATGGGATTGATTATTCAAGAAGAACTCAAATTTCTTAAAAACGAACACCCGAGAATGCCAGTAATATACTTCATCCCAAAAATACATAAGGACAAACTAAGAACCCCAGGCAGACCTATAATATCTGCAAAGGAAAGCCTATTGGAAAATGTATCTGTCTATATAGATTCGTTTCTCCAAGAGAACGTAAAAGCTCTACCATCATACATACAGGACACTATGGACTTTTTACGGCAGTTACATGATTTTAAATGGCAAAATGATTATGTTCTGGGGTCCATGGATGTGTCTAGTTTATACACTTCTATTCATCATAGGGATTGGTAAGGGCATTAGAATACTATCTAAGCACAAGGCCCACTGAATATCATGTTCATAACAAAATGCTTATTGACCATACCAATTTCTGTCTAAATAACAACTATTTCCTGTTACAGCAGCAGGTGTACCACCGTGAGAGAGGTGAGTTTTTCGCCCAGCTACGTCTGTCTCCATATGGGGTTGTGGGAGGAGAAGGTGTTGAGAATACAACACAAAAAAGTTTGGACTAAAAATGTGGTCAAGTGGGTCCACTTCATTGATGATCTGTTCGTAATATGGCGTGGTGACAAAGAAAGTGCTGAAAGTGTCATTACTAAATTGAACAACAATGACATGAATTTACAATTTACATCTGATATAAGTACAAATTGTATGTTTTCTGGATGTGGAGGTATATGTACAGAACAACAAGGTACATACACTCTTACACCGCAAGCCAACAGCAGGAAATACAATCCTACATTCAAGCAGCTTCCATCCCAAACATACAGTGCAGAGGATTCCATACGGGAAAATGCTGCACAGTCGTAGGATATGTAGCAATGATAATGACATATATCGCCCAACAGAAATGTAAATCAAGATTTCTGGCAAAAGGCTACTCACAAAAAGTCATAGATCAGGCAATTTCACGTACAAACTCTATGTCAAGAGAATATCTGTTATTTAAGCCTTCGAACAGCAAAACAAAACAGACAGATAATACAGAAAAAAAGACAAACATTCCCAGGCTAATCTTAACATATAACAAACAGAGAGATAGTCTCAGGAAGATTATTAGGAAAAATTGGCACTTGATTTTAAGTGACCCGGTTATAGGGGATAAAATGTCATCTTCGCCCGCTATAACATTCAGAAAAGCATGCAGTACTAGCGACTATCTAGTCAGCAGTAGTCCTGAAGTTCCCATCAACACCAATTGGTTAACAAAACGCAGAGGCTTTGTGAGGTGTACAACATGTAAAGCATGTAAATATGGAGAAAACAAGACCACATTCCATACACCTTTTAATGACAAACCAATTTTAATCAGTACGTTTTTAACGTGTAAATCTGAGTTTGCTGTTTACGTATTAGAATGCTCTTGTGGAATGAGGTATGTGGGTAGCACACACCTCCATGCCCACAAGAGGATATTACAGCATTTACGGGCACTAACCAATAATGATAGTTCCTATCCGGTAGCCCGCCACTTAAACGAGATCCATAAAAAAAATCAGTTGAAGTATTACGTAATTGACAATGTCCCCCTATTCAGAAGGGGAGGAAACAGAGATGCAATACTCAGACGACTCGAGACAAAATACATCTTAGATTTAGATAGTAAGAGTCCACACGGATTAAACACGACTGAAGATTTATACACTTGGCTATACTATGAGCAGTCTATTATAATAGCCTATGCAAAAAGAACTATTGATGGACAGAATGCAGAACAATGTCATACATTCACCCCAGTACAGAGATCTGGGCCTAAATCCATCGTTTTTTTGCTCACCATGCCATTCCAGTTCGGACCCAGCCATATGCAAATCAGTCTTGACCCTGTGCCCAATGGGAACAGTTCAGCCCGAACTGCCAGGCCAGTTCCGCCCTGGACTGGAAACAAGCATCCTAGGACCGGTTTCGGGGTTTCACCCCTCTTCAGCCAGAATAGCATGATTCCAGTGGCATGGAGAGCACAGGACTCATGTCTGAGCATACCTGTCCCACTCGGGGTGACAAATGCAAAAAGAACTATTGATGGACAGAAAGTAGAACAATGTCATACATTCACCCCAGTACAGAGATCTGGGCCTAAATCCATCGTTTTTTTGCTCACCATGCCATTCCAGTTTGGACCCAGCCATATGCAAATCAGTCTTGACCCTGTGCCCAATGGGAACAGTTCAGCCCGAACTGCCAGGCCAGTTCCGCCCTGGACTGGAAACAAGCATCCTAGGACCGGTTTCGGGGTTTCACCCCTCTTCAGCCAGAATAGCATGATTCCAGTGGCATGGAGAGCACAGGACTCATGTCTGAGCATACCTGTCCCACTCGGGGTGACAAATGCAAAAAGAACTATTGATGGACAGAAAGTAGAACAATGTCATACATTCACCCCAGTACAGAGATCTGGGCCTAAATCCATTGTTTTTTTGCTCGCCATTCCAGTTTGGACCCAGCCATATGCAAATCAGTCTTGACCCTGTGCCCAATGGGAACAGTCCAGCCCGAACTGCCAGGCCAGGTCCGCCCTGGACTGGAAACAAGCATCCTAGGACATGTTTCGGGGTTTCACCCCTTTTCAGCCAGAATAGCTTGATTCCAGTGGCATGGAGAGCATGGGACCCATGTCTGAGCATACCCGTCCCACTCGGGGTGACAAATGCAAAAAGAACTATTGATGGACAGAAAGTAGAACAATGTCATACATTCACCCCAGTACAGAGATCTGGGCCTAAATCCATCGTTTTTTTGCTCACCATGCCATTCCAGTTTGGACCCAGCCATATGCAAATCAGTCTTGACCCTGTGCCCAATGGGAACAGTCCAGCCCGAACTGCCAGGCCAGGTCCGCCCTGGACTGGAAACAAGCATCCTAGGACCGGTTTCAGGGTTTCACCCCTCTTCAGCCAGAATAGCTTGTTTCCAGTGGCATGGAATGGAGAGCACGGGACTCACGTCTGAGCATACCCGTCCCACTCGGGGTGACAAATGCAAAAAGAACTATTGAGGGACAGAATGCAGAACAATGTCATACATTCACCCCAGTACAGAGATCTGGGCCTAAATCCATCGTTTTTTTGCTCACCATGCCATTCCAGTTTGGACCCAGCCATATGCAAATCAGTCTTGACCCTGTGCCCAATGGGAACAGTCCAGCCCGAACTGCCAGGCCAGGTCCGTCCTGGACTGGAAACAAGCATCCTATGGCCGATTTCGGGGTTTCACCCCTCTTCAGCCAGAATAGCTTGATTCCAGTGGCATGGAGAGCACGGGACTCACGTCTGAGCATACCCGTCCCACTCGGGGTGACAAATGCAAAAAGAACTATTGAGGGACAGAATGCAGATCAATGTCATACATTCACCCCAGTACAGAGACTGGGCCTAAATCCATTGTTTTTTTGCTCACCATGCCATTCCAGTTTGGACCCAGCCATATGCAAATCAGTCTTGACCCTGTGCCCAAAATAACGATGGATTAAACCCAGATCTGTGACTGGGGGTGAATGTTTTGCCAATGTGCAACATTCCGTCCATCATCTTGTGTGTTTTGCTGTTCGCCCTATGTGGGAAGGGTATGCTCAGACGTGGGTCCCGTGCTCACTACGCCACTGGAGTCAAGCTATCCTGGCTGAAGAGGGGTGAAACCCCGAAACCGGGCCTAGGATGCCTGATTCCGGTCCAGGGAAGACATGGCTTGGCAGTTCGGGCTGGACTGTTCCCATGAGGCAGAGGGTCAAGACTGATCTGCATATGGCCATGTCTGAACTGGGGTGGCGTGGTGAGCAAAATAACGATGGATTAAACCCAGTTCGGTGACAGGGGGTGAATGTTTTGCCAATGTGCAACATTCTGTCCATCATCTTGTGTGTTTTGCTGTTCGCCCTATGTGGGAAGGGTACGCCCAGACGTGGGTCCCGTGCTCACTATGCCACTGGAGTCAGGCTATTCTGGCTGAAGAGGGGTGAAACCCCGAAACCGGTCCTAGGATGTTTGATTCTGGTCCAGGGAAGACAAGGATTGGCAGTTCGGGCTGGACTGTTCCCATGAGGCACAGAGTCAAGACTGATTTGCATATGGCCATGTCTGAACTGGGGTGGCGTGGTGAGCAAAATAACGATGGATTAAACCCAGATCTGTGACTGGGGGTGAATGTTTTGCCAATGTGCAACATTCCGTCCATCATCTTGTGTGTTTTGCTGTTCGCCCTATGTGGGAAGGTTATGCCCAGACGTGGGTCCCGTGCTCACTACACCACTGGAGTCAATCTATCCTGGCTGAAGAGGGGTGAAACCCCGAAACCGGTCCTAGGATGCTTGATTACGGTCCAGGGAAGACATGGCTTGGTAGTTCGGGCTGGACTGTTCCCATGAGGCACAGGGTCAAGACTGATTTGCATATGGCCATGTCTGACTGGGGTGGCGTGGTGAGCAAAATAACAATGGATTAAACCCAGATCTGTGATTGGGGGTGAATGTTTTGCCAATATGCAACAATCCGTCCATCATCTTGTGTGTTTTGTTGTTCGCCCTATGTGGGAAGGTTATGCCCAGACGTGGGTCCCGTGCTCACTACGCCACTGGAGTCAAGCTATCCTGGCTGAAGAGGGGTGAAACCCCGAAACCGGTCCTAGGATGCTTGATTCCGGTCCCGGGAAGACATGGCTTGGCAGTTCGGCTGGACTGTTCCCATGAGGCTCAGGGTTAAGACTGATTTTCATATGACCATGTCTGAACTGGGGTGGCGTGGTGAGCAAAATAACGATGGATTAAACCCAGATCTGTGACTGGGGGTGAATGTTTTGCCAATATGCAACATTCCGTCCATCATCTTGTGTGTTTTGCTATTATAATAGGCTATCCATTTAATGCATCATATGATTTTATCTATGTCCCCTCTTCCCTAAAAAATCTTGTTTTTTGCCAGCAGTGCACATGGGCTCATGGCAAACTGGACAACAATAAACATATAAGCACGGTGTCACTTTACTTAACAATTTAGAGATGAATACTAGTCATCACGACAGCACTTTAGCACTTTTAGAGCACGTTTTGCACAAATGTTGTACTGTTAATAGAATATAAGAACCCAATTACAGAAAATGTTTGGGTTTTAACAGGATTAGAAATCAATTCCTGTAAGGACAGATATTGGAGCAGGTCTGACCAGTTCAAAAGAAAAGGTAGACCAATATCACAAATAGCTGGTGTTATAATCTGACCTGATTTTTAATGTGTTTAATTCGTTTTAACAAGATGTATTTATACAGCCATTGTTTTAAAACGCAAATTTGCACATGGGGGCCTCTTAAGGCAGCAGATTTTGTATGCATTATGAGAGCATTAGATGAACTTACCTGTCCAGATGTCTTTCTAAACATGTGTTCAATATTTTATATATGTATTCTTACAGTAATATTTATGGATATTTTTACACATGTTTTTATGAAAACGAGTTAAAACTATATACGGTTAAATTTGTTAAAAGCAGAGTTCAAACGGAGAGTCTGTCTTTTATATCTATGTTTACACGTAATGCACTGTGTCACTTTAAAAATGGGAGGAAAATAAGAGCATGTCATGTGATCAAGGGTACCCTGAAACGTGTCATGGCGGCGAAAAGCACGAAATAAAATATCAGAGCACATACTAAGTGGAGTCCGTTCCTTTTTTGGATACGAAAAAAGAAGTATCACAATTTTTTTTTATATATATATATATATATATATATATATATATATATATATATATATATATATATATATATATATATATATATATATATATATATGTATATATATATATATGTATATATATATATATATATATATATGCCAAGACGAGGAACGGCTGTTTACAAGTTTAAATACTGCTAGCTGACGTGACAGTGAGAGAGGACTGACATGCTTGTTTATAATTCCGATTACACTTTTCACACTGCTTTTACATGAATTTCAAAACACGGATGATCATTTCACATGTTAGTGCAATCCCCTACTCTTCAACAATATGTCCCGAATGTTCAAATCGTGAAATATTCGAGTGGGTCATGATCACATAATTCTCCATTTTCTGGAACTACCCAGTCCATAATGCATTAGTACAGGTTCTCAAGCATAGCATGTCAGTCCTCTCTCACTGTCACGTCAGCTAGCAGTATTTAAACTTGTAAACAGCCGTTCCTCGTCTTGGCATATGATTAAGACCGTCACCAGGTCGAAACGCGTAATGCTTTTGCTTGTACCTGCTGAATAAATACCTGTGTTTTACTTCACTCTCGACTGGAGGGCTTGTGTGCTCGCACTTTAAAGGCTGTGGGAGACTACATTTGGAATGTAATGACGGTGACTCCGTAACCAAGCCCCGACTCGTTTGGCTGAGGCGATCTGTTCGTCAAATTCTTTTGAAGTCCATGTTGTACATGGTTAAAGGATGCCCGCCGGCTGCCTCTTTACGCCTATGGAGAAATTGGCTGAATTGTGGGCCACTGCACTCACGGATGGCTTTTGTCACTGGTGAAGAGCGGGCGGGCCTGCCTGCTAATAATCTGAAGTATATTTGGAGCAGCCAGAGTATGTTTTGGGTATTTAAACCCTAGCACGATGGAGAAGTGAATTATACATCAATGACAGGTACTCGCATTGTGATTTTCTTTAACAGCACGAGGATGAACATTTTACACAAAACACGCTTTGAAAATGTTACCAAGCCCTACATGGAACTTAATCCTTTTGAGGCTGCAACAGTACTATAGTGCGATGGGATTTTGTGTTAAAGACATTTACAAACGTGGTTTAAAAATGAAAGGACATGGCTATGCTTGAGAACCTGTACTAATGCATTATGGACTGGGTAGTTCCAGAAAATGGAGAATTATGTGATCATGACCCACTCGAATATTTCACGATTTGAACATTCGGGACATATTGTTGAAGAGTAGGGGATTGCACTAACATGTGAAATGATCATCCGTGTTTTGAAATTCATGTAAAAGCAGTGTGAAAAGTGTAATCGGAATTATAAACAAGCATGTCAGTCCTCTCTCACTGTCACGTCAGCTAGCAGTATTTAAACTTGTAAACAGCCGTTCCTCGTCTTGGCATATGATTAAGACCGTCACCAGGTCGAAACGCGTAATGCTTTTGCTTGTACCTGCTGAATAAATACCTGTGTTTTACTTCACTCTCGACTGGAGGGCTTGTGTGCTCGCACTTTAAAGGCTGTGGGAGACTACATTTGGAATATATATATATATATATATATATATATATATATATATATATATATTCACTGAAAAAACCATAGGTTTCACACATGTTATAGTTAGCTGGACATTTTACTGATAAAAAACCAATGAAATTCCCCCGTTATAGTTAGTGCAGGCAACTATAACTCACGCGACCGCAATCCTCTGCTGATGCTAATACTGTATTTAGACACTTATTTGCCCATGTCTTCTTCCATTAAATTTTAGCTATACATATATTACAAATATTTTTTTTTCATAAAGACACATATGTCATCAGCAGAGGATTGCGGTCGCGTGAGTTATAGTTGCCTGCACTAACTATAACGGGGGAATTTCATTGGTTTTTTATCAGTAAAATGTCCAGCTAACTATAACATGTGTGAAACCTATGGTTTTTTCAGTGAATTTGCAAGGTTTTTTAAATGCTAATTCCTAACTATAACGTGTGTGAAACCTATGGTTTTTTCAGTGAATTTGTACGGTTTTTTAAATGCTAAGTTACTTTACGCCATTCGTGGCGTGCGCGCCCAGTTAACGCAGTTCGTTCCGTGCGCGCACGGTGCGCTTCGCGCACTGTGCGCGCACAGTGAGCACGCGGTGCGCTTCGCGCACCGCGCGCCCACTTTACGCAGTTAGTGCCGTGCACGCACGGTGGTCACGCGGTGCGCTGCGTGCACCACGTGCCCACGTTACGCGGGATGGGCCATGTACGCATGATGCGCTTCGCGCACTGTGCGCACATGGGGGACATATTATGCGCTTCGTTGTGAAAGGTATTCTTGAGTAATTTCAAAATCTTACTATGCCATGCACAAATGGGGCCATTCGGGCACCATTTGCACACGGGGTGGGGATAGTGTGGTTAATTTACGCAGTGCACGGCAGTTAGTGCCGTGCACGCACGGTGGTCACGCGGTGCGCTGCGCGCACCGCATGCCCACGTTACGCGGGATGGGACCTTGTACGCACGATGCGCTTCACCCACCGTGCGCACATGTGGGACATATTATGCGCTTCGTTGTGAAAGGTATTCTTGAGTAATTTTAAATGAATCATAAGCCATGCACAAAAGGTGCACTTCGGGCACCGTTTGTACACGGGGTGGGGATAGTGTGGTTATTTTTTTTTTTTAATATAATTTTTACCGTACGCGTACGGTAAGCGTAATCGGCGATTTTTCGAAAAAAAATAAAATTGTTTTTTTGGCCTTGGGGGTTGTTTGGGGACACCTATATCGATGCTGGGTGGTTAAGAACTGAATATACTGCCCCTTTACATGTTTTTTGTCTTTGTTTTTGCTGCCCCCCTCAGAGTGCGAGAGAGAAAATGGCGGCCGCCGCTTCCTGGTTTCGACCGATTCGAATGTTTACTTAGATCGAACAGCCAATCAGAATCGCGCTCGCGCACGTCACCGTACGCATACGGTAAGCGCACGGTAAGCGCACCGTAAGCTGGCTCAGATATATATATTGATTTAAAGGCTATTTTCTCAGAATCTACTGAACAGATTTACACCAAACCTACAAAAGGCACTTCCTTGACCTGTAGACTACCTCTCTGCCAAATTTCAAGGAACTCTGTTCAGCCGTTCGGGCTGTAGCTGTGTCTAAAGGTCCTATGGAAAAATGCATGGGAAAAACGCGTTTTGGGACCCCCCTTTTATCTCAGCCCCCGCTTGACGAATCCCCCCGAGACTTTCAGGGTAGGAGCGGAGCGTAGCGCCCCATTAGTTTTGAACATCTCGCGAGGATTCGTCGACCGGCGCCAAAGTTATTCAAAATAGAATGTTGCGGTTTTCCTATGGAAACAGGGTCCTAACTATAACTACCTACTGGCGACCGCCAGTAGGTAATATATATATATATATATATATATATATATATATATATATATATATATATATATATATATATATATATATATATATAGATAGATAGATATATAGATAGATATATATATATATATATATTTCTTAACCACTCGTAAACAAACTTCCTAGAGGGAAATCACGAGCGCAGACCTCTTGTCGTGCCAACAGTTTTATTTATTTGCAATCCCCATAACGGATGTCAGGACGCGTTTCGGCCGTCACAGCAGCCTTGGTCACCTGACCACACATCCGTGCAAACCCAGTATTTAAAGTGCAAGTGCAACAAGTTTTTTTGCTTTTTTGTCAATAGACATAGAAAACATATAGACACCAGGAAATACTATATGAGAACAATGCGTTTGAAATGGAAATTCAATTTTCACAATTTCATAAATTGTATTGCATTGCAACTGACAAAATAAAAGCCTAAATGCATGTATTAATATCAGTGAAAAATACTTCATATGTGTCTCTTTGTATCACGTCATAATATGTCACATTGATATTTGTATAAAGTGCTCACCGTGTTGAAATAAAAAAACCAAAAATGAGGTACAACTTAAAAAGAAGAAAGTGGATAGCCACAATAGTCCATCTGAAAGTTCAAACAACAGGTGTATTAAAGTGCATAAATGCCACACTAATAGAAGGACATAAAGTGGCTAGTGCTGATCAAAACAAGAATGAGGCAAACCATCATATAGAATCAAATAAGGTGCATAGTGCAGCAGTACTTGATAATCTAAAATAACTAATGCTACTAGTGCTTGTCAGACTCTATGTACAATGTCAGATAAAGTGCATAATGCAACAGTATTAAATAGCATAAAGTGACCAGTGCAACTAGTGCAAAAACACATCTAGGCAATCAACTAATGGAGACTACAGTTTAAAAGATACAATTGCATCCTATTATATGAATATATAAAAAGGATGAAGAAAATTTCCCATAAACAAATCCATTTTTTGCAATCAAATTCATCAAAGTCACGAAAGGTAAAAAAATATATATAGAAAATACATATGAGAGATAAAAACCAGTGACACAATTAAAATGATCAATAAAAGGAAATGGGTATATAAGATTATTAATACTACCCTACAATATCCTAAAAACCAATCATTAAAATTCGCACATAGGGTCCCAATGTGCATTCTATCTATGTTCTTTGTGATAGAGCTAAGGAATGAGGAAATATCAGTATGTTTGCCTGTATAAAGTTCAAAGAAAGGTATAAAGATCCTCTGTGGCATTGAGGCCACCTGGCCATTTCAAATCAAACTCTAAAATGTATTGAGTTTCCAAACGGCGAAGTGTAGCCTCCCTATTGCCACCTCGTTTTCTTAGTGGTACAGATTCGATGGCAAAATACTTCAGGCATTTAGGGTTGCTGTTGTGTACCTTTTCAAAGTGCCTAGCCACGGGGTAATTTTGATCCTTATTATTAATGGCTCTAATATGCTGCAAAATGCGTTTATGTACCGCCAACTTTGTGCTGCCAATATATTTTAAAGTGCAGTCACATTCCAGGACATAAACACAGTAGTCCGTTTTGCACGTTAGATGTTGTTTAATTTCCCGTTGCGTATTGGGGAGTTTCGTGCAATAAGTTTTGGTATTTGTACCAAATTGGCAGGCCTTGCATATAGAGCATTTATAAAAACCATTTCTAATAGGCAGCCACATTTGTTTGTTGGAGGTATCTTGGCTGTTGCCAGTTAGCATATTACCCATACTTTTTGCTTTGCGAAAGGTGATAGAGGGATTGAGTGGCATAAGTCCCCCTATCACTGGGTCTTCACTATATATATATTGCTTTTCCGTTGAAACCAGCTTTGATTTTTGATTTTTCAGAATCTTGCAACAGTAAAGGAGTATAATTAATCTGGTAAGTGTGTATGCAAAGAATACACGTTCATAAGAACCAAAGTATTGGTTAGATATGTTAAAATGGCCGACATCAGTGTTATATATTAGGAATAGGCAAATTAACGGTAGTCCGTTTTCCATTGTTTATTCGAAGGCACTTCCCAAGTAAATTACAGCATAAGAAAAGCTTGAATTGTAACCATGGATACTGACATTGACAAAGCAAAGTCAGTTTTTTGGTTGTTTGACTTTAATTAATTGAATTGAATAAAGAATTGATTAATGTGTAGCCAAAGAGTGCACGGCGTACCTTTGTGGGAAATTCGAATTTGTACACGAGTTCCGTCCTAGCGAGCCACGGCACCTGCAGCATCGAGAGCGGTGACTTCCCAAGGAAAAGCAGTAAACGGACATATTTCTGCTGCCTGCTCCACCGCCTTACATCATCGAAGGAGTTGCTTTCCGGAGTGGAACATTCCATTTTTCCAGTCAAGCAGTGTATGTTGGGAGGAAGACAAACGTCATTGAACGGAACCGGGGCCCGCCGAGACGCGGAAGACTTAAGGGAGACAAGTAGAAGGACACGGATCCAACGAGACAACCGACCTGGCGTCCGTTCATTGCTATCTAACACATACGGCAGCAGTGTTGGGGCAAGATATGAAATAATATCAGTCATCGCATTGATAGCAACAACCAAGTTGAATTACGTCCAGCAACGCTGAGTGGCTAGAGGCAGCTGAGACAGTGTTTGGAAAAGTGACACCTAGCACTACCGCAGATGGAGAAGTTAGCTCAGGAAGAGGACCCAACAATCTCAAAGGATTATTTATTAATTTGGAAAGAACATATGAAAAAGAGATTAGGAAATGGTGGGAGGCCACATAATAACAACGTTATGTAGATGTGGTTAGTATCCCTAGAGGATTTAAAATCTATACAATCCCTTCATACGAAAATCCAGACTCCAATCTATTGAGGGAATGTGCTGAGTTTACCACTCAGTCAGACAAAGAGATGGTTGAAATATTGATCAACTATGCAAAAAGTGATAGAAGCAAGCTTCTGGAGGAAATACAAAAAATAGAAGAAAACATTGCATTAGACCCAGACAAAGAACAAGCAGAACGTCTGAGCAACAAATGAAGACGCGTCTAGTGGCATATGAAAACGATATCAAACTTTGCAAACAGAACAAATTTCCACAAGATCAGCAAGATTATGAATCTGGCACAGAGTCCTCACACTTGATAAAAAGTTTGATATCCCATGTAAAATCTTGCAGGAAACAAGGAACCTGAAAGAGACCAACATCAGGGACACATCGGATTCAGAAGTGGATACTGATTTTTTGGAACCTGATACAGCAAGGAGCACTGAAGCACAAAGCACCAGTGGGGCAGTACATTTTCCCCAGGAATACCAACTTATCAAAGAGTCTTTGAGGAAGTTTTCCCAGAGAACATGTCCACCAGAACAAGGCGGAAACCCAGACGAGGGGCAAACAGGAGGAAATCAATTGGCCCAGCCACGGGTCACAAGAAGCAAGCAGGTAAGTTACCGCAAGTAAAATACAGTAATCTAACAATCATAAACTTATCCCACCGAACATTGACAGCCACAGAATCTGCTGTTTTACAAAAAGGGCTAACTTTTTGTCCTACTACTGAATGGCATTATACGGTAACCCGGACTGCTCTTTTTCTATTTCTAAGTAAATTGAAACTAAAAAAGATTAGTTTACAGCCTCCCGAATTCTGGGAAATAGAGAAGGAGAGTGTGGGAATATCAACAGATTTATTAACTGGGAGGGACCTCGAAACTCTACAAACTTTACACGAGTTACAGGAATTACCAACTCCAGAAGGACATAAGGATGAGGCTAATATCCTCCAACTACTAGAGCAAGCAGGTATCCAGCAGGTATGTTGAAGAAGTAAATTCAAGGCAAAGTCAAGGTATATGCCAAAAACCTCCTTTGAGGCAATAGACTGTTTCCATGATATGATGGTCAGAGATTTGGATAAAATTAGAACAACAATGAAAAACGAAAACAAAAAACATCACAAATATACAATCTATCTAAAGATGAATGGGAAGCCGTTGTATCACTAAAAAAATGACCCCTCTTTAGTTATTAAGCCCTCGGATAAGGACAGTAATGTGGTCCTTTTTTATAAAAGTGCATACCAGGAAGAGGCACTACGCTTATTAGGCGACACACAGAGCTATATACAAATAAAAAGGGAACAATACAATAACAGCATGTAAGAGTTTCATAGCATGTTGAATGGTTGGTGGGACAAAGGTGTCTTGGAAGAAGTTGAGTATCAATTCCTCAATGTGGAATATCCAGTTTTACCAACTTTCTATCACATACCTAAAATCCACAAAAATCAGAGACGTCCTCCGGGGTGCCCCATTGTCTCATCAAATGGAAGTTTGCTGGAAAAAACATCTATGTTGACTCATTTTTAAACCTGGTAGTTAAAGATCTAAGCTCATATATACAGGACACTACATATTTTATTCGAATCATACAAAACATACAATGGGAAGATAACTTTATCCTAATGACACTGGATATCACTAGTCTATATACCTGTATAGCGCATAAAGGCACTGGCGTTCTTTCTCAAGAATAAACCATTGAAATTCCAAGAACATAACATCATGCTGCTACAATTTGTTTATGTCTGAACAATAATATCTTTTCATTTTCAGGGCAATTGTAATTGCAGATACAGGGGTTCACCACAGGCACGTGCTTAGCCCCCACTTATGCACAATTTTTCATGGGCTGGTGGGAGAAGCACATGGCCTGGGCTGAACCAAATGAGCATTGGGTGGATAAAGTGACCCTATCGGTCAGATATATTGATGATCTGTTTATCGTTTGACGTGGTACCCAAATGGATGCAGAAATGTATATTGCCAGTCTAAATAACAACATTTTGAATCTGCAATTTACTAATCACATCAGCAGTACAGAAGTACTTGTTCTTGACTTACAAGTATATGTTAAAGATAATAACCTATGTGCGATGTTATATAGAAAACCCACGTCTGGAAATGCCACGCTGCATGCACGGAGTAAGCATCCACGTAGTCTGGTACACAGCAACCCCTAAGGGGAGCTATTAAGGATCAAACTAAATTGCTCGCTGTCTGAAGACTACAGTAAGGCAAAGAATGAAGCACTTATCCGATTCAGAGAGAGAGGGTATTCCGAGAAGACATTGATAGAAGCAGATAACAAGGGAAGGGCTAAAGACAGGCAAGAATTATTTACCCCCAAACATAAGCAAAGAGGGAAAGGAGATGTGGTGAGACTGGTAGTGAATTTGTCACCAGAATCAAACCAGATTAGGGGGCTAGTTCGAAAACACTGGAGTCTCCTACAGGCAGACACCATCATGGGCCCCGAATTACCAGATAGACCAGACATAACGCATAGGAAAAGTGTGTCCCTTAAAGACCATTTAGTACACAGCCATTATATTAACCATTCACCAAAAAAACCAGGAAGTCATTGGCTTCTACCCATGCACCAGATGCAAAGCGTGTAGGAAGAGTGTTAAAGTAAAGAATCATGAAATACCAGGAAAAAAGGGAACGGAAAGCTACTACAAAACTACTCAACTATAATTCAAGTTTTGTAATATATTGTTTACAATGTCCATGCGGAAAGAAGTACATCAGTAGAACAGTCCATCCTGCTAACAAACAGATACTAGAACATACCCAGGCAATAGCCAATCAGGATGTGACATATCCAGTAGTGAGACACTTCGCAGAGGTACATCAAAGTAGAAGTGATTTGCTAAGCTACTTCTGCATAGACCAGGTGCCCCATACAGAAAGAGGAGGGGACAGAGTCAAATGTTTGAGGCGCCTTGAATCCAAGTACATCAGAGAGTTGAGGACCTGAGTCCCTTGGGGCCTCAATAGTGAGGAGGAAGAACATAAGTTACTTACCTGTGAACTGTGGTTCTCCAGTATTGGTGTCTTTCATAGATTCACATGCTTGAATCATTCCCCGTCGTCAAAGTGGGAGTCCCACGGTACATAAAATAGCAATATATATATACAAAAAATACATAGTATAATAATAGCATAGCAAAAAAATTCCATAGGAAGTATTGTAACATAGCAATCAATAGGAAAAAACGTGTCACTTTATTAGCTCTCCAAGTCATTAGATATAGTCCAAACTCCTGCCAATCAGGCGTCAGCACCCTCTAGAACCTTCTCCCCAGAGGCTCAGTTCCTCAGATTTTCTAGCACGAGAGTGAAATAAGAGTCAAGTAAACGAGGGGAGCCTCTGAGGGGAGGTGGATGGGTCGCATGTGAATCCATGATATACACCAATACTGGAGAACCACAGTTTACAGGTAAGTAACTTATGTTCTTCTCCAGTATTGGGGTGTCTTTCAAAGATTCACATGCTTGAATCAGAGTGGATAGCAGTTATTCCAGAATTGTACATAGCAAGTTATATATCATCATAAAAATATATAAATATATAACAAATACATAAATAAATATATGTATGTGTATATATATATATATCTACACACACACACACACACACACACACACACACACACACACACATATATATATATATATATATATAAAAATATACATAGAAATATACATTCTGTGTAGGAAGAGGGAAGAAACAGAGGCTGACCTTATTTAAAAAGATTACGTAGCACAGCTTGCCCCACGGCTGTGAACGCATTGTCTGCAGCTTCCAGACAGTAATGCTTGGTAAAGGTGTGTTAGCTGGACCATGTTGCAGCTCTACAAATTTGGTGAAGACGCACACCAGCAAAAAGTGCAGCCGAAGAGGAGTCTGCTATGGTAGAGTGTGCCTTGACCGAGGTTTGAAGTGTTTTTCCCGCTTCTTGATGACAAAAGGAAATTGTACTAGATAACCATAGTGCAATAGTCTGTTTGGTTACTGGATGTCCCTTACGCATCCTGCCGTAAGCAACAAACAGTTGATCAGTTTTCCGAACACTGGCTGTTTTTTGCAGATAAAATGTTAAACACCTTTTAACATCTAAAGAGTGTAAAGTCTTTTCCGCCGGCGACTGTGGATTAGGGAAATTAGTCTTTAAGATGACCGGCTCATTTAAGTGGAAATCAGAAACCACTTTAGGGATAAATGCCGTGTTGGTGCGTATGATATGGCTTATATGAGGAGGTGTGGCCCGCTCTGCTTCTTTCGACCCAGAGGAAGTTGCAAAACGAAACGCGTAAGGCTGTGGTCGTGTGCCTTATAATGAACTGAGGAAAGCTGCCTGCATACCAATAAAGCTTTGATAGGGGAAAAGCTTAATCGTGTTCGAGTGCTGCTTGAAATGTGGACACCCCTAGGAGCCTTGATGTAACAATGCGGCGGTCCAGCCGTGAAGCAAGCACCACCCCATGATTGTAGGGAGCCACGTAGTCTCAATATGGACTTAAAGGTGGAGCGCGCTTTCTGGATTGAGCAGCGCGCCTTTCCTTGGGGCTCAAGGTGAGCTTTTAATTTGGCATTCATCATAAGAGGCATCCATCTGTGGATTTTAAATACAGACTACACGTCCCAGACTACTCGCACATACAGGCTCATTCAGGGCAGCTGAATATCAGCGTATGATATGGCTTAAATGAGGAGGTGTGGCCCGCTCTGCTTCTTTCGACCCAGATGCCTCTGAGGAAGTTGCAAAACGAAACGCGTAAGGCTGTGGTCGTGTGCCTTATAAGGAACTGTGGAAAGATGCCTGCATACCAATAAAGCTTTGATAGGGGAAAAGCTTAATCGTGTTCGAGTGCTGCTTGAAATGTGGACACCCCTAGGAGCCTTGATGTAACAACGAGGCGGTCCAGCCGCGAAGAAAGCACCACCCCATCATTGTAGGGGGCCACGTAGTCTCAATATGGACTTAAAAGTGGAGCGCGCTTTCTGGATTGAGCAGCGCGCCTTTCCTTGGGGCTCAAGGTGAGCTTTTAATTTGGCATTCATCATAAGAGGCATCCATCTGTGGATTTTAAATACGGACTACACGTCCCAGATTACCCGCACATACAGGCTCATTCAGGGCAGCTGAATATCAGCGTATGATATGGCTTAAATGAGGAGGTGTGGCCCGCTCTGCTTCTTTCGACCCAGATGCCTCTGAGGAAGTTGCAAAACGAAACGCGTAAGGCTGTGGTTGTGTGCCTTATAAGGAACTGAGGAAAGATGCCTGCATACCAATAAAGCTTTGATAGGGGAAAAGCTTAATCGTGTTCGAGTGCTGCTTGAAATGTGGACACCCCTAGGAGCCTTGATGTAACAACGAGGCGGTCCAGCCGCGAAGAAAGCACCACCCCATCATTGTAGGGGGCCACGTAGTCTCAATATGGACTTAAAAGTGGAGCGCGCTTTCTGGATTGAGCAGCGCGCCTTTCCTTGGGGCTCAAGGTGAGCTTTTAATTTGGCATTCATCATAAGAGGCATCCATCTGTGGATTTTAAATACGAACTACACGTCCCAGATTACCCGCACATACAGGCTCATTCAGGGCAGCTGAATATCAGCGTATGATATGGCTTAAATGAGGAGGTGTGGCCCGCTCTGCTTCTTTCGACCCAGATGCCTCTGAGGAAGTTGCAAAACGAAACGCGTAAGGCTGTGGTCGTGTGCCTTATAATGAACTGAGGAAAACTGCCTGCATACCAATAAAGCTTTGATAGGGGAAAAGCTTAATCGTGTTCGAGTGCTGCTTGAATTGTGGACACCCCTAGGAGCCTTGATGTAACAACGCGGCGGTCCAGCCGCGAAGCAAGCACCACCCCATGATTGTAGGGGGCCACGTACTCTCAATATGGACTTAAAAGTGGAGCGCGCTTTCTGGATTGAGTGGCGCGCCTTTCCTTGGGGCTCAAGGTGAGCTTTTAATTTGGCATTCATCTTAAGAGGCATCCATCTGTGGATTTTAAATACGGACTACACGTCCCAGACTACCCGCACATACAGGCTCATTCAGGGCAGCTGAATATCAGCGTATGATATGGCTTAAATGAGGAGGTGTGGCCCGCTTTGCTTCTTTCGACCCAGATGCCTCTGAGGAAGTTGCAAAACGAAACGCGTAAGGCTGTGGTCTTGTGCCTTATAATGAACTGAGGAAAGCTGCCTGCATACCAATAAAGCTTTGATAGGGGAAAAGCTTAATCGTGTTCGAGTGCTGCTTGAAATGTGGACATCCCTAGGAGCCTTGATGTAACAACGCGGCGGTCCAGCCGCGAAGCAAGCACCACCCCATGATTGTAGGGGGCCACGTAGTCTCAATATGGACTTAAAAGTGGAGCGCGCTTTCTGGATTGAGCAGCGCGCCTTTCCTTGGGGCTCAAGGTGAGCTTTTAATTTGGAGTTCATCATAAGAGGCATCCATCTGTGGATTTTAAATACGGACTACACGTCCCAGACTACCCGCACATACAGGCTCATTCAGGGCAGCTGAATATCAGCGTATGATATGGCTTAAATGAGAAGGTGTGGCCATCTCTACTTCTTTCGACCCAGATGCCTCTGAGGAAGTTGCAAACCGAAACGCGTAAGGCTGTGGTCGTGTGCCTTATAATGAACTGAGGAAAGCTGCCTGCATACCAATAAAGCTTTGATAGGGGAAAAGCTTAATCGTGTTCGAGTGCTGCTTGAAATGTGGACACCCCTAGGAGCCTTGATGTAACAACGAGGCGGTCCAGCCGCGAAGCAAGCACCACCCCTTCATTGTAGGGGGCCACGTAGTCTCAATATGGACTTAAAAGTGGAGCGCGCTTTCTGGATTGAGCAGCGCGCCTTTCCTTGGGGCTCAAGGTGAGCTTTTAATTTGGCATTCATCATAAGAGGCATCCATCTGTGGATTTTAAATATGGACTACACGTCCCAGACTACCCGCACATACAGGCTCATTCAGGGCAGCTGAATATCAGCGTATGATATGGCTTAAATGAGGAGGTGTGGCCCGCTCTGCTTTTTTCGACCCAGATGCCTCTGAGGAAGTTGCAAAACGAAACGCATAAGGCTGTGGTCGTGTGCCTTATAATGAACTGAGGAAAGCTGCCTGCATACCAATAAAGCTTTGATAGGGGAAAAGCTTAATCGTGTTCGAGTGCTGCTTGAAATGTGGACACCCCTAGGAGCCTTGATGTAACAACGAGGCGGTCCAGCCGCGATGCAAGCACCACCCCATCATTGTAGGGGGCCACGTAGTCTCAATATGGACTTAAAAGTGGAGCGCGCTTTCTGGATTGAGCAGCGCCCCTTTCCTTGGGGCTCAAGGTGAGCTTTTAATTTGGCATTCATCATAAGAGGCATCCATCTGTGGATTTTAAATACGGACTACACGTCCCAGACTACCCGCACATACAGGCTCATTCAGGGCAGCTGACTATCAGCGTATGATATGGCTTAAATGAGGAGGTGTGGCCCGCTCTGCTTTTTTCGACCCAGATGCCTCTGAGGAAGTTGCAAAACGAAACGCGTAAGGCTGTGGTCGTGTGCCTTATAATGAACTGAGGAGAGCTGCCTGCATACCAATAAAGCTTTGATAGGGGAAAAGCTTAATCGTGTTCGAGTGCTGCTTGAAATGTGGACACCCCTAGGAGCCTTAATGTAACAATGCGGCGGTCAAGCCGCGAAGCAAGCACCACCCCATGATTGGAGGGGGCCACGTAGTCTCAATATGGACTTAAAAGTGGAGCGCGCTTTTTGGATTGAGCAGCGCGCCTTTCCTAGGTGCTCAAGGTGAGCTTTTAATTTGGCATTCATCATAAGAGGCATCCATCTGTGGATTTTAAATACGGACTACACGTCCCAGACTACCTGTATATACAGGCTCATTCAGGGCAGCTGAATATCAGCGTATGATATGGCTTAAATGAGGAGGTGTGGCCCGCTCTGCTTTTTTCGACCCAAATGCCTCTGAGGAAGTTGCAAAACGAAACGCATAAGGCTGTGGTCGTGTGCCTTATAATGAACTGAGGAAAGCTGCCTGCATACCAATAAAGCTTTGATAGGGGAAAAGCTTAATCGTGTTCGAGTGCTGCTTGAAATGTGGACATCCCTAGGAGCCTTGATGTAACAACGCGGCGGTCCAGCCGCGAAGCAAGCACCACCCCATGATTGTAGGGGGCCACGTAGTCTCAATATGGACTTAAAAGTGGAGCGCGCTTTCTGGATTGAGCAGCGCGCCTTCTTTGGGGCTCAAGGTGAGCTTTTAATTTGGCATTCATCATAAGAGGCATCCATCTGTGGATTTTAAATACGGACTACACGTCCCAGACTACCCGCACATACAGGCTCATTCAGGGCAGCTGAATATCAACGTATGATATGGCTTAAATGAGGAGGTGTGGCCCACTCTGCTTCTTTCGACCCAGATGCCTCTGAGGAAGTTGCAAAACGAAAACGCGTAAGACCGTGGTCGTGTGCCTTATAATGAACTGAGGAAAGCTGCCTGCATACCAATAAATCTTTGATAGGGGAAAAGCTTAATCGTATTCGAGTGCTCCTCAAAATGTGGACACTCCTAGGAGCCTTGATGTAACAACGCGGCGGTCCAGCCGTGAAGCAAGCACCACCCCATGATTGTAGGGGGCCACGTAGTCTCAATATGGACTTAAAAGTGGATCGCGCTTTCTGTATTGAGCAGCGCGCCTTTCCTTGGGGCTCAAGGTGAGCTTTTAATTTGGCATTCATCATAAGAGGCATCCATCTGTGGATTTTAAATACGGACTACACGTCCCAGACTACCCGCACATACAGGCTCATTCAGGGCAGCTGAATATCAGCGTATGATATGGCTTAAATGAGAAGGTGTGGCCCGCTCTGCTTTTTTCGACGCAGATGCCTCTGAGGAAGTTGCAAAATGAAACGCGTAAGGCTGTGGTCGTGTCTAATGTGATGTTACTGCAGCCCAAGAAGAAGAGGCTTTCAGCCTTGAAACGCGTCGGCATTAAAAGGAAACAATAAGGATTGTGAAAGGCAGGCTGCATCTTATTGATATGTTGGTGAGTGACCTCTCGTTGCTGAGGGCAACTTTGATGGAAATATTATACACGGCGGCCCGGCCGTTGAGAGGAGCACCGTCACTAGCTGGGATTGGAATTCTTTGCCAGCTGGGGAAGCCAGTTCTGAAACTGTTCGGGACTTTAAAGGCACAACATTTAAATGCGTAATGAGCCTGCTTTCATTATCGTAACCTACTAAAGGAGAAAAAGAAGCATTACTTGTAAATATACACATTGGAATTTACAAAAGTGATCAATTAAGTCGCATTCATGACTCCATGCCCCAGAATGCACTCAGGACTTTGCACTTAGCTCACGCCCAGTGGGGGTCATGGAAATAAATAAAGTCAAGTAACTGAAGCAATGCGAGTGTCTAATGTGATGTTACTGCAGCCCAAGAAGAAGAGGCTTTCAGCCTTGAAACGCGTCGGCATTAAAAGGAAACAATAAGGATTGTGAAAGGCAGGCTGCATCTTAGAGAAATGTTGGTGAGTGACCTCTCGTTGCTGAGGGCAACTTTGATGGAAATATTATACACGGCGGCCCGGCCGTGGAGAGGAGCACCGTCACTAGCTGGGATTGGAATTCTTTGCCAGCTGGGGAAGCCAGTTCTGAAACTGTTCGGGACTTTAAAGGCACAACATTTAAATGCGTAATGAGCCTGCTTTCATTATCGTAACCTACTAAAGGAGAAAAAGAAGCATTACTTGTAAATATACACATTGGAACTTACAAAAGTGATTAATTAAGTCGCATTCATGACTCCATGCCCCAGAATGCACTCAGGACTTTGCACTTAGCTCACGCCCAGTGGGGGTCATGGAAATAAATAAAGTCAAGTAACTGAAGCAATGCGAGTGTCTAATGTGATGTTACTGCAGCCCAAGAAGAAGAGGCTTTCAGCCTTGAAACGCGTCGGCATTAAAAGGAATCAATAAAGATTGTGAAAGGCAGGCTGCATCTTAGAGAAATGTTGGTGAGTGACCTCTCGTTGCTGAGGGCAACTTTGTTGGAATATATATATATATATATATATATATATATATATATATATACATAGAAATATACATTCTGTGTAGGAAGAGGGAAGAAACAGAGGCTGACCTTATTTAAAAAGATTACGTAGCACCGCTTGCCCCACGGCTGTGTACGCATTGTCTGCAGCTTCTAGACAGTAATGCTTGGTAAAGGTGTGTTAGCTGGACCATGTTGCAGCTCTACAAATTTGGTGAAGAGCCACACCAGCAAAAAGTGCAGCCGAAGAGGAGTCTGCTATGGTAGAGTGTGCCTTGACCGAGGTTTGAAGTGTCTTTCCCGCTTGTTGATGACAAAAGGAAATTGTACTAGATAACCATCGTGCGATAGTCTGTTTGGTTACTGGATGTCCCTTACGCATCCTGCCGTAAGCAACAAACAGTTGATCAGTTTTCCGAACACTGGCTGTTTTTTGCAGATAAAATGTTAAACACCTTTTAACATCTAAAGAGTGTAAAGTCTTTTCCGCCGGCGACTGTGGATTAGGGAAATTAGTCTTTAAGATGACCGGCTCATTTAAGTGGAAATCAGAAAGCACTTTAGGGATAAATGCCGGGTTGGAGCGGAGCACCACTGAGTCTTTGGTGAATTGAAGAAAAGGTGGTTTAATAGTAAAAGCCTGTATGTCGCTGACTCGTCGAGCAGAAGTAAGAGCTAGAAGCAATGAAGTCTTACAAGAGATGAATTTGAGATCAGCCTTATGAATGGGCTCGAATGGGGACTTCATGAGTTGAGCCAACACAACGTTCAGATGCCAAGACGGAGGTGGACGTCGAATTGGCAGGAACATTCGAAATAAGCCCTTGAAAAATTGTTGTATTATTCTTGCAGAATAAAGAGAGTTGGAACCATCCTGTAGAAATCTGGAAATTGCGGCAAGAAAAACCTTAAGGGTAGCTTGAGATAGCCCAGATTTTGCTAACTGTAAGAAAAAAGGCAAAGGTTGCTCTGGCGTAGAATAAACCGGATGAACATTTGAAGCTTTACACCAAAGACAAAACCGTTTCCACTTAAGTTTGTATGTCTTGATAGTGGAAGGTGCCCTGGCGTTAGCAAGGACCTCTCTACAGTCTGAAGGGATCACTAAGTTGGCAAACTCATAGTGTTCAGGCGCCAGGTCGCCAATCTAAGAGATGTCGGATCCGGATGGCAGACCTGTCCTTAGTCCGTCGTCAGAAGATCCGGAATTGGACGAAGCACAATTGGATCGCCCTCCGACAGAAGGAGTATTTCGGAAAAACAAATCTGGCGAGGCCATCTGAGAAGAATACAACATGGTTCTCATTTTCCGAAGCACCCTTGGGACTAGAGGAATCAGTGGAAAAGAGTAAGCATACATTTTTGATCAGTTCATCAAAAAGGCATTCCCGTACGACCCTGGTTAGGGAAGCCAGTTTGTGTAGAATGGGCATTTGCAGTTCCATCTGGTCGCAAATAAATCCATTGGGCCATCCGCACAGCTGAAAGATGTGGTCCTGCATTGGTTGATGAAGTTCCCACTCGTGGTTGGACAAGATTGACCTGCTCAGGGAGTCCGCTAGAATGTTGGACACTCCCGGAACATGAACTGCTGTTAAAGGTATTTGATGTTGAATCGCCCAGTTCCAAATTTGCTGAGCTTGTAGAGACAGCAAAGTGGACCTCGTGCCCCCTTGTTTGTTCACATAATGCATGCTTGTCGTGTTGCCCGTCCGGATCAACACTGAAGTTCCCTGAAGGAGGGTGCAAAAAGATTTCAGCGCCAGGAATATCGCCAGGAGTTCCTAGAGGTTTATATGCCAAGTTCGTTGCTGTGCATCCCATTTTCCCTTGACTGTGAGACGCTGAAGATGCGCCCCCCATACCTCGAGGGAAGCATCTGTTGTAAGGATGAAACTTGGAGCGTCCACTATGAAGGAGCGGGCTGCTGAGACGTTTGGCATATGAGTCCACCATAGCAGCGCTTTCTGCATCAGAGATGTGATGGTGACTACATCGTCGAAGGACCCTGAGACCTGTTGCCACTGTTTGTCGATTTCCGCCTGTAAGGACCTCATTTTGAGGCGACAGTTGGGAATCGGAATTAGAGGGATGCAGGAAGATAGCATCCCCAGAGCGACTTGAACTGTCGAACAGAAACGGACTTTCTTGCACTTAGAAGAGATGCCAGTTCGGAAATTCGGTGTTGTCTTTCGTTTGATACATATGCCTTTGCCATTTGAGTATTTATCATGGCTCCCAAGAAAGTCCGAATTTGAAAGGGGGTGAAGTGCGACTTCTCCAGATTTATGGACAGGCCCAGTGACTGAAACAGAGACCGGCATCTTTGTGTGCGTCTGGTTGCAACTGTAAATGACTGTGCCTTTATAAGGCAGTTGTCGAGGTAGGGAAATATTTGGACACCCGCTTGACGAAGGTGTGCCGCCACCGGTGCCAAGACCTTGGTCAACACTCAGGGCGCAGAGCGGAGGCCAAAGGGAAGGACTTTGAATTGGAAGTCTCTGCCAGCCACTCTGAAGCGCAGGAATTTCCTGTGTCTGGGTAGGAAGGGGATATGAAAATAGGTATCTTGAAGGTCCAGTGTTGTCATATAATCCCCTAGAGATAGTAATTGAAGTACTTCTTGGAGAGACAACCTCCGAAATGATTGTTTTTTGAGGAACTTGTTGAGGGACGAAGGTACAGGATGGGGCGCCAATCCCCCAATTTTTTAATGATGAGGAAGAATGTTGAATAGAAACCTGTACCCCTTTGTAAGTTTGGAACAACTTTGATCGCTCCTTTTCGTAACATGACTTTGATTTGGCATAAAAGTTCTTTCAGATGGGCAGGAGGAGGACCTCTGGGAGGAGAATTTGGGGGAAATTTTACAAACTCTAGAGTGTGTTCTCTGGACACTATGTCCAAAACCCATCGATCTGTAGTAATGGCAGACCAGTTTGAGAAGAAATGCGAGATTCGCCCTCCAACTTTGGTTGGGTTGATGGTTAGAGTGGTCTGCAGGTGGCGGCTGTCACTGCTTTTTTGTGGAATCTCTGCCTCTGTAGGAAGATTTCCCTCTATACTGCTTATAAGAGACAGCTGGGGGTTGACGATAAGACTGCTGTTGCTGGGAGGAAGTGTAACGCTGTTGTCTCTGAAAAGATTGGTACTGCCTGTTCTGATTGTAGCCTACTCGAAAGGAATAGGGGGACCCACGACTCCTCGCACCACGAAAAGGCTGCGTCTTAAATTGCAAAGTGCCAAGAGCACGTGCGGTGTCAGTATCTTTTTTAATTGCTTAGAGGGCGTCGTCTATGTGCTGCCCGAAAAGTGATTCGCTGTCGACAGGCATATCGAGAATTTTAGTTTGTACTTCCTGCCGAAAGGAAGTAGCTCTTAACCAACCCTGCCTTCGGGGGACTGCTGCTCCTGCCAGCTGGCGAAAACCCGTGGAAGAGACATCCACTGCACAGTCAATGATCTCGGCAGAGATCCGCTCACCCTCCTGGAGAATCTTTAAAGCTTCGATTGTCGATAAAAGGAGAAATGTCCGACCACATTTGCCTGTCATAGCGGCCTAGGATGGCAAGGTAATTCGCCGCCCGGACAGTAGTTGCCGCCATGGTGGAAAATTTCTTCCCAATGGAGTCAAGACGTCTGCCGCTCGATCAGGAGGAGCCGACAAAGGAGAAGAGGGATTCCTGGCACGACGTTGTGCTGCCTGAGAAAAAAACGAGTCCGGCTTCGGTTGACCAATTAAACAGGCTGGTGAATTGTCTGGTGCCTTGTATTTTTTATCCAAGCGTGGCAGGACTGCAGGAATGGAGGCAGGGGTCTTCATGACCTTCAAACCCTCCTGCCAGATGAAATCAATTATAGGTATAGCCCGAACCTGTTTCTGTGGCTGATTTTTTAAATCGTATAGAAAACAATCATCGTCCTTGGAGATCATAGGGAGATGGAATCTCTTGGCCGCTCTGTCCATGAGGACATAAAATCCACCTATATCCATAGGTGGAGAGTCAACAGGAGTTGGAGTGGTATTTGGTAATTGTCCCACTCAGTAAGTAGGGATCTATCATCTAACTCCCCTTCTTCTCTGTCCTCATACGTGGTAACTGCGTCCTCTATGTTTTGAGAAGAAGATGCCACCGGAGAAACAGGAGGGGTGGCCCAATGATTGATGAAGGCGAAGGAACAGGCGTCTGAGGGATCGATGAAGCTGGCTCTGAAGGAGGAAAACGGCAGTAGTAGTCATCAAGCATATGTTGTAAATTAGAAATGAGTGACAAAGGCATCTGGGTAGTCGGATTTTCAAGCTGTGATTGAATATTTGGCTCCGAGTAATAGTCATACTCTTGGTCATCATCTATATCCTTGCACTTGATGAGAAGCTCTGAAGGACTATGAGCAGCTCGAAACCTATCATCTTCCTCTGAATCCTCCTCATCCGCCCCATAATCAAACAGCTGCGCTGGAAGATGAGGAGAAGCTTGGATTGGCAATAAAAGGTCCATTAAAGACTATCTACGTTGAAGCAAAGAGACCTTTTTTGGTTCTGAAGGTGGAAAAAGAGTTACTGAAGGCTTCAAAGGCACTGGAGGCATCAAACCTGGAGGTGATACCAGAGATTCCGCCAACGAAGCTGCAGCTGTCAACGAGAGACATATCTGTACCTCCGTTTGTAAAGGCTTCATTGCCGTCAACGAAGCAACCGTTTACAAAGCAACCGTCGACGAAGGAACCGTTGATGAAGCAGGCGTCAACGAGACAACCGTCGACGAGGCAGGCGTCGACAAGGCAGTCGTCGACGAGGTAAGCACCGACGGAACCGGTTGATCCTTGGAGGGCCCTCGTCGATGAAGAGAGAGAGGTAGTAGTTTACTTAGGCCTCACCGTCACTGAGACAAGCGTCGACGGAGAAGACACCAACGACATTACCATAGCAGATTTAGGCGAAGAGAAGGTAGCAGTCGACGAGATGCCAGTTTTCTGTGGAAAAAGTCTCTCAGGCAGAGATTTTGATGCCTGAGGCTTAGATCTCGGAGGCGTAGAGGGTGGAGATTGACCCTTAAGGAGAGCTGGAGTCCCTTTTGATGAGGAAGGCTGGTCTTCACGCTTAGAAGAGTGCTGTTTCTTCAGCACCTTAGCCTTAGGAGATGTCATCTCCGCCTCACTAGCCCCTTTCTTAGAGGCAACAGTCTTGAGAGAGGAAACACTCTCAACATCAGATAATGGGTCATACTTCATCTTGAGCTTCGGTAGCCACAGAAGTAGATGTCCTTCTCTGTCTCTTAAGGTCTTTTGAGGAAAAGTCCTGCATATTTTACAATCTCTCACATCCAGCGGGAGTCAGCATTGCTCCCATCCGAAAGGAGTAGCTAAACGTGCTGCTCCTTGCGGGCGGGGTCAATTTTGTCATCTGTTTCCCTGCAAGACAGATTAAAATCCCGCTCCCCACGACATAGCAGGAGCCCGGCCCTGGGGGATGGTTCCATGTGGCCCTAGCAGCTTTTCAAATGACAGCCAGGCCTTGAGGGATGGGGTCCCCGTGACCACTGTCCCTGTGTTCTTATTTGGCCAGGCCCTGAGGGATGTGGTCCCTGGAGCTGTGATCGGCCAGGAGGGTGAGGGGGTGTCACACGGCCCCCTCTCTGTTTATGAAATCAGCTGGGCCTCGTGAGATGGGGTCCCTGGTGCCGAAATCAGCCTGGGAAGGGGGCCTCCTGCGCCCCCCATCTCCCTCAATATTAAACGCCTTTCCCACGCGGGACCTGGCCCACCCAAGTGCAAAGAAAATTATGCGCGGGCAACCGCACTTGCTTTTTTATCAATTTTCCTAGGATCCGCCACGGTTTTCTGATACAATTGAGAAAACAAATGTTTTTGGCCACCGACTGGGTCCCTGTGAGACCCCACCATCAGGAAAAGATGTGAGGGTATTCCTAATGTGCCTCCTTCTTTTCCTTTTTTGCCTTTTTTCTTGAGACTCGGATGAGTCCCAGTCCCAAGATGGCTGCCACCACTTCCTGATTGAAGTGGTGGCACCCAATCAGATCTCATTTAGAGATCTCTTGGATCAGTGGACCTTCCGGTTCCCAGATATCTATAAATCTTTTTTCTTCAATAACTCAAAAGCTAGTGAACGGATTTAAACCAAATTACAAAAAGGGCTCTTTATAGACCAAGAGCTAGCTTTCTACCAAGCGCAGGGCACCAGAGAGCACTTTTTATATTTCACACGGGAGCCCTTGCACATCCAGTGCATCATTCTGGGAGTGGCTTGCACGCAAAGCCAAGGAGCGCTAGAGCGCGTCCTCCGCTGTTTACTCGCATCTCACCACCAGAGCAATGTCCGATACTGGGACGCGCCACAGCAGCCGCTACATTACTGTGTCTATTAGAATGTCTCAATGTGTTTATAGATATCAGGGTACAATTTATCCTTTCCTTATGTATAAGTGTGTTTATTTGTACTTCCTATTCTCTTCTATGTTGGTGTTTCTGTTAGTAATCCTCGCTTACTTCTTATGTGTTGATATGTGTCTTCGCTTTACTCTGGGTGCTCTTGGGTGCCAGGGTATCTGCCAGTATTCCCTTTACTCTTATTCATTGGGGTGTTATTTCTACTCTGTGTATTCCTATTCGTCACTATGGCTGGTAGCATTTCAGTGAATGTTGTTGCCTTTTGTGTTGGTATATCTGTATTTCTCTGTGATTTGTAATATTTAGGTATATATTCTATATGCGTTTTGGCGCTTCTCTGAATGTTGTTATGTGCAGGTATGAATCTGTGATTCTTTGCACAATGTATTTGTGGGTATGTGTCAAAATGTTACCTGTTGAATGGTGTTTTGGGCTCATCCACTTTAATGAGACCATAGTCCTTGCCGGGCGGGTGGTAGGTGGCCAAAATGTTCTTCTCGTCCCATCTCTGAGACTTCCGTCTGAAAGTAAAACCAGAATCAGAATTACAGAAATGAAGTAGCAAAGCTTTTATTGAAAGACAAATAGCTCATTCTACATCTCCCCTATCCTTGTCCTAATTTTTTCTTTCTTTCTTCTCTTCCCTTCTTCATCTTTTGTCACCTGCAGCACTCTGAAGTAGCTAAGGACAGCACAAGTTCCATACAACAACCAACATTACATAACATGTGAAATAATCATTGTCCTCTCTGACTACTACACTCCAGGATGCTCCAGCTATGAACGAACTTAGAGGGAATTCACGTTACAAAAAAGGAAGCTTGCATTTTAGTGGGAAATAAAGTTGAGTTTTCAAAACAAGAGGTTTCTAGAGTAAAGTGAATCCTAGCAGCTTCAAAGAAACGATCATGCATTGTTAGTGGTAATTCTCAAGAATGGTAGAGCAGCCAGTGGTGTACCTTCTAACATGAATAACAGGCACACAGCTCTGCTGCTGGAAAGGACCCTTTGGACTCAGGTCGCCTATGCTAAGAAATGACATCATATCTCCTAATTAACATAACTCTATCAAGGAAACTGGACTGATGCAGTCCAATTCCCACCCCCTTACTTCATAGAACAGCCAGCGACACTACTATAATATCGGGCCAACATTTATCAGATTCTAATGGGAAGGTGAAAAGAGGCAGATCACTACCACACCTCTTCATTTGATTTTGAAATATTTTCCAGCATGAAGAGGAAATAAGAAAAATATATATTTACAAAGAGGGCACACATCTCCATAAGTGCTATAATTCGGCTCTCTGGTGGGGTTCACACTCTTGTTGCACGCCCTACCTGCTCTGCCCCAAACACCTGCAATTCAATGGCTGTAGTAGCTGCTTTGTGGTGGTAGGGATGGAGAATGTGTCTGGTGCTTGCCATCGTCTGGAGCTGATGGTTTCCCAAGTAAATGCTTTCTGGCAGTCCCAGGGAACCAGCAGTCCAGAGACTAATAGGGATTTACTTTGACAGGAGCATTATTCGCAACAGTGTTGTCCGCCAGTATAGGTAATGTGCAAAGGTAGCACTGAGGTACCGATATTATAGCAGCCTTTCAAGTTTAACCGCCAATTCAAGACCATGTATTCTGACAACATATCTAATTCAGGTCTAAATGCAACGTGGTCAGGGTGTGAAAGCCCAACCAACCAAGATGCTGTGTGCCAAAAATGTGAAGGCTCATCCAGCGCCTTTTTTACTACCGCCTAATGAGTGCCGCTTAGTGCACGATTAATTCAGAAAGGCGGGTCTTATTGCAGCATCATAAATACCGTCTCCATTTTTATCTCAGCTAATGTGACATGAAAAGGGAATAAGGTACAAGATTAAATCTAAATTGCAGATGATGTGAGAGCATCTCAACTAAAACCAACATAAACAGTGTCTTATTGGTAATTGTCCCAAGGTTCTGGCAAACGTTGGAGTTCCAGCCTTGCAAGTTCAATCCTGGAAATATATATGTGCTAGTAGCTTGGTGTAATGTGCAGGGGCCATTTCCTATTTCATTTATGAATTAGTTTCATTTTGCTAGATTTTCTATCTATTTGATCATAGACTTTTATTGAATGGCTTTTTAAGCAAATTCTGATTTGTTGCTTTGGAACTAAAATAACTGCAACCTTTTGATCTCAGAACATTTTGGTTGCCCTTCTTCCTATCTGCCTCTTGTTTACTTGAAATTAGAGAAGAACTTTCCAGATCACAACACATCATCCTTCCATAGGCTTCTGGTTACTTCAACACTAACTCAGGTTTAGTGACAAGCACCAAAAGTCATATATCTGTTTTCTGCTGTTACATCTCATACTTAGTGTCTCTTTGCAATATTTTTCACCATTGAGAGTGTACCAAAAAATGGAAGCCAGAGGCTCAAATCTAATGTGCATCAATTTATTTTCACATTTCAGTGTTGGTCTCATCATAATTATAATGATAAATGTCAACAAGAGACAAATATAGAAGATTCATAACGAGTGTAAGGCAAACTGAACAGAAAGAAATTCTATGTTAGGACCGGAGGCGAGGATTATGCTCAACTTTCTCCTATTTCCTTACTCCAGGACCTTCAACTTTAAACAACAAAAAAACTATCATTCCCATAGTTCATGCAGTAAAGGGTCCTCTACAATCCACCAATCAGCCAGCCTCATGGCTCCAGAGGGCGTGCTTTTCCTAAGTCACTTCCTCTTTCTTTCCTGCACTCCAGCAGATAAGTGTGGTTTCCCTCTCGCTTGTTCAGGGCAGTGGGAATTTAAACTTAATTTCGACTGTTTAAACTGATTTTTTAGGCATGCTTTGTTGTATGTGCTTTGTGACTATGTAATACCCGTATGCGCTTGCTTGCCTTGTTCATTTTGAATAGTTTGAGCACTCGCTCCGCTCGCCGCCCATCTTGAGGCGATTCAGGCAGGCAGTGCGGCGCACATGCACAAGACGGGGGGCGCATGTCTGGTTCTCGTGGTCTATGCGTCGCTGGTAACGGCGGAACCAACGAGTGCCAGACAAATGCCCCAGCAGTCTGTCACGCTGCCTCTGCCGTCTTGGAAGCCTAGACGCCCACGGTGTGGGTCTGTAGATTGCTGCCGTCTCCTCTGATGGCCGCACCGCGGGTCTGTATTAAACGCCGTAAGGCAATTGCAAGTGCTGTATTTTGGAGGGGAGGCTAAAAGAGGGGGCGGGCCCAGACGCATCCAACACCCATTAGATCTTCAGGGTGAGTCACCCCCTAGCAGATCATTAGATCCAGATAGCACACTCAGTTGAGCATAAAAAATCCACTGATTTAGTCACGCACATAACAACCCCTGATATAGTAGTGCAACTACTAGCGCATAGAGCGCTTGGGGTTGATAAGTATATATATTGTTTTTACATATTGCTGGCCTAACTAGTATAGGGCTCGCTCTCGTCATGGAGGATGAATACACAGAGGAGGATTGTCTGCAAGTTCTCCCCCTTTACAATGAGTTTTGCGACGTGGTGGATGCGTCATTCACAAGGCAGTAGCAGCTGCCATGGGCACTTCTGAGCGTCGCATAATGCAAATCGCATATGCTTGCCAGGCTGAGCAACCCCAGCGCGCTCAGAAGCATAAGAGCACCTCAGGCATGGATTTGGGGGCTTTTGAACGCTTGAAGAAGGTGTTTTTAGCCAGGCCAGATGGGGGGGGGGGGTCGCAGGGTACTCTCCCCGAGGTTCCAGAGATCCCTAGCCTGCAGGAGGGTGGAGAAGACTCATTCGAGGAGTCCGCTGATGAGCAGGTCCATCCAGACCATGGCGCCCTATGGGGTCCCCCGCCACAGACATAACCAAAGGGCCAGAGGAGCTTTCTGATATGCTGCTTTCTGGGGATCTAATACACCCCCTCGGAGGTAAGGGCTTGCCTCAGGGCAGAGTGTCCACGCCTAGCCCTACAGGGCAAGGTGACAATAACCCCAGAGGTGGACCCTAAGATGGCCACCTTCTTGCAGAAGTACATCTGTGATTCAAAGAAGGGGATTGACAGATCGTGGAAATTGTGTCAAGATAAGTTGCTAGACATAGCAGGCCCCATCACAAAGGTTCTAGAAGTGGCGGAGGCAGCCAAATTGATGGGCACCCCTCTCTCCCCGGAAAGAGTCTCGAACTGGACCCAACACGCAATTGTCTTCTTGGGCAATGCTAATGGCGCCCTTTCTACTGAGAGGAGACTCTCTTTTCTGCTAAAAGAACATCCCAAGCTGGGTGCGGGCGCGGTGGAGCAAGGCAGTCTCTTCAGAGAACCGTTCATAGAGGAGCCTACCAAATTCGTTGCCACATTTAAATCGCTAGACAAGGCGCAATCATCCATTAAGAAGGTTTTCCACCCTAGAGTTTTTGTCGGGGCAGTCCGTGGCAGGGGGCATTCAGCAGGCCACTTCTACACCCAAGGCCCTCAAAGAGGCAGCAAGAAACCCCAAGACTCAGCAGACAGGAGTTCTTCCATTCAAGACGAGGCTACAGAGGCCGCGGTGGCAGAGGAGCAGCCAGAGGCCAGCCCCTCGCCAAATCAGGTGAGCCTTTCCCCCCTTCCACATCTAAAGGTGGGTGGCAGGTTGGCGGTTTTCGTGCACAATTAGAAGTCTATCCCGTCTGACACATGGGTGTTATAGACCATACAAGGGTTTCAAATAGAATTCTATGGTTCTCCCAAGCAGGAAGTTCAACCTCGACCACTGGTTTTTGCACACGATCAGGCCGACCTCCTAGATCAGGAGGTGGCGGATCTGCTGCAAAAAGGGGCGGTTGTTCCCACTGTCTTTACCCAAGGGGTTTCCTCAGCAATGTCTTCCTGGTAGACAAGACAGACGGAGGCCAACGGGCATTAATAAATCTGTGAGAGTTCAACCAATTGCTGATCGACCGCTACTTCAAGATGGAGGGCATCCATCTGCTGAGAGATCTCCTTCAACCCGAGGATTGGCTGGCCCGACTGGATTTGAAGGACACATACTTGGCGGTCCCCATCTTTCCTCCACACCGTCGCTTCCTGCAGTTTCTGTGGAAAGACCAGGTGTTCGAGTTTGCCTCGCTCCCTTTCGGTCTGTCCTCTGCCCCGTGGTGCTTCATCAAGGTTCTCAAGCCAGTGGTGGGAACACTTAGAGCCAAAGGCTTTCGCCTCATCATTTATTTGGACAATATTCTACTCTTGGAGCAATGTCCTCTCCGCCTATCACAACAGTTGCAGGAGACAGTAGATCTCCTGGGGTTTGTGATCAATGCCAAGAAGTCGCTTCTGACGCCTTACAAGCAAGTAACCTTCGTTGGGTTCATCATAGACTCAGTGTCCCGCACCTTGAGTCTTACGGCGAGGAAGATGTCCAAGATCTGCAGAGAATTGAGGCGGGTATTAGCACGTTCCTCCACCTCGATGAGGTAAATTCCTCAGTTGGTAGGCCTCCTTGCCTCATCAATTCAGGCAATTTTTCCGGGCACTCTCCACTACCCAGCGTTACAGAGCCTGAAAGCCTCCATCTCTGCAGGGGTCGTCAGTACTCCGACCTTACAGAAGAAGTGCGCAGGGAGATGAAGTGGTGGCTGGATCATATGGACGTCTGGAATGGCAGAGCCATATTTGGTTGCGAGCCAGACTCAGTGATAGAGTTCGACGCCAGCAAGTCATGCTGGGGGGCTTCGGTGCAGGGACTCCTTTACAGGAGGAAAATGGTTCACAGACGAAGGTCAGCTCCACGTCAACTGCCTAGAATTGATGGCAGGGTCCTTCGCGATCCAGTGTTGGATGAAGGACAAGGCATCTTGTAGCGTGCTTCTGAAGATGGACAATGTTTTGGCAGTCCGTTACATCAACCATCTCGGGGGAACGAAGTTGAAGTCCCTGGCGGATTTAGTCAAAGATTTCTGGACGTTTTGTCTCTCCCACCACATTTTGGTGACAGCGGAATATCTCCCGGGGGCTTCCAACGTAATAGCAGATTGGTGCTCCAGGCAACTACAACCACCGCTCTTTCGGAGACTCCACAACACATTGGGCCCTTTCTCGATAGATCTCTTCGCGTCCCATCTGGACCACCAACTTCCACGATTCTTCAGTTAGAAACCGGCCCCTCTAGCAACCGCAACGGACGCTTTCCTACAGGATTGGTTCAAAGAGACGGGGTGCGCTTGTCCCCCATTCGCAATGATAATGAGACTCACGGCGCAAATCCGCAAACAGGCGAGGGTAGTTTACGTCACCCCATACTGGAAGTCTCAAGTGTGGTTTCCAGTTCTTCTGGAACTTTCCTGGGATTCTCCAATCCTTCTACCCCTAGATCCCTTTCTTCTACGGGATCCCCAGGGTGATTCCCACCCTCTAGTACAGCAAGGACGGATGCCCTTGGTAGCATGGCGGATTTCAGGCATCGCTGGAGAGTCTCAGGCCTATCGAATGAGGCTCAGAAGCTACTGGGAGCGGCTTGGGCCGACAGCACAAACAAACGCTATAAGTCAGTATAGACCATGGGTCGGTTGGTGTGTTCGAAACAACCAGGATCCCATGGGGTGCAAAGTGGTAGCCATTATGAACTTCTTGGCATCATTGGCGACCCAGAGCCAGGCATACGGCACTATCAATTCTTACAGGTCGGCGATTCAGCAGGCCACTTATCGGTCCTGAGAGCCCCAGTCGGTGAACCCCAATTGATTTGCAAGTTGATGCGAGGGATTCGCCTTTCGCTTCCTCCGGAACCCAGGTATTCTTCGCTATGAGATGTAAATAAGGTCTTACGCCTGTTCCAATCTTGCAAACCTAAGAAATATCTGTCCCTCAAGGAAATATCAGCTAAGCTGGCTATGCTTTTGTGCTTAGTATCTTGCAGACGGGTGTCAGATGTTAGAGTTCTGGATATTTCTGGAATGGTTTTTACCCCTGGAGGGGTCACCTTTCATATTGTGCGCAGAACCAAGTCGGATTCTAGAATAGTGTCCTACCCAGCTTTCAAAAAGTCCCTAAAGCTGTGCGTGGTCAGATACCTCAAGGAATATGAGAGTATGATGGAAGAAACTCGCCCACCAGGGGAGCGCCAGTTATTGATTTCCATAAGGAAGCCTTTCACAGCGGTCTCGCCACCAACCATAGCCCGTTGGATCAGATAGGTGATGCAAGAAACGGGTATAAATGTCTCGCAATTTTGAATCCATTCAGTGAGGGGAGCAATGACTTCTAAGGCTTTCTCATTGGGAGCCAGGCTGGAGGATATTATAAACGCAGAAGACTGGTCATCGGATTCTATTTTAAAAGATTCTATTTTAAACCAGTCATGTATATGGCGTCGTTGGTGGTGGATAAGCTTTGAACGAGCATAATCCTCGCCTCTGGTCCTGACATAGAATGAAACATTTCCTAGTAATCATGACAGAAAGTTTCAATTCTATTAAGGACGTAGAGGCGAGGATTCTTCCCGCCCGAGGCTCGGAGAGACCTGTACCCAACCCGGAACATGGTGTCAAATGCACATCAACTGGGTCCCCACCGTTTGGGATAAGTATATGTGTTTTGAGACGGTTAACCCTTTAGGGGGTGACCACATGAGGAAAAATTAATGTTTAGACCTTTGCTGTCTTTAGTAAAATGTACTGGCAACACGATCTAATGATGTGTGCACAGTTTTTCTCGGAGAATAGATTCATTGGTTTTGTCTAGGGTCTGAGGGCTCCAAGACAGATTGACACGGTTCGGAGATATTGTGGTCGCAGTCAAGAAAGAGGAAGTGACTTAAGAAGAGCACGCACTCGGGAGCCCGGAGGACTGCCGATTGGTGGATTGTAGAGGACCCTTTACTGCATGAACTATGGGAATGATAGTTTTTTTGTTGTTTAAAGTTGAAGCTGCTGGAGTAAGGAAATTAAAGAAAGCTGAGAATAATCCTCGCCTCCGCGTCATTAATAGAATTGAAACTTTCCGTCATGAATACTAGGAAATTTTTTATTCTTGCACCATTAGCAGAAGCTTGTGAAGTTAAAGGCAGATCATAAGATTGAAAGAAATTGACTGTAGACCCAAGATATACACTGGAGAATATATAATTTTTTTCCCCTTCCATCTTCATTAGATATCAAAGCCACCCATGTCTTAGAAGTCCTGCACTTCCCCCTGCAGTCCATTGCCGAATTATTTAGCCTTTTATTTATTAATTAGACGTTTTGCTATAGAGCCTGTAAAGTGATTGTGTTTAGTGTGCTTTACAAATTAACAACCAGACCGCAGAAACCCTGAAGAGAATGTGAGACGGTAGGTGGAGAAGGGGAAAATTACAGTAGTTAGATTCAGTTTAGGTATTAGCTGGATTGGTGAGGATGAAATCAAAAGCACCAACATTTGGCCACCCCTCTGTATGCAGTAGAAGGGCTTCTAAAGAAGATGGCGCAATATCCTAAGATAAATGAGGCCTATACAAAGAGAGAAGGCTCTGTGCAGGAAAACAGGAGATGGAGGGAGCTTGGTAAGTATACTGTAAGATGACAGATATACCTGGTGGAATCAGACCACATAACGTCTGAATAGGTGGATCTTTAGTCCCCTTCAGTAATTCTGTGCCATTAGTTGTATCAAGGTGAATTCCAGAAGGAGGTTGCCACCCCATGAAGGATTGTTTCAATGCTTCTGCAGTACTTAATTTGGGGGTTCTCAGTTGTAGCTAATTTCTGCTTCTGCCGGATCTGGAGCCCCCTGAAATGAATAGTAGGTCGGCTACGTAGTAAGGTATTTTCAAGTGGTTGACTTTATTGATGTTGAAATGAAATATTAACTGTATGGTACCCTTCCCAGCTCTTCAACACTCGCCAACTACAGACCGATCTCCCTACTACCATTTCCGGCCAAGGTTTAAGAAACAAATATCAACGGATGCCTCACCAAATGCCTTAAAGACCATAAACTACTCTAAACCACTCAGCCTGTTTTCAGACACAACCACAGCATGGAAACTACCCTCAGCGCTGCAATGGATGACTCTGGACAGAGGAGACAGGTTTGCCCTCAACCTCCTGAATCTCTCTGCAGTGTTTGGCATGTTCTCCCACCCCATCCTCATCCAACGCCTACACAACATCGGAATTCAGGGACACGCACTCTGATCTATATGCTCCTTCCTGACGGGAACGACCCAGCCTGGCACTTTACACCTTGGAAGCCTGTGACTTCATCAGCAGAGTTGCGTGAGGATCCTCCCTGTGCCTGCCCCTCTTCAATGCATACATGATCCCTGTAGCCAGCATCGTCTGATGTCACAACATTGATTTTCTCTCCTAAGTCGACGGCATGCAACTCATTCTCTTCCTCAAGGAACAAGACACCCACTACCCCGATCAAGTTCAATGCCTGCATGACTGAAATCGTCCTCTGGATGAAGACCAATTGTCTGAAGCACTTACAATACTGAAATTGTGATCTTCGGGAAGAGCACTTCACCTCAAGACTCCACCTGGAGGCCAACAGACAGAGCTATGACAACACCCACCCACACCACCCATGCCTAGAGCCTTGGGATCGACAGCTAACCTGACCGCTCAAGTCAACACCTTCAGTGCCTCATGCTTCTATACCCTGAAGATGCTGAGGAAGATTTTCAAAAGGCTCCCAATCAGCACCTGGAAAACCGTAACACATGTCTTTGTCACAAGGAAGCTGGACTACGGGATCACCCTCCAGGACAATCAAAAAACTCACCAGAAGGCTGCAGACTATTCAGAACTCGGCGGATAGATTCACTCTCAATCTACCATGCCACACTCACATCACATCACACCAAACCACACCTGAAGGAGCTCCACAGGCTCCCCATATACAAACAAGCACCATTTAAACTCCTCACTCACACTTTCAAGGCCCTTCATAACACACTGGCTGAGCATACCTCAACAATCGCATCTGCTTTTATAAACCTTCCAAACACTCACTCATCCAGACTCCTATGTACACATATCCCATAAATACGGAAAACCAGATCCGGTGTTTACTTCTTCTCCTACATTACTCTCAACCATTATTAACATCTTAACATGGTTCTAAAATGAAGGTTACTTGTGTGTTTAAATGCGTTTTGTGGATCTCAAAATTGTAAAGTGAAGTGTAGTTCACAAGAACAGTGATCATTGTTTAATTGGATGTAATGACCGGAAAATTAATTGGGACAGTGACTTTTCTGCCTGCAATTATATAAGACCTCGTCTTGCCCTTTGCCTTGCCTGCTGACCAAGAGTGCTGTGCTGGGGAGGAGGACTACACTCCCAAGCAACCTCGACCAGTGATGTTGTCGTCAGGCACCGAGCGCCATAAGTTCTTTTGGGGCGTCCCACAGCGCGGGGCACACTGGGGCGTGACCCTGGCCAAGAGCGGGCCCGCCTGCGCCCGTCAGAGGCTGCTGGTTCCTGTAAAATTTGTAAACAGGCTTGTAGCTGAGAATATACAGTTAGTGATGGATTGCCGATCAGAGGACATTAACAGCGAATTAATAGTCCTCTCGTTTGTGTACATTTGCAGCAATGTTATAACCTATTTGTTAGCACACGTTACATCAGACACTCTGAGCCATCACTGATTGATCACTTGTGTTCACTGGTAGAGCGCCAGCTAAGAAGGGCTTTAAATGCTGAGCCACAAGATTGCGCATTAGTTTCTAATCTGCAGAACGCATTTAACGCAGTCACATATAAAAGAAGGGCTGAAATTATTATACAGCAGTGGACCATGCTAACTGTTACTGCTAATACATGGACAGTCAAATGTTTTGGAACACAGTGTCTACCATGCGCTCCCTCGATCATAGAGGAACGACAGTTGGATATCATATTAATGGGGAGGAGTGGGTATCACATTTTAAAGAAATGTATATAGATGTGGATCTGACCCCTTAATGCTATGGCAAGAGGCAAGATCACCTTATTTAGTCTTCTCAGTACAGGAAGTAGAGATCGCTATTAGAGAAAGCACAGGTGGGAAGGCTCCAGGACCGGATGGTATCCCTATCGATACCATCAAATGTAATATAAATATGTGGGCCCCCGTATTGACAAATGTGTATAATAATCTGAATTACTCCTCGATCCCTTCTTTCTAGACCTCTTCGACTATTGTCCCAATTTTTTAAAAAGGTAATAGGACAGAACCTAGATGTTACCACCCTATCTCTCTGATTGATGTTCCGACAAACATTTTGCGGAGAGTGTTGTATAATAGATTATTAAAATGGATTAATGAGAATAACGTATTAAATGATTGTCAGTACAGTTTTATAAGTGGCATACGAACTGTGGAGCAATGCCTAAATTTTAGCTTAATCATTGGAAATTATACATTGGCCAAACCTGTATGGTGCCTTCATGGACCTATCGATGGAATTCGATCGCGTAAATCGGGCAAAACTATGGCAGATACTTATTAACTTAAAAATGGATCCATCAATAGTGCACCTGCTAATATTCTTACACACAGGCACTAAGGCTTGCGTACGGTTTAGCAGTGAGGGGTAAGTCTCTGTTAAATTTACTATTAATCGGGGGTCCGTCATGGATGTGTATTAGCACCATTCTTGTTTATTTTGTATATAAATGAGCTGAGCACAGAACTTATTAAGAGCACCCCTGACGCACCCCTAGTATGTGGTATTCCCCTTCCTGCCTTACTATAAACGGATGATGCAGTTCTGATTGATTTTTAACTCACTCTTTTGTGAATTTTATGGCTAATCTTAATTTGTCGACAAATTTTACTAAGTCATTTTTAATGTCATGTGGTCCAAAGCGTACAAACTCACTCTCCATCGCTGTAGGCTCGAGCACTTTATCTAGCATTTGCATTATCTCCTATTTAGGAATTAATTTTTCCACTTCAGGTTCATGGTATCAGCACATAGCACAGTGCGGAGTAAAGTTTTCACGGTCAATTGGGTCACTGCTCAGTCTGCCATCAACAAAGGGAGGAAGGCCCCTGAAACCCTCACTGCAAATATACTTATCACAGTGCATTCCTATTGCAACCTATGGTGCGGGCGTATGGGGATTGGGAGCTCTTAAAAATCTGCAGAGGTAAAAAAATCACTTCTTAAGAAGGTTAGTATCAACCCCAGCATCTTCCTTCCACTTTATTTGCCACAGCAAATTGGGCACAGGTTACCTATTTAGAGTCACCTGGCCACCGTGTGGCTATCCATTTGGAGCTCAGAGGGTGCCACACTAACAGAGAGTATAGGTAATGATTGTCAGGCCTGCAAAAGGGGCCTTTCCATCCCCTGGTTGGCCTATGTCAAAACATCTTTGGAAAGTGTGGGCCAAATAGATATGTTTTTGGTAAGAGAGCCACAGACTGCTGCTTGTAGGAAGCAAGTGAAGCATTTATTATTGGAGAAAGCTGTAACACATAGATTACGGGCTGAGAGTAAGAAAAGGAGTGTTCTAGATTATCTGCATTTTAATTTAGGGGAGCCTAGCTCGGATTATTTATGGAACACAAACAGGAGCTGGATACTGTCCCTATTGTTTAGCTTTTAGGGCTGGTACAATAAAATATTGTTTATGCTTACCAAGTGGTTATCAACAGGAGCTCGATCTAAGGACATGCCCATGCAATGATTATTCTGAAACAAATATGCTGCATTTCCTTTGTTTCTGTGGTTTTTATTTGTTATACCACTTATAAGAGCCAGAAAGATACGATCCTGTTTGCGGGCGCATTGCTTCCTACCCATACTGTCTGATGACAAATCATGTTGCTGCGTAACTATCTTTCTTCAAGCTGCTGTATCCTCTAGGAAAACAATGTCAGATTATTGACTTCTCTTTTTCCCATGTTAATCTTTTTAAATATTTAATGGCATATGAAATATGATGCTCTTTTTATGTACACCCACTGTATTGTATTGTGTGCTTTAATGGCTATTTTATAGCTGAATAAAGATGTATTGAATTGAATTGAATATAAAACCTTGTTAGAAGAAGGATACACTCTAGTCTTGGGTAAGCTCCAAAACGGTGAAAATGTGGGCCAGGTGTATTCTTTTTACATGATTAATCTTTGGTTTAAAGAAAGAAAATAATTTAATTTTGACCAGTCGAGGCAGACATTTTTGGAGTGCCGATTGACAGCGGTGCATACACCTGGTTGCAGCTGGTTTCTGGCACTGAACACTAGCACTGATGTAGAGAACTGCAGGACCTGGAGCAAGTTCTAACTGGTCTGATCTCCTGGTCCAAATAACAGAGCGGGCAGTTTGTCTGTACATGCTGGAAGCTCTACACCAATTGAAAAGGGATTCTAGGGGGAAACAGTGGCTATAAATGAAACTCATTCATTGGAGTAAGCGCAGAAAGTTATTCCCTTGTGCAGAAGTTAGAGAACATTGACTTTTTTTAGGTTGTAATACCCACGTGCCCCTGCATCTGGATACCATAATCTACCGGTCAAACAGATGCTGTACAACATATCACACATTCTCGAGTCAGAGGTTGAGACATATTAAAGCCTCTTGTTTGATGCAGCCTCCAGTGCTCATGGTCTGTGAAGTTGGAGCCAAATACAGCTAGTCTCTGCTCTCTAAAAGGCAAAGAGATAGGGAATTTGTCCAATAGAACAGAACAGATTCTCTCTGCATAGAATCACATATGTGCTACACTTACGCCCAGAGGTGTGCGCACACGTGCACACACACGCACGCACGCACACACATTCTCTTATACATAAATATACACACACAATCTTGTCAGGAGCAGAATATGGGTTCAGCATTGCTGGCAAAGCTAGGCAAAGGAAAGTGTTTCGGCCCGGAAGAATGTCACTGGTCATTTGGCAAGTGGTAATATTTAGCCACATGCCCTTCTGACTAGGACTGGCAGGTTCTTCTGGCAATTGCAGGAGGTCTTGTGGGCTGGAGGTTCTAGCTGAGCGAGCACACTAGGCTGTAGATCCACAAACACCCTCCCAAAATAGATGACTGACAAAATGTATTATAAGAACAGACTTTGGCGTAGTTGGTCTGTTGTTCCATGTGGGGGGTTCCAAACTTCACTGCTGCCCCAAAGATTTCAGACCTCAGGATGCTTTGTTAGTTAAATACCCAAGAAGCTTTGTACTTCCTGCAGGCCCTGAGACCACTTGAGATTGTGTTAAGAACCGGTTTTCAGTCATGTCCAGAAGGACCAGCATCTAAATGCCATATTACTTAATAGCCCATTCTGAGGGCACATTGAGCATACACACTGAGCTCTAGGTAGCATGCTTCTTGCTTCTAAAAAAAACTCTTTACATTACATTTCAGGAATATTAGGTGGTGGATGAATAGCCTGGTTCGAGTTCAGTTTTAGAATTCCACGAGTGGGCCTCGGGCTGAGTCGCAGGCTTCCCTTGGGTGTTGTCTGGGGTGACGTCCCGCTTGATGACCCAGTTGACGTCCCGGGTGATGTCCCAGATGCCACCTCAGGTCTGGTCCCCGCTGCTGTCTGTTGTTCTGTTCCCACTGTCTTCCCCTGTGTAAGACGCTGCTTTCTCTTCTCCATGGTTCACTATCTGCCACCTAAAAGACAAAAAGGTACACATCTGCCAGTGGGGCAATGTTTTTCTATGTGAACAGATGTAGCATTGATCGAGCCAGGCTCATGTTCTAGGGAGGAGAACCAATGCGAGAGAACTGCAGTTGCAACACCTGTTCGATCCTCTCTACAATGGGAATGTGATTATGTATTCCATTTTAGCCACTGCCTCTGCTGATGAACTCTAGTAATAAATCTAATGTCTAATGCATTGCACCAAGGAAATGCAGAAGCCAGTTGTGAGTGGTGTAGTACAGGTGTGAGGATAATGGTAAGGGAATTTAGAAGTCCACTGGCCTAGAAGAATGTGGAAGTGCCTGGATGCAAATTTAAACCCATCTCCTTCTGAATGAGGGACGCAGAGGCATCCACATGCCCGGTTACTTAAGCTTTTCATTAGAACACTATGAACATTTATTTTGATAAAAAAAAATAAGTTATAAGGGTTTTAGGGCATAATATTCGTCAATAAGTAAGGCGCAATACAGCTTCTGCAAACAGTCCCCACCATTCGCCATATCGACTCCAAATTACAGACTGTTACAAATTATTTACAAAGTGGTTCTATCAGGAGAAACAATCTACCAGAGAACCAGCACCAGTGGACAAATACATAGTAGGATATGCAAGCATGTTACGAAACGAAAAAGTGAAAATAGGATTGGATGTAGGAAAAAAGATGGTGGGGGTAAACTCAAACAGTAAAGACAAACAACTTAATAATAAGCTTCTGAAGTGCAGTCAAGAACCAGGGTATTATACTGGTGACTTTGGGGTGGGGGAGTAGGGCTAGAAATCTGGGCCCAGGGCAGCACGCCAGGCTTTCGCAAACCTACCAGCCCGGGCCGAGCCCAAGCACTTGGCAAAGCGCAGCTCCCGAAATAAGGGATCTGCCGGGCATCATTCATCAGAGGGGTCTCCGTTGGGGGGTGGGCGGTCTTGAAGGATCATTTTCCACGCCTGCGCATGCTCAGAACTACACAGACCGCACCGCGCCTCTAACTGCAACAGGGCCCCTTCAAACCCGGACTATTTAGTCAGTTCTCGTCTCCACTTCTGCAGGGTAGGGCCTATGGGAGATTTCCAAGGCATGGACAGTTGCCTTTGGGCCAGGATATAGGTTAGGTCTGCGAATCTCGTATTTACTAGTTCAGACAGCCGGTGACTTGTCTACATTGCGATCCATGGAGGAGTGAATGAGTTCCAGGACCGTATCCCAGAAGGGTGTGAGAGTCGACAGTTCCAATTTATATGGTAAAAATGCACCCCTTCCAGCAGGCACCACGGACAGGTTGCATGTGCTCCGGAAAATAGGAGGTTGATACAGATAAAACTTACACAGGTAGCAGATTTGAATCAATTTGAACAAGCCCTTTCGGGTAGTGCGAGGGGTGTATGTCAGGACATTGGCCCAATCTGTATCCGTAAGCACCAGGTCCATGTGTGTGGATCATTGCTTGCCAAGTCCAATCAGCTCAACCTTACCCTGGGCCAGGAGCGACTTACAAAGAAGGGTTATCACTCACGTGCACCCAGTAGTCGTGCAAATGAGTTTCAGACAACTATATGCAACATTTTCTTGGTTGCCATCCCCCCAAGCGCGCTGTATGGCAAGTGATACCACGCTGTAAAATAAAAACTGCCGTGAGGGGATCACAAATTCTTCCGTCAGATCGCTTAAACTCTGCAGTTGTCCATTCACATTTAAAGCTCCAAGAGTGGTCATGTCCTTGCGGGCCCAATCATGTATGCCAGATCAGTCGCTGTCATGGGAGAGATGTAACAGCACTGCAAGAGCAAAAGCCTTTGCATAAGGAAGTTTTGTCCTTGTGTGCTGGTGAGCGCAAGCCTATGCATAGTAGAGCGTGCCAAGTGCAAGCACATCCGGGCGCTTCCGCTGCTGCAGCCAAGGTTTAAGATATAAGGCTACCAAATCAGCAAACGTAGGAGTGAATTCAGTGGAAGTGGTCATCCCACTCCAGATTTCAGATCTCCAATAAGCTGTAGATTTCAACTAATCGGCTACATAATAAAGCTCCATATTGGGAAGCGCCATCCCACCTATATCATTCAGTAGACAACGTTTCGCAAACGTGATTCTGTAACGGTTTGTCCCCCACATTAAGTAAGTCAGCAGTCCAGCCACCTCACAAAAGAGGGATTCAGGCATGCGAATTCGGAAGAGCAGAGAAAAGATATGAGACAATGCAGAAAGACCATCTTAAACGATCCTTCCCATTACGCACAGTGGAATGATCAACCGGAAGTGTATTGATCGTCATAGGGAAGCTATTGCAGCTCTGATGTTGCCCTCCAGTAGTTCATTAGACGACTATGAACTCGACTACCAGCTACGATCCAAACAAATTGCAGCATTTTGGGATTACACAGCTATCTGTTTTTCAATATTCACTAGTATGTGGATCCATTCACAGTCGAGCTCTTTAGTACTAATTGGCTATAAAGCTATTGATATTCAAATGCTCTTGTTGTCTTCCTTCCAGCAGCTCCTGTGCTGTATTCCTTGGTTGCTCATGGGAACCAATGCTTACCAGATCCGCTGGAGGAAACCCTCAGAACTGGAGTGAACGGGTAGGCCTATCAAGTCATGCAGGCGTAGGGAGCATATGGGTAGGCATTTGCTAGGGCAGGGTGCCTTTCCAAAATGTGTTTTAATGAATCTGCTCATTGATATTGAGCACTAAAGCGAGCACAAAAAGTATTCATAATTCTTCTGTATATGCCACTTCTGTAATTAACACTGTACAGTAAAGTACAACACAGTAGTACACACTGAGCTAAAATACAACGTACATTGTTACAATTGTTAACGAACAATGCAACAGGTGCCCAATAGTAAAGGCATTGAAAATAAATAGGGTGATGGTCTCTTGGCTAACAAACATGGGGGTTTATTTTTGCTAAGCACAGCAGACTTTATTATTATAGCTTCAACTTATTTTTATGCTGATAAACTACATGTACATACATACTCTATTTATTTTCAAAAGCATAAAAAAATCAGCATGCTGTATGAATTCCTTCCATTAATACATTCTTTACATTTCCTGCTCCTCAAATGACTGGTCTGTGATTCCAATTCCATGATATTCCAATTTTATACCATACAACAGTGGTGCTTAAACTAGGGTCCGTAAGACCTACTCAAGGGGTGCACAACTGTTAAAATTTTTTTATAATATTAGCAGATTGTTAAAGTACATATACATGAAAAAGTAAAATCTGACACTGAACATTTTAGTAAGTTCTGTAAATGTGAACAAATTTGAAATTAGAGGCAATAAATTAAATGGTCGATTACGATCCCGTTCGAATGAGCTCCGAATCGTTTTCGGGTTTGCCAAATCCGAAACAGAACCCTTGTTTCCAACCAAATCGTACATAATTCCGGAAGACGGATTACAATGCCTGGAAACCTTTAGGGCTGACCGAATCGGTTCCGAAAGGCATTCGTTTAGGTCGAGCCTTTTGGAGCCGATTAGTACAGCTCTATGGACACGATTTCCAAGCGAGCGATTACGATGACAGATTCAGACAGCCATTTCGATTTGGTTTGCCCGGAACAAAACAACTGTCGGAATCTGTCTTTGTGGGCCCATAGCAGGCCTCACTTCACCTGGGGCCTTCCGAATGGGGCCCATGGATCCCCCCTCTCAGACCATGCACAGTGTGGCAGGCACCATGGGGTGCCTGGCACAGGGTGCATGATTTCCCCAGCCACCCCTTTCTTCAGTGGGAGTCTGTGTTCTTGTTCGGAACACAGGCTCCCATTGAAGTCAATGGGATCCGACCGAATCGTATCCGGAAGCATCCAAATCACTCAGTCGGACTCCCCCGATTCTAGTCATCCGGAAAGCATTCCGGAACCGATTAGGTCGGAATGATTTCTGGATGGAATGATTTGCGGAGGAGATCGTAATCGGCCCCTAGGTTGGTATGATCCGTGAGACTAGTACAAGTAAAGCAAACAGAATCTAGAATGGACGATGGGTGTTCTGACTTGAAGCACTGGTCTGCACGAACAAAAAGAAAGCATACGTTAGGAACAAAAAAGACAAAGGGATGCTAAGGGATGCTAGAGTCTAGCATATTACTTTGTCTTTTTTTTAAATAAAAAAATTTTAAACAGTTCCAACCTTCCAATTAAAACTTCGATTTTTGAATATTTTATTTAGTTAGTTAATTAAATAACATGTTTCAGAATTTTTGTATTTGTTTGACATATACTTGTTTCTGTATTTTTATGTATTGTTTTAAGCTAAAAATCATAGAACTTGCTAACTAAGACCAGGGCACCTGGATTCCAGTAGTGATTCAGTGGTGGCCAATGACACGGTCTGAAATTTCTATCTGTACCCCATCTTTGACCTAAGAGGACATTACATCTTGTGTTTCTTATGCAATGCTTTCTACTGACAAATTACAAATAATCATAGAGGATGCAAGTTTCCACTTGATGCTAAATCTTCAGAAATGCAGAAACACCCTTCTCAGAGACAGCCCACAAACTGAGAGACATTCTCTTCCATTAAAGACAGCCTTCGGATAAACAAAGCCTTTCCATGGCAGTTGTCTTTCTGAGAGCCAGCCCCACAATGAGACGTAGACTGTTCTCAGAATGATTCCTGTTGAGGAACAGCGTGTTGTCCTTGGGTTTCAATGGCGACACTGGCTCTTTGCACTTTGCACTGGACTAAGAAAAGGGAAAGCATATGTGATTTGAGGTTTCAAATCCCTAAGGCTCATTCTGCAGAAGAATGGATGTAAGTTTAAGTTATGTTATTTCGCAACTTGTAGTGGTCTTCCATTGTAGTTGAGAAGGCTGGAGATATACTGCAGAAGACTGGAAAGAGGTCTTCATACTAAAGCTAAATAGAGAATAAATGGTATGCAACATTTATTAGTAAAATTCCTACGTATTTGGAAGAAAGTCCACAAAAGGGAAATTTTGTGACACGGACACAGAACATAAATGAAAAGAGAAACAGACAAGAAAAAGGCAGAGAGTTTTGCTGCCATGGAAGAAGTAAAAGCTGAATGCCTCTGCCGATCAACACCCAGGTGCATCCCAGACTTGCTTGCTGGCCCTGCGTAAAACCATTTTGAAGTAATGCAAACTCCTCACTTGTTTCTTTACACAAGTAAATACAGGCAGGCCTCACAGCAAATTAATGCCTAGAAGAAACATTGGGCCATGCTTTCGCTGCCCTCAACACTTTATGGATAATAATAAATAATGTTTATTTCTACAACAGTTTGCAATTTTTCATAGTAAATACAAGATTTGATACCACCAAGTAGTAGTATAGTATTTATGATCTCTACTGAGTTGGTAGTAATAGCATTTGTATTCAGGCTCCTACAATCAATTCAGTTTATGACCTGTACTTCCTCTATCACTGAAAGGCCAAGTGGGAAGACCTTCAAAGGATCTATTTCATGCAAGGGTTTAACTAGTAATAGCAGTGATGGACAAGTTACTTACCTTTGGTAATGCCTTATCTGGTAGAGACATGACCTAGCCGCAGATTCCTTAACCTGTGAACTTTTAAGCGTCAGACTGGATCCAGAAGACTTTTCCCCTGCGTGCCGTTAAGTGGCATCGGTCGACTCCGCGTCGTGTGGTATGGCGTGTGCATTGCCTATATAGGTGCCATCTCGGCACACTGACATCAGTACTTTTCACGACCTTACACGCCAGAAATGTTGTGCCATGAAGTTAACTGACAGCGGTGTATTTAACAACTAAGGCCCTGAAGGGGAAGAGCCCTGACATGAATAACTGATCCACAGTGCAGCGAGGATGGTCTGGTCGGTAAGGAATCTGCGGTTAGATCATGTCTCTACCAGATAAGGCGTTACCGAATGTAAGTAAATTGTACATTTGACAGAGACATCTAGCTGCAGATTTCTTACCTGTGAACAGATACCCATGAAATACCATCCCATGGGGAGGGACTGCGGAAAACTTTCAAACCAGAAAGTCCCACATGCCACCTGGCAGATGTCAAGAACCGGGACACCATGCTGGAGAGCCTTGGGGGCTGCCTTAGCTCTGGTAGAATGAGCTCTGAAGTCTTCATGAGGCTGTTTTTTTGCTAGAGCGTAACAGATTTTAAAACAAAGGATAACCCATCATGAGATGGTCCTCTTCTGGGCAGCACGTCCCTATTTTGCTACGACGTACTCCACAAAGAGTTGGTCGTCTAAACAGAACTCCTTTGTGCGGTCAAGGTACAGCAATAACGCTCTTTTTGGGTCCAGGCGGTGGAGGTGTTCCTCTTTCTCAGCAGGATGCTGAGGAGCATAGAAGGTGGGCAAGTGACAGATTGCCAAATGAAAAAGTGTCACAGCTTTAGGCAAAAAAGAAGCCCTAGTGTGGAGCACTACCTTGTCTGGAAAGACAGTCTGGTAAGGAAGCTGATAGGAAAGCCCCTGCAACTTGCTCACCCTCCTGGCAGAGGTTATGGCCACTAAAAAGGCTTTACAAAAGGTGAGCGGCCGGAGGGAACAATTATGCAGCGGCTCGAATGGTGCACACATCAGATAATTGCGGACCAAGTTAAGGTCTCACTGGGGCATGATGAAAGGAGAAGGGGGAAACAAATGTGTAAGCCCATTCAGAAATCTATGTACAGTAGGGGACTTGAACAGTGATGGTATGTCTGGCAACCATAAAAAGGCAGAAAGGGCCGAAAGGTAACCCTTTAGAGTGCCCAAAGTAAAGCCCTGCTGGGCAAGAGACAGGATGAAAAGAAGAATGTTAGAGAGGGAAGCAGACAAAGGGTCAATAGACCATTCTATACCATATTTACAATTTTTTTACCATTGGCAGGAGTATAAAAACTTAGTTGAGGGACGGCTGGCTGCCAAAATACCTTTGCACAATTCGGGAGGAAGGTCAACTGCTATCAATTGTCGCCGCTCAATCTCCACACAAGGAGGCGGACAGTTGACAGGTTCGGGCGGTGGACCCTTCCCTGCTGCTGCGACCAAAGATCCTCTCGAAGGCGCAGCCTGATTGGAGGATTGATGCTCATCTGCAGAAGCTCAGGATACCAAACTCTCCGTGCCCAGTCCAGAGCCACAAGAATGACTTGTGCTCGGTTGCTCCAGATTTTCTGAAGTACTCTTGACTGAAGTGGTATGGCCGGAAAAGAGGCCAGAGCTCCACTGGAGACAAAAAGCATCACTGAGCGAGAGCCAACTTAGAAACTCCAACGTGCAACACTGCTGACATTGCACGTTCCCAGTAGAGGCGAACAGATATAATCAAGGCTCTCCTCACCAAAAGAGTCCTTGCACCACCTCCGGATGGAGACGCCTCTTGTGATGTGATAGGCACCAAGGCTGAGTTCATCCTCCCTGGCGTTCAAGAGGCTGGCCAGATGTTGAACCACCAGGGATATGCAGTGCTGTTCCAGCCACGTCCAAAGGCGCAGGGCCTTTTCACACAGGGTCCACAACCCCATCTCGCCCTGTTTGTTGCAGTACCCCATTGCAGTGGTGTTGTCCTTGAACAACTGAATGAGCCTTCCCTTGAGGGATGGTAAGAAGGCCTTTAGTGCCAATCAGATCACATGGAGGTCCAACAAGTTGATATGAGTCCTCTGATCGCCACCTCCCCCAGATGGCTGACCCATCCCAGAAGTAACGCATCTGTCACTACTGTGAGATCTAGTTGGGGAAGGGAGAGGGTGCTGCCTCTGACCAAATCGCGGATAGTCAACCACCATTGCAGACCTTTCGCAGTTCCCTCCGAAATCTGGACCAGATCGGTGAGATTTCCCTGATGCTGCGCCCATTGTAACTTCAGGTCTCACTGTAGAGCCTGCATGTGCCATCTGGCATGAGTCACCAGCAGAATGCAGGAGGCCATGAGGCCCAGCAGCCTCAGAGTCATTCTCACTGAAATCCAAGATAGAGGCTGAAACATCGGAAATCATAGCCTGAATATCCTGGACTCGCCCCTCCGGAGGATAGGCCCACAACTGCAACATGGGCCACTAAATATGCTCCCTCATAGCCTATCTATTCATTACATCAAGGACTTGCTCTCTCTTGAGCTATCTCATGCATATAATCACAACAGTGACACTTAACATTGAAATTTTCATTACTTTTATTATTTCATTGTTTTATATATTTTATAACATTCACTTTTCTTTTTCTTTTTATGTATTTCTTTTTTTCATTCAAATAGAAAAAACAGATTTTGAAAATTCATACAAAAAACTAAATCATCACAATAATTGCATTCAATTTCACATGTACACATCTATTTAGTAGCAAAACAACCCCTGTACTAGCTTCAATAAATACATCCATATCACAACCATTCGAACACATACATACTCTCACAAACTTCATACAACCAGCATCTGAACAAGGTAGAGGTTATGTGTGACACAGAAAACCTCGACGACCAAATAGTTTTTTATGTTTAGAGCACAAGGCTCAGCATAAGGTCGGCGTGCGTTTTGGCGGTATATGAAGAGTAGTTAGACCACCTTCATCGGGACCTTTCCAGATACCCACATCAATATCACAGCAACCAGGGGACCTAGAATACATACAAAAGAGTCACTGTTGAAAGTACTAAACTTTTTTTTTTAAATCATAAGTTATTGATTGGACCAAGCATGAAAACATATCTGAAGCTAGAAATCAAGAACCAACCTCACAGTTTTACTGCTCCCACTAATCACCAATGGGAGCCCAAAAAAAGTCATTCATACCAACATTTATTAAGCATGCCGTTGTGTGACCAGTAGTAGGAAAATGTGAACATAGAAAAACTGTAGAATACCAACAACCACCATATTCTAGTGATCAACCGTATCCCAAAGAAAAGGATAAGGTAGACCATATCAATTTGAACTGTCCATTTCAATAAACAAAATCTAATAACCCATTTATCAGCCAAATTCACATGATTACTCAAAGGGTCAAAGGATTTATGGAAAATTGACAAATGGCAGCTATTCATATAGTCTCGTTACAAGAGAAAAAATCCTCCCTTATTCTCGACGAGTACTGCCTATACTTCTGTATGGATAACAAAATATGTTATTAGTAATAAATACGTAATTAGGGATTAATGCACAGTGCTTATTTACACTTCAAAACCCTAGTATCCTTCCCCAAGGCAGGCTCCTTAGCAAATGCGTAGTTTCAGTATGTATTAGTCCTGGGGCCCAATGCGCGAGGAAGCCAAACTTTTTCTAAAAAAGGGGGAAACATCACACTATTATGTCACGGCTCTAAGAGTGAATTACCAGAGTCCAACTAACATATCCATGGTGGCATAGTTGATATCGCATACTGCCACAAATACTGATCCAAAAGTTGTTGAGAGGCAAGACCATAGAAGACCTTCTACGTTTTCTTTCATCAATTTGTATTCCTCAATCGATTTTTTCCCCAGCTTATATCAATTAGAGTTTCAGAGTTGTTACACGACTCGTGCGTTCTGCCAAAAAGAGAAAGACCATCCGGTTTAATTCCTTATCCAAGACGGTGTCTGATGTTACCTTGTAAACGCCTGATCTAGTTCTCATACTAAACCGGCACTGAGATACTCTCACTAATTTGAAAAATGTGCCCCTCTTATATACCTTAGTTACTATCTGCCTACTGTATGATGTACTATACAGTAACGGAGGTAGCTAATTTGTCACGAAAACAGTATCATGTCGAGTTAGAATATATATATAAATATCCGACCTCAAATTAACTCACCAGGACACGTATACAAAACTACAATTCCAACACCCATCGTCTCGATACCTCTTTCTTTAGATCCTAGCCCCTATAACTCTTGCCAGCCTCCCATAATGGTTTGAACCAAGGTGGATAGCCACATGGAACGGTGGTCATAGACCATAGTAATCCCCCATCCAATCCTGTTTATATGCCGTGCTTACCTGCTTCTCAAAGTACGGATGTCTGGACGTGATGGCCCACAGCTCTCCAACTGACGTACGCTAAATTGCCACGACCTCCGTGAGCTTTAAATAGCCCCTTGCTCAGATGAAAAAACGGTGCAAAAAATTACGTAATTAGGAGGAAGGCAGACCTTTGTGGTCATCTACATGGAAATAGGACTAACGCCTGTACGAATAACGGGCGCCATGTTATAATGTCTCTTAACGAGCTGAAACCACAAAGGTTGAACAGAGGCCAAATTATTGCATAAAATTGTCAAAAAGACAATACATAGTCCGCATTCATATTTCCCTCTAATAAAAGGCATTGGTCCCCACTCAAAAGGTAAAAAAGCGGCAAACAGATTCCGATGATATTACCACAACAACTCATTATAATACTCTTTCAGCTAAAGGAGGACTATGCTTAACTTATTTTTGATATGTGAGGCTATAATTGAAAAAAACTTTTCTTTATAGCCCACGCACAACAACTCGGTATCCCGTTTTCAAATGGGCCAAATTTGTGATTCCTAAGTATTTCCGTTTATTCGAATTACATCTGCCTCTTCCTATATACTGCTGCTCAGTAATGCTTAACAGATAACTATATACTCTTGAGTAGCAAAAAGTCTTACTTGCTCTTTGTTGGAAACAGCCCACTCCCACTCCGCAGGGTGGTGATGGACTTCCCCGAACACACTGTGGTAGCTTGGCTCGAGTGGTCAGGAAACAGGCGCAGTGCTAAGCATACAATATACCCATACAATAACCATGCGTGCATCCGTTCCAAAAACGACTCTACACCGTAAAAATTATGAAAATATTCTTTCTTTATCTTTTTCTCTTAGTTGCTGATTGGAAAAATAAATAGGTCAATCACAATATACAAATTTCAATTAGTGCAGGTCAAATAAATATTGGCTGTTTGATGAAATAAATAGGGGTGATCATAAATAACAGGGCATAAATACAAGTGCAATATATACAGACAATTAAATACTTTGAGGCAATAAATACTGTACCAATAAATATTGTACACCAACAAGTCCTGTGGACCTATAAATATAGTGAAGCAATAAATAGGTAAAAACTCAATAAATACAGTACCCCCAATAAATAATTAAAAGTATACAGCAACACTCATGTAATCAGTTGACATTTCAATTCCTAAGGGCTGATTTGGCCCAGGCACAGCTTGTAGGGTTGTGGAAGGCTTGAGGGGGGCTACTCCCTGGCTGAGACAAGGCTGAGGCCTAAACTGAGGTAGATCAAAGGGGGGAATACCAGTGCCCTGGCTTTCTCTCTCCACACCACCTCTCTAGGTTAGTCCCAGTTCACCCCAGGCACAGTCAGGTTGGTTTCAGCACCTCCCTAGCCCCTTAGAGCAGTCTCTCAGGTCTCCACAGGGCCTTAGGCGCCCTCTACTCCACTTACTGCCCTTTTTCTGATGTTCCGACGCCGCTGGAGTCGTGTCGACGCCGTGAGGCGGTTCCGGTTCGGTCTCGGCGGCCTCGGCACAATCTCGACCTCCGATTCGACGGCGTCGGGCAGTCTCTACTCGGTGTCGACTTCGGGCGGCTCCGGTCCGATGGCGCTCTCGGCTCCGATGACGTCGGTCGGCCGGCCTGGCCTCGATGTCGACTTCCGGCGACTCCGGGGTGCGATCCTCACCCCCGACCTCCGGTGCTCCTCCTCTCAGGTTCCGGGCGACTCCGGAGTGCGATCCTCACTCCCGACCTCCGGTTCACCTCTACCTCGGTCTCCGACGACTCCGGAGGGCGGACTTCACTCCTCCGATGACGCCGCTCGCTCGACCTCGGTTCACTTCCTCCTCGACCTCTGGAATTCCTCACGACCTCCGTCGGCGCCCTCTCACGACCTCAGGCGGCTCCGGGTACGACGTCTGCTACTTCAGTCAGCGCCGCTTCTCCACCTCGGGCTCCAGGTCTCAGGCTACTCGACGCCGGACTCCAGGGAAACCAGTTTCCAGGTCAGGATCTTGCTGCTTTCTGCTTCTAAGGCCTGTTCCTGCTGTTCAGGTCCTTAGGATGAGTTTTTCTGTCTTCTTCCCACACAGGGCTATAGGCTGGGATCCATCAGTAGGGACAAGTATCAAGGGTGGGTTTATGGACCCCACTCCAGGCACAAGTTTCCACCCCTGCTGCTTCACTCCTTCCTCCTTCACTGTTGTGCTGCTCTCTCTTCACCAGTCAGGTGCCAACTGCCAGCTCCAACTGCCAACTCTCTCTCTTAACTCCCCAACATTCCAAACCGCCTCCAACTGTCACAGGGTTCTGGAATCTCCTGGAATGTTCTGGAAGGTGCTGGTAGGTTCCAGTGGATGCTGGTGATGTCACAGGTGGCCACCATCTTGTGCTTCAGGCCCTCAGACAGAAGTTTCAGGGGTAGCTAAAATGGCTCCCTGAATCTGCAGCAACACTAAAAAGTCTGGTGGTTCCCAAAAAGGAAAAATTCAAACAGGGTTTGAGGCAAAAGTGGGACAAAATAAATAATGATGAGGAGGGACCACCCAAAGGGCTGACAGGTCTAACACGCGTCCCCCCCAGCTGAAAGTGGGGAGAGCTACCCAACCCCTTGGGAGTTCTCATCACTAAGGCGGAAATACCTTGAGAGACCGTCTGCATTGGCGTGGTCCACTCCAGGCCGATGTTCCACCTGAAAGTCCATCCCCTGTAGGGAAATAGACCACCTCAACAACTTGGGATTCTCCCCCTTCATTTGCATCAGCCAACGAAGGGGTCTGTGGTCGGTCTGAACCAGGAAGTGCGAGCCAAACAGGTATGGCCGCAACTTCTTCAGAGCCCATACCACTGCAAAGGCTTCACGCTCTATTGCACTCCACTTCTGTTCCCTGGGAAGTAGTCTCCTGGATAGGAAGACCACGGGTTGATCCAGACCCTCTTCGTTGAGTTGCGATAACACTGCCCCAATGCCATGTTCTGATGCATCTGTCTGGACAATGAACTTCTTGGAAAAGTCTGGGGCCCTTAAGACCGGGGCCTCGCACATCGCTTTCTTCAATTTCTCAAAGGCTTGCTGACAAGCCTCCGTCCAGACTACCCGTCGAGGTTGTTTCTTGGACGTGAGCTCCGTGAGAGGGGCTACGATGGTACCGTACCCCTTCACGAAGCGGCGATAATATCCCGTGAGGCCCAAAAATGCTCGGACCTCAGTCTGGGTCTTGGGGGGTTCCCAGGCCATGATGGCCTCGATCTTCGCCTGGAGGGGTTGCACCGCTCCCCTACCCACCAAGTGTCCAAGGTACACTACCGACCCCTGCCCGATCTGGCACTTGCTGGCCTTGATCGTCAATCCAGCTTGTCTCAGGGCCTGGAGCACAGCTTGCAGGTGACGCAAGTGATCCTCCCAGCTGTTACTGAAGACGGCTATGTCATCCAGATAAGCAGCAGAGAAACTCTCCATTCCGGTGAGGATCTGGTTTACCAGGCGCTGAAACGTGGCAGGTGCGTTCTTGAGCCCAAAGGGCATCACACAGAACTGGTAGTGGCCATTGGGCGTGGAGAAGGCTGACCTTTCCCTTGCTCCATCAGTCAAAGAGATCTGCCAGTACCCTGAAGTAAGGTCAAAGGTACTTAGATATTGGGCAGCTCCCAGCCGGTCAATCAATTCATCCGCCCTAGGGATCGGATGAGCATCAGTTTTGGTCACTGAATTCAGTCCCCGATAGTCCACACAGAACCTCAGTTCTGGTTGGGCACCCGGTGGTGCAGCTTTTGGTACTAACACCACCGGACTGGACCAGGGGCTGCTAGAAGGTTCGATCACTCCTAGCTCCAGCATCTTAGTGACTTCACTATGAATGCTGGCCTTCACCTTGTCTGACATCCGGTAGATCTTGGACTTCACAGGTGGGCTGTCTCATGTGTCCACGTCATGGACGCACAGGTGAGTCCTACCCGGGACAAGGGAGAACAACGAAGAGTACTGCCCCAGGACCTGGCGACAGTCCTCCTGCTGTTCAGGAGTTAGAGATGGGGAGAGAATCACTCCCTCCACCGACCCATCCTTCTCTTGAGACGCAAACAGATCAGGGAGAGGCTCGCTTTCCACGTCCTCTCCTCCGTCAGTCACCATCATCAAGATGACTTCGGGCCTCTCGTGGTGGGGTTTGAGGCGGTTGGCATGCAGCACCCGCAGGGGCTGACGAGGGGTCTTCAGGTCCACCAAGTAGGTAGCCTTACCCTTCTTCTCCAACACCTCAAAGGGTCCTGACCAGCGATCCTGGAGGGCACTAAGCTCTCCGGGTTCGATCACCCACACCTTCTGGCCAGGCTCCAACTCCACCGGGTGAGCATTGTGGTCATACCACGCCTTCATCACTGCTTGGCTGGCTTCCAAGTTGTCAGAAGCTTGCTTCCACAACTTAGCCATTTGGCTCCGGAAGGCCAGCATGTAGCTCACCACATCCTGGGGAAGCTTTCTGGGAGTTCTTTCCCATCCGTCTCTCACCAGGTTGAGAGGTCCACGTACAGGGTGCCCATACAGAAGCTCGAAGGGGCTGAAGCCCACTCCCTTCTGTGGCACTTCCCTGTAGGAAAAAAGTAAACAGGGTAGGAGGACGTCCCATTTCCTCCGCAGGCTTTCAGGCAGACTTCTGATCATGCCCTTCAAGGTTTTGTTAAACCTCTCCACCAGACCATTGGTCTGGGGGTGGTAAGGAGTTGTGAACCGGTAGGTCACTCCACACTCCTTCCACATGGCCCGCATGTACGCTGACATGAAGTTGGTCCCCCTGTCGGACACAACTTCCTTGGGAAAACCCACTCGGGTAAAGATTCCCATCAGGGCCCTTGCCACAACAGGTGCTGTTATGGTCCTCAGAGGTATTGCCTCTGGGTACCGTGTGGCATGATCCACCAGAACCAGGATAAACCTGTGACCAGCTGATGTTGGCGGATCTAACGGACCCACAATGTCGATGCCCACCCTTTCAAAGGGGGTGCTAACGACAGGAAGTGGTTCCAGGGGAGCTTTCAGCTTCACCCCTGTTTTCCCACTGGCTTGGCAAGACACACATGTCCGGCAGTAGGTATCGGACGACACTTTCATCTGAGGCCAATAAAAGTGTGGGACAAGACGGGCGAAGGTCTTGTCTTGCCCCAGGTGTCCTGCCAATGGTATCTCGTGAGCCAACTCCAGAAGGAAGGCTCGATAACGTTGAGGAACTACCAAGGCTCGTGACGATCCGTGTAGGGGTGCCTTGGGTTCACTGTAGAGGAGGCCATCCTCCCAGTAAACACTGTAGTTCCCTTCAACGTTCCCTGCTGCCTGGGCTTCGGCCTGTCGCCTCAGCCCCTCAAGGGTAGGGCACTCCCTCTGGCCCTGGCAGAATTCCTCCCTGGACGGGCCTCCCTCCACGTGCCACTCGGCCGGGATGGGTAGGTCCTCCAGATTGGTAACGTCCCCCACCGTAGACTCCTGGTCCACCACCCCCGGTGGCCTATCCGTCCTACGGGGTGGGGACGCCGAGGCAGGCTCCTCCTGTCCTCGGTTCTTCCCTTGACTGGCAGCTGGCTGGGCCTTTGTTCCAGGCTCCAGCCGAAATGAACTCCCTCTTCGGGTAGTCACGGACCTTGTGCTAACACAGGCCCAGTCAGGTGTACCCAGCATCTCGGTGTGAGTCCGGTATTCCACCTCCTTCCAAGCGTTGTGCTCCATGTCATTGCCCAGCAGACAATCGACTGGCACGGCAGGGCTTACGGCAACTCGAAGTGAACCTGCAACCCCCCCCCATTCAAAGGGAACCTCGGCCACGGGATAGTGGCCTGTTCTGCCGTCAGCCATCGCGGCTGGGTGGAGTACATCGGGAATTACCTGCTCTGGAGACACCAGTTGGCTACGCACCATAGTCATACTGGCTCCTGTGTCTCTCAGAGCCTCCCCTCTTTGGCCGTTGATGGTGATCCACTGCCCATACTTTGCGGTATTTGCGGGCACCTGGATCTTAGGAACCATCTCCCGTTCTCCCAGGGACACTAAAGTGACACCCGCCCACTCCCTTCCCTTAGTTAAGGGCATCTCCTCCCCGAGCACTGCACTAGCTACTCCGGGGGTCTTTCCTCCAGTGGGAGGGGGTGATCGTTTCTGACACTTCGGATCACCTTTATAGTGTCCAACGCCACCGCACTCGTAGCAATGGACAACCCTTGGCTGCTGACTCTGGCCAGGATTAGGGTTTCTGGGTGGGTTAGCCTTAGAGGTGAATCCTGTTCCCTTCCCTTGGAAGTTATTTTGGGGGCCTTTGGAGAACTCCTTTTTCTTTTCCCCTCCCTCTTTCTTCTGGGGGGCGCCCTGTCCGGCCTTTTGAGTATCCCCTCCAGTCCCCCTTGTGGACACCCGGGTACTAGCCCAAATGTCCGCCTCCTCAGCAAGCTTCCGGGGACTGGTCAGCTTGCTACCCACCAGGTGTTGCCGCAGTTCAGGGAAACATTTCTCGAGCAGGTGTTCCTTCAGTACTAGGTCAAACAACTCCTCGTAGTTCCTCACTTCACTGCCCTGAATCCAACCTTCCATTGCCTTCTTCGCATAGTCCAGGAAGTCCACCCAATTCTGTGTGCCCAGTTTGTGACTACCCCTGAACTTCTGTCTGTACTTTTCAGGTGTTAGTCCAAACTTTCTGATGAGCGCCAGTTTCATGGCGGGGTAGTGGGTCTGCTCATCCTCCTCGAGGGCCAATAAAGCATCCCTACCAGCTGGAGGCATGTACTTGTACAATCCCCCTCCCCAGTACTTCTCCGGAACCCCATGGGCCCTCAGTGAGACCTCATAGGCCGCTAGCCACTTGGCGATATCGTCGCCCGCCCCATAGCTAGCTACTATGTCCTTTGGCAGGTAGGGTTTGGATTCCCTGGTGATTTCTTGGTTTTGGCTGCCACCATTAGGAACAGGTTGTGCCCCGATTCTCAAAATCTGAAGATCTATTTCTTTCAGTCGCAATTCATGGGCCATCCTCTGCTCCTCCTTTTCCTTCTCCAGCTTTGCTAAGTCCCATGTGAGCTGTCTTTTCTCCCTCCGGTCTGCTAACTCCACTTCAGACAAGCCCCCGCTAGAGGCACGGCTGCCCCCCCTAGAAAGTGTCCTGGGCCCTGCGGACAGGTTCCCCACCTCAGGTTGGTACATCTCAGCCCCCTCGGGGTCAGGCTCTCCATCCCTGTCTTCTTCCTCAGCCTTGCTTTCCCTGCGTGCCTCCCCCCAAGCCCTTAAGCTGGTTTGGAGTGCACCCTTCTTTGCTCCTGGGGGGCAGTACACCCCCTCCCGCTGGCAAAACTCCCTGAGTTGGGCCACAGTGTACGTTTCTAGATTTTCTAGTACAAACTCCATCTTGCCCACTCAGGTTAGAGGACAGGTTTTGTGCAGTAACAATGCAGGGGGGTACCTTTAATACTACCTCCTCCCACCACCAGAGTAAATTTGGAAAAAACAAAAACCCACAATTAGGAAGGCCGCTTTTGAGAAAACTCCCGGTGTAGGCCTATGGACTACCCACAGTTATTGTTGAGTATACGTAGGCACAGCTCTATCCCACCACTGAACACCAATTTATGTTGGAAACAGCCCACTCCCACTCCGCAGGGTGGTGATGGACTTCCCCGAACACACTGTGGTAGCTTGGCTCGAGTGGTCAGGAAACAGGCGCAGTGCTAAGCATACAATATACCCATACAATAACCATGCGTGCATCCGTTCCAAAAACGACTCTACACCGTAAAAATTATGAAAATATTCTTTCTTTATCTTTTTCTCTTAGTTGCTGATTGGAAAAATAAATAGGTCAATCACAATATACAAATTTCAATTAGTGCAGGTCAAATAAATATTGGCTGTTTGATGAAATAAATAGGGGTGATCATAAATAACAGGGCATAAATACAAGTGCAATATATACAGACAATTAAATACTTTGAGGCAATAAATACTGTACCAATAAATATTGTACACCAACAAGTCCTGTGGACCTATAAATATAGTGAAGCAATAAATAGGTAAAAACTCAATAAATACAGTACCCCCAATAAATAATTAAAAGTATACAGCAACACTCATGTAATCAGTTGACATTTCAATTCCTAAGGGCTGATTTGGCCCAGGCACAGCTTGTAGGGTTGTGGAAGGCTTGAGGGGGGCTACTCCCTGGCTGAGACAAGGCTGAGGCCTAAACTGAGGTAGATCAAAGGGGGGAATACCAGTGCCCTGGCTTTCTCTCTCCACACCACCTCTCTAGGTTAGTCCCAGTTCACCCCAGGCACAGTCAGGTTGGTTTCAGCACCTCCCTAGCCCCTTAGAGCAGTCTCTCAGGTCTCCACAGGGCCTTAGGCGCCCTCTACTCCACTTACTGCCCTTTTTCTGATGTTCCGACGCCGCTGGAGTCGTGTCGACGCCGTGAGGCGGTTCCGGTTCGGTCTCGGCGGCCTCGGCACAATCTCGACCTCCGATTCGACGGCGTCGGGCAGTCTCTACTCGGTGTCGACTTCGGGCGGCTCCGGTCCGATGGCGCTCTCGGCTCCGATGACGTCGGTCGGCCGGCCTGGCCTCGATGTCGACTTCCGGCGACTCCGGGGTGCGATCCTCACCCCCGACCTCCGGTGCTCCTCCTCTCAGGTTCCGGGCGACTCCGGAGTGCGATCCTCACTCCCGACCTCCGGTTCACCTCTACCTCGGTCTCCGACGACTCCGGAGGGCGGACTTCACTCCTCCGATGACGCCGCTCGCTCGACCTCGGTTCACTTCCTCCTCGACCTCTGGAATTCCTCACGACCTCCGTCGGCGCCCTCTCACGACCTCAGGCGGCTCCGGGTACGACGTCTGCTACTTCAGTCAGCGCCGCTTCTCCACCTCGGGCTCCAGGTCTCAGGCTACTCGACGCCGGACTCCAGGGAAACCAGTTTCCAGGTCAGGATCTTGCTGCTTTCTGCTTCTAAGGCCTGTTCCTGCTGTTCAGGTCCTTAGGATGAGTTTTTCTGTCTTCTTCCCACACAGGGCTATAGGCTGGGATCCATCAGTAGGGACAAGTATCAAGGGTGGGTTTATGGACCCCACTCCAGGCACAAGTTTCCACCCCTGCTGCTTCACTCCTTCCTCCTTCACTGTTGTGCTGCTCTCTCTTCACCAGTCAGGTGCCAACTGCCAGCTCCAACTGCCAACTCTCTCTCTTAACTCCCCAACATTCCAAACCGCCTCCAACTGTCACAGGGTTCTGGAATCTCCTGGAATGTTCTGGAAGGTGCTGGTAGGTTCCAGTGGATGCTGGTGATGTCACAGGTGGCCACCATCTTGTGCTTCAGGCCCTCAGACAGAAGTTTCAGGGGTAGCTAAAATGGCTCCCTGAATCTGCAGCAACACTAAAAAGTCTGGTGGTTCCCAAAAAGGAAAAATTCAAACAGGGTTTGAGGCAAAAGTGGGACAAAATAAATAATGATGAGGAGGGACCACCCAAAGGGCTGACAGGTCTAACACTCTTACATATAGAAGGACTCAGAGCCCTGTGTCATTGCTGTCTCAATGTCATTCAATGTCTAAATGTAGATACCACAATATGTTGCTTAATTTATCAGATGCTTTCCTGTGGGGGAAAGAGACAGGTCATGCTTTAGTTATGTGCCACGCTATAGCTTCATTTAACCCTTTCCGAATACAATCCAAATGTAAAATCCCATAGGTTTCACGTTTCTTACGTGTTAATTCAGTAAGTTGACCTGCATTGCTCTGTACTTTTTCTATAATGCACCATTTCAATTCTAATTCTGAATGTTGTTTATCCAAGAAATGCTGTACCAGAGGTGCTGTAGTTTTCCTTGTCCCTATAGCGGACTTATGCTCACTGAATCTAAAGCGAAATTCACGTCCAGTCTCACCTACATATGCTAGCCCGCACGGACAGAATAGTATGAATACAACATTACTGCTCCTGCAGTTTGTGATGTGTCTAATTTTGACATTTTTGTCCTTGTAACTGAAAAATACAGCTACTAATGCTGCATCACACGCATGGCATGAACCACACCTGTGATTTCCCAATACCACAGGTAGTCCAGTGATGGTTGTTTGATGATTGTAATTCATAGTTTTATTTCTGGTATGAGCCAGAAGATCTCTTAGGTTCCGGTTTCTTCGATATGCCACCAGTGGTTGTTGGAGTTGAGTCTCATTTTCATCTGTATTTAGAATCCTCCAATTTTTATAAATCACATTTTTTATTTTGAAATTCAATGCTGAATGATTGATAATACATGTGATCTGGTCACGCAGTGCACGTTTTGTGCCTTGTAAAAGGGTGTCTCGATTATAATATTTTGGCCTTTTATAGGCATGTCTCACAAGGCGATGTGGATAGCCTCGATCTAATATCTGTTTTTTCAACGCATCCCCATGTTTATGGAAATCCTCCATACTCATGCAATTCCGATGGACACGAAGGAATTCTCCAAAAGGAATTGAATCTTTTTGACAGCTCGGATGGAAACTACAATATTGTAATATAGTATTTTTGGCCGTTGGCTTCCGGAAGAGGCTAACCTGTAGGCTACCATTTGAACCATTAATTAGAATGTCCAAAAACTCCTCCTGGGTGGAGCTAAAATTTGCAGTGAATTTTAAGTTCTTATCACTGGCATTGAGACAGTATATATTCCTGTAGGTTCTCCACATCTCCTTTCCAAATGAAAAAATATCATCAACAAAACGCTTCCACAAAAATAATTCTCAAAAAATGGTGCTGCATCATTAAAAACATTTCTCAACTCCCACTCTCCCATATAGGTGTTTACTACGCTCGGCGCGCAAGAAGCACCCATACTCGTGCCCTTGATCTGCTTATAGAAGGACCCATCAAAGTCAAAGAAATTGTTCAATAATACTATCTCCAGGCACTGCAATATAAAACCATCCGGTCTCTCCCCAGGGGATCTCTGTAGGAGGGATGCCACTGCCTGTAAAGCTTGACACTGAGGAATGTTCGTGTATAATGCCTCAATGTCAAGCGTTACCAAGATATCAGAGACTGGGTTGAAGGGTACCCCCTCAATTTTATTGATGATATCGCCTGTGTCACGTATGAAAGAGGCATAATTCTGAGTCAATGGGCATAGATAGGAATCCACATATTTTGATAGTGGCTCAGTACTCGAACCAATGGTTGAAATTCTCGGACGTATTGGTGGGTTTTCCTCATTCTTGTGCGTTTTCGGAAGGCCATACAGGGCCGGTGTTACGGGGCAGGTTTTATTTTAAAAACTGCACTCTTCTTCACAAATGAGGCCATCAGCCAATGCCTCATGTGTCATCTCTTGAATATGTGCGTTTAATCTGGTAAGCTCTCTCAACTGTGCCGTCCTGTAATGCTCCGTTACTGCCAACATATCCAACATCTTGTTGTTATAATCCGTCTTATTCAAAATGGCATTCCCTCCACCCTTGTCACACGGTTTCACTACAGGATCACTATTAGACTTAATTTTTATCAAGGGCTATATTGTCTTTTTTGGCCAAATTGTAACACGGTTTGCTCGGATGTTTGACAATACGAGCAATACCAACTGCAACATGTCCAGAACGGCTCTGATAAAAGGGAGCGTCTAAAAGGGAGTCAGGTGTGACTTTGGCACATTGATAGTGAACCACAGAGAATGCAGGAGGTTTGCTATAGTCTGGAGGTGGAAGACGACTGCCTGGGGTGTGCCCGCCTTGAACAGCCAGTCGCTGAGATAGGGAAAGACTGAAACCCCTTATCTGCGCAGATGAGCTGCGACCACCGCCATCACCTTTGTGAACACCCAAGAGGCACTGGTGAGGCCAAAGGGGAGCACTGTAAACGGAAAGTGCTCATGGCCTACCATAAACTGAAAGTAGCGCCAATAGGCAGGCAGGACGGGGATATGGAAATAGGCGTCCTGCAACTTTAACGCTACCATCCAGTCTCCCGGGTCCAGGACAGACAGAACCTAAGCCAAAGTGAGCATCTTGAACGTCTCTTTCTCGAGGAAGTAGTTGAGGGTTCTGAGGTCGAGGATAGGACGGAGACCTCCGATTTTTTGGTGGACCAGAAAGTAGCGGAAATAGCAACCACAGCCTACTTCTGGCCTAGGAACCCTCTCTATAGCTCCCTTGGCCAGAGAGTCTTGACTTCCTCCTGAAGCTAAGCAAGGTGATCCTCAATCAGCCGATCGTATGTTGGAGGCACGGAGGAAGGGATAGTCTTGAAAGGGAGAGAGTAGCCCTTTCAGAATATTTGTAAAACCTACCTGTCCGAGGTGATGTCCCGCCAATGGTGGAGGTGATGGCGTATCAAGGAATGAAAGACGTCGCAGAATGGATGAAGCTCAGCCGTCTGAAGCTGAACTCAGACAAGACGGAAGTCCTCATCCTCGGACCATCCCCCTCCGCCTGGGACGACTCTTGGTGGCCCCCTGCTCTGGGCACCCCCCCCAAGCCCACGGACCACGCACGCAACCTGGGGTTCATCCTTGACTCCTCCCTCACGATGACCAAGCAAGTCAACGCCGTTACTTCTTCCTGCTTCAACACCCTCCGCATGCTCCGAAAGATCTTCCCATGGATCCCCACTGGAACCAGGATGACAGTCACCCAAGCCCTCGTCACCAGCCGACTGGACTACGCCGGGACCACCGCCAAACTACAGTAAAAACTCCAGCGCATACAGAATGCATCTGCACTACTCATCCTGGACATTCCCCGACACAGCCACATCTCTGCCCACCTGAGAGACCTGCACTGGCTCCCCGTCAGCAAGAGGATCACCTTCAGACTCCTCACCCACGCACACAAGGCTCTTCAAGACATGGGCCCCGAATACCTCAAAACCCGCCTCACGTTCTACACACCTACCCGCCAGCTCCGCTCTGCCAGCCTCGCCCTCGCCACCGTCCCACGGATTCGCAGAACCACCACCGGAGGAAGATCTTTCTCCTACCTGGCGGCCATGACATGGAACTCCCTCCCCACCCCACCTACGTCTGACCCAGGACCATCTCTCCTTCAGGAGGCACCTCAAGACCTGGCTCTTCGAGCAGTAGCGGCACCACCCCCCCCCCTCCCCCAGCGCCCTGAGACCCTCGCGGGTGAGTAGCGCGCTCTATAAATGTTCCTGATTGATTGATTGATTGCCACCACTGGACGCCCATGATCTCGGAGTATCGGACTAGGAAGGATTGGAGGCGGCAAAGGGAGAGGAGATTGTGGCCTTACCTCACTTCTGGCTGCCCGGCCCACAGGATCGGGGCGAACCACACCCACCACAGCTGCACAGAAGTTGCTGAACTTGCATGGTCCTCTGGCTAAGATAGGGCTGGCGCGGTTGGAAACTCCTTCCGTAGCCACAAAATCAGCGAAAGGCAGATGCAGGACGGGATGATACAGAGAGGCCAAAGGACTTGGCCGTAGCCTGTAACTCCTTGAAGCGCTCTAGTGCTGCATCCTCCTGTCTCCGAAGTGACGAGAGCCATCAAAGGCATGTATATCAGATCTGCTTGGACATTCCACAAGAAGCCAGATGTTCTAAACCAGGCATGGCTTCTAACTGCCACCGTCGAGGAAATCAATCTGCCCAGCAAATCTATCCTGTCAAGGCTACAGTATATAGTAAACTTCGCTGCATTCCTCCTGTCTACAACAGCTTAGGCGAGGGCAGCCAAGGCCTCCTCCGGGACTTGTGGCGCAACCATCTCCCACAGGGAGTGGGAGTAACAGCCCAATAGGCATCCAGTGTTTACTGACCGCAATGCTGGGCTGGTGGAAGAAACATTTTTGTTTTAGAAGCTATCCAGCCTCTTGGATTCCCTATCCGGGGATGCGGAAGGGAACGCTTCACAGGAAGTAGAGGCTTGGACCACAACTCTCACTCTCAGGAGATGGGAGGGAGGTGAGGAAAGCTGGGTCGCCCGATGCATGGCGGTGGGCGATGGTTCTATTCACAGGAGCGCGCCTGCGCTGGGTTTGGACTAGGTCCCCAGAAGAACATCGGTCAAGTCCTCATTAAATGGCAGCAAGGGTTCCGAGGTGGAGACACCAGGCTGCAGGACGTCTGTCAAGACATTGATCTTGACTGCCACAGCAGGAAGATGCAACCAAGATCTCCACAGCCCTACGCACCACCATGGTGAAGAAAGCTCTCTCCTCCATAGCCAGATTAGGAGGGGAAAGCATGCCAGGCTCTGGAGAGTTATCCAAGCCACTGGCATCACCCAGTTTCTCATACCAGTCCATTTCTTCTGTGTCATGCGCGACTTCAAAGGGTTCCTGCATCCCCGCCCAATCTTCCTCCAATCCTAGCCCCTCAGAATAAGGCTGAGGATACACCAAAGGCTCTGTTGGTGCCAGTCTCGGTGTGGGTGGATACCAGACCAGCACTGAGTTGTCAGGGATAAGAATGGGGCTGGCGCCGGCAACGTAGTGGGTCAAAGATTTTGAATGGAAGAATGAAGACTTGGATCCCACGGAGCAGTGCTCGGACCTTCCTATCAACCTGGAGCAAGAACGAGATCTCCCAGGTGCCTGACACCAGGCCACAAGCAGCTTTAGACACCGCTCCCTCAAAGCTTTTGGCACCATGGCCTGGTAGTCAGAGCACGACTTCAGGTCGTGGTCGAGCTCCAGGCACCAAAGGCACACAAGGTAGGGGTCCGTTACCGACATGGCTCGGTAACTGGAGCCACACAGTTCAAACCCCAAAGTCTTCTTGGACATCATACACACTGAAAAAGATTTGAAAGAAAGTCTGTCAAAAAATGACAGGGGGTAGCTCTCTGAAACAGATCTGCACTGACTGGCCCGGAAAAAAAAGAACTGAAATCAGCGTGCCGAGGTGGCGCCTATATAGACGACGTGGACCTCACGACTACGCCTCGAAGCCATATGACATCACGCGGAGGCGACCAACTCCACCTACCGGTGTGCAGGGGTACTGCTAAGAAAAATCTTCCAGATCCAGCCTGACGCCTTAAAGTTCACAGATAAGGAATCTGCCACTAGATGTCTCTAGCAGATATCTTATCTATTCAAGCTACAAGAAAAACAGTGCAACCTTTAGAGTCTATAATAGGCCAGACATTCTGGCAGAACTTCTTAGACTATCAAATTCAGGTGCTCTTCTTTCGTCACCCATCATTTCAGTTTTAAATCTTTTTATTATTATTATTATGGAGCATCACAAGTAGAAGGCACAATGCAAGCGGGCCACGCAGGGCTCGACAAGTTCAGCGTGAAATGCTTTAAGGTATGTGGGCTCCAATGAAAACCTACATTACCGCCACCCACCCCAATAGAGAAGAAAATAAGAAGAACTAAAGAGAGAAAATAAGAAGAAAAAGAAAAACACTTTTCCCTCCCCCAGGGGTATCATCCTTGAATGACACAGCATGAAGCGGCATATCCCAGAAGGGCGAAAATGCATCATGTGTGGGTATCTGGAGTGGTAAGGTGCAAGAGGTGTAGATATTTGGGACAATACAGTTCCCTGAATTCTGGGGTTTGGAGGGCCAGAAAGGGTTGCCAGAGATCGTTAAAGGAAGAGCCCTTGCCGACCAAGGTGAGAGAGATCTTCTCCATGCCCAGCACGTGCCACAAATGCTGATACCACCCCGTGTGTGAGAGAACCCGGGTAGATTTCCAGAGTATATTCTGAATGGCCGTGCCCAGGGCAATGGCTATCTGCTTCCCCCTCTTGGACTTCAGAAGGTAAGTGAGCGGATTTGGGACTCCCAACAATACGTATGCGGGGAACCTAGGAAGTTCCGTGTTTAAGTGCTCATCAATTTCGTTAAGGACATGTGTCCAATAAGCCTGGATGTGTGGGCAGTCCCATAGGAGGTGGACCAACGAGCCCCTCTGTCCACAACCCCTCCAACAGTCGGGACTATGTGTAGGGTCAGCCTGGTGCAATCTCTTTAGGTGTAGTACCAGTGGTATACGAGTTTAGTGAAGGTCTCGGTCAGGCCTACTTGTGTTGCTGTGTGACATGCCCTGTAAAACGCGCCGTCCCACTCCTGGGGGGTAAGGTCCCGCCCCAAGTCCCTCTCCCATCGTGCCCGCCCGCCCGGCGTGGTAAGTGTGAGGGAATCTGGACAAGAGCATTTTGTAAAGATCCGAGATCAGTTTTTTGTCGGAGGGGCGCGTAATGAGCCATCGTTCATAGTGAGTAAGGAGTCGCGAATGCCTGCGCCCAATTATCGGGATGCATGGCCCAGTGTCGGACCTGCAAGTAGTGCAGTCATTACGATTCAGGGAAGCTGTGATCGGCTCTGAGGATCCCGGTATATAGCTTCAGGTCAATGTTTAAGAGCGAAATAGGCCGGTAAGAACCACAGGATGTTTTATCTTTCCCGGGCTTTGGAATAACGACCACTGTAGCCTCAAGCATGGACGCAGAAATTGCGCCGGACTCGGCAAAGAAATGAAAAAGGAGGGTGAGCAGGGGGGCCAGGGTAGTGCAAAATTGCTTGTAGAAAGCTGCGGTTTAACCGTCGGGACCAGGCGATTTACCCAATGTCAGGTGGGCTATAGCGCCTATGACCTCTTCCACTCTGATTTCTCTCGCGGCTTCGTCGGGGGTCAAGCTAGGAAGGTGGGCCTGAGCCAGATACGAATTGATGTCTGCTGCCACTAGAGGCTGTTCATCATAAAGCTGCATGTAAAACTCACAGAATGTGTCGGCTATGGCAGCGTCGTCTGTGTAAAGCGTTCCGGTGCATCCCCTGATCTCCCGGACCCCCTCTGACGGATTTCCTGCAACTTGTGTGCAAGTAGCCACCCACACTTATCCCCTCCCACATAGAAAGAATGTCGCAAGCGCATCACAGCGTATTCTGCCCTATCATGGTCCAGAGCAGCTAATTGCTATAGCTATTACTTCACCCCTAAGTACCGCCTTGAGGGCTTCCCACCTAGTGGAAGGGGCTGTATCTGAGTTATCATTGTGTCGCAAGTATTCGTCTAGTGCGCGTTGTAGTCGAGTGACCGTGTCTGGCCGGTGTAGGAGGGCATCCCTGAATCGCCAGTGTCGAACCGGGGGGTGCGCCTGCGAGAAGGCTAGGGTGACTACCACAGGGGAATCATTAGAGAGGGTCGCCACTAGTATGTCAGCAGAGAGCGTAATGTCAAGAATAGATTTAGTGCCCAAAAGTAATCTAATCTGGCGTAGGTTTTATGTGCGTTGGAGTAGAAGGAGAAATCTCTTGTGCCGGGGTGAAAATGTCGCCACAGGTCTGTGAGTCCCAGGTCTCGTAATTTAGCGTGTCCGGCTGAGGAGAGGGCACCGGGCTGACTAGTGCGTTGCGCAGAGCGATCTAGGTTGTTGTCAAATAATAAGTTGAGATCGCCCCCAAGCAATATATGGCGGTCTGGAGTGGCCATCGCTTCTATTAATGCCTCGCCCATGAAGCACTCCTGGCCGTCATTGGGCGCGTAAATGGACCCTACTGTGAATATGTGTCCCTCTATGGTGAATTGGTAGGTGAGGAGCCTGCCTCGTTTCGACCCCCTTTTGTGCCTCCCTCCCCTGAAACCTCTTTGAAACCAATATGGCCACCCCAGCCTTCTTTGCAAGACCGGAGGAATGAAATTGGGTGGGAAAGGAGTGGGACCGAAGTCTGTGACAGTCCTTAGAGAGGAGATGTGTTTCCTGGAGGAGACAGATATCCGCCCGTGCTTTCTAAATAAGAGAGGAGTGCTCTCCGCTTAATCGGATTGTTAAGGCTCCTCACATTGAGAGCGAGGATCTTTATGGAGGGGGCGGCATTCAGTCTTGGGAAGGTGTGGACACCTCGTTGGAGTCTGGGGGAGGCCAGGACCCCGAGCTAGTAGAGGGAAATCACCCACGGCAACGGCCATACAGGAGGGAGGCAGAGGCACCTTGTAAGCCAGAGGAAGTCCCATGCTGGAGAGCGAGGGAGGAGGACGAAGAGTGCCTAGAGTAAAAAGAAACCTCACCTGCAGAGAGAAAAAGGATAGAAGAACAAAAACCCCACAAAGCACAACAGTCGCCAAAAATAGTTCAATGTTCAAACATTGTCCATCATCCAGGGATGAACTGGGAGGAAGTCTATCGGGTGGCCGTGTGGCCAATGTCAGCTCTTTAACCTCTCCCCTCCACCCCCAACATATCAGAAAAAGGATACATCAAAAATAACCAGGAGTGATCAGTCAGTTGAGGCCTGGGCCAGGGCCCCTGGCAGGGCCTCCAGAGCCGCTTGTTGTTCCATCTTGTTCACTGCGGGATCCGGCCGGCGGACACGGCGACGCCGTCTCTGCTGTTTCCACTGCGATCTGTCATCGCCGGACCCTTGTTCTGAGCGACCTACATCGTCAGTGTCCTCCGGGAGGGTGATCCCAAGGAGATTGCTGGCTTCAGATAAGGAGTGGAGTTGAAATAACTTGCCTTCATGTCGAAACACTAGGCGGAACGGATGCCCCCAGGAGTAGGAGATGTTGCATTGACGAAGGACCTCTGTGATGGGACGGAAGGTTCTGCGTTTCTGGAGGGTGATGGCTGCAAGATCCTTGTATAGGGTGGGAGTCTGGTTACGAAAAGAGATTTGCTGTAAGGCGCGGGCTTTGCGTAAGATCTCTTCTTTAGTATGGAAACCTGGACGCAGACCAGTATGTCAGCGGAGGGTGCTGTCGCTGCTTTGGGTGGGCCCACCCTGTGGGCCCGATCCAATTTCAACGGAGAGTCCAGAGGGTTGCCTAGCATGTGGTTGAACAGTTCTCGTACGTAAGCAAAAATGTCCCCAGGTTCCTCATTAGTGCCAACCCCTCGGATCCTGATCTTATGGCGCAGGTAGCGATTCTCCAAGTCCTCCTGATGAGATTGCAAGCACACTTGCTGTTCGTGGGTGCGGAGTACTTCTTGCTGCAGGGCCGCCATTTCTGTGTCTCGGCAGTCGCTTTTGTCTTCTAGAGACACCACTCTGTGGGGGATCGCCAGTCTCTGGGTTCCGCCCAACCCAGGAACCGCAAGAAAACTGCGTAGCTCACCCGGGCCGCAGGAGAAGAGCGGTAGTCGCAGTAGAGCTGGCGAGGTGAGAGGCCCTCCAAAATGGCACCCAGTGCGCAGTCCGTACACCTCTCTCGCTGCAGTGGATAGGCGACCGGGACCTGGGAGCCAAGTGCAGGCAGGGGCCGAGGGATCAAGAGTCAATAGGGCTCTTGGTGGAGTCCGAGCCCTTGGGTGCTGTGTGAGAGAAGCTCAGCTGGGTGCGGGGAGGTCGCGGGGCTCACCTCCTGAGCTCCGATGAGACGTCCCACAGCGTCGGATCATCAAAGGCCTCCCGGGGCACCGTCTCGCTCACCAGCGGTGTATCAGCCTCACAGGGAGCACAGGTGTCATTGAGGCCCCCCAGGTCCGCCTCTTGGGTCCGCAAGCAGGAGCGGGAGAAGCGTCACAGCCCACGTGGGCGTCACAGGCGGGGCACACCACGGCCGGACCTCAGGGCCGCGATCTCGCCTCTCGCAGCACGCCGATCGCCGTACGCACCACCGCCGAGGCCCAGGGCGGGCCCGGCAGCCGTAGAGCCTGTCGCGGGAAACCGGGATTCAACCAGGTAGGTCTGCTGGCAATCCTGGGTGTGATAGGAAGCACGACTGCTCTTTCTTGTGCTAATGAAGGCCGTAGGCCGGTGCTAGAAGTCGGCGGGTGGAGGAACGAAGACAAAACACATCTTAGCTCTCCGCCATCTTGGCCACACTCCCCACCCATCATTTTAAAACCCAGCTAGGAAGAGGAAGTTCTAAAGGTGTTAGGAGTCTGTTCTTTTCCCCAATAAGATTTATGATAATGCCTATACACTGGAAATTCATAGACCTATACCACTATTTGTTTATTTATTAACATTTAAATGTGCAGCAAAAGTCAAGAGTACGGTTCCAGGTTGTACCACATAGATTTGACCAACAAATACATTTCTTAGGGTAACAAGTTAAACATTGACAGTAGTTAACAATACAAATATCATTGTAGAAATCTATTTAAAGGAGGAGAGATAATAAACAGAGAGGAGTGCCTCTGGGTATAGATGGAAAATAAACAGCAAAAATCCAATCCAAGCACACATTGAGTAGTCCAATGCCAATAATGTTGTGAACACAAGTGTTATCGTTATCCTCTTTTAATCCAGAGACATCTGTTCGGGTCTCACGGAGCAGAGCACCCGTAGCTGTTTCTATTCCTGGTTACCAAGTCTTTTATTGATAGATGGAAAATGACTGATCCGTTTGGACATGCTGACAGAGTAGAAAAGTGGCTGTGAGATATTCTTTATCACCAGATGGATGTTATGTTTATTCAAGGAGGGATTGTAAGGTGATGTGGTAGACATAGCATGGGACTGAGCACGTTAGAAAGGATGTGGAAGGACCAGTTAGAGTTATGTGGTTTTCTGAGGTAATATTGATGGATATGGTTTATCTTGAGAGTAGCAGTTATTTTAGAGAGTTTTTGAAGGATGTGAGGTCAATGACCCGATTTCTGCAGGTAGGTTGTTTTAGGGTATTCCTTCAACCACTTTCAGAGTTTGACCCCCGAATCTTGTTAGTTTCCATTCTGGGTTGCTTATTTGGCGCTTGGAGGTAGAAAGTAACAAAACTAATGTATTATGGAACTCTAGGTCTGCTAGGTTTTAGAGAGTTTTGGCATTGGTGGCTTTCCACATACAACAGAGGACCCAATGTTGTATTTGGTGTTCAACGGTTAGCCAAGATATCTGTTCTCATAAGGAGGAATCGTGGTCATTTTTGTTCAGTCCAAAAATTATGGTTATGGCTTGGTTTTCTCTTGTTATTTTGCAACGTCTTCGTTTGTGAGATTTAGGTATATTGCAATGCAACAGTATAGACTTGAAAGTACAACTGCTCTGACCAGTAGTTTTCTGTGTTGGATGGTTCAGAAATACAGAATTTCGATTTGGCCTATATGTGCTAGTTCGTTGAATTGATGGTCACCTGAATTTGAGAGTTGAAAGATAGTTGTGCATCGAATGGGCCTATGAGGCTGAGAAAATCACTACAGTAGGGGGTTAAGGGTTTGTGGTTGGTCAAGGGAAGGAGGACATGACAACAAATATTTGTAGTAAGTCATTTGTCCTTAGTAAAAAGAAAATTAAAGTTATCTATATTGGCTGCCCAATCCTATCAAACCCACATTACGTATGACTTGAGTGTAATGAATAGTCGTTTCTATGAAACATTGTCATTCAATAACATCTACCTTAGGATTAATTAAATGGAAAAATGAAGCCGGCGACCAAGATTGCCACACGGTGCTGAAGTTAAGACAGATCTGGCTCTAATCCTGGGTCAGATGGGACCGTAGAGCATGGAAAATAGCCTTGCAGTGTAGGGGCTTGCCCTGTACTGTCTGGTGGATGCTGAGCCCGACTGTTCCCTGTGATCTTTGGTGGAGGAGATCGTGCTCAGCAACCACCATACGCCTTGGAGGCCCCGCAGTGATAGGGTCCGTGGGCGAGGTTGAGGCGCGGGGCAGGCGGGCCACGGGGGCAGTCTGTGCCTTGAAAGTGATCTGGACTATCCCTGCTGTACTGGAGGCCACGGACCGCCATAGTATTCCCACGTGGAATCGTCTGCAACGCAGCTGCAGCCTTGATGACTGGGGACTGGTGCCGAAAACTGCAGCATGCTGACCTGGAGCCGCCCAGGATTGGCGAGCCCAACAGTGCTGCTGACATGGTAGGCTGCTGGGAGAACTTTGCAGGGCTGCGCTACCATGGCACAGAGGGTCATGTTCTGGCCCCTACTGACTGCACTATAGACCCAATGGGACCAGGTCCCTGATGCCGGCTGCCTCGCTGCCTGAACCGTCCTGGCAACACCTGCTGGCACCTCTCAGTAGTGTGCGCCCTGCAACTTTCCACGCCCTCTGAGGACACAACAGCTCCTGTACCGTTCCCTAGCCACTTCCACTGTATTTGCACTGGTGTAGTCCCTGACTAGGCCGCTTATCATCCTCCTGGTACTGGGAACTAAGGGACATACACGCCGGCTGAAACCTCTGCATGTGCAACCCGCTTGGAGATATTTTGAGGGCTCACCCATACACACCGTCCCTAGACCCTGCCCGCAGATACCACTGTCGGAAAGGAAGACTGTGACGTGGCAGTACCCGCTAAAACAATTGTACGGAGCAACCCAAACCAACACAAGCTGCCTTTTGAGAAATTAAAAGCTATTGGTGGAGCAGAGAAAGCATCAGACATGGAAGGCAGGGCGACGGGAGACCCTGCGGTCGAACAACCAACTGAACTAGATGTCATTATGGCCGAGCTCAAGCTGGAGAGGAAACTAAAAGCAGTGGCCAAAAAAAACGAAGACTTAGATGCCTGGGGACGTCACAATAACATCTGCATTTTTGGAGTCAAAGAAACATAGGATGTAGGGTGATTGGACCTATTCGTCGAGCGACTACTCTCTGACCTGCTGGGGAGACAAAACTTCACTCCTATATTCATTGTGGATCGTACACACAGATCGCTGGACCGCTGTCCGGTGCCAGGTGCCCAGTCGCGACCAATAGCTACCTCGCTTCTCAATTACAGAGACCGAGATATAGCGCTTCGAAGAGCGAGAGAGCTGGTCCCACTCCAGCACTAGGGAGACACCATCTCGCTGTTCCCTGACTTCACCGTGGTGGTCCAGGAAGCCCGCTGTAGATTCAACAAAGCCAAAGCTGCATTGCACAAACTGGGACTCAGATATGGAATGCTATATCATGCCCAATTTTGGGTAGATGTTAATGGAAAGACCCGTTACTTTGACGCCCCAGCAGACGTGATGGCATTTGGCAAACAACAAGCCAGCAACCGTGGGTCCTAGGGGTGCTCAATTCCCTATTGATCCACACCAGACTTATAGATGCCCACCAGCATGGAACCTTTCCTGCCCGGCTGAGAGTATACATCGAGCTGCCTACTGGCTGCGAGGTGTTCGGTTTACAGGCGCTGCCTTCGACCTCTGCTGTTGCTCCTGTTGTGGGATACACCAGAGATACTCCTGCTAAATCGATAGCTTGGAATCGACTACGACCCCAATATTATACTAAGCATCTCCGCATACTGAGCCACCGGTGGAGGCCTTGCTCCTCCTCAAAGGTTTTACACCACAGCACAGTTGGGGGGAAATGCTTTGCAGTTGTTTGGCATTATTGGGGTTCACTTGGCAAGATTTCACCGGGTGTGGGACAGGGGAGGAGGGTTGATGCAATTGGGATGTTTATGTTAGTTTGAATGTCTTAGTTTGTTACCATAATTATGTACCATACCAGATGCACCACATTCTTTATTTGTTTATGACTGATGCCTTCTCATATTAACACGTGCCCATTTCATACACCACCTTTATGTCTTGGAATATCTGTGGTCTCAATAACCTACGTAAAGGCAAACAAGGTCTGCAATATCTGCAGCGGCACAGAGTGGATATTGTCTTTCTACAGTAGATTCATCTATCATCCGTCACCCCCCACCTTTGCAAACACATGGGGACTGCATTGATTCTTCTCCAGTTACAGTACCTATTCGCAAGTAGTATCCACACTGATTCACAAGAGCCTGCCATTTTAACCCTATGCTAATCATACAGATGAAGGGGCGGATATATCTTAGTGACAGGTCACCTGGCAAGGCATTGAGTAGTATTAGTTAATATCTATGCCCCAAACACTGGCAGCCCAACATTTTTCAAACAATCCAGACACTAATAGTCCCCATAGACTTAGATTACATTATTATGGGAGGTGGGGGGATTATAATATGCTTCTAGACCCTGTGCTGGATACAGGTCCACGATCCTGGGGGGAAAACCCCGCTCACTGGGCAGGTTATGAGAAAAAGGCGACACATTCGTACTTAAGAAACCCTGGCGCCTATGACATCCTTTCCCGCCTGCTTACATGGTTCCTGGACAGGAGTAGATTATTGGCTTCTTTCAGCCATGCTCCATCACACATCTCCCTCACACACTCTCAGACCATTCGCCTGTAGCGATGACACTGCGCGTTCCTATTGCAGCAGGTACTGAACACAAATGGCAGTTTTCCAACATGGCACTTCAGAATGAACTTTTTCATACTGTACTCTGTTTGGTCATAATCGAGTATCTTGACCTTAACAAAGACTCTGTTACATCTTAAACCACGCTGTGGAGGCCTATAAAGCATACACCGGGGAACATGCATCTCCAAATATGCAGGACTATTGCGAGATCCACGCAGGAGTCTATCCCGTATTTAAGCAGATCTGGCAGAATTACACCAAAAGCGTGCCCAACGGCCTACTGAGCCCACTGTTACGGGAAGAGGGAGAGCCGGGACGTACGCTGGCTAGGCTCCTATAGCCACCCAGAGGTCTATCCTATATCTCAGACCTGCAACGGTCTAATGGCACTTGAGTCACGGATACTGTGAGCATTTAGGCTGAGGTACTCAATTATTATACCAATCTGTACACCTTGCAGCTAGATTATGAAGGCACCAAGGGATCTGCCTATCTCAGCGTAGCGGCTATGGTCTGGCTCACTACTGGACACCAACAGTTTCTTAGTGAGCCTTTTACTGCAGAGAAGATCGTTCAGGCGATAGACTTAATGGACGGCTCCAAAGCAGCTGACCTTGATGGCTACTCAGACACTTTTTTATAAAGCATACAAACATATTTTGGCACTACACCTCCTTGCAATGTATTCAGAAGCCCTGGAGGGTGGAGTGCTCCCACCCACCCTACAAGAAGCTCTGATTACATTAATCCTTAAACCAGGTAAAGATCCCTTTGAGTTACGGTTCTTACCAACCACTATCATTGACGAATTTTGATAATAAAATCCTAGCCAAAATACTGGCAATCCATCTTGCATTACTGATGGAACAGATTATCTCCCCAGCTCAATAGGGCTTATTTCCGCACCGCTCAATGGCTCTGAATGTGCGTAAAGTCTTTAGAGTACTTAATAGGATATCCCCCACAGTTCCAGTCGTGGCTGCCCTATTTGACTTGGAGACGGCCTTTGATTAGAATTTTGATAATAAAATCCTAGCTAAAATATCGACAATCCATCTTGCATTACTGATGGAGCAGATTATCTTCCCAGCCCAATCGGGCTTATTTCCGCACCGCTCAATGGCTCTGAATGTGCGTAAGGTCTTTAGAGTACTTAATAGGATATCCCCCACAGTTCCAGTCGTGGCTGCCCTATTTGACACGGAGAAGGCCTTTGATAAGTTGGAGTTGCCATTCTTACAAGCCACACTTCGAGAGCGGAGTTAGGAAAGACTGACAGCCTCACCTTTTCCCCGCTTTGGTTCGGATGATTGCATGTCAAGCACTGCAATTACTCAATCTGTTTATTCTTTTTTATTCTTTGTGATTTTAAACTATCTTTTAACGGTGTGCGAATTTTTTATTTGGGGTGACTTCAATTGAACAGCAAATACACCGAAGGGAATGTATGAATTTGACTGCCTTTAGTAATTGACCCGCAACTTGACTCTGTTGTAGATCGAGCTGCACACCCACTGTCTACCTCAATTCGAGCTCTCACAAAGCCCAGACTCGTGTCCTCTGCCATATTGCACTTGCACTTTTCTCTCCCCCTTCCGGAGGTGAAAAGGCCAGCTTTAGCCCCGCCATGTTGCGATAATTCGTACTCTAGTGGCTGGCAAGCTATAGTATTTAATGAGCATACCAGAGCGGATGCGCAGCGGAGTTAGGAAAGGCTGACAGCTTCTCCTTTTCCCCGCTTTTGTTCGGATGATTGCATGTCAAGCGCTGTAATTACTCAATTTGTTTACTCTTTTTTATTCTTTGTGATTTTAAACTATCTTTTAACTGTGTGAGAATTTTTAATTTGAGGGGAATTCAATTGAACAGCAAATACACCGAAGGGAAACTGTATGAATTTGACTGCCTTTAGTAATCGACCCGCAACTTGACTCTGTTGTAGATCGAGGTGCATGCCCACTGCCTACCTCAATTCGAGCTCCCACAAAGCCCGCACTTGCGTCCTCTGCCATATTGCACTTTCACTTTTCTCTCCCCCCTTCCGGTGGAGAAAAGGCCCGCTTTAGCCCCGCCATCGTGCGATAGTTCGCGCTCTACTGGCTGGCAAGCCATAGAATTTAATGAGCCTGCCAGCGCTGCCGGTGCGCCAAAAGCAAGCCCATCTGCGCCCGTCCGCGTCCGGAACGTGGCCAGCACCAGCCATGCTGCCCAAACTCATCCAGGTACTGTATTTTCATCAATGTTAAAATATCTAGATACAAGGGGAAACTGTGGTTGCCAACTACCACCAGATAAAATTAGGGGGCCCCTCACATGTTATACGTGTAGATCAGAGATCACCGTTACAGACATATACCCTAAAACTATGTGTACGAAAGTCATTACACTTAGCAATGCTCAATTAAAAGGGGGACTAATCAATGCACGATCAATATGTAAGCACTCCCATGATATCAGAGAATTGATTACAGAACTACAACTTGATTTTCTATTTGTTACCGAAACCTGGCTAAAGGAGTGGTGTAATCCAGACATTGTGGCAGCACTCCACCCCAACTACACGATTTGTAGGAAAGACAGAGGAGAATCCAGAGGAGGGGACTGGCCATTATTTTACGTGATTCACTGCAGTGCACAAACTTTGAACTTAATTCACTTAAGGGAACAGAAAGCCTTGGATTCTGCTTCACACTAAATGTCTCCTTCTCTTTTACAGGATCCCTCATTTATGCGTCCACCTGGTCCTAGTGCTACTTTTCTAGACTCACTAGGAGAAACCCTATACATTTTCTGCTCAGGTACGCTAATTTCACCCTCCTAGGAGACTTTAATCTCCACCTAGAATGCAGAAATGAGCCTGGAGTGGACAATTTCTTTGAGATAACAGAATCCCTTGGAATGCACCAATTAGTTGATGCCCCAACGCACCAGGCAGGCCACACATTGGAAGGGGTCTGCTACAATTTCACCTTGCTATCGGTTGGCACTCCCATCCCGCAGATATGGTCAAACCACAAATTCATCCCCCACATCATCAAGAGGCCAATCGTGAATCGTTCTGCCAAGCAAATCCCCCTTGCACAACCAAGGCGCAAGTGGGCGCAATTAGTCACCAATTCAAAGCTGCCCACTATTGCCCATGACTGCATCCCTGTCCTAACTGGTAAAACCTCAGAAGATTCACAACTTTTCCACACTTGGATGACCTCAGTAAGTGACGAGCTAATCCCAGTAGAGCAACCTTATAAGAAAGTGAAAGCCAAATCCCATAAAGCATTTTGGTTTACGCCCGCCTTAGCTCAACTACATCTCCGATGTAAGCAATTGGAACGCAAGAGGAGAAGAGCCTATGACCCAGTAGACCAAAAAGCTTTCACTACAAGTAGGAGACAATATCACACCCATATTAAATTAGCAAAAAAAGAGTATTACTCCAATAAAATACTCAAGGCCAACCAAGATCAAAAATCCATCTTCTCAATTTTAAAGTCCTTCACCCACCCTTAAGTCTTGAGCAGAGAAATTCCTCCTTCTCAGACTTTATGTGACCAGATCTCTATCTTCTTCGATAAAAAATCCAGAATATTCAAAAGGGCTTTGCAACATCCCCTGCACAAGAACCTGACTTAGATCTGGAGCCTGACCCCACTAGCACTAGCACTAGTCCCTCTCTTCAAGTTTTTGAACCAATTTCACTTGAGCAGACAAGTGTAGCAATCGCTGCCTGTAAATCAGGATCTCCTCTTGATGCCTGCCCCCGCTAAATTCCTCGTTACGTACAGGCATAGTCCCAGATGAATGGAAACTAGCCATAGTAAAACCACTAAAAAAAAACGAAATATAGACTCATCTAATCTCTCTAATCTCCGTCCAATATAACTCCTACCGATATTGGGCAAAATCACAGACAAATTAGTCAACAGAGAACTGTCTAAATTCCTTGAAACCGCCAGGATCCTCCATCCGCAGTGTAGGAGACTGGGATCTGCTTCACATGTTTACCTCCACTTTTTACTGGTGTTTCACAGTTTTTCGACTTTAGTCTGGCTGGGACCCTGCTATTCAGGTCCCCAGCCTAGCTGCTTCCTCTCTAAATTCATTGCATGTAATTTAGGTACACCACACATTGGATCCTGAGGTACCCTTGTGAGTTCCAAGTATATGGTATACTATGTACCCAGGGCATAGGTACCCCAGAGGCCTATGAGGAGCTGAAGCATGCATTATGCCACCCCTGGAAAGCCACCTAAAATGACACCACAGGTCTGCTACTGCAGCCTGGGTAAGGTGGTGCATGCAGCCCTTACTGAGGTATAGGTTCACTATACGCCACCTATCACTGCACATACAAACCTCTCAGTCACTCCTATGGCAGGCCTTAACAATCCTGAAGGCAGAGTGCTTGCTTATATGTGAGAGGGTGCCCAGGCATGAGCTGAGCCTCTCTGCAGCCTTCGGAATCTCTTTCCCCGGGTTGTCAGTGGTACAGCCTGACCATATACTCTTAAGTGCATTATATCTTAAACGGTTAACACTAACTTTGGACTGGCTGCACGTAAACATGTCGTGTTTGGTGTCAAACACCTTGGAACCATACCCCACACCAGTTCTTGATGTAAGGATATGATCCCACCCTTCTAGAAGGAGAGACATGGCAGTACTGGTATACCCAGTAGAAGTCTAACAGAGCCCTAGCATCACAAAATGGATGCTGCAGCCACAGACACGAGTCTGGTCTCCTGCTGCTGACCGAAACTCCAGCAGGGGAGGCCTGGACAATAGGTTTCCTGTCAGACAGGCTTATGTGTATTGGGGCTGGGTGGGAGCACTCTCAGAGTGCTTTGAAGTCCTGCACTGGGGCCACATTTGGTGTCCCCGTGCATAGTCCAGCTCAAACCGGTTCAGGGGCTTCCAGCCCCTGCTATGGCGCGAAAATGGATAAAGGAAATGGGTGTAGCCACCCCTTTTTCCAAACCCTCCCATAGGTGGGTCCCTAGAGCTAGTCCAACCCCTTCCTTAGGTATAAGTAAGGAACCTCTATAACCAGAACTTTAGATATCCCTGGACGAAACTCTGAAGCTGAATCCTGGACCTTCGACGCTCTACTAAAGACTAGAGGACTGAAGAAATCTCCCTTGGGGTCAAGGAGTGACTTCCCTGCTTGGCAGGCACCAGCGAAGTATTTTGCCGGTCTGCATTTCCGAAGCTCCCGCCGGACTCCGAAGTATTTGCAGCCCAGGAAGAGGATTTCCAGATATCTCAGAGGCCGACCCGAGTCCCCAGCAAAGCTGAGACTCGCAACCCTCGTGAGTAGCGTGGAACCGGAACTCCTGGTCACCGTGCACTTTTGCAAGTGCATTGACTTCACGACGTCTCTTGAAGTCGTGCTTGGGGTTAATTGTAGCCCACACCTCGAGTAGAAGATCCACTGAAGATTGTCGGCCTAGTCACCCCATTTTGTGTTTCCTCTCGAGGTCCCTCTGCGATCCCTGGTCCATCGACTCGTGCGTCCCTGAGGGGGTAACTTTGATTTTCCTTGGGCTTCCCTGGTTGCTCCAGACGTGCCCTGACTCCCAACCAAGTGGTGAGTCCCTCAGACCTTGCTGGTCTGCACCGAAGCATCTTCCTCCTTTCTGCGTGGGTTGCTGTTGCCAAGGCTTGATGTGTCAAATCCGGGCACCGACGCTGCAGCACTTGACATCCTTCGTGGGACAGCTCGAATCCAGCTCCTGGACTCAGAGAGTAGAGACCCCAAGCCAGGTGCATCCAGGAGGTCGGTTATACCTCTGAAGTTTAGGGGCTTCCTATTCACACTAGCCCATGATATTCCTTTAGCAGGACACCTGGGCTAGAACAAGACTTGGGACAGAATTGTCCCTCACTTTCACTGCCCCACATGTCTGAAGACACTAAGGAGTTTTGTTGCTCCTGTGTGACCTGCCAAGTCAGTGGCAAGGCAGGTGGAACCACAAAGGCCCCCCTGATACCACTACCTATGGTGGGGATTCCCTTTGAGAGGGTATAGATTGACATTGTTGGTCCCATGGATCCTCAGACAGCATCTGGGCACAGGTTTATACTGGTGGTGGTGGACCATGCCACCAGGACCCAGAAGCCATTCCCCTCAGGACCACTACAGCACCTGTGGTGGCAAGAGCTCTCTTGGGTGTATTCTCAAGAGTAGGCTTTCCTAAGGAGGTAGTATCTGACAGAGATGCCACACTTTATGTCAAGTTACTTAATTGCTATGTGGAAGCAGTGTGGAGTGAACTACAAGTTCACCGCACCCTATCACCCACAAGGCAATGGTTTAGTTGAAAGATTCAACAAAACCTTAAAGGGCATGATCAAAGGTCTCCCAGAAAAGCTTAGGCGCAGATGGGACATCCTTTTGCCCTGCCTTTTGTTTGCCTACAGGGAGGTGCCACAACAAGGGGTTGGTTACAGCCCTTTTGAATTTTTGTTTGGCCATCCTGTTAGGAGTCCTTTGTGTCTGGTGAAGGAGAGATGAGAGTTACCTCTCAAACCCCCTAAACCGGACATAGTGGACTATGTACTTGGTCTCTGCTCCAGGATGGCTGACTGTATGTAAAAAGAAACTAAAAACCTTGAGGCTAGCCAGGAATTACAAAAGGCCTGGCATGACCAAAAGGCTGTACTGACTGTTTACCAGCCAGTACAGAAAGTGTGGGTGTTGGAGCCTGTGGCCCCAGCAGCCCTCCAGGACAAATGGAGTGGCCCCCATACAATTGTTGAACAGAAAGGGGAGGTCACCTATTTGGTAGACCTTGGAACCCCTAGGAGTCCCCACAGGATACTTCATATCAACAGACTTAAACCATATGTTGACAGGGCAGACATGGGCTTGCTCATGGCTACTGATGAAGGACAGGAGGAAGAGAGTGACCCACTCCCTGACCTGCTTTCTCAGAACCCTGATGATGGGTCAGTTGATGGCGTAGCCTTGGCAGACAGCCTCACTGTCCAGCAGCAAAATGACTGCAGAAAGCTTCTCAGTCAGTACAGACATATGTTTTCTCTGACTCCAAGTCAGACTACCTGGTGCGCTCATGAAATGGACACTGGGGACAGTCTGCCTGTGAAGAATAAGATCTACAGGCAACCTGACCATGTCAGGGACTGTATAAGGACAGAAGTCCAAAGGATGTTGGATTTGGGAGTTGTTGAAACCTCAGATAGCCCTTGGGCTAGTCCAGTAGTCCTGGTACCTAAACCTCACACCAAAGATGGCAAGAGAGAGATGAGGTTTTGTGTGGATTACATGGGTCCCAATGCAGTCACTAGGCCTGATGCCCAACCCATCCCCAGGGCAGATCAGCTGATAGATACTTTGGCCTCAGTCAAGTTTCTAAGCACATTTGACCTGACAGCTGGCTACTGGCAGATCAGACTAGCTGATGATGCAAAGCCAAAGACAGCATTTTCTACCCCTAGTGGGCACTATCAATTTGTGGTAATGCCCTTTGGTTTGAAGAATGCACCTGCCACTTTCCAAAGGTTGGTGAATCAAGTCCTTACAGGCCTGGAAGACTATAGTGCAGCATATCTAGATGATATTTCTGTCTTTAGATCCACCTGAGAGGATCACCTGGTCCACCTGAGGAATGTTTTGGAGGCCCTGCAAAAAGCAGGCCTAACTATCAAGGCTACTAAGTGCCAGATAGGGCAGAGTCAGGTTGTGTACCTGGGCCACCTTGTAGGTGGAGGCCAGGTTCAACCATTGCAGAGCAAAATCCAGACCATAATGGACTGGGTTGCTCCCACTACCCAGACTCAGGTGAGAGCCTTCTTAGGACTCAGGTGAGAGCCTTCTTAGTACTCGGGTGAGATCCTTCTTAGGCCTGACTGGGTAATATAGAAGATTTGTCAAGGTGTATGGATCAATAGTGACACCCCTGAATGACTAAACCACTAAGAAAATGACCAAAAAGTTTCAGTGGACTGTTAGCTGTCAAAAGGCATTTGATGACCTGAAGCAGGCCATGTGCACTGCTCCCATTCTGCGAAGTCCTGACTACTCCAAAAAGTTCATTGTCCAAACAGATGCATCTGAGTTGGGGGTAGGGGCAGTACTGTCACAGTTGAATGATGAAGGTCAGGATCAACCAGTAGCTATCATAAGCAGAAGGTTGACCCCCAGAGAGAAACGTTGGTCAGCCATTGAGAGGGAGGCCTTTGCCGTGGTTTGGGCTCTGAAGAAGTTGAGGCCATACTTGTTTGGTACTCACTTCATTGTTCAGACAGACCATAACCCCCTTTAATGGCTAAAACAGATGATGGGTGAAATCCCCAAACTTCTAAGGTGGTCCATTTCCTTACAGGGGTGGACTATACAGTGGAACATAGACCTGGGATTAACCATGCCAATGCAGATGGACCCTCCAGATATTTCCACTTAGAACATGAAGACTCAACTGGTCAGGGTTAGTTTAATGTTCCTGCGTTTGGAGGGGGGGGGGGGTTGTGTAGGAGAGTAGGATCTGCTTCACATGTTTACCCCCACTTTTTGCTGGTGTTTCACTGTTTTTCGACTTTAGTCTGGCTGGGACCCTGCTATTCAGGGCCCCAGCCTAGCTACTTCCTCTCTAAATTGATTGCATGTACTTTAGGTACACCACAGATTGGATCCTGAGGTACCCTTGTGAGTCCCTAGTATATGGTATACTATGTACCCAGGGCATAGGTACCCCAGAGGCCTACTAGGGGCTGAAGCATGTATTATGCCACCCAAAATGACACCACAGGTCTACTACTGCAGCCTGGGTAAGGTGGTGCATGCACCCCTTACTGAGGTATAGGTTCACTATACCTCACCTATCACTACACATACAAACCTATCAGTCACTCATATGGCAGGCCTTAACAATCCTGAAGGCAGAGTGCTTGGTTATATGTGAGAGGGTGCACAGGCATGAGCAGAGCCCCTCTGCAGCCTTCGGAATCTCTTCCCCGGGGTTGTCAGTGGTGCAGCCTGACCATATACTCTTAAGTGCATTATATCTTAAATGGTTAATGCTAACTTTGGACTGGCTGCACGGAAACTTGTTGTGTTTGGTGTCAAACACCTTGGAATCATACCCCCACATCAGTTCTTGCTGTGAGGATATGATCCCACCCTTCTAGAGGGAGAGAAATGGCAGTACTGGTATACCTGGTAGAAATCAAACAGAGCCCTGGCATCACAAAATGGATGCGGCAGCCACAGACACAAGTCTGGCCTCCTGCTGCTGACCGAAACTCCGGCAGGGGAGGCCTGGACAATAGGTTTCCTGTCACAGGGAGGTGTAACCACCTCCCAGACAGGCTTATGTGTATTGGGGCTGGGTGGGAGCACTCTCAGAGTGCTTTGAAGTCCTGCACTGGGAGCACATCTGGTGTCCCCGTGCATAGTCCAGCTCAAACCGGTTCAGGGGCTTCCAGCCCCTGCTCTGGTGCAAAACTGGACAAAGGAAATGGGTGTAGCCACCCCTCTTTCCAAACCCTCCCATAGGTGGGTCCCTAGAGCTAGTCCAACCCCTTCCTTAGGTATAAGTAAGGAACCTCTGTAACCAGAACTGTAGATATCCCTGGACGAAACTCTGAAGCTGAATCCTGGACCTTCGACGATCTACTAAAGACTAGAGGACAGAAGAAATCTCCCTTGGGGTCAAGGAGTGAGTCCCCTGCTTGGCAGGCACCAACGAAGCATTTTGCCGGTCTGCATTTCCGAAGCTCCCGCCGGACTCCCAATTATTTGCAGCCCAGGAAGAGGATTTCCAGACATCTCAGAGGCCGACCCAAGTCCCCAGCAAAGCTGAGACCTGCAGCCCTCGTGAGTAGCGTGGAACCGGAACTCCTGGTCACCGCGCACTTTTGCAAGTGCATTGACTTCTCGACGTCTCTTGAAGGCGTGTTTGGGGTTACTTGTAGCCCCCACTTCTAGCAGAATATCCACTGAAGATTGTCGGCCTAGTCACCCCGAGTGACCCGTGGGCCGCCATTTTGTGTTTCCTCTCGAGGTCCTTTCGCGATCCCTGGTCTGTCGACTGGTGGGTCCCTGAGGAGGTAACTTTGATTTTCCTTGGGCTTCCCTGGTTGCTCCAGACGTGCCCTGACTCCCAATCAAGTGGTGAGTCCCTCAGACCTTGCTGGTCTGCACCGAAGCATCTTCCTCCTTTCTGCGTGGGTTGCTGTTGCCAAGGCTTGTTGTTCCAGGCACCAACGCTGCAGCACTCGACATCCTTCGTGGGACAGCACGAATCCAGCTCCTGGTCGTCCTCAACGCCTTCTGGGCCTCATGGCTGAAGAGTCAAGCTTCACCTTCTTCACCTGAAAACACCCGATATCGGTGGGCATCCGTCTATTACCTTCCTGGTCACTGGCAAGTGACCCAGACTCTGTCCCCTCTGCTTTCAGGTTCTTCTCATCTTCGATCCAGGCTTGGATCTCGTCGGACACTTCGCATCTTCCCGGCAGCAGCACTTCTTAGCCAGCTCCCATTGAGATTGACGACGCGACCCAACGCCATTTGACACATATGCACCCGGCTTCCCTGGGTGAGGTAACACGAGTACTCCGGTGCTCCCGTCGGTGTTGACCCTAGAACTTCCTAAGTCCCACAGGGTTTGGCCCTGACGCACTTCTAAGTGTCCCTAATCTTTAAAAATCAAACCACTACTTTCCCCATAGAAGCTACAGAGAGCTCGCGGCTGTGTTCTCACACTGCACACGGCCCCCGTGGGTCCCCTGTGTCACTACCTTGGGTGGTTCCTTGGGGTCCCAGCGATTCTACAGGCTCTAGGCCTTGTGTCTAGTTAAGTTGTGGTTCTTATACCACTATTTTAGTATATAGTTTGGCCCGCCCCTGGGGCCTAACGTGTATTTGTGCTTATTACTGTCATATTTGAAGTGTAACTTATGTGTTTTGACCTCTAGCCTCATAAAGAGTCTAGGAGGGTGTGTTTAGAAATAAATACATATATTATATATATATACCTGTTGTGCTTGTCTTTCATTTAGGCACTCCAGAGATTATAGACTGGTAAAACAAACTGCTTTACATTCCTTCATGACTTAGCCTGAAGGCTGCTCTCCATAGCTACCACTAGGATACCTTTCAATAAAGGTTGTCTTTAACCTATAACCAATAAGGGGTTGTTTGGACTGGTACAGGGTGCCCACTATAATTAGTGGACAGCATATACCAGGCCAACTTCTCACACGCGGCAATCAGGCTTCTGTCCCAAGCACTCAACAGAATTGTGCTTCAGGAAATATTGGACACACTAACATCTATAGCTGACAAAGGCAGGAAGGCAGTCTTGATTTTGCTCGACCTTGCCGCATTTGATACCATCTCACACAAAATTCTCCTTGCAAGGCTAAAATCCAATGGCATCTCTAACACTGTTCTCGCCTGGATTAGGTCCTTTCTTACCAATCGTAGGCAAGCCGTGGCTCCTGGAACATTCCTTTCTGCCGAGCGTTCTATCCCATCAGGAGTCCCACAGGGCTCATCTCTCAGACAGTTGATGTTCAACATATACATGGCCCCTCTCATCTAGATATCTTCTTTTGATATTGAAGTAATTCCTACGCAGAAAATATGCAATTGATCCTATCCCTGGACAAAGACTCCACCAACGCAGAACTCAATTTCAAACTATGTCTATCTGAGGTCATCCAGTGGATGAAGGCCAACCATCTCAGGTGTAATACAGACACAACCAAGATCCTCCTGATAGGAAAAGACAACCCCTTCCAGCCAAGTGTCTGGTGGCTGGAAGATGAAACAGCACCTCCTACTACTGTCAAAGTAGCAAAAAAACCTGGGAGGGCAATTCGACACCTCACTCTCCTTCAGACCACACACCTTGACGGTGGCAGGAACCTGCTTTAATTTAATCAAAACACACAAAAAAATCTTCGATTTCATCCCCCTTCCTGCAAGGAAGACAGTTGCAGTGCCGCTGATCCTTTCGCGTCTAGACTACTGTAAAAGCCTCTTAGCGGGAGCAAATAAACAATCACTAAAGAAATTACGCAGTGGCTCGCCTAGTCCTGAAATTACCTCGCAGGTCCTCCGCAGCTGCAGCTTTTAAAACCCTCTATTGGCTTCCACTGCATAAGAGAATCTTATTCAATTTACTCTTAAACACCTTCAGAGCATCTTTAAACTTAGGCCCAACGTACCTCTCAGCTAGATTCACCCCTTACACCACGACCAGGATTCTCAGATCCTCATCGGCAAACCTCCTCAAACCCACCTGTTTTAGGTATAAAACCAAGGGAGGAAAAACTGCAGCCGCATTAAGAACTAAAACCTGGAATCTCAAGCCAACACAGCTGAGGCTGCTGAAAACAGAAACACAGATCAGGAATGCACTGAAGACTTGGATCTTTGGATCTTCAGACAAATTCTGCCTATCCCTCATATAGGGTCCCCCCTGTTTTGCCTTGTCTTTCTTCTGCCCAGCGCCAGGATGTTCCTTCCGGAGTGACAGCCTCCGCTTCATAAATGTATACATCAAATCAAAAATGTATAAATTAAATGAATATGAGCTTTACATGTAGTTTTTCTTCCCTAATTGAGCTCCTCTATTCATTACCGATGGCCCGGATTAGGATCAAAGGTACACTTTTGGCCCCATTCACGGTCACATGGGGGTCAAAATAGGGCTGCCTCCCTCACTGTTGCTATTTATCATAGTGATGGATCCACTAGGACGCCACCTACAAGAGAAACACCTTCACAGAGGCTTACAGTTCAAACCAGGCCCACTTCTGGTTTCACTTTATGCCAACGATATAATACTCTTCATACAGCACCAGCCGAAAACTTAGCACCGATACGTTGTGAGATAGCTTGATATGGAATTCTATCTGGCCTCCACATAAACTGGAGCAAATCTGAGGTATTTCCACAAACTAAGGCAACCACAAAGGGGCATTGCAACTACCCCCTGACATGGTGTGACAACTCCGTCCATTTGTTTGTTTCTCCATTTAATGTAAACTGAAACAACTTTTTCTCTACTCCTCACTCGGGAGAACATCTCTTTCTGTGTATGGTATCATAAACTCAGAAAACTGAGTTAAAAAATCATTTAAATGGACAAATTATGATTACCTAAGAGTGCATTACCCTGCCTCTTGTAAAACATTTCCATCCCTCACACTCTCCCTCATATCTCCTTCTCATTCTTCCAGCTTCTAGTAATGAATGGAAGTGCTGCTGTTAGTACCTGTGCCACACGCTGCACTGCTGAAACTGACTTACATGAACAGAGAAGTTTAAGAACTGCTTTGTTTTAAATATTAGGTTCAGAGATTTCAACACATGCATTTAGAAAACAGACAGATTGTTGCTCCTGGTCATTTTGAAAGGGGACAATGTGGGGGCAAGGTCTGTCTGATTCACTGAGTGTATTCAAAGAAAAGAAATATAGTGCTTAGGAAGCAAATTAGACAAGGTTTATAGGGTAGAGCTGTGTAACAATCGGGTTTCAATTTAATGGAAAATAAGATTGATTTTGTCACAAAGTTAGTTGTTGTTTTTGATTGTTCTGTATTTTGAAATACATTTATGACTGACTTCCACAAACCTGTCGTGAAACTTTTTGAAGCTAACAAATAGTATAAAGCTGCTTTATTTCATTTTGGTCTGTGCGCAATCATTTCCAGCAGTGAGTCTGTGTCTAGTCAGGGCACAACTAATCACATCCGCACTTTCAAGTATCAAGAGAGTAGGAAAGACCGAGGAAGGGGTGCAATGAAGAAATGGAAAGGGGGACAGAACTCAGACATGAGGAGGGGAGCAGCCTAAAATGGAGAGAGCAGTGTACATCTGTCCACTTCACTCACCTCTCTTGTTTAGAAGCCCAAAATGTTATGTGTCAGGGCATTTTCAAGATGGCAAAAGTCAAGTCAAGTAAAACTTTATTCAGCCAATATTTACCATAAAAGCACATTTACACACAGCCACACCAAGAATAAAAAGATAAAAAGTATACAATACTTAATAAAAGGGCAGATTCAATAATTCATATACAGTTACCATGTATGAGTCTCTGAGCCCTAATATATATTAGCCTTAATATAGTGTGGAAACCGAGGCCAAAGCTACTGCGCTTTCATAGACCTGGTTATGGTGATAAATAATTAAAAACACTGCCCACTAAAATATGACATTTCTAAGGTCGGTTCAGTGCATGATCACATTCTTTCCTTCGCCGTAAGGCTCCTGTTAAAAAACTCGCAACCCAGAAGCATATCAAAGGTGAAGACAACATTTGCAGATATATCAAAGCTGGCCTCACTTGTGCAAAATTATAATGTTTTAAGAGTGGAAAGATGTATTTTATCCGGCGATCGTTATAAAATCCACATAAAAACATAAAATGTAAAAGATCTTGGTCCGAGAAATCATCACGTGAGCAGGGCTTTAGGGCCCCTGGCTAATAAGAACCCTTGGGGACCATGAGACACCAGTGAATATAATTAAACCTAAATCTGGTTAAAAGAAAGTGATGGTGTAGGTTGTTCTAGGGTCCCAGGACTCAAAATTAAGTATTGTCGTATTGTGAGCTTATTAAGTTCACTATTTTCCCTTTCCACCATCCTTTTGGCAAAAAAATGCCTTTTAATTACTTTCAACACACCAGGGTACACCTGCCTGCGATATGTAAAAAGCTCAGGGTGCCCTATTTTCGCTAGCTGCTGTGAGATGTTACCTAGCCAAGAAATGTCAGCGGCCCTATCAAGCCTCAAGCAATCTTCTAAAATAAATTGGTTCAGGGTAGGAGTGGGGCTAGACCATATTTTTAACCACCATATCAAAGGGACCACTGCTATGTGATCAGAAATTCAACCCTGCCATAGTTCTTCGTGCACCATAAAAGATGGAGTGCTGGGGGCTACAGATGAAAGTTTCCGCAGGTATTTATTTTCCACCACTTGCAAGTCGCCGGCCTCCTTATAACCCATACCTCACTGCCATACGTGGCCATTGGTATACATTTCTGATTATAAACCTTCAGTAATGGATGTAATGGTTTACTCCCCAGTCTCCTTGCAAAATCCATAGTCGCTCCTGCCGATCTAGACATGGTATTTGTTTTAAGTATTCACTGAGCTACCCATGACTCTTTTTCGTCAAACAAAATGCCCAAATAAGGAAAGGTAGCATTATTTGTCAGTTCTCCACCTTTGCATAAGAGCGTACACTTGTCATGCTTTATGTTACTGGACGACATTATATGGGACTTTGAGAAATTAATGGAGAGTTCAAGTGAAACCATTAAATCAATAAAAGTGTTTACAAGTTTATGGTGTCCTCGCAAGCAGAACTGCATTGTCTGCATATAAGAGAGCAGGGATGAGTTTAGAGCCTGCTCTAGGGATGTCTTTGCTAGCCAATGACAGGGCAGCCCCCAAATTGTTAATATATAAAGTGAACAAGACAGGGGCCAAGATACATCCCTATGTCACCCCTCGCTTAACATTTCAGGATTATGTTAGGGAACCATTTTTATTGTATCTGGCCTAGGCAGTCAAATTTAAGAGGGACAAATGCAGGAAAGCCAACAAATCGGCATCCATTCCAATTTCTATTGGTAATGGCCATAATTTTGACCTATTTACTTAGTCGAAAGCAGACGCTAAGTCCATGAAAGCTATGTACCTGCGTCCCTTTTTAGCCAGTGTATATGTGCTGATGATCTAAGTAGATTTATGCATTGTTCTACTGTCCCCATACCTTTTCTAAAACCGTATTGCAGGTCAGAAATTACATTGCTTGCGTCTAACCATATTGTTAGGCGATCTAAAATTACCTACCCCATGATTTTTGCGGCCGAGTCTAGATATGAAATCATGTGGTTACATGCAGACTCATCCCTGGCACCCTTTTTAAAAATGGGTAAAAAACCCGCTGTGGACCATGAGGACGGTGAGCCGCCTGTTGTTGCTGCGTTAAAGACCCTAGCTAGGATCTTTGCCCATGTCCCTGGGTCAGCCTTATAAAGATCAGCAGGTACCCCGTCTGGCCCAGCGGCTTTTCGTCTTGATGTATCCATGATGGCTTTCTGGACCTCAGCTACCCTAAAGCTTAGTGAACGCTTCTCTATACTGGGTTTCCACAATCTGTTCTCATGGAGTGTTGATCTAGAAAAAAAGAACTGTTTACAGTTTTCTAGAATATTGAGCTGTTAGACAGAACACTAACCTGATTCAGATCGTGCCATGCCTGTTCCCGCATCTCGACTTTCCTTTGTTTTATAGCCAATTGATAGGCTTTCCTACCTGTCTTAATCTTTTCTTCATCCTTGGGTTTACGTTTTAGAGCACTCATAAGAGCCTTATGGGATTTAGAGTAGTCTGCGTCAAACCATTCCCCTCCCTTAGAGTCCCCTATCTCTCCTCTCTCCGTTAGATTTTCTGCAATCCGCTTTACAAGGTTACCAAAGGCTCCTATTACCACACTGGCCTCAGCATGGTCATCAAGACACAGTTTAATATCTTCTGCACCCTCCATTTATAGCTTATCTAAAAAGGCCTCCGGCATTATCTTCCCCCACCTGATTTCACAGGCCTGATCTGCTGGTTTAAAATCCCTATTTGATAGGTTCTTTCTCTCAGCCTCATGGAAGACCAGCTCCCCCATCATTTCTAAAATCTGCGGGTTATGGTCGCTATAGCAGCTCCAAATGGGAGTTACTTTTAATATGTCGGGGAGCAGAGGAGGAGATACCATAATACAATCTATAGTTGAACAGCAGCCCCTGCCTATAAAAGATGGAACTGACTCTGTCTCACCAGTACGTTCAAGACAATGTAGATTGTTCATAGCAAGTAAGCGCTCTAACCGACAACCTAGGGCAGAATGTTCAAAATGAACCGAAGGAACCAAGGTGTCCCAGGGTCCCCTACCTAAAATGCAATTTGAAAGACAAAGATGTACATTAAAATCCCCCATTATAATAACCTCAAAGTAGGAGCAACACTCCTCTCCATAATGTTCAAAAAAACCCTTGAGTGCAGCAATGTGCTCGCTATCGTTTGCCCTACAAAAATAATTAATAAAAGTTAATTACCAACAGCGTAGGTCACTTGGAAAAGGTTAGTTCCACTGCTAATGAATTGGGAGAGGGACAAAGCAACAACTTAATCGTGTAAGCTAATTTAAGTGATATCAGGGTAAGCAGGCCTCCCTTTGCATGTCCTACAGCAGAAGGGGAAGCAGCTTTATAAAAAGGGGTACAACCGTCCAAGGCAAAAGAGTCAGACGTATCCCATGTTTCTTGTAATGTGACGATATGATAAGGCCTTATAGTTGCGAGCCACGGCTCCTTATCTTTATTAGCCCTTAGTCCCGCAATATTCCAGGATATAAATTTAAGGTTCAACGGACCAGTTTGGGTGGAGACAGATTGTAAGGGAGTGTTTATGACCTCCGTAGGTAATGGGGGGCACCCTATAGTTTCCCCACCCTCTGTTGGGGCCAATTGTCAATCAATACTGTCTAAATCGCTCAGTGGGGCAAATCTACTTCCAAGGGGAATAGTTATGTTCACATTTGGGCATTGTAGTGACCTTGCTGGTAGGAGAGCAAAGTTTGTACTCTGGATCCTTTAACGCGGTACCCCTGTAGGATAGAAAAAGGGAAACGGGACGATCTTAATTCCGGTTTCAGAGTCTTGTCTACAATAACTGTGAATCATGGCTTTTGTGTGTATCAGGTGCGTTAAATTAACAATACAATCACCCCTCCTATCTTTCTTTATGGTGGACCCAACCCATCTCACTCTTCTGACCATGATGACATGAGTTTATAAATGGCGACCATTCACTAGCGAGTTGTCCAGCCAATGGCTCACTTTATGTAGCAGATGAAAACAAGTTACTTACCTGTAACTTTGGTTCTCCAGTATTGGTAACTTTCATAGATTCCCATTCCTTGTATCTTTCCCCGTCATCGAGATGGAAGTCCCCGTTAATAAAAAATACCATAGAGAGAGGTACAAAAGAAGAAAAAAGGCCTAGGCCTCATCTCATTTTGTCATTAACCACCACAAGGGCAGCCCAAACCACCTGAACCAGGGGCATTCAGTAATTATTCCAAACAGAGGTTCAGAGTATACGATTCACAGTAAATATGAAAGAGCAATTAATGAACTAAAATTACATGTATAACAATGCACACATTGAAATACAGAAAGAAGAAGGATAAAAAGAAGACCCTAATGAAAAAATAATACAAAATGTATTCAGTGAAAGATATCACCAGGGCTCAGTATTGTAAGCTGGTACATATAACATATTACAACCATATACATAACCAGACAGGTGGCAGACAGGGAGAAAAAGACATAAAAGGCAGAGTTTCAAAGCTTTCCATAAAACTCCGACAAACAAAACAATGTGTCCTCCAATAATTGCGGCCACAATTGCGTTGACGGAGTTTCGACCTTTGGCATTAGTCCACGGTCATCTTCAGGACATAAAATTTAACTGAGCATCCCAAATGAACAGTCTAAAACTGCGAAAACAACATAATTGCATTCAATATATTTAAAAGGGTCAATGAAATGTTTTTTAGAAAGTGTGCTTTCCAAAAACAAAAAATAATTTTTAAAAAAAGGGGAGGAAAAGGAAAGAAAACCTTCTACCATACCCAATTAATAATCATTAGTAAATAGCAACCAGTGCACAATAAAGAGATAATAGATCAATGTGCTACCAGTATAAAAAGAATGTATTTAATCAATCAAAAACACGTGTGTGCATTCAATTCCAACACCATATTAGCATAGAAGCTTCAAAGGAACTTACATATATATCAAGCGGGTTCTGTGTTGCTCTAAGTTCAATTCAGCAACTGGCCTCCAAGGTAGATTAAAGTAATAACAATCTCATGGGGCCAAAAACGAATAAATCCTCTTGAAATTATGCCCGTATTGTATCCAGGCTAAACAGCAAAAAGGTAGGGGGCAAAAATGATTGTCTAATATCAACAAATGTGTTGTTTTACAAGAATGAAGAAAGCTATACGCGCTTTTCAAACTATAAGGTAGTTATATCTACCAACACTTCCTTAAACATTCAGGTGTAACAATCAAATATTCCCGCCTAATGCCTTACTAAAGTAAGGATCGGGAACTAAGGATGATGTGGAGCGCTAGGCAAGTTACGAGTATTACAAAACTCAATCAGAATAAGTCAAAGCCGCTTACCGGGATTAGAGTACCGCACAGCAAGTTAATTGCCGAGTAGCGACTTCATTGCACCGTTTCACCGGCGTCGTGTCTTTTAGAACATCATAAGGAAGTATAGAAAGTAAAAAAGGACTTCGCGCGAGGCGCAGCAAAACCTCAGCGCCATGTTGGATCAGGTAAAAACGAATCACAATATAATTATATCCAAAGTTACCTTTACCAAATGCTACAAAGCGAGTGTTAATACCGCCACCACAGAGAAAAAAGAAAAATAGAGAGATAAATTATTTGGACTTAATCAAATTATTGTACCTTAATCACTACCATCACTACGATGACATGGGCCAATTAAAACATCGTATTAACCCTTATGTTACAGAGTGCATGGTTCCAAACCATATGATAATTTCTTGAATAAATTGTAATGACATAATTTAAATTACATCATTTCAAATGGCTTAGGTGGTTTTGCCAATTTAGACCATCATATTACATGCTTATATGACAATATATTGTTGACAACCTCAAAATGAATTCATTAAGATGGCATAATTTGAACTTCATCATTTCAATGATTCAGATGACAACTTGAACCGTCATATTGCATGCTTATATAGCAATATGATGTTGTACATAGTTTACATAGTCAAAAATAGGTTCATTGCAGTGGCATGATTTACAAATCCCAATTTTCATCATTTCACTGGCTTAGATGACGTTTGTTAATAGGCTTAAGCGTTTGCAATACAGTGTCATGTATTATTCATTTTATAGAGACTGATGCACATAACCAATGCATACAACAACATTACAATGCATATATTTTCGTAACCACCAAATACACTTCATTGTACAACAATAATATAAAGAGGCAATAGCCAAATTTATATAATAGCCAAAGGGTGATTACCTTTACCATGAAATACAAAAAAACAATTCAGTACAAAAAAACACAATTCAGTACAAAAAAAAATTCCAATCATACATACTGTTCCAACAAAATGTCACATCAAAAAGCTATTTTGTTTTGCCAATATACAGAATCAACAGTACCTACGCAGGGAATCACGCCACTAAGAATAATTACTACCCAAAGGTTAGGGAGTGGCATTCCTCCATGGTGTTCAAGCCCTGGTTTATACTATTGCATCGAAAAATCCAACGATATTCGCTTTTGTTCAGAATATTAGTAATGCTACCTCCTCTCAGTGGAGTATGCACCACTTCAATTACATGCCAACGAATGTCTGTTGGTGCATGATTAAATTCCACAAAATGCGCCACCAAAGGCGCATTCTCAGTTTTGCATCGAATCCGACTCTTATGCTGACCCAGACGTATCTTTATCTTCTGAGTTGTTTGACCAATATAAATGAGGTCACACGGACACCAAACAGCATGTATCACATTTTGAGTGTTACAATTCGAATGTTCTCGCAAGTCATGACAAATATTGGCATGAATAAATTGCTTTGTGTTCAGACTGGAATCACACATGAGGCAGCCGCCACACTTATAGTGTCCCACAATTCTGTCAAGACCCCACATAGATGTTAAACTAGGGGTTTTTTCTGAAGGCAAAGCTGCTCTAACCAAATGGTCACGTAAATTCTTTCCTCTTTTGAAAGAAAAAAGAGGTTCCTCATTAGTAATGCCAGTAGATTTCACTAGAGGCCAATGTTTACAAACAATGGCCGAAATATGGTTACTTTGAGTACCAAAAGTAGTGACACATGGAATACGGTTCATTGGCTTTCGGATTTTAGGTGTTAACAAAAATTCGCAGTGGTTATACCACGCTCTTTTCATCGATCTCTTCACCAATTTACTTGGATAACCACGTTGTCGCAATTTCTCTGCCAATTTGCCTGCCTCAACAAAGTAATCATTTTTGAAAAAACAATTTCTGCGAATACGCAAAAACTGCCCAAAGGGCAAGCCATCCCTCAGGCCTCTAGGGTGATTACTTGAATATTCAAGTAAAGCGTTCCGGGCCGTGGGTTTTGTGAAAAGTCTAGTTGTCAATCCTCCTTCATGAGGAAAGATCGTTAAATCCAGAAAATCAATGTGAGTCTTACTGAAATGAGAAGTAAACTTTAAATCAGGAGAACAAGAATTTAACCAACTCAAAAAATCAGTTAACTCTGTACATGTCCCGGTCCAAATAAAGAAAATATCATCAATGTAGTGTCGCCAATGGCGAACAGCTACTAAAAAAAGGGTTGTGCCTACAATCATAAATAAAGTTTTGTTCGAAATCATCCACAAATAAAATAGCAAAATTGGGGGCATAAGAAGCCCCCATAGAAGTGCCTTTAGTCTGTAAATAAAACCGTCCATCAAATTCAAAATAATTCTTGGTTAAAGAAATTGTCAACAAGTCAACAATATATTCGGTTGGTACTATCATAGGGGCTGGACGTGTATCAAGAGCCCTCCTGATTATCTCAATACCCTGTGTTTGGGGGATGTTGGTGTATAAAGACTCGATGTCTAAACACACCAACACCTCCGAATCCGGGCAAAAAGTCATTGTTTCGAGTTGTACAATAATATCACCACTGTCACGCACATAACTTGTGGTTTTCATTGCTAAATCCTTGATGAAGACATCAATGTATTTGCAAAGAGGTTCCAAGACCGACCCACAGCCAGAAACTATGGGCCGGCCTGGAGGATTTTCCATACTCTTATGCACCTTAGGAAGAGTGTACAATAGAGGAGTCCCTGGATTTTTTGAATTCAGATAAAAAAATTCCTTATTGCTAAGAAAACCAACCGATTTAGCATCAGTTGTCACATTTAGTATTGATTTCTGGATCTCAGCTGGAGGATTGGTTCTGAGCATCCGATAGTGCTCGGCATTACCAAGTTAATCTCCAATTTGTATTTATCAATAGACTGAACCACAATCCCACCACCTTTATCCGCACTTTTTATAATTATGTCCTGATTCTGTTTCAGTTTGTTAAGGGCTTGGCGTTCAGGCAAAGAGATATTATATGGTATTTATTCAAAATTTTTGTATAAGCCAGTAACCTCATTTAATACCATAGCTTCAAATGCCAACAGTTCTACAGGCATTTTACTAATCGGTGGATTAAAAGTTGATAAAGGTCTCAGTCCAGAGGGATTAAAACAATCATTGCTCGTGTTACTCAAGAAAAAGGTCTTTAAACGTAATTTTCGGAAAAATCGCAAAAGTTCCATTTGGACCTCAAACAGAGAAGATTTTTCAGTAGGCACAAAACTCAGTCCCTTACTCAAAAGGGAAATCTCATCCATAGACAAAAGATGACTCGATAAGTTAAAAATAGGAATAGGCACATTATTTTCAAGGACAGAATCAGAGTTTAATGGGGGAGCCATAGGCACACCTTGATTGATCAACATTGAGCTTTTTATTGTTGGGGAGGGCCCCATTGATAGAACTTGCGGCGAGTCTGACGTTCTCCCACCTGAAAATTCCAGCGTGATTGAGGAGGTGGCATCCCCCTCCCTCGTGCCCTCCCTCCTCTCCCACGTTGCTCTAAAAAAGGCGAATTATAGCCTCCAGTTGATGGACCAGGTCTGGGATTTATTTCTGCCACACCATCGTCACCAGAACTTGCTGATGATTCAGAGAAAGTAACCGCGTTCCTATTTTTAAAACGACCCCATGTGGGGTAATTTTCATTGTATTGAGATTTAGGCTGAGAATAAAACTCATCCTGTAAGTATGGATGGGCCTTAAGCTGACTGAAATTTGCCATATCCCTTTGTATTATGGTAAATCCCAGACCTGGTCCATCAACTGGAGGCTATAATTCGCCTTTTTTAGAGCAGCGCGGGAGAGGAGGGAGGGCACGAGGGAGGGGGATGCCACCTCCTCAATCACGCTGGAATTTTCAGGCGGGAGAACGTCAGACTCGCCGCAAGTTCTATCAATGGGGCCCTCCCAAACAATAAAAAGCTCAATGTTGATCAATCAAGGTGTGCCTATGGCTCCCCCATTAAACTCTGATTCTGTCCTTGAAAATAATGTGCCTATTCCTATTTTTAACTTATCGAGTCATCTTTTGTCTATGGATGAGATTTCCCTTTTGAGTAAGGGACTGAGTTTTGTGCCTACTGAAAAATCTTCTCTGTTTGAGGTCCAAATGGAACTTTTGCAATTTTTCCGAAAATTATGTTTAAAGAACTTTTTCTTGAGTAACACGAGCAATGATTGTTTTAATCCCTCTGGACTGAGACCTTTATCAACTTTTAATCCACCAATTAGTAAAATGCCTGTAGAACTGTTGGCATTTGAAGCTATGGTATTAAATGAGGTTACTGGCTTATACAAAAATTTTGAATATATACCATATAATATCTCTTTGCCTGAACGCCAAGCCCTTAACAAACTGAAACAGAATCAGGACATAATTATAAAAAGTGCGGATAAAGGTGGTGGGATTGTGGTTCAGTCTATTGATAAATACAAATTGGAGATTAAAAGACAACTTGGTAATGCCGAGCACTATCGGATGCTCAGAACCAATCCTCTAGCTGAGATCCAGAAATCAATACGAAATGTGACAACTGATGCTAAATCGGTTGGTTTTCTTAGCAATAAAGAATTTCTTTATCTGAATTCAAAAAATCCAGGGACTCCTCTATTGTACACTCTTCCTAAGGTGCATAAGAGTATGGAAAATCCTCCAGGCCGGCCCATAGTTTCTGGCTGTGGGTCGGTCTTGGAACCTCTTTGCAAATACATTGATGTCTTCATCAAGGATTTAGCAATGAAAACCACAAGTTATGTGCGTGACAGTGGTGATATTATTGTACAACTCGAAACAATGACTTTTTGCCCAGATTCGGAGGTGTTGGTGTGTTTAGACATCGAGTCTTTATACACCAATATCCCCCAAACACAGGGAATTGAGATAATCAGGAGGGCTCTTGATACACGTCCAGCCCCTATGATAGTACCAACCGAATATATTGTTGACTTGTTGACAATTTCTTTAACCAAGAATGATTTTGAATTTGATGGACGGTTTTATTTACAGACTAAAGGCACTTCTATGGGGGCTTCTTATGCCCCCAATTTTGCTATTTTATTTGTGGATGATTTCGAACAAAACTTTATTTATGATTGTAGGCACAACCCTTTTTTTAGTAGCGTTCGCCATTGGCGACGCTACATTGATGATATTTTCTTTATTTGGACCGGGACATGTACAGAGTTAACTGATTTTTTGAGTTGGTTAAATTCTTGTTCTCCTGATTTAAAATTTACTTCTCATTTCAGTAAGACTCACATTGATTTTCTGGATTTAACGATCTTTCCTCATGAAGGAGGATTGACAACTAGACTTTTCACAAAACCCACGGCCCGGAACGCTTTACTTGAATATTCAAGTAATCACCCTAGAGGCCTGAGGGATGGCTTGCCCTTTGGGCAGTTTTTGCGTATTCGCAGAAATTGTTTTTTCAAAAATGATTACTTTGTTGAGGCAGGCAAATTGGCAGAGAAATTGCGACAACGTGGTTATCCACGTAAATTGGTGAAGAGATCGATGAAAAGAGCGTGGTATAACCACCGCAAATTTTTGTTAACACCTAAAATCCGAAAGCCAATGAACCGTATTCCATGTGTCACTACTTTTGGTACTCAAAGTAACCATATTTCGGCCATTGTTCGTAAACATTGGCCTCTAGTGAAATCTACTGGCATTACTAATGAGGAACCTCTTTTTTCTTTCAAAAGAGGAAAAAATTTACGTGACCATTTGGTTAGAGCAGCTTTGCCTTCAGAAAAAACCCCTAGTTTAACATCTATGTGGGGTCTTGATAGAATTGTGGGACACTATAAGTGTGGCGGCTGCCTCATGTGTGATTCCAGTCTGAACACAAAGCAATTTATTCATGCCAATATTTGTCATGACTTGCGAGAACATTCGAATTGTAACACTCAAAATGTGATATATGCTGTTTGGTGTCCGTGTGATCTCATTTATATTAGTCAAACAACTCAGAAGATAAAGATACGTCTGGTTCAGCATAATAGTCGGATTCGATGCAAAACTAAGAATGCGCCTTTGGTGGCGCATTTTGTGGAATTTAATCATGCACCAACAGACATTCGTTGGCAAGTAATTGAAGTGGTGCATACTCCACTGAGAGGAGGTAGCATTACTAATATTCTGAACAAAAGCGAATGTCGTTGGATTTTTCGATGCAATAGTATAAACCAGGGCTTGAACACCATGGAGGAATGCCACTCCCTAACCTTTGGGTAGTAATTATTCTTAGTGGCGTGATTCCCTGCGTAGGTACTGTTGATTCTGTATATTGGCAAAACAAAATAGCTTTTTGATGTGACATTTTGTTGGAACAGTATGAATGATTGGAATTTTTTTTTGTACTGAATTGTGTTTTTTTGTACTGAATTGTTTTTTTGTATTTCATGGTAAAGGTAATCCCCCTTTGGCTATTATATAAATTTGGCTATTGCCTCTTTATATTATTGTTGTACAATGAAGTGTATTTGGTGGTTACGAAAATATAGGCATTGTAATTTTGTTGTATGCATTGGTTATGTGCATCAGTCTCTATAAAATGAATAATACATGACACTGTATTGCAAACGCTTAAGCCTATTGACAAACGTCATCTAAGCCAGTGAAACGATGAAAATTGGGATTTGTAAATCATGCCACTGCAATGAACCTATTTTTGACTATGTAAACTATGTACAACATCATATTGCTATATAAGCATGCAATATGACGGTTCAAGTTGTCATCTGAATCATTGAAATGATGAAGTTCAAATTATGCCATCTTAATGAATTCATTTTGAGGTTGTCAACAATATATTGTCATATAAGCATGTAATATGATGGTCTAAATTGGCAAAACCACCTAAGCCATTTGAAATGATGTAATTTAAATTATGTCATTACAATTTATTCAAGAAATTATCATATGGTTTGGAATCATTTTTTTTTTTTAAAACATGTTTTTATTGCAGAATTATGAACAAAGCATCCATTAAGTCAACCTGTACACGCGTGTTGTCTCAAATCACATCCAGCGTTATAACAATGCACACAGCCATTCAGCCCACATCCCGGGGGCCGGGCGGCGTACTAGGACAGTGACTCAGAGTATCATGGCGATCACCTCATAGAGATGCCAGGTCCACAACCTATTATAGTATCTGCATTTATACCCATCAAACACCCTCCCCAAAAAAAAACCACAAAAAAAAAAACGCCAGACAGAATCCAACCACTCAGAGTGGTTGGCACTAATATTGTCCGTGTCCACAGCCTCCGTCCACCCCAATGCCCTCCCATAATAGCAGTGCCTAAGGCCTATCAGTCATCACCTTCTAGGTGCCCAAGGAGAGCTGCCCAGGAGCCCCGTTCCCCAATGGTCAGCAATCATAGATCCTTCCTGCCTGCACTCGTCTCAACACTACAACAATGCCCCAGTAACTCCCCTCCCCCCTACCCACCCCCCAACTGCTGCTGATGTGGGCCATAATTGTGGGTTCTAACGCTAATGTTTGCCATTCATCAGAGTTTGCATGTAGTCTCCCCAGCCTCAAGGAACCCCGCTCTCCGAACGTTCGTGCTCCGCACGCTCCAGCCAGTAGTCCTGCAGAGCTTGTACTATCATCTCCCAGGCCCTCGCCCACTCCAAACCCTTCTCGTTATCCGCTTTGGTGGCCTGTCGCCTTCTAAGCGCACTCTCACATCTAGACCATTTCAACAGTTCAGTCATCCATCTCCCAACTGATGGGCCCTCCCGGGATTTCCAGTGCCATGTAATTTCTCTCTGGGCCAACATGAGACCTAGGTCAATGAATTTGCTCGTCACTTTTGGTTTGGAACCATGCACTCTCTAACATAAGGGTTAATACAATGTTTTAATTGGCCCATGTCATCGTAGTGATGGTAGTGATTAAGTTCCAATAATTTGATTAAATCCAAATAATTTATCTCTCTATTTTTCTTTTTTCTCTGTGGTGGCGGTATTAACACTCGCTTTGTAGCATTTGGTAAAGGTAACTTTGGATATAATTATATTGTGATTCGTTTTTACCTGATCCAACATGGCGCTGAGGTTTTGCTGCGCCTCGCGCGAAGTCCTTTTTTACTTTCTATACTTCCTTATGATGTTCTAAAAGACACGACGCCGGTGAAGCGGTGCAATGAAGTCGCTACTCGGCAATTAACTTGCTGTGCGGTACTCTAATCCCGGTAAGCGGCTTTGACTTATTCTGATTGAGTTTTGTAATACTCGTAACGCTCCACATCATCCTTAGTTCCCGATCCTTACTTTGGTAAGGCATTAGGCGGGAATATTTGATTGTTACACCTGAATGTTTAAGGAAGTGTTGGTAGATATAACTACCTTATAGTTTGAAAAGCGCGTATAGCTTTCCTCATTCTTGTAAAACAACACATTTGTTGATATTAGACAATCATTTTTGCCCCCTACCTTTTTGCTGTTTAGCATGGATACAATACGGGCATAATTTCAAGAGGATTTATTCGTTTTTGGCCCCATGAGATTTTTATTACTTTAATCTGCCTTGGAGGCCAGTTGCTGAATTGAACTTAGAGCAACACAGAACCCGCTTGATATATATGTAAGTTCCTTTGAAGCTTCTATGCTAATATGGTGATGGAATTGAATGCACACACGTGTTTTTGATTGATTAAATACATTCTTTTTATACTGGTAGCACATTGATCTATTATCTCTTTATTGTGCACTGGTTGCTATTTACTAATGATTATTAATTGGGTATGGTAGAAGGTTTTCTTTCCTTTTCCTCCCCTTTTTTAAAAAATCTTTTTTGTTTTTGGAAAGCACACTTTCTAAAAAACATTTCATTGACCCTTTTAAATATATTGAATGCAATTATGTTGTTTTTGCAATTTTAGACTGTTCATTTGGGATGCTCAGTTAAATTTTATGTCCTGAAGATGACCGTGGACTAATGCCAAAGGTCGAAACGCCGTCGACGCAATTGTGGCCGCAATTATTGGAGGACACATTGTTTTGTTTGTCAGAGTTTTATGGAAAGCTTTGAAACTCTGCCTTTTATGTCTTTTTCTCCCTGTCTGCCACCTGTCTGGTTATGTATATGGTTGTAATATGTTATATGTACCAGCTTACAATACTGAGCCCTGGTGATATCTTTCACTGAATAAATTTTGTATTATTTTTTCATTAGGGTCTTCTTTTTATCCTTCTTCTTTCTGTATTTCAATGTGTGCATTGTTATACATGTAATTTTAGTTCATTAATTGCTCTTTCATATTTACTGTGAATCGTATACTCTCATTTTGTAGCATATCCACCTCTTTTTGTAAAAGAGATCAAATGAAATGAACAACCAATCAGAACAGCCTCACCCCATAGAACCTTCCTGAGAGAGCCTCAGAGCCTCAGATTTTCGTAGCCGTTGTGTAACAGTATCACAGAATATGCTGAAGGCTGAGCTTTCCCAGGGGAGGAGGGCGGCGCATGGGAATCTATGAAAGTTACCAATACTGGAGAACCAAAATTACAGGTTAATAACTTGTTTTCTTACTCCATTATTGGAACTTTCATAGATTCCCATTGCTTGTATCAGAACAGCTAGCAGTAAGAACACGCACATTTTGTGTAATAATACATTGTTGAAACCTTGCGAAATGCATAGTCATTAAAGCCACAAGATATAAAAAAAAATAGCCAGTAAATAACTTGAATTACAAAATGTACTAATAACCAATAAAAGGAAGGAGGGTTAGAAGGGAAAGCTCACTACTTATTGGAAGAGGTTCTTCAGGACTGCTTGTCCTACTGCAGCGTCACTCCGCATGGAGGAGTCTAAGCAGTAATGTTTCGTGAAATTATGGGCACTGCTCCATGTTGCTGCCCTGCAGATGTCTTTAATAAGCACTCCTGCGAAGAGAGCCGTCGAAGAAGAAATGGATCTCGTAGAGTGTGCCCGGACCTGCCCTTCTAGGTGCTTGCCAGCCGCTTGGTGACAGTATTGGATCGTGCTGGCAATCCATCATGCAACCCCTTGCTTTGACAGAGGGAAACCCTTGGGAGGGGCACTGAATGCAACAAAGAGTTGTGTAGATCTTCTGAAGTCCTTGGTGCGCTGGAGATAGAACTTTAGACACCTTTGAATATCCAAAGAGTGAAGAGCACGTTCCGCTGAAGTAGTAGGTCGAGGAAAAAAGGATTTAAGGATGACCAGTTCATTCAGATGAAAGTCAGAAGGAACCTTTGGGATAAATTTGGGATTAGTCCTCAGAATCAGAGTGTCCTTTTTAAATTGCAAGAACGGATCCTTGATCGTGAGAGCGTGTAGTTCACCCACCCTCCTAGCTGATGTTAGAGCGAGGAGGAGGGCCACTTTCCATGAGAGGAATTTAATGTCCGCACTATGAATTGGCTCAAAGGGTGGCCTCATGAGTTCAGTAAGGAATAAGTTGAGCTGCCACGGAGGTGGTGGAGGTCTAACCGGTTGGAAAAACCCTAAAAGGTCCTTTTAAAAATTGATTCACGATTCTCGACGACCAGAGGGAAGGTCCAGAAGAAGTCCGTCTGAATCTAGAGATATCTGCCAGGTGCACCTTGATAGAAGAATGAGCGAGACCTGACTTAGCCAAAGTCAAAATGTATGGTAAAATTCGATGAGGAGCAGAGGAATAAGGAAGAATGTTGTCCTGTTGGCACCACAAGCAGAAACGCTTCCATTTCAAGCGATAGGTTTTATTCTTACTTGGTGCACGGGCCTGAGCTAGTACCTCTCTACATTCTTGTGAGATATTTAAACTTTGAAATTCTCTGTGCTGAGGAGCCATGCTGTTAACTGAAGCGATCTTGGATCCGGATGGACCACTTGGCCCTGGGACATCGTCAACAGAGAGGGAATCGGGTGCAGATGAATTGGATAATCCAGGGAGAGCAGGAGAAGCTCAGTAAACCAAAACTGGCGTGGCGACGCTGGGGCCACCAGTATCATCCTGCAGGGCTCCGCTTTGAGCTTCTTGAGTAGCCTTGGAATTAGTGGGATCGGAGGAAAGGCGTAAACAAAGGCGCCTGACCAGGCCATCAAAAGTGCATTCCCAAATGATCCCTGATGGTGTTCCCTGCTTGCGTAGAATCTGCATTTCTTGTTCTCTGGGGTGGCAAACAGATCTATGGACGGAGTGCCCCAGAGAGAGGAAACCCTGTCCAGAGTGCGATTGTCCAGTTCCCACTCGTGGCTCACCGATTTGAGACGACTTAGAGTATCTGCCATCTTGTTGAGGGCACCTGGAAGATGCCCCGCCGAAAGAGAGATCTGATGTTGGATACTCCACTCCCAAAGCTCCTGAGCTTCCTGGGATAGCTGACGAGACCTTGTTCCTCCCTGTTTGTTCACATAGTGCATAGCGGTCGTGTTGTACGTACGGACTAGGACGGTGGATCCTCTGATCCGCGGAAAGAAAGCTTGTAAAGCCAGACAAATCGCCCTGAGCTCCAACAGAATGATGTGGAGAATGCGGTGCTCGGGCTGAGAGCGACCGCTCACCTGAAGGTCTTGTAATACCGCTCCCCAGCCTTCTAGAGATGTATCTGTTGTCAGAATTAGAGGAGCCGGGGTGACCGTGAAGGTGAGGCCCTGAGAGATATTGTGTCTGATCGTCCACCAGTTGGTAGCCTTCTTCATAGGCTGAGTTACCATTATTTTGTCGTCGAAAGAGCCTTCTGCTTGGCGCCATTGCAACTCCAGTCCACATTCGCAGCCTGCAATACGGAATTAAGGGAATGCAGGAGGAGATCGATCCTAGAAGGGATTTGTATAGGCGAACTGAAAGTGACCGTCGTCTTTGGAACCGACGGGCAGAGGCCATCAGATATGACTGCCATTCCTCCGATGGAAACAGTTTGCAACAAGTCGTGTCCCGGATAGCACCTAGGAACTTGGCCGATGTGGACGGGCACAGGACTGACTTTTCCCTGTTGAGCTGAAGTTCCAGACGACTGAAGAGGTGAGTGCAAATTTTGACTGCCTCTGAAGCTGCTCGGGAGAACGGTGCCTTTATCAACCAGTCGTCCAGGTAAGGGAAGACTTGTAGAGTCTATCTCCTGAGAAACGCTGCGACTGGGGCTAAGACCTTTGTGAATATCCGCGGTGCTGATCTGAATCCGAAAGGCAGTACCTTGAACTGAAAGTGGCTTTTGGCTACTGTAAATCGTAAAAACTTCCTGTGGGCCGGGTGAATGGGAACATGGAAGTATGCGTCCCCAAGATTCAGGGTGGCCATGTAACCTCATGGATTGAGGAGACACAAAATGTCCTGTAGGGATACCATCCGAAAGGAGAGCTTTATGAGATAGGTGTTGAGCTCCCTCAGATCTAAAATTGGGTGCCATTTTTCTACGGTCTCTTGAACAAGGAAGAACAGGGAATAGAATCCCTTGCCCCTTTGGGATAGAGGCACTGGCTCTATAGCTCCCTTGAGGAGAAGTTGGTGGGCCTCTAGACGTAGAAGTGTAGATGTTTGGATTCGGTGGTGCAAGGTGCTCTGGATGGTGGATGGTGTTGAAACTCCAGTGTATGTCCTGAAAAGACGATATTTAGAACCCACCGGTCTGATGTTATGAGTTGCCAGTTGTGGAAGTGTTGTGTTATCCTGCCCCCCACTGGTGGAACAAGGAACGAAGGAACAGTAGGAAGAGCCTGGAAGCCGCTATTGGCGCTTAGAGGAATCCCTCCCCTGGTGTCCCTCTAGTTGATGGCGGAGAGAAAGACGACGATTGGGTCTGACGCTGCAAATATTGTGCCCTGTAAGACTGCGAAGGCTGCGAGTACGAGGAATAGCACTGCTGTTGGTATCCACCTCTGTATGATGAGAAACCCCTTCCTCTCGATCCACGAAAAGGAACCTTACGGTATTGCAAAGTCCCAAGGCACTTAGCAGTCTCCGTGTCCTTCTTTATGTCCTGCAGCGCGTCGTCAATGTGCTTTCCAAATAGCATTCCAACGGATCGAATGGAAGATCCATGATTTTGTTTTGGACCTCCGGACGAAACCAAGTGGCCCGAAGCCAGCCTTGCGGCCGAAGAACTGCCGCTCCTGGGAGAGAGCGGAAAACCGTAGTAGCAATATCCATTGCGCAATCTATTATCTCAGAGGATGAACGTTCTCCCTCCTGTAAGATCTTTTTTGCCTCCGTCATTGCTTCCTCGGGTAGCTGGTCTAAATACGGGGATAGATCGCACCACATCTGGCGATCATATCGTCCCAGAATAGCCAAAGCATTGGCCGCTCTGACCAGGAGGCTGGACATGGAAGAGAACCTCTTGCCGATATTATCTAGTCGTCTTCCCTCCTTATCAGGTGGCGTGGAAAGAGGTGCCGCCGGATTTTTAGATTTTCTTTGGGCCGCTTGCAAGATTACAGAGTCCGGCTTGGTCTGGCTGACCAGACAAGTGGGGCTGTCTTCCGGAGCTTTGTATTTCTTCTCTAGACGCGGAAGAACAGGCATGACCGTTGCCGGCGACTTCATGACCTTTATTCCCTCATCCCAGACGTGGCCCACTATAGGGATAGAGCGAACAGACTTCTTAAAAGGTCCTTTGAAGTCGTAGAGAAAACATTCCTATTGTACCGATGGAATTGGTAAACATTTAGACGCCCTCTTCATTAGATTGTGGAAGCCTCCGATATCAGCTGGAGGAGAATCCGCTGGATCAGGAGTTGGAGAGGCAGGATCCGGAATAATGTAATCATCCCATTCCCTGTCCGGAACTGAGATTGACATAGTGCCCTGGTCATCATCCGATGAGTCGTCTTGAACAGTGACCACATTCTGTCGCGGCTCAGATAGCTCCTGTATCTGAGGTTGAGGGAGCTGAGGTGGAACTGGAGAAGCCGGATGAGCTGGAGGCTGAGTTGGACGCATTTGTTCTGTCTCTTGGCCAGAGGACTGAGACGGAAATCGTCTCCTATAATCCGACAGCATGAATTGGAGGTCTTTAATGAGTGAAGATGGTACACAGACCATGTCTGGCTGATACTGATCCCGGGACCTAGATTGCTGCACATATTGTTGTTGTTGTTGATGTTGCTTCATATAATAGTCCTCAGAGTCCGAGTCCTGATATTTTACATGCAGTTGTGATGGACTATCTGTATCCCCATAAGGACCGTCATCTTCCTCAGAAAGGTCCTCTTCCAAAAGGAGTGCAGGAGGCAGGGGTGTTACTTTCCTCGGGGAAGTCATTTCTGGGGTAATGCGGCACCTCCTTATAGAAATAGATACATTTTGTATCATCGACGAGGGAGCCACCGGCGATGAAGATTGGATCGTCGACGACGAAAGGTCTACTGTCGACGGGAGCGTCGCCGAGACTGTTGTCAATTGAAGCTGGGAGCTGTCGACGTCGTCGTCGACGTGGTTGCCGTCGACACCATCATCATCGACATCCTCGTCGACGTGGAAGTAGTTATCATAGGCGTCAACGACATAATCAAGGGTACCTTTGTCTGTGGCGTCGTCGTAAACACTTGCGACGACGGAACCCTCGTCGATGAGCCCGTCGACGGAGCTGAAGTCGACGCCGGTTGAATCTTTCAAGCTGTCGTCGACGGAGCTGATGTCGTCGTCGTCGACGAACGAATTTCCTTCTCAGCTTTTCCTTCAGGTGGAACATAAGCTGGTTTCTTGAACATCTTCTGTTTCTCAGAGAGTGGGGAAGTAGCAGAAGAAGAGACAAAAGGAGGGACTGACTAGGCCGTTTTCCACTCACAAAGGAATGGGAGGTCCAGTAGGAACAAGGGCCCCTAGTACAATAATAGCAAAGGATGTTCCTATAGTTCCTCAGAGATAGAGTATAATCAGCACAAAGGTTGTGGTGGATTAATGCACCATATGGACCTTAAAGAAAATCCATCTGTCGGATTTGAATGCCCTCACACACCCTTGCAGGTGTCATGCTTCATCATATGGGCTGCTCCTCGCCGGGCCGGCGGTGCAATGCCTAGCGGGCTCCCTAAATAGGGGCACTTTAGCTGAGATCTTTTATCCGACTGCCGTATAGGTGAAGTGCGGGTGTGGGGCCTGGTAAATGTAGATATAGAACACTGAGATTAAAATAAGAGTGCCTGGTGAAGATGAGTTTTATTCTGACGGCCTCCTATCTTAATTTAAAAACGTGTGTACATGGCACTTATACGAGTGTGATGGCTCTTGTTAAGGTGGCATGTAATTTACAAAAGTTGGTCAACATGTTTCTCGCTAGGAGCAAGTACGCTCGCGATTCTTCAGGACCTTAATGAAATAAAGACTATCTACATTCAAAAACCTACTTTGGTTAGGGTTATATGTCAATCTACGTCTTTGCGTCCAGATTCAATACCTGTTAATGTCAGGAGCTACCTGAAATGGAAAAAAGGTATTGTCAAACAGGTAAACAGGTGCTTATAGTAAAAACAATTGGTAAAACCTTCAATGTGATACACACTCTATAACTTGAATTAAAAAGTGGGGTGGTGTCGCAACGTTCATCACGATTGTGAAAGAGCCGCAGTGGTGTATCCCTTGGTGAGCTAAAGTGACTACTCACCGATGTGGAACATCTATAGAACACAGCACACATCCGAGCCACAGTAACTCACCCTAGTCAGTCACTATCCTGGCATCAACAGTACTCGGTGGGCTTATACACAAGTCAGACTTCCTCAAATTAATAGGACTGTATTCAACGAGATATATATCGGTCAAGACATCTGATATGGTTGTCTTAACACACAAGAAATACAAAAAAATATAAAAAATATATACACATCTGAAAAGCAATCTATAAACTCTGAATTCTATTGTACTAGACATTGGTCATAAAAGATGTCGCCCTGTAAAAGAGTATATAATAGAATCAGGGTTTTGGGGGAGAAAAGTAGTAAGGGTGTGCTCCTTATCGTAGCATGAGTTTATTAAAGTGTAGGGCATTGTCAACCCAAAATTAGTAACAAACAGAGTTGACAACAAGGTTAATTTCATTAGGAATCCACGTCAGAGTATGATCTATCGATGTTGGCATAAGGATTGAATTTTACGAATCCAACATTTGTTATGGCACACGAAGGAGATTTCTATGAATGATTCAAGCCTAATACATTTGTCAATGAAAGGGCTTAATGCCTCCTAAGTAAAGTGTGAGAGTGTCGGTGTAAATTCGTCACGCAAGCTGCGTTCAAAGCCTCGTTTTCCATTAAGGCTTTAACGTTGATAGGAAGTGGCTGCCTCACGTTTACCAGCAGTGATTCCGTAAACCCAGCATTAGTTAAAGCAACCGAAAAGGGGATTGTCTGCGCGGTTTTAACTTAATGCACTGGTCATAGTACGCGCGTGTTGCATACTTTTAATCATGCGGAAATGGTCAAGAACGCTGAAGTAGAAATTCATTGTGCTGACACGAGTTTTCATTCCGGCTGTTTAGTTAATGGAAAAATGTGTCCGTCTCATATATTATCAAAGATTTTAGTACTAGTCATGGCAGGCTTATGTTAGACAAAGAGTTAGAAGCGCTAAGCTTGTTTTAAGTACTTACGCGTCTTCTCCCCGTGTATCGTGAATCGACCTACCCTCTCCACCGAGTCCGGAAGGTGGCGTGGTGGAGAGGGAGGTAGGACTTATGTCTGTGGGTTTTGTCACATGACACGTGGTTTGGTCATGTGATGCGTTACGAGGTCTGGAGGAAGTTTATTTTAGCCGCCATATTGGAATGGGGTCCAAACATCGCCGTTAACATCGCAAAACAATGAAAGCTGCCATCGTTTGTGCACTTTACAGAGTCCTCAGCATGATATAAACATATAAACCTTGTCAGCTAAGGTGTGTGGTTAGGAACTTAGATTGGAGGCAATTTTAGGAGCAGTTTGTCAGATGGTGGCAATGATCAGGGCAGAATATAAGTCCTATGAGTACAAAAAGAATGACACCTTACTATCGATTGTTTAAGGACTCGGTTATCTAGTTAGTTGCAGTGCAAGACTTAATTCGATGTTCAGGAATATATTAATGTATTCGTGTCAAATCGGTTTCTGACATGTGGGACAGAAAGTCATAAGCCAGCAAGGTCAGTGAAGGACATATACAGGGCATTTTTTGGTAATATTCGTGTCATGTTTTGTTTAGATCTTAATTGTGCCCCAGGGAATGTCATCGTTAAGCCCGTTGGTACTCGTTGATAAGCGGTGTATCCATCGCTGTTCCTTCGCAAAGAGGCTCTGTTTGGTTATGTTTGGAAAAGCTTCCAAAATTAGCCACCTCACTGAATCAGGTGAATGTTTGTATTCAAGGAAGTGAGTGCTAATTTTGGTGTTGTTCTTCAGGCAGCGGAAATTGCTGCGGTGTTCTGTGATGCGTAGTTTAATAGGGCGGGTTGTCATCCCTATATAGTAGAGGTTACAGGGGCACGTGAGGAGATAAATACAATTTGCAGTATTGCAATTGGTATGTGTTCTCATTTCCCAGATGAAGGAGGGGTTGAGGGTTATTGTCTTGTGTTTTGTTGTGTAAGCGCATACATTGCAAGCACCACATGGATAGTGTCCTGTAACCCTTGGAAGAAGCCACAATGTTTGTTGTGAATTTTTCATCGTTTTAGGTTTTGGTCTTGTCCTAATAAGCATGTCCTTGATGTTTCTCGAGCGTCTGTAAGCGAATCTGGGTGGAGTTATATTCATCGAGCCTGTATTGAGTATACTCCAATGTTTCTTTAGCACCTTAGTCACCTGATTCGATATTGGTGTGAAGGTGGTGACGCACGTCAGTAACTCAGATTTATTTTTGGTTTTGTGTTCCAGTAGGGCCTCTCGGTGGTTGTTCCGTGCCCGTTTTTTAGACAATGCAATAATCCTGTGAGGGTAGGCTCTCTCGGTCAGATTTTGTTCTAGGATAGTTGCCTCACTTTTATAGTCATCTAGTGTGCTGCAGTTTCTCCTGATTCTCAGGAACTGACCAAAGGGCAGATTATCCTTGAGAGCTTTGGGGTGGTGGCTATTGTAATGAAGAAGACTGTTGCGGTCAGTGGGTTTTTTGAACATGGTAGTACTGAGATTTCCCTGTGTGATCTGAATCGTCAGATCCAAAAACGCTATGCGTGAACAAAAAGCTGTGATGGTGAAATTGAGATAAGGATTAAGATTGTTGATCCATTCGAAAAATTCACCATAGCTGTCCTGATCTCCTGTCCAGAAGATCAGGATATCGTCAATGAACCGTTTCCACAAAAGGATGTGGTTGCCATAAGGGTTGGTTTCATTGAGAATGTGGGTTGTTTCAAATGCTAAAACCAAAGGAAATGATGGACGGAGTGTTGAACATTGCAAACACTCACCCCCAGTCAACTGATCTGGGTTTAATCCATCACCGTTCTTTAGCCCACTCTGCCACCCCAGTTCAGACATGGCCATATGCAAATCAGTCTGACCCTGTGCCTCATGGGAACAGTCCAGCCCGAACTGCCAAGCCATGACTTCCCTGGACCGGAAACAAGCTTCCTAGGACCGGTTTCTGGCATTTCAGCCGTCTTCAGCCAGGCTTGCTTGAATCCAGTGGCAAAGTGAGCAAGGGACTCACGTCTGAGCATACCCTGCCAACTTATGGCGAACAAAGCAAAAACCAAAGGAAATGAAGACGGCTGAAATGCCAGAAACCAGTCCTAGGAAGCTTGATTCTGGTCCAGGGAAGACATGGCTTGGCAGTTCAGGCTGGACTGTTCCCATGAGGCACAGGGTCAGACTGATTTGCATATGGCCATGTCTGAACTGGGGTGGCAGAGTGGGCTAAGGAACGATGATGGATTAAACCCAGATCAGTTGACTGGGGGTGAGTGCTTGCAATGTTCAACACTCCGTCCATCATTTCCTTTGGTTTTTGCTTTGTTCGCCATAAGTTGGCAGGGTATGCTCAGACGTGAGTCCCTTGCTCACTTTGCCACTGGATTCAAGCAAGCCTGGCTGAAGACAGCTGAAATGCCAGAAACCAGTCCTAGGAAGCTTGATTCTGGTCCAGGGAAGACATGGCTTGGCAGTTCAGGCTGGACTGTTCCCATGAGGCACAGGGTCAGACTGATTTGCATATGGCCATGTCTGAACTGGGGTGGCAGAGTGGGCTAAAGAACGATGATGGATTAAACCCAGATCAGTTGACTGGGGGTGAGTGCTTGCAATGTTCAACACTCCGTCCATCATTTCCTTTGGTTTTTGCTTTGTTCGCCATAAGTTGGCAGGGTATGCTCAGACGTGAGTCCCTTGCTCACTTTGCCACTGGATTCAAGCAAGCCTGGCTGAAGACGGCTGAAATGCCAGAAACCAGTCCTAGGAAGCTTGATTCTGGTCCAGGGAAGACATGGCTTGGCAGTTCAGGCTGGACTGTTCCCATGAGGCACAGGGTCAGACTGATTTGCATATGGCCATGTCTGAACTGGGGTGGCAGAGTGGGCTAAAGAACGATGATGGATTAAACCCAGATCAGTTGACTGGGGGTGAGTGCTTGCAATGTTCAACACTCCGTCCATCATTTCCTTTGGTTTTTGTTTCAAATGCTGCCATATAGAGACAGGCCACACTAGGAGCGAAGGTACTCCCCATGGAAGTACCTTGTGTCTGATGGTAAAGTTGGCCCTTAAATTCGAAGAAGTTCTCGGTCAGTGCCAAGGTGGCGCACTCCATAATGAATGATGGTGGGGTGAGTGACCCCTTAAGAGATGAATTTAGTACCTCTTCGATCACTTCTAGGGTGGCCCTCTGTGGGATATTAGTGTAAAGGGCCACAACATCTAGAGTGATGAGGAAGGTGATGTCATTGGTATTCTGGAACATTCAAGTCAGTCTTTTGTTAGCTCTTGGTAGGCATTTCACACCTCTTTCACACCTATTGAAGGTTAATCACTGGCTGGGCTACTGTTGCAGAGCTAATGCAATTTAGCCTCCACAGGTTTCAGACAGGGCGAAAGCAACTTTATAAAAATTACATTTCCTTAATATTTATGAAAAATCCAACTTTACCACCGAATCAGATTTTGTATAACTATTAACAGTAGATGTTGCATTTTTTGTAGCTGGTCCCATTGCCGAGTTAGCAGTATCAGTATTTTAATCTGCACTCTAGTTTTCTATATAGGACAGTTAGGCCTTCCATAGTGAAAATAGCTAATTGGGCCTTGTCACTGTAAGGACATGGTAATATTAATTTTCTACTTGTCCCAATTGTAAATACCGTTCACCCTATCTTGTGGGCTACAAAGCTTACATAGGGGTAACATACTAACATTTAAAAGGGAGGCTATACCTATAAAAAAAGGTTGTTTAGCAGATCGCACTGCAGGTTTACACTGCAAGAGTCAGGGTACACAAGGTAGGCCTGAAACCATGTTTATATTGCCACTGTAGTGGATGGTACAATAGGTGCTGTCATGTAGTACTGAGGCAAGGGATGAGTGTTCCAACAGGAACCTGCATCCCACTGTGGCTCACAAAGGTCACTATAATCACTGATTGCAATCTAGATCACCCAAAGAGTTTCCAAGGAGCTGAAACATAGATGAAAGACTCCCAGTTGGCCACAACTGTGTCTGAAACAAATTTCAGGACTTCACGAAAGCTCTGAAAATGTAATTTATTGTCTAGCCTACAACTGTTCTCAATTCTCATGCAGGCTGCAATGAAGAATATCAGATTCCCCCATTAACTGACTAAACTCTACCTTCCCACTCACATATTTTGCCATTTTTTGTGGCCCAGCATTAGCAATGTAAAGCACATACACACTGGGCTTTACAAAACTGGCTAAAAATACATACATTTGGGACACAATTGTCTGGGGTCTACGATTTTCAGCAAACAAGTGAAGCACTGTACACATCATTCATCTGTATATGGGGTATGGTAAGTGACATTTTGCTGCATTTGACTCTTGCAACCTTGTCCACCCTTGTCCCTTATCTTATCGTTCTACTGTCTACTATTTGCTCATAAGGATTTATGTATAGGGGAAGGAATGTAAATTAAATAAGGAAAGTGAGATCTTAGAGCTCCTTTATTTTTTTCCAGCCACTGTTTAAAAATTCCTAAGAGAGGCAGTCAGGCTATTCATTACCTTGGGTAATGAAAGGAAATTCAGGGTGTAGTCTACTGTGCAAGAATCTCAATGCAACATGAAGGTTTAGCTTAGTTTAGCTGATGTGTATGTCAAATGCTACATTAATCAGTTTTGTTTCTAAAGATGTAGCCTTTGGAAACCTATAATCTACCGAGGATGTTGAAAGGGAGCAAAATATTCATTTCCACCAGATATCCACCAAAGTTTGGAAACATTTCCTGGGGGGCAGGGCACTGTGACAAAATATGAGTGTGTGCATTGTGATAAGGCTGGAAGCTCCATTGCGGTTATTAGGAAATGTATTGCGGTTATTAGGAAATGTAGAGCACTAGTTGATATCACAACAGGAGATTAAGTGTGAAACATGAATGGATCTTGATATCTAAGAACTGTCTCTTCTGCTGGTAGTTGTTTATGTCTCAACATTTATGAAAAATGTAAAAATGCATTGTTACGGGATATCACCAATGCTTTTCGAATAGTGCTGCCAGTCATTAAATTATTGAGTCTATCAATTAAATTACATTATAATCATATTGGTGTGGGAAATTCTGCTGTTTTTATATTGCTGTTCTGATTAGCCTGCATTGAGAAGAGGATGTTTGGGTTGGTGTTCACATCTGTCAAAGACAAAGGGATAACAGCGCCTGCCCCTAGACATCCCTTATTGACGTCCATGGATGCTTCTCACTTTCTTGCTCCAACAAGGGTCATGTACTCATAGAAGAGTCAATGGATCCAAATGTCCCACACCACCACCAACACCGGTCAGGCTGGCCAGGAGTTCATCCATGTTCTTGAACTCAGGGCAGCTCTCATCTACCCTTACCTTCCATGCGAGTAGTATACATAGTAATGAAATAGCCGAAGGGTGATGGGGAGTTGCTTGCTTCTTAAGTGAGAAGCCACAGAATGTGTGCATACCTTACACCAACAACCTCTCCCAATCCAGTAAGAAGACTTTTGAAAAGGTGAACTCGCTTTACCATCCACACACCACTCTCCAACCCATGTCACATATGTGAAAAAACACCACTGGCTGGAAGTTTCAAACGTTCAGGCATCCGGCAGTAGACAAGAGTTAGCAGCTCCAATGCATTTCAGCCATATGGCCTCCCAAGTCCAGCAACATTTTTGGTTACTCCGTTCCACCACCACTATAGACACATGGGTTGATACTGGTCTGAATGTGAGGATATATGCATGTCACTAACTCAGTGACAGAAGGAAGTCGATATCACTCCATGGATTGACTGACAGAACGAGCAGGAGGTAAGATCTGCACACCTCCAGTAGAATTAGCTGACCAAAGTGTCACAGGGTACGGTGGCGCTGCCACATACCGGAGTTGTGGTTCTAAAGAAATGGACCTCTTTCGACGTGGCAGTCCAAAAATCTCAAGAGTATCCAAGGAATGACGGTCACTTGGGTCATCAAGTGCAGGTCACAAAAAGCCTATATAAGGCGGTCTGAGAAGAAAAAATAACTGAGCTCAAAATCCTGATACCATCCACAGAGTGAATCATTCACTTCTTATCTTGGCTGCATATCTGTACCAGAACACAATCTCTTGTACACCATCAACATTCAGTAGCTATCGCAACATATAATCAAATCAACCTCCAATGTTAAATGTTCCTTATCCAATACAGTACCCCTCCAAAAAGCATTCACAGGCTAAGAAGCAGGAAGACTGAGCACTATCATGTTAAGTAGAAATATTATGTAGGCTACTTCTCACTTAAAAGTCTTGCCCAATTACCCAAGACTTTTGCTGCCCATTCGTCTATCCCTGTAAAAAGGGGCTCTGGTGCCTCCCACTAGTTACCACATATCAGGCAGACATTAGATGTCCACCCTAAGCCCACCCTCAGCTTCACTTATGAGAGCAGGAGGGATACTAGTGCCCGTCTATTGAGGATCCTCACTACGAAATGTTGCAGGCCTTTTCATGGACAGCTGGCCATTGTGGAGGCAGCCAACGGCAGGTTGAGAAAGACCAAATGAAATTGTTTTGGGACAGAGTGCACTTGAGGCCGGGTACCTGTACATAGCTAACTATCATCTGGGTCAGGGCAGACAGTACTTCCGCCCCAGCTGCAATCAGCAAGAGATGTCCTAGAAGTAGCAGCTATTTCTAGCTAGCTGTTATTCTCCACAGAGCCCACAGATTCCGTTGCACTTCCACTAATTAGACATCAAGCTACAGACAGCAGCCATACATTTCAATCTGTCTCTCACTCCTGTTATTAACTTATCAGTATGCAATAGGCATGTGGTTGTAGGGGTCAGGGCTGAGCCACCAAATGCTAAAGAAGAGATAAGGTCAAATCGGGCCACTTCATGATAATTAGTGAATGTTACTAGCAAGCTCACTGTACAGGAACACACATGCTTAAATGTCGCTTGATGAAGCGACTGCTGAAAAGTGTTGAGGGAAGACACACATGGTAACAAAAGCAAATCAGCACCTCTGCCAATTAGGTTGTAGGATCCAAAATTATCGGTTCCAGCACTAGGAAAAGTTCCAGTTTGATAACCATCTTGGATAAAAAATAAAATGCTAATTTTTAGCTAAGAACAAGAGGATGGATGCTCGCCAATGGCTTGGATGGCTGGTCAGAGACTACTTGTAATGGCAGAGGAATCAACAATCGTACACCCTATGCATGTTTTGCTACATCCAATTTTGACATAGCTCATCTAAAAACATTATTTAGGGCATGCTGTGTGATTTGCCCTCTGGTACATGAAAAATAGCTGCTTCTAAGCATGATGAGTCACACAAAGTACACTGGCCACCATTAAATCAAAGCCAGTTATCATTTTTGTAGTACATTTTTAATTTAACAACATTTTTACTATGTAGTCATTTGTTTCTATCTGTGTAAGGAAGGATGCTGGAAATTTGCAGCATCTGTTTTCTAGAGCACAATGCAAACGGGTGATATCTGCTTACTGAATACAATGAGGACTGGCATTAGTTGCCTACCGTGGCATGGAAGATATCTGCGTACGTGGCAACACTTTGAATGTGCAACATCTGCTTGCCCCATGGGATACTGAGTAAACTGGCAATATCTATTTACGGTGGCATTCTGAACATTGCCAGTATTGTATCGATAGATACTAAGAACAGCTCCAAAATGTCCTTGTTTTCACAAATGTACCCCTGCTTGCAGTGGTATTTGATTGGGGGTCACTGGGCCAGTGTGCTTTAAAATGTACTAATGACGCACTCAGCCTGGGCATGTCGGGGGGTGGCGATGTTCTGGGCAAATGTGATCCAAAACTTATCTGCTATGATTAACAGAGAATTGCAATGCTCACCACAAATCTGTTTGTTGGGCTTGATGCCACTCCTGAAGGGTGCAACGGCCAAATTCGTGAGAGTAGCACTGTTATTAGCTAAGAGGCGGGTGACAATGACTTGGGAGGGTGTGGCGGGGCCCTCCATCACACAGTGGCTGCGGGATCAAGTGTACTGCCGGGAAAACTTAGTGCTCTATGCAGAGGAACTTCCTACCTCCTCGAGACCTAATGATATCTGGGAACCCCTTTTACAATATCTGAGAACCTTAGACCAAGACGTGTCCCCTGAACATGCGAAATGCTGAGTACGACTCTTTTTCGCTTAAGTGTATGATGCCTTATTATGTTATACAGTGCAGAATTTGACTGCTGCCTTGGAATTTGCACAGCACAGCCATGGGATGTTATGTTTGTTTACGAGTTACATGTAACTATTGATGATGTCTGCAGATGCCTTCAATGTATACTGTACTCAATTCAATAAAAAATCTTTTTTTAAATCTGCATGCAGTTAAAAAAAAAGCACTATTGACACTAATTAACTATTAAGTTTCAAGTTAGATACACCACCTGTCCCTTTAAAATGGTTTTTGAATCAATGCACATCCTTGACTTGCATATGAGACAAAAGGTATTAGGTATAAGAGGTTTAATGTTTTTGGAGAAGCAAGATGTGCTGCATGCCTGTGGACGGGCTATCACTGCAGAGGATAGCCACACTCATCTGGTTTTGCAGGGGAACTCCTCTGAACATTACACAATAAAGCATACTAATTCACAGTGTACCAGAGCAGCACAGAACAACATAACGCAACAACCTCTCTAGTGCTGCCAAATCATTTCTCAAGTTATCATAACATTGTTCAAAGTCTTCCCGCAAAGAAATAGAAATCATAATTGCTTCTGACTGAAAAGGGTATCAAAAATGACAATATGACGAAATTACCTACATCCTTGAATATCTTTGAGGCTACTAATTTCCCAGAGACTGGCCATTCTGGGCATCAAGCAAGTTAAAGGAAGAGGAAGTGGAGTCATCAGGAAAAACTAAATATTTCAGCTGCATGAAAAAAGGATCAGTGTGGCTTAGTGTGTGTGTATACTCTCAGGGCCCAAGAGAACTCCACTGTAAGATTTAAGCAATTTGGGTCAAATTATTTAAGAGTCTCTGGTATGAGATTCCAACAAGGACTGTAGGGATGGTGGGACTGGTCAGGCGAGAGACAGGTGAGTTGGATTCGAAGTTTAAAGTGCGCACCGGTGTGGAGCCAGGGGGTTCGGGACAAAAACCCATAAACTTGCTATGAGTATACATGCATGTCTTATGTTGACACTGAGCCAGCAGCCAAACAAGGAAGACAGCCCTCTGTTTTAAAGGTCCTAGTCACACACATGTCAAATGCCTGCATTGGTAAAATGTAAGGGATCTGACTACAAAACCTAAGGATTCCAATTATAAGACATCATGAATGTCTAAGGGGTCTGGGCCTAGCATAGAGGCAGACTGCACTCCAAGGCATGAGGCTGGCTCCCAGTGGTCCATTCACTATGTGAGGCCTGTTCCCAAGCAGGGAAACAAGGTATCCCCTAAGGGAAGTGGTCACACACCCACCCATCCTTGACACCTTCCACATGGAAAAGAGGCATGAAATTCTGTTTGAAATTTTTTTAAATAGAGCAAAAAACTCACCTTAAACAAGTAGAGTTGTTTTTCTAAAAGGCAACTGACATGCGAAGATTCCGGTGACATCACAGAAGGAAGTTTTTTTTCCCTCCATAAAGGTAAGAGCCTTGTGACATCAGGTTCCAAGTGCTTCAGATGATTGGATGCAGATTACTCAAGATATCATTCCAGAGCTGGGGAGGTCAGGATCTTACATGCTGGCAACCCACATTTAAGCAACAGGTCTGAGCACCAACATGTCCAGCCCGGTAGGATGCTCAGCTAGAATGCTTGGAAGCAGAATAACAAGGAGCCAGTCCAAATCCAAGTTCAGCGATTCAATACAAGGAAATGCGACCCATGACAGAAAAGCGTACTGACCAGTGCCAGAGTCTGCAGCATCTGAACCAGAATGCCCAGTGCTCTAGAACTCCCAGCAACATTCCGGATGTAGTAAGGGTCAGGTAAAGGTACATTTCTAATGTGTAATAAAACAATAAGACACTACCCAAAATCTAATGTGTACATTAATTACCCCCCTTCACTCAGGCACAACAAAGAGTGCAACAATTTAAGACAAACCGTAACCTTATAATCTGATAAGTAATCTGATATAACAGGGGCTGCATGTCTTACTATTTTGTTCAAACTATTTAGTACATGCCAAGGTGGCAGCACCTGTTTCAACAACCGGTGGATGTTGATCTAACCTAATGGGGGCATCCACCATGAACAATCACCACACTCAGAACTACAACTGTTTTTGGCAGTTATTGGAAGATTGAAGAGTCTTACTAGTGAGACCATGTCCAATGTGAGTGGATATCAGAGAATCTGAGGTATCTACCACAGGTTCACACACATCAGTACAGGGGTGACTTAAAAGCTATACTTGTGAATTGGTATTAGGAACAATATTACTTTGCCACCAGCCCTTACCGTACAACAGCATTTAACCTTAATTTACTCTTAAGTCTAAAATATTTTTTGCTGGAAGAGTAAACCTATACTCTCCCTTCTTTAACTTGAAAGGTTTTTTAATCAGAACACTTTTGCCAACTGTTGGAAAACCACACTCCCACTCTGAAAGGGTGGTGATGGACTCCCCGAACACACTGTGGTAGCTTGGCTCGAGTGGTCAGGAAACAGGCACCGTGCTAAGCATACAATAAACCCATACAATAACCATGCGTGCATCCGTTCCAAAAACGACTCTACACCGTAAAAATTATGAAAATATTCTTCTTTATCTTTTTCTCTTAGTTGCTGATTGGAAAAATAAATAAGACAATCACAATATACAAATTTAAATAGTGCAGGTCAAATAAATACTGTCTGGAGATTCAATAAATAGGGATGATCATAAATACAAGGGACATAAATATAAGTGCAGGTAATACAGGCAATTAAATATTCTGAGGCAATAAATACTGAACCAATAAATATTGTACACCAACAAGTCCTGTGGACCAATAAATATAGTGAAGCAATAAATAGGTTAAACACAATAAATACAGTGCCCCCAATAAATAATTAAAAGTATACAGCAGCACTCATGTAATCAGATCACTTTTCAATTCCTAGGGGCTGATTTGGCCCAGGCACAGCTTGTAGGGTTGTGGAAGGCTTGGGGGGTTCTATTCCCTGGCTGGGACAAGGCTGAGGCCTAAACTGAGGTAGATCAAGGGGGGAATTCCAGTGCCCTGGCTTTCTCTCTCCACACAACCTCTCTAGGTTAGTCCCAATTCACCCCTGGCACAGTCAGGTTGGTTCCAGCACCTCCCTAGCCCCTTAGAGCAGTCTCTCAGGTCTCCACAGGGCCTTAGGCGCCCTCTACTCCACTTACTGCCCTTTTTCTGATGCTCCGACGCCGCTGGAGTCGTGTCGATGCCGTGAGGCGGTTCCGGTTCGGTCTCGGCGGCCTCGGCACAATGTCAGTTCTAGACGACGCCGGTAGGCGGTTCCGGTCCGATGTCGGCGGCCTCGGTTCGAATTCGACCTCCGATTCGACGGCGTCGGGCAGTCTCTACTCGATGTCGACTTCGGGCGGCTCCGGTCCGATGGCGCTCTCGGCTTCGATGACGTCGGCCGGCCTGGCCTCGATGTCGACTTCCGGCGACTCCGGGGTGCGATCCTCACCCCCGACCTCCGGTGCTCCTCCTCTCAGGTTCCGGGCGACTCCGGAGTGCGATCCTCACTCCCGACCTCCGGTACACTTCACCTCGGTCTCCGACGACTCCGGAGGGCGGACTTCACTCCTCCGATGACGCCGCTCACTCGACCTCGGTTAACTTCCTCCTCGACCTTTGGTATTCCTCACGACCTCCGTCGGCGCCCTCTCACGACCTCAGGCGGCTCCGGGTACGACGTCTGCTTCTTCAGTCAGCGCCGCTTCTCCACCTCGGGCTCCAGGTCTTAGGCTACTCGACGCCGGACTCCAGGGAAACCAGTTCTCAGGTCAGAATCTTGCTGTCTTCTTGGTTCTAAGGCCTGTTCCTGCTGTCCAGGTCCTTAGGATAAGTTTCTTCTGTCTTCTTCCCACACAGGGCTATAGGCTGGGATCCATCAGTAGGGACAAGTATCAAGGGTGGGTTTATGGACCCCACTCCAGGCACAAGTTTCCACCCCTGCTGCTTCACTCCTTCCTCCTTCACTGTTGTGCTGCTCTCTCTTCACCAGTCAGGTGCCAACTGCCAGCTCCAACTGCCAACTCTCTCTCCTAACTTCCCAACATTCCAAACCGCCTCCAACTGTCACAGAGTTCTGGAATGTTCTGGAAGGTGCTGGTAGGTTCCAGTGGATGCTGGTGATGTCACAGGTGGCCACCATTTTGTGCTTCAGGCCCTCAGACAGAAGTTTCAGGGGTAGGTAAAATGGCTCCCTGAATCTGCAGCAACACTAAAAAGTCTGGTGGTTCCCAAAAAGGAAAAATTCAAACAGGGTTTGAGGCAAAAGTGGGACAAAATAAATAATGATGAGGAGGGACCACCCAAAGGGCTGACAGGTCTAACACGCGTCCCCCCCAGCTGAAAGTGGGGAGAGCTACCCAACCCCTTGGGAGTTCTCATCACTAAGGCGGAAATACCTTGAGAGACCGTCTGCATTGGCGTGGTCCACTCCAGGCCGATGTTCCACCTGAAAGTCCATCCCCTGTAGGGAAATAGACCACCTCAACAACTTGGGATTCTCCCCCTTCATTTGCATCAGCCAACGAAGGGGTCTGTGGTCGGTCTGAACCAGGAAGTGCGAGCCAAACAGGTATGGCCGCAACTTCTTCAGAGCCCATACCACTGCAAAGGCTTCACGCTCTATTGCACTCCACTTCTGTTCCCTGGGAAGTAGTCTCCGGGATAGGAAGACCACGGGTTGATCCAGACCCTCTTCGTTGAGTTGCGATAACACTGCCCCAATGCCATGTTCTGATGCATCTGTCTGGACAATGAACTTCTTGGAAAAGTCTGGGGCCCTTAAGACCGGGGCCTCGCACATGGCTTTCTTCAATCTCACAAAGGCCTGCTGACAGGCCTCCGTCCAGACTACCCGTCGAGGTTGTTTCTTGGACGTGAGCTCCGTGAGGGGGGCTACGATGGTACCGTACCCCTTCACGAAGCGGCGGTAGTATCCCGTGAGGCCCAAAAATGCTCGGACCTCAGTCTGTGTCTTGGGGGGTTCCCAGGCCATGATGGCCTCGATCTTCGCCTGGAGGGGTTGCACCGCTCCCCTACCCACCAAGTGTCCAAGGTACACTACCGACCCCTGCCCGATCTGGCACTTGCTGGCCTTGATCGTCAATCCAGCTTGTCTCAGGGCCTGGAGAACAGCTTGCAGGTGACGCAAGTGATCCTCCCAGCTGTTACTGAAGACGGCTATGTCATCCAGATAAGCAGCAGAGAAACTCTCCATTCCGGTGAGGATCTGGTTTACCAGGCGCTGAAACGTGGCAGGTGCGTTCTTGAGCCCAAAGGGCATCACACAGAACTGGTAGTGGCCATTGGGCGTGGAGAAGGCTGACCTTTCCCTTGCTCCATCAGTCAACGAGATCTGCCAGTACCCTGAAGTAAGGTCAAAGGTACTTAGATATTGGGCAGCTCCCAGCCGGTCAATCAATTCATCCGCCCTAGGGATCGGATGAGCATCAGTTTTTGTCACTGAATTCAGTCCCCGGTAGTCCACACAGAACCTCAGTTCTGGTTGGGCACCCGGTGGTGCAGCTTTCGGTACTAACACCACCGGACTAGACCAGGGGCTGCTAGAAGGTTCAATCACTCCTAGCTCCAGCATCTTAGTGACTTCACTATGAATGCTGGCCTTCACCTTGTCTGACATCCGGTAGATCTTGGACTTCACAGGTGGGCTGTCTCCTGTGTCCACGTCATGGACGCACAGGTGAGTCCTACCCGGGACAAGGGAGAACAACGAAGAGTACTGCCCCAGGACCTGGCGACAGTCCTCCTGCTGTTCAGGAGTTAGAGATGGGGAGAGAATCACTCCCTCCACCGACCCATCCTTTTCTTGAGACGCAAACAGATCAGGGAGAGGCTCGCTTTCCACGTCCTCTCCTCCGTCAGTCACCATCATCAAGATGACTTCGGGCCTCTCGTGGTGGGGTTTGAGGCGGTTGGCATGCAGCACCCGCAGGGGCTGACGAGGGGTCTTCAGGTCCACCAAGTAGGTAGCCTTACCCTTCTTCTCCAACACCTCAAAGGGTCCTGACCAGCGATCCTGGAGGGCACTAAGCTCTCCCGGTTCGATCACCCACACCTTCTGGCCAGGCTCCAACTCCACCGGGTGAGCATTGTGGTCATACCACGCCTTCATCACTGCTTGGCTGGCTTCCAAGTTGTCAGAAGCTTGCTTCCACAACTTAGCCATTTGGCTCCGGAAGGCCAGCATGTAGCTCACCACATCCTGGGGAAGCTTTCTGGGAGTTCTTTCCCATCCGTCTCTCACCAGGTTGAGAGGTCCACGTACAGGGTGCCCATACAGAAGCTCGAAGGGGCTGAAGCCCACTCCCTTCTGTGGCACTTCCCTGTAAGAAAAAAGTAAACAGGGTAGGAGGACGTCCCATTTCCTCCGCAGGCTTTCAGGCAGACTTCTGATCATGCCCTTCAAGGTTTTGTTAAACCTCTCCACCAGACCATTGGTCTGGGGGTGGTAAGGAGTTGTGAACCGGTAGGTCACTCCACACTCCTTCCACATCGCCCGCATATACGCTGACATGAAGTTGGTCCCCCTGTCGGACACAACTTCCTTGGGAAAACCCACTCGGGTAAAGATTCCCATCAGGGCCCTAGCCACAACAGGTGCTGTTATGGTCCTCAGAGGTATTGCCTCTGGGTACCGTGTGGCATGATCCACCAGGACCAGGATAAACCTGTGACCAGCTGATGTTGGCGGATCTAACGGACCCACAATGTCGATGCCCACCCTTTCAAAGGGGGTGCTAACGACAGGAAGTGGTTCCAGGGGAGCTTTCAGCTTCACCCCTGTTTTCCCACTGGCTTGGCAAGACACACATGTCCGGCAGTAGGTATCGGACGACACTTTCATCTGAGGCCAATAAAAGTGTGGGACAAGACGGGCGAAGGTCTTGTCTTGCCCCAGGTGTCCTGCCAATGGTATCTCGTGAGCCAACTCCAGAAGGAAGGCTCGATAACGTTGAGGAACTACCAAGGCTCGTGACGTTCCATGTAGGGGTGCCTTGGGTTCACTGTAGAGGAGGCCATCCTCCCAGTAAACACTGTAGTTCCCTTCAACGTTCCCTGCTGCCTGGGCTTCGGCCTGTCGCCTCAGCCCCTCAAGGGTAGGGCACTCCCTCTGGCCCTGGCAGAATTCCTCCCTGGACGGGCCTCCCTCCACGTGCCACTCGGCCGGGATGGGTAGGTCCTCCAGGTTGGTAACGTCCCCCACCGCAGACTCCTGGTCCACCACCTCCGGTGGCCTATCCGTCCTACAGGGTGGGGACGCCGAGGCAGGCTCCTCCTGTCCTCGGTTCTTCCCTTGACTGGCAGCTGGCTGGGCCTTTGTTCCAGGCTCCAGCCGAAATGAACTCCCTCTTCGGGTAGTCGCGGACCTTGTGCTAACACAGGCCCAGTCAGGTGTACCCAGCATCTCGGTGTGAGTCCGGTATTCCACCTCCTTCCAAGCGTTGTGCTCCATGTCATTCCCCAGCAGACAATCGACTGGCACGGCAGGGCTTACGGCAACTCGAAGTGAACCTGCAACCCCCCCCCATTCAAAGGGAACCTCGGCCACGGGATAGTGGCCTGTTCTGCCGTCAGCCATCGCGGCTGGGTGGAGTACATCGGGAATTACCTGCTCTGGAGACACCAGTTGGCTACGCACCATAGTCATACTGGCTCCTGTGTCTCTCAGAGCCTCCCCTCTTTGGCCGTTGATGGTGACCCACTGCCCATACTTTGCGGTATTTGCGGGCACCTGGATCTTAGGAACCATCTCCCGTTCTCCCAGGGACACTAAAGTGACACCCGCCCACTCCCTTCCCTTAGTTAAGGGCATCTCCTCCCCGAGCACTACACTAGCTACTCCGGGGGTCTTTCCTCCAGTGGGAGGGGGTGGTCGTTTCAAGCACTTCGGATCTCCTTTATAGTGTCCAACGCCACCGCACTCATAGCAATGGACAACCCTTGGCTGCTGACTCTGGCCAGGATTAGGGTTTCTGGGTGGGTTAGCCTTAGAGGTGAATCCTGTTCCCTTCCCTTGGAAGTTATTTTGGGGGCCTTTGGAGAACTCCTTTTTCTTTTCCCCTCCCTCTTTCTTCTGGGGGGCGCCCTGTCCGGCCTTTTGAGTATCCCCTCCAGTCCCCCTTGTGGACACCCGGGTGCTAGCCCAAATGTCCGCCTCCTCAGCAAGCTTCCGGGGACTGGTCAGCTTGCTATCCACCAGGTGTTGCCGCAGTTCAGGGAAACATTTCTCGAGCAGGTGTTCCTTCAGTACTAGGTCAAACAACTCCTCGTAGTTCCTCACTTCACTGCCCTGAATCCAACCTTCCATTGCCTTCTTCGCATAGTCCAGGAAGTCCACCCAATTCTGCGTGCCCAGCTTGTGACTACCCCTGAACTTCTGTCTGTACTTTTCAGGTGTTAGTCCAAACTTTCTGATGAGCGCCAGTTTCATGGTGGGGTAGTGGGTCTGCTCATCCTCCTCGAGGGCCAATAAAGCATCCCTACCAGCTGGAGGCATGTACTTATACAATCCCCCTCCCCAGTACTTCTCCAGAACCCCATGGGCCCTCAGTGAGACCTCATAGGCCGCTAACCACTTGGCGATATCGTCGCCCACTCCATAGCTAGCCACTATGTCCTTTGGCAGGTAAGGTTTGGATTCCCTGGTGACCTCTTGGGTTTGGCTGCCACCATTAGGAACAGGTTGTGCCCCGATTCTCAAGATCTGAAGATCTATTTCTTTCAGTCGTAATTCATGGGCCATCCTCTGCTCCTCCTTCTCCTTTTCCAGCCTTGCTAAGTCCCATGTGAGCTGTCTTTTCTCCCTCCGGTCTGTTAGCTCCACTTCAGACAAGCCACCGCTAGAGGCACTGCTGCCCTTCCTAGAAATGGTTCTGGGCCCTGCTGACAGGTTCCCCACCTCAGGTTGGTACATCTCAGCCCCCTCGGGGTCAGGCTCTCCATCCCTGTCCTCCTCCTCAGCCTTGCTTTCTCGGCGTGCCTCCCCCCAAGCCCTTAAGCTGGTTTGGAGTGCACCCTTCTTTGCTCCTGGGGGACAGTACACCCCCTCCCGCTGGCAAAACTTCCTGAGTTGGGCCACAGTGTACGTTTCTAGATTTTCTAGTACAAACTCCATCTTGCCCACTCAGGTTAGAGGACAGGTTTTGTGCAGTAACTATGCAGGGGGGTACCTTTAATAATACCTCCTCCCACCACCAGAGTAAATTTGGAAAAAACAAAAACCCACAATTTGGAAGGCCGCTTTTGAGAAAACTCCCGGTGTAGGCCTATGGACTACCCACAGTTATTGTTGAGTATACGTAGGCACAGCTCTATCCCACCACTGAACACCAATTTATGTTGGAAAACCACACTCCCACTCTGAAAGGGTGGTGATGGACTCCCCGAACACACTGTGGTAGCTTGGCTCGAGTGGTCAGGAAACAGGCACCGTGCTAAGCATACAATAAACCCATACAATAACCATGCGTGCATCCGTTCCAAAAACGACTCTACACCGTAAAAATTATGAAAATATTCTTCTTTATCTTTTTCTCTTAGTTGCTGATTGGAAAAATAAATAAGACAATCACAATATACAAATTTAAATAGTGCAGGTCAAATAAATACTGTCTGGAGATTCAATAAATAGGGATGATCATAAATACAAGGGACATAAATATAAGTGCAGGTAATACAGGCAATTAAATATTCTGAGGCAATAAATACTGAACCAATAAATATTGTACACCAACAAGTCCTGTGGACCAATAAATATAGTGAAGCAATAAATAGGTTAAACACAATAAATACAGTGCCCCCAATAAATAATTAAAAGTATACAGCAGCACTCATGTAATCAGATCACTTTTCAATTCCTAGGGGCTGATTTGGCCCAGGCACAGCTTGTAGGGTTGTGGAAGGCTTGGGGGGTTCTATTCCCTGGCTGGGACAAGGCTGAGGCCTAAACTGAGGTAGATCAAGGGGGGAATTCCAGTGCCCTGGCTTTCTCTCTCCACACAACCTCTCTAGGTTAGTCCCAATTCACCCCTGGCACAGTCAGGTTGGTTCCAGCACCTCCCTAGCCCCTTAGAGCAGTCTCTCAGGTCTCCACAGGGCCTTAGGCGCCCTCTACTCCACTTACTGCCCTTTTTCTGATGCTCCGACGCTGCTGGAGTCGTGTCGATGCCGTGAGGCGGTTCCGGTTCGGTCTCGGCGGCCTCGGCACAATGTCAGTTCTAGACGACGCCGGTAGGCGGTTCCGGTCCGATGTCGGCGGCCTCGGTTCGAATTCGACCTCCGATTCGACGGCGTCGGGCAGTCTCTACTCGATGTCGACTTCGGGCGGCTCCGGTCCGATGGCGCTCTCGGCTTCGATGACGTCGGCCGGCCTGGCCTCGATGTCGACTTCCGGCGACTCCGGGGTGCGATCCTCACCCCCGACCTCCGGTGCTCCTCCTCTCAGGTTCCGGGCGACTCCGGAGTGCGATCCTCACTCCCGACCTCCGGTACACTTCACCTCGGTCTCCGACGACTCCGGAGGGCGGACTTCACTCCTCCGATGACGCCGCTCACTCGACCTCGGTTAACTTCCTCCTCGACCTTTGGTATTCCTCACGACCTCCGTCGGCGCCCTCTCACGACCTCAGGCGGCTCCGGGTACGACGTCTGCTTCTTCAGTCAGCGCCGCTTCTCCACCTCGGGCTCCAGGTCTTAGGCTACTCGACGCCGGACTCCAGGGAAACCAGTTCTCAGGTCAGAATCTTGCTGTCTTCTTGGTTCTAAGGCCTGTTCCTGCTGTCCAGGTCCTTAGGATAAGTTTCTTCTGTCTTCTTCCCACACAGGGCTATAGGCTGGGATCCATCAGTAGGGACAAGTATCAAGGGTGGGTTTATGGACCCCACTCCAGGCACAAGTTTCCACCCCTGCTGCTTCACTCCTTCCTCCTTCACTGTTGTGCTGCTCTCTCTTCACCAGTCAGGTGCCAACTGCCAGCTCCAACTGCCAACTCTCTCTCTTAACTTCCCAACATTCCAAACCGCCTCCAACTGTCACAGAGTTGTGGAATGTTCTGGAAGGTGCTGGTAGGTTCCAGTGGATGCTGGTGATGTCACAGGTGGCCACCATTTTGTGCTTCAGGCCCTCAGACAGAAGTTTCAGGGGTAGGTAAAATGGCTCCCTGAATCTGCAGCAACACTAAAAAGTCTGGTGGTTCCCAAAAAGGAAAAATTCAAACAGGGTTTGAGGCAAAAGTGGGACAAAATAAATAATGATGAGGAGGGACCACCCAAAGGGCTGACAGGTCTAACACGAACTATGAAATTCAAGTCCCTCACATTTGTGCTGCAATTCTAATTCTTTTTTTGTTTACTTGGTTGGAGAATAACTCCCTCATACATCCTGTTTGCACTTCCTTTAAGTTCAACATCAGGTTTACAAGTTGACTTTAACCAGTTAGGTACAAGTCTAGACTTTGGATCCCTTGCTCTTAACAATTTGAAAGTTGATACTCCTGTTGCCGAATGAGGAGAAGTTAGAGTGGCCAAAATTTTCTTCTTAAGCAAATTGCTCAAATCCAGTCCTGCCCTTAGAGCTGTCTGTACTCCTTCTTCGAACTAATCGGGTTGCTCTTTCAACAAGAGTATCGGCAGAAGTACTATTAAGTGCATCTTGAAGATGTTTAATATCATGCATTCCCAAAATGTTAATTTCATTAGGGATAAAAGGAAAGTCATTGTCTACAATCTCCTACGCAGCAACCCTACACACATACCTACTCCCTGCTGACAAGAGGCAACTACCTCGAAACACTTGTCCAGGGATGGCTAACGCGACACTTATTTTCATTTTAAACTTTTGGCATAGGCGTACCCGCCGACGCTACTTCATGGACCACAATTCTTTGGGGTAACACGCTGGTAGGACTAGCAGAGTGCGGCCAATCGGATTTTTGTTTACATTCAGGCTCCCTTGAGCCGGTGGGGCTGACGAGCCCATGGCTACGCACCTGCGCGCCTTGAGTGGTACTTTACCTGAGAATATTTTTTGGCAGCCTACGCAGCAACCCTACACACATACCTACTCCCTACTGACGAGAGGCAACTACCTCGCAACATGTGTCCAGGGATGGCTAACGCGACACTTATTTTCATCTTAAACTTTTGGCATAGGCGTACCCGCCGACGCTACTTCATGGACCATAATTAATTGGGGTAACACGCTGGTAGGACTAGCAGAGTGCAGCCAATCGGATTTTTGTTTACATTCAGGCTCCCTTGAGCCGGTGGGGCTGACGAGCCCATGGCTACGCACCTGCGCGCCTTGAGTGGTACTTTACCTGAGAATATTTTTTGGCAGCCTATGCAGCAACCCTACACACATACCTACTCCCTGCTGACGAGAGGCAACTACCTCGAAACACGTGTCCAGGGATGGCTAACGCGACACTTATTTTCATTTTAAACTTTTGGCATAGGCGTACCCACCGACGCTACTTCATGGACCACAATTCTTTGGGGTAACACGCTGGTAGGACTAGCAGAGTGCGGCCAATCGGATTTTTGTTTCTGTGCTGAAGCCTTTCCGAAAGCCCGATTGTGAGGGGTCTAAAATACCATTCTTTTCAAGATAGGTGCAGAGTTGTTTATTTACAATGCCTTCTAATTGTTTCCCCAGTAATGGCAATAGGGAGGGAGATGGGGCGGTAATTAGAAAGAACGGACGGGTCAGCTGAAGGTTTCTTTAGGATAGGCCGAACAATTGCCTCTTTCCAAGCCGTAGGGATGATGCCCGTGGTTAAAGAGGAATTGAAAATATCTGTGACAGCTGGAGCACAGCTAGTGGCTAAGAGTGCCATAGTTTTTGTGGGGCACAAGTCATTGGGGGAGCCTGATTTTGCTTTTGACAGGCCATTTATAACCTCTTCAATAGTGGCCAATTCAAACTGCTCCAAGCAGGCCTCCTTAACTGTTGATACTCCACCCGTGGGTTCAGACAACAGATCTGGGACTGAAGAAATCTCTGGAGGGAAGTTGTTATAAATTGTGGATATCTTATCCCTAAAAAATAATGCTAGCGAGTCACAGAGATCTTGGGATTCAATAGGAGGTTGTGCGCATACTCTAGGAGATGTAAAGTCTTTGACTATAGCGAACAGTACTTTCGAGGAATTACTGGCTTGTTCTATTTGGTTTATAATTGAGGCACGTCTCGCTTCTTTCATATTTAAATGGTAGGTGGCCAGGGATTGTCTAAATAAAAGTCTAGATTGACATTCCTTGTTATTCCTCCAAAGTCTCTCCAGACGCCTGCAGTTAGCTTTTTCCTTTCTAAGCTCCTCTGTGTACCAGGGGCTGGAGGTTCGCATTATACCTACGCTTTGTTTGGATGGAATATCTTCATCAAACGCACTATGAAGGGCAGTATTCAGATCTTCCAATTTTTGGGAGGGGTCACAAGAGTTAATTTCCCCAGGAGGCGAGAAGGCGTTGTTAAAAGCCTCTATAGATAAATTTCGCCACATTCTATATTGTCCCGGGGGTACCCTCTTCTGAAAATCCCCTTTTTTTTCCCAAACCTTATTGGAGGAGAAGGAGATCAGAGAGTGGTCCGACCAAGTCAAGGAGAGGGGGGGGGGATACATTTCAGGTGGTCATCGTTAGAAAAAACTAGGTCTAAAAGGTGGCCGGCTTGATGAGTGGGGCCCACCACCCGCTGAGTTAGTCCAATTGAGTTCAATGCCGTGAACAGTTTATCAACTTCAGGATTGGAAAGATCTTCAGCATGAAAATTAAAATCTCCAAGGAGAAGGAAGGTTTTAGAAGCCACTACATGCAGTGCTATGAGTTCAACCAAGAGGTCTGCAAAGTTGGCTTTCGTACCAGGAGGTCAATACAGTAAGGCGCCCTGCCAAGTGCTGGTAGAGGATTCGATAACCTTAAAAATTCCTAGTTCCAGCCATTCATTTTGAGTCGAAAACACCCAACTCACTTTGAGACGTTTCTGGAAGGCAATAGCAATGCCACCACCTATTTTTCCTTCCCTATTAAGGTGTATAAATTGGTAGTTATCTGGAATAGCCAGATAAACCTGCGGATGGTTAGTAGAATTAAGCCAGGTTTCTGTAAGGAAACATAAGGCAGGGCTATTAGTGGTGATAAGATCCCAGATTTCAAATGGATGTTTTGCAAGGGACCTCACATTACACAATACATTTTTTGACCCAACCATAGCATGATCAATAGGCACTTTCTTTTGGATCGGGTCTACTGCAAAGGTTCTCGTGTGAAACCGGCAAGTCAAATATGCACCCGGGCCTTCTAATGTCCCAGGGAAGATTTGAGAGCAAGTGATATGCTTATGGCACTGTTGGATCCAGGCGTCTCTTATCGCCCATAGAGAGTCCAACGAAAAAGTGATACGACTGCCGCCATCACTTACCGAGGGTATTATATCCTCTCCTGTACCTGGACACGGCTGGACGCGGACGGGCGCAGACGGGCTTGCCTTTAGCGCGCCCTCGGCGCGCTGTCGGCGCGCCCGCTGCACGCGTCCGCTGCGTGCACGCGCAGTCACCATCATTTATCACGAACAGAGGCGATCGACTAGCGCGCTAACCAAGCACCCCACCCACTAAGTCTGCCTGATTACGTGCCTTACGTGTCTTTGATGTGATCAGAAGGTAAGCGCCCAAAACGCTATGTAACCAAGATACTCACACTTACACACAGGCAACTTTAAAATACGGCGCAGTGTCCTTTGTTAAAAAAAGATTATGGGGAAATCGGCAAATGTTGAGCAAAGACTCCCGGCTTCCGCCTCAGGAGATAGTCTGTAACGCTATGCGCACGCGCAGTCACCACCTTTTTATCACAAATACAGGCGAGCGACTAGCGCGCTAACCAAGCACCCCACCCACTAAGTCTGCCTGATTACGTGCCTTACGTGTCTTTGATGTGATCAGAAGGTAAGCGCCCAAAACGCTATGTAACCAAGATACTCACACTTACACACAGGCAACTTTAAAATACGGCGCAGTGTCCTTTGTTAAAAAAAGATTATGGGGAAATCGGCACATGTAGAGCAAAGACTCCCGGCTTCCGCCTCAGGAGTTAGTCTGTAACGCTCTTGCGAGGTAAATTTAATGAGGTCAAGCTATTTTTAGGTCCTACTCGCCCTTTCTGGCGAGTAGGAAAACATACTAACTTTTGTCCTCTGTCTTTGAAAACGGAGCAAATGTGACAAGATAACAAGATTTAAAGGCCTTTTTATTGCTCACAGAGCAAATGAGCAATAAAGATGCCTTTAAATATTGTTATCTTGTCACATTTGCTCCGCTTTCAGAGACGGAGGTCAAGTAGGTTACTGTTAGGTCGAGGAGATTTTTCAAGGTACTAGACCTGCAGGACTAGTACCATTTTTCAGATTTTTCAAGCCCTGCCCTGCTCCCCATGGGAACAGTTCAGCCCAAACTGCCAAGCCAGTTACTCCCTGGACTGGAAACAAGCATCCTGGAACCGGTTTCGGAGTCTCACCACTCATCAGCCTGGCTAGCTTGACTCCAGCGGCATGGAGAGCACGGGACCCAAGTCTGGGCATACCCGTCCCACTTAGGGCAACAAATGCAAAACGAACAATTGATGGACGGAATGCAGAACAATATCAAACATTCACCCTCCAGTACAGAGATCTGAGCCCAAATCCATCTTTTTTTTAAATTAGGAGGCATGCCACCTTTATGAATATGGGAAAAAAGCTCTCCGAAAAAAAACTTCAAAAGGATGCTTGACGGGTATTGCACCTCTCACACGACCAGGAGCAGGTCCCAATGAAGAAGCATGCCACCTCGTTGGGTGAGGGACTCTGTATCCTAAAATATGATGCCCTCTAATTGCATGTAAGTTGTCTGGTAACCACAAACTATTGGAAGTTATTGACTCTTTTCCGGAACATCTCACTTGGTTTGTACTTTCCTTCCCAGATTGCTACACCATTACACTAATTTACTGGTGTGTTTTCGGTCAAGCTATTTGTGGAACTGGACTCTCAACTGAGGAAACTGATCTGGGGGCTGAAGAGACATTGGATGGCTCCGAAGATGTACTGGCGGCCAGCAGAATAGGGGTAGGGAGTTCTACATTTTGAGCTTGATGAACTTGCTATGTAACTTTATTGGCTCGATACATGGTTGTCCAAAACTCCGACTCCTGAGGCGCTGTTCTACTCTGACAGCCAACCACCACAAAGAAACACATACTAGACTGGTGAGGGTAATGAAATACTAGCAGGAGGAGTGGTGCAGGAATGCCTTATGCTCACAACATCCACTGAAATGTATCTCAAATGCTTCAGTAGAGCGGTAGAGGCCTGGATGTAGCTATGTGTTAAAATAACTGGAGGAATATATGGTTTAGAGAAATAAATGGATTTGAGACATTTCTGGAGTCTACCCAATCCCATGAGAAAATGCTGGGACATTACAGTAACCAGCTGGGAACTACATGATGTCTGGTGTGAGGTTAGCACACTGTAACCCCACTGAAGCAGATGTTGTGTTATCTTAGGGTTGGGCAGGAGAGTGGTGTCGCTATTGTACAGGGCTCTTATAAATGAAACTAAGAAAGAACTAAGAGAGTTGCAGGTAACAGAGTCAGAAAATAGGGGAATAAGAAATAGGTGATGTTGAGTGAGGACAGATACTGCATCTTTCGCCTGCCGTATTTAGATATATGTAGGTTCCTTTGCAGTCCGCGTCGATCGGGGTTTTTTTCTGCTGTCATCATTAAGCAACACTGCCAACGCAGCAGTCTCCAGTGCAGGCGAATACTACTCCATTACCCTCAGGGCGGCGGGTTTCTACTGAACAGATTTAGATCAAGACAGTTGTGCTGGCGGTCTTCTAGCGGTGGTTCCCATACGGAGTGAGTCTGCTGCCGTGCAACATCACTGTGGCCATTGGATGGATGCTAGTACAACACACCTGATGTCCATTAACCAAATGGAAACGCCTGCAGACCAGGCTCCTTTGCCATTCCACAGCTCCACGACACTTGACAACAGACCGAAACACTGTGAATTCAGGTTTTGGTGTAACTTTTCCCCTGTTACTTGTCCCTTCATCTTTTAACTTTGTACACCTTGTGTTCACGTAATTTAATGTGATATAACTTCATTGCACAATGCCAGGACACAAGAATCCTGTTACACTGAGGGCAAGTTGTCAGTCACGGTAGATGAAATCATAAGAGTAGAGCCACATCAAACTTTTGGAGCCCAAGCCCAAAATACTACTCTGTCACAGAAAAGGCAAATGTGGGCTAGGATAGTCGACAGAGTGAATGCATTAGCTAACAACCTGCGCAAACAGGAGGAAAGTAGGAAGAGGTGGAATGACCTGCGGGGGAGGGTGCATTTTATGGCCTCCAAGTGTCACCTGTACGCCAACAGGACTGGTGATGGTTCTCCCAGGCCCCCCTTACAACACATGCCCTGGGAGAAGGTCTTACAGATCCTACATACTGAAGGCTTGACAGGAATACCTTACAAACTCACAATCAACCTCAATGTACTCTTCGCTTAGAAGTTAGTTGTTGCTAATGTGTCCTGCACATAGCTTCATAACATAGAAATCTAAAACTATCAGTTTCATATAATTGTGATTGTTTTTGTGAATGTATTGAGTTGCATCTAAGATTACAGGTGTCAATCTTCATTACTTGTCACATGATGGTATGGTGCCTGTAACTATTCCAACACAAAATAACCCATTACCCATGTGTGTGTCATATTGTAAGTGATTGGCCCATTCCACTGCATATTTTCCACAGGTATGTTCCACTAACCCTTTTCCAAGTGATGGGAACTTGTTTTTGAAATGTCTACAACTATTATGATGCCCTATTTCTGTTTCTGAAAAGCATATTGTTATGACACGTTGCTCATTCTCTCTTTTTCACAGATTTCAACATGTGGTAAAGTGTCATGTATGGAGCAATCCCTATTCAATGCACTCTTCTGAAAATGGTTTGTTTTATTTTCTTCTCAAACAAATGTGCTGATGTCATGAGTTTCACAAACCAAACTGTGTATACACAAAATTGTCAGGAGTAGTATAGGAATGCCAATTAGAGTGTTTAATATAAGTGGTACTTACAACATTTTACACTGCAGTGTTCACACAATGACTAATGCCAAACATCCATCAAAATAGTGGAAATGTCTGTTTTGCAGGCATTAACTGCAGATTTGATGTTTGACATAGAAAAACGATAGGGTAATATGTGCAATACCACTGGAAGCCCGTATTACATTAATCTCTACCTATTTTGTCTTCTAGGTATTGATATTGTCTTTCTCAAACGATTTGAATATCCAGTACACACTTTTACTAATAAAAATGTTCTCCATTTCTCAATAGGTCCAACTGCCAGACCAAGTGGGCATGTTCCAGCCACTGAAGACATCTCCACTCCAGCCCAGGATCAAGCTGTCACTGAGGATAGCACTCCTGGTGATATAGAGGAGCTTGAGGAGCCTGGCACATCTGGTCCGTCTGGGCAGACGGCTCCAGTGACACTCCCTGAGACCACACTGACACCTCCCATCCCAGCTGTAACACCTCAACAACCCAAATACTCCACTTCCTGTGTTCTTCCCACTGAGACACTGATCATGTGCCCACCAGTCCCGTGTGATGTTGAGACTACAACACCACCTTCAGCTCACCCAGGAACCAGATAGGTGGGGCACACTGGGGCAAGGCAGGCTCACTCGCAATTGTTAGTTAAATGTTATCAGGTCAAGCTATTTTTTGCACCTACTCGCACCATCTGGCAAGTGAACTTAAGCTGGAAAAGAACAAGTGTTCTTGTTCTATTCATTCAGAAAGTGAAAGAGCAATAAAGATGCCATTCAAATATTGTTTATCTTGGGGCAGAGCTTAGCCAAGCTGCAAAATGGCCACTTGATAGTGGGGCTCTGCCAACCGGATAGATATCCGTCATAATCCTGCACCATCATTATTCTCCTTCACCCAACTGGCAACTAATCTCGTTGCAGACCAACATACCGCAGAAGCGGCAACTTGCCTTTGGCTATCGAGCCCGCTGAGAGTAGAGGAGCGTGTTGCCCTTCCAGGCCGGCTGGCGCCACCAGAGAGAGGGTGTAGGAGCCGGCGGATTCTCGACCGCTGCGTGGAGACGCTGACCGGGGCTGGCATGTGCCCCCTGCTCACCATTGTATGCTGCGAGGACCAGTGGTTGCCGGCGACGGACGACCCACTGTGAGGCGCTCTGCTCTGGAGGACCCCGCACTGCTTGCACGACTGCACAGAGATATACTGGGATGGGCCCTGGCCGGGTAAGCGACACCCAACAGACATTGCAAGCTGGGGACGGCGGTGGGGCTTGGCCGCGCTGGCCTGCAGACGAGCACAGAGGCGGCTGCTGTGCGTTCGGATGCAGCCTGGTGGACCCCTGTGTTGTTGTGTAGTTCCTCTACAACCTATACAAGATCTGCGCGTTCAAACAGCATACACTGCAGAATTGGTGTCAGACTGATTCTGAACACCCCCACCGGGTATGTTGGCCTTTTGTAACAGCTAGCTCACAGTGCCACTAGAATCTCCTTTTACCAAGGAGACAATAGTTCTTGGCAACCATCGAACATGACAACCCTGATCCCTCAGGACCGTGGAAACAATATACTACTTTTCGCTCAGTCACTCGTGCTTACTTTGTCTGTCTTAGAGAGATACACAGAATAAACAGGCTGGGCACTTTCAATAAGTATTTATTGAACAGTTGTAATTCTGGTGTAAAATAGATGAGCTGCAACAACCGTTAGACAGTAGCAGATAAATAGGATTAGAAGCACTATTAAAGTGAATGGATGGTAAAGCTCTATCATCTTGCAGTAATCATGAATACATACAAGTATATAAAATACATGATAATAAAAAGATGCGTACTCCTACGATGCCTTCCTAACTAGATGTTCCTAAGTGTACCTAGCATGTGAGTAGGTGTTAAGCCAAGAATCCCTCTAGGATAAAGTCAACCCCATTACCTGAAGTGCAAGACTGTGGGACGCCGTCCTGGTCTCGAGTTGGAAACCCCGCGAGGGATGTTAGACCACTGCGAGCTGGAGTGTCTTCAATGCAGGAACCTCAGCGTCTCTGGTCAGTGTGTCAGCCGGGAAGTCCTGGTGTCCTCTGTCTATCTTAGCAAGATGTGATGTATATATACCAATAGGTCTCCCCAGGGGTCCTACCTCACTGTATTACTGTGTCGGACTTAGGATGACGTTGGAAATGAACTTTGTACATAGATTTTATACAGGAGGTGTTAGCCCTGCTGCGCTTCTAAGAATCCTCATGCATAATGTATGAGATTTCGAACGAAGGAAAACCTGCGTTCTGAATGCAGTGTCGTATCTAGGTAAAAGGTCAGTCCTTGTAAACCATTATAAGTGTAATGTAGGGAAGAATATAGGTGAAGGGTTACAGAGTTACCTGGTCCTATATCACGGTATCTATATGGAATATAACAGTGGAGGCTGGCTGCGGGGGCGGTAACTCTTCACCAAAAGACGGTGCTCTACAGTAGGGGTGCACAGTCATCGGTGCGGGGCGTTTTGCTGCCCTGTGATGCATTGGATCGTTGTCTCTCTGCCATGCCTCTAGGCCGTGATTGGGACATAGCTGCTGGGCCTGCTCGGTCTGGTGACTCGGCTGGTGGGGCGAGCTCAATCCCGCAGCGACTGGAAACCTGTACCAGCGTCTGGTCTCACTTGCTTCCTCCTTCAACATGCTCAGACCCACTTACGCTCTCTCCGGACAGCACTGGCAATAACTCAATCAATCAATCAATCAGGGGAATTGTAAGCGCGCTTCTTACCTGTGAGGGTCCCAAGGCACTGGGGGGGGGGGGGGGGGGGGGTTAGGCAGCTCCGCTCAGTCTAAGTGGCCCACAGGATATTCAATATCCTTCACCCTGAAGAACACCATTAGTGATTTAGACCCCTGGGGTAGCCGGATTGAATAGCCTGGCCCCACACCCTTCTCGTCCATCTCCAGTTGCACCGGAGCTACTGGACCCAATTAAGGTGCTCTTGCTTGGCCTTGAATCCTTAAGGGGTCACTCCCAAGAACATTGTGAAATGCACAAGTTACTTACTTTTGTAACGATATATCTGTAAAAGACATTAGTTAGTGATAGATTCCTTACCTTAGAATATCCCCAGGCGTCAGACTGGATCCGGAAGCTTTTCGTCAGCAGTACCCTTGCGCGTCGTCATGCGGCTCCGCGTACGTTGCTGGCGTCTTAGTCGCCGAGATGACGTCGTGGGAGCTACTTAGACACGCCCACGCGCGCTGATGTCAGCTCTGTACACAACTTTTCCGCGCCAGGAATGCAGAGCCATGCCAGAGACCGACTACTGGTGCAATAAAACTAGGGTCCTGAAAGGGATGACCTGAACCCTAGAGAACAGTTCGCAGAATGGGGAGGATGGGCGGGCGGTAAGGAATCTATCACTAACTAATGTCTCTTACAGATATATCGTTACACAAGTAAGTAAATTGTGCATCTGAAAGAGAAACGTTAGTGATAGATTCCTTACCTTAGAATACATACCCAAGCAATACCAACCCCGGAGGAGCGTCTGCGAAATGAAATCACACCAGAAAGTCACGGAGAAATGACTGGCCAAAGAAGCTGTCTCTCCGGACTTGACTGTCAAGGCAATAGTGCTTAGTGAAAGTATGCAGTGAGGCCCACGTAGCTGCCTGACAGATATCTTGCAGGGGGACACCGCGTCCTAATGCTGTAGTAGCTGCTGTCGCCTTGGTAGAATGGGCGCGCAGCCCAACCGGAGGTTCCTTATTAGCCAGAGAGTAACAGGCTGTAATGCACAAGACAACCCATCAGGAGATAGTCCGCTTGTGCACAGCCCGATCTTTCTTGACACCCATGTAGCCAACAAAGAGTTGGTCATCCACCCGGAACTGCTGTGTGCGGCTGAGATAGAATGAAAGCGCACGTTTTGGGTCCAGACGGTGGAGCCTCTCTTCCTCTCTTGAAGGATGCGGAGGCGGAAAGAATGCGGGCAAAGTGACAGTTTGCCTAAGATGAAAGGCAGTAACTATTTTCGGTAGAAAGGAGGGACATGGTCGAAGCACAACCTTGACCGGATGAATCGCCAGGAAAGGAGGTTTACATGAAAGAGCCTGAAGCTCACTCACACACCTGGCGGAGGTGATGGCCACCAGGAAGACAGTTTTTAAAGTTAGTAACCTCAAAGGATGCATATTAAGTATGTGAGAACCAGGTTCAAGTCCCACTGAGGCATCACAAAAGGAATAGCAGGGAAAAGGTGAGTAATGCCTATGAGAAACCTATTGACAACAGGGGACTTGAAAAGAGAGGGCTGATCAGGCAGCCTGAGAACGGCTGAAAAAGCATAAAGGTAGCCCTTGATTGTGCCCAGAGCAGAGCCCTGCTGGGCCAAAGAGAGAAGGAACAATAGGACCTCAGAAAGAGGGGCAGAAAGGGGATCAACAGCTTTCGCTGTGCACCATGCCACAATTTTTTCCACCGGCCGGCGAATTCAGTTTTAGTCGAGGTATGCCTGGCTGCCAGAATCACATTACAGACTTCAGGATGCAAGTCAAATGGAATCAACTGTTGCCGCTCAATCTCCACGCAAGGAGGTGGAGGCTGGACAGGTTCGGGTGGAGGACCGTACCCTGGTGCGGAGACAGGAGATCCTCCCGAAGAGGCAGTCGGATTGGGGGATCCACGCTCATACTGAGAAGCTCAGGATACCAAACTCTTCGAGCCCAGTCCGGTGCCACAAGAATGACTTGGGCCCGGTCACATCTGAACTTCTTCAGCACTCTGTGTAGAAGTGGTATAGGCGGAAAGGCGTATAGTAGACCGCCACTCCACTTGCGACGCAGTACCACATGGCAGTGGTGTTGTCCGAACACCTGCACTACTCTCCCCTTGACAGAGGGAAGGAATGCTTTCAGTGCAAGTAGGATCGACCTGAGCTCCAAAAGGTTGATATGGAGCTTGGACTCCGTGGAAGACCAGAAGCCTCTGATCTCCCCCTCTCCCATGTGGCCGCCCCATCCCAGGAGGGACATATCCGTCACCACTGGGTGCTCCGATTGGGGAAGGGAGAGGGATCCGCCGCTGACCCAACACTGGTCCGTGAGCCACCACTGCAACTCCTGTGCAGAGTTCTCTGAGATCTGGACGTAATCAGACAGGTTTCCCCGATGCTGCGTCCATTGGAACGTCAGGTCCCACGGCAGAGCCCGCATATGCCACCTGGCACGATTGATCAGCAGGATGCAGGAGGCCATGAGGCCCAGCAGTCTCAGGGTCTTCCTGACCAAAACCCAGGGCCAGGGCTGAAAGATGGGAATCATAACCCGTATGTCCCGGACTCGCTGTTCGGGAGGATAAACCCGAAAGTGCGCAGTGTCCAGAACCGCTCTGATGAAAAGGAACTTCTGAGAGGGAATCAGATGTGACTTCAGCACGTTGATGGAAAACCCCAGCGAATGCAGGAGGTCGACCGTAGTCTGGAGGTGGGAGACGACTGCCTGGGGCGAGCCCGCCTTCAACAGCCAGTCGTCGAGATGGGGGAAGACTAAAATTCCTGATCTGCGCAGATGAGCTGCGACCACTGCCATCACTTTCGTGAACACCCGAGGGGCGCTGGTAAGGCCGAAAGGGTGCACAGTGAACTGAAAGTGCTCGTGGCCTACCGTGAACTGCAGGTAACGCCGGTGGGCCGGCAGGATGGGAAGTCCAATGCTACCATCCAGTCTTGCAGGTCTAGGGCAGACAAGACCTGAGCAAGCGTGAACATTTTGAACTCCTCCTTCCGGAGGAAGCGATTGACGTTCTGGAGGTCTAAGATAGGACGCAGGCCCTTGTCCTTCTTTGGAATTAAGAAGTAGTGGGAATAACAACCACAACCTACTTCTGGCGTCGGAACGTGCTCAATGGCCCCCTTGGCCAAGAGGGCCGCAACTTCCTGCTGGAGAAGTGCCAAGTGATCCCCGACATGCGGTGGTACTGAGGTGGCATGGCTGGAGGGGTAGTCTTAAAGGGGAGGGAGTAGCCCCATCGGACTATCTGCAGAACCCATCTGTTCGAAATGATGGTGCGCCAGTGGGGGAGGTGATGGTGAATCCTGCCGCCCACTGGCGTCTGATGGGCCTGAAACACCGGACTAGAAATGTTTTGAGGCAGCGGCGGCAGGGGTAGACTGACCCCGTGACCCACTTGGGCGGGCACCCCGACCCTGGCTGCACTGAGACTGCGGCTGCGCAGGCCAGCGGCTCTGAAAGGAATGTGTTTGGGCGCCCCACGGGAGTGCGTGTGGTGGCAAGACCTAAGCACTGGGCCGTAGCCCGGGAGTCCTTAAAGCGCTCCAAAGTGCTATCCACCTAGTCACCAAAAAGGCGTGTGCCATCAAAGGTTCCAACAAAGTGTTCCGGACATCACCTGAGAAGCCAGTAGTTCTGAGCCAAACGTAACGGCGTAGCACCACCGTTGTGGAAATCGCCCTGCCTAGGGAGTTGGCTGAGTCAAGACCACAACAGATAGTGAATTTCGCAGCATCCCTCCCTTCGGTAATGGCTTGGGAGAGCACCGCCCGAGCCTCCACTGAAAACTGAGGCAAATTACCACAGAGAAAAACCGCCCTCCCAACGTAGCTCTGTTAAAGCGCGGGCAAGTCAACAAATTTCTTCCGCATGAGAGGAGACACCGACTAGGAGTGTACGGCTTCAGTCGATATTTTATATAGCTGGGAGCTGCTCCGTACTGAGCTTTGTGTGCAATACACAGGCCCTTAAATCTCACCCTCTGATTAATCGGGAGCCAATGTAGTTGTTGTAGCAGGGGTGTGGCGCTAATTCTTCTTGGCAGCTTAAAAATCAGTCTTGCTGCATCATTTAATGTCACCTGAAGTTTCCCTAGGAGTTTCTCGGGGAGCCCAATGTAGACTGCGTTGCCATAATCCAGACGAGATAAAATTAGTGCGGACACAATGGTACGCATGGTGGAAAATGACAGCAGGGGGACCAATTTCCTAAGTTGTCTTATCAGATACGCGCAGCTCCCCACAACCGCCGCTACTTGATTGTTGATTGTTAGCTTGGTGTCTAAGCTGATGCCCAGGCTCTTCACAACTGGCACCGGTATCGGAGTGGTGCCAAGCTATTGTGGCCAGAAGAGACTGGACCATGGGTTAGCCCCTGCGCCAAGCGCCAACACCTCAGTCTTATCTGGATTTACCCTGAGCGAGTTGTGGGTCATCCAGTTCATAGTGAACCGGAGGATATTCTGTACATTTAGCTGCGCCTGGGCAGAGTTCTCAATGCACACAATTAGCTGGGAGTCATCGGAGTAATTAAACACCTGACAGTCCAGTTTTGCCAGTGCTTCTGCCAATGGCTGAAGTTAGATATTAAAAAGCAACGGTGACAATGCCGAACCCTGCGGCACCCCACAAGGCAGGGCGCCATACCGGGATATACAATCACCCAATTGGACTTTTTGGGACCGATCCTCCAGGAAGGAGATAATCCACTTGAGGACTGTCCCGTTCACTCCCAGCCGTCGAACACAGGTTACCAGTAGTGCGTGGTTCACTGTGTCGAATGCGACTGAGAGGTCCAATAAGATCAATGCAGAGGGGCTTTTCTTGTCCGTAGTGAGCCTTAGCTCATCTAACACTGAAAGCATCACCAGCTCAGTGCTATTATGAGGCCTAAACCCAGCTTGCCGGGCATGTAGCAACTGGTGATCTTCCAAATAGGACGAGAACACTCGGAGCACGTGTTGTTCGAGAACCTTAGCCAAAAAAGGAAGCCTTGAAATAGGTCTAAATTTTTTTTAATTCTTAATGTCTGCCCCTGGTTTCTTTAATAGAGGAATCACCATTGCTTCTTTAAACTTGTGTGGGACTTTCCCTGTAGTCAAGGACAGGTTTAATAGGGACAGCACCTCTGGCCCAATTACTGGAAGGCCCATTTTGAACACTCCTGGAGGACAGGGATCCTCTGGAGACCCCGATTTAACTTTAGCTGTTATATAGGCTAGGTTATTGGGATTAAGGGCAGGGAAGACCGAGTGTGCCACCCTGAAAGTCTGGTAGGTCAAAAACTGGAAAGGGACAAGGACTTAAGCGGGTGCTACCTATTTCCCTAATGATATCTTGGACTTTAGCTAGGAAGAAATCTTGAATTTTCTCACAGTCATCCTGACTGATGACCGCCCTATGGTCTTTCTTATGGCTCAGCTCTTTCAGTACTCTGAAAGTCTCTTTTTGAATGTTTATAGCCTCCTTGATCTTTAATTCATAGTATGCAGATTTAGTTGCAATAATTAGATCTTTGTAGGAGGCTAATTTTAGTTTATATTTCTCATGATCTTCTGCGTCGTATCGCTTCCGCCACTGCCTTTCACATTGGCGAAGGGCCTGTTTTTCCCGTCTTGGGGCCATATGTAGAAAGGCAAATTGCGATCGCAAATGCTGAAATTCGCAGAATTTTAGCGTTTGCGATCGCAATTTGGGAAGTATGCTATGTAGGGAACAACAACCCACATGCAAAATAAGGAATCGCAAAATTTGCGATTCCTTATTTTGCAAATGCATTTAAGGAATCCCAAATAGCGATTCCTTAAATGCAATGTAGAAAGCACCCAAGTTGTGCTATTTTGGCTTAAGGAATCGCAAATTACCACCAACTTCAGGTTGATGGTAATTTGCGATTTCTTTTAATAATGCAGTTTTTTGCATTATTCAAAGTGCCATGTGGCGCACATACATGCCCTTAGGGCATGTATGTGCGCCACATGTGCACCCATGCTCATTTCAGGGGTGCAACAGGGTGTCCTACTGACACCCTTGCAACCTTGAAATTGCATTCTCAATTTGCGATTCTCTAATTGAGAATCGCAAATTGAGAATGTCTTCCTATTCATTCCTATGGGCCTTTTAGCCCATAGGAATGAATGGCAAGGTATTCCTTATTTGCGATTCTCAATTAGAGAATCGCAAATAAGGAATAGGTGGGATTCGCAAAAAAAATTGCTAATCCTACCTACATAGCGTTTTGCTATTCTCTAATTGCGATTCCCTAAAAATTGCAATTAGAGAATCGCAAAACACAGCCTACCTACATATGGCCCTTAGTTCTTTCGAGTACCATGGAGCACCCTTAGTTCTATTCATTATTCTTTCCCTCCGAACAGGGGCCACAATATCAATAGCAGTCCTCAGCCATTGAGTGAGTTTCTCGTACTCCTGATCAGGGTCACTGAACTGAGTCCCTGAGTGGGCTATCACGCATAATGCGGCCCTTAGGCTGGTGTCCTCTATCTTATGCCAGTTTTGTACTGTTCTCCACACTGGAAGTAAGTGAGCTGGTTTACTATGTACCGAAATTTCAAAATTGATCTGATAATGGTCTGACCAGCTACAAGGTCTGCACTCTGTCAATGACGCAGCTGAGGACGTAGTCCAGATGAGGTCTAAAGTGTGGCCCTTATCATGGGTAGGGATCTCCACAATTTGATTCAGCCCCAACATGGTCATGGCCTCTTCAAACCCCCTGGCCACGTAATCTCTAAGCGTCAGATCCCAGTGGTAGTTAAAATCCCCTACCACCACGATTTGCTGATACCTAGAGCAAAGGTCGCTCATCCCTTCATGAAACAGACTATTAAACAGTGGGGTTGACTGCGGTGGACGGTATACCACCACCACTATTAAACAGGATGAGTTAAGTCCCAGTTTGATCCCTAGGACTTCAGCCCCATCAAGACTTTCCTCAATTATCTTCTCGGCAGTCATAACCCTGCGGTAAAACACTGCAACCCCTCCCCCCCTTCTACTCCCCTGTCGATTATAAGTCAGGACATCATAGTCGGGGGGAAGGGAGGCCACTATAACAGGCCCTGAGTTGTCCTCACGCCAAGTCTCTGTTAGGGCGAGGATATCGGGCCTCTCCTCCTGGAGCAGTGAAAACATTTCTAAATAATGTTTGTGGAGGGACCGAGTGTTTAGCATAGTGGCCGTTAGGCTAGGGAGGTCATCCGACCCTATGTCTCTAATCTTATGGCCCTGCATAGCACCAATTTGTACCTCCCCGTCCCCCGGTAGGAGCTTATCAGCTAGCAAATTATATGAGAGGAGCTTCATTGCTAACGGTTCCGGGAGGGAGGTTAAATGGGCTGGGTGGTTCAGTTCAAGGAGCTTTCCTATAGAATGCAGACATTTTTGGCCAGGGTCCATGGCCCGAGGTCCCGTTCGGGTGCGGACGGGCGCAGACGGGCTTGCCTTAGGCACGCCCTCGGCGCGTCTGCGCAGCGCCGTGCTTTATGCGCATGTGAAAGGCTCCCTAGGGTGCGTCAGAGGGAAGCGCCGACTACGGAGAGCGCCGAGGGACCTGCCCGAACTGGCAATCACCTCTCTCCGGTAAGTTCTAGCCCAATGACCCCAATGACAATGGTTAATTTCAGATAGAAGCAGGTACTTTGTGCATTGCAGCAATAACAATTTAAAACATTAAAATCGTTTCCTTTTTTAAAAACAAATCCACCGTTAAGCAAAATTCCCCAAAGGTGCAAATACAGTAGCAGCAAGGTTTTGAGACTGGAGTCAATGTCTGTAAGCGCGTCATTAAAGGGCAGCAGCAGCTCCGCAGAGGAGGTCGCTGGCTGCAGCACCTCAGTCAGGAGATTGGTCCTGACAGGCACAGATGGGAGCTCGAGGTTAAGAGCCTCAGCCACCCTACGCAACACCACAGAAAAAGTCCCAACCTCTTCCGTAGCTACGGAAGCAGGGGACAATGTACCAGGGTGTGGAGAAAAATCCAGGTCGCCTGGACCTTCCATATCACCCTCCCACTCCGGTTCATCCTCGCATTGAGCTGCGAGATTGTCCTCGGACCCCTCCCAGTACTCCCCTTCGTCTACCGGCCATGTAAGAGGTCGGTAAGGATGAGGGGCCCGGGGAAAAGAAATAAACTCACCACCTGGAATTGGAATCGGAAGATAATAGACCAATCCGGGGTCGACGTAGTCCGGCCCCGTAGGCAACGGCATCGTGTCCAGTGGCGTCAGGCCCAGCGCCTGCGGCAGGGCGCCGAGGCGGAGCCACCGGCGGCGGCACCAAGGGCGCAACAGGGTATCGTGCCAGCGTAGCCGGGGTCAAAGGCGGCGGCACGGGAGCAAAACCACCCCACTGTTCCACGGGGCCCGAAGGCGCTTCAGAGGGATCCGATGTGGGAAACAAATGGCGCATGGCCGACAGGAACACCTGTATCTATTCCGAAGTCGTGTGCAGGCCCGGGAAAGGCGGGTAGGCCGCAGGCAACAACGGAGGCTCCACCGGAGCCGTGGGGGAGTGACCACCTGCCCCCTCCACAGCGTCCCACGGCCGGTGAAGGGTAGACGAAGAGCGACGTCGCTTCTTCGACTTCTTATGGCACCTTGACTTACCTGCCTCCGATACTGACGAACGATGGTGTTGGCCCCGCGACCTGTCCCTCGACCTCCCACGGGAGCGGAACCTTGAGCAGAGCGGTGCAGATTGCCAGGCCTCCAACAACTTTTGTGAATGCTCCCGCAAAGTTTTTGACGCCATGGACTGACAATCGGGTCACGCCTCGGGGTCATGGGCGTGCCCCAAGCAGAAGAGACACATGTCATGCGGGTCCACCACTGACATGGTCCAACGGCAGTCCCTACAGGACTTAAACCTGGGCACCCCTACTACACCAGGAGTTGAGTACTCGACAAAACAAGAGAAACACGTCTCAAAAACCAAGTTAAAGATTAACTATGAGTACCGCTTTCTCTCGGATCTGCGCTTGCTGGCGCGGTAAAAGAAAGAACTGCCGTCAGCGCGCGTGGGCGCGTCTAAGTAGCTCCGCCTACGTCATCTCAGCGACTACGACGCCAGCGGCGAATGCGGAGCCGCACGACGACGCCTACCGACGCGCAAGGGTACTGCTGACGAAAACTTTCCGGATCCAGACTGACACCTGGGGATATTCTAAGGTAAGGAATCTATCACTAACGTGTCTCTTTCAGATATTAATAACCAACGGGAACATGCATCAAAGTAGTGATTCCTTAATTGCAATTATGAAGGAATCGTAATTAAGGAATTGCAAAAGCCTATGCATGTAGGAATTGCTATAAAATTAGCGATTCCAAAACATTCCTTAATTGCGAGTCGCAATTGAGGAATGCCTTCCTATTCATTCCTATGGACCTGCAGGCCCATAGGAATGAATGGGAGATTGTACGCAATTTCAAGGGTGCAAGGGTGTCAAAAGGACACCCTGTTGCCCCCCTGAAACTGAACTGTGCACACATGTTGGCACACACATGCCCCAAGGGCATCTGTGTGTGTAACCTACAACTTTGGAAAATGCACTTTAGTGCATTTTTCAAAGTTTTTGCAAATTACCATCAAGTTCGAATTGATGGTAATTTGCGACTCTATTAGCAAAATCGCAATTTGTGATTTCATCATGCATTGCATTTAAGGAATCGCAATTTGCGATTCCTTAAATGCAATCGCAATTTAAGAAATCACAATAAATTGCAAGAGACTTACAGTTTCATGCATCGCAGAGGTCCTTTTTGCGGGCGCAAACGGCTGATTTTTGTGATTCGCACCGTTTGCGCTCGCAAAAAAGTTGATGTATGTGCCTGTAAAGGCCTGCTGGTGCCCCCGTTAGCAAACTGGGGAGTGGCGGGGCCCACTGCAGGCGCAGCTCAGAACCCCCTCTTGAGAAAAGAAACAGACTCAGTGCAGAGCGGAAACCCTGCAATATCTTGGGAAAATATGGGCAAACAGGACACTAAACAGCCTAAACTCTCCTTCAAGAGCAGGCATTCCACTCGCCAGATAGACCCTGAGAATCAGACAGACCCAACAGACAATGAAGCGGTGCAAGATAGTAACATTAAAGAGCTTTTTATCGACGTGAAATCTAGCCTGAAAACTATTGATTACAAGCTAGATGCGCTCAGGCCAGACTGGACCATATGAAACACAGGGTAGACAAGCATTAAGATCGACTTGACCAGGCTAAGGTACGAATCTCTGACTATGAGGATGCTCAAGCAGAAACGAAACAACATCTACTCCATATGGATAAAGTGCTTGACTTAATAAAAGTAAAAAATGAGGACTTGGAGTCAAGGGCGCGACAAAACAACCTCCGCATAACAGGCTTTCTGGAGTCCCCTGCCGTCCCTACTACGTTGGAGGCCTTTGTTGGATCACTTCTACGTGAGTATTTTGCAGAAGCACTCACACCCAAGTTCATTGTGGAACATGCGCACCACTCTCTTGGGCCACAACCACCTCGGGGGCACTCGTAAGACCCATTATAGCACGTACCCTGTATTATAGAGACAGAGATACCATTCTGTGTCTCACTCGCGAGAAGCAGTCATTAACGCACCAGGATAGTCGCATCTCTATCTACTAGGACTTCTATCACGATGTAGAACTCCAGAAGGGAATTTCTCCCTGCCAAGAGCTTCAGCAGGCCAACATCCCTTACGCTCTGCTCTATCCAGCTAAACTCCATATCATGAAAAAAGGCACCCCACACTTCTTCACTAGCCCAAGAACAACGACCCTCGGTGGCTTAATCGGCAAATCCCAAGGAGTCCTCACTGGACACTACCGATTGAACCTCTGCCGGAACTGAGAACCTCGAAAGAAAAGGATCGTAAGCGCTGGAACGGAAGAATCCTGAACTCCATTTCAGGTAAGTGCAAGAGCATAACTGTAACCAGGGAATAGCTATCCGCCTTTCCCCTTATCCTAGGGATGTCTCCCATGATATTATTACCCTTCTCTTTGAGGGAATTGGGAGGGGGGAGGGCTAATTTTCACAACCATGTTTGGGCGGTTGGTGTGGGAGGGAGAGAGTTGGGGACCTGGGACCAATGCACAAGATATTCTACATATTTAAATTTGGCACAAGTTATGGTCCTTACTACGTGACAACAGCTGGTGTAAGTCACAAATGCCTTGTGAACCTTCCCCGGCGGGTCACCGCATTAAGTACGCATATTTTTACTACGTTTGAGGTCAATAAAATGTTTAACTTGGAATATACGGGGTATAAACGATTACCGTAAATCCAGACTGGTTCACGTTTACATTACTCGCCACCATATAGATGTCTGCTTTATGGTCACGGCAGATTAAGAGGGCAGGTTTGCCATAGCCACGGGAACACTTTATACACAACCCATCACCCTGGTGGCAATCTACGGCCCAAACACTGATAGCCCTGGGTTTTTCACCGACCTTTGGCAACTGGTTAACGTGCTAGGCCATGGGACGCAGACCTGGGGTAGGGACTTCAACGTCGCGCTAGATGACAGCCAGGATAGATCAGGCTCTTCGCGGCGTCCACACCCTATGGCCACGGACACTATACATACACTCATGGCGGATCATGGCCTCCTGGACGATTGGAGGTGGTCCTGTCAGGGGCAACGTGAAGGCACCTGTTTCAACGCTCCACATTGTTCTTGGTCCAGAATTGATTACTGGCTCATTTCGCAGGAAATTAAACTCTGGGACGCTAAAGCAACTCACATGCCACACACGCTTTTGGACCATGCACCGGTCCTGTTAGAATTTAACATCTCCAAAATATCCCCGGGCGTCTTCACCTGGCGGCTCCCCAAAGGTGCGCTTCGGGACAATGCATTTAAAGAAGACATTAGGGCTGAAATAATATCCTATTTTACAACAAACACCACTGATGACTCCTCCCCCTCCATCATCTGGGAAGCATTCAAAGCTGTCATATGGGGGGCATGCATTTCCAAGCAAACCGGCATTCTAAAGTCAATACGCTCTCAATTTTCCATACTTGAACAGAAATTGAAAACCCTGGAGGGAGAATACCTTAGGTCGCACCAACCCACCACCCTAGCCGCGATCAGGGAGAAAATCTCTGTATATAACAAAGAGACAAAGTGGCCGGATGGGCCCAGGGGCCAGAAACTCTGCCCCTTTTCTAAAATATTCTACCACGGAGCTGAGAGAGCTGCATGGGAACTATGTGATTGCTGCCCATATCTGCCTTAGTTCAGTCGAATCAGGTATCTTCAAACACAGAACCACCTTCCCTGAAGTCCTATCCAATCCTAAACTCGACATCTCCACTACATTATCTCCCCCCAATACCCTCAGTAGTCATGGAAAAATGGGACTCTCAGTTATTTACCTAAACACACGGTCTATGGTAAAGCACCAACTTGAGATCTTCCAACTCTTACAGTTTACATTTACTTCTCCTCACGGAAACTTGGCTCACTGAAGAGTCTACTTCTGACATTCTGGCAGCTTTACCAGATAATTACTATATCCTGCAAACTAACCGCCCCCAGGGAAAGTTGGCGGTGGAGTGGCAGCCATTATTCTCAAGGACCATCAGTTCAAGACATTAGAGATAAAGGGTGTGCCCTTTGTTGACAGCTTAGTTTTTAAACTGGAATCCCCCCAGTCATCTTTCACCTGCGCCCTTTTTTTATAAACCCCCTTGCTGCATGCCTACCTTTCCCCAGGCTTTGGAGGAAATGATCTCCCACCTGGCTATTGTTCACGCTAGACTCCTTATCATAGGTGATTTTAATTACTGGCCTCAAGATATAATGGAGAGCGTCAGCTCTATCGAACTGACGGATCTTTTGTCTGGAATGAATTGCACGCAACATGTGCATGAACCCACTTACATCAAGGGACACATTCTAGATCAAGTCTGGACAGCTAACATGACAATCCCGACACTCCTGATTTCTCTGTGTATTTGGTCGGATCACCACCTTGTTTCTTTTACTCTCCCTGATGTTCACCCTACTAAAACCAAAGCGACCAAAAATTGTAAATTTAGAAATTGGAAAAACGCCAATATTGATCATTTCTGTTCTCTTCTCACCTCAACGGTCCGCTTGCCTCAGAGTCAACCCACACTCAGGCTATAAATCTTAAGTTATGGCTTAAATCGGCACATGATCGCGTTGCCCCTTTCAAGGTTACAAAAACTATCAGACCTCATGACGCACAGCGATGGTTTTCCGCTGACCTTAAAAATAAGAAGATAGCACTGGGACAAGCGGAACGCAGATGGAGACTTCATTACTATATAGCTGATAAAAATATCTATACCAACCTGCTGAAAGAATATAAAAACTCTACTCTGCAAACCAAAACTGATTATTTCTCAAAAAAAGTTTTGAATTCAGCTAGCAAAACCAAAGAAATCTTTTCAATAGTCAGCGAGTTATCCAAACCTGACAGAATTGTACCTAAGTTAATCCCTTCACAACTCCTTTGTGACGTGCTCAACTCATACTTTAAGGAGAAAATTACTGCCATTAAAGCTAGCATTCCGACCTCTGCTCCCCCAGTTAATATTTTTAATACCTGTGGTTTGTCGCCTTTGCTGACTCTGTTTCCCAATATCTCTTTAGAAACTTTTCTGGGCTTACTTAAAAGAGTTGACTCTGGGTCCCCAACAGACTGCTGCCCCCCTCACGTCCTCCAGGAGGCCTTCTCCAAGTGTCCCGACCCCCCTCTTTCTCTTCTTAATAAATCACTGGAAGTGGACATAGCTCCTGGTCTCTTTAAAACTGCGGAAATTATCCCATTCTTGAAGAAGCCAGGTGCTGACCCCTCTGCCCTTGGCAACTACCGCCCAATTTCATTACTACCTTACCTTGGAAAGATTTTAGAGGCATATGTCTCTACTCAATTAAGTACCTTTGTCGAACAGCATCACATTCTGGACTCCCACCAGGCCGGCTTTCGACCCTCTCACTCCACAGAATCAGTAATCTTGACTGTCATGGACGACCTTAGAGGGGGCGCTGATAGAGGGCTTACCCAGGCCTTGGTTCTCCTGGATCTGTCAGCAGCTTTTGACACGGTCGACCATAACATTCTACTGGGCCGTGCCAGCAATGCCGGGATCCAGGGCCTGGCTCTAAAGTGGCTATCTCAATCGGTCCACCTCGCCAACTTCTCCTCAAAGAAGATGGAACTTTCTTGTGGAGTACCTCAGGGCTCGTACCTCTCCCCGCTTCTTTTCAATCTCTATCTTCTCCCTTTAATTTCCTCTCTCCAGGACAGGAAAGTCGTGACATACAATTATGCGGATGACCTCCAATTGGTCTTCAATATTAATCTCCACCCTTCCTCGCTGTCCCATTTCCAAGACACTATGATTTTCATAAGTGAGTGGATGAATGGAAATCAACTGGAGCTCAACCCCGACATACAGAACTGATCCTCACGGGCGGACTTGCTAACCCATGGAACTCCAACTTTTGGCCATCTTCCCTAGGCAACCCTCCCCCCCCCGGCTAGTTCTGCCAAGAGTCTGGGTATAGTGGTTAGCAATGATCTATCAATGAAAGCTCATATCAGCTCGGTGGTCTCTGCTGGGTTTTTTCAACTATGCTGAATTAAGAAAATCAGCAGATTTCTGTCTCAGGAAGCCTTGACTTTAGTGATTTTAGCTTTGGTCATCTCCCGACTTGACTTGACTACTCCAACTCCCTCTATGTAGGCATCCCGGCGTACCAGCTTAGACGCCTCCAACTAGTCCAGAACCAGGCTGCCAGATTGATTTTCCATCAGCCTAGATGGCATCACATTCGGCCTATGATGAAAGGCCTCCACTGGCTCCCTGTGGCCATGCACGGACTTTTCAAGATGGGATGCACAATTTTTGAATCTCTTTATGAGAACAGCCCAATTTTCCTCTCATCTAAGATTATACGTTACGTACCCACTCGTAACTTACGATCCACTCACTTGAATCTGCTAGTCACCCCCACCTTCAAACGCAAGAAACTCTGAGGTTCCCGTTTTGGAGTTTTAGCTCCTCAGTTCTGGAACTCGCTCCTGCTGGAGCTGAGGACAGCCACCTCTTATGCTCTGTTCAGAAAACAGCTGAAGACTTGGCTGTTCTCTCAGGCTTACGATAACTAGCTCCTTTTCCTCTAGTGCTGTTTCATGACTCCCTTAGCGCCAAGAAGCCGTTGGTGAACGAGCGCTTGATACATTTCCTTTAACATAACATAACATAACATAACCTAAACAGGGATGCCCAAGCATGTCGATACAGAGAGGGGGATAGGCCTGGGAGGACTCTTGCAGGTATTCTAATGGGTACATGTCCCCCCACTTATATATTTGAATTGAAGACGCTGTATGTGGTACACAAGATCAACCCCTAGCCATACTAGACACAATGAAGAACTTTTATGCCACACTATATACTTCGCAGGCAAGTGGAGACACTGAGCTACTCACCAGTTATCTCGACTCGTTGCAACTGGTCTGGCTGGAGGATTCGCATAGAGAATTTCTTGATATGCCCCTTTCAACTGAGGAAATAATACAAACCAATAATTCACTCCCCAGCGATAAGTTACCAGGGCTTGACGGCTTCACGGTCGCCTTCTACAAAGAATACGCAGAACTTCTGGCCCCACATCTCCTGGCGATGTATGAGGACTCTCTCCTGAATGGCTCCCGCCCTCCCACGCTGTGTGAAGCGGTCATCACATCCCTGCTGAAACCTGATAAACCACCACACAAGTGCAACTCCTATAGAGCCCTGTCCCTCATCAATATAGATAATAAAATCCTTGCTAAACTTACCGCTAATCGCATCATTCCACTTCTGCCCAAAATGATCAAGCTGGACCAGGCTGGGTTTATACCGAGGCAATCTACTGCGCACAACCTGAGAACACTGTTCGCAGTGATGCATCATCTCCACTCTGAGGTACAGACAATCGCCGCCCTATTAGATGCACCAAGGCATTTGACTCCCTGGCATGGGATTATTTATTTATACTGTTTAAAGCGCCTTGGTCTCAGTCCTACCTTTCTTAGATATATACAACATCTTTACACTCTCCCTACAGCCCGGATACGTTTGAATCGGCTCTTATGCGAACAAATCCTCATAACACGCAGCACTAGACTCTCTTCCCTCCTATTTGCCATTGTCATGGAGCCCTTAACCGCCAGGCTTAGGCAGCATCACTCGCAATGTGGCACTGGTTTCACTTCGAGGGGACTGATAATTTCGATGTATGCCGATGACATAACCCTCTTTTATAAGTAATCCACATGAAAAACTAGCTCCAATTATCCGTGAAATGATTCGGTTCAGTGGACTATCCGCTATCAACATCAACTAGAATAAATCAGTGATACTCCCTCTTACTGATACCACCTCTTCCTTCCACACTGACTACCCCCTAGCCTGGTCCAACAGCCCAGTGCGCTACTTGGGCATCTGGGTGAGCCGTGACAGCCAAGACTTATGGGCTGCAATTACGGTCGGGCTATCGACTGGCTCGAGAGCAGGATACCGATCTGGTCTAAACTCCCCCTTTCTCTAACCGGGCGCATAGCTATTACCAAGATGGTTATTCTTCCAAAGTTCCTTTACCTATTTCAGAATATCCCAATGCCACTCACTCGTATATTCTTCCTACGGCTCCAGTCTAATTTAATTTCCCTGGTCTGGGCTGGCAAACAACAGCAAATCTCCTGGGAGGTACTTATCCTGCCCCTGGCACGAGGTGGACTCAGTGTACCTGACCTGGAGCTACATGCCAAATGCGCACAAGCTCAATTCTTACATTTCTGGATACACCCTACCCCATTCCAACCACACATGGCAATTGAGCAGGACCGTGCAGCCCCACTACATCTAAACACAGCTCTCTATGCCCCATATAAAGCTCCGTGCAGTGAAATCAACACAGTAGAATGTGTCAGATGGGCCTGGGAGGGGACCAGGAAAAGAGTAGGTCTCTCACACACATACTCCCCATCTATTCCACTCCTCAATAACCCTATGATGCCGCCTCTCCAAGAGACTGTGCAACGACTGCACCTTTGTAAATTTTCAGACAACTACACTGAAGAGGGGTTCATCCAGACTGTTCCCCTTACAGACCCAAGCAGAGGGAATGCATCGGACATACTATTGTATTGTGGAAATATGGATTTTTCTGATCAGTTATGTCCCCTATCTTGGACCCCAACGGTTTCATGTATGAATCACAAGTACATGTATGTTCCCTCCAGTTCCAGTTATGAAGACGCAAACTCATGTGCGTCCACCGTCAACATGTCCTCTTTCAGATCCGCCATGAATAGGCTGGATATTCCATTCCTAAGTATGAAAGGCCACCGGCTTTATATGGTTCACTTATGCCATTTTACAGTCCAGGCAAGTAGGCCCTGATTCTGTCATCAAGCTTTTCTTGCTTTCTGCCTCTGAAGCTCCAGTCTGAGCCTGCATCTGTGACCATGAACTTTGTCTCATTCCCTGCGCGGCTCACGAAGCCTGACATCAGCTTGCTGCCTGCCAAAAACTGTATTTCACCTTCGAAATTATCTGCTCCGCTCCCTGCCCAATGCATTCCTGTCTAGTAGTTTAAGTAAACATTCTTCCAGCTACCGAGCAAAGGCCCGACTTCTCTGTCTTTATGCGAGTAATTCATAGCCCTATTATTATGGAAGACTTCTGCCCTCGCATCTAGTGTAGACACTTAGACGCTTGTACACGCACTAACAGTCAGTATAGGCAGTATAGAATAAGATTCTACTCTAAGAGACCTCTCTTTTGGATAACATAGTTCTTTAAACATAGGATGTTAGATATGATTTGGGATTAGGTTGACTTGACCCTCCAGACATCTGTCGCCACATGTAGAGCTAAATGTCAAGTCCCCTTCACCCCCTAGTTGCACGTCAATCACACGTCATGCTGCTGCGCGCGCATTTCTGCCAAGTAATTCTGCTAACGTTGCGAAATTCTTTCATGGAACCACCCTATTATGACATCACACTTAATGACGTTCTTTAGTTACACCCAGTTACACCTACTTTTGCTACGTATGTATGTTTTATCTACACTATCAATTGTTACGCCTCCTGCATTTGCTTCTCTGTAATGCCTATTGTATAAAAGTAATTACTTATCAATAAAGTGTGCTTCACTTCCTGAACCTCCGTGGTGATGGAACTTGGAGTCACCGATTCGAATCGTCCATTGGAATAAAGCCCATTCCGAACCTCTAATACCACGGATTCTGCCTCTTATTTATTGAGCTATTTTTATTATGTTTCTGTATCAAATTAAGTCCCGGTAATTAAATTATTTACCACATGAATGGCGCCCGAACAGGGACACTTTCTCATCTCACGCGCCGGCGGTGCGTTGCAGGCCCGGTCTCCTGCCACAGCTGGACGGACAACAACGCGTACCAGCAGGATTTCCTGTATCTCCCTCCGGTCAAGCGGGGGCGACTGAGGCTGCGATCAACACCCAGACGAGGCGGTGAGAAGTGCGAAGTATCCCGACCAGAGCCTAGCTGAGAGAGCAAGATCCGAGGTATACAGAGGCCCACCAAGTTCCGAAGTTTCGAAGTTCCGAGGTTTCCGATGTCCCGAAGTGTCCGAAGTTTTCGAGTCGAGTCCAGTCCGGTCCAGTTCAGTTCAGTTCCGTTCCGAGGCCTTCCGTTCCGAGCTACCCGGTGAGTACCATTACTGGGGAGGCGTTCTGACGTGCACATAGGTTGTGCCGGTCAAGACGGGTTTGGGTACACAAATCCGGTCTGCACTGTTTTAGCAGTGTATCTGTACTGTTTAGCAGTATATCTAGTATATCAAGTATATAAATTCAGAATAATTCAGTTTATGCCGAGTATTATGTTTAAGTGATTAAGTTTCCTTAGAATCGTCATCATCATTGTTGCTCATTTAAATGTTAAATGTTAAATGTGTTAATACGTCCTGCATATTGTGGTGTGAATGACTGTTCATCACTGTGTTTATTGTATTAAGTTTGTTCAAGATCAAGTATCAGACCAGTTCTCAATATGCCGCTCTTTTCGAAATTAAGACAGTTCACAACTAGAAAAGGGGTACTCGAAGAAGCTGTTCCTATTCCTCCTAGGGACACTCCAGGGTACTTCATGTATCATAAGCACGGCTTAGACGCTATACTATTTCTTGATTTGTGGGTAGACTACACCAAGGAATTACCAGAAAGTCAGAGGTGGCCCGCAGCTGGGACCTGGGATGCAGAGTGCATCATGAAAGTAGAGGAAGAGTTATGGAAAAGGAAAGCCAGACAGTCACAGAAAGACGCCGTTGAGTTATGGCGCAGAGAATCTCATAGACGTACAGAAAAAGCACTCCGACAGGAAGAGAAAAATAAAGAGAATTCAAATAAAGTCCGAGAAAATCTATTAATTGAAGAAGGTACACGAGTGAAATCAGAACAAGTAGACAGACAAAGAAATGCCCTTATGAAGGGTATGTATCCCCTTCTGGCCGAGGGATTACCTAAGGCTACTCCGGGGATACCAAAAGACTTGCCACCCCCATTATTTCCAATAAAAGTACATCCTAAGGGGCATCCTAGAACCGCAGAAGATGTTTTTCTTTCCTCATATTTAGATGACGCAGCTCCCGAGTATGCTAACCCCGCCCCACATAGACCGTCGGCCGGGGAGGTTCAACGCCAAGATCCTGTATCTGTATCTCTACAACAACAAATCCTGACACAAGTTCCGGCAAGCACACCTGTTTCCACATCTGTTCCTACAGCTACTTCTATAGCTGTGTCCACACCTATAGTTGCTGTATCGCGTTCTACGAATCCTTTCACGCCCGATACCCCAGACGGGGCTACTGGAGGTGCTACCAACATTTTTTCTACGCCACCCAGAATAAATAAACTTACCTTTCAAGAGTCAGCACATCCACGTACCCCCAAACTCATAAATGCCCGCACGCTTAAGGAACTTCTTATAGATTGTAGATATGACCCTGTGCCCGGCAAAGAGGACGAAATGATCATGGCATCATTACGTATCAGACGAGCTGCGGTGTATTTAGGGAAGCTACCAGGAATGACTATGCATCTAGATAATATATATCATTTTGTCCAAACAGGGCGAGATTCTGAATGTATTAACAGAGCTATGGAATACCAGAAAGTGGAAATACAGGGGGAACTGTTACGTTTCCTCATAAATTGTGTGATCAGAAATCAAGACCGACCGGGGGTAGACCCGGAAACAATGGAAACTCTTACCAGATGGAGCCAGAATATATCAGAAGGGAGACATGATAGGCAAAAATGTATAATAGCCATGTGCCGAAAGATCCGTAAAGAAATAGAACGCCTACACGAAGAGAGATTAGCGGTAGACCAGTTTGAACAAAACGAGGAGGAGGAAGGATCAGGACTGTCCACAGGACAGTCAGAAACCATAGCCTATGTAGGTAGAGGAAGATCTTGTAATAGTACTAGATGTTTTACTGACCCGATACGTCCGATATGTCCAGATAATAACAGGAATTTCCAAACACCTATAATAAATATAAGGTCCCCCGAGCATTCGTTCCAAGCCGCTGACAAATTACTGCGAGAACGAAGGGGTTATCATTTACTCGATTCTATGGATGAACAAGAATTAGCCAGGTCAGCCGTTCATTGGGTTGACAGTCCCGGAAAATATGGTGATGATACAGTAGCACACACATTTTTGAACCTCACCCCAGATGAACAGCGTTTAGCTGGGATTTATATGATTCAACAACTTCTTATACTATATAAAAGCCAACATTCAGATCCTGGTCCCTTACCTGATATATTGACTGAATTACTCACGAATAGATGGAGAGGTTCAGGTACTAAGCTAATTAAAGAAATACTAGAATCAAGAAAGCAGTACATTCTTTTTGTATGCCCAGAACATGTCTCACTGCCCATCAAGGAAAGACCGATGTATTACATGGACAGACAGAATCCCTTACGAGAAGTACACCCAATAAAGGGCGAGGACAATCAGTTTAAACGTGTATTTGTATATACGCCCATATCAAAAATAGAATTGTTAGAAATGAAGAAAGTGGTACCCAGTCATGACAAAGACCCAGCGGGTTTCCACCGAGAAATTAAAGACATGTTACTCATGGGAGAGTATACCTATCCCGACATTATGACAATATTAAAGGTATTAATGCCTGCTGGCATTTATGAAAAACTCAAGGAAAAAGAGTGGGAGGTGGGAGACCAAAAGATAGACTGGACAGCATTAGAAAATGAAGAAAAGGTCCGAGGTCCAGGTTCGGGGCTTGGGGACAAAACTAAAGCACTACCAGGTTTACTAGTACAGGTACTGCCGCGTTTATTAACTACGAAAAAGGAAGACTGGGGTGCAATCTCAGCTTGTAAACAAAAGCAAGATGAAGACACTAGTGATTTCTATGCCCGATTTGAAAAATGTTTTGGTATAAATAGTGGCATAAAAGCAAGTAGCGAATCATACCCACATCTGTTTGTGACAAAATTAGTTGAAAATTCCTTGCCCCAAGTGAAGAATAGAGTATTAAAATTCGAGAGTACCTGGCAAGGTAATACCCCATCACAAATGTTACAAATGTTACAGTACCATTACAATAGAATTAGAGAGGAACAAGAACATGAACAGAGACGCATGAAAGACACGAAAATGAAAATGCTAGTCTCTCAGACAGTTCCAGCTGAAGGACATAAAAAGGGTACGACACATTCCGGTGAGTCAGCAGGACCTGTAAAAGGGACATGCAACTATTGTAAACAGCCAGGACATTACATACACGATTGCCCAGTCCTGAAGCGTAATATCGCCACAGGTAAAACACAGGAAAGACCACGGCCACCTAGACAGGATCAGAATGAACAAGGAGCCCCGCAGCATGCACAGTCCATGCCAGCTCCACAACAGTCTATACAGTTTGTGCCAGCTGCACCAGCGCTGCCTGTTGCTGCCACACAAACCACGACACGACAGCTGTACCAGACTGCACAGTATGACTATCCTGATTATCAACGATACGCATGAACCAGCCTAGAGAGGGAAGTTGACTTACCCCTTATCGAGGTCCCTGTAGACCAAGAAGGACCTTATGTACATAGTGAACTATTAGGCCAGGATAGAAAATTTTTACTTGATACAGGGGCAAGTCGAACAACTATAAAACGTAGTGAAGTTCCAGGGGCACCCCTCTCAGGCTCACAGAATATTTCCCTTGGTTTTTCAGGAAAACCTATTGTTAATGAAGTATCACAGCCTCTTCCACTTACGATAGGACCCTTGACCCGAACTACAGATTTATTGCTTACTAAATCATGTCCAGAAAACCTGTTAGGTATAAAAACACTGAAAGCTCTAGGAGCTATAATATGTTGTTCTCCGGAAGGAGTAAGATTGTTTTTACGTGATTTCAAAGGTCACTATGTGTCTCGAGACATGGATCCCCGATTGCAGACTTTACCTACACATTTATGGGCACAAGGCCCTACTGATGTTGGTTGCATGAATATTACACCATACCGAGTTACACTAAAGGCAGGAGTGGTACTACCACGAATGCGACAATATAAGTTACCACCAGATGCTGTAGTGGCTTTACTGCAAATTATTGACGAGCTCATTGTCCAAGGAGTGGTTGTGGAAACAGACTCCAATGTATGTAATTCCCCGATAATTCCGATTCTTAAACGAACAGATCCAAAGGCCCCGCCAGTGTATCGATTGGTTATTGATCTGCGCGAATTGAACAAATGCATTGTGCCACAATTCCCTGTGGTCCCAGATATCTCGTCATTACTGACAGCTATTGATTCCGGAGCAACATTCTTTACTGTAATTGATCTCAAGAATGCCTTTTTCAGCGTCCCAATAGATCCGGAAAGCCAATACTTGTTCGGATTTAGTTTAAATGGACGTAGCTTTAAATTCACACGCGCACCTCAAGGATTTACAGAAAGCCCCAGCATCTATAGCCAAGCACTGAAACGAGAACTCGACAGTATCCACATGCCAGTCAACACTGCCCTGCTTCAATATGTCGATGATCTGCTGATCACCGCTAGAAACGAACCTGAATGTGAGAAAGCATCACTGACGGTATTACAATTTTTGGCCGAAAAGGGGCACAAGGTGTCCCCTTCTAAGCTGCAATTCTGTGTCCAGCGAGTTGTTTATCTTGGACACTCGCTGTCCAAGGAGGGAAGGCAGCTTACACCCGACCGCATTCAGTTAATAGCTAACATGCCAATACCCAAGACACAAAAGGAGGTGCGGGCTTTTATAGGCCTCACTTCATATTGTAGGCAGTGGATCCCTCAGTATGCATTTCTAGCAAAACCACTCATTCAATTGACAACACAGGAGGCAGCCACATCGACTGTTCTCCCTTGGACTCAGGAACATGCACAAGCTTTTGAAAGCCTAAAGAAAGCCTTATGCCAAGCACCGGTTTTAGCAACACCATGTTACAATAAACAGTTTACACTCTTTGTTACAGAACGCGAAGGTACTGCCTTGTCAGTACTCACACAGGAACAGGCAGGATCCCACAAACCATGTGCTTATTTTTCTAGTACATTAGATCCCGTAGCTCAGGCTTTGCCTGCATGCCTGAAATCAGTGGCAGCAACAGCTTTAGCAATCAGACAAAGCGATGCCATAGTGTTAGGACATCCATTGACAGTTCAAGTACCACATGCAGTAGAGGTTCTTGTGAATCGAACGCAAACACAACATTTGACTATAGCGCGACTTACAGGGTATGAATTAACATTGTTTCAGCCACATATAGAAATCAGACGTTGTAACACATTGAATCCTGCCACACTTTTACCCGTAATCGGAACAGACCCACTAGCTCATGATTGTATTGATGTTATTACAATCACAACGAAACCCAGACAAGACTTGACAGATGTCCCATTGTCAGACACAGACCTAACGTTGTATGTAGATGGTTCATGTATGAGAACAAGTACAGGAGAGTTAGTGGCCGCTTACGCAGTCACAACAGACACTGAAATCATTGAAACAAATTGCATAAATACCTTGTCCGCTCAAGCAGCAGAGCTCGTCGCTCTGACACAAGCCTGTATTCAAGCCACAAATAAAAGAGTCAACATATACACTGATTCACGTTATGCATTCGGAGTTGTACATGACTTCGGCGTGCTGTGGCGAGAGAGAGGTTATTTAACTTCTCACGGTGCCCACATTCAGCACGGACCCCTCATTCATGCCTTATTAGATGCAATACATCTACCCACTGCAATATCAATTATGAAATGTAAAGCTCATACGAAAGTTACTGATATCATTTCTCAAGGCAATGATCTAGCTGACAGAACAGCTAAACAGACTGCTCAAACTCAAACATCCGACATGACAAAGACAATAGTCCCGACGCCAACACATTGTATGACAGTTAAGGATCCCGCTCTTGACGTAATTGACATACAGACACATGCTACTCCAGACGAAATAAAGAAATGGACTGAATTAGGAGGGATCCAAACGGATCAAGGATGGATGACGAAGGAAAAATCTGTGTGGTTCCTTCCTGATTCAATGGTCCAAGTCATTATTAACACTGTACATAGTCCAGCACATCTAGGAGAAAAAGCTATGCTAGACAGCATCCAACACATTTGGTTCAACAAATATTTACGAGCAGCAGCTAAACAAAAAGTCCGTACCTGTATGATCTGTTGTCAGTTTAACCCAGGAAAAAGCATTCCCGTAGAACAGGGTGGATTTCAGCCTCCTGATCACCCTTTTGAAGTCCTCCAGATGGATTATATCCAGATGGAACGATGTCGAGGATTCAAATATGTTCTCGTAGTTGTCTGTGCTCTTTCCCGTTGGACAGAGGCATACCCGGTTTCAGATTACACTGCCCCGACTACTGCCAAACAGTTAGTTTGAGAATTCTTCCCACGATACGGTTTACCACGTGTTGTCTACTCAGATAACGGCCAGCCGTTCTCATCCGAACTAATGAAACACGTTTCACTTTTGTTAGGTTATCAGTGGAAGTTTCACTGTGTCCGACACCCCGAGGCAGCAGGTCTCGTGGAAAGACATAATCAGACCCTGAAAATTAGATTGTCCAAAATATGCAGAGAGAAAGGTGTCGACTGGGTAGTAGCGTTACCAGTTGCACTCTTTTACATGAGAATGGTAGCACACTCTCGAACAGGGCTATCCCCTTATGAGGTGATCTTCGGTAGACCACCAAATATGTGGGGGACGCCTATACCACGTAAAATAACTGATATTGACTGTAATATGCTGACAGATTATTTGGCTTCCTTGATGTCTGCACTACAATCTTGTCGTTCACAGGTAGCTGCAGCTTTTCCTGACAACACTGAGGTGAAACCCCATGACGTAGTTCCGGGGGACCTGGTCTTGGTGAGGAACTTTGATCGAAAGACTCAGCTGGATCCTAGGTGGAGGTCGCCGCAACTGGTCTTGCTCACCACAAGGACAGCCGTGAAGATCGAAGGCAGGAAAGGCTGGGTACATTCAAGTCATATCAAGAAATTTCATGGACTACCATCGGATGTAAATACCACACCTCGTGTGTCTTCACCCATTGACTCAAAGCTTCCTTTGGTTGAAATGAGTAATCACGAACAATATAAACTAAAACTCAGGTCTAACCAGTCAGGCAATTTGATTGTTTAAGTCCTCTCCAAGGTGAAGCGGTTGAATTTGTCTCTGACATGTATCCCTTAGACCTGAATAGAGAAAAAACCCGAAAAATGTTGAAACGACATGCATACTGTAAATCACTGCGTAGTCATTGCACAGTGACGTTATTAATTTTGTTTTTCTTAAGTCTTTTAATAATTACTGCAAGTATATTGTTGCACATATATTATCCTATTTCTAGACATGTTTATAATGTTACTGCTGAACATTCTTTTAGTGAATTACCTCCGCATGAGTTGTCTTATAGATTTGCGCTGCGCAATAATACGTTTATTAGTATGTTACATCATTCCCATCAGGTTAGCAATGCTACAAATTGTTGGATATGTGGCCGACTCCCTCCCTATCAGAATTATAAAGGAATTCTACCTCTTTTTCCATACCCATTCACACACAACGGCTCCTGTGGAGCATGGTTTAGTTTAATTAATTCCCTAGATTCAAATTCTGCAGTTTATCAAGACAACTGGGTATGGGGAAATTTAAACTTAGTTTTACTTAAAGTCTGCTACCCTAACAAGGAGGGACTTCCCAAGAGAACAGGAACTGATCTAGAAAATGAAGTTTATGGATTAGGTAATTTTACGCCTAATCTTATGATCCTAAATATCGAATCTGAAGCTACTCCAAGTTTGCCCGCCATGTCAGTATTTCCAGTAAAAGGTGAATTATGTGTAAGAAAGAATGGTTCCATACATATGGGCCATAGTAGATGCACCACTGTAATAGAATTCAGTGATCAAGGCAAGTCGACATTTAGAGCTTCCCGCCATTCCTATTTTATATGTGGTCAGACGGCATATGTACGTTTGCCTCTAGATTGGGATGGTACCTGCTACATTGGATTCCTTTTGCCACCTGTTTTCCTAGCTCCTCCCGATTATCACAGAAATACTCATTTAGTACACAATAGAGAAAGGAGAGATCTCCCAATAGTCGATTACACTGAAACAGCATGGGAAAAATACACAGATTTCAATAAAGGTCTCTTTCCCTATATAGGTACCGTTACTAATAGTAAGCTGATACGTAGATTAACTAGAACCCTTGAAGCAGTAGTGAACGAAACTATTTCCGCCATAGGCAATTTAACAGAAGAACAGTCTGCTATGCGGATTGTTGTGCTTCAAAATCGTCTTGTCCTTGACGTCATCCTGGCCGATAGGGGCGGAGCTTGTAGGGTCATCGGATCAAGTTGTTGCATTTTCATACCAGAAAATTCGCCATCTGTATATAAAGCCATAACTCGCCTTCATAAGATTGTAAGCCAGATACACCAGAATCCAGGCACCTGGACTTGGTCCGGTTGGTTTTGGGGTGTATTATCTACCTTTGGATGGAAGGTCCTATCCTTCCTAGGTATTGGCTTTCTCATACTATTCAGTTGCTGTCTATGCCTACAATGTGGACCAGCGATTTGTGGTCTGTGTGCCACATCGTGTATTCCATCACCAAGATTTCATTCGTCCCAGAAGAAAAAAGAAGAACAAATGATGCTATATGAACAGATCAATGGATTGATGAAGATTGATATCTCTTGACGGGCAAGTAGGGGACAAGGAGGGAATGTGGAAATATGGATTTTTCTGATCAGTTATGTCCCCTATCTTGGACCCCAACGGTTTCATGTATGAATCACAAGTACATGTATGTTCCCTCCAGTTCCAGTTATGAAGACGCAAACTCATGTGCGTCCACCGTCAACATGTCCTCTTTCAGATCCGCCATGAATAGGCTGGATATTCCATTCCTAAGTATGAAAGGCCACCGGCTTTATATGGTTCACTTATGCCATTTTACAGTCCAGGCAAGTAGGCCCTGATTCTGTCATCAAGCTTTTCTTGCTTTCTGCCTCTGAAGCTCCAGTCTGAGCCTGCATCTGTGACCATGAACTTTGTCTCATTCCCTGCGCGGCTCACGAAGCCTGACATCAGCTTGCTGCCTGCCAAAAACTGTATTTCACCTTCGAAATTATCTGCTCCGCTCCCTGCCCAATGCATTCCTGTCTAGTAGTTTAAGTAAACATTCTTCCAGCTACCGAGCAAAGGCCCGGCTTCTCTGTCTTTATGCGAGTAATTCATAGCCCTATTATTATGGAAGACTTCTGCCCTCGCATCTAGTGTAGACACTTAGACGCTTGTACACGCACTAACAGTCAGTATAGGCAGTATAGAATAAGATTCTACTCTAAGAGACCTCTCTTTTGGATAACATAGTTCTTTAAACATAGGATGTTAGATATGATTTGGGATTAGGTTGACTTGACCCTCCAGACATCTGTCGCCACATGTAGAGCTAAATGTCAAGTCCCCTTCACCCCCTAGTTGCACGTCAATCACACGTCATGCTGCTGCGCGCGCATTCCTGCCAAGTAATTCTGCTAACGTTGCGAAATTCTTTCATGGAACCACCCTATTATGACATCACACTTAATGACGTTCTTTAGTTACACCCAGTTACACCTACTTTTGCTACGTATGTATGTTTTATCTACACTATCAATTGTTACGCCTCCTGCATTTGCTTCTCTGTAATGCCTATTGTATAAAAGTAATTACTTATCAATAAAGTGTGCTTCACTTCCTGAACCTCCGTGGTGATGGAACTTGGAGTCACCGATTCGAATCGTCCATTGGAATAAAGCCCATTCCGAACCTCTAATACCACGGATTCTGCCTCTTATTTATTGAGCTATTTTTATTATGTTTCTGTATCAAATTAAGTCCCGGTAATTAAATTATTTACCACAGTATTACCAAATCAGGGCCACGTGTCGTGAGAATAACCCAGCTTTTCCAGCCCAACCCCAAACTTTGCCCATGCTAGAACATATAATCAACACACCCTCTGATAAGAAACTAATCACACGATTGTACACGGGTGCCCAACAACATATGTCCAAGATAGAACTTCGAGCTAAGATGCGCTGGCAGATAGACATGGGCCCAGACTTTACAGAACCACACTGGGAATACTGCTGTAGCCAATTGGATGGTCTCTCCCCGAACTACAGACACATGTTAATACACTTTAATGTTTTGCATTGCCTCTATCGTACCCCCAGGCAACTATACACAATAGGGCTGTCAGACCCAGAGAGTTGTCCCAGATGTGGTGCCCTAGGAGCAGATTTCCTTCATTTCCAAACAATGTTTGTACACTAATAGTTCTATCAGTAAAACTGCATATCAGTGGGAAATTTTGTGGCCATTTCGATGTAAAACCTACTGATTGCAAATTACAGTGTGCTACCACTTCATGCTTTAGTCAAGTATTTATTAAAAGTGATACTTTTTAAACATGATTTGAGAAACATTCCTGCCTCCACCCTGACAATTCTGTCAATGAACTCAGGGGTCGTGTATCCTATATGTGGCTAGATTTGCATTAAATATGGAGCAAACGTTTAGTCTATTAAATCAGACTAAACAGTTTTTCGTACAGCAGACATGCCGATATCTCATATTTGAAGGTGCTTTCATATGTGATAATGATGAAAATGCAGCTCAATGAATTAAAGTATTTGCCCACAATCCCATCATTTGAAACCAGTTTATGGGTCAAAACCATTATAATTAGGTTGAGTAGATTATTTAAGTCACTAGACCTGGAGGTCTAGTAAATACAAAATTTATGATTTTTCGAGGCCTGCTCACTGACAAAATATCGACAACTAATATATCCCCATACCACAATACTGAGTTATAAATATATAATAATTTGTATATATAATTACTTTAAAAACAATTATTAAACTAATAATTTTAATGTGATTTACAACTTAAAAATTATATACAAATGTAACAAATGAAAAAATAAATTATATATATATATACACACACATACATATACCAATAACATAAAACCTATTAAAAAAATTCTATATTTTTTTTGCAGTTTTATATAGCGCGGACTTGACCCGAATTGGGTATTAGAGCACTTTACATAGCACCAGTTACGTTACATGAGGACACACATTCATTTTTGGTAGGCACGGGGAAATTAAGTGATTTGCCCAGAATCACAGGATGTTCAGTGTCATTGCAGAGACTCGAACCTAGTTCCCCAGGTTGGAAGTCGACCGCCCTAGCTGTTAGGCCAACTCCACTCTTATTATAAATTAATACATTAAAACATTAAAATATTTGAAAATCTTTTAACTTAAATTTCCCACTCCAGTCAGTGCAACATTAGGGAAAGTGTTGGATAGCAGAGGGGTACAAATTACTATTCCCACTGCAGTGAGTGCAACAGTAGGGAAAGTGCTGGATAGCAGAGGGATAAAATGTACTATTCCCTCTATTCCCACTCCAGTCAGTGCATCAATAGGGAAAGTGTCGGATTGCGGAGGGATAAAATTTACTATTCCCACTCCAGCAAGTGCAACAGTAGAGAAAGTGTTGGATTGCGGGGGTGGGGGGGGGTAAAATTTACTATTCTCACTCCAGTCAGTTCAAACTTAAAAACAAACAAAATATCATCAACAAAAAAAAATATTTAAAATATATATGTTAAAAATTAAAATACAAATATATTTAATATTAAAAATAAAAACATATTATAATGTTAAAACCATATCACAAATACCTGCAAATATTATATTAATTGAAACACATAAAGGAGCCGATTCCGATCCGGTAAAAATAATTTGCGTACGACCCGTATCCGTATTTGTTTACGTACGAGTCGGAGAAGCACCGTACAAACGGCCAAGTACGATTCGTCCGTGAAAAATATCTACGAATAGCGTCGGGAAAAGTCTACAAGAGTGCGTCGGAAAGTGTTCACGTCCGAATATCGTCGGGAAAAGTGTACGAGAGTGATCCGGACATTGTTACGTGCAAATCGTAAAACACAAGTCTGACCGCGCAAGTACGATCCCGACCGTCCGTCCGAATACACAATCGCACGTAAAAAGTCCCGTACGGAGCCAACGCAGTAGCACACATGTACATGGGTAAACTCATGCCCGTGTACGAGGCGTACAGCCCCCCACCCCCAAATATGTCAGCACCGTACACCACCCTGTCCGCACTGTACCCCAGCCCCGCAACTGTACGCGCCGTACCCCCCATGTACGCGCCTTACCCCCCCTGTCCGCACTGTACCCCAGCCCCGCACCTGTACGCGCCGTACCCCCCTCCATGTACGCGCCGTACCCACCCCTGTAGGCGCATCACCCCCGCATGTACGCGCCGTACCTCCGCATGTAGGCGCCGCAGCCCAGGGCCGCATGTGTACGCACCGTACCCCCACTGCATGTACGTGCCTTACCCCCCATGTACGCGCCGTACCTCCGCATGTACGCGCCGTACCCCAGGGCCGCACGTGTACGCACCGTACCCCCACCGCATGTACGTGCCTTACCCCCCATGTACGCGCCGTACCCCAGGGCCGCACGTGTACACACCGTACCCCCATCGCATGTACGCGCCTTACCCCCCCATGTACGCGCCGTACCCCCCCATGTACGCGCCGTACCTCCGCATGTACGCGCCGTACCCCAGGGCCGCACCTGTACGCACCGTACCCCCACCGCATGTACGTGCCCTCCCCCATATACGCGCCCCCCATGTACGCGCCATCCCCCCCATGTACGTGCCTTACCTCCGCATGTACGCGCCGTAGCCCAGGGCCGCACGTGTACGCACCGAACCCCCACCGCATGTACGCGCCGCACTCCAACACCGTACCCCAGCACCCTCACCCAGCATCGCGTATGTACGGATCGTACCTACGCGAAAATGACTCTTACAGAACCAGGACACTGTAAAACAGCACAAGGAGGGTCAATTCGACTCGCACAACACCACAAAACACGTCTACATGACAAAATACATCTCAATGACTGACCTGGCACATCCAAACAGGCAAACAGAGGCCCCAAATCACAACCACCACTTATAACACAGCCACACCCAAAAATGGACCAATAAAAAGGGCCCACACACACAACCCATGAGCCTTTGCAACAGACCCACTGCTGCCAGACCCCACTGACAAACAACTCCACATAGAAACTACTCCATATCACTCATACCTCCACTACACCTTCACTCACACACCTTCACACAACCTCCTCCACAAACATCCCCCTCTTCACATTCACACACACACCGTCACATTCACACCCACACACCCACAACCATCCACACCCACACCCACACCCCACACCATGCCCACAGACAAGAATCCAAAGTTCACAACGGCGGAGCTGGACCTCCTTGTCAACGAAGTCATCAGAGTCGAGCCACAGCTGTTTGGAACATTGGTCAGACAGACCAGCATAGCTCAAAAATCTGCCATGTGGCAGAGGATTGTCCACAAGGTGAATGCTGTTGCGCCCATCCGAAGGACCAGGCATGAATGCCAAGCCAGGTGGTACAATCTGCGCAGGGCGGTCAAGAGGAAAATGAATGAAGAATATGCCCAGACTAACATCACTGGAGGTGGGCCGCCCCGCAGACCCGTACACTACCATCCCTGGGAGGAGAAGGTGATGGCCCTGCTACCGCTGGTGGGAGTACACAGAGTCGAAGGAGTCGCAGAGCCTGGTGAGTACACAAACAACTTACGTAACATGGGGGCAATGGGGTCCACACCACATATACACCAAATGCACCCAACTTCCCCCAAGCACACACCGCAAACAACCACACTCAAAAACCACGCTCATGTCACTAACGTCACCATGCACCCTTCACAAATCAAGGCAAGGCCATGTCCAAGCCTACAACAACCACAAACACAAGACTGGATGTCCGGGAGGCTGGGAGGGTGGGACCCACACAACACATTGTGAAAATGAGACGCAGACACCAATGCCCTCAGCCCATATGGCATAGGTACATAACCATGCACAATGCACAGGGACTGGCAAAGTACTGACAAGGTAGATGACACTTGGCCCTGCTGTATGCAGCACAAGGCCCTCCTGGGACCACTGTACACTCAAACACCAACTCCACAAGCACAGGTATCTAGCACAGTAACTCACAGTCACTGTCATGCCAGCATGCACCATGAGGGGACACACACATCACCTGGGAGACCCAATGACAACTCACACTACACACAACAGCAGGCCCGGTCACAACCCCCCCCCCTAACGCAAGCACACACACCCGGGGCAGGCAACGGATTTACACACTCCCACAATGGGCATGTGACACAACAAGACCGATCCAGAGCCAAATAAGCATCAGAGCAAACCATCTACAGGTCAAACACTCAGGAGAACATCCCAATCTGTCCCCCGCAACATACCCATCCCCAAGTGGACATTGAGAGGAATGCTAGGCACATCCAACTACCTGGAGGAAATTTGAATATGTATGAAACATAGATGTCGCATGAAACACCATTAACATTGTCTCTCTCTCACACACAGGGCAACGTCGTCGATCTCCCCCCAACACTGGGGGGGAAGAATCTCAGTCCCAGGCACCGCGTTAAGACGATCCCACCGGCAGCGACGACTCTCACCACTCCGTGGATGACCCCGACCAACCTGGACCCTCTGGTGCCCAAGCCCCTGCAGCACCTGCGTCAGGTACATCTGTGCCAACCACCACCCCCATTCCTGCCACATCCCAGGACACACCCAGGAGCCCTGCTCACACTGAACAACAGAGCCAGTCTGACCAGGAGGGACAAGGTTCTCCTGGCACCCAAGAGGAGGCAGGCAACCCTGCAAATGCCATCCCTCAGGGGTCCCGTTGACCCGATGTGCCCACAAGGGCAGACCAGGCTCAAGTGGGCAGGGGTGGTGGGAGTGGAGGCAGGCGGAGGCACGAACCTGACCAGCCAGCTCTGGACCCCGGTATGTCACACATACGCAACATCCTGGACTCGTACCGGCGTGACACCAGAGGCATCAACCAGGTCGTGTCAAGACTCTCCGAGATGCAGGGGACCCTCGATGACATTAAGAACCTGCAGGTCGAGCATCATGCCAGTCATCAACAACACCAAGGACGGATGGAGGCAAGACTGGCTGAGCTCCTGGCGGTGCACAGGGACGTGAGCCAATCACTCCGTCAGATCGCCCAAAGCCTGGCAAACCCTCCCTGTGCCACCAGGCGTAGACCAGCACCAGACACAGGGAGGGAGGAGGAGGAGGATTCATCTGACGGAGCGTCCCCAGCATCGTCAAGGCCTGCATCTGAGGGTCCCCGGAGGAAGGTGGGTCGTCCACGGAAAAGACCGTGAGAGCCAGCGGACCATCCCCATCTCCCAGGTCACCTGGCCTGGCACCTGGCCCTCTGGCGCAACAGCAGCACCTCATCCAATGACATTCTCTGCCACATGGACTTGCTGGTCACAGTCTGACCAATGATGACCAACACTGTGGTCTGGACTCTGATGACTTCCAATGCCAAGGATACCATCTCCCCCTGTGAACTTTGGATTCTATTCCCCCGGTACAGCACCCAATTGCATCTACCAAACCACTTACCCCACCGTAAATAAATATTTCACTTTGGACATGAGACGTTCTTGTCATTTTGCATCATTCAACGACATATGTGTGTGGAAATGTCAAACTATGGCTGAGTGTTGAACCAACTCCAGCCATCCATACCCTGGGATCAGAGTCTGGTACAGGACACACATGGGTCACAATGTATCATTCGATGTAGGCATGGAGCACAACACTCACCTGTGATGGCCTCTGGCTGCTGAGGGGGGGCTTGCTAAACTGTGCGGAGAGACCTATTTGGGAGATCATCATCAAGGCGTAGAGGTCATGGCTCATGTGGAGGTTCCCGGGGAGGGAGGCCCAGGTATGTGTGGCCAGGTGGGAGAACAATGTCCTGTATGCTGGAGTACGGTGGATGTGAAGAACGGTGGCCAGGGCAAGGTTGGATGCACGGAGATGGCCCAACGGGATCTAGGATGACAGACGTACAAGGTTGGTTGGGGTCGGGGTTGTGGACTGCCTCCTGAGTGTGGGTGGGGAGTGTGGAGGTCACCCTGCAGCAGACAGTGATCCATTGCAGCTATCCATGGTGGACGGTGAGGTGGCTGGGGCGCAGGGTGTTGAATCTGAGGTGTGCAGATGCCCCCTGGATGTGGACAAGTTTCCTGGGAGTTTGGATGTACTTGCTCCGTAGAGGGCAGGGCAGTATTTGACACGGATGTTGTCATGGACCTGGGGGATGGTCTGTCTTTTCTTGGAGTGGATCTATCTGTGGATCATGTGCATTATGCAGAGGGCGTTGCAGCATGAGGTACAGATGCTGTGGACTAGCATGGCAAATGTGAGCGAGCCAAACATGATGCACACCATCTTGTGTGTGTGACCACTGGGTGCTTGTGCAGGGCTCTTGCGGGTGGGACACAGGCACTTGACCCAGCTGGAAGGGGACAATCCTCAGATGTTCACCTGAGTCCTGTACAAGTCCAGCCTCAGGTGGCTCGTGTGCAGCCATTCATCAATAGATCTCATGCATACTTGAATGATGGAACTACCAATGTCTGTGTCTTTGTTGAGGGTGAGGAGCACCTGGCTGTGAATGGCGTACGAGCTGATGATGAGGTGCTGTGCGCATGTGATGGTGGAGAGGGGGGTCCTGGACACTCTGTTGATTGACATGCTGAGAGATGATACCTGTGCCATGTCCCAGACGATGACACCATACTACATGCTGAAGCCTTGAGTCCCACTCCCATGCCCTTGCTGGGCTACAGAGCCGGTGGGGAGTATTAGGGACGTGACCTGGTTGGTGTGACAGGGCCTGGAAGGCGGGGCAGCGCAGTGTAGGCCGTTGGAGTTGCACACTCAGCATGCAAAGGTGTCGTGTGTGTGCCCAGGGTATGTCTGACAGCAGGCGTTAGATGTGCAGATGGACATAGCTCGGAGTGTGGCTGATACATCAGACTGTAGTTTGATGTGGGTAATGCAAGGACAGGATGGTGGTGCAATGTGCACCTTGCATGTGCAGATGGTCCAGCCTTTGGCACCGCGTGGCAGCAACAGTGGCATAGACAAGCTGAGGACAGCAAAATGAATGGGTGGAGGGAGGAAGTGAGGAGCATCCTGGAGGCGTGTGTGTTGCCAAATCTGGATACTCTGTTGGCCCTTGCTGCAGGGGCCGCAGCAGCAGGCGGCATCTCCTTGCAAAATGACAGAATTTGCACACATAGACTAGGATGTCAGAAGGACAACTGCAACAGGCGCGTGTGTAAAGTAAGGAGTGTCCAGTGTCACATGGCACACCCAGACACAATGCATGCACAATCACCAAAGAAGCATGACACCGGATCAGGAAACTGAAGGCCGACCTGCGCACAGGAGACACACCCTCAGCAGCTGTTGGTGGCCCATTGTGCGGACCAACATGCCAAAAAACATACACGACCATGTACTTCATGCCCAATAGGGAGCCTAACCCATGATTAACTGCATGCATGTTGCTAAACTACACATGGACTCCTATGCATAATCTTCCACAACTATGCCAGATATGCCGCATGCAAAGTGGCAAGAGGCCTGCATTGACAGAGATGAGGCACCTTGGAGTGTGACAAACACCTTTATTACTCAGCCTCACACTAAGGGAAATCCATCAATTGGAACAGACTCACAGGTCATTTGGCTGACCATGTGTGACCTACACTGGACACCCCCTTCAACACACAGATGTGTAAATCCTGCTGAGCTGGCACACAAGTGAAGGGGTTGAGCCTAACACCCCTTGCTGCACACGGAGAGTCTACAATTCCCCATTGAGCCTCATATGGGGATGTCCCACACTATGTCCACCATTAGCATCCCGTATGTTCCTTGGAGACGTTATACACACATTGATGCCTTCATCAGAATCCACACACCATTACAGATGACTGTCAGGAAGGGTGACCATCAATTCATGGGAGCCATGCAACACGTCATGTGGCCCATGGTGAGTCGACATGTATGCATGGTAACACAACATGCACAGGAGCAGTCCCCACATATTGCAAACACGTACCACCCACAAAATGCCTTGCTGCACTCCTTACCCCAAATGACTTTTCACCATGTCTGTGCATGTAACTCTGATCCAGCACACGTTGCAATACTCATGAGGAATAGCAGGAGGGCAATGATGACATGAGCAAACGACAGCCGCAAGAACCTGGGGAGGACAGACACACAACAATTCAGCGAAAAGCTAGTAATCCGCAGGAATGATGTTGTCACCATGCCCTTAACAAATTTAGTGTCCCAGCTAATATGTGTGGAATGACATCATCACTTGAATGACACATCAGAACACACCTCCAAGTCACTTAGCACACAGTCAGCTCGACACACACATTGCAACACATGCCACACAAGGCTCAAAGCGTGCACACTCAGACACAGGGACTCACCATCATGAGAAGAAGTTGCGGATAAGCTGACTCCGGATGTCCTCATCCTCATCCTGACTTGCCCCGTGCCCGAGCCCTTCATCCTCCACGGGTGGATTATCCTGCTCACCTGGATCAAGGATGAGTGGCACGGCCTTCTCCACTGCCATGTTGTGCAGCATGCAGCACACAATGGAGATTTTGCAGACCTTCACCGGGGCATATGGGAGGGCGCCGCCGGTCTTGTGGAGGCACCGGAATCTGCTCTTCAGGAGCCCAAACGTCCTCTCAATCACGCGCCTCGTCTGCCCATGGGTGTCGTTGTACCGGTGTTCTGCAGCTGTTCTGGGGTTGCGGAGAGGCGTCATCAGCCATGGCATGTTGGGATAGCCAGAGTCCCCTACATGGAAACATCATGTGAAGAAGTGGGTCAGGAGATGCCGTAAGATACAAAGATAGCGCTGAACACAGGACTAACAGAGTATACCCACCAACAAGACATGCTTGTTCCGCGTGCAGCTGCAGCATCATTTCTGGCACCCTGCTATGCCTCATGATGTATGCATCGTGTGCGGACCCTGGAAAACGTGCACAGACATGGGAAATCAGCATGTTAGCAAGACACACCACAAGGGCATTAATGGAGTGGTAATGTTTTCGGTTTCTATAGGCTACCTCCTGTGCCTGTGGTGGTACCAAAGCCACATGTGTCCCATCAATGGCCCCAATTACATGAGGCATCCCTCCCAGGGCATAGAACTCACCCTTAACACCTGTCAACTGCTCACGAGTGGGAAAATGGATGAATTCATCCAGGTGCAACAACATGGCTTCTATAACATCATGCAGGACACGGCTGAACATAGTCTGGGACATGCCACCGACATCAGCTATGGTCAATTGAAACGTGCCGGTGGCAAAAAAATTTAGGGCTGCCATCACCTTCACCTTGGGGGTCAGAGCTGTAGGATACCTGTGTTGTGGTTGGAGGTGTGGTGCAAGCCGGCGGGTCAAGTCCTCTATCAACTCTTGCGAGAATCGGTATCTGCGTATGCAGTCATGTTCACGCATGGCATCCAGGTCTGGCATTCGTCTGGGGAGAGGCGGTGCCCTGCAGAGATTTTGAAGGAATAACGAAGAGTGAGTACATTACCACACCAATGTCACTGAGGTGAGCGCATGTTCAACAGCTAATACACATCTGCTTAATACAGAGTCTGTGCTGTGCAATACATCCAGGACACGTGGGCCAGCCAGGTGATACTCGTACGAAGAGCCAGCCACAATAGTTGCATGGCAATGTTGACGTGACATGCCATGAAATAGCTGCTGGCCAGTGTAAGTGACAAGCCAGACACATTACATGAGTGACAGACATCCACATATCAGTATTAGAAGGATGTCATCTCATACAGACAGCTGGCGGTATTCTAGACGCACAGGTCACATGTTATCTGGAAATGGACAGATGACGCACATTTCCATTAAGGGGTCCATGTCAAAAACTGATGTCACAGACATTGATACAACGCCGATATTGCCTCATGTCAGGAAGTCATCTTCGAACCATCATGACACATGTAACGTGTGAGTCCACATGTGGCATGGTGTGCGTATATGTGTGTCATGCACAAATGCACACATACACATGTTGGAAGCTGCAACAGCAGATGGAGTGACGGAACACCAACGGAAAGCTCATGGGAACACATGACACACACATGACATAGTCACATCGTGGCACACTGGGAGTCACATGTGAGGTGTAATTATCCGTGTACCTGCCATCACGGGACAGTTGCGGGTGTTGCTGACTGTGCCATACCAGTGATGCAGTGCTTCGTCTTCCCGGAGGCCTGCACGCTGTCGGTCGACATAGAAAAGGCCTTTGATAGTGTGGAATGGCCCTACTTATACCGAGTGCTGCGGGAGTTTGGATTGGGGGAGGACTTTGTACGCTGGACCACCTTGCTCTATAGCGATGCCACGGCCCGAGTGAAGACGGGGGCTACCATATCGGTCCCCTACCGCGTGCGGAGGGGGACGAGGCAGGGCTGCTCCCTCTCCCCCCTGTTGTTCGCTCTGGCCATTGAACCGCTGGCGGCTCATGCCCGACGAGGATGCGCCTATGTTGGAGTTTCCCTGCGGGAGGATACCCACTATATCTCCCTATATTCAGATGATCTGCTGATGTTTTTGGCGGATGCGGAGAGCGCGCTGGACGGAGCGATTGCCCTCTTGGAGGAGTTTGGTCGTCTGTCCGGGCTTAAGGTCAACTGGGGCAAGACATGCTTGTTCCCGTTGTCGCAGGGAGGTCGGGCCCCGCGGGCGTTGGGACAGATCCGGTGGGAAGGCAGCTGCCTATGATATCTGGGGGTTAACATTTATCATACCCAGACTGATTTGTTGGAGGGGAATGTTGGCAGGGCCCTTCGCGGCTTGCGGGGTAGCATGGGGTTTTGGAGCACGCTCCCACTCTCGTGTGCCGGGAGGGTGGCGCTGTTGAAAATGGTGGCGATGCCACGCCTTCTTTACTTTTTTCGCACCCTTCCTATATGGATCCTGGCGTCGTTTTTCGCGCGGCTGCGGGCACTGTCTACGGGCTTCATTTGGGGCTCGGGAAGGCGGCGAGTGGCGCTGACCACGTTGCGGCGGCCGAGAGCGGAGGGGGGCCTGGCAGCCCCGGATTTTGAGTGGTACTACTTGGCGGCCCAGCTCCAATGGCTTACGCAGGCGGTGGCCAGGGAGTACAGAGGCCCGGAGGGCCCACAGGGCAGGCTGATTCCGCGACATGTGCTGGCCTTTATAGTCCTCCACCAGCGGTTAGACCTGACCCAGCTCACCTTGGAGGAACGTACCCTCCGGTTGTGCTGGAACAGGTGTCAGAGGAGGGCTGCCATAGTCCACCCCTATGCCCCGGAGATCCCCCTGGGGATGTGTACGGCGTTCCCGCATGGGGGAGATTGGTCTGGGCTAGCGGTTTGGGAGGAGCTGGGCGTGCAGATGGTGGGGGACTTATTTAGAGAGGGAGTGCTGTTGCCTTTCCAGGACTTGCAGGACTCTTATGGGCTCCCGCGGGGGGACTTCCTGCTTCATGCGGTCCTTGTGGTGAGCCTCCAGAAACATTGGAATATGGGGCTTTCGGAGCCGCAGACCGCCGCGGGTTGCCAATATGTAGTGATGGCGGCGGGGACGACTAAGGCCATTACTTGCCTCTATCGCCGGCTGTCGGGGGAGGGATTGCACCCTCTGGGCGCCCTGAGGGAGAAGTGGGAAACGGACCTTGAGAAGGCGATCCCCGAGTCCACGTGGTCCACGCTGGTGCGGAGGGCCTGGAAGGGAACGAGGAATGCCCGGTTTCAGTTAGTCCAGTTTTTTACGTTACACAGGGCGTACCTGACGCCGGCCAAGATCTTGCGATATTTCGGGGGGGTACACTCTCAGTGTCCGCGGTGTGGGGGAGAGGGTGCGGACTTTCGGCACATGTTTTGGTCCTGTACGCAGTTGGGTGACTACTGGGGTGATGTTGTGGATTGTTTGAACCAGGTGACGGACCGCTCCATTGCCCCGGACATGGGGGTCTGTTTGTTGCTTTGGTTTCCCCACACTCGCCGTACGAAGCTTACTAGCAAGTTTTATGATTTGGGGTTGATAATGGCCAAGAGGGAACTGACTACTGACTATGCACTGGAAATCCCGGGGGGGGGCCTAGCTTCCTGCGATGGAGGGCGGCGTTGGCGCGATGGGCGGGGGCTGAGGGCACGCTCCGGGTGCAATTGGCCCTTCGGAGGGACGATGAGAAGGCACTAGCAACGGCCCGGGCATGGGAAGCGTTGGTGGTGGAACTTCAGGGGTTGATGTCTGATGCTGGGGAAGGGGAGAGCACATCTGACAGGCAGGAGGTAGTGGGGAGCGGGGAGTAGAAGGGGAGCGGCGGTAGGCCCTGGCCCCCCGCACCTTGGCTCGGCATGAGGGAAGGCTCTGTTTGCTTAGGGAGAGGTTGGGCACCTGTATCTTATTTATTAGGGAGGAGGGGCACATCGGAAGAGGGGTAGGGGACATGGGCACACTGACATGGGGTGGGGGAGGGGGGGGCAGGGGACTGGGTGGGTAGGTTATTCCTTCTCCTGGATAATTGGTCTTGCAGATAAATGGGTGGGACTTCCTGGACGTGTGGAGGCAGGGGGATGTTTGTTGAGTTGTTGATTTGGAAAACAATAAAAAATGTTTAAACAAAAAAGAAAAAAAAAAACAGTGATGCAGTGCTTGACACATGTGTCGCACATGCACACATGTGCACAGTGTGAAGGGGAAGTGTGCCACGTAGTGCCCCATCACACATGACATGTGTAAACAGCTCATCACACATCTATTGTGCCACAACATGAGGAGACATGTGCCACATCACTGCCTGACACACCTAGGCCCTGCACATGAAGGACTGCACTGACAATGACTTGATGTACAGCCTTGTGCGATTCTGACACCTCCATTCCTTTCGTGTGCGCCTCCTATCACCAGTGTAAGCTGTGAAACGCAGTACACACGCTCTGAGGGCGTGTGTAGGGCCCATACTCACGCGTGTACGGCCCGTACACGAGTGAGTACGTGCCTATCACTATCGTTGGGGGTACCGTAGGGCCTAGTGATACGGGCCGTACTCACGCGTGTACGGCCCGTACACGCGTGAGTACGTGCCTATCACTATCGTTGGGGGTACCGTAGGGCCTAGTAATAGGCACGTACTCACGCGTGTACGGGCCGTACATGCGTGAGTACGGCCCGTATCACTAGGCCCTACGGTACCCCCAACGATAGTGATAGGCACGTACTCACGCGTGTACGGGCCGTACACGCGTGAGTACGTGCCTATCACTAGGCCCTACGGTACCCCCAACGATAGTGATAGGCACATACTCACGCGTGTACGGGCCGTACACGCGTGAGTACGTGCCTATCACTATCGTTCGGGGTACCGTAGGGCCTAGTGATACTGGCCGTACACGCATGAGTACGGCCCGTATCACTGTAGTGATGGTGCCCTAGGGGTACGTGTGAAAAGCGCCGTACCTGTGTGGGGATTTAAGAATTACAATGGGGACACATGAGGGACAAGTATTATGGCCTAAATGCATGCTGGTTGTCATGGACACCGAGTTTCAAGTTCAAAATTTCACATCATGTGATCTGGAAAAATCAGTTGGCCACATTTAACGTTGTTGCAAAGTGGTTGTTGACTTGACATGATGCTGCAAAATCGAAAGATGCAAAGACTGTCACTGGTGTATGTTTAAAGGGATTGGAGGAAACGTAGGATGCAAATGAGTCTGACCAATCACTCTGTACTCCTGTATATGAAATAGGCCAGCAAGTCAGATATAAGGCAGGCAGAACCCATGAGAGGGCACTTGCCTGCACAACATGTCAGTCGATACCACTGCTGCTGTATTGTCTCCCTCTGGCACCATGTCAAGGACTGTGGAGAGGGCCCAGCCTTTCACCCAGGAGGAGAACGAGGCCCTGCTGGATGTGATCCTCCCACAGTACCCCATGCTGTATGGTCGACCAGGGGAGCAGGTGATTGCTGACTCCAGTACCTTTGCCTGTGCACCTTTATTGTGTCTGTCACTTCTGGCATTGTGGCCAGGTGTGACAGACATGCAATGTTGGGTGGAGTGGGTCCCGGGGGGGGGGGGGGGGATGGCTTATGTCTCTCATGCAGGGCTTGATGTAGTTCATGTGTGCACTCCTCACTTGCATTGTGCTTACTGTGACATTCGCTGCATAGTGCATGGCACATTCCGCCAGTCAAATCCTCTTGGGCATTCTTGTTCTATTGTCCTGCGGTGATTCAGTGGTCACCCCGGTGTGACAGGTGACTGCACCCACAGATGTGTGTGAGAGTTGAGTGGAGCTGTGGTGAGAGTGTCCAAATTATATGTACGCCCCCTGGACATTGATGTGTGTGAATGTTTATTGTCATGTGGATGAGTGTCTATGTGGAGTGTTGCACCACAGCTGCATGGAGGAGGCAACTGCTCAATCCATCTGATGTGTGAAGTAAGCCGTGCTGTGTGTCTGACTTGCTGAGCTAGCCCCACACCTGTGACCCCCCCCTGGCAAGTGGCACATGTGCAGAGTGAGGTTTGCATCCGCTGTTGCCAATGGCAGATGACTGATGTGTGCCTGTGTGTGTCTGTGTACTCTGCTGAGGTTTCGTCAGTGGCCTGGCGCATGTGACTGCTTTGCGTTGCTGTCCATCAGCCTTGTGTTGCTTGGGATGCACAGTGTGTGCCATGATCAGGGATTGGTTCGCACCCCTCATGCCACCTGTGTACTTACTATGCCATGTAGTGCATTGCTGCGTCCCCAGTGGAAAAAGTCCCTATGACTAAGGTGCTATTACTTGCCAGCATACTATGCCCTGTTCTACAAATCTAAGATGTTCAACTGTGTGTCTCTGTGACATGGTGCAGGTATAGTGATGTTGTCCCACTTTGTCATCCACACAGGTATCCCCCTACCACAAGGGGAAGATCTGGAAGGACGCCGTCAAGGCCGTGCAATCGGCGGAGGGTCGCAGTCGGCGCCTGCTACAAGTGAGGAAGAGATGGCAGGACATCCGGTGCTGGACCCGGAGGATCGCCCGGGTCATGCTGAAGGAGGAGGCTCCTCGCAAGCATGGCGGGCGCCGGCGCCTGACCCACCAGATGCGGCGTGTCCTGGCGGTGGTCTTCCCTGACCTGGATAGGCGGATACAGGAGTTACAGCAGCAGGAAGGGGGTAGGTACATGTGTGTTTGTTGTGTGTCGCCAGCTTTTGTTGCTGCTCATTCGCCTGGAGACACTGCCAGGGTATATATGTGCAGTGCATATCCTGTTCCCCCACAGTCAACCTGTGCTGTTCTTCCTCCCTTCCCCACCTTGACATGTGTTACCTGGTCTGTGTGTGATCACTATTGCACATGGTTATCTAGGCTGGCAGTTTATCAAGGTGCACACTGCTTTCAGCATCATGTGTGGGGGTGGTCTGCCTGTGCCCTGTCCTGTACAGTCATTAGGGGGTGCATATTTGTTGCCACTGATGCTGAGTCCCAACATAGGTGTGTGAGGTTTCAAATGTACAGACTTGCTGCATGCATTACCAATGTTGTGGCCTCAGACATGATGTGCATGAGTGGGATATATGCATAGTGCCAGGACGGTTGCTCCTGTAACAGTCAACTCATTCCAGGACCATGGAGCAGTGTGCACACTACAGTCCCCTGTCACAGCCTGCCCTCCTACTCATGTGTGTCATCCAACACTGTGCACATTCACTGTGGGTTCATAATGGCTCTGCCTCTGTGGCATTGTTCCCTGGCCTAGGTAGTAGTTTTCACATGTGTGATACATTTGCTCACTGGACAGGGATACCGCAGTTTGCTTGTGCATACTAACACTGGGCAGTGCCTGTGTGGCTATTCACAACAATCTGTTGATGTTTGTTTGTGACCAATATGTTTTGCCAGCCCTACAAGGTGATGTCGTGTTAATGAAGCTAGTTTTCATGCACAGTTATTGTAACCCTGAATAAGAGCTTTCACTTCTTGATTGGTATCAGTCACATTGACTCAGGTATGGGTGGGTGTGCGCGGGAGGGGCGTACATGTTCAACCCTGATGTTTCATTGCCAGTTCTGACTTGTGTGTGATGATTCGCAGTACAGAAAGTCATCGTGCAGTGCCCCCGTGATGTTGGCCGGTGCTTGCTGTTGGTGCTTCATTGCCTGTGTCAGTTCTTGGCAATCATGTATCCTGCTTGGACATTTTTGGCACCTGTGTGTGGTTCAGATGCTACACAGTTGTGGCTTTGTGTGCTGACATCTGTGGGTACATTCTGGCTTGCCATGAGGGGGAACCCACAGTACAGCTAGGCTTTTTGCTAAACAATTGCAGGCCCATTAGCTTATGCATTGTCCTGGGTGTGGACATGTGTGCCACTCCAGATGACAGTCAGTAGGTCATATGTGTAGCCAACTGTGTGATCAGGTGACGGATAGCCATGTGACAAATTACATTATTCAAGTTGTTACTCTGGGAAAATGTCCATTGGCACTCACTACACCTGTCAACATGTCTCAATGTTTCATATGCTTGACCTTGTTGTTTGGTTGTGAAGGACAATGATGTGCCTGCATGATAGGTTGGGGTCCATCGCTGTCCGTCGTGTACCGGTGCTCCTTGTTCGCGTCGTCCTCAATTTCCCAGCAGTTTTTGGCTCCCGTAAAAAAAGCTGCGTGCAGAGTGACGTGGGCACGAATCGTACTTGCTGGTCCGTAGAACGCTGCCTGACTTCGTCCGGACGTCGCGTATGCGCCCTCCAGAATCAGATTTGTATGTATTTTTTTGCCGGTCGGTGTTTTTTACGACTCGTACGGAAATGGTATTTCTGTGCGAATCGTACTTGCGAGTTTGTAAGGTGTTTTTCCCGGGTACGAGTCGAACGGAAACAACGCTCCGTACGACCATTCGTACCCGGGTTTTACAGGATCGGAATCGGCACCAAAATTTAATTAAATTCCCACCCTTTACACCTATAATCCCCACAACCTACCCTTAAAATTAAACTGTAAACAAATTTATTACACAATTAAGGTGCCGATTCCGATCCGTTAAAAAAATGTACCGTCCGACTCGTATCCGTATTTTTTTACGTACGAATCGTACAAGTCCTGTACAAACGGCGAAGTACGATTCGTACATGAAAAATACATACGAATGACCTCGGGAAAAGTCTACGAGACGTCCCCGGACAGTTTTACGTACGAGTCGTAAAACTGAAGTCCGAGCGCACAAGTCCGATCCGTACCGGCGTCCCGAATACACAAGCGTATGGAAAACGTCCCGTACGGAGCGAACTTTGCACGACCCCTACCCCGGGTACAGTTGTGCCCGGGGAACGAGTTGTATGGCCCCCCCCAGCCTCCCACCCCCCCGCGTACGTCCACATCGTACGCCCCACCCCCCGTATGTACGGCGCGTACCCCCATCCCCCGTATGTACGGCGCGTACCCCCCACCCCCATATGTACGGCGCGTACCCCCAGCCCCCCGTATGTACGCGCCGTACCCCCAGCCCCGTATGTACGCGCCGCACCCCCAGCTCCCCCGTATGTACACGCCGTACCCCCTACGCGCTGGGGGTACGGCACGTGCATACAGGGCTGTGGGTACGGTGCGTATATACGGGGGGGCTGGGGGTACGGCGCGTACATACAGGGCTGGGGGTACGGCGCGTACATACGGGGCTGGGGGTACGGCGTGTACATACCGGGGGGGCTGGGGGTACGGCGTGTACATACCGGGGGGGGCTGGGGGTACGGCCCGTACATACGGGGCTGGGGGTACAGCACGTACATACAGGGCTGGGGTTACGGTGCGTACATACAGGGGGGCTGGGGGTACGGCGCGTACATACGGGGCTGGGGGTACGGCGCATACATACGGGGCTGGGGGTATGGCACGTACATATGGGGGGGACTGGGGGTACGGCGTGTACATACGGGGCTGGGGGTACGGCGCGTACATACGGGGCTGGGGGTACGGCGCGTACATACGGGGGGCTGGGGGTACGGCGCGTACATACAGGGCTGGGGGTACGGCGCGTACATACGGGGGGGCTGGGGGTACGGCACGTACATACGGGGCTGGGAGTACGGCGCGTACATACGGGGGGGCTGGGGGTACGGCGCGTACATACGGGAGGGGCTGGGGGTACGGCACGTACATACGGGGCTGGGGGTACGGCGCGTACATATGGGGGGGCTGGGGGTACGGCGCGTACCGGGCCCCCTTTTCCTCATGCATCGCGGCGTATTTAGCTTATCCGGCACTTTTTGGCTCCCGTAAAAATATAGCCGTGCGGAGTGTTGTGGGTACGAATCGTACTTGCTGGTCCGTAAAACACTGCCTGACTCCGTGCCGACGTCGCGTACGCGCTGTCCGGGATCGGAATTGTATGTATTTTTTAGCCGTACGGAGAAAACGCTCCGTACGACCATTTGTAACCGGGTTTTACAGAATCGTAATCGGCACCTAAATATTTAAAAATAGTTAAAATATATATGTTAAAAATTAAAATACAAATATATTTAATATAAAAAATATATATATATAAAATATAATGTTAAATACATATCACAAATACCTACAAATATTATATTAAATAAAATAAATACATAATTTTCAAACAAATAAATATTTTTATTTAGAAAGTATTTATTAACAAAAACATTAATTATTACATACATTTAGTCTTTCTACCTAGAACACCACACAACTCCAAACCACATTAAAAATATATTTCCATAATTAACATAATTCATTATCAATTAAACAAATATTATTAATTAAAAAACAGACTAAAACACATAAAATGTAATTAAATTCCCACCCTTTACACCTATGATCCCCCAACCCACACTTAAAATTAAACTGAAAAACAATTAGACAATTTAACACAAAAACTAATAGTATTTAACAACTAATTATAAAGTAAGTAAAATGTATTTACTCCCCACCCTTCACCACTATAAACCCAAAACCCCCACACACAAAAATAATTAAACAATTACCCTAATTATCAATGAATTAATTTTAATTATCAACTAATTATTAATTAAAAATAAATTACTTCCCACCCTTTACCCCTATAAACAGCACAACCCACAACTAAAATTAATTACACAATTTCCATATTTTATTGTCAATGAATGAATATTAATTAACAACTAATTATTAATTCATTGAAAATAAATTACTTCTCACCCTTTACCCCTGTAAACCCCACAACCCACAACTAAAATTAATTACACAATTACCATAATTAATTGTCAACTCAATAATATTAATTAACAACTCATTATTAAAAATAAATTAATTCCCACCATTTACCCCTATAAACCCCTCAACCCGCACCTAAAATTTACAAAAATAATTACATATACAATTAACATTATAAAATCTCAATGAAATAAATATTAATAAATAAACAATATTGTTGTAATCTCAGAGAAGCTGAACTGGATAAACTGTGTGACATGGGGGTCATCCAACCAATAGAAGCATCTGAATGGCTGGCGCCTTTAGTTCTAGCTTCAAAGGCTAATAGGCAAGGTATCCGCCTCTGTGTGGACCTCCGCAGTCTCAACGAGAACATCTGGATAGAGAGATTTCCTCTCCCCAACATAAACGAGATGTTAAGCACCATGGGGAGGGCGTGTTTTTTCTCGGTCATTGATCTTTCGATGGCCTACCATCAAGTTGAGTTGCACCCAGAATCAAGACCGTTGACAGCATTTTCCTCGCCGTTTGGGGCCTATATGTTTATCAGGATGCCGTTCGGCCTTGCATCAGCGGCATCTATTTTTCAAAAGGTAATGCAACAGGTCCTGGACGGCGTCAACAATACCCTCTGTTTCCAAGATGATATACTTATGTCTGGTTCGACGGAGGAAGAACACGATGTCATCCTTAACACTGTGTGCCAAAGACTCTCTAGAGCAGGGTCAACTGTGAAACTTGACAAATGCAAGATCAAAGTCACTTCAGTAGACTATTTGGGTCACACCATATCCAAAGAGGGTTTCAAACCTAATTACAGCCTAATCCAAGCAGTCAAGGATGCCCCGTATCCTTCTAATAAAGAGGAACTCAAATCATTCCTAGGACTGGTAGAATACATGTCCAAGTTCATAAGAAATTTTGCCGATTTATGCGATGGGTTGCGTGACCTCCTAAAAAAAACAAGGAGTTTGAATGGGAGGAAAAACTCAACGAAATGGTTGAGACAATAAAACAACGTATTCTTGAATCTCCAGCATTAGGATCTTTTGATCCCAAGAAAAAAACCATACTAAAAACTGATGCATCCAATAAAGGGTTGGGAGCGATGCTTTCTCAAAAAGGAGAGGATGAAGAAATTGTAATTGCATTTGCATCACGTTCCCTCAGCTCATCAGAAAGAAACTACTCGGTCATTGAGAGAGAAGCGTTAGCATGCTTCTGGGCAGTGAACCATTTTACATTTTTCTTATGGGGTATAAAATTCGTTAGTCACACTGACCACAAGCCTTTAACTTTCATGTTCTCATCCAAAAATACTCAAAACAAGTCTCCTCGCATAACAAAGTGGGTTCTTGGCCTAGAGAACTACAGCTTCAAGGTGGAATACCTTCCAGGGCCAGAAAATGTAATTGCGGATTACCTATCCAGGTCCCCACTCTCGACCAATCATAGTGAGGACCAGTTAGACGTTCCAATTTTAACCATGCACCTCCCCTCACTAACCAAAGAAGAGTGGGAAGAGAATATGAGGAATGACATGAAGGTCCTCAAAGACCTCATTCTCAATGGATGGCCCGAGAGTCGGTCTGAAGTTCCAGATTCCGTTAAAGACTTCTGGGAAGTAAGGTATGAACTTTCTCTGGTGTCTGGTATGATACATCGTGGGAGGAGAGTAGTCCCACCTAAGGATTTGAGGAACAAAATAATCGACCTAGCCCATGAAGGACACTTAGGCAGGAGCCTCACAAAAAACAAGGTCAGAGGTTGTTTTTGGTTTCCAAGAATGGACTCTATGGTAGAACTCAAGGTCAAAGAATGCACTAGCTGTGCTAAAAGTGACAAAAGCAAAATTCCACGCAAAGCTCCTCTATCTCCGGTCGAAGTTCCGGACGTTCCATGGACCAAACTTGCTATGGACATCATTGGTCCTATGGAGGTCATGGGCCCACAAAAAAAGTTTATGTTTGTACTTGTAGATTACACCTCACATTGGGTGAATTTTACGTTCACACCCTCCACCACGACAAACAACCTCATCTCGTTCTTGAAAGGTGTCTTCGTCTATGAAGGAATTCCTGCCACATTAGTGACTGACAATGGGGTGCAATTTACGTCAGAGACAATGAAGGCATTCTTGGAAGATCTTAACATAAGACATGAGAAAACTGCACTCTATTGTCCTAAAGCGAATGGGCTAGTAGAAAGGGCAAATCGCTTAGTGAAAGACCACATTCAATTGGCCATCACCAATGGGTTCAATGTCGAAGATTCCCTAAGAGAGTGCATCTGGGCATACCATACCACACCCAATTCTATCACGGGAGTATCACCTTTTGTTTCCTTGAGAGGGAGGGAACCCTGCACTAAAATGAATCCACATTGGTTGGGAGGTGGGAAAAGTGTAGTGCCTGATCTAGAGCGGAGCAAAGTGAAGATCAATCAACACCAACGAAAATATTAGAGTTGGTATGACCAAAACACGGAGTCAAGGACCACGAGAACCAAGTCGGTACCACGGTGGTTGTCAAGAAACCCACTCATGTGCAACCAGGCTCGAGCAAGTATCATGCTCCCCAACGGGTGGTAAAAAAACGGAAAGAATGTGGTTCGCCTAGAAAATGGACAGACGTGGAGTAGTGACAGACTGGTGGACTTATCCTGAGTTAGTGTACCCCGGTCCTTTTTGTTCTCCCCTATATAAGGAGATGTGTTGTAATCTCAGAGGATAGCTGTTCTTTCCTTACTTGGTACAATCCTTCCCCCCCCCTCCTCCTTCTCCCTTGGTACATTCCTATAGAGTTCACAATAGAATGTTGACATCTCTGTTGTGGAGAGTGGATGATTGGAATAAACAGTCCAGCATCTTACCTTCGTGTAATTTGCCTTCTTTCTTTGGACTACAACAAATATTTATTCTAATTAAATTACTATCCTTATAAACCCGCAACCCGCTACGGAACTAAACAACGCTAAATGTAATTAAAATAAAATGAATAACTATTAAAAATGTAACACATATATTAAAATATATAAACAATACATATACAAAAAAATACATCACATACACTTAAAATATATACTAAAATACATAACACTAATTAGAAAATCGATATTTTAAACAACTATATTTTTGCAAACAATATTAACGACTTCTATATTTTTAAAATCGATATTTCTTACCTTAAAGTCGATATTCTTGCCGTCGATATTTCTGTAAAAATAACAATTGATGGACAGAATGCAGAACAATGTCATACATTCACCCCAGTACAGAGATCTGGGCCTAAATCCATCGTTTTTTTGCTCACCATGCCATTCCAGTTTGAACCCAGCCATATGCAAATCAGTCTTGACCCTGTGCCCCATGGGAACAGTCCAGCCCGAACTGCCAAGCCAGGTCCTCCCTGGACTGGAAACAAGCATCCTAGGACCGGTTTCGGGCTTTCAGCCCTCATCAGCCAGGATAGCCTGATTCCAGTGGCATGGAGAGCAAGGGACTCACGTCTGAGCATACCCTTCCCACTCGGGGTGACAAATGCAAAAAAAAATATATTTCTGTGTCAGGATATTTCAAACTCGATATTAGTGTCAGTCGACATTCACAACTCAATATTTTGACTGAATCCCGGCACAGGGTAGTTGGGGTAGGGGTCATGGGAGGGTCTTTGCGAGCCAGCAGACTGAGTCCACTGGGGTCACTGACACCCAGAACACCATTGCACAAGTCTTGGGATCCTACCATCAATCTCATGACATGATGGGCTTGGTAATCACAGACCTCTGGGAGATGAAGCAGCTGCAGAGGGAGCGCAAACAGCAGATGGAGGTAATTAACGTCAATATGAGCGGCATTATTGGGGTGCTGCAGGACATTTATACCCACATGTGCAGAACTTTTCCAGCACCATCTACCCCTTCCTGCGGTCCAACAACATCTGAGCCATCTACATCAGCCACAGTCACAGGAAGGGAGACCCTGCAAGTAGAAGAACCAGCAGCAGCCCACCCACCCACCCCCCCAGCCCCTGCAGCTGTGGATCCACTCCCACCCCCAAGAGGGGACAAACACCCAAATCACCAGGAGGTAAGGATGGCAAGACCTCTGATACTGCCAGCAAGAAATCTCATCACGAATTTCCTCCAATGTGTGCCTACCATTCACTCTGTGGACTATTTCTGGACACGTTTGCCTTTTTGATGCCAGACGTATTTTGGACATTGGACTACAAACAGCTCTGGCTCTACAACTGTGGTTTCATTCACCATGGCTGACTTCCCCACACTTTGATTTGCTTTTGTTATGTTTACCCCTTTTCATTTTCTCATGTTTAGCACAATAAATTTACAAGTGATAAATTCATACACTAGTGTAATAGGTCTCAACTCTATCAATGCATTTGTTTTCTTCCATCATAACTTGACAATGACAAAAGACAAAAGTGTGTGTAAACATAGATGATTTTGAAATAGGTAATGTTTATTTAAGATGACAAACATTACTCAAAATTGCTTCATACCATTCAATCCTCAACTACTATGTTCATTCCATCGGAACAATACTTGCCTGTCAACATTTGCACTAGCATTACAATCCATACATTACACTTATGCCATTTTGCACATTTCCAGTTCAAGAGAGGATGTGACCTTACGGCTTCAGCGGTCAAACTCGAAGCTAAGACACCGGGTTTGAGTCTCGGCAGGGACGCTCAACATCCTGTGATTCTGGGCAAATCACGTAATCTCCCTGTGCCAAAAAACATTAATGTGTCCGTCTTTAACGCAACTGGTGCTCATGTAAAGCGCTCTGATACCTTTGGGTCGAGTTCGCACTATATAAAAAGCCCCAAAACAAAAAAAGATCTTACCAACATGGACGAAGGGGATATATCCAAAACAATCAGATTGAATAGACAATTTATAATTGACTCATGTCATCAGCTGGAGCCAGTTCGTCTGGCTCACATAAGGAATCCCACACCAATAACACCAACAGACAAAAACATGGCAGTACTCCATTTTGTAGACAAAGGATCATTCCAAACCACTGTTCAAGTATCTGGTGGAATGTCACAACTACGCTTAAGTGGTGTGCTTCAAGGAGTTTATTCTATAATGATCAGACACATCAACGTCTTCACACACTTTACAATAAATGAAGATTTAGCCAATGTGAAGGCAGATTAGTATGCTTTGGCCCCACTACCACATGTGGTTGGAGGGACACATATTGGTTTCCAAAACTTCCATTCAATCCCACTGCAAGTTGCCTTGGTACAAAATTTGCACATCCAAAGTCTGTCTTTCCCATGATCAACACAGGTTTCCTTTGTACTTAGAAACAGCACCATATACCAGCAAATATCACAACTCTAAAATATTCAAATTATGTTGACATGGTGAAGGAAACTAAAACAGATTTTAAAAAATGCATTACCTATCACACAGAACATGATGGCCACATTACAAAGGCAACTTGTGGAGGACACAATTTCACAAAACAATCAGAGGAAAACAATGTATCTGAAGACAGTAACAAATGTGTCCACACTTTGATCAACAAACACCACTGGACTGTTTTACACGGAACTTGCCTTTTCCAACAAATTACCACCACATACTTCTCTCAACACATCAAGTTGATGAAACGATGAAAGACGTAACATGTAAAGATAAGATTTAAACTCATGAGAAGACGTTGTCAATGACATCTCAACATAAGTCAACTACTTCCTCTTCACCACTGTCATCTACATTTGGCATATCAGGATCCTCACCCGGTGGCTCTTCATGGACTCCATCCTCTGCGATGTAAGAAATGTTTCGCTGCAGGGTGATGTTGTGGAGCATGTAGCAAACCAAAGTTATTTGGCACCTTAGCGGGTAAGTAGACGAGGGCTCCACCAGTTTTGTCCGTACAGCGAAATCTGGCCGTTAGGAGCCCAAAAACCTACTCCAATGGCCGCCGTGTTCTTCCAAGGGCCTCAATGCAGCGGATGTCCCCTGGCAATGTTGGATTCCTCAGTGGTGCCAACAACCATGGTCGGTTGAAATAAGCTGAGTCTCCTTAGTAGAAGACAAAAATCTGAGCAAAAATATGTAACACCATTTCTGATTATTTTTTTTTTTTATTTTTTTTTTTTTTAAAAACCTTTATTTCGGTAGATGCAAAATACACAGCGTCTGCCTACAACCCCTCGGGGCCGGCTGCAATGACATTCGTAAACATAGAACAATAATGTCAGGATAAGAAAAGGTTTAATTTTATGGTGTAGTCGAGTACGATGTAGTGAACATCGAAAGGAGTCGAAGCTAATCACTGACCAGGAGAGACATCACTGTTCAAGGAGCACCCAGAAGGTGGCGTTATATAGGAAGGCATTAGTAAGAGAGCAAGTGGCCACCATCCAGGAACTAAGAGCATACACTATATCACAGAATGATAGAACTCAAGAAACTCCCTACTAACACTGAGCCCCGACTCCGAAGAAACAAAGAAACATAAAAAAAAGAAAGAAACCAAAGAGGCAGAGAGATCAGAAGAGAAAGAGGGCCATAGAGACAAAGAAGACCTAGAACACATCCCGTCCCCCCACCCTGCATACCAGCGGAAGGCCACGGCCCACCCCCCCCCAATAGGCATGCCTGTCGCCCCCGATGAACCCCAAGTAGGAAAGGGAGTCTGGAGAGTGGGAAAGAACCTCCCAGCCGCCGACTCCCAGAGAAAGCAGGAGGAGGAATTTTCACATACTCCCGGTCACCACAGCCCCTTAAGCGTCCCCCACCCTGTATATCGTCAGCACTACTGAAATAGCAAGCAAGACGGCAGGTGGGGAGACTCCATTCCAAATGTGTGAGTAAAGCAAACAATTAGCAGTCCCGTCCTAGTCCCCGCCCGCCAATACGTACAGTAAACTAAAGGGAATCGCCCAGACCCGGCCCGATCCTAAGCGGCCCCACAGATCCACCCCCGCAAGAAACAGTAGCAAATTACACACATGCGGCACAACCGATACATAAACAGATATTCTAGTCCGGGTCATGCCAGGCGGTCAGGCAGGATCATCAAGGGTGGCAACTTCAACCCTGGCCTGAACGCGGAGACCCCACCAAACATGGCCGCCGCTGGGAGTGTACCTCAGGCAGAACAAAGGAGCAAGATGGCCGCTCCCGGCAACGATGACACAGAGGGGGAAGAAGCGAGAGTTCCCAGTCAGAGACCATCACCACATCGATAGTGACAAACACAGTTTTCCCCACAGAACGGCTCACACTTCGGCGATGTTGAGGCAGACATGGCAACACTTGCAGATGCAGAGTCTCGGCTTGGAAAGTGGAAGGGAGCTTTGTATCTGCAACTTTGTCCTTAAAAGAACCCTCGACACTGTTACCGGGGAGAGGACGTTCCACAGTATCCCCCTGTCGCCGATTTGTATCCGCCTCGAAGGGAATGAGAGGCCTTGGGGGGTCAGACAACCGCTGCAGCTCCCTGGGTGGCATAGCGGTATCGAACTTCCGCTCCAGTTCTCGAGTGCGTTGGCACCATGTCGCCCGCAAGTCCCCCAGGGCTAGAAGGATATCACCATAGGTTAGGTCTGCCCCCTGCTTCAGCATGCCGACAGTATGTAGAGGCGCCACCGGGACACCCTCCAGCTCGACAGTAGGCAGGGAAGCTTGCGTCAGGGATATGGCGGCTTCCGCCTATCCGGCGAGGTAGACCGGCACCGGTACCAGTTTTGCCGTTAGCCCACCTCGGAGGGGTGAGGGCGACACCACGGGATGGAGGGACAGTAGTTACGGCAAGAGGGGTTACTGCTTGCTAGGCGGGGCTCCCACGATGGGAGAGCCCTAGGCTGTGTTGCAATGCGGGTGGTGGGCGCCCTCGAACGGACACCGCTCTGACCGCTGGCGGGAGGACAAAGGAAAATACACCGGCCAGGACCCAATCGTACCGGAATTCTCTCCGTCGCGAAGAAGGCTCCGCCGGGCCGCCCACTCCACGTCCAGTCACATTTCCCCAGTCGCCGGTCCAGCCCCAGGTCGTCTCACCGTACGTGATAAGCGGCGTCCGGTGGCGGTGGTCGGGCCAGATTGCGTGGGCAAAGTCCAAAGTCGGCAAACTCTATGATTCCTCGACCAAAAAAGCCGGCGGGAACATCGGAGGAATGCGGAAAGTATCAGCGCATCCGTGGTGACAATTGCTCGCGCCGTAGGCAGGATTAAAGATCAGGATATCATGCAAACAGCAGACGGGCTGCGGAGCCGGGAGCTCAGACGTCCTGTCCGTCCGCCATCTTGGCTCCTCCCCCCCCATTTCTGATTATTACTCTAGAAATTACCCAAACAATAACATGACAAATTGAACTTACCAACGAGTCAGGCCCTCTCAGGGCCAAGTTGTGACATTTGCTGGGGTATGGGGCCGGTCCGTAGTACAACGGAATCATGGGCAGAGCCCAGGAAACGGGCACAGACGCTTGTGATGTACAAATCCCGTAAGCAGACAATTTGCACATTGATTGAATGGAAGTATTTCTAATTGCAGTACAACTGTTCTCTGGTGTGTGGTGGCCCTAAGGCATCATAACATGTTTGGCAACAATTGCTCCAACTACATGTGTTAGGCGACCCACCCCGTAAAAGTTCCCCTTCACATTGGCTAAATCCTGCTGCTGTGGGAACTGGATGAAGCTGTTGATGTGTCTCATCATTGCAGGTCGAACTGCTTGGAGCACACCACATAAAGTTGGTTGTCACATGCCACAAGATACTGCCAAAGTGTATTGGAAAGAACCTGTGGCCACAAAATGAAGTACTTCCATGTGTTTGACAATTGGTGTAATAGATATGGGATTCCTGTTGTGAGGCTGAAGATCTGGCTCCATCTGATGACATAAATCCAGTATGGTTTGCCTATTCAGCCTGAGTTTCTTGATGATATCCCCTTCTGCCATGGTGGCCAGGTCTGGAAATGGGCGGTACACTGTCGTCTCCCCAGTCTCTCGGGGTTCATATGTCTGCATTGGTAAAACATGTGAATATTTATTACATCATCCACAGCAACATATGTGATGAGCAGAGTAATGTAATTTGTCACTGTGTCCATGGTTTGATACATAAATTGAACCAACATTAGCTTCTTGTCCCTTATCCATCACAAATGACATTTGTGGCCTTGATGTGAATCTTTACAAAAATGTGTAAGTAAAACATTTCAAAAGTATTATTAACACATTAAAAACATCTTTTATTTTTTTATTTTAAAAAAATCAATATAGGTGTACACAACACCACACTAATATCATGTTTCAGCACAGCAATGCACTTCACATACATGTTTCTTCTAAAACATATAAGTGCCCATCAAAATGAGATTATTTGTACACACTAGGCTCCGTTTGAAGTAGAAGTGACGCACTTAACAATCACACTATTTTGAACATAGTATACTTATGTCAGGGATTTGTACGCACTGTACAATGTCTAATAAACATCACCATTAAAATGTATTGTGTTTAAAGCCCTAAATCATTTTAGGTGTGCATGTAGAGTTCAATGCATGTACATATTTGTTGTATTTGTGTTAATTCAACAACTCACATCATGGTAAAAGGAAAAACAAATATATACACCTTACAATTGGAGATTTGTATGTACTCTGCAAAAAGCAATTGCAGATGATGTTAGCTATGTGCATAACCCCACAATTCCCTCAGCCTAGATCAGGGCTCTCCAACCTATTGCTTGGTAGCTAACAGTAGACACCTTCAGAATAGCACAGAGCCTTGAAGTCACTTAATGGATGGGTACAAGAGTTCCCTTTTAATGTAAAAGTTGGGGAAATGTGATGTTAATGTGATATTATGATCATCAGGGTGCAGACAGCAAAGCCTGACAATAGGCAGTGCGCAGTCAGAACCATGAGCCAGGCTGGCCCTGAGTCACAGGGTCAAACAACTGAAGCACTGAGATACAGCTGTGAAGAACATATATCCTTTGCAGCTCCAATTATTTGGTGTGCTTAAGATATGCCCCTGAATGCTTTAAAATGGACAACAGTTGAAAGGGAGATATTCCTGACTTCTTTCGCTAACACTTTTCCAAAGACTCATATTTTAAAATATGTCATGTCCAAACTGCAGGTCCCCCCTTACACTGGCCACTATTGACTGTGCTATAACATTTATTGTGTAGCCTTCAGTAGTTCACAATCCCTTGGACTGATCAGAAGTGGGTCACATCACAGATTATGTAGGGGCGGGCTAGATGATGTCACAGGCCTGGTTTAGTGTGTTTAGACCATGACATGGGTTGTGGATGGACAGTAGGTCACTATCAAAGTCTGTGTGAATACATAGGTGTGGGAAACCGCAATTACAACGACGGCCGAACCATGCATTGCCTTTGCAACACGGTCAGAACAACAAATGATTCTTAGCCATGCATAGGAATGCTTTACAAAGACATGCCTTAGGTAAAGCGGCGTTGAACCTTAAAGTTCAAAGCTTTCCTACTTTTGCGCGGACTGGAGTTGGAATAGTACATTATACTGCTCCAAAGTACAGGGCTTTTCCTAAAACAAGTTGTTGTAAAGACTTGCGTGGTAAAGGAATGCGTGGTTAAGACACATTCGTTGTTCCGACCGTGCTGCTAAGGAATGCATGGTTTAGGTTATGCCATACAACCCATAGGTGCAGGTGAGCATGTGACAATACACATGTTGTATGCCAACTCCTGAGTTATGCTACTGATAGCTGTAGACATATTTAGTGACATCAATAAAGGCAAACTAAAAGTCACAATCAAAATAGATTTTTTTTGCCTTTCTTGTATCCATACAGGTCAACGCCCATTAGAAGCGAGATATATGGAAGGCCATCACCAGGCAGGTGCAGACTCTGGAGGTCTGCATGGGGCTCAGAGTCAATTGTTGCAAGAGGAGGGAGGACCTAAGACACTGGACCCGGAAGATCACAGAAGTCCAGCTGGGGAAGTCCTCCCAACATTTGAGGGATTCATGCCGCACCCTGACCCCCGAATGGCCGGCTTTCTTACGGTGGCCTATCCAGAGCTTGATGGGCAGTTGAGGGCCCAACAACAGCAACAAGGGGGTAAATCCTAAACTGAGTTTGACAATTTACATGACCCAATTTTTGTTCCCGGCCATAATTTTCCAATCAACATTACGGGGGATCCATGTCCAACGCAAATGAAGAGTTCTTGAAAGTGTAAGTCTTTTTTTTTTGTTTTTTTGTCCTCATACGCTATTATATGAATCTAGAGCTAGGTTGTTTAACTCTGCGGTCCCCCAGTTTATTGGCACCAGCAAGAGAGCTCTGATCTTAATGGTTTGCACTTTACACAGAACCTCTCGTAGTTGGTCAGTTCCATTCTTCTATCTGATAGACCCCACAAACTAAGCCGAGTGGTGAAGTAATTCCATGTAGAGGCATAATCATTGGACATGTATACCCCTTAATTTAAAGATTGTCCAGCCAGCCTATGCATGGTGACCAAAAAGCTATCTTCTTGCTATTCTTTTTCCTTGAGGCTATGTCCAATTTCATTACATACTTAATAGAATTTAACCAATCTAGGAAAGTAGGGGGGTACATTTAATCTAACATTTGCAAATTTCTCAACGAGCAAGTAAGATAAACATAGCTTATTATCATCTAAAGATAACAATTCATAATTTGGGAAAATGCCAAAAAATATTAAGGAAATGCTCACCTGAATGTCAAACCCAAATATACCTTCCATACCTCTTATTACAGGACCCTAAAATTGATGTAACCTAGGGCAGCTTATAAACATGTGCTCGTCATTAGCTTTTTCTTGCCGGCACTTAGGACAGCATGGAATAGCTCCCTTAGCAAACTTTGACAGTTTGAGGGGAGACCAGTATACTCTGTGAAGAGAGAAGAGATGATTTCTCCTTAAATTGGCAGCTTGAACTGTAGAGTATAATAAATCATAAGATACTTGCCATGTTGCTTCTGTATTGAGGCACGGCAAGCACTCGCCCCACAGCTGTGATGGAAGGATGAAATCACCATCTGCCAGGTCAATCAGGAGCCAATAGAGGTTTGCTACTTCTCTCTTGTTCTGTTGTCTCGTTCTTAAAGCAGACTCTAGGTCATTTATGTATCCAACCTTCATGCCAGTCGCCTGGGACCAACTTTTTATTTGTAACTATTTAAATTTAGATATCTGACCGTCCGTTATTGACTTTAAATCCTCCCAAGGTAGCAGACAGCCATCGGGGATGAGTTGAACCCAGCAATTTAAACCGGCAGATTTTAACAGGTTTACTAATGCATCCTTAGTCCATTCAGGTGACCCTGGAATGTCCCAGATTGGCGCCATAGCACTATAGTAGCTAATTTTTAGGAGCTTTCTGATTTTAAACCAAGTGTGTGCTAGATCTTTTAGAGATTTCAATCGAACCTTCTTGAAGAAACGTGGGTCTCCAAATTTGTATATATAGGCGTGTTCTGCTCCTTTCAGGTCTTGCAGCATTTCCCTGTACATTTTTCCTATATCTGAAAAGTTAGGCTCGTTCATAAGCATTTTACCTGCTCTCATTAGGAAAACCCATGCATAGAAGGTTATATCAGGCACGCATAACCCTCCCTTATTCTTTTTTCTTCGAAGTTTCTTCCAGGAGATTCTTCTGCACCTGGAGGCCCAAATAAAAGAATTCATTTTTGCTTGGATTTTCCTTAAACTTTTTTCATTAAACGCTAATGGTATGTTTCGGCAGAAGCATCATTTTAACTAAATTGACTCTTCCAGTTAGTGTTAGAGGTAAATATGCCCAACTTTTCATAGAATCAGAAATTGCTTTATCAACTTTGCGTAAATTTGTGTCAGGTATATCATTAATATCATGTGTGATTCTGATTCCTAAATGTCTTATTTCTTTTTTCAATAAATGGAAACAGGCATTTAGATTTCAGGCCATACACTCCGTTTTTGACTGATTAATCTCGTACCCGGAGATATTACCAAATTGGTGTACTAGACTATATATGATAGGGATGGCCTTCGCAAGATCTGATGTATATACCATGATTTCATCTGCATATAGTGACACTTTTTTTTCCCAATTACCACATCTGAAAGGAAGTATATCTTGATGTCTCCTAATCCTTTCTGCAAAGCACTCTATGTAAAGGTTAAAAAGCGTTGGCGAAAGGGGGCATCCCTGCCTAGTCCCTCTTTGGACTGCAATAGAAGGGGAGAGATTACCATTTATCAGTATTCTGACTGTAGGGGCTTGATAGATTGATGAAATTACCCTACAAATTTTTCCCCCAAGTTGCATTTTTCCAATACCTGAGTTAAGTAAGCCCAATTAACCCGATCAAACGCTTTGGTAGCGTCCAGTGTAATAATAGCCAATGGTAGTTTATGTAATGTCGCAAGATCTATGGCGCCAATCAGATTATTAATTAAGTCTTGAATAGCTCTCCCTTTAACAAAGCACTATTAATCTTGATGTAACAAACCATTCATAATACCATTCAATCTCTCTGTGCTAAAATCTTGACAAAGATCTTATAGTCAAGATTAAGCAGACAGATTGATCTGTATGAGTCACACTGATTCGGTGCTTTGGATGGCTTTAAGATCAAGGCCACGGTGGCCTCGTCCCATGAGGGGGGCATATTCCCGCCTTTTTCAAAAATATGAGAGAAGAGTTTGTCCATCAATGGAATCAAGGCTTGAGCTAGAGATTTATATAGCTCGGCCGGAAAACCGTCTGGTCCTGTCGCCTTGCCTTTCTTCCCTGCTTCTATTGCCTTCTTGATTTCAAGCTGACTTATGGGTTTGTTAAGCTTACTACAGGCCTCTTCACTGACTTTCTTAGAAGGAAAACAGTCAAGCCAGGATTGTATTGTATTATCCTGTGGAGTTAGATCTTCTCTGTAGACGTTATCAAAATGTTTACAAAAAGCTTCTTCAATTTCAGCGGGAGTCTGACACAGTTTTCCTGTTGCACTACATACTACTTCTCCTATGTTGCTCTTCGCTAGTTCCTGTTTGGTTTTCCAGGCTAGAAGCTTACCACAGCCTTCCCCGTATTCGAAGTGAGCCATCTTACTAGCCTCTCACCTCTTCTGTAACCTAGCAACCAGAACCCCTGCCAGTCCCATTCTAAGAGATAGTAATTTATCAGCGATGTTCCCTTCTGTTCTATCCCCTTGAGCTATAAGCTCATTCTCTAGTTTCTGGATATTATCCTCTATTTCTTTTACCTCTATTTTGTGCTTCTTCTGTCTAGCAAATTGGATAGAAGTTATGCAAACTCTCAAAAACGCCTTGTAAGCATCCCATACAATTTCTATGGTATGGAAGTACTATCGATATTAGCTGAAAAATAATTTTTAGTTTCTACCACTAATCTTTCAATTATTTCTTCTTCTGACAGAATAGCTCTATCTAAAGTCCATCTTTTATTGGTTGGTTATTTGGAAGTTTCAACGTTAGTATTACTGCCACATGGTCAGATAAGTGGCCTGCTAGGTGCTTTATTTCTGCTACCGAACCCCTCAATTCCGAACTAATTAAAAAGAAATCTAGCCTTACCTGTGACCGTGCTTTTTAATATGGAAGGTATACCCTCTCCTGTTTCCCTTTCTTTCTCTCCATATATCCGTCCAGCCTAACTGCTTCATCATGTTTTTCAGTAAAGATCTAATTTTAAGCTTACAGCGGAATTGATTTGCCCCCCGTCCCTGAGGACGACGCCTGAGTTGCCCTCCCCGCTCTTCGTCATGCGTCGCTTAGGGTGGTATCGATGGCCTGCTTTATTATTTTACTGGGTTGTCTGCTGTGAATCTGCTGAATCATGTATTTTTATTTAGACACTGGTCCATTGTCTACACAATGTTTAGATTATTATTTTCCCTGCACGTTCTGCAAGGTTTGTTTCTCTTCATAGAAATGGTTATCGGTGCACACATTATTCAACTGCTTCACTGTACCATTGAGGGGCTGTTGCCCAGTGTATCGGAATATGACCAAATAAAATTTGTTATAAAAAAAAAAAAAAAGATCTCATTTTACAGTTTTGCGGTGTTCTGCTATTCAAGGATCTATCCATCACGGGATCAAGGACTAAATTAAAATCCCCTGCCAGGATTAAGGTATCACGGAATAGCAGAAGCTCAGCACATAGGCCCTTTACCGGAGTTGGGTCGTCTAAATTGGGTCCATATAACCTGCTACCGTGAATTTATGAATGTAAAACCTTATATTGGCTATGGCCCATCTACCCATCTTATCGTCTTTAAAGCCTTCGACTGATAGCGCAGGATGTTTCTTTATGATTATTGCTACACCCGTCATTGTGGTTTGTTGTGTGGTACATATGACCTCCTTAATCCAACTTTTAGTTTTATACAAACTCTTCATCTCCTGCTCAATTAGATGTGTTTCTTGAAGAATAAAAATTTGTTCTGGGCTATGTTCTAAATATTGAAATATCCTTTCCATTCTGTGTTTTACCCTTAACCCATTTAGGTTCCATGACAACACCCTCAGATATAATACATGGTCAGCTGAGGACTGTAAAGTAAAGTAAACGTCTTATAAAAGTTTATTTGGCAAGTTGGATATTTTTTTTGTTTTTTTTCCCTATGCTCCCCACCCAGTGTCCTACCCCACTTCCAACCTCCCCCCACCCTTGTGCTCCCCTGGAGAACACTCTCTGTTTCCCTTATGGCCCTACCCTGGCCTTTGACGCTCACCTCTCTTCGGTCGGGATGCGAAATACTATCTATAGCTACTTATATAGCTGCCTGCTTGAATTTTCAAATATTGGTCTGATTTAAGGGTATCCTAGAAACTCTACAAAATACAAATACCCTAATAGGCCTGGGAAGTCAAATTAGTGAGGACTGGATTTATTTTTTATTTTGAACCACTGCTCCACTATTCTGCGTAGTGATATTCCGCAAAAAGATTTCTGCCTCCTCCACCCGTCTAAATACGTGCATTTTGTTGTTAAACATTACTTTTAGTGTGGCTGGGAATTTAAGTTGTGCTGTCACGCCTAGTTGTCTAAATGGATATAATAATTTTCCCAGCTCCCACTGTTTAGATGCAGTTATGGAAGAGACATCAGACCGAATTTGAAATGTGAACCCTTCTGTACTCAACATGCCTGATTTTAGAGCTTTATTCAATATTTCATCTTTTAAGTTGTATGTCAGAAAATGAATCAGAATTTTTCTGGGTCTGCTCTTGTTCGGGCTTAATCTAAAATGATCCCTATGTACCCTTTGAATGTCTGCAAAAAGGGCTTGTTCTGAACAATCAATATTTGTGGTTTGCTTAATTAATTTCACTACGTAGTCTTTGATGTTATTCCCTTCAACTCCCTCGGGGACCTTAAGTAGGCGGAGATTATTCCTCCGTTGAGCATTCTCGATAGATTCTAATTTAACCTGTATGCAGATTTCCCGTTCCTTTATTTTAGTAAGATCTTTTGCGTTCTCGTCTACTTTTGCTGTTAACTCAGCCACCGTCGTTTCTAAGGCTGCAGCTCTCACTGTTAATAAGTCTAACTTATCTTCCATTTTTTCTCAAAAGACCTTTATTTCGGCATGATTTTTTTCTGAAACCTGGAACCTGTTTCTCATCTCATCAGTTACAGCCTGCAAGACATCCAACGCAGACCGATGGATGGGTGAGCTCTTTGCATTCTCACTCAATGATTCGGAGTAAATCTCCTCTCGACCTATTTGGATATCGGGTGAGGAGAGCTAGTCTGCTGTCAAATTTGATACAGTGTTATCTGTGTCTTGCATCGTATATTCTCCTTGTTCCTTTTCTGTTGACAGGTCTACTAGTGGCTGAAACTTATTGGGGGTTAGTATGCCATCAGGATATTGACACAACTCAGCAGACTCGCATTCTTTGTGAGTAGACATATTCTCAGCCGGTTTTAGTATTAATGTACTAGGCACTGGTTTAAAATAATTTTTTAATGAGGGTATAAGATTTGATTTCTTCTTCTGATCTTGGATTAATATCCTTGCCTTCCTCTTCCCCTTAGATTTAGATTTTGCTAAAGTTATTGGACCCTGACGAGTCGGGCCTCATGCGTGGTAATGACTTTAGGGTTTGAGGCACTCAATTCATCCACTGACTCGGGGAATGGGTTCCTACTTGTGCTTCTTAAAGCATATCGAGATAACAACTTAATAGGTGTAGATTCCCCCTTTTTCCTTGACGAACCCCTGTTTGGCATACCTCCCACACTCTGCTCCACAACTGTAGCACTTACTTTTTGCTCAGAGTCTGAGATAATATCCGTAGCGTCTAATGGGTCTGAACTCCACTTCTCAATATGTTTTTATTGAATTTGGGAGTTTCAAGTCTCCCAGTAGTGCCTCCTCTGCCCCTACCGCTGTACATAGGGAGCCTCGCTGCAGCCCTACGTCTGCGGTAAACTCCTTGAGCTGCCCGCGACCAGAGTGTAACCTGGTTCTCCCGGGACTCTCATGCCTGCGCCTCCGAGGCTGAAGCCACGTCAGGAGTGGGAACAACGAGCCCCGCCACCTCTTCCGTGTTTGAGGGGAGCGTGTCCGTAGAAACACCAAAAAGAGCACTGCAGAGACCCAGTATCCAGCCTAGAACAACACAAAAAAGCGAGTTGAGCCGAGCTTAGCCTTCGGTATACTCTGCTGCAGACACGCCTACAGCTCACCGGTGGAGTGCCCTGCTATCGGTTTCACTCTTCGTCCTTCCTTATGGATTGAAGTGTTTGCAGCCGAAATGTGTTATGTGCATCCTTGGGTTGTATTAGCAGCTTGGGATAAATTCGTTTCAGAAATTGTGGCTCTTACGGACTTTTACACGGAAAAAATCATCACGACCTTTCAGAGCCTCCGCGACCCGTTAACCGCCGGCTGCCATGTTCTCCCAAGGAAAGTGTAAGTCTTCTACAATGTGTATTTTGAGGTTCTGTGTCTATTTACTTTTGAACAGGATCCCACCTGATTCCTGCCCACAACTAGTGCTGTCCTGAGCAGACACATGGCTGTTGCACCCTAAAATATATATATCATGTAGTTTGATGTAATGGAGGACAATTGCTCCAAACAGGCCAATAGTCTTTATTGTGTCAGGTGTGATGCTCCTTAAGTAATATGGATTATGTGATGATAGCCCTATTACATGTCATACTGTGCACTTCTGATGCAGTGGATGTACCAAACGTCACATTGGTAAGTTGGGATTCTACACAAAGATGAGTGAGCATGTGAGCCTAAATCACTGGTGGCATCAGTATAGGTGCCGACATTTTGGATTCAAAACATATCCCAAATGGTATTTTGCATGAAAACACTGCTTCATTCCTGTTTAAATTGTCGTGTTAACATGATGGCTCACTCCTTCACAAATATGTGTGTGTAAGCCAGTTTGCCTGCTTACAAATAATTGTGATAGGTATACAGTGATTGTGAATACACAGGCAGGAATGCATACTCACTGGTAACAGAGAAACACATACCCTAAACATTACTCAATGTCCTTTGTCATGTCCAGATGATGAATCAATGAGGGACATAAATGACATACTTCCAGTGATTTCTCAAGATTGTAAGTTCCTTGACATATCTGTAGGTGTATTCAGTCAGGTAACCTCAAAATCAGGCCACGTTCCAACTGTTGACAAGCATCAAGGTGTAATATAATGCCTAATCTGAGAGTTATGTGAGTGTCTGAAGTAAGTAATATAGGGGATTTAGTGTATGAGAAAAATGGACTGTGATGGTCTATAACATTTTGGACTACAGTGTAAGGCAACATATTTAGTGGAACAATTTCACTGAGACACTAAAAACTTCAACTTAGTATAGGCCTTTAGGAGTGAAATGTGATATGCTTTTTGATCACGACTGAATTGTATTAGGAATCTTTTGAGGGCTATGTATTTACTTATGGTGTTGAGAATATTTGTCATTCCTCCCCAAACTTTTTTTATGACTGTCTTCTACAGCCTACATATCTATTTGATATGTGCTACATTGGGAAGCTTCTTGAGTACAGCTTTCAGTAATCAGTTCTGACAGTTGAAATGTTTTAGTGTTATCAATGTGAAATGCCCATACTGAGGTGACATCATTTAAGTTGATGCTAATATTGGTACAACAATGCAGTATTTATGGACTCTCATTTATTTATACTTTTTTAAATGTGCAGTATGCAGAATCTGGGGACTTGTAAAGACACTGTACAAAGGTATTTTTAGGAGATGTCCTTTTGGGTGACATCGAGTCACTCTTTTAAGCTACAAAGGCCAAAGATGTAGAGGTATGAAACAGTTCCATAAGATACATACTGATGAATCTGAGACAAGAACATACATGATCTAAGACCTATGACATAACTGTGACCAACATCTTTTCTCATTCTGCTGCATACATGCATGTGACCATAATAATGGTGAAGCAAATTTTGACAGCCTTGACACAGATGAAATCTGTTAACTCTGAATATGTATTTAGATCAGAGGTCATGAACAGTTCTCTTCACACAGATTTGATTAACATATTTTATATGTCATTTCAGTATCATCCAGGGCAAGCAAATGAAAAAGGGCCAACATCGGTGGGGAAGCAGCTGGCCACAGTAGCTTCGGTGATGAGACCAGCGAGGGACCCAGTGGCCCAGAGGGTGGGGGGAGTGCAACAGAGGACGCCAGCTCGTCAACCTCTTTCTGAGGTAACCTCAAGCGGACACTCCCTAGTGGCATCCTTGTCCGCCACCCTGAGTACCATCTCCAACCTCCCTGTTTCTCCCCACCCCATTAGCCGCACACACACACACCAAAGAGGTGCCATTGCCTTTGCTTCAGTCACCTCCCCCCCTGCCCCCTCTGAGGTGTGGAATGAGGAGGCTATTGACCTCCTCAGAAAGATCTCTGTAGGTGAATGCCATCCAGGGACTTGGCAGCCGTGTGCAAGTAATGTTAGCCTACCTGGAAGGCATTCATAGTGCAATGTTTGGCCTACAGAGGTCTTTTCAGAGTCTGGCCTCATAATTCACCACAGCGTCCCATCCATCCCAACCTTGTTGCCCAAGTCCTGTCCCTTCCCCATTCCAATTCCCTATTCCCAGCCCTGTCTCAAGCCCATGCACACATATTCATGCACACACCAATACAGACGAAAGCAGCACACCCACAAAGTAACACAAAAACATCACAAGAAACACTTGCATACATCCAAACATCACCACCTCCACAGTTACCACCCCATCATTATCACATCCACTCACCACAGACACCACCACCCCACACACACTATTTTTTTTTAAATATCTTTTTATGGATTTTTTAAACAACCAACGACAGAAAGCAGCATTGCAATATCAAATAGGTAAATGACAGAATATTATGTCTCAAGCCACTTCTCTCTGTGCCCCCCACCCTCAGCCCTTCACTGCCACCGGTGCGCCGTTAGAGCATGTAGCATAAGCAATAAGGTGCATCTGAGACATTTACAGTAACAGTATTGAACAACACTAATGTGGTACAGGGGATATTGTTTCATTAGAGATCACCATTCATTCCACTGCTCACGTTCTGGGTCATTCATCTTGTGCCAAGGTGTCAGTTGGATCCCCCGATCATCTAATACCGACCCCTCCTCCGAGTCAGTTTCCGGAGCCTGCAATATTGCAACTAAGGCCTCCCACGCCCTCGCCGCTCCCTGTGCCTTTTCATTATTAGTACGGAGGGTCTGTTGTAGTCTAATGATACCTTCACTCCGCGCCCACCTGAGTAAGTCCGCCCGCCATCTCCCCACACTTGGTCCCCTCGCTGATTTCCAATGAATTGTGATTTCCCTCTTGGCTAATACCAGGCCTAGGTCCAGAAATTTACTTGTCACTTTCGTTTTAGCGGTATGCGGGAACCAGTGCAGTAAGCAAGTACCCAGTTCTATTTCAATCGTACGATCAGTTATACTACACAGCAGTTCCAGCACTTCCTCCCAATACGTTCCCAAAGACGTACATCCCCACATCATATGCTGGAAGTCGGCTCCCTCCAAACCACATCTCGGGCACTTAGCGGCCACCTGGAAATATTGGTTAAGCTTAGCTGGTGTCAAGTACGCTCTATGCAGGACATAAAAATGCACCAATTGAAACCTGGCATTCCTCGTGCTCTTCCAGGCTCTTCTAACCAACTGGGCCCATGTCTTCTCAGGAATTTCCCTGCCAAGGTCCGCTTCCCACTTCCCCTGCAACGCGTGCAATCGTTCCAGAGCCTCAGTCAACATGCGCCTGTAAAGGCATGTGATAGCCTTAAAGGTCCCCGCAGCCATTACCACATATTGGCACGCCATTGAAGTTCGCGGTTCCGACAGTCCCATCCCCCAGTAGCGTTTTTAAAACTTGAATTTTATTTATGTTCTTACTACCTCTTCTGTAATTCTGTGCTGGTGAGCGCTGTCATTCTGTGTGCTTGTTTGAAATAAAATTGTTGCCCTTCTTCTTTTTTGTGAAATGTCCCGGTTTTTGGCATTAAAATTCCGGTCACCCTAAGAAGGGGGCAAACAGAGGAATGCAGCCTGGGTCTGAGGGGAAGGAGGGGTAAAGGTCAGTTGTGAGTATGGTAAGAAGATGAAGACGTGAATGGTGAACACATCAGTGGAGGAAAACAAGTTAAAGGATTGAGGAGGAAAGAAGAGGAAGGAAAGGGGAGAGAGAGAAGCCGGAGGACATGAGGGGAGGGAAAGAAGTGAGCATCTCCTGTACCTGCCATGTCAGCCCGTCACACCCGCATGTCTTGCAGAGGATGGGGATGCGGGGGGCTTGGCCCAGGTCTTGGCCCAGGGCAGCCTCTGGCCAAGCTTGGCTCCTTGTGTCCCAAACCCAGCCACTGGGAAAATCTTTGACACCGGCCTGGCAAACATTGAGACAGAAAGAAAACATATACGGAAGAAGCAAGCAGCAGAGAAAACGAAACCCGCTGAGCTGTCCTCTGCAATTAATGTGACACCTGTATGTGTATCTTCCTCCTGCGCGCCACGCCCTTCACAGACTTTTGCTGAAAGTTCAGCGGCTTTGGGGAATTTTTCTTTTGCTGTAAAGCTGTAGTTCTATGACACATCATTTGCATATAGCGCCCTGGCAGCTATAAAACCTCTTGCTGGCTGGTAAGGACCACAAAGTACCTCGCCAAAGAAAGTCCATGTGCCAGGTAGCATCTCGCCCGGGCAGACTTTGGACAGTGAATCAGGTAAGTCTGCATTACGGTATGAATCATACCGTATGATACCAACTGGGTTTAAACGTAGTGCTTTAACGCCGCACTTCTGCAGTTTCTAAACACTTTAAACAAGCGCTGTCTCTTTTACCCTCGTTAATGGTAATTTGCTGACCTAAAAAATCTGTCTTTCAGTTTCCGTGATTGGAACTGCTGCCGAAAGACCACTGCAGATGTCAGCCGCGAGAGTTTAACTATCGCCCGACTGGCATTGTTCCGACATTATGATACTATGTATTTTGCAGTATGATGTTACTTGTGTTGTGGCTTGTGTTAGCTTTTTGTGTGGCGCCATATGTCATTAGGAGGCTGCTAGTATGGAAACTACCACATTCACATAAAAGGCCAAAATCGAATTTCACCTCTTACTGAATGACTGTGCAAAAGTTGGCAGACTTTGTATTTTGGAGTTGTGTGTGCGCTGAAAGGCTTAGGGGGGGAGGGGGTAGTGAGAGCAGAGAGAGAGAGGGGGGGAGGAGCATTGTAAGGCTTAATGAGCCATTACAAAAGACAGATGGCTGCTTTGCATGCACGCACTTTCAAGCGCGCGTAACCGAAAGCTGGTGGCCAGCAACAGCCTTTGGAAGCACTTCCAAAAGCCACTGACTAAATGTCTCGTAGAGCAGCACATGCGCGCTGACTCAGCGAGACCTAAAAATGTATATTTGCTATATAACTTCAAAATCCGTTAGGAATTCTAAGATGGAAACTGGGCGCTGATTCTAAAAACCGACAAAGATCTTACTAGCTGCGGCTCATATAGACCAATAGTTGTTTTAAACTTTGATATCAAAATATTCACCTCAATATTAGTAACCCAACTTCATAGTGTTTGGCCTTCTATGATTCGCTATATCAATCTGGCTTTGTGATAAATCAACAGAATAGCAAAAGTAATACTTTCTTGATAGTATATTTGTTAGAACTACTGGAACCTAAAAATATTCAAACAATCCTTCTCTCGCTAAGGTGTTTGACTGAGTCGAATGGACATATCATTCTATGGTTCTAATTAAAACAGGACTTGGCCTGAACCTGCTACCTAACAGTAAAGCGAATTTTAAAATTCCCCCCACCAAAATATGAGTAAATGAGGCAGTATCAAGTCAAACACTTCCTATGAGGGAAACCACACAGGTATATCCAGTCTCCCAACTCATTTTGCACTTATGATGTAGCCATTAATTAATAAAATCACCTCTAACCCCTATATTAGTGTTTACTAACCTGTGGGTCGTGACCCACTAGTGTGATGCAATCTGAATTTTGGTGGGTTGAGAAAGCCCAAGCATTAAATAAAGATGCCTTTGAAATCCGTATTTATCTTGTCACATTTGCTGCACTTCAAAGGCAGAGGTCAAATATCAGGCTATGCCGTCTGGCAAACTGCTGCTTGTGTTTTTTACATGAGGACTCCTCACTTTGCAGTCAGAGAAATAAAAGTAATGTGAATTATGTGACAATCTTGCTGGAGTAAAGAGAATGTGAATAGAGAGGCTGTAGGGTGTAATATTTTGTAACACACCACAAAATATAAAACTTGTAGATTAACTGTACATATTCAGCAGTTAAGAAAGTGAAAATGAAGCACATTTTTGCAACTCTGAAGTGTATGGGAAACAAAGATTTTAATGGGATCACAACAAATCAAGACCTTTACTTAGTAATGCACAAATGATATTCACTGAATCCGGATTTCCACCCATTATCATTTGTGTGCAATATCGTTTTATCAGTAAAACTGTGTATGTGTAAATGTAGTGGCCATTTCAATGGAAAATGTGCTTTCTGTAAATGACAGTGCGCTGCCACACCATGCTTTAGTTAAATAAAATAATGGTCAGCCTCATGTACATTAAAGCTTGGCGGGTCGCGAAAGTTTGTCATTCTAAAAACTGGGCCGTGGTTCTAAAACGTTTGGGAAAGCATTACCATATATTGTAGGTATTCAATCAAAAAACAGTCAATGTAAGATAGTATTATTGTTGATCATATATTATGCTTCATAACCAGACTTTTCACACCTGCCCTAATTAGTGGAGAGCATGCTTTTGGGGATATGTTGGGTTTTAAAGTGTACTACCCAAAATCATAAGGTATAAGAGTGGCAAATGCTTTAGATCTTTTAGACGCCTTATATCTCTTTTTTACTTTTTTAGCACCAAGATACACCTTAGGTGTACGCAGCACTGATAAATAACTTTATTCATCCATCCTTTCATTCATTCATCCTAAGAATGAATTAATATATTCATCAGTGCAACATTCCCCGAATAGGTATCTTGGCATTAAAATGTACGAAAGAGATATAAAGCAACCAAAGCAGTAAAGAAGAGGTGTAAAACCAATAAAATAAAGTCAGTTTTGAAAAGGAACGCAGCATTAGGCAAAAAGATGCACTTTTCATTTCTCACACAACATTCTGTAATCAGGAGTAGTACGTAGAAGATCATGTAGTCGAATCCAGACTTTCAGGGCTAGCCCTTAAAAGGACTTCCTTTCAAGATGGACTTACCTGAAACCTGGGATCAAGGTTGGGTATATTCAGTGATATGGGCTTTGATTGTGGGTGTCCCTGTACAGTATAGGGCTTGATGGATCAAACAAAAAGATTTTGAAGTGCATTCTTTGTTACACTGGCAGCCAGAGCAGTTCATGCCTCACTTACATGACACAAACAAATCTTTGCAGACCAAGAACAAGTCAGTAGCTGGATTCTGGACCAGTTGCAATCTAGCCAATAGCTTGTATAAAGACTCAGATACCAAGCATTTGTGTAGTCCAGTCTTGAAAGAAAGGATTCTGCCTCCATTACAGCTCCACGTTTTGGAGGAATTACTTTCAAGCTCTTCCTTCAGAGTTTTAATGGATAGAAGCAAGCTGCTACCACCAAGCTTACTAGTGATTTAATTGTAAGTACTGGATCAGGTCTGAAGCCTAGATTTTTTTATAACACTCACAGGAGAAGGAAGGGCTGCGGAGCTGCTAGCCCACAGGTCGGTATTCCAGAGAGAGACTTGACCATGGATGAGAATCACCATTTTATCTGCATAAATGTGAGCATTTTCTGCTCACCCAAAACTGGACTTCAGACAAACACGGATAAAGGGTTTGGTGGACTTCCTCAAGATGGTAGTGGAACCTAAAATGGAGCTGGGTGTCATCAGAGTATCATATACACTCAAGGCCAAACAACCAAATAATGTTGATGAGGCTATATAAATAAAATTGGAGACAGCGATGAGTCTTGAGGGACCCCACATCTCACTATGTTAACTTTAGATCTGAAGGGGACCATCAATAAAGACAGACTGCGATCCACGAGAAAGGAAGAAAACTAGGCAAGTGCTGTTCCTCTGAGGCCCACATCCTCCAGATGGTCAATCAGAAAAATTGATCCACAACCTACCCTTTTCTCATGAAACCACTGGTTTACAACCCCGACACACTAGCTGGAATAATAAATTAGAATTTTAAAATATGGGGATCCTGTAATCCCCCCTCTTAAGCTACGACTCTACAGTCTTTTGTTTTTATTATAGCATAGGAACCCAGTCAATAACGATATCCTGTGTAATCCCTATAGCTATTTTAACTCTCACTCTTTCCCATCTCTACTCTTTACACATGTGCCCCACTACCTCTTAGATTTCACATCAGCAAACAAAAGGTCTCCGGCAGAGTCCCCTTGCGGGGCCCGTTGGGCATTGCAGCACCGGCCCAAGGAGGAGCTACCTGATGATGAAGCATGACACCTGCCGGGGTGTGTGAGGGCCCTTGCTCCTAAAAGGAGCTACTCCACTTCCATCTCATCCCCTTGTGGACACCTGGCACTCTGTCCTCCTTTACCTCCCCTCCTTCTCCCTCTAGGAACTGCATACTCTTGTTTCTGCCACTGCTACAAGGGGCCGGTATGCTGGACCTGTTAAGCCCCAGTCCCTCCTCTTGAGATTGAACCTGTAATCCACTCAGGATAGAGATTTATTCTGAGACGGGGAGCTTATGTATAGACAAATGTGCCTAGAAAGGTTTGACGTTGGTTGAAGGGATGAGTACCGACTATTGCAATTGATGCATTGGGTGAATAAACATGATATAAAGACCAACGCAAACAGGGCTAAAATTTCACTAGAATCACTGATCTCCCGAGGTGAAACAATGAGGAACTTCTCTTCACTGCATACATTAATTCTTATTATAAGTATTTTTTTTTATTATACCCAACTGCTTGGGAGGATAGACTTACGGCTGGCATAGCAGAAAAGTGTGCTAGAATACGCTTGAGAGCAGCAAAATATTTGACTTGCTCCCAACATAAGGGAAATACTTTTAAAGTTATCATCAGTTGGTGTTTCACTCCTTCTAGGTTAAAAGGAGATGGTTGGGAGCTTGGAATCAGGCTGGAGGGGATGTGGTGAAAAAGAGTCATACATGCCCCTGTGATGGGCACCTCCTCGGGTACAAAGTTACTTAAAAGAAGTGTTGACCCAGATTAAGGACGTTTACCTGCCAATGGATCCAGTTGTAATTGTTCTAGGAGATTCAGCAGACAATAGCATCTACCACCTATGTATATTTAAAGGTGAACTGATAGCACATTTATGTCGTTGGCCGCACACTTAACTCTGGCACACATTTGGAAATAACAAACTAGTCCCCCAACATTACTGTGGTGGACCAATGCATGGCACATATATGGTTTGGATCGACTTTCTGCTATCGTCAACAATAGAACGAATAGATTTGAGAAAACCTGGCTTCCTTTTAAACATATGCGAATAGAGATAGTTCAAGAGTGGGGGATGCCCTTTAATGCCTATTCTGCTGCATAGTGCAAAAGTGGGAGAATTATCAGCTAATTTGAAGGTGAGTGATAGTAATGCCTAATAATAAAAGTATTTATGTGCAACTAGAATTAGTAAAACTATCATGAAGCCTGGAATATAAATAATTGTGTAGCTCATACATTAGACCATCAACAGTAGGGAGACCTTGAGGTAATTTTAATTATCATGATACCTGACAAAAAACAACAACCAGGGACGTGGTGTCGCTACGCATGGAGTGAGACATGCGTCTGGGGAACTCCGGCCCACAGCTGCAGTTCATAACCAAAAATTACAGCACCAGGACTTGTAACGACCCCCCAAGGCGGCGTGGCATCCATCGGAGGGGCTTGGGAGCCCTCCCCTCGAGTTCTTTGGCGCCGTTGGGGCCCGGGACTGCTTTTGAGGCTGTGGGGTCTGGAAACTGTCTTCGTGGACGCCATCTTGCAGCGCCGATCTCAGAGGAAGAGGAGGCATGTACCTTCCCCGGATTGCCCATAAGAACACTTGGCGCCTCGCTACACTGCTTGTGGTGGGGTGCTTCTGTGACTTGTGACTAGAGCCCGGAGGCGCTTTGACACGGTGATCGTCCCAGGAAGGAATCGGAGCTGCCATTTTGAGGCCTGCATGGCCGAAGCACCTACTCGCTGCAGATCCCGGGGGCTACTTTCGCCAGGGTGCAAAAGGGCCCGCATCGCCGCCGCTGCAGATATTTGGGGAAGGCCTGGGATCGCTGGAGACGCTGCACAACCCGGCCTTCTGTCTGTGACGCAGCTGCCGTGGCCCCCGTGATTCCTGGAGGGGCAGGCCTCGGCTCGGACCGGGCCTTGAACTGTGTGCTCATCCCCAGCAGCGCGGCGGGCGGTGTCTTGTGTGGGTCTAGCCTCCCCAGCCCTGACACTGCTGTTCGTCTTGTGGCCTAGAGACTGATGCTGGGATTGGTTGCTTGGGCCCTTTGCTGGACTGAGACAGTATCACGCTGCATGGGCCCAAAGTGTTAACGCGGGTTCTCCACGGATATGCTGGTGAGCTGGGTAGCACTGGGGCTCGCCTGCTTCCCCCCCCCTCTCTTTCTTGAACGGGATGCGAGTCTGAGATGTCCCACGGCTTGGATTGCTGGCACGAAGCGGGCAGGATTTCTGAAAGAGAATCGACATCACGCATCACTCTGCGCCCCGATTTAATGGACCAAGGTCAGTGAGGGTTTGAAGAGTGCAAAGGTTGACACAGCTCTGGGAGGAGGTGGACCCTTTTTGACCTGCACCTACATCACACGCTCAGTATAAGGAGCTTTGTGGGGTCAAGACTGTAGCAGCACGGTTGCATTGCTCCCCGCCTTCTCGCAACTACGCCTCTTAGCTGGGGGCCCTCTCTGAGTATCCTGAGGGTGCTAACTGGCCCCACTGTGTATGATTCAACGTCGCTATCTGGAACACATTAGGCCTCTACTGGACTTCCCTCTTATAAATATCTTCTTGGGAATGCTGTTAACTGAAGGGTCATGCCATGCACCAAGGCGGGTAAAGAGGCTACAGTGACTCTGAAAGATAATCCCGTCACATCATTGTGGAGCAAAACTGGTTCTGTTACCTCCGTGTCCATGGCGTCGTCATTAGAAGGCTCTGCAGACCCTCTCACTCAATCTTTTATGACACAATTTCTGCAGGAGATTCAATCAGAAATTGGGTCACTTAGGTCTGAAGTTCAAACATGCATTAAGGAACTTAGAAAAGACATAACAGAAATTGGGGAGAAGGTAGATGATCTGGAAAAAACTGTGGATGCTCGCACTGAGGCTAAGCGGTTGCTCCAACTCTCGACAACCCCTACGTCGGCTAGCCCTTTACGCTTGCCCCCACCAGATAGAGAACAAGTGCGGCCACAATGGGCTAGAGTGCTTCTACAATGACGGACGCCCAGACTTGGGAGGCAGTCCTCTTCCAGTGCCAACCAGGACATCATCCAGCGTCTTCGCTCCATGGATGGGGAGAAATCGCCCACTTGTTCACGAACACCACCAGATTGATGAAACTGCCATGTTGGATGATCAGACTGCATTCCCTCCTCGGCATCTCTTCCTGGGTCTAAGGTGGGATCTCATATGCTGTTATAGTTAACTTCTTCGTCTTGACTTTAGCTTAGTGGCGGGACCGAAGTTCCTCACCTGCAACTGCATTCTGTTTCACGAGACTCACCCCCCACATCCTATTCCTAGGAGAATGACATCTCCGGAATGGCCCGTGCTACTATGCCATGCCCATCCCTGGACTGGAATAGGAACTGTTGGCCTTGTTGGCCCCTGTTGGTTGTTGATGGTTTTGCTCTGTGTCTTCTCTTTTCTTTTTCTCTTTTTTTTCTCTGGAGGGAGGGAGGTTCGCATTGCTATGTCTGTGTTGACTTCTGCCTCCTAACTGCTGCGCCGCGTGGCGCTTCCGTTCCAGTCTATGTCTATTGCTGGGGTGCATGTCTGCGTCATCATCTTTGGAGGCAGTTTTCAGGGGTTGGAAGCGGGGCTTGGGACTCACTCTCTATACTCCAACACCCGATAGCAGACAGACCCTCTAAGTATTTCCCATGACCACTGCTCCCCTGCTTGAAGATCCTTTCCCTTAACGTGAAGGGCCTTAATGCTCTTAATAAGCGCCGCCAGATCTGGCGCTATTTACTGCAACGAAAACCAAACATTATCTTCTTGCAGGAGACGCATCTATGGAAAGACACGCACCTCATGGCTCATCCCAAACACCCCCTCCAATGCTGGGCGTCTACGCCTACGAAAACGGCTGGAGTGGCTATCCTTTGTAGAGCAGGTATCCATCGGGGGTTATACGAGCTGTCAAGAGCATAGAAGGTAGATACCTTAAACTTGTGGTTAGCGTTGGAGTGCAGATGCTCAATTTATTTAATATTTATGCAACCAAGCACAGGTCCTTTTCATTACCTTTTCATTAGAGAACTCCTGAAAGAGCAATTATCGCGAAATGATCATCAGCTTATTTTAGGGGGCGATCTCAACCTGTTGTGGGACGCAGAGCTGGATCGGAGTGTCAGTACCCTTCAGGGGACAGGAGCTATGTCCACCTTGTTAAAAAGAGAGCTTACAGATCTTGGACTACTGGATGCCTGGTGTTATCATTCTCCCGATACACATGACTACTCATACTATTCACATGTCCACCGCTCTTATTCTCGCATTGACTATTTATTTGTCTCTCACTCTTTAGGGCGCAATGTCCTGTCGACATCCATGTCTGATATTTCGATCTCGGACCACGCACATCTAGAACTATTGCTACACAACCCTAAATTTCATACACAGCACGAACCTCACTGGCGACTTCCCCCTCATGTCTTGCGTGGCCCAGTGGATGTTGCTGAAATTAATGACGCCATCACTGCGTACTTTCTGTCTAATGACCTCCCGGTAACTCCATTCCCAGTGTTGTGGGATGCCTTTAAAGCGACTATTCGGGGACGAATCACCTCTATTGCGATAGTGCGAAACCGGGATGCCCGTCTTTTCGGGGAGAAACTGGCTAAGGATATCAAGACGCTCGAAAAGCAAGACCACCCTTTAGCTATCCATAAACGACGCCTGGCCGTGCTTCGAGGCTTACCTGTGTTTTTTTATCGCACCTTTCTCCCACAAATACAAGACCATCAGCTTCGCCTCTTTAACTCTTTCACAGACAACATCGGCCCATCCGCCTCTATGGCCCTGGCTGAAATAGCCCTTATTCCTAAGCCGGGTAAGGATCACACTCTATGCTCCTCCTTTCGCCCTATTGGGCTCCTCACCATGGACATAAAGCTTTACACTAAAATCCTGGCAAAACGTCTAGACCCACACATGCCAGGGCTTATTGAACCTGACCAAGTTGGCTTTATTAGACATCGGCAGGGAGCTGATAACGTGCGTCTGATTGCCCACTTGGTAGGGAAAGCACACCATTGGAACATCCCTGCCTGTCTATTGTCACTCGATGCTGACAAAGCATTTGACTGGGACTTCTTACGGGCTGTCTTACAGAAAATAGGGTTGGGACCTACGATGATCTCTAGGATCATGGCACCGTATGCTTCTCCTCAAACTCAGGTCAGGGTTAATGATCAAATTACGAGTCCTATACTTATCTATAGAGGCACTAGACAGGGGTGCCCTTTGTCCCCTCTCCTTTTTAGGTTTCGCCAAGCGAACGCAGCCTATGCGCTGCTTTCTCCTTGGCGAAACTATTGTTGTCGGTTTTGCTAGTGAACGGAGACAAACCATGTGCGCGCACGGACAGGCGATGTGCACGCCATGGTGTCTCCTCTCTGTTTTACAGGTTCTCAGCGCGTGCTTAATTTTTTCAGTTCGAAGAACAGAAACCGAAACAAAGACGGAATTGGAAGAAAGAGGGCACTGACAATGACGTTTCAGAGCAGCGACGTGCTCCTGTGCGAGGGATATGAGTGTGTTCAAACGGTGAGTAATTTTACCGAATTCCAGCTGTTCAAACATGAAAAACAGAGCTGGATTTGTTGTTAAATAAAGTGCGCATTACCCTCATTCGCTTTTCTGTGCTCAGATCTCAGACGAGCTCTTTCTCTTCTTCGTTTGCTGATTAACCAGAAAGATTGTCAAAAGAAGGACTCCCTGAGCTGTGAATACGTAGTGCTTTCACCTGATATTGTCCGATTACATTACATTAGGCCACACCCGCTTGCCTGTCCCGCATTATTATAGCGCAAACTTGAACCAAGGGCATTATAGAGCTTCACACGGAAATCAGCACCCCCTACACAACAGTTTTTAAGCACAGTGTAACTAAGCGATTTGCACAGAATCACAAGATGCTGCGCCCAAGCCGAGATTCCAACCTCGTTACCCAGTTCTAACATCCGCAGCCCTAGCCGCAACTGTGTGATATTAGGAGATTTGTCATAAGGAGAAGCACTCCCTGAGCTGTGAATTCGCAGTGCTTTCACCTGATATTGTCCGATTACATTACATTAGGCCACACCCGCTTGCCTGTCCCGCATAATTATAGCACAAACTTGAACCACGGGTATTATAGCGCTTCACACGGAAATCAGCTCCACTTACACAACAGTTTTTAAGCACAGTGTAATGAAGCGATTTGCACGGAATCACAAGATGCTGCGCCTGAGCTGAGATTCTAACCTAGTTACCCAGTTCTAACATCCGCAGCCCTAGCCGCTACGGGTGTGATATTAGGAGATTTGTCATAAGAAGCAGCACTCCCTGAGCTGTGAATACGTAGTGCTTTCACCTGATATTGTCCGATTACATTACATTAGGCCACACCCGCTTGCCTGTCCCGCATAATTATAGCGCAAACTTGAACCAAGGGCATTATAGCGCTTCACACGGAAATCAGCTCCCCTTACACAACAGTTTTTAAGCACAGTGTAATGAACTCAGGGCCACCACAGCATCACTCTGCACCACCACAGCCTCACTCAGCAACACACCAGCATCACTCAGCACCACCACAGCATCACTCAGCACCACCACAGCATCACTCAGGGCCACCACAGCATCACTCAGGGCCACCACAGCATCACTCAGCGTCACAACAATATCACTCAGCACCACCACAGCATCACTCAGCACCACCACAGCATCACTCAGCGCCACCACAGCATCACTCAGCACCACATCAGTATCACTCAGCATTGCCTTTGCACTAGTACACCACCACATCATCATCACTCAGCAAGACCTGAGTATCATTCAGCATCACCTCAGCATCGTCTCCGCACCTCAGCATCGTCTCCGCACCAGTCACCACCACCACTACCACCTCAGCATCCCTCAGCACCACCTCAGCCTGCTCTCAGAATCTGGCATCTGTTGATTCTCCCCTAGCGTCTGGCCGCTGCTAGTGTTATAATACAGGTACTAGTTCCCAACTTTCACCCTCTGATTGTTTATGCCCCCTCAAAAAAAAGCTTTAACAAACAACCATTGAAATAGGCAGAAACAAGTTGCCAGCATTGCAAGAACAAAAGAAAGCTGAGGACATTTTTTATTGTAAATACTTTTTTAGGTCTCGCCTAGCGTACGCAGCGCATGCGCTGCATTCGCCTTGAGGAGACTATTGTTGTCGGTTTTGCTAGCGAAGGGAGACAAACCATATGCGCGCACGGACAGGCGATGCGCACACGCATGGCGTCTCCTCTCTGTTTTACAGGCTCTCTGCGCGCACTTCATTTTTTCAGTTCGAAGAACAGAAACTGAAACAAAGACGGAATTGGGAGAGAGAGGGCACCGACGATGACGTTTCAGAGCGGCGACGTGTTCCTGTGCGAGGGATATGAGTGTGTTCAAACGGTGAGTAATTTTACCGAATTCCAGTTGTGCAAACATGAAAAACAGAGCTGGATTTGTTGTTAAATAAAGTGCGCATTACCCTCATTCGCTTTTCTGTGCTCAGATCTTAGACGAGTCCTTTCTCTTCTTCGTTTGCTGATTAACCAGAAAGACCCCCCTGCCCCCATACACTCCCTTCTGTTCCAGAACTTTTAAGCTTCCCAGATCTATTCCTTCTGTACAAGTCTTAAGCTTTACGTTATTGGGTCTTGTCGTTTTCATTTTATAATGGGATCATAGTGGCATAGTTAGAACTCGCATTACTGAAACTATAGCTGTTGGTGTTGCATAATTATTTGCAACGCTAAAAGCTCTAACTCTAACTGATGCGAGACCTGTTGCATTGCAAATTCTTGTTGCACTTGTAATTGAACCTCTCGCCATAATGATTAGCCATTCGAAAGATATTAGAGGCATCATTCATGGAGGAGTGGAACATAAAATAGCCCTCTTTGCGGATGACCTTCTCCTCACACTGTCTAAACCACATACTTCCCTGCCGGCGCTTCACGCCTTAATGCAATCAAATGAGGCTGCATCTGGTCTCAAAATCAACCATGCAAAATCATGGGCTTTAAACCTTACAATCCCCTCAGCTGAAATTCCAGCGCTTCAGTCCTTGCAGGCACATGCATCAAGGTAGGATTTTGCAAGTCCTTAATTGCGATTATTAAGGAATCGCAATTAAGGACTCGCAAAAGCCAATGCATGTAGGAATCGCTATAAAACTAGCGATTCCTACACATTCCTTATTTGCGACTTGCAAATTGCAAGTCGCAAATAAGGAATGGCTTCCCATTCATTCCTATGGGCCGAAAGGCCCATAGGAATGAATGGGAAATTGCATGCACAATTTGCGAGTACGAATAGGTCCTCGCAATTTGCGCATGCTATTGCAGGGTGCAAGGGTGTCAAAAGAACACCCTGTTGCACCCCTGAAATTGATCTGTGCACATATGTTGCGCACACACTTGCCCTAAGGGCATGTGTGTGCAACATGAAACTTTGAAAGTTTTTCAAAGTTTTTGCAAATTACCATGAAGTTAAACTTCATGGTAATTTGCGCTCCCTATTAGCGAAATCGCTATTCTCAAGTGATTCCTCAAATGCAATCGCAATCTGAAAAATCACAATTAATTGCGATTTTTAAAAAAAGCAAATTTTGCGATCGCAAACGGCCGATTTTTGCGATTCGCACCGTTTGCGATTGCAAAAAGCTTTGATGCATGTGCCTGCTGGTTTCCTACCAATGGGCCTGTTACTCTAGTGCGATACCTTGGGCTTAATTTAACCTCGACCATACATACATGGACACAAGCGAACTGGCAGGAATACAAGAGAGCAGTCTGGGACAACTTACGCACTATCATGGCTGGGGCGCCTAAACGCGGTCAAAATGTCAGTGCTGCCAAAAATATTATACCTGTTTCAAATACTACTCACCTCTATACCGCAAAGCCAAATTTCCTGGCTTGGTCCGAGGGAGAATGCTGAATTATTAGCAATCTTTTTGTGGGAGACAACTTTAAAACTTTCGACCAGTACAAACGGGAATTTCATCTTCCAGAAAGTGCGAAAATGCAATACCTTCAGCTTCTACACTGGTTGCAGACACCTCCTATTACTCAAGGGCCTTCCCGTCCCTTCGCCACATTTGAAAAACTGGTTCGCTCCTTTGACGGATCTAGGGGACTGATATTCCGCACATACCAAGTGCTTCAACATGCCCCCCAGATCCCTCCTCATACTTATCAGCTGCAATGGCAAACCAGTAGTCCTGATGAGATCACCCCTAAACAATGGGAACAGCTCTGGTGCAAAATATCGCAGCATACCCCAGAGGGAGACTGCCTACAAGGTCATGACACAATGGTATTACACCCCCCACAAGTTAAATGTTTCCCAACTCCTCCCCCACCTGTTGGCGTAGCACAAGCGCACTTGGAGATTTCCTTCACATATGTTGACATTGTCCACTAGTGACCATTTATTAGAAGGAGTCACATTAGAAAGGTGATTGGCTATCCCATTCCTGAAACCCAGACACTAACTATTTTTGGTCTCAAGCCCACACACCTGTTGGTCATGACACAAGCGGACTGGTGCTTAATTTCACACATGCTAGGTGTGGCTAAACAAACAATAGCCGTGTGTTGGAAGAAGGCGGAAACGCCTCCGGTGTCCTTGTGGTTTACCCGTCTATGGCACACCATGGCAATGGAACTTCTCACAGCATGGCTCACTCTCCGTAAAAATAAGTTTGCAATCACATGGCAACCATTGGTAGACTATTTTTGTGCACTAGAGCACGCTAACCTACAACCACCTAAACTCCTGGCTCTACGTGCACCTAAACTCCTTCCCTCTTGTGCAGGAGATTTGTGAGGGCTGGATAGAGACCATGGCATTTGACACTTACACCAATGTGTCCACTCACTTCGCATCTTCTTTTTCTTTCCTTCCCCCATTCTAAAGGGCCCTCTCATTCTCTGGTAGCGGTATTCCGCTCTTCTCTCCCCCCCCCCCTTTTTTCTCCTTTTTAAAATGTGTGCAATGCGATGATATATAATAGCTTGGTTATAATACAAAGTAACCTCTGAATCACACCGCTGTACTTTGAGAATGACGATTCGTATTTGCTTTCCCTTATGCTCCCCTTCTTTCCTCCTCCCCCCCTCTAAAGTTTATTGTTGTTATTGTTCATATTTTTGAAAATTTCAATAAAAGAGATTTGAAAGAAAAAAACAACAACCAGGTCTGTTGTAATTCAGGCGTTGAAGCACACCCAGATACACTACGTGTCTTGGGTGGGAACCCTGTGATGAAGCATGCCATTAACCAACGTTAGTGGGTGAGGGTTCTTCCAAAAACTAAGGAAGTGTCCCCACTCAACTGATCAAGTGATTTTTCAGGAGAAAGGTAGCAGGGCCTCTCTTGTTGATTGTATGATATAATTGAAAAGTGGAGTGAACCTTCACTCTTCTCACTCTCCTTTGGATAGTGGCTCTAGCTCATACGTCATGAATAACTTGTACCGCTTTGACATCTTTTTTCTTTTGCCCTTTAATGATAAGCTGTAAAGACACTAAGGGGACTGTACTTAAAAAAATTATAACGTCTTCAAATGTTTTTCTTCTGTGTCCGTTTTTTTAATAAACCTTTTCAAACCTTTGAAAGCAAAGACATATCAACTATCACGTTTTCAACAACAGGGATTGTTTCTGACTTCCATAATTTCGACTAGTGTTTTATCCACTACCAAGGCACTAATAATCCACAACATGCTACCACATGAAAATGTATTTTTGTAATAAAATCAATAAAGGCGTCCTACCCAGTTTCACCCCCACAACCAGGTCCAAACACACTAAAATTTAAAACCAAAGGAAACAATTTTTTAAAAGCTCAAGAACATATGTATAAACGAACAAGGTGCAAAATCATATTCCAGTCATTATCTTAAACGGACAAACCAAATGTAAACATTCTAATAGGTAACCAATATAATCTCTAGAGGATTCTTAGTTATATGTAATTTAAACCTAAATACATTTGTACCTCTACCTCCACCGGAGAGCTTCTGAAGCTCGTAGAGTCATATATTCTTACACAATTAAAGTCCTTACAGCACACAAGCAACACGGCATCCAATAGAGTCAATAATCCTTTTCTAGGTAAAAAACAATAGAATAAAAAACATAAAGATGTGTTTGTATATCACAGAGAGGCAAAACCACAGGTATAACAGTGATATCATGATGCTCGTTTTACGTGCCCATACACAGACCTGGAAAGAAGTACCCCTCTATGATGCCTGCATGATGTTCTGTATTGAACATTCGAAGAGTGTGGCATACAATATCTGGTATTATAAACAGTATGCTGTAAATTTTCAGGGTAC